>NC_090843.1:12250000-13532500 GCF_028021215.1 Eschrichtius robustus
CCAAATGTCCATCTGTGTATGAAGGGATAAACAAATTGTGATCCACCATTCAATGGGCTCCTACTCAGCCTTTAAAAGGAATGAGGGCCTCACACCTGCTACAACACGGATGCACCTTGAAGACATTAAGCTCAGTGAAAAGAGCCAGACACAGAAGGACAAATAATGCATGATTCCACTACCTGAGGTTCTCTAGAACAGGCAAACTCATAGAGACAGAAAGTGTATTAGCGCTTGTTTAGGGCTGGGGAGGGAGGGCTGGAGGGCTGGGGGCTAGAAGCCAGGAGGTTTTCTTTTTTTTTTTTTTTAAGTCTTTGGCTGCGCCTCGCGGCATGTGGGATCTTAGTTGCCCAACCAGGGATCAAACCCATGCCCCTTGCAGTGGAAGCGCAGAATCTTAACCACTGGACCACCAGGGAAGTCCCAGGAGGTTTCCTTTTGAAGTGATGAAATGTTCCAAAAATTAACTGTGGTCATGATTGCATGGCTATGAACATACTAAAAACCACTGAACTGTACATTTTTTTTTGGATTTTATTTTTTTTAATTAATTAATTTATTAATTTATTTATTTTTGGCCGCGTTGGGTCTTTGTTGCTGTGTGCGGGCTTTCTCTAGTTGTGGCAAGCGGGGGCTATTCTTCGTTGCGGTGCGCGGGCTTCTCACTGCAGTGGCTTCTCTTGTTGGGAGCATGGGCTCTAGGCGCGTGGTGTTCAGTAGTTGTGGCACTGAGGCTTCAGTAGTTGTGGCTCACGGGTTCTAGAGCGCAGGCTCAGTTGTTGTGGCGCGTGGGCTTAGTTGCTCCGCGGCATGTGGGATCTTCCCAGACCAGGGCTTGAACCCGTGTCCCCTGTATTGGCAGGCAGATTCTTAACCACTGCGCCACCAGGGAAGCCCTGCTCAGTTGTTTTAAATTATATGCACTGTGTCTGTGTCCCTGCTAGAAAGTCAGCCCCAAAGGGAGGAGGGCTGAGTGTTTTCTCTGGCCGCGTCCCTCCAACCATGAAGCCCGTCTGAGTCTGGCTCAGCTGAGCTCCCTGTGGTTTGCTAAATGAATGAATGAGTGAACAAATGAGTGAGCGAGTGAGAGAGGAAAGGGGTGGGAGAAGCAGCTGGGCCTGGGTGGGTCCACCAAGTAGGCCAGTTGCCAAAGGGAAAGCTGGACATTCCCCAAGTGGCCGCTGGTTGGCAGCCTGGTGACACTGACAGCCAGGAGGGCTGGGAGCCAGAGGTGCAGGCAGGCTGGGCTGGGTGAGGTGGTGACAGAAACGGGTGTGGCCCAGTGACAGGGATGCTGCCTGGCCGCCACCAGGCGGGGCTCCCCTATGCCAGGCTGCCTTCCAGGGTGAAAGGGAGCAACCAAAGGGTAAGTCGGCTGGAAAGTTTTCCAGGAACAAGAATGGTCTGGAAAGTACAAAACTCCAAAATGCCAGGGTCCAGATCCCATCTAAGCTACTTGCACAGGGTGGAACCCAGGGGCTTCAGAGAGAGGGCGGCCGGGCCCAGGTGGTAGAAGAACTCAGGCTTTGGGGCAACGTTTCCTGCATACCCGTGGCCTTCCCGGAACTCAGCCAGCCTTGGGGAAAGTGGTGTGACCCAGGTCCAGGGCCAGACGGTCCACCAGCATCGCCAGCACCCAGTGCAGGCTACTGGGCTGATGGGAGAGAGGATGCAGACACCAGAGCCTGACCCACGATGGGGGCGTGGCGGGCAGGCAGGGTGCAGGGGCAACCCAGGAGGGCTCCCGGCATGCTGTGATCGGACCTGGGATCGGGCCTGGAAGGGCCAGCTGGGTGACTGCGGGGAGAGCGCAGAGCCGTTCAGTGTGCTCTGAGAGCTCGCTGGGGAAGATGGAAGGGGGCGAGGCCAGACCCTGTGGCCAGTGTGTCCCACCAGGAGTGTCTGTTCTCATTCCTGCTGGGGACAGTAGGGATTCTGCAGCAGGGGCAGGACCCCAGCTGGTTGTGGGGCAGAGTGTAGAAAGAAGGCTCTGGCTGCCTTTGGTGAATAATTTTGGGGGTGTGATGGTGGGGTTCAGGTGGGACATGGGAAGGCTGGAAGGAGAGGGTGCTGCAGAGGGAAGCCGTTACCGCAGGCCCTGAGGGCACTGGACGCAGGGTGCAGTGGAAGGGTGCTGAGAGGGGTCTGGTCAAGTTTCCAGTGTGGCCCCCCCAGGTCTTTGCACCCTGCCCTTCAGCCTCCAGCCCCCATCTCCTGCCCTGCGGGCGACCAGGTCCTTCCTCACACAAGCCAACTGGGCCCAGCTTTATTTTCCAGACCCTATGAGGGTGACCAGGAAGCCCAGGACCCCTGTGGGGCTCCCTCTCTCCCAGCACCCAACACTGAGAGCCCCCAGTGAGGGGAATTGGAGGACCAGCCATCATTGCCCACACTGCCACCCAGGGCCACTGCAGGGGTCACGCCTGGCAGCAGTGATTAGTTCTCTAGGGACACCCTGCACCCTGGGGGGGACCACTTCCCACAACAGGTCCTGGTGTCCAGGCTCAGCCCCAGAACCCGTCACCCCTGGAGGCCTGGTCACTGTGGGCTCTGCAGGCCGTCCCCTCCAGGGGGTCCACTAGGCCCCGGTCAGGGTCAGGGTCAGGGTCAGGTTGGACCCTAAAGCATTTTGTCTTCCCATCCATTTATCCTTCCAGCCAGTTAGTTGAGTTTCCAGCGAGTCACAACCAGAAACATCTTCCCCGTTTCCAAGTATTAGAGTCGGCAGCAGCAGGAGCAGAGACAGGGCCGTGGGGCAGCGGTGAGCCTGCTTCAGGGCAACGCGCCACTTCCCCTCTGATGAGGACACACAGGGGAGCGTGCTCCCCAGGCGGTGTCTGCAAGACGCAGCGGAGGCTGAGGAAGGAGCAAGCCTGCTCGGCTGCTGTGCTCAGGCTCCCGCTTGGTGGAGCTCCTGTTCATCCGTGATTCCGCTGGTGCGGGCAGCGGTCGTGCCCCGGAATTAAACAGTGGTATGATGGGCACCACCTCCTGCATCTTAAGACTTAAAAAATTTTTCATTGCGGTAAAATACAGTAAGATATAACAAATAATATAAATAGATAGTAAATGTAATAAATTATATATAATAAAATTTACCACTTTAGGTGTACAGTTCAGTGGTATTAAGCATATTCATGTGGTTGTGCAGCCATCACCACCATCTCCAGATGACGCTTTTCATCTTCCTCAAGTGAAACTCTGTCCCCCTTAAACACTAACTCCCCATCAACCCCTTCCCCAGCCCCTGGAAACCTCCATTCCACTTTCTGTCTTTATGAATCCGACTACTCTGGGTCCCTCATACTAGTGGATCCTACAGGATTGTTCTTTAGTGACTGGCTGATTTCACTGAACATCATGTCCTCAAGGTTCATCCATGTTGCAGCAGGTATCAGAATTGCCTTTCTTTTTAAGACTGAATAATATTTCATTACCTGGATGGACCACATTTTGTTTATCCATTCATCCATCCATGGACACTTGGGTTGTTTCCACCTTTTGGCTGTTGTGAATAGAGGTGCTATGAACGTGAACGTACAAATATCTGTTCGAGCCCCTGTATTCAGTTCTTTTGGGAATATACCCAGGAGTGGACTTGCTGGATCACATGGTGATTCCATGTCTAACTTTTTGAGGCGCCTGTGTCTTAAGTCTTTAAGACTCTGGAATCCCCCACCTAACAGAGAGGCCTCATAGTACCTTGGTGTCTTGGTCTCAGGGTCAGCCCAGACCCTCATCTGCAGCGCTGGAGAGATCTGAGTGGTCTCCTCTCTCCTGAGTCCAGGATCGGTCTGGAGTGTCAGGGAGGGGTCACCCACCCTTGACCTTTTTAGGGGATAAAAGTGAAGCAATGTCATCACCGGCTACCCACCCCCACTCCCTGCGGGGGCTCCTCTAAGCTGCCCCAGGACCCTCCCCCGGCATCCACGCCCTCATGAAGTCCTCTCCCCTGAGTGCAGACTGGACTCAGTGACTTGCCTCTGACAAATAGAAGGTGACAAAGTGATGGAATGTCCCTTGTGAGATGGGAGATTAAAGACTGTGGCGGCCATCTTGCTCAGGCCCCAAGGAAGGAGCCACTGTGTCCAGCCAGCAGCCAGCAAGGACCTAAGGATGTGACAGCCATGGGGGCCTGGAAGCTCCCTCCCAGTGCTTTCTCCATCAGCTGCAGGTTCTCTTGCAAATACACCCCCTAGCCCTCCTCGTTTCCCCAGCCCCTGTCATCCCCAAACTCCCAGGAGCCATTCCAGCAGCATGTGAGGACATATTTCAGGCATCCTTGCCAGGATTTGGAAAACGCCCCATATCAATAACTCCCCCTTCCCCAGCCCAGTTCTACCCCCCACTCCAGATCCTCAATATCCACTTTCCCTTCTGCGGGGTCCTGCGGGTGCAAGCCTGCTTGGCCACAGCTCCCTGGAGAATAAGCCATCTCTGCCCATAGTCAGGTCACATGAGAGTCACCCGTCATGACTTGTCAGGGGCCTGGAGGGGAGGCGGGCAGATCTGGGAAAGGACATCTGCCTCAGGTGAGGTCTGCACAGCCCGGGCAGTGGGAGGCTGGTCTCCTCCAACCAGGTTTGTGGCCACTTCTGCTGCCAGCAGTTTCGGGGGGATCCGAGCTCTGGGGCTGGGGGCTTCCACCTGGATACCCCGTCTGGGTCATGGGGTCCACCCTCTACTGTGGACCTTGACATTGGCCCAGGAGATGGCGAAGCACAACCATCCTTTCCTTTTCCCCACCACCCCAGGATCAAGTCTCTGGCCCAACTTCCAGCAAACCTGCCCTCCAGCTTTAGGGGCTGTGACTCTACATGCTGCATGGTGGCTGTATGAGGGTCTTGGGGCTGCCACAGCGGGTACACAGCCAGGGTGGCTTAAACTACAGAGTTTTATCAACTCACAGTCCGGACGCTGGATGCCTGAGATCAAAGCGTCAGCAGGCTGGTTCCTGCTGAGGGCTCTCCTGGGTGTGTAGACGCCGCCTTCTCCCTGTGTCCTTACACGGTCGTCCCTCTGTGTGTGTCTGTGCCCTAATCTCCTCTTCTTATAAGGACACCAGTCAGATTGGATTAGCGCCCACTCTGATGGCCTCATTTTACCGTAATTACCTCTGTAAAAGCCCTATCTCTAAATACAGTCTCATCCCAAGGTGCTAGGGTTTAGGACTTCAACATACACATTTTAGGAGGGATGCAGTTCAGCTGGTAACAGGGGCCCCTGGATCTCACTGCAGCCCTGAATTGCTACTGGATGACCTGAACTTTCTTCAAGGCTTCAGGCTGGTCAGTGTCTGATCCTTACAATTTCCATTGCCCCCGTATCTCTCCAACGCTGGAAACAAAGCTTGCCTAGGCCAGTCCACTCCAGGCGAGCAGCTGTCACAACCCGATCACCAGCGGCCCTTGAGGGATGGGAATTGTGGATAAACCCCAGCTTCTTTGCCCCAGGGTTCCACCAATTCCCACTTCTCAGGGGTTGAATCCGTCACTCAGAGAAGCCATCAGATTTTTCTGCAGGAAGTCCGTGACACAGATGGGCAGGCGCAAGTGAGCTCTGGGGCCGGCTGGAGGAGTGGGTGACACAAGAACAGGGAAAAAAAAAAACAAAGAACAGGGCAAGCCAGTTGACGAAAGCCAGCCAGGCCAGCCTGTGGGCCATCTATGCATCACTGGGAGAAGACTCAGTTCTGGGGGCACGGGGGAGCCATCAAAGGTTGTAAGGACACGACATGGTGGGAAGAAGTGAGAACAACCCATATGTGCTTGTGCTTCTGGGCGAGTCCGACTCAAGCAAAATTCCAGTCTTAACTCCCTACATCCTGGCCCCCAGCCTTGAGGGAGCCCTCCCCGTCCTTCCCAGCCTCCTTGTCACAAACCCCCACCCCCTGGTCCCAACTGGCCTGGCTCATTCTGCAGGAGCCCCGGGGGCCGTGCCTCTTCCGCTCCCACCTCACCTGTGCTCCGCATCCCGCCCTGATGGCCCAGATGGGGGTCTGGGCTTGCCTGCCGCCATCATCCTGAGCTCCTGGGTCAGGGGCCGCCTGCCATGCTGCCCCTCTGTGCCCAAGCACCACCTGTCCACCTGTCCCCTGGCCTCCCCGGCAATGCTGCCCGGCCCCCAACCCCGCTGCTTTGTCGCTGACCCAAGCCTGGCCCCATCTAGGGCTGGTGGCCCTAGGGCCCCTTCCTGCTGCTGCCATCCCTCTAAGTGGCTTGATTTGATTGAGCCATGCTGGATGCCACCTAATGTGACTTTGCTCAGCCTAACAACATTGATGGTGGCTCAGGGCGAGAGGCAGCTGGCGAGACAAGAGGCCAGGACTCAGAGGGTGGGGGTCACTCGGGGAGAGAACGATGGCCATAGGGGGAGGAGGCTGCGCCCCTCAGTCCAGCCCTGCTTCGCGCGAGCCGGGACCAGGGCTCCTCCCCAGGACAAGCTCCAGGGGGCTGAAGGCCCCGGACCGGCCACTTCACCTCCAGAGCCTCGGGCTCCCCATCTATAAAATGGAAGTGGGGACCCCAGCCCTCCACAGAGACTGGTCTCCAGGCCCAGTGTCCCATTTGGTCAAGACGTGGGCTCTGGGCTTCCACCGCCCCCGCCCTCAGCTAAGGGTCCTGGGCAGGCTTGAGTTCTTCCATTTACCTTCTCTGAAAGGGGCCAGATGCCCCCTCCACTGGTTGGGAGAATTCAGAGGGCGTGTGGGTGGGGCTGGCCCGGAGCCTGATCTGCGGAGGAGCCGGGTACACACTGGCGGGTGAGCTGACGCTCCCAGGAGATGGGCAGTGAGTGGGGACAGGTCCTGGGTGCCCCAGAGGCTGTCTAGACCTGGGGATGGCTGTGGCTGGTCATGGGGGCCTGGCCTCTCCCTGTCCCCGGCTCCCCAACACCTTTGAGCATGCCACCTGCCCTCTGGGGGTGGGGTCTGGGCACGGCCCATATGCACAGTGGCCACCAGAGCCTCAGTTTATCTTGAAGACACAGATGGAGGCTGGAGGGGAGTTCGGTGGGGGGGGGTGGTCCCTGGCAGCAGGAGAGCGGCCATGGCGTCCAAGAGGCAGAGGAGGCCCGCATGGAGGCCAAAGAGAGGCAGTCTTAGCCGGATAGGGGGCTCGTGGTTGTGGGAGCGGATGCGTTTGGAGGGGGGCTCAGTAGTGACCAGCCAGGACCGTGGCAGTGGAGCCCAGGAAGGCTGCTGAGGCCTGAGAGCAGCAGGGCTAGCGAAGGCCACCTGCAGGAGTTTCTTTTGTAATAAAAATCAAGATCAGGGGAGGAGGAGTAGGCAGGTCAGGAAGGAAGGAAGGAAGGACAATGAACACCTGAGACGAGGCTCAAAGAGGAGGGACCTCGGCTCTGAGCTGCCCCAGCAGGAAGGGTCCACCCGGTTCCAGACACATTTCCACCAGCTGTGACCCAGCACCCTTTTGCTTTACTTTAAGAAAATACTGGGAGCTCCCTGGTGGCCTAGTAGTTAGGATACCGGGTTTTCACGCTGTGGCTTGGGTTCAATCCCTGGTCAGGGAACTGAGATGCCGAAAGGGTAGAGTCCTAACCACTAGACCACCAGGGAATTCCCACAGCAGAAACCCTTAAATCCTGCTGGTGGTACTAAAAAATCGGCATAATAATTTCAAATAGCAATGGGACAATATCTAGGGAAATAGCACTATGTCTATTTTAAAAATTGAATGTGTAGTTAAAAGCCTTCCTACAAAAAGACAGCTCCAGGCCCAGATGCTTCACCAGTGAATTCCACCAACATCTAAGGAAGTAATGACACCAATTCTATACAGACTTCCAGAAAACAGAAGAGGAAGGAGTACTTTCCAGCTCATTTTATGAGGCCAGTATCATCCTGATACCAAAGCCAGACAACTTTCTTATTACAAGAAAATAAAATTACACACTAAAATCCTTAAGAAACACAGATGCAAAAATCCTTAATAAAATGTTAGCAAATCTAACCCAGAAATATATAAAAAGGATAATATTTTTGAACAAGTGAAATGTATCTCAGGAATGCAAGGTTGGTAAACATTTGAAAATCAGTATAATTCAGCACAGCAATAGACTAAGAAAGACAAATCAAAAGATAATCTCATAAAAAAGAAAAGATATCTGATAAAATTCAACATCCATTCACGATTAAAAAAAAATAAAGACTCAGCAAACTAGGAGTGGATGGAAACATTCTCAAATTGATAAAGAGCAACTCTGAAAAACCTGTGAATAACATCATACTTACTGGTGGGAAATTGAATGCTTTTCCCCCAAAGATTGGGAATAAGGCAAGAATATGAGGTCTGGCCACTTATACTGAATGTTGTACTACAGGTCACGGCCCATACAATAAGTTACCGAAAAATAAATGAAAGGCACACAGATTATAAAGGAAGAAAACATCCTTTCTCACAGACTGCACAGTCATCTCCATAGAAAAACCCAAGGAATCCACACACACCAGTGGAACTAATAAGTGAGTTTAGCAAGGTCACAGGATACAAAATCAGCATACAAAAAATCAATTGTATTTCTATATACTAGCAATGAGCAACTGGAAATGGAAATTTTACAAAATCACCATTGACTATAGCATCAAAAATAATGAAATACTTCCCTAACAAAAAATATATATATAAGATCTGTGTACTGGAAATGACCAAACATTGCTGAGAGAAGTTAAAGAAGACCCAAATAAATGAAGAGATACACCTTGTTCATGGATGGGAAGATTCAGTGTTAAGATGTCCTTTCTCCCCAAATTAACGTATAGATTCAAATGAATCTCAATCAAAATCTTAGTAGGCTTTTTTGTAGCAACTGACAACCTGATTTTAATTTATTATTATTTTTTAATACTTATTTTTATTTATTTATTTATTTGACTATGCCGGGTCTTAGTTTCGGCACGCAGGATCTTTTAGTTGCAGCACGCGAACTCTTAGTTGAGGCATGTGGGATCTAGTTCCCTGACCAGGGATCGAACCCGGGCCCCCTGCATTGGGAGCACAGAGTCTTAGCCACGGGACCACCGGGGAAGTCCCGACAACCTGATTTTAATATTAAATGAAAATGCAATGAACCTGTATTACTAAAATATCTTTGAAAAAGAAAGTTGGAGAAGTCACAGTACGCAGTTTCAAGACATGCTACAAAGCTATGGAAACGAAGAGAGTGTAGTATTGACATAAACATGGACATACATATCAATGAAATAGAAAAGAGAGTCCAGAAAGAGACCCACAACAATGGTCAAGAAATTCTCCACAAAGATGCTGAGGTAACTCAGTGAAGAAAGGATACTCTTTTCAGTAAATGGTGTTGGATCAACTGGGTGTATCTGCCAAACAAATAAACAAACTCACATTGCGCCACACGCCAGATTAGCCCGTCGTAAATCATAGACCGAAGTGTAAGAGCTGAAACGACAAAACTTGAAGAGAAAACCTGGGAGAAAGTCTTAGCCACCTTGGATTAGGCAAAGATGTCGCAGATGGGGCACAAAAAGCACAAGTCCTGAAACAAAAATGTGATATTTGGATTTCATCAAAATTTAAAACTTCTGATCTCTGAAAAACTAATAAGAAAGTAGGAGAGTGACTTCCCTGGTGGTGCAGTGGTTAAGAATCTGCCTGCCAATGCAGGGGACACACGGGTTGGAGTCCTGGTCCAGGAAGATCCCACATGCCACGGAGCAACTAAGCTCGTGCACCACAACTACTGAGCCTGCGCTCTAGAGCCCATGAGCCACAACTACTGAGCCCACGTGCCACAACTGCTGAGCCCGCATGCCTAGAGCCCACGCTCCACAACAAGAGAAGCCACCGCAGTGAGAAGCCGGCGCACTGCAATGAGTAGCCCCCACTCGCCGCAACTAGAGAAAGCCCACGCACAGCAACGAAGACCCACTGCAGCCAAATATAAATAAGTAAATAAATTTATAAAATAAAAAAAAAAAGAAAGTAGGAGAGCAAGCCATTGAACGGGAGAAAATATTTACAAAACATGTATCTGGTGAAGGTCTTGTATTCGAATGTATAAGTAATTTTTTAAAAAGCCAATTTTTAATCAGCAATAGATTTGAACAGGTGATTCATAAAAGAAGACATACAGACAGCAAAGAATCACATGAAGAGATGTTGACCATCATTAGTTATTGGGGAAATGCAAACCAAAACCAAAATGAGATACCACTATATACGCAGTGGAATGGCTAAAAAATCAGAATCAACAACCCAAAATCCTGAAGATCCCGAGAGAGCCAAGGGGCCGGGGCGGGGAGGGGGGACGCAGGACGGTGCAGCCTCTCAGAACAAGAGCTTGGCAGTTTCTTATAAAGTTAGTCAAGGGCCTGGGAACCACAGTCCCCCTCCGAGGTGTTTCCTCAGGAGAAAGGAAAACACGTGTCCACACAAAGATCTGCACACAACCATTCAGAGCAGCAGAATTCACAATGCCAAAAACTGGGAACAACCCAAATGTCCACCAACTGGACGAATAACCAAACCTCGGGCCACCCATCCGGTGGAGCAGGACTCAGCAATAAACAGAAGGAACCATGATTACAAGCTGCATCATGGATGGATCTCAGAAGCTTTGCAATAAGTGAGAAGCCAGGTACAAAAGTCTACATAATCCATTTATATGTATTCTTGGAAAGGCAGATCTATAGGCAGAGAAATCAGGTGGGTGACGGCCAGGGGCCTGCGGCGGGAGGACAGGCTACAGGGGGTCCTGAGGGAATTTGGGGGCAACCAAAATGTTCTATATCTTGACTGTGGTGGTTACATGACTATATATTTGTCAAAACTCATTCAACTGTACATTTTTCAAGAGTATATCATGCCTCAATAAACCTGACTTTTAACACATGCTATGAAATTAATACATATGCGTGTTTGAAAATAAAATATGGTGTTAGTGAGTGTATGTACGGGAACTCTTAAACCCTGCTGGTGGGACCGTGAATGGGCTCATCATTTCCAAAAACAATTGGTCAATATCTAGTGAGGCTGAAGACGTGAAGATGTGCACCCCCTGACAGCACAGCAGTTCACAGCCCCCCACCCCTGGGAGAGACCCTGCCCCCTGCGTGCACCAAAGGCTTGTCCCGCAATGTTCCTTGCAGCTCTATTGCCATGGTCAAAAAAAGAAAGGAAAACAGGGACAGGGAGGAAGAAAGCCAAATGTCCTCCAACAGAAACATGAAGCAGGTGGGTTTTCCCTGGACGCTGGAATATCATGCAGTTAAATAATCAAGGAATCAGGGTGATAAGGGATAAATTTAGGAGTTTGGGATCAACAGTACTACATATAGAAAAGATACTATATATAAAAAAGATAAACAACGAGGACCTACTGTATAGCACAGGGAGCTATATTCAGTATCTTGTAATAACCTACAATGGAAAAGAATCTGAAAAAGAATACAGATATAGATATAACTGAATCACTTTGCTGTACACCTGAAACTAGCACAACATTGTAAACCAACTATACTTCAAAAAAAATATTTTTTTTAAATCAACAAACCAGAGCCACCTGGGTCAGCATAAACGCAGCCCGAAAGCATATTGCTGAGCAGAAGAGCAGATATATCAGACCTGGTGCTTTAAGAACATGCCATGGAATTGTAAATCAACTATATACTTCAATAAAAAAAGAAAAAATAAGAACATGCCATGGATATCATGAATCATTTCTATATTCGTGTAACAGAAGTATGAAAAAGTGAGAGAGAAATACCCAATTCAGGGCAGTGGGAGTTTTGGGGGGAGGGTTGGGCAAGGTCTGGGAACATCCGGGACTTTAAGAAGAAAATATCTACAGTAGCCACATTCTTCACTCACTCTATCTCCTCACCTGCTGTATTTTCTTCACAGCCCTTATCAGAACCTCACGTTGCAGTAGGAATACACCGATCTGTTGGGTTGTGTATCGTCTGCCTCCTTCTGCTAAGATGTCAGCTGCCCTCTGTCTCCCAGCATCCAGAACAGTGCCTGTCACATTGAAGGGGCTCAATCGATGTTTGAATCAGTCTTGATTTGCACTGTTCAGCATTATCCCGACTTCCTGGCACCCCAACCAGAGACGGGCCCTCCCACCTGCTTCTGACCCCTTCCGCCCCCCTTCAATCCAGAGGCATAATGATCTGCATTCACACCGTAATTGTGTAAATTTTGTTGGTGGAAGGGTCGGTGGGCAGCCTGGGGAAGGGGGGATGGGTGCTATTACTACATTTCCTTCTTTATACAGTCTCTTGGCATTTTTAGAGGGTGCCGCCCAACAGAAATATTACGCAGCACAACTGTGAACCAATGAGTCATTTCAAATATTTTGTGTCCACATTTAAAAAGGAAAGGGAGGACTTCTCTGGTGGAACAGTGGTTAAGAATCCACCTGCCAATGCAGGGGACACGAGTTTGAGCCCCGGCCCGGGAAGATCCCACATGCCGCAGAGCAGCTAAGCCCAGGCTCCACAACTACCGAGGCTGCACTCTAGAGCCCGCGAGCCACAACTACTGAGCCCATGTGCCACAACTACTGAAGCCCGTGTGCCTAGAGCCCGTGCTCCACAACAAGAGAAGCCACCGCAGTGAGAAGCCTGCACACCGCAACAAAGAGTAGCCCCTGCTCGCTGCAACTAGAGAAAGCCCGCGTGCAGCAATGAAGACCCAATGCCGCCAAAAATAAATAAATAAAATACATAAATTTTTTTTAAAAAGGAAAAGGAACAGGTGAAATTAACTTTAGTAATACCTTTTATTTAAACCAATTTGTCAGGAAGAGGATCCCTTCAACATGTGACCAGCACACACAATTCATGATACTTTATGTTCTGTTTTTGTACTAAGCCTTCAAAATCCAGTGTCTTCTTGACTGGCATGGCACCCCGCTCCATGCTGGGTGGCTCAACCTCGGAGCTTCTTAAGAAGAGCTGCGTGGGAAGTAAGAGTCCTCTGGTGTCTGGAAATGTCCTATTCTGCCCTAGCACCTGCAGCACGACTTGGAGGATGGTGGGCCTAGAGAGAGGATGTGAGGTGAGAAGTCCTGTCCCTGGGAACGTGGCTCGCTTGGCTGCTGGCGACAGGTCTTATGCCACGCTGAGCAGTGCCCTCTCCGGGAGACCTACGTTCACACTCTAGAAACTTTCCATATCTTCTCTTTATTTTGATGACTTTGAAACTTCATGATGATGCAACGTGGTGGAGTTTTTGAATCCGTTAGCTGGTTTGCTGTTTTTATTGTGCTGGTCACTTGGCGGCTTTTCCACTTCAGAGGTTCTGGGAAGAGCTTTGTATTATCTGTTCACAGTTGTCTCCTCCTCCTCTGATCTCATTTTGGAAACTCTGTCCCTCAAGTGCTAGACTTTCTGCACAGATCCTCCACCATCTCTTATCTTCTCTTTCCTAGTTTCTGTTTCTCAGATTTTTGTTCTTTCTTCTGTGAGATTTCCTCAACTCATTCTTTCAATCCTCCTATTAAATTTTTAAGTTTTTAGATTTTTTTTTTAATTTCACAAGGACTCTTTCTTGTTCTCTGCCTGTTTTCCAAAGTGCCCTGTCCTAGTCGCAGGGGTGCCTTGTCTTTTCCTATCTGAGGATGATCACCTAAAGTTTTCTTCTGGTCTCTGCATTAGCTCTTGTTTCATCCAGTGTCCTCTTTTCCATTGGTTCTCAGTCTCTCAAGAATGTCTGAGCGAGGCACCAGGATGCAGCTTAGTGCCCATTCGCTGGGGCTTTGGGTTGTTCCCTTTTCTGATTCCTATAGCCTGTGAATGGTTGAGTAAAGTCTGATAGATCCACACAATCGAATACTAAGTGCCCAAGTACCATGGTGTTGAGAAAACCTCTTATTAAGATGAGGAAATGCTTATGTTACCAGCTATGCTGGGAAAGCTGGATACAAAACTCTATCAAAAGCAACAGTAAGGGGGCTTCCCTGGTGGTGCAGTGGTTGAGAAATGCAGGGGACACGGGTTCGAGCCCTGGTCTGGGAAGATCCCACATGCCACGGAGCAACTGGGCCCGTGAGCCACAATTACTGAGCCTGTGCGTCTGGAGCCTGTGCTCCGCAACAAGAGAGGCCGCGATGGTGAGAGGCCCGCGCACCACGATGAAGAGTGGTCCCCACTTGCCGCAACTAGAGAAAGCCCTCGCACAGAAACGAAGACTCAACACAGTCATAAATAAATAAATAAATAAATAAAAGAACGTGAATTTCTTTTAAAAAAAAAAACATGTTGTTGCTTTCTATTAAAAAAAAAAAAAAAAAAAGCAACAGTAGGGGACTTCCCTGGTGGCACAGTGGTTAAGAATCTGCCTGCCGGGCTTCCCTGGTGGCGCAGTGGTTAAGAATCCACCTGCCAACGCAGGGGACACAGGTTCGAGCCTTGGTCCGGGAAGATCCCACAGGCTGCGGAGCAACTAAGCCCGTGTGCCACAACTACTGAGCCTGTGCTCTAGAGCCCGCAAGCCACAACTACTGCAGCCCGTGCGCCTAGAGCCCGTGCTCCGCAACAAGAGAAGCTACCGCAATGAGAAGCCCGTGTACCACAACAAAGAGTAGCCCCAGCTCTCAGCAACTAGAGAAAACCTGTATGCAGCAGCGAAGACCCAATGCAGCCACAAACTAAATAAATGAATAAAAAAAAAAAAAAAAGGAATCTGCCTGCCAGTGCAGGGCACACGGGTTCGAGCCCTGGTCCGGGAAGATCCCACATGCCGAGGAGCAAATAAGCCCATGCGCCACAACTACTGAGCCCGCGTGCCACAACTACTGAAGCCCTCGCACCTAGAGCCTGTGCTCCGCAACAAGAGAAGCCACCGCAATAAGAAGCCCGTGCACCACAACGAAGAGTAGCCCCCGCTCACCGCAACTTGAGAAAGCCTGCATGCAGCAACGAAGACCCAACGCAGCCAAAATTAATTAATTGATTATCTTAAAAAAGCAACGAAGACTCAACGCAGCCAAAACCAATTAATTAATTTAATTAATTTTAAAAATCAACAGTAAAGAGACCTGAAAGGAACCACCCTGCGACATTAACAGCAGCTCTGTCTGGGGGCACCATCTCTTTTCCCCCTGCATCCTTTCCTGCAGCTCCACATTTTCTGGGTCCTGATGCGCTGGGGGGGTCCCTCTGCCCTGGGTTTCTGCCCAGCACCACCCAGTCTGGCCACCTCTTTCTTGGCCACTTATCATCATCTCCCACCCAGAACTCGATGCTGGGGTGTCTTGTTCTCCCTGCCAGGCTTTGTGGGCAGTACCAGTTCATAACACTCAGCCAAATGCCTGAATTGAGGTCTGGTGGTGTACTCTCCAGAGCCCACAGCGCAGACAGACAGAACAGGACTCCTGTGGCTGTGGAGGGCAGCCCCCAAACCCAGCCTGCCCTGGCACACAGGAGCCAGCACACCTCCAGGGTGCCACCCCCATCGGGACCCTCAGGGACTCAGTGATGGACAGACCCCTTCCTCACTCCCCAGGCCTCCAATGCTCCGTGGGAAGGCCCAGCCCCCTTCATTCCCAGTTTCTGCTCTATTTATGTCTTATGAATTCAGTTATGTAAATAAAGGTGGCCCAGCCCAGGAAGGCACACCCTCCCCCTTCTCCTCCCTCTCCCTCCCTCTTCTGCTCCCCACTGTGTCCACACATTTCAGGTATGCCCCCCCCCCATTTCATACATTTATGAATAAACTCTACATTTATTCTTTCACATCTCTTCCTGCTAGAACCCAACTCGGGCCACCCAGCCCCTCCCCCAGACTGCTGGGCCTCCACCCAACCAGAATTTCCTCAGGAAAATAAGTTCCAGAGAGGGAAGGGCCTCTCTGAAGGTCACACAGCAGGGATGACCTCCCCAGCTCCTCAGATTTATCCCACCTCCAGGAAGAACCTGTAGCTTCTCCCCTGAGCCTCACAGCCGCCCAGAGTGGTGCCAGTGACCCTGCTCACAGGCAGGAACCCACCAAGATCACAAGCAAGATCCCAAGTTCACAGCTGTAGGGAGAGTAGGGGGCACCTACGCAGATCTCTGTTGCCCATACGAGTGCCCTGCCCCAAGAGAAGTGGGAGGAGAGCTGGAAGAGGGGTGCAAGGGAAGGGGAGAGGAGGATGGGGGGGTTGGGGTTTGGGGGCACCGATCTCGGAAAGCTCCCCTCCCCCAGCACCTGCATCCAGCACTTGCACATTCAGCCCTATGCAAGCAGAGCCAGACTTTCTGACCTTTGCTTCTGACCTTTGCCTTCTGGCCACTGCCTGAACCAAAACAGGCTGCTCTGGGGACAGGGTTCCAGGTGGGCTGGTAAGAATGGGGGTCTGGAGGGCACCCCCAGAAATGCCCCTCCTCCTGAGCCTTCAGACAGTGGCAGGGCAGGTGTGTGGAGGTCAGGTTACCAAGCACCAGCTACCTGTGGGTATGTCACAGGGTGCTGGGACCAGCTTCAGCTCTGCTCTGGGGACTGGAGGGAGGGGGGAGCCATGGGTAGGGGAGAACCACGGGTTCCAATGTCCCCCAAAACAGAAGTAGGGAGAAGGGCCCCAAAGACAAAGGACAGCATCTAACAAAAGAGCTGACCCAGTGGGCCAGGGAGGGCATCCCAGGGTGATGGTGGCCAGACAGTGGTTGACAGGGGAGAGGCAGCCCAGACAGATTCCAGAGAAATGCGAGAGAGAGAATCAGGATTTGGTGATGCACTGGAGACCTCAGGATCCCTGCCAGGAGTCCAGCAGGTGGGTGGGCAGAGGAAGTACATTCAGGAGACGGGAGTGGGTCAGGGGAGAGGGGTCCTGGTGGGGTCCTGGGCATCTGGCAGTGGGAACATTAGGAACTGTCCAAGGGAAAGTGGAGGGGAATGCAGAGAGAAGGAGGTGGGAACGCCAGCCTGGAAGCCAGAGCCATGGGAGAACTTTCCAGAAGGAGGGCATGACCATCAATGTCCCCAGATACTGAAAGGCCAGGAAAGATGAGGCCCCAAAGTGTCCATGGGGTTTGGTGACCCTGCGGTCACTGGGGGCTGACTGCTGGGGTGTGGGGGGGGGGCCCGGAGGGAGGGGTTGTGCTGTTGGATGAACTGTGCTGGAGGGTGCTTAAGGGAGATGGCACGGGACCCTTGGGCTTAAAGAGGCACCCCAGGGGCCGCCCTTCCCCACTCCAGTCCAGCCTGCTCTGGGCGCGGTGGGAGGGTCGCCTAGGAGCCACGGTGCGGGGTAAGTCGGGGGTCAGTCCTTCCGGCAATCAGTACCCGGGAAGGAAGCTGTGAGGGCCCGGGAACGCGGAGGAGACGAGAGGAAGGGGCGTGGAGTCACAGCCCCCACCCCCGGCCGCGCGCCCGCCACACACCGCACCTGTCTATCCACCGCTGCTGTCCCCGCGGGGAGCTGCCGTCTGCCGGTCCGGGTCGCCCGGGCGGGGGTCTGCCGAGTGAGCTCTGGGTTGGGGGTTCTGCGGGGCGGGGTCCGCGGGGAGGGCCCCGTGGGGTAGGAGTCCGCAAGGCAGGAGTCGGGCATAGGTGCGCGGGGAGGGGTCTGCGGGCAGGGGCTCCCGGGCCCGCAGTCGCTCCCCGAGGCGCGGCAGGAGGGCGGAGGCGCGGGCGGGGACCCTCGGGCAGCTCCCGCCCCCGCCTCCGCCCCCGCCCCCTCCTCCTCTCCCTCCGCCGCCGCCGCCGAGCGTAGCCGCCGGAAAGTTTGCTCGCGGCTGGCGCGGGGCGCGGGCGCGGAGCCGGCGCCGACCCTGATCTGGCAGCGCCGTGGAGACGAGCGGCGGCCGGCCCCTGACCCGTGCGCGCGGAGGACTGCGGGGATCGCGGAGCGGCCGGAGCGGCGCGCGGTGAGCACCTGGGCCAGGCTCGAGGACACGTTCCCGGCCAGGGGCCGAAGGCGGGAGCGCGGGACTGGCCGGCGCGGACCCCTATCTTAGGTGGGCGGTCTCGGGCCCCGGGTGCCGCCGTCCTCATCCCCGTCGGACACCCGGTTCCCAACCCCAGGATGCGCCCTTCCAGCTCGTACGGTCAACCTGGTTCCGCACTATCGAGAGGGTTGGGGGTCTCAGCGCTTCCCCCGTCCTCTCCTCCCTGGGGAGCGCGTCTCGGGGGGGGGGAAAAGGGTGGGGTGTCTGTGAGCGCCAGGCGCGCTGTCCTGCTGCCCCTCTCCGCTCCCGACTCCTCCCTCCAGCACCCCCGCTTCCCCGCCCCCACCCCGCCCCGCGCATACACAGAACCTCGGAGACCCCCAGAGGCGCGGGGGGCAGCCCTGCTTCCCTCCAGCGGGTCCCTGCTTCCCAAAGCTCCCCAGCAGTATCTTGGTTACCCGGGTTTCCCCGGAGGGGCCGAGGGGCGTCATCCGCGGAGCCTACACTTGTCACTTTGATCCGCAGGGAGGGCAGGTCACTGCCCTGCCTGCTCCTTCCTCTCCGGCGGCCCCCACTCACACTTCTGGGCCGCAGGATTTCTGCCCCCACCAGAAACGGACTGACTCCTGAGGTCTGGGCGCCCGCATCCTCCGAGGACCTGTCCGGGCTGTTTTCGGCCCTTCTGTGCTGGGGGATGAGGGTTGGTGGGGGAGTAGCACCCTGGCCCACATCCAGGCCCGCCCTACCCCCACGGAGTGGGAGGAGGACGCAGGAATCAGGCTTTGTCAACAACCTGTGGCCCCGATCCCGCCGTGGGGCCATGACCTTCCGCTACTTGCTCTGGTTTCACAAACACCCCCCACCCCCATACCCATCAGAGGCTGGCAGGCCTCAACCACACCCATTCAGATCCTGGGAGGAGCTGGGGTGACCAGCGCCCCACTCTCCTCCATGGAGATCCACCCATCCTGGGGGCCCCTCCCCCAGCTGCAGGTCTGGGAGTCCTGGGGCATCCCCAGGGGAAACTGGGGAAACAGCTGAGCTTTGAGCACCCAGGAGTGGTGCGTTCTACCAGGCGGGGAGACAGAACACGGGCCAGTCAGCCCGTGGTGGAAAGAGGGGGCTGGGAAAGAGAGGAGTGGGTGAGCTGGGGCCGGGGGAAAGCTGGCCCTCCTTCCCACTCCGCCAGAGTCTCTGATCCTGAGCTATCTGTGCTGGGCAGGTGCAGTCCAGGGCCAGAGAGGAAGCGAAGCCTCCCGGTCCATGAAGGGAGAAGGCTTGGTCCCTGGCCGGTAGTCCCCCGCCTCCACCGGCTCCAGTGCCGTGCCAGGAGGGTAATAAGGTGGAAAACAGCAGCCCTGACGCCAAGGCCAATGGGAGGCTTGGAGCGGCACCTCCGCGTCCCGGTCTCAGTCCTCATTCATTCAACAAATATTTATCCCTGGGGCTGGCAGGCTGCCTCTGGGGTTGCAGTGTCCCCCACGGAAGGGAGGGGGCCTGCACGTGATAATCTGTCCTTCCCTTCAAGTGGCAAATCTCATTGTCCTCCACGGTGTTGAGGAGGCAGCGACTTTTCAAGTAGGGAAACCGAGGCTCTGAGAAGTTAAATTATTTACCCTTGGTCCCGGGACCAGAACTGGGCCTTGCAATGTCACCCTCTCCTGTGGCGGCAGCCTCACACCTGGGTGCTCAGGGCAGGGACCTCAGAACCTCAGCCTTGCACAGCTGAAAGTCGTTCCACAGCCCCAGACGCTGCCCAGTCCTCATTCAGAGAAGTGTCTAGATATCTTGCCCGTACCCCCCCAACAGGCATGGGAGCCTCATCCACTTCTGCCCCTTCTTGTGTTTATATCAGAGACTTAGTGAGAGGTATCATCCTCTGCCTCTTGTATTGGTTGGGGGGGGAGGGTGCTGAGGCCCTGATCCCTAGGGACGTGGGGCCACAGGTGCTCTGAGCTGGGGTACCAGCCTGTGATCTGTAGGTGCTGAACTGTGTGGGGTGAATCTTCAAGGATTCCCAACCCCACATACCAGACCAGGGATGGGTGTAGGTGTTAGGGAAAGGCCTCCCTATTCCTCTGCTCTGGCTACCATTGGAGGGGCAGTGAAGAAGGGGCCCCAGGGCAGCCCATCCCTCTCTCCCCTCTACCCCAGGGCTCAGCTTCTCTCTGTGGTTCCCAGACTAACTGACCCCTAGCTGGAAGGCAGGCTGCCTGGGTGTGGCCCCGCTTACCCTGGGTTCTCCTAACAGCCCTAGGAGGTCAGCAAGGTGAATTCCCACTTTTCAGATGGGAAAGTTGAGGCACAGCCTGGCCACCACACCCCAGCTGGACTCTGAGGGGCTGACGCTTTGCCTTGGAGCTCCTCACTGGACTAGCCCCACAGCTTCATCCTCCCTTCACCACCGGCCGCAGGGCCTCTGGGCAGGGGGCAGTATCCTTCCTCCCCATGTTCCCTGCCTGCATCTCCACTGTCTACTCCACCCCAGCCATCCCTTGTCACTCTCCCCTTGCCCTGCCCCCAGAGCCTCTAGCCATTCAGGCTGCCTATGTCTCCCTGAGTCTTCCCAGCCACCTCCCCTCCTCCAGCAGCTGGGCACGGTGCTCCTCACCCACCTGGCTCCGTGGCCTCGGTGGGCAAGGGCAGGGCAGAAGACCGGGCTGTTTGATAAGAATCAGGAGATAAGGCCCCTTGGGCTGGGGACACCTGAATTGTCCCTTGTCCTCCACCTGCCTGGGGGCTACTCCCCTGAGAAGGCCCTCCGCTCTGGCTCCTCCACCGCAGCCCTAAGCCTTGGCTCCTCACCTGAACCAGGGCCTGGGGACCAGCGGCTACTGGGCCCTTCCTCACCAGGCCTGACCCGCGCTGTGGCCCAAGGGCCAGGGTGAGGAGCCCCACAGCAGGCTATGGTCCAGGTGCCCACCCCATGTGGTGGCATCTCAGGGTCCTGTTAGGGGTGAGGAGTGAATCACAGAGGAGCCCACGTGAGTTGGCCCCATGAGGCCCCATCTGGACTCTGATGGGAGGAGGCTGAGATTCAGGGTTGTTCAGGAGCCCTCCACCTTCAGTCACAGCCTGCATCCCTCCTGGACCCCACCTTCTCCCTGGCTTCTCCCAGGCACTGCCTTCGAGCCAGCCAGTTTCGTCCATCTGTCCATCCATCGGTCCATCACATGCTCACTCTGTGGCAGGATGCCATCCACAGCCCTAAGGGGGCTTGCATGAGTAGTTCCTAGGGGCCCCACCCCTAGGCCCCAAGGGAAGCCCCTCCTTACTGCCCTTGTGGAATCAGTGGATCAGAAGATGGACTCTGGAAGCAGTGACACGATGACTTACGGGGCTGCTGATGCCCCAAATGCAGGCTCCGGACAGGACCAGGCACCTCAGGTCCCCCCTGCAGGCACCACGAGGGCAGGGGTCCTGTGTCTGAGCCCCCGGCAGCTGGCAGTGCTAATCTCAAAGGAATGTGCTGCAGCTGCCTGCGTGCTGTGGCCCATGGGACCCAGGAAGCCCGGCTGGAGTCTTGGGCGGGGCCCAGGGGAGCACCTAGACACCCCAGTCCTGGGCAAGGGGGAATGGGTGTGACAGGGACCACCCTAAGCATATGCTTGGCACTCCTGGCCCCTGCCAAGTCTGGGAGCTGGCCCAGGGCCACCTCGATAACCATGCCCCTGGGGACCAAGTGATGGATGGTCCTGGTACCCTGCCCCAGCCTGCCATGCTGACTTTCCCAGGAGCTAAGAATAGGTGGGAAAAATAGCAAGGGCCGAAGGGAGGAGTTGGGCAGCTAGGGAGGCTGCTCCCTCCTCTGACATCTTTGGTACCAGGCAGGACTGGGGCCACTTAACCAACATGTAGGAGAGGGGCTCTGGGACTGTCTGAGCCTCCACACAGACAGCCACGGGCTGTGAGATGGAGCAGCCCCCAGGACCCTGGGAAGAACCCCCAGGCGCAGGGCCAGACCCCCAACCTGCCACTGGCAGAGTGACCACTTCTGGCATCCCCTCCCTCCCAGCTCCCACTTCGTCAGTAGGATTCGGAGACTCAGAGGGATGGTTTTAGGGGAGCAGGACACCCTGCTGGTCACAACGGAGACCAGCTGGGCCTCTTCACTCCTGGGTGTCCCTGCACAGACCCTGCTGCTCTGATACTCAGCAGCCCCCAGAGGAGAGTGCACCCACGAGGACCTCTTTGCCCCAGCTGTGCAACCCCAGACAGATGTGGGGGGCAGCTGCCCAGAGGCATGCCCCCCATCCTGCCACGCTGCCCCCACCTCCTCCTGCTTCTGCTGCTGGCCTGCCAGGTGAGCGCTGCTGCCAGTGCCCCCGTCCCACCAGCCTGCCTGCCCCTCATGCTGACGCCAGTCTGTCCCCTCTGTCTGTCCATCTGTACCCCCAGCCGCAGGCCCCCTCCGCTCAGGTGATGGACTTCCTGTTTGAGAAGTGGAAGCTCTATGGCGACCAGTGTCTCCACAACCTGAGCCTTCTGCCCCCCCCAACTGGTGAGCCCCGCCTTCGGCCTGAGTCCTGTCCCCCCAACCCCGCCCACCATTTACAGGTGAGGAAATTGAGCCATAGAGAAGCTGGTGACTAGCCCAGGGCCACAGACCAGGACATTTAAGAAATGGTAGAACTGCCCCAGAACTGGGGTGTTTCGTGACCCTCCCCTGCTGCTGGGCACCCTGCAGGCCCAGGGCCTGGACACCGTCTTTCCTCCCATGGAGCAAAGCCTCGTGGCCCAGGAGGCAGACAGTGTGTGGGGGAGGTGGACCGAGAGGGCCAGACAGAGGGCATCAGGCCTGGTGAGGGGGAAGGAGATGGGCCATTATTTGGAGGGCTCAGGCAGACTGGGGTACAGCGTTCTGGACAAGTTCTGAAGATCACTCAGGTGCAAAGAGAGAGATTGGGGCAGGAGGAGCTGCCTGGGAGGCCAAGCCATTGTTTGGGGGAGGGAGGGGGCTGGTGCTGGGCCCAGAAGGATGCCAAAAGAATTGGGGTTCAGCCTCCAGAGATGGAAGTGCTGCTAGAAGGGCACTAGGAAGACGGAAGACCCTGGGTGGAGATGTGGAGTATCTGAGGGGAGGTGGCCGGGCAGAGCTGGAGCTCAGGACCAGGCTGGACAGGGGCGTCAGGACAGGCAGGATGGTCAAGGAAACCTGGGAGGCTGCTTCCTGGGGCGCAGAGAGCGTGCAACAGGGGGCTATGCGGGCCAGGCCCTGCTGAGGAGCAACCCTGTCCCCGCCTCTGCAGAGCTGGTCTGTAATAGAACCTTTGACAAATATTCCTGCTGGCCGGACACCCCTCCCAACACCACAGCCAACATCTCCTGCCCCTGGTACCTGCCCTGGCACCATAAAGGTAACCACAGCAGGGATGTGGGGGGTTGGCAGAGGGGGCTCAGCCCAGGGGCGGGGCGCTGACCAGAGCCTGCCCCAGCAGTGCAGCACCGCCTTGTCTTCAAGAGATGTGGGCCTGATGGGCAGTGGGTACGTGGGCCGCGGGGGCAGCCATGGCGAAACGCCTCCCAGTGCCAGATGGACGACAAGGAGCTTGAGGTCCAGGTCAGCCCACGGCAGGTGCAGTGGGGGCTTGTGGGGAGGGGCGAGATGGCCCTCTCCAGCCCTGACTGGCCACTGCGATTTGCAGAAGGAGGTGGCCAAGATGTACAGCAGCTTCCAGGTGATGTACACCGTGGGCTACTCCCTGTCCCTGGGGGCCCTGCTCCTAGCCCTGGCCATCCTGCTAGGCCTCAGGTATGCCCACCGCCCTGCTCATGGGGGGCCCCAGTGGGCAGGGTGGGTGGGGACTGACTCGCTGTCCCCACAGCAAGCTGCACTGCACCCGAAACTACATCCACGTGAACCTGTTCGCGTCCTTTGTGCTCAAGGCCAGCTCTGTGCTGGTCATCGACACGCTGCTCAAGACCCGCTACAGCCAGAGGATTGGGGACGACCTCAGCGTGAGCATCTGGCTGAGTGACGGGGTGAGCTCCCAGATCCGGTCTCTTGGCCTCTGGGCCCTGGGTGGCAGGCAGCTGGGAGGCCCACACTCATGCTGCCCCCGCGGCCAGGCAGTGGCCGGCTGCCGGGTGGCCGCGGTGTTCATGCAGTACGGCGTCGTGGCCAACTACTGCTGGCTGCTGGTGGAGGGCGTGTACTTGCACAGCCTGCTGGGCTTCGCCACCATCCCTGAAAGGAGCTGCTTCCCCCTCTACCTGGGCATCGGCTGGGGTGAGTGGGCCGGTGTGCGGGGGGCCGGCGGGCTGGCCGGGGCCACGGGACCACAGCTGTTCTCCCCCACAGGTGCCCCCATGCTGTTCGTCACCCCCTGGGTGGTGGTCAAGTGTCTGTTTGAGAACATCCAGTGAGTATCTGACTGGAGGGTGGGCCAGCAGGGGGGTTCACCTCTCCTGGCTGGGAGGTGCTAGGCTGGCCCCGTGGGGAATGGCCACGTGGCTCAGAGTGTGGGAGTGGCTCAGGGGTCTCTGGCCAGAGGCAGTGGGGGGCACTAAGCAAACCTGGTTCCCTGGGGGTGGAGGTCATTGGTAATTATCTCCCTTCTTTTCCTGAGACACTAATTAGATCCCAAGGAATCAGGGGGCGGGGGGTCTGTGAGGCTGCCAGGACATGAGCAGGCCCCACCCTGCAGGTGCTGGACCAGCAATGACAACATGGGCTTCTGGTGGATCCTGCGCTTCCCCGTCTTCCTGGCCATCCTGGTGAGGAAATGAGGCACCTGCTGGCACCACAGGGAGGGCCGGGAGGCTGCTGAACTTGGCCCCCCCAGCCCCTTCCTTCCTCATCAGCCTGCAGCAGCCCGAGGAGACGGACAGCATCCTGCCTGGGTGGACAGGGAGGGAGGCCTGGCACTCACCCAGGACACTGGCTGGCGCCCACAGCCCCAGGGCCCCAGGAGCCAGGGTCTGCCTGGCTGCCAGGCCCACCTCCAGGAGGGACAGGTGGGGGCCAGGAGCTGCCCTGAGCTGTGTCCCACACACACACAGATCAACTTCTTCATCTTCATCCGCATCCTTCACCTCCTGGTGGCCAAGCTGCGAGCCCATCAGATGCGCTATACTGACTACAAATTCCGGTGGGTGTGGGCGTTGGGAGTGGGAGGGCGCCAGGCGGCTTGCGGACCTGCACACCCCCGGGGGCCAGAGGGAGTGTAGGTGGGGGTGGGGGCACCAGGGCCCCGGGGGGCATGCTGGGCCGGTGGCTCAGTCTCTGCCCCCGCAGGCTGGCCAAATCCACGCTGACCCTCATCCCCCTGTTGGGGGTCCACGAGGTGGTGTTTGCCTTTGTGACCGACGAGCATGCCCAGGGCACCCTGCGCTCCGCCAAGCTCTTCTTCGACCTCTTCCTCAGCTCCTTCCAGGTGCCTGCCCGCCCCTTAAGCAACCGCCCAACCCCCAGGCCAGCCTGGGTGCAGCCCTGACCTCCCACATCTCTCCAGGGCCTGCTGGTGGCTGTTCTCTACTGTTTCCTCAACAAGGAGGTAGGTGGGGGAGTGGGTCTGGAACCAGCCCTGGGGTTGGGGTCGGGGGAGTGTAGACACCCTGGCCCCACCCCTCAGGGGTGTGAGCCCTTCGTGTCCACCTGCACTTACTGGGCTCAGTTTCCAGGACACTGGGTGTCAGGCCTGCTGAGATGGGTCCGCCTCAGCCCGTCCTCAGGGAGTGCACCTGAGGGTGAGGGGGCCCCCAGGTGTTCCCAGACCCCAGCGTTCTGTGGTGACAGAGCCTGCCTGGCTCCACACCCAGGGCCAAGGGGTTGGGGATCCTGAGAGGGTGGCATGGGCAGGCCCTGGGACTGGCCCGACCCGCCTGCCCACCCCAGGTGCAGTCGGAGTTGCTGCGGCGCTGGCACCGCTGGCGCGAGGGCAAAGCACTGCAGGAGGAGCGCCATGTCGGCAGCCACACGGCCAGGCCCACTGGTGGCCCCCCCAGTGAGAAGCTGCTGCTCTCGAGGGGCGGTGGCAGCAACAGGACTAGCCAGGACCCCTCTGCGGAGACCCACTTGGCTGGCGGCCTCCCTGGATTGGCTGAGAACCCCTTCTGAAGCCCCCTGGAACACCAGCTGTCGCTGGACTCAGATGCCCAGAGAGGGCATCACTGGACAATCCAGAACCGATGCCCAATGGAGGCGAGAGCGTGGGAGCCAGACAGCGCCCCGCTGTCCACATGTTCCCCAGTGTGGTGGTCTGAGGGGCACCTGCTCTGTGCCGAGGGGTGGGGGAGGGGGTGTGGCGGGGAAGCTGTTCTGTGAATGCATGCCCGTGTGTCCCCGTGTGTGTCAGTTGTGTCTGAGTTAGAGAAGACATGTGTCCTCCAACAATAAAGAGCTCTGTGCTCACCCTGGGTGGAGAGCTGGGCTGGAGGAGAGGGGCCGGCTGGGCCCAGGCCCTCCCCGTGAGAAGGGAGCAGCCGTGGACGGCCCGTGCTGGCTTGCTCCTTCTAGACTTCTCCTTGTTGCCCCATCATACAGGTGAATTGGAGCTGGAACCACTGAGGGTGTGAGTGGTGGCTGGTGGTGCCCCACCAGCACATGCTGTCCCCAGCCCAGTTCAGGTGGGCTCACCCCCACCCCGGGCCAGAGTGGACGGGCCCCACTCAGTCTTGGCCCCTCAACCCCCGGAGTGTCACCATTCACCCGCAGAGGGGCATGAAGGGCGTCAATGGCCGAGGGAAGCCACCGACATCACAGTCCTTCTACCAACCCCACATGAACACCCCTGGCTCCCTGCTAGAGCCGAAGCCGGGGCTGGACTCAGGCCCAGCAAGGGCATCACTGGCTAATCCAGAACTAGATAATCCAGAACTGGATGTCCTCTACTGGCCTCTGCTTCATCCCAACTCTAGCCACCCCAGCAATCCGCAGCCCACATAGCCGACTGAAGCGGGGAGAGATGGACCCCCAAAATCGAGACCGTCCAAGTGCAGGCGCAGCACAGTTTTCCAAAGACTGCGGCACAGCCCAACACAGCCACTTCACAGAGAATCACTGCAGTCCTTGCTGCTCCAGGCGCATGCGGAAGGGCAGCTGTGCGCGAGGATGCTGCCCATTGCCTGGCGGGTGGGCACCCTGCTTGGCAGTCAGCGAGGGCTGGCACTCACGCAGGAAGAGCCAAGTGGTGCGCCCTGAGTCCACGCTGCCCCCCGGGGCGCGGTGCATCTGATGCAGAGGGTGGAGGCAAGTGCAGGAGCAGCGTGGGGACTGTAGTCACCCCTCAAGAGCGCCCCTTGTGTCCGGTGCCGTGATGCCTGGTTGGGGGTGTGCGTGGAGGGGGGGAGGAGCGGGGGCGCTGTCAAAAGAGGAAGGGGCCACAAAAGCCAAGAGCACAAGCCAAACGGGCCAGCCAGGCGGCCCTGCTCTTAGGAGCTGGTGGGGGGTGACTGCTGGGACCTGGGGGAGGGGGTGTCCACAGTCCCTGCCCAGCCACGTGGGCTGAAGCTGCTCAGGCAGAGCTGAGCTAATTGCAGCAAATGAAAGGACAGGAGGCCTCTCAGGAAAGGTAAATAGAATTACTCACCTTCCAGGCACTGGGGCCCTCCTGAGGGGGCCCTCACCTCGTGCCAGTGCCACCGGATATGGCAGGGACGGAGGGGCAGGAGGTGAGTTAAGGTAGATTGGGCTCTCCTGCGGCCCAGGTGGGAAGCGATGTTACTATGATCGGTGGGGACTGCAGGGCAGGGAGGCAGTGTGGCTGCCTGCACCTTTGAGGACCTGAGACCCCTGACCTTGAGGCTTCAGGTCACCTCTCATCCCAGGCCCCCCAGGCTCCCCAGGCCCTAGTGCTCCTTTGAGCCCCTGCCCACAGGGGCACCCCTGCCAGCCCTCCATGCCCAGAAGCCTAGCACAGGGAGGGCACAAGTTCTCCTTCACGCCAGCTGAGCTCAGGGTTGGTGACTGCCCTGCGGGTGTGCTGCTCACCTAGGGGCCTCCTGACAGCCCTCCCCATCCTGACTCCCTCTGCCCTTGTCCTCCTTCACCCTGTCCCTGTCCCCAAGGGAACTGGAGCAGGCCGGTGGAGTCAGGAGTGGAGGTGGAGGGCTGGAAGGGGCTGGGCTCATCCAGCCAATAAGCATTGGCTCCGACCAGGCCGTCCTGCAGGTGGGATGGTGGGGGAACCTGACTTTCTAACACAGGGCCCAGCACCCACACAGCATCACCCTCCATTCAGGAAGACGAACACTCCAGGCCCTCTGCCCCTTCGCCATCTCTACTTCCCTTCCCACCTCGACCCCAGTCCAAATCTCAGGCCCTTCCCCTAAAAGAATGCATGGGAACCACCCAGCACGTAGTTGTGTGTGTGTGTCTCTCCACATGCATGCTACTAAAATGAGTGTGGAGACCAAGAAAGAGGAAAACATGGACTACAATAAACACTGATCAAACCTAGGAGAGTTGAGGGGCATCCCCAGGATGGCAGCTGTGTGCCAGGCAGAGTGGGTCACTGGGGGGAGGGAGCCTCAAGCAGGGCAAAAGTACAGGAGAGACACCCTCAAGGGGATCAAAGTGACTGAACACATTGAGAGGAGATTTAGATGACCTGGTGGAGAGTTCAGGACTTAGTGTTAATACATAGAAAACTGAGCAAATGAAAAAAAAAAGGCAATTAATAACTTCAAGGAAAACAAAAAGCTGGGCAGAAAAAAAGATCACAATTTACCACAAGGCTCATCTCTAAATACACAGACATCATCATGTAAATACTCAACCCTGATGTAACCAAAGTTATGAGAGAAAAAAAAGATCTAGGGAGGATAGTGGATGGTAAGAGCACGTGTGTAGTGGGAGTGGGGGACAGAATGAAATGGGAAAACCAATAAGTAACAGTTCATGTATGCTATTTAGAAATAGAAATACAAACCAAAGAATCAGCAGAAAAGTTGAAAATGGTTGCCTCTAGGTGAGAGGGTGGGAGGAGAAGTCTGAGGGCTGCAACTAGCCGAACTCTGACTGCCTCGGCCTCCTCCTGGACACTATGGCAGCCTTCAGCCCCAGGTCCTCCCCCACCTGCCCTTTCTCTGACCTTGCTCTCAGTCCCTGGTCCTGCTTCCTCCTCCTCTCCCTGAGTGCAGTGCCCCGGGATCAGGTCCCACCCTCCTCCCTTCTTTATCAACCTTAAAAAAAAGCACCAATATTCAAATTACTCCCAAACTATATCTCCAACCTCTGTGGCCCTCTCAAATCCACTCGAGACTCAGCTTCCCTCTTGGCACCTCCACTCAGACATCCAATGGCAACTTAAATTCCACAGTCCATATCAAGCTCCTTACCTGCCCCCTCACCCAGCTTCTTCCTCCCACGATTCACTTGAGGTAGCCCTCCTGACAGGTCTCCCCGCTTCCACCCTGAACCCTGCAGCCTATTCTCAACACAGCAACCAGAGCGATCCCTTTACATCCAAAGTTTTCTCCAATGAATCCCATCAAGCATCCATATCTCACTTCAGTTTACAGAAATGCAGGGGACAAAGGAGTCTGTTAATGCTACAAAGATGCAACCAGTGAAAACCAGAGTTTGGGAAACTCCAACATCAAGTACCCAGCGGATCTTCACTCATAAATGGAGGGGAAATGTGGGAGGAGGTACTGTGACTAAGAAAGACTTCAGGGACGCATCAAGCAGATTCAGCCGATGTACTTGGCCTTCCTATTCTGAGTCTATAACCCATGTGGAATATATTATTTTAGACACTAGGGGACTATGGACTGGGTGTTAGATGACATTAGGGAATTGTTGTTCACGCTCAATATACATGAACATGCTCAGGATACATGCTCAGGAAGTACTTACTAAATTCAGATTTTGATTAACAGTAAAAGCTTAAAAATCAGATTAAGACCAGTCTCCTACAAGAGGTCACCATTTCCTCATATGTAACATCAGGGTAATAAAATCTTCCCCCCGCCCCCCGAGTTGTCAGCACTGAATGAAAGCAGACAGTGATATGAGCGCCACCAAGGGTAGAACACGATGGAGGACTGGGCACTCCTGTTCCACCAGGACGCTCCCCTCGTCTCCTCTACCTTCACTGTCTGAGGGGGAGAGAGGTGTCTCCAGCCACTCATGGTCAGCCAGGCAGCCCACTGTGCTGGTGAGGGTTCCGTCTCCAGTGCCCCCATCCGAGTTCCTCACCCCCCACCCCAGCACAGCCTGTTAACCACATTCCCACCTCCAAGGTGTTCTCGGCAAAGACTCCAGGTCCAGGGCCTCTATTCCAGAAAATCTAAGTTGGCAGGGAAAGCGGGAATGAAAATGCCTTGCGGGGTGTCCCATGGGCCCACCCACACAGGGGCAAGGAACCACTGCTAGCGGGAGGGTGGCTCTGCGCAGGGGAGACCCAGATGCTGGGGCCCAGTGTGGCCCCATTCCCACCTTCCAGCCCCACAGGAGGGAGGAATGACCTAGAGAGAGCTGGGAGCAAAGTTAAGTCAATTTTTAACCAACGCAGCAAGATATTAGACACTCCCCGGTGTGCTGCCAGGGGGCTCCAGCACCCCTTCGGAGAGAGGCCTTTGAACCACCACAGCCCATACCCTCACTTTACATGGGGAAACTGAGGTGGGACAGGAGAGTGACATGCCCCAGGGCTCACAGCAAGGCCATGACTGCAGTCGCCAGAATGCAGATGTCCAGGCCCCACTGAAGCCTTGTGGCTGAGTGCCCTGTCAAGTACATCCACAAGGTGACTAACAGTGGCAGCAGGCACTAGCACTGGGCAGCCACCCAGGAGGCAGGTGCTGACCTCCCCTTGAGGAAACTGATGCTTGGAGACTCAGCAACTTGCTCAATGCCACAAGTGCAGCAGTGGCCTGGCTAGACATCACCCCATCCTTAGTGGTCTAGGACACGCTGGGTGGAGGGCATGTGTGCCTGTGTGCCCACTCAGCCTCTGGCCACAGGTCCCTGCACCCCAGCCAGGCCACGCCCACCCCCTTCCAGCCACAGACGGGGGGCTGCTTGGGTGACCCAGCCCATCAGGCACTCAAACCCTTGGCAGGATGCCCCACAGGTCCCTGGGGAGCAAACAGGCCTGTGTGGTTACAGGAACTTGGCTCAGGGCCTGGCACCAGCCAGCACCCACTGGCAGCAAGCCATGGCTGCTGCTTATTCCATGAACAATCCTTCCTGCACCCCCATCCCTGGGGAACTCCCCCCAGGAAAAGACACCTCCCAGAGCCACCTGTGGGGCTGCTGGAGCCCCAGAATACTCTAACAGGAAAGGGTGTTCCCGAAATAAATTCCGGTTTGGCTTGTCTGCCAGGGCTATGTCCAGGTTTGAAGGTTGGGTGCACTTGGGGCTCTCTGAGCCCAGCAGCCACTCCTCCATCCGGACAGCAGAGGAGCCACTCCCCAAGGACCCAGTGCTGCAGAGGGATGTGGGATGTGTTACCTTCCAGGGCCCCCACCTCCACCTCCCACTGCCCCTCAGGAGGCCCAAGCCCCCTGGTGGAGCCCAGGGATCAGACGGAACTTCTGGGCCTGGACCATGACCTTGGATTTCCAGCCCTGTGTGGGCAGCCGAGACAGGGGTCTCACAGACCAAGTGGCCAAGCCAATGCCACCCCGCCTTTATTCACTCGTCCTCAGGTTCCAGTCAGACACTTGGATTTGGAGGGCACAGGAAGAAAAAATGGCCCTGAAGACCCTCCCAACTCACCGCACAGGGCAGGACCCACTGGGCAGCCTCACCAGCTCAGGCCAGCCCCATGCCCCTTCCCCAGGGGGGGCCAGGCCTGGCTGCCCAAGGCCCTTGGAGGGGGCACCCAGCAGTGTCCCAGGCCCAGACAGCTGGTGCCATCCTGAAGCTGACACAGAGAAGGAAGGGGCCAGGTTGGAGAGTGGGGTGAGGGGTCAGACACTCCCTGTGTCCAGGCCAGAGACACAGCAGGGGTCGGTGGGGGACCCATGCTAGGCATGGGTGGGATCACCCTTGTCCTGCCTCCTGGCCACCTCAGGAGCTAATCCAGCCCAATCCCACCAGCACAGGAGACAACAAAGGCCCCCTCGTTTCCCTCCTGATCCTGGAAGTGGCCAGGGGTAGGGGGGTGGGGGCAGGGGAAGGTGAAGGGAGTCAGGGTCAAGGCCCTGGGGGGCAGGCAGGGCCAGGCAGCTCGAAAGAGCCACCTAGGCCCACGGGAGGGCAGGGGCTGGCTGGGCCCAAGCCCCCCTAGTGTCAGGGGTAGCTTGAGATCCCCCAAGAGGAAAGGAGGGGACTCAGGGAGGAGGGGCAGGCCTCGGCCATCAATCATGTCCTGTTCCTGGGGTTTTCAGCCCACTGGGAGCAAGGCCCCCTCCCCCTCCAAGGAGGTGGGCCCACAGGAGAGGAGGAGGCCAGCAGCAGGCTGCACCCAGATCTCCCAGAGGCCAGGGGAGGGGCACCGGCGCGCCTTAGGACTTCTTGGCGTCCTGCATGTTCCGGCGTTTCAGGTCGCTCAGGTCGATGGGCTTGAAGGCTGCCAGGGGACAGAGCGGTCAGCGGTGGGCACAGGTGGAGAGGCAGGGTCTGTCCCTCGTCCTGCCCCTGCCTCTGAAAGCCCTGGGACCCAGCCCACCCTGCCAGGCTGTCTTGGAAGCAGGAAGCAGGTGGGCCTTCCTGCCCCCAGCTCAACCCCCTGGCCGGCCCCTCCCTCCCAGGCCAGCCCCACTCACTCTTCAGGCTGGGGTTAGGGACCTTCTCCACATACTCCTCCACCAGGCCCCGCTCGCTGCCCGACATCTGGCTGCGCAGGTCCCGCTCCACGCCCTGCCAGGCTGCAGGAAGCAGGGGTGGTCAGGGGCTCTAGACCCCCAGGCCTGCAGCATCAGGCAGTCCGGCCCAGTCAGTGTCCAAGCTGGAGGACACCCTCTCCTGACCTTTCCCCCCCAATCAGAGTGGCCCCGCAGGCCCCCTGCCCCCAACTCCCGCTTCACAGCTTTTGGCCCCCTGGCCTAGCCCGTTCTTGACTTGAAGTTGTCCCCAACACACCCCCATTCCCTCGGGGAGCCCTGCCCAGACCATGCCCCTTTCAGCCTCATGGTACCATGACCAGAGCTGCAGTCACAGAGGCATATGAGACCCACTGGGGTACAGCACTTCCTCCAGGCAGGCCCCCCATCTTTCCCGCCTCCTCCATCCCCCACCTCCTGGCACAAATGTTGTGCACACATGCTCACACACGCCAGCCACACCACTTGCAGGATGCCCCAGGTTCCCCAGGGTGCACTGTCTTCCACGGCCCCCCTCTCCCCGAGCAAACACCACTGGCTCCAAATACTGCCTCTTCTGGGGTGCTGCCTGTCAGGAACACCATAGCGTTGACCGCCTGCCGTGACCAGAGCTGGGTCCCCCCACCTGCCTGGGGCGGAGTGAGGGTACAGGGGCAGGCGAGGCTCAAGGGGCCTGGCTGGGGGCACCCCGTGTACCTTCGTAAATGAAGCGCACATTCTCCTCATGGGCCGGGGTGAAGATCTCGCTGCTGTTGGGGGGAGAGCGGGGGCTACTGTTCCTCTTGCCGTTGTAGACGACTCTGGAGACAGGGGAACTGGGGGAGCCCAGCCAGTGAGGAGGGGCTGGGGGCAGGCCCCTCCCACCTGGAGGCCACTCCACTGCCCAAGACCCACCTGGTCATCGCTGGGGCGTCTGGTCCTCGCACTCCGCTGCCGGATCCCCTCGGCCTCTGGAAGGGAAGCCCACGACACAGGAATGGGACGGAGACCACCCTCTCCAGAAGGGCTCCAGAGATGGGAAGGGCGTAGGGTGCATCTGCCTCCTCCCTTTAGCTGTGGCCTCCCTGCCTTCCAGGAGACAGGGTCTAGCCACAATCCAGCTGGCTAAGGGTGCGGCAGGGTCAGCCAGATGGGGCTGGGCCGGCGACATGCACGAGTCAGAGCCACATGAGCTCCGAGTGGCCCCTGCACTTGGACCACTGCTGCCTGGGAGCACCTTCCCCAGAGTCAGGCAGCTCTGTTGACATTCCCAGTTCAAGTCTCAGAACACCAATGCCAGCAGAGCGTGGGTCTGTGGGGAAGGCCTGCGGTCGTCCCAGGGCCCTCACTGCCTGCAGGGCCTAGTGTGTCATTTCTGCTGAGCCTCAGTTTCCCATCTCTAAAATGGGGATGTGCTTCCCAATGGTGAGAAGCCCAGCAGAGCTTGCCCAGCTTCCTGGTCCCCGGGGTGTGACGGAAGGGCTGGGAGAGGGCTGTGAGCCCGGAGGAAATCCCCAGGCCCAACCTAGTGACCGAGACCCTGGGGTGTGTGCTGTTTACAGCCTCTCTCTCAGCCCAAGGGACTATACAGCCCTGGATGGGGGTCTATTTTTAGGCTCACTCTCAAACTGGCCAGTTGGACAATGTGCTCTCTCTGGCTGAGGACACACACCGCAGGGTGAGGAAGCTGGTTGCACAGGGCCAGTCCTAGGCCTGGCCTTGCTCCAGAGCAGGGCAACCCCAGGTGCTGGGGGTGTGGGGGGAAGCCTGGGAAGGGCCTTTGAGCACAAGTGCCTCCCCCACCCACCCCTGGAGCCGAGGGGCCCCAGAATACTTAGAGCAGGTAGCCACAGCCCCTCCTGAAGGGCCAGGAGGATGAGACACAGTGGGTACCTCTTCTCTGGCTCCCTTGGCCTTTAAACACCCGCACAGGGGGACTTCCCTAGCAGTCCAGTGGTTAAGACACCGTGCAGGGGCCTCGGGTTCAATTCCTGGTCGGGGAACTAAGATCACACAGGCTGCACAGCGTGGCCGGAAAAAAAAAAAAAAAAAAAAAAACCTACACAGGTAAACACAGCCCACAGGTTGAGGCAGCAACAACAACAAAAAAGCATAAAGCCAGTTTCCTGGGGGGGCACGTGGAACCCTGTGCCCTCCCAGGGGAGAGGCCCAGCTCCTCACAAGGTGACTTCTTTCCTAGACTCGGGAGATCTCACTGCCCATGGGTCTCCTGCCCAGGCGCCAGCCCCACGAACACCAAAGCACAGAGGGAAAGCCCTCTCTGGCCTGAGGGTGCCGTGGGGACACTCAAAGGGCTCAAGAACGCTCAAGTCCCAAGGGGCTGTCGGCAGCAGGATGAGGTGGGAGGCTCCAATTATGCAATAGGAGGGAGGTGCCTGGAGGATCAGCCAGCCCCTGACCACTCTAGGCTGGCCCCTCCTGCCCAGGCCCCCTCAGCCCTCCTGCAGTCTGTCCTCTCGGACCTGAGTGGCCACTTCTTCAGGGTACCTGCCTTCCCAGCCTTGCCCATCCCTGGGGCCTCTCCTTCCAGGGCAGCCTCGGCCTCTTCTGGTCACAGCTTCTGGGGGCTGCCTGGCCTTTATGGGCACGTGCCTTTGGCTTAGGGCCCCCTGCTCAGTCTCAGGCCTAACTCAGGTGCCAGACCCTCACAGCTCCCATCGCCCTGCCTGCACACATGCACGTGCACACGTGGCTCTGGGGTTCTCTGGGCACCTACCTGCTCCCCTTGGTCACTGAAGTCCCGAGGCCTGTGCCCCGGACCCCTGGAGCATTCAGTCTCCACAGTGGGCACCCACCCCTCGCTGCCCCCACCGGCTGTGCTTCCTGACCAGAGGCTAGTGTCTCCCATAAACCGCGGAGCTGTGCACCTGTCACTGGGCGCCTGCCCACACAGATTTGCTACTTGAGTTACAAGGTTTCTGGTGCCCTGGACAGAGTGGCCGGGAAGCACCTTGGCCAGGTGCTGGACACCCGCAGGCTCTCACGTCCTTGGGACTTGAAGGGCGAGTAAAATGACTTTTTAAAAAGGAGTCACCGTCTGCCTCCTCTCGATGCGGGAGGTCACACCTAACCAGGTCCATCTTTAATGGCCTGTGTCCTACCAGCTGGCCTTCCTAGATGTGAGGAACCCCTGAGTCCTCCGTCTTCTCCCAGCAGCTCAGCCTCCCTCCAGGGGCCTTTCTCCTCAGAACCTTGTGCTGGCCCTGCCCTGCCCCTGCTGAGATCCTGCCACCTGGCGGGACGCAAGGACACCAAGGCTTCTCCCGAGTGTACCAGCAGCTTCCCGAGAAGCCAGGTCCCTGCTGCTCCCCTGAAGACAGAGGGACAGTAAGCTGCGCTCGCTCACCTTCATCACCTCCTGGGGCTCCTCCAGGGAGCCGGGCCCCCATGCTGACCCCAAAAGAAACTTCCATGAAAAACCTAACAAATATGCACGCCCCATGACAGCTATTCCAGTCCTAGGTGTGTATCCAAGGGAAAGGGCCACGTGGCCACTGAGAGGTGCACCGGAGTGACCAGAGAAGCAGTACTTGTCAGCGCCCAGAGGGAAGAGCCACTGAAAGGAACCCATATACACAGGGCCTGTTTCCACTACAGAAGGTGACAGCCACGGGCACGAGCCACAGCAACAGTGGGCAAATCATACGACTGATGTTAAAGACAGAAGCCTGGGGACACACGGCTGCTCCAGCAGAGAGGGCCGAGCCGCAAAGGCATGCATGGGGGAGGGAGAACAAGGTCAGTGAAGAGATGACCAAGGGGGCAGCTGGACTCAAGGAAGACCTAGACGAAGAGGTGACTGCTGGACCAGCAAGACAAAATCTCCATCGACCTAGCACAAAGGGTCTCAGTGGAGCGAGGGGAGGAAGCGGGACCATCAGTCAAGACTGCCTGTCCCTGGCTGTGAAGGGAGGTGCGAGGCCTGGGCTGACAGTGGCGTGTGGGGTGAAGTGGAGGGAAACCCAAGCACATTTACTGCCCAGGGAAAGTGCTGAGCAGGGCCACTACAGAGGCCGGTGTGGAGGGGCCAGGTGACCAGCAGGCTGGGGAGAATGGCATGCCTGGAAAAGTGCCAGGGACACCTAAAAAGGCCCAGCAGGTCACAAGAGTCCCACTGAGGTTGGAGCCTCAAGTCCATCTGGCCAGCAGCGAGGGAGCATCCACTTCCGCAAACATCTCCCTCCCTTTGTTTTCTTTCTGACTTTTGCTCACAGTGATTATCAGGCACAATTATTTCCTCAAGACTGGAGCTCAAATCCTCATCACATTTCCTATATCCCATCAACTCTGAGAAACTTTTTTCCTATTTTAATAGCTTTGAAATTGGGCTGCATCTGGCAATCGCCAGCACAAAAGTTAGCAGCATTTTTCCATTCTCAGTGGACCACGGAGGCCCAGCTCACACCACTGAGATCTTAGATCTGATGATGCAACGAGTCTCCCCTCAGCCCACAGATCCCAAGCCTCCACCCATGTGCTCTTCAGTTACTTCTTCCCATTCCCACCCACCCCTGGTCCAACATCCACCGCTCACCCTCCAACCCCTGTGTCGGAACAGTATCTTGCACTATCCTTCTCCATCACCGGTATACGTCATGCCAGCATGATCTTCCCAAGACCCACCCTGCCAAGTCACTGCCGACCCAGACACTACCAGGGTCTTCTACTGCCATCAAGCCCTCAGTCTGGCCACAATCTATCTCATCAGGTGTCACCAGCTACTGGGCCCCCCACTCAAACACAGTCTGTGCCTCAGAGCCACCTCTGCTGCTGCCGGCGCCACGGAGAACCATACACTGCCTCCCAGTGTGCTCTGCAGGCCTTGACTGTTGTCCACGGCTGACTAGCCCATAGTGGCCAGCAGGCTGCATGCTCGGCACCTGGCAGGGTCCAGAACCACTCTGTGAGTGGCGGTTGTCCATCCCTGCTCTGTTGCCCCTGGGCAAGTCTCTTCCCTCTATGGGCCTCAGAATCCCCATCTGAGCCAAAACATTCCCCAAGAATGTTCACCAGGCCTTCCTGCTCAACAGGGACCCAAGTATAGCCACATGAAGTCACCATCTCAAACAAGATCTCCGTGGCTGCTTATCCAATATGATGGTGGACAGGGCAATCACAGAAGGAATGTATTGTCCAGCTGGGCACTTCTGAGAGTAAAAGGGCTGCTGTTGATTACGAAGCGTGAGCCAGGATAGCCCTGGGCAAACCGAATGCAGAGACAGCCCACTCAGGTGTGGTGGAGACCCACAAACGTAGAGCACACTGTGAAGGGGCAGCAGCACTGCCGGCCACAGCAAACATTTGCCAAGGGCCGATTGTAGGGCGGCCACTGCACTGAGCCAGGTAGGACCCCGATAACCCCCATTTTGGAGGCTTGACAGGTGAAGCAACCTTCCACCCAGCAGAATGGGGTCTGGACCCCAAGGGCCTCCCAACCTCTGGGCCTCCAGGGCCACAGCAGTCAGGGCTAGGTCAAGATAGCTCAGCTGGCTCGAGCACCCGAGAGCCTGCCCCCACCCCTGCCTGTACTCCTGGCAGGTTCCTGACCCCTGGCACTGATGTGGTTCTGCTCAGAGACAGGGAGGGAGTCCTCCTGGATGGATCTATGTAGCACCTTGCTCTTCCATGGGAACAAAGGGCTACAGAGACCTCCTGGGAGGAGGCATGGGGGGAGGGGGCGCCAAAGCCCAGTCTCCAGGCCCCCAGTCTTGAACTCTTTCCCCACACACAACCATCTGCCTAAGGACGGGGCAAGATGACACTCTGTGGTCTGGGAAAGTGACAGTGGATATTCTGGAGTTAGAATCAATGATGCAATTGCAGCCACTCTGTGTTCCTTTAGAATTTTTGATAGGTACTCAAATTTTCTCAGACTCCACTTCCCCTTCATATTCTGTGTCTTTGGGGCTCTCAACAGCCCAGTTTCTACCAATGAGACTTCTAGAAAACGATCTACCACCCAAGCAAGTGCCAGCAGGACACTGTCATATGAGATGCCAAATGGGCCTGGCAGTCTCTTGAAGTCCCCCAGGCAAAGCCTCTAAGCACTGCACCACCCCTCCCCCACTTTCCTGGGTGTCAACAGCGGCTCCCCTCCCGAGCAACAAACCCTAGCGTGTGCACCCCCCTCCCTCCTCATGTGGAAATCTCACTAGCCCTTCCACTCACCCCAAATCAAGCCTCCTCCTTCAGGACTCAGCTCCTGCCCCCTTCCCTCCCCACCTGCACTCCTCTCTAAAAGCTCTAGACACTCCCCACTGACATCTCAGGGCCTTTGCTCAAAATGTCCTGTCTACCCAAAACTATCGCGCTGGTCCCTGGGGGCCCGGCTAACGACCACCTTCTCTGGGAAGTCTCCCTGGGACAGGTCGGGGACATGACTTGAGCGCCTCCACGTTACCCGAAGTTTCTCACAACCTGGGCTGCTTCTGTAATTGGAAATCTGATGTCTGCGGCCTCCCCGCTGCGGCTCCCGCCCACCCCGGCAGCCCCCGGGGCTCGGTGAGCTCCCGGACGGCGGGCAGCCTCTTACCCCCTTACCACCCCGTACCCGGCACCGCCCCGCCTGGCTCAGAGGCCAGGAGCTTGGGACAGGCTGGACGGCGGCGGAAGGCGAACCGCGGGAGCCCGGCCGGCCGCGCTCAGGGGTCAGGAAGCATCATCAGGGCTGCTCCCCGGACGACGGGGCGGCTGCAGCTTCACGGGCGGAAAGGGCGGCCCGCTGCCCTCTCTGAGCCCCGTGCCCGGCAGGCCCTCCCTGCCCCGCCGCGCCCCTCCCTATCCTCCGCCGCGGCGGGCCGAGAACCCCACGACCCCGCCCGGGGCCCTCCCCTCGCGGCCGCCGCGCCAGGGCGGGTCCCGGCCGCGCCCGCCCCGCCCCCGCCGCCGCCGCCCCCGCCGCCGCCGCCGCCGCCGCCGCCGCCGCCGCCGCCGCCGCCGCCGCCGCCGCCTCACCTCGCCCTCTCGGCCGCCGCCACAGCTGCCAGGGGCCCGGCCGGAAGTGACGCGCGCCGCCGCGCACGAACGAGGGCGCCAGTCACGTGACCGCCGGCGCGCAGGGTAGGGGCGGAGACTGAGGGCTGGGGACGAGGGTTTGGTGTCCGTGAGGTTTGTGGAGTTGGCGGCGCCGGGGAACGGGGGATGGCGGGGACGGGCTCTCGAGGCAGCGGGGTTCTGGGGGTCCAGGCCGGCGGGGTCAGGGTCCTGGGACAGACAGGGCCGGGGGGCAGCGGGGTCGACGAACTGCAGGGACTGGCGGTCGGGAGCCGCGGGGCTCTGGCTCCTTGCTCCGGCACTGCCGGACCCCTGGACCGGAGTGGAGGGCGGGGTCCGCTGACCACCGGAGCCGAAGGACTGGGACGGGTCGGTCCCCAGTAATCAGGCCATCACCACGGGCTTGGGAATCAGGTTTATTGAAAAAGTAGAAAGTTTCGCAATAAAAAAATTCACCTGGAGGAAAAGCCAGGCCGGGGTCGGGGGGCGAGGGTTGTGCCCAAGTATGGGGTCCTGGCCAGCCTGGGCGGCCCCCAGCCCGGCTGGTGGGGCACTCCTGGCACCTGGGGGAGGTGGGCACCTGACGTCTCCAGGGAAGGCTAGAGCCCTAGGAGGGCGGGGCTGGGCTCAGTCCATCTTAGTCCCTTTGAATAACTCCACCAAGTCCTTGAAGTCAGGGTCAATGAGATCCGAGGGCAGATCACCATCGTCGTTGGCTGCTTCTCTGTCTGCCCCCAGGGAAATGAGGTACCTGGGGTGCAAAGGGCAGCCCTGGTTGAGAAAGGGAGGTGGCCTACAGGATGCTCACCCCTGCCCCAGGGTAGCAGGCTGGGGTTCCGAGGTCCACCTGTTTTTTATTTTTCCAGGTGAGGTGAGGAGGAAGAAACCAGACCTTTTGGAAACTACGGCTGACTTTTGCAGTTTTCTCTTGGGAGGGCAACAGGGCAGAAAGGAGATTCCAGAAGCCCTTAGGGTTCTTAGCTACACCAGCAGAGCCACCTTTTGAGGGACCACATCCTGGAGGCCACCCTCTCACCTGGCTATGTCAGGGTATCCATCGCTGCAAGCGATGTGCAGGGGTGTCCAGCCTGTCTCATCTCGCTGATGAATGTCCGCGCCGTATTTGACTAGCAGCTTCACGCACTCTAGGTTTCCAGAAAGCACTGCTTCGTGAAGGGCAGCCAGACCTGGACAGGACAGGAGGGGTCAAGGCTCAGGCCTTCCCCTGCCGCCCCACAGACCCTCACTGGCCCCACAGGCACTCACCTGAGGGGTGGATGGTGTCCAGGGAGACTTTCTGAGCCCGGATGAAGCGCCCCACCTGCTCCAGGTCGCCTTGGCGGATGTGGTCCAAGAACAGGACATCGTTAGGGAAGTGCACACTGCGATCAGCCAGTAGCCTCCGGCGCCGCTGCCTCGGGCTGTAGCGGGCATAGCGGGCTGTTCTGCTGGGCATCCTGGCAGCTATGGTGTGGGCCACCCCTGTGGGGACCCTACTGCTTTGGGGAGGAAGGTGCCCAGACCAGAGTGGTTTGCAGGCTCTTCTGGCTGATGATAACCTCCAGCGCAGCCACCTCAGTGCTCTCTGTGCTCCCGCTGGCCAGGGCACCTCCTGCTTATATAGGGCCCGCAGAGCTATATAAAGCTGCGCAGTCATGCTTACACCCGAGGGGCTGAAACTGAGCCGCTCCAGCCGTGCCCTCAGGATCATGTTTAGTGGTTCATCTTTCAGCCCACCTGTCACTGTTCCTGGCCAAAGGGGTCAGATCCTTCCTGGCCACTGCTCCCTGCCCCTCAGCTGGACCTCGAAGGTGCCTGACAGAGGGCAGGAGAGGTGCTAGAAGGGCAGGGCCCATAAGGAAAGCAAACAGGTACCAAGGTCAGGGTCTCCTACAGTCCCAGGAACTTGGGGAGAAGGGCATGATGAGTGGTGAGCACAGCTGCCTCTGCCTCCTGGGAAGGCAAGGGGGCCACCCACACCTGAGGAAGCACAGGACAGGGTCCTGCTGTGGAGAAGAAGGCCCATCCCTACTCATCTCCCTGTCACTTGTCACCTTCCATCATGGCTCGTATCACTCTCAGGGCAGTTTTCCCAAAACGTGGGCTTCAGTGGCACTGCCCTTCTGCTTGGAAACCTCCCAGGTTAGAATCTAAATGCCTCAGCTCCCACTCAACCCAACCGACCTTACTTTGGGACCCCACCCCCAGCCCCCTCCACCCCCAGGCCCTCATTCCCCTCCTTCCCATTCCCCTACATTCCTCCTGGTTCCAGGTTCCTGCTGCTTCCTGCCAAGAACACATGTGCTCACACTTAACATGGTATCTAGTCTGCTACCGAAGGACCGTGACGCCATAGCTGTCACCTCCTGGGGCGGGGGTGTGCCCTCTGCACCTGACCTAGAGCATACTTACCTGTAGGAGTACAACCAGTGGAATTGTGAGATATCCCAGCAGGCTGGGCCAGCACTGGCTGCCTTCAGTGCGGGGGCCAAGGTCCGAGGTGGGGCTTAGGCTTCAGTGCGAGACAAGAGCCAATGGATGGATGCGCACAGGGGACATGCCCTGGGAGCAGAGCTGGGCCTGTGGGGTCCACACAGTCCCCGCAGCATCTGAAGCTGGCTGTATTGCTCTTCCAGGGCTGCTGTAACGAAGTACCAGACTGAGGGTCTCAAACAACAGTTCTGAAGATCAAGATCAAGGTGCTGGCAGGGCTGTTTCCTTCCCAGGGAGAATCTGCTCCAGGCCCATCTCCTGGCTTCTGGTGGCAAGTCCTTGATGTTCACTGGCCTGTAGACGTGTCACCCATCTCCACCTTCGTGTTCACATGGTGGTGTCCCTGAGTAGGTGTCTATGTCCAAATTTCCCCTTTTAATGAGGAGATCAGCCATTGGATTAGGGCCCACTCTACTCTAGCATGACCTCATCTTAAGCAGTTACATCTGCAACAACTCCACTTCCAAGTAAGGTCACACGCTGGGGTACTGGGGGTTAACACTTCGAAACATGAATATTGGGGGGTGCGGTTCAGCCCCTAACGTTGGCAAGATCCTCCGGGCAGTCACTGAAGGCCTGGATGCTGACAGAACCACGGTTAGTCAGCGCTCTGTAGGGGGGGCAGGAACTTGGGCACCAGAAGTCCTTGTATCACCAGGCTGTTCTTGCTCCAACAAAATCAAATCAACAAATGCATCAGCACCCTAGGTGCAAAGCCTTGGGCCAGATGCTGCAGAGGATAGGCCACTGTCCACGGTGGGCTCCCTGCCCTGACAGGGTTCCTCTGCCTGCCTTGTTGCCACTAATGTTCCATGGGAAACTCCACCTGCAGGGGCCCCGAGGGAGGGGTGGTTCCCAGTGCTCCTGCATTTCGGGCTGAGAGTATGGTGCTGAGTGGTCCTAACTCTTGGTCACTTGGGAGGAACTGGGTACAGTTTCTTCCGGCTTGTTTACACGAAGCCCAGAAACAAAGTCCTATCCTGTACACAGAGACAGAACTTTCCTTTGATGTGAAGATTGCCTTTTCTGATGTTGTGGAAAGTTCTGTCTGCCTGCCCTGCTCAGAGGATCAAATGAAAGAACTCCGATGAAGCTGCCACCAACAGCATGGTTTTTCCCACCAGTGACAGGCCTCAGGCCAGGCGGGGCAAACCGTCAGGGTGGGTCTATTGGTGACCCCAAGAGCGACCCTCCCGCTCTATCCTACTAGAGGCAAGCTGAGAGAGCTCAGGATCTGGGCTTTGGGGTTTCTGTTTGGATATTTGGATCAAAGAAGGGACAGATGCCTTAAAGTCATTCTGTTCAGGACACGGGCAGCACGTCCTCAAAGCCATGGACACGGCCTACAGCAACTCACTCAGAAGCCTTTCGGCAGAAGCCAGCCGTGAGCAGTCTAACCTGCTCTTCACACAACCACACCAGCACCAAACCTGTATTTACACAGCTTTGCCCCTGAGCCTCTGCCCGTGTGAACTTGTCAAGTGACCTGGTTTGCACAATTTTAAGATTCTGCCTTCTGGAGAACTAAAGCAAATGAAACATTCAGGGCAAAACTCTTACTTTGAAAAGTCCGAGGAAACTCAACTAGCAAAGCTTTGCATCCAGCAGAAAACAAGCCAGGGGCCTGGAGGGGAGTCTGTGCAGGGCCCACTCAGCTGCCTCCCGGCAGGTGCAGAAGCCAGACCTCGAGGGTCCGGTACACAGGCCCAGCGGTTGCTTTTTAGTTCCAGGCCAATAGCTTCCTACCAGCTGGACAGAGGAAGAGAGAGATTGGGACACCCCAGGCTGTTAAGCCTTGACTGCCTACCCAGTAGCCTGCAAAGTTACTTCGCTAATCCACCAGCGCTGCCGGGTTTGGGACTCCAACCACCACGTCCCAGCAAACCCAGACCCAGGAATGTGCTAATCAGCTGCCTGGGCAAAAGGGGAAAGGTATCGGTGACTCACTCCCCCTCCCAGTAGCACATGACGGCCCTGTTCCGGGCAGCGACACCTGGTCCCAAGCTTTCTATGCAGAGGGCCAGGCTCCACACAGCTGGTCTGCAGGGTCACCCACGCCTGTCACGGGGCATAGCCCACCCCTCGCAGCTGTGACTCCTGACAGCCCTGCTCTCAGCCCACCCTGGGTTCCCTCCTCTGGAAACCACACGCATACCCTGGGGAACCCACTCACGTTTAGGAGGGCAGAGCTAACATCTCCCCAGCGATCTCCCACAGAACCTCCAAGTGCCCGAGCTCACTCTTTCATGGATACACATCTCATTGTGTCAGCACAGCCGAGGCACAACACACACAGACCCTGGAGCAGCCCTGGCACAGACCACCTGAGAACCAGGGAAGGGAGTCCGGCCATGGGCTGAGCTGGGGAGCGGTACCTGGATGCCAGAGCATGTGGACAAGCCGGGGCTTGGTTGGTGCTGCCTAGGGTGCTAACACCAGGTTTTCCCTGGACACCAGCTGTATAACACACGCCCAGGTGAGAGGCAGGAGCAGTCCTGGGGTTTGTGAGGGCAAGAGGAGACACCTGGGCCTCTGGCTGGAGCATAGCTGTGGTCATGGGGGAAATGACACACCCAGCTCCCCATGGGCCAAGACCACCAAGGGAACCGCATTCACAGCAAGTTTCATGGTCACGTCTGCTGGACCTGCCCCTGCCACCTCCAAGGTCCCAGCAGCATCAGAGCTGGGGGCTGGGAATCAGGTAATGCATGCACACTTCCTACTCCAGGCAGCAAATCGGAGGGACTGATGGGAGCACGTGGAGTGACAGGCCGGGCTCCTCGGAGACCTAGCCACGTTTGGCTTTGACCTCCCAAAGTGGACTGGATCTCCACCTGTTCCCTCCAATAACGTCATCAACAGCCCTGCTGTCCTACCTGTGGCTACAGATGTGTTCACAGAGCAACAGACGGGAAGCCCCGGGCTGGGCAGGGCTGTCTTGGCCAGGTACGGATACCCACCTGAGCCCGGCTGGCCCCCTGTGGGTCTCCCACTCAGAGCTCTCCCCAAGGCCCAAGAGGTGTCACCAATCCAGGCTCAGGTGCCATCAGCCCAACACTGCAGCCAGACTGGCAGCTTTGAGTTTGTGGGGAAAAAAAATCAATCGAAATACCCTTCCCTATGTAAACTATGAGTAAGCAGAGGTTCTAGAAGTCAAATTACATTTTAAAAACTAGAGATTTGCTACCTTAACTCCAGATTCTTTTTTACATGAAGGTTTGGTGATGAGCACAGCATTCTTGAAGTCTGAACGCCCCCGATTTCTCATCAGAAGCTGCAGTGGTTCCAGGCAGTGGTGGGGAGGGGCCACTCCCCAACCTAGGGTTAAGGTTAGAGCCACGCATCCCTGACCATCATGTCCTGACATGGCACATGGGCAGAATCCATGTTGTGACCACTGGATGCCCACAGCGGGTAAAGCTGCCAAACTGCATCACAGGTAAGCCAGCCTGACGGCACAGGAACAGGGCCAAGAGGCACCCCTCACCCCCAGTCACGATGGTGACAGCCCCGCACACTGTGCCCACAGGATTTGGGCACGCTTCTGCGTCTCTGCTGCGTTCCAAGAAAGAGATGTCTCAACAAGAGCGGCCCCCACCAAGCCCACCTCCTCTCCCGAGAAACTTGGAATTCCAGCCCCACTCCCCGTGCCTGGAGACTGTAAGGCAGAGGCAACAACAGGCAGAAAATTTCAACTTTATTTGGCCAATGTGTCCAATTCCAATATTGTGGTAGAAATGCCTGAAGAACTGTCAACATGTGATTTGGCTCAAGCAAGCATCCTTGGCTGTCTCCCAGCCTGGAAACGGAGGGTCCTGGTTCTGCCTGGTGCAGGCCTCAGGCCACCCTGGATGTCACAGAGCAACGAGGACCCTGGCTTGGGGAAGGAGGGGGCTGCAGCTGCACCCTCCAGTCATGGGGGGCCCCTGTGACAGAAACCTGAAGTCACCATTTAACCAAACGATGCAGGAGCCACGCTCCACCATGGCACCACCACATGAGGTGAGGGACCTGTCCAGACCGGCCTGGTCCCGCCCCACACAGGGGACAGGAGTCCCAGGGAGGCCTGGCCAAGGTGGAACAGACACCCTGACTTCCAAAAATATCTAAAAATCCCACAGATGGAATTTTTTTTTAAAGTGATAGTATAAACCTAACAGGAATGAGACATTGCCAGCGTGAGATTCCAAAACATTTTAGCGAGCACTCTGGACAGAACCATGTACAAAAAAGTACATCACAATTTAAAAAAAAGGCCCACCAAGATGGGCTGGGCTGGCCTGGAAATAAACCCCTTTCCAAAAGTTGAAAAGCAAAGGAAGACGGGTTCAGATTTACACGTGTGTTAGAGTGAAGTGTGGCTTCAAAAAAGTTCCCTGCATTTCCGATCGACGCTCCCTCTCCGGGAGGGTCTGCGGGCGTCCGGAGGCTGCCCACTGGGAGGCGCCAGGTTTGGGTGCCCAGGTCTGGTTTTCTGTGTTACAGTTCATCTTTCACAGCTTTTTGATCATCGTCTTCCTCCAGATCAGGCTCTTCTGCTTCTTCGAGATCTTCTAGATCCTGGGACGGAGGATGAAAAAGAAGGGAAATGAGATGTCCAGGCCAAGCTGGCATGCTGAGGCCCCCACACCCATGCCAAGCACGCCAGGTACCAGCTGGCCACTTGGACACGAGCAGCCAACTTCGGTCTCCGTGAGCAGATGTGCGTATATGTGGGGTGGGCTTCCCGAGGAGAGTGAGGCATGGGGACTTCTGCCCACAAGACAGGGTGGAAGCAGAGCTGGTGCTGTGGGAGCCCAGCCCACGCCATCCAGGAGGTGAGCACAGGGGCCGCCCCAGTGTGAAGACCAAGCAGGGAACTGCTGGTGTGTAACATCCACCCCTGTAGCCCTGGAGTTTGAGAAGCCAGTGACAGCCCATCAACCACAGCAGCACAAACGGCCCTGGCACTCCTCACCTGCCCCCCCTCAGCAGGTCTGCCCCCTCGTCCCACATCCCCGCGCTTCCGGGCGGGCCCTGCGGCCTCAGCTGACCATTCCCTCCACCACCCCCACCCTGCCACACCCTCTTGGCCCGGCACTTCTGACATCCCCTCCACTACCCCCAGCTGACCCTAGCTGACGTGGACAGGCCTGAGCTCACACCCAGCAGAGCACCTCAGCTTGACAGGGAACGTGCCAGATGAGCCTGGAAGATTCCTGAGCAAACACCGGCACCTAAAAACCCTTCCAACTCCCCCGTGTAGCGCTGCCCGGCAGCACTGAGAAAGCATGTCCCATGGGCCGCGGGGTCCAGTGACCACTTACATCGTCATCCCCGGCTCCGTCCTGGCCGCCGCTCTCCAGGAACTTCTTAAAACCGTCCAGTGTCCGCTCCCCATTGTAGTCGATGACCTGTGGGGAGGGGGATGAGATGCGGGAAGCGGTCCTACCTGACAGCCCCCCGCTGCCCCTGCACACCCTTCCCACCCAGCCCTCGATGGCGGGCGCACCATCCTGTCGGCGCTGGCGGGGAAGAACTTGAGCGTGGGGAAGCTGTGCACTTTCACCGCCTCCACCTCGTTGGCTGTGGAGTCCATCTTGGCAATGACGACGTTCTCATGGTCCTTATACGTCTCTCCCAGCTTATCCCAGATGGGGGCCAGCTGCTTGCAGTGACCACACCACGGGGCGTCTGTAAAGGGAGCCGTTCTGAGTCTTGCTCGGCCGGAAAGTGCCCTGCCCCACCGAGCCCTGAGGAGCTGGAGGGCCTCACTTACAGAACTCCACAAAGACGTTCTTTTTCTCATCAAAAGCGACCTCTTCGAAGTTCTTCCCGACGAGCACTTTGACAGGCTGCTTGTCCCAGTCATCAGGCAGCTCCTGGCTCATCAGGTGGGGCTAGAGGGCAGGTAGAGCAGGGTCAGGCATGCGCGGTCACCCAGGGACCCCTCCGCTGCCTAGCTGCTTCCAAAGCCTCAGGAGGAAGTGAGCGTGTGAGGCCAGGCTGCTCCGTGCGCCACCAGGACCCTCAGCAGTATCCCTAACCCACCCCCAGACATGGCCTGTACCTTGATCTTGCCCTCCAAGAAGCGGTGGCAGAACTCGGTGATCTTCTCTGCTGTCAGCTCATCCGACTCTGGCTTGTACTTGGTCATCTCCTCCTCCAGCGTGATGAGGCGCACGGCCGGGCACTCCTCCTTCTTCAGGCCAAAGAACTCCAGGATGCGCTGGTTGTCGGCGTGGTCGCTGTCGATGAAGATAAACAGGATCTTGGGGGAGAAAAGGCACGTTGACGGCACTGCAGGACAAGGGCTCCCTCTGCCTCCCTGCTGCCCACTCCCAACAGCTGGGACCCCGAGACTAAACAGGCTGTCCTGAGGCAGGAAGAACACTCTGGACCAGCCTTCAACCTGGGGCCGAGCTGCCCGCAGGCCACCGGGAGCGCTCACCTTGCCCTTGAAGCTCTCGGCAGCTTTTTTGAAGTTGCTCAGCTTGCCCTCGTAGTCAGACACGCTCTTCGGCAGGAACAGCAGGATGTGAGTCTTGATTTCCCCTCCGAAGATCTTCGGGGCTGTCTGTGTTAGAAACGCAAGTTACTTGGTCTGAGTCACAAACCAAACTGTTGACACAGGCTACTCTCTCAATGGCCCCAATGCCACCACACGCCTGGACAACAGCAGGGGTTCTGCAAGTGGGGGTCCCCACGCCCGAACATCATGACCCCCCGAACCTCCCCCCCACCAGGGGCAGGACCAGCAGCACAGAGCCACACCTGCTCAGTGAACTCGATGACCAGGGGTAACTGGTTGTGCTTGACGAAGTCCAGAAGTTTCTCCTTGGTGACCTCCCCCTCAAAGTTGTTCTGACCTTCGTCAAACTGTGGAGAGAGAAAGGTGTGGATGCCGAGGCTCTCCACAAAGCCCCCTATGGCCCCGGCTGGCCGGACTTGGCCAGGAACGCAGTCTGCAGCATTTTCCTGTCTGGGTTTTGTGCGCAGTCGGGGGCAGGACCCACGTGCCTCCGTCCAAAGCAAAACCAGGTGACGGCTGCAGGGACATATCCTCTGGGCACCAGGCAACAGTGAGGTCACTAGGAGCGCACGCAGGCTCCCCACGAACACCGGCAGGCAGCCTCCCACGTGCCAGGATGGCAGCAGCTGACCCAGACCCTGCCCCGACATGTTCCTGACAAGCCATGAGAACCCCACGTCCTGGGTGCCAAGGGACTTCCTCATTGCCAAGTCCCTAAAACTGCAGCTCTCCAAGTGTGGGCCTCACCCCTGTGGGTCCAAGGCCCTCCCAGGGTGGACGCAAGGTCAGAGTGATTTTCACAATCATGCTCAGACGGCAGGTGCCTTGTCACCCTTTCCCCCCGGAGTGTGCAGTACGGCGTGACGTTACGTCAGACTAAAGGCAAACAGGAGAACCCAGCTGTCTTCTGTCTGGGCAGACATTAGATACCAGCAGAAATCTCAAATACCACTCTTACCCCTAAAATGTTGTTTTCTGGGAAAAATTAATTTTCACAAAAATATCTTTTTTTTTTTGGGCGCACCATCTAGCTTGTGGGATCTTAGTTCCCCAAACAGAGATTGAACCCAGGCCCTCTGCAGTAAAAGTGCGGATTCCTAACCACTAGACCGCCAGAGAATTCCCCCAAAATGTCATCTTTGATAACATGTAACATTTATTATTGTTATTTCAGAACAAGTTATTTGTTTTTTTTTTAATTTCTCAGTTCTAACTTCTAACACTTCTAACAATAAAAATGGATAGGTGTAATCCACACAAACAAAAGCTCTTTGGGACTCCAGTAACCTGTTAAGAGTTTCAAAGTCCTGGGGCCACGAAGGGCAAGGGCTGCCGCCGCAGAGCCAAGAGGTGTGGACCTGCTCTGGATGGGGATGGCGGACACAGCTCCTCGTGGAGGAAGGCTGAGCTGTGCCTTGGCCTGTCCAGCAGGTCAGGGAGCCTCCCATCACCCCTGTGAACTCAAATGGGACTGGCAGAGAAAAACCACTCACCTTCCCTTCCTGGTCATTTCCCTCTGCATTTTCCTGAAGTAACTTCCAGAAAAGCAGGTGGCCACTTCCCACTCCCACCGCACTTATGTAGAGCCTGACACGTGGCTTGACCACAACACGTGCTGCTAAGCAGGACCACACCGAGGGCCAGGCCCAGGGAGCTGAAGCCTCCTCAGCCTTCCCCACACCCACAAAGGGAAGGTACAGAGAAACAGGAAGGAAATGGAGGCGAGAGGCTGGCCTGGCCATGGCTGGGCTCCATCAGGCACAAAGTGGAGCCCCCATTAGAGGCAAATAGGCTGCCATCCCCACTCCTCCAAAACTGCCGTGCCTCTGTTGGGATGCAGTCTTCGAGGTAATATTACCATGTTACACTATGTTCGGTGTCTGCTTTGGTAAAAACCAAACAGCCAGCCCTCGTTTATGTGGGGACAGCTGCAGGAGGCCTGGGGTCCTGGGCAAAGGCCACCCCTCCAGACCACAATGAGAATGTCACAAAAAGGTCCCACACCCACTCTTAAGCCCCCAGCTTCAAAGATGAAAAACAAAGTAAACACCAAACAAAGATACAGGATGATCAGCTCTCAAACCAGTGGTCCAAGTTCCAACGACCTGGAACCCAGCTGACCTGGGACCCAAGCTGGGACTCTCGGGCTCAAGTTCTGCTGGAGCCCCACCCTCGCCATCCTCCCTCTCAAGTGGCAGCTGGCCGTTCCTGGGAGCCCCGTCCCACTCTCGAGGCTGCCCACTGGAAGACCCAGCTAACTTTAAGGAACTAGGCGAACAGCCTGAAGGAAGGGGAACAAGTAAAGGCAGATAATGGGGACCACAGGCCGGGCAGGAATCTGCATCTTCTTCCTCTCATCCGTGGAGCTGTCTGTCTGACTGCAGTTGTGACCCCTACTGACCCCCCAACACAAAGCCTGTGGGCTCTGCCAGGCTCTTGCTCACAGCTGCCCAAGGAAGCCATGCCGTTCCAGCACAGTCACTGGAAGCAAACGAGTGGAAGAGGGGAGGCCCCGCCCACTGGCACCAGACCTGACGGGGTCGGCTGTGCCCAGCCTGCGTGAACACCAAAGACTTGAGGCCAAGAACAGATGAGCTACCGTGACTACAGTCTTTGCAGAACAAGGAACAATCGTGCTAACCTTCAAGGACATATGATCACCAAAACCATCGATCCAGTGTGACAAATGCCACTCCAGATCTCAAGGATAATGGAAAAGAACGGTGTGGACCAAGCTGATGAAAGGGGATTTGCAAGCTCCACAGGCCTGAGTCTCCCAGTCCCTCACCCAGAACTGCAGGGTGAGCCCAGGACCTTCATTCCACTCAATTCCATTCAACTCGGCAGGGTTTTTTCCTAATCAGCTGTTAATTACAGTTTCCTGGGCACTTTTGGGAAGACAATTGGCTAATTTAGCCATTCTATTCCCTTTAGGGGACATCATGAGGATGTCTACTGAGAAAAGAGAGCATATATAATGCCTTGAGTTCTTTTGAAGAAGGGGCTTCAGAAAGAGCTGAAAGCAAGCTGCCCCAAAACCCTGTGCAGCTGGGAGGCCTACCCTCGCCACATGCTCCCCACCCCCAGGTGCTGGAGGCTCAGCAGTGCCCCACCGGGAGTGCACACACAGTGGGGGGGATCGGGCCCCCAAACACTGCGTCCTTTCTGACCACTCGATTTACAACTTTGCCGTAACACTACTTCTAACTACCTCCTAACCCTGGGGACAAAACAGGACAGGAGTCAAAGGCCCAGCCCCACCCGCTGAAAACATGCCTCCAGTCCCAGCCCCTCCCCCACAGCCTTCCCTCCTCCTCCACTCAGCACCCAATCCAGGGACAGCTGTGTCCCAAGAGCATGGGTGCTCAGCTGGCCCCAGGCCCACTGTCTGGTGGCTAAGATAAAAGAGAGACCCCCATCGCCCACTCGGGTAATGCCATGCACACACCAATCTCAGCTGTGTCCTAGCAAGAGCGCAGAGTGGTTAAAAGACACACGGAAGGAATAACAGACACGGGGCTGGGGGAGCCTGGAGGAGCCCGAGGGAGCCCTGGGGCCAGGCTCTACCAACAGGGTGGGAACACATGCCACTAATACTCCAGAGTGGAAACAAATAGGAGTGACAGCTGCACAACATCGCAAATGTAATTAATGCCACTGAATCCTATACTTAAAAGTGGTTAAAACGCCAAACTTTGTTACGTGTCTCACCACAGCTTTCCTTTAACAAGCTAACACACCGAAGCAGCCTGGCTTCCAATGAACGCTGCACTGGGGCCACCACAGAAGCTGGAACAAAGGGCCCACAGCTGAAGGGCTGAAGGCCACTGTCTAAGAGACTCCTACAACCTGACGTTGCAAAATGGGCCCTGATAACAGGTGGGCCTCAGTCCAGCAGCCAGCGCCGCCCGGGCAAGGTCCTCGAAGGCAACACCAGCCCTGCGGCACAGCACCGCAACTACCCACCCGGTGGGGGGGGAGGGGCTGCCCAAGGGCCACTCACCTTCTTAAAGAGGACAACCCCGTCCTTGTCCAGCTGGTATTTGGAGAACATGTCACTGTTGGACGTGATCCCGAAGGGGATGTCATCAGTGTCCTCTGCTGCCAGCAAGAACTGCTTGGCAGAGTCCGACTCCACGTCCTGGAGAGGAGAACCAGAGGTGGCCGCCGCCGTAACACCGAGAACCCCTGCCCTGGTCAGCAGCAGGGCAGACTGCGGTGCCCAGGCCACGGCAGGAGGAAGGAAGACCCGGGATGAAGTTCCAAAGCCTCTACCTTGAAGAAGCCGATGACTGCCACCTCGCTGGACTCCACCAAGGCCTGCGCGGCAGCCCCGTCAGGCAGCGTGCTGGCGGCAGGACCTGTGCGCTTCTTCAGCCAGTTCACGATATCGTCGGCTTCTCTGCCAGCTGCACCCAAACACATGCAGGGTCCACTTGAAACCAGGGGTGCGCCCACCCTCCCCGCCCATCTTTATCCGACCTCTCTGCCAAAACCAGAGCAAAACATCCTCTTGCCACAGAAAAGGCATCTTGTCTACATACCTGCCCAAATTCCAGGGCTAAAAAGGCTTTTCTGGGTATATGGGAGACTGTGGTTGTGTTTAAAAGAAGAAAAGGCAGTGATTACCTCCGGGTAATAAATTACAAGTCATTTTTTTCCCATTAATACCTTTGCATCTTGTAAATTTTCCTTGACATTTAAATTCATTAAACACACACGCACTTTCCCCGCAGTGGTCTCACACTAGGCTTCGTCTTAATCAGAGATGTGGCAGGATTGGAAGAAAGGGCTGGTTAGCAAGTCAGCCTCAAGGCCAGCTTTCCCCTGCGAAAGCAGGCTGGGCTCTACCGCCTCGCGCGCCAAGGCTAGTCAGGTGTCCTCGCCCTACATGCCTCCTGGACTGGCAAGAGAAAGAGATCAGCCCATGCACGCCACCCAAGCAGATAAAACGAAAAGGAAGAAAACTGCTCCTCCTGAGACTGAGGCTAGTTACCCTTTTTCCCCTCATAGGGTGCGACTACCTAGTCCAACCTGGAAAGGGTTGCCAAATCTCATGTTTAAAAGGACTCTGCCTTAGGGACTTCCCTGGTGGTCCAATGGGTAAGACTCCACGCTCCCAACGCAGGGGGCCCGAGTTCGACCCCGGGTCAGGGAACTAGTTCCCGCGTGCCACAATGAAGATACCGCGTGCCGCAACTAAGACCCAGCACAGCCAAAACAGATAAATATTTTGTCAAAAATAGCTTTAGGACTTCCCTGGTGGCGCAGTGGTTAAGAATCTGCCTGCCAATGCAGGGGACATGGGCTTGATCCCTGGTCCGGGAAGATCCCACATGCCGTGGAGCCACTAAGCCCACAAGCCACAACTACTAAAGACTGCGTGCCTAGAGCCCGTGCTCCGCAACAAGAGAAGCCACCACAATGAGAAGCCTGCGCACCGCAACGAAGAGTAGCCCCCGCTTGCGCAACTAGAGAAGGCCCGCACGCAGCAAAGAAGACCCAATGCAGCCACAAATAAATATTAAAAAAAATAAAAAATAAAAAAAATAAAACACTTAAGATAAATCTTTAAAAAATAGCTTTAAAAAAAAAAGCATTCTGCAGAGAGTTAGTGAAAGCTGTGCTATCAGTTACAGGTGGAATCAGGAAGAGCTGTCTCATCTACAAAGCCTTAGTGTTAGTGACGGGATCATGGTAACTCTGCATAAGGCACTTCCATTCCAAAAGGGAACATAAGTAAAAGTGGGAGCAATAAAACAGCAGCCTACTGAGAAGACCAGAGCTGCTGACATCAGAACTAACAATATGGGCTGCTCTAAAGAATTCTAGCACATAAGCCACGGAACCTGTTTTACAGACAAAGATTCTCCGCTGTCACTGGTACCGACCAGGCTACACAGGGGAGGCGGCCAAGCAGCGACTGAGGGCCTGTGCGGCAGACAAAGCTGGGCATGGATTCAAGCTCTGCCACGACCGGCACGAGCCCCAGACCGGTACCCACTGATCTCCGCTTGCCCCTCCTCTGTGAAAGGCCCTTGCACCCACCTTGGTGGCAGGCACACCAGAGAGCCAGCAAAGGCTGACGTGTTGCTCCATTTGCTCAGCCTCCCTCCCCTTACTGGTCAACCTTAGGACAAACCTCAGCCTACTAGCCACCCCCTGGGATGACCCTCTCCACCTGAGAGGTTCAGGAATGAGAGAATGTTCCTCACACAACCCTCAGAGTCTGAACTAGACCTAGAACCCAGTCCAAGAATGGGTTCTCCTCCACGCCTCTGTTATCTTCCAGAACTGCAGGCAACGAAAGGACAGTGCCGCGGTCACACCTGTGTACTCTTTGGGGGACGCCGTGTCTCCGTTCTTGAAGAACTTGATGGTAGGGTAGCCACGGACGCCATACTGCTGGGCCAAGTCAGACTCTTCAGTGGCATCCACCTTGGCCAGTCTGATCTCGGAACCTTCTGCCTTCAGCTTCCCAGCTGCTTTGGCATACTCTGGGGCCAGAGCCTTGCAGTGGCCACACCATGGGGCATCTGGGAGAGAAAGCAAGACCTTGAAGGCAGCACCGACCCACTCCACTGCCTCCCTTCCCTTCTCCTTTGGTACTTCCCTCCATAAAATCCTTATCTTTGCACCAAGATAACCCCTCTGAACGCACAGGTTGAGCTGATAGCTTGGTTCTCTTGGGCAATATCGGATAAGGGCCGTGAATGACAAACCACCAGCCCCACTCTGCTTTGTCTTCAATGATTAGTAACTTCCTACTACCTGCAGGCGATCAGGGCAGTTGAGTCCCTGGAATTTCCCTTTAGGAACCAAAGAAGTTAGGCAGCTAAAGCCACAGCAACCGTATACTCAGTGAGACTAATCATGAGTGAGACTCACATCTAACACGAGTTCTTTAGACTCTCTCTGAACTCAGGTTAGCAGCTGTGTTGGGCCTAAGATTTCCCCCTGAGATAGTCAGGGCTCAGACACTTATGGACACAAACAAAGGTTTTGGATTCTGGTTGGCAACACTGTTAATCAGAAGACAGCTGTTCCTGGTGGAAGGTGCTGTGGGCAGGGGCAGTGTTCTCTGGGAACTGGTCCAGGTGAGCAATTAGGGGACTGGACCCTGCGTGGTCCTTCGTATTCGTAGAAGCTTACACAGTCGACGCTATTTTACTTCGGCTAACAGAGACACCCTGCCATGTGGACCTCAGGCATAAAAGCACATCCAAGCTGTCTGCCCTTGGTCACCCTCAGGGTCCAGCTGGGCAGGAGGGATGCCCCCAGAACACAGGCAGTGCAGGGACGCTGACAGCGGGTCTGTGGGCTGTTTCCGCTTAAGGATGCGCCTCTCCAGGGGCTAGGAGTCAGCGCGTCCATGGGGTGGCCGGAAAGCTGACAACCCTTTAGACCCCAACCCACCTCTGGCGGGGCCGGGAGAGGGAGGGTGGGGAGGGGAGCCCAGGACCGCCGCGCCCCCCCACCCTCCAGCCCCCCTCCGTCCCTCTGTCCCCCCGGTGCTCCTGCACCCCTGGCCCCTCCTCTGTCCCCGCTCCGTCCCCACGCCGCGGTGACGGCGAGGCCCGGCCCGGACGGACGGACAAGCGGGCGGCACTCACAGAACTCCACCAGCAGGTACTTGTGGGCCGCCAGCGCCTCGTCGAAGTTGCCCTTATGGAGCACCAGGACGTGGTCCTCCTCGTCGGGGGCGCCGGCGCCCGCGCGAACTAGCGCGGCCAGGGCCAGGCAGAGCAGAGCACGGCGTAGCATGTCGGAACGAACTGGGCGCTCCTGTTAGCGCCGCCAGGACAGCAGGCCACGAGAGCGCGCGCTGTCCGCCCCGCCCTTATAACTCAGGCCGCCAAGCGCGCGCCCGCCCGCGCCCACCTCCGATTGGCCGGTGGGCTCCGGGGCCCGCCTCCGCCGCTCTTGCATTGGGCGTCCACACAGGCCACGGCCCCGGATTCGGAATCGCTACGGGCACCTCCCTCACCCTCGCCCAGGATTGGCCGAGGAGCTCGCGCTCGCGCTCTTTCCCGGCCTCTCATTGGCTCCTGTCGGCGAACTTTCTCTCCCTGGCCTTGTGACTGGTGGCTTTCTCCTACACCTTCAGCGGGTCTGGAATGGCTGCTACCTTCGGGGGCCTGGGCTCTGCGACTCCTGATTGGCCGAGACATGCGCGCACCACGCGCGATCCTTCGTCGAACGTGGCAGTGGGGCGGAGTTCCCAGCTGAGGGGCGGGGCCGCGCTTGCGCCTCCGAAACCCCTCGTGTTGCTTTCTGACTGGACCGCGTATCCCCAGTTGACACCGCCCCCCAGCTCTGCAGGCTGGAAACTGAGCTGACGCGCTTCCGGCGCGCGTGAGGCTCGTGCGGCCCCTGCAGTGGCGGCGGGGCTCCGGCACGGGCGTCGCCCTGGGGGCCTCGGCGGGCGGTCAGGGCGCTCCCGGTGGCGGCGTAGCGAGGCGCAAGAGCAGCGCGCGGGGGGCGCGGGGAGGACCGAGGCAGGACGCGATGGGGACGGCAAGACTCGGCTGGGCCCGGAATGGGGCCTCCCGCCTGGTGAGAGGGTCAGGGCCGGCACCGTCTCCTGCGGCACCTTCCCTTCCTCCCACCGGCTGCCAGTCCCACGAAGCAGCCCCTGGGTCGCTTTCAGGCGCCCGGGTAGACCCGCGCCGTCCACCAGGGGGGTCGCTAGCGGCCACCGAGCTTTAAAATGCGGCCGGGCAGCGTGACTGGGAGTGAGCGTAACACGCACCGGACGTCAAGACTGAGGACGGGTGTGAAGTGTACGATATTCCCTTGATGACTTTTTATATTGACATGTTGGGATATTTTGTATACGATGACTTAAGTAAAAGTATTAAAGCTTTTTTTTTCCCAGTTTTTTTCTTTAACGTGGCTTTAGAACATTTAAAATAACGTACGTGGCCCAAATGTTGCTCCTGTCGGGCGGCGCGGCTCTGGATGGAGCAGCTCCTTTTCCTTCACAGCTCAAAGCCTAACCCTAACCCCACCCCACCCCCGTCTCTACACTCTCTTCTTCATTTGTGTTCACTTCCTCGGTTGTGAAATGCCAACCCCACTGATTTTGACTCATCATCGATTTAATAACTTGACAGGAAAAAGGAGGACATTCCCACGTTAAATGTACACGTTGGCTATATAATAACATCCTGATTTCAGAAATGGTAAAACAGAAAAAAAGATGTTTTTGTACTTCTGAGAGTTTGCATTTATTGACACGTAGCTCCTGAGGGCCTGTCTTCTCATCTCTTTTGTGGTACTTCCTCACCTAGAATATGAATTCCTGAAGGTCAAGACCAGGTTCTCTGTGCCCCTCCCCCAGGGCCAGTAGAACAAGAGTCTGGGAGAGGTGGTTGTAGCTCCTGGGATGCCTGTCTACCTCACAGCAGGCACTGTACAGGAGCTGGGCCTCAGGCAACGAAAGGCTATGAACATGTGTCTCTGCAGCTGCAGCCTCCACCCCAGTTCAGTGGGGTCCTGGCCTGGGTGCTGGCCCGCTGAGCAGCAGGGCTTCAAAATAAGTCATCACAGGCACCCTCTGCTCTCTGGGAAAGGGTGGGAATTGCCTCATATCTCCTGCCCTATCTCCCAACATTTTCGTGATTGCCATGACCCCGATTTACAGACCACAATTTGGGTCTGAGACAAGGGACATTTGTACCGCGTCTAGATTTCAGAGGCACTCTTGAAATCAGAGTTTAGATGCCTAAATTTTTGGACTTTAGTTTTTTCATCTGATAGGGACAGAATGAAGAGATACCAAGATGTTGATTAGTTTGTGATGGTTTGGAGGCAGCTTAGCCTCACAGCATACGGTAAAGTAGTTACAAAAGATGAGAATACTGGGACCAAGGAGAGAACAGACCAGAGGCAGAACAGCAAGGATCTGAGTTGCTGGCTGTGGTTGACTCTCTCTGGTTCAGTCTGGGCCTCCATGGCCAAAGCCAAGGGTAATTGGGACACACCTTGATGCAGGTGATGACAGGCCACTGTTCTGCAGCCCAGGTGGACCCAGCCAAGTCATTGTTCTGTGAAAACCAGGGCTCTGGCCTGGGCAGGGCACGGTATTTTCATGCCTTTCCTGCATTGATGCACCTTCTCAAAGCACGTCCGCAGGGAAGTGGGGTTCCCAGAAAGCTGGAGGGAGGCCAGGTTTGGGGATGCACCAGGTCTCCAGTCTCTGGGGTTGGTCAGTAGTTGGGTGAGGTGCAGGGGTGCATCCTTCCCCCCAGGACACAGGCCAGGTTCACTGTACGCCTCTGCAGGCCTTGGCCCTGAGGGGAGGGCCAGCATCTGTCTTTTTCCTAAGGCCACTCACATGCCTTTCATGAGCAATTCTAGGAAAAGGCGATGGAGCCGTGTTCACTCTCATACCAGTGCCCTGAACTGGAGTGCACCTTTGGAGGGCAGAGCCCCAGTGGCTGTGGCTCTGTCATCTCTATGAACACAGCACAGCTGCTTCAGGATGTCCTCCAGGGGTCTCTCACGCCCAGAGAAGGTGCCCATTAAACACTGGTTGAACAACCGAGTGATAAAACATTTTGATAAAGACTACTCTCAAAAATAGAGTTCTTGGGGACTTCCCTGGTGGTGCAGTGGTTAAGAATCCGCCTGCCAATGCAGGGAACACTGGTTCGAGCCCTGGTCCAGGAAGACCCCACATGCTGCGGAGCAACTAAGCCCGTGTGCCACAACTACTGAGCCTGCGCTCTACAGCCCGCGAGCCACAACTACTGAAGCCCGTGCGCCTAGAGCCCGTGTGCTCTGCAACAAGAGGAGCCACCCAATGAGAAGCCCGCGCACTGCAATGAAGAGTAGCTGCCGCTCGCAGCAACTCAACAAAGCCTGCGCTGCAGCAACGAAGACCCAATGCAGCCAAAAAAATAAATTAATTAAACAAATTAAAAAAAAAAAAAAAAGATTCCACACTTCCACAGCAGGGGGCGCGGGTTTGATCCCTGGTCAGGGAATTAAGATCCTGCATCCCGCCTGGTGTGGCCAAAAATTAAAAGAACAAAAAAAGTTATCAGAATAAAACAACTCCCTTTCAACCCGATTGGAGGCATTGAGGGAGTTGACAGCAGGCTCCTGGACACCCAGGAAGTCCTCCTGACTGCAGGTTTCCACTGTGGAGCAGTAGCAGGGGGGCAAAGGCTGTGCTATGGGCCACACAGCCCTACACATGGGTGAGCTGGGACATAGGAAGAAGGTGCAGTGGTGAGCGTGGCCCTGGTGGACTGAAGTGGACCCTGATAGTAAAGTATGACAGTGCTGGCCATGGAGAAGATTCTAGCAAACTACAATAACTGGTGAGTAGTCACAATAAAGGCGCTGACCTGGTGTCCACTGCCACTCTCCTCAGTGGAAGAAGGGTCCATCTAGGGGATGGCTGAGGAGGCAGAAGCTTGGGGATGACTAGGGCCATGGACAGAGGGAGGGAGTGGAGAGGAAGGGAGTGGAGAGGAAGGGTCACAGGCACTGGCTCACTAGGGCGGGGAGCCCAGGCCCAGCAGCACTGAGCTGTACAGACAGGTTTGGGTTTGGGGTGGAACCAGAAGGATCAGGTTAGACTTGGGACCTGAGAGACACGTCATGCAGGTCCTGCAGGTGCCACCTCATGTAATCCTTCACCAGAGGAGGAACCAGAACAAAGTCCTGGCTGTTGGCAGCGTGTCTGTACTACTTGGCACTTGGGGTCTGAGTTCACACATCAAACCAAAGCTTGGAAAATCCAAGAGCAAAAATAGTAGGCCCTCTGGCTTGCTGGAGCCTCGGAAGGCCCTTGCCCAATAAACCAAACTGCTGCTAGCACAGGCTGACCCTAGGTTTGAAGATTTTCACTGGACCACTTCGGAGGTGGACAGGGAGAGTTAAAGCAGCTGTGGCTGGCCCTGGGGCTCCTGCAGACTGAAACTTGTAGCCACCACCTGGGAGCCTTTCCCCTCCAAAGGTAGAGCTGTTTCAGAGGTAGCTGTGTCTGAGTTTAGTGGGAAAGGCCTTGGGCCTCGGATCCCAGAGCTGTGCAGTTTCACTGCCTCCCCCTGCCTCTGACAGGCAGTCCTGGAAGAGGCTGGTTAGGGTCCTTAACCCCTGTGGATTCCAGAGCTGAGGGCTATGGCTCTTGGATTTACGTCTGGGCCAGCTGCTGCACGAAGTGGCATTTTATCCCATTACCCAGCCCAGCGCCCAGACTCCAGAATCCCACCAGGGCCCTGGTAAGGAAGGCCAGGAGATAACCAGCCCTGTGGGTGCCATCCTGCCATGACATGTGGTCACTGACCTGCGGGTGGGGGTGAAAGGGTACCTCCGAGTCCACCCCAGCTGGTGATAAGGTCCTGGGAGGGCTCACCCTACTGATAAGCACTGGGAAGAGTGGCAAGCTCTGGGAGGTGCAGCCAAGGCGGGCTCAGGGAAGCGGCTGCTTAGGTGACACATACCACTTTTCTCACCAGCTCAGAGCACAAAGGGAGATTTTGCAACCAGCATTGAGCCATAAAAAGAAGTTTCTGGAACTGACACTCTGGAGCTGGGGATTCCTAACTGCCCTTTCCTGCCTCAGGGCTGGGAAAGGGCGTCTTAGGTACTGGGTGCCCTTGCGGGTGATGCTCTGAGGCAGCACAGTCCCTGCTACCCCAAGGTCCTGAAGAGACCCTGATGGTCAGCAGGACTGGCTGTGGAGTATGCATGGCCCTTGGCAGTCCTTCAGGGCTCCCTAGGCGCTCTTTTGTACCTCCATGCAGTGAGGATCTCCATCTCTTCCTGTTCACCCCACCTCACCAATCCCACCTTTGGACCTCTGGCCCTGCCTGGCCCTACAGGGCACAGGGGCTTGGCCAGCCTTCCATGTCACCCTCCATTGGCCCTGCTGCCCATGGTGCCAACTTCTCCACCCTCCTACCTAGCTTGGAGTCCTTATCCCAGGTCCCTTGCGACCCAGTCATCCCATTTGTTCCCAAGTCTTCAGCAAGATTCCTCTTCTCTGAGACTGAAAGCATTCCCTCCCAAAGGCTCAGACAGGGCCCATGAGTGGGGTGTGGGAGCCACTCTGGACACCCCACCGGGCCCAGGGCCTGACTGTGCCCCGCCCTTTCCCTGCAGGACCCACAGAGCCGAAAGGGTAGCACTGGCCTCACGGGCTGACATGACTAAGAAAGGGCTTTAAACCCATTCTCCTTCAATAGCCACAGGAGCAGTGGCTACTGCACCTGGCCCCTGGCCGGCCTCTGGGTGCCCTGGGGTAGCAGAGGAATGGGGCCCCACTTCCCCTTTCCCACCAGGAGACGACCAGCAGACACCCTGGCTCCTTAGGGGGAGTTTATTTCCCGGTCAGAAAAGGAGAAGCAGGACAGGCTCTTGTGCGTTCTAGGCCCGGGCCTGACCGGGGAGGGGCAGGGTGGGGTGGGGGGCACAGGGGACGGCTCCAGCTGTGCAAGCTTGGTCCCACAGTTGTCCTGGCTGGGTCCTGGTTGGCCTGCTGGGGATGATGGCACCGAGCCTGGGGGCAGAGGCAGCAGGCCAGTGGGCCCAGAGGACGGCACATATGGAGGCAATAAATACTGACCGGCCAGGCACATGACTCCAGGCCGGCAGGCCCAGGTGGGACAGGTAAGGCTTGGCCACTGGTTTTGTCTGCTGAGGGCTCTCTTTTGGGCCCGTGGGCTCTAGGCACTGCCCACCGGGACAGAGAAGGCAGAGGTGTGAGGACACCCAGCCTCCCAGATGGGACTGGAGGCCGCTCAAGGTTTGGCATTTGGCTTTCCCAAGCCCCTGGAGCCGTCCCCGCAGCCCTGGCCAGGGGGAGGGGGACTGGCCAGGCCCAGGCAGACCGGGGAGCAGCAGCAGCACATCCCACACACCTTCTCGGGCCACGGGGATCACAGACGGGGCAGGGACTGGGGGAGACCACATGCTCATGCAGACACGGGGTTAGGAGATTAGTGACGCCCCCTCAGCACACGTTCCACATGTTAAGGCATCATGGTTAGACGGTTACTGACAGCGATGGATAGACTGACCGGGGAGAAGTGAAAGCTGGAGGACGACCGGCCCAACGAGGCCCCACGTGGTACACCCCACCCCCACCAGGAGGGCGTGCTAGAACACGAGGTGGGGCAACAGAGAAGGCCCAAGGGACGTGAGCCCCTCTGCAATGCCTGGCTCCCTTGCCAGGACCTCAGGTCGGGTTAGGACGGTGGGGGAACCTCAAGGGATACAGAAGGGGAGGTGTAGACCTCCCTCCCCACAGCACAGGCGGAAGCAGCAACAACACTAGACCACCGAGGAGGCTGGGGCCAGCAGGCTGGAAGGGTGGAGGAGGGACAGACAGGCCGGCCAGGAGGCAGACCAGGGGGAGTGGCGGCAGCGTGGGCGGGCCCTGTCAGCACTTTGGTCTGGGGTCGGGAGGGGTGGGGAGGGGCATGTTCGTCCTTCCGTCCGCCCGCCCTGCCCACCTCCCAGCCACAGCTCAGTCCTTCCACTCCTTCTTGATGGTGAGGTTCCACTCCCAGGACAGGTGGTCAGTCCTGTCGTCATCTGTGAAGCGGGACTTGATGTTGTAGCTGCCTCGAGCCAGCATGCCCTTGGGGGCCTCCTCCATGGGGGTCAGGAACTCGTATTCCTCTGCCCGAGGCCCATAGCTCCCCACCATGTAGTCGGTCTTGTCAACTGCGATGCAGAAAAGGCCGTCAGGAAGCAGAGCTGGGCGTTTCCTCTCTCCCTCCTGATCCCTGAGCCCCTGGGTGGCCACCTCCCTCTTGGGGGCTCGGGCCTGGCGCCCACCCTCACTCACTCTTAACGCCTTTCCTGTACGTGTGCTGGATGTACTTCATGCCGGACACGATCTCTCGGTTCACCTGCAAGGAGGCACCCCAAGCAGGGCTCAGCCAGGATCCCCAGCCCCAGCCCCTGGCACCTCCCTGAGCCTCCTCCTTACCCGGAAGGAGATTTTTATCCTGTATTCCACACCCTCCTTCAGCACAAAGGACTGCTTCTTAAAGCTCTCCAGATCACCTGCATTTGAGAGGAACGCCACACTAGGAGGTTCAGCCAGGGGCAGCCTCTGGCCCTGGTGGGGTGCTCCTTCCACCCGCCCCCCCCACATAACCCTTGGCAACCCAGACCTAGACCACACCAAAGCCAGAGCCTTTTAAGACCACTTGGCTACAGTTCTTGTGCTCCCCACAAGAGGGCGCCAGCACCCCAAGAAACTATTTTTAGGGGAAGCAGCAGGCTGCCAGGCAGCCCCAGCCAGGAACCTCAGAGATGCCACTCACCTGTCAGGTCCAGCTCCAAGGGGCCCGGGGCAGTGCTACAAACCAGGATCAGTCGGGTCACCACAACATTGGGGACGTTGGGGTCTGCAAAGTAACAGCAAGTTGGAGTTTCACCAGTGGGGGAAATAGTAACACACACCCAGAAAAGCGACAGGTGTCCACACACACCCACCAGGGCCCACTCACCGGCGGACACGGCCACACGGCCCAGCAGGGCCTCCTTGTACTTGCGCAGACTCTCGTCGTCCTTATCCAGCTCCTGGATCTCCTGGATGCTCTTCTGGGCCGGGGGCTTGTAGTTGACCGAGTGCTCATCCTCCTCGTTCTCAGCCGCAATCTGTGCCAGCTGCTCGGCTGTGGGCTCCTGCTCAGCCATACTCACCTCTAGCTAGGTCTGGGACACCTGTGGGCGGGGTAACATGGGCTGTGGCATCTCCGAGGGACCCACAGTGTTTCCCCTCCTGCCCCTCTGCAGGTCCCCCAGGTGATCTGCGTCAGATCTCTGCAGGTGGCCAAGCCCCCACCTGAGCCCAAGGAGAGGTGCACCTTCTGTAACAGGAAAGCAACGACAGCCAGAACTTTGAAAAGGGCCCAGACACTGGCTCCTGAGGCCCAGAGGGGCCACACTCACCTCCTTGCCCTGCCCACCTCAGGGGACCCCATCCCAGGTCCAGCACCCAGAGCTAAATGGAACCTGCAGCCTGCTCCTAGGGGAGACCAGGCACAGCTCCCCTGCTGCCCAGGAAGCAGCAGCACCCTGGTCCCACCAGGCAACATCAGGACGAAGTCCTGCTGCTTATTCTGAACTGCCCAGGCCCTTGCCTCAAGGGACCCCTCCTGCTGGGTCCTCTCTAACCAGAGGGTTCCTTCGGACACGTCCTAGCTGCAAACCAAAGCCTCTGTGCAAGATACGGGTCAGTTCTGTCTCACCCTTCAAACACAGGACCCTCCTAAAGCTCACATGACAGGGCCAACCTCAGTCTCACAGGTAAGTCCTAAAATGGCATGAGAGACCCTAAGTATCTGCCAACCACATCTCCAATTGTGAGGGTCTGAGACCTAGAATTTGCGAACCGCTGCAAACATGTGGTAGTCTCAGGACCCTCCTTCCGGACCCTGCCTCAGAAGAGCCCGCAGCAGTGCTGACAAAGCGAGGAGCAGCGATGGGGCAGCCACTGGGCTTCCTTCGCTAAGGATGACCGTCGCACCCCCTAGAATCCCTGAGGAGTATCTGAAACCCGCTCAGATTTGACCTGGCGGTGCAGAAGGTGGGTCAGGGCCACCAGTTACCAATAAAGATAGCCAAGACCGGGACCCGCGCGAGGATCAGATCTTACAAAGGGCCGCTAGGGACCCGGAACCGCCCGGCCGCCGCAGGCGGGGTGGGGCCGGCCCGCTTTTGCAGACCTCCCTGCTGCTTCCTCTGGAATTCCTCTAGAAGACTCACGCCCTAATGCGACTCAATCGCGGCCGCAGGCGACAAAATCCTTTAAGTGCAATGGCGCGGCCCGCACTTCCGCAGGGCCTGCAATCTGGGCCGGGCGCGGCCCGGCGCGTGGGGTGGGGCGCGTGGACCTAACCGCCCAAGGGAAGGGGAGTCCGGCCTGGCCCAGGCCCGCGAGCACCAGCGGGGAGGGGGCCCTGGGCACGAGCGGCGACCACAAAAGAGACCTGCTCAGCCCCCGGATCCCGCCCCCAGCACCCAAGCCCCCGCCTCCGGATCCCAGCGCCCCCGACCCGCACGTGGGCCCGCCCTACGCCCGGGCCACCGCCCGCTGTCAATGCCGCCCCCGCCCGGCGCAGACCCCTCCGCGGGGCTGGCGGGCGGGGCGGGCGGCGAGAACAAAGGCGCGGGCCTGGCCTCCTCCCCCGCGGCCGCCCCGCCTGCCGCGCCCACCGCGCTCGCCAGCCCCGCCGCCCGCGCTCACCGGAGGATCGTCCTCGCCGCTCTCGCGCTCCCTCCCACACAGAATGACGACCCTTGCCGCCCCGCCCGCGCGCGCCCGGCCGGCCACTTCCGGGGTCACGCGACTTCCGCTCGCGACGGGCGGGCTGCTGAGAGCGCATGCGCGCGGGGGCTGGCGTCAGCGCGCCGCCGCCATCTTGCGAGCACGGCCTCGTGGGCGCGTCCCGCGTGGGCGGTGCGACGGTGGGGACGTCTGCGGAGGCCTATCCCGCTGGGGGTTCTGCGCCCTTTGCCCCAGGCATTTTTTGGACCCGGGCATCCCCAGGGGTCAGCCCGCAAGCTGAAGGGGCGGGGCAGTGTCACAGTCTCGCTGAGCCCCACGCAGAACGTGGGCGCGGCGTGGCATTTCCGCGAGGTGCTGGAACGCGCGTCTGTCAGTCAACGGGCGCGTCTCCCTCCACGGCCACGCCTCCCTCTGTGGGTACGCAGCCGTCATTCTGCGAGGACAAGCGGGCCCGGCCGGTCCCCTCTAGGAGCCGGGGTCAGCGGATGGCCGCCGTCCAGCCCGAGGCGGCCTTCGCGCCAGTCTCCGCTGTCTGGCCTCCCGGAAGTTACCGCCGGACGTTCATCCGCGGGTGTCGGCCTAGCGCTCCCTTCCAGGAGAGGGATCGGTGCGCCTGCCGAACCTTTTGCTCCTTCCAGACCAAGTCAGCATGTGGTCGCTCTGCCCGGAGCTCCTGGCCCAGATGCCACGGCCGACCCGGGTTCTTCAGCCGCGTGGCGAGTATCGGACACTTGCCCATGCGCTCAACCCGGGAGCATTTTGCAGCTCCAGGTGGGGCCCATGATTTGTGACCAATGTGGCGGGTCTGGCGGAGCCCGTGCTGCCAGTGCCCGCCGAGCACCCCGCTTCCTCCTCCTCCTCGCGGGGTCTGAGCCCCCAAATGCTCAACACCAGAATCATCACAAACACACACCCCTAGATTGCGCGTAGGAGGGCCTTTTAGGCCATAGAACTTAATGCGAAATACTGACCTTGGTACCTTTTAGAAATGTCTTAACTTTTGAGGGGTGTTTGCGAGTTTTCTGTATCTAAGAGCCTCACTGTCCCCTTTATGTGTAGGAAGTTGAGTTGGCCAAAGACAGAGCATTCCAGTATGGTATTTATTCGGTGTGTGCTTCTGAGGCTTCCTGCCACTGAAAACCGCGATGCTAGAGCCAGCCGTCCTGCTGCACTGCTGAATCGCTGGTTGAGCAAAAGTTTGCTTTCCCATAACCCAAGTGCTTTTTGAAAAATACCGAACTTGTTATGTTAGTCACCTATTGCTGGGTAAAAACGTACCCTGGAATTTAGCAGCTTAAAACGACCAGCATTTACTATCTGCGGGGTGATTCCGTCTCCAGTCTTGTGAGGTTGTGGTCAACTGTGAGCCTGGGACCTGGTCTCAAGGATCTGCAGCGGGCTGTTGGCTGGAGGGTTTAGTTCCCCGCTGCCCACAGCTTCTGGCCTCTCTATAAGGCAGTTGGCGTCCCCCAAGTGAGGCCTCAGAAACAGAGGGACTTCCCTGGTGGTCCAGTGGGCAAGACTGCACTCCCAATGCAGGGGGCCAGGGTTCAATCCCTGGTTGGGGAACTAGATCCTGCATGCCACAACTAAGAGTCCGCATGCAGCAACGAAGATCCTGCGTGCAGCAAGAGAACGCAAGCCAGGGAAACAGCAAGTGCCAAAAACAAAGCTGCAGTGTCTCTCACAGCCTAGTGTCAGAAGTGCCATCGCTTCTGCTCTCTTCTGCTGGTCACACGGACCTTCCCCAGTACAGCACCAGAGGAGAGCACAGGAACATGAGGACAAGGAGGCGGCCCACCACATGGACCAAGGTAGAAAGAATGGGATTATGAAGCCCAGTGGACCTATCACCAGCTTCAACAGGTACCCACCAGCTCGTGTCCAATCCTGTGTCATGTGTGCCCTCATTTCCTTAACACATGCAGCAAGTTTGAAGCAAACGTCAAATGTCATAAATATTTCAGCGTGTATTTATTTCTAAGGAAAAGGATCCAGACTTCCTTGGTGGCACAGTGGTTAAGAATCTGCCTGCCAATGCAGGGAACACGGGTTCGATCCCTGATCTGGGACGATCCCACATGCTGCAGAGCAACTAAGCCCGTGCGCCACAACTACTGAGCCTGTGCTCCTAGAGCCCATGCTCTGCAACAAGAGAAGCCTACGACGCGGTGAGAAGTCCGCACACCGCGACGAAGAGTAGCCCCTGCTCGCGGCAACTAGAGAAAGCTCACGCGCGGCAACTAGAGAAAGCTCACGCGCAGCAACGAAGACCCAACGCAGCCTAAATAAATAAATAAATAAATAAATTTTAAAAAATTAAAAAAAGAAAAGGATCCTTTGGGAGTAAATAATAGCAGTACAGTCATCCCACAAACCACTCCAGGACTTCCCTGGAGGTCCAGTGGTTAAGACTTAGCACTTCCACTGCATGGGACATGGGTTCGATCCCTGGTCGGGGAACTAAGATCCCATATTTCTACATGTCGCGTGGCGCAGCCTAAAAACAAACCACTCCAAACGCAGTGGCCTGGAGCAGCGGTTTATGGTTCTCTCCTATTCTGTGGGCTGAGGGCTGGGCTTTCGTGCAGCTGTAATCAGCTCGGTCGTGCTGCAGCCACAAAGACTGGCCGTCAAGATGGCCCCATTTCAACAGCCTGGGCTGTTGGCCCGAGGACCGCCCACACAACTCCCATGGGATTTTGGCCGCTGGACTCCAAGAGCAAATGTTCCAAGAGGCCTGTCTACTGTGAAGGAAGGGCACGACCTAGCAGTAAGGGCAGGTGAGAATCAGGAATGGAGATGTAGGGAACAGTAGCCAACGTTCAATTCACAAATCACTCAGTTTATTACACACAGTTACAAAGTAGGGAAAAGGGGGTAATGAATCACTCCAAGGAGAAGTCTGAGAAGGAGGCGTCTCAGCACGAGCAGCATCTCTGGTCTGGCCACAGGTCTTGAGACAAGTGTGAGTGGGAAGTTGCCTTCTGCTCTGACAGGGCCTCTGGCAACGTTCAAAAAGCTGGAACAGCTCTCAACAACGTGGAGTCGGGTCCTTCAGGGAAGAGTCTTCAAGTCACTGGGCTTAGTGGTCTCTTCTTAAGGAGCAACAGTTACCCACCCCCTGGGGGAGGGGTCTTCACTCTGTCAGTTGTTCCTTCTCTTCCAGTGACATACGTCATCCATCAAACTTCTTATCTAAAGTAACACTCTTAGTTTATCACTTAAGATACTCGAAGTGCTACAACAGACATTTCAAAACAACTAACATGGACGTTCACGTTGGCAAGTGTGACTCCATTTTGAACTACATAACTTGTCTTAACATAGCTCAAATCCTACAAGTTTCACACAAGATGAATAGGAATCATAACAGAAAAGAAATCACATCATAACAGAGTTAGATTCCACCTCTCAACGGGAATAGAAGCAAAGGATGTGTGACCCTCTTGTGTAAAACACACTCTCTGCCTCCCAGGACCCCCAGAAGTCTCATCCCATCATGGCTTCTGGTCAAGACTCTGGTGAGGGTGAGGCTGGGGGGTGTGGCTTCTCTTAATCTGAAAACTGGGGCTGAAGACCTAGAAGACCTGCTTTGTGGCACCAGACGAAAAGATTGTCTCACTCCGTGACCTTCAGAATCTGTGACCATAGTAAAATGTGTTTGTTTCACACCACGTTTTGGAGTAATTTAAGGAGTAGTAGGTACCTGGAATACCAACCAAGAAAATATAATAAATTCTTAAATATCAAGATCTAACCAATATTTTCCTTGATTGTACTGAGTTCTTTTACTTTTTGTTAGAGCTTCATACATTGCATTAGTTGTGTTAGGGTCTTCTTTAATAGGATCATCCTCTCTGCTCTGTGCAGTGTCCTGTTGAAGGACCAGGATCACTGGTCCTTAGAGTCTCCCACAACTGGGATTGGCTGGCAACACCATACCCAGTGCTGACGTTGTGTCCCTGCCCTTCATCCTTTCCATAGGTGCAGGTTGGACCTGCAGGAGCTGGACCCCTTGGAATGTGACGTGTTTCTGCACCATCACAAGGAAGGAATGACGCTGTTTTGAACCTTTTATCAAATTAGCAAAGAACCTAAGAGATGTGACAAGCATGGCCACACCCGGAACGCCCAGCGGGGCTGGGGAGGGCTATGAAAGTACACCTTGAACCTTAACAGTGTTCTGAGGAAAGAACCATGGCTGTGTGCAAAGGTTTAGTTGCAAGGACATTTATTTCGGCACTTTTACAATATCAGACGTTTTCAAAACAGGGATCTGAAAAGCAGAGCAGATCATTGAGCAGCCCCAGAACATCTACACTGTAGTAAATATTAATATATATTAATTTAAAATCCCTGTAATTAAAACTTTTTACATTATTCAAATAAAAATATTTAATGACATAGAAAGGCAGCTTTACTGAGGTATAATTTACAAAATCCACCCATTGAAAGTTTACAATTCAAGAATTTTTTAGTAAATTTGTAGAGGTGCATAATCCTCACGCCAAGAAAGTTTCCCTTGAGCTATTTGTAGTTGATGCCCACTCTAGCCCCCCTTCCCCCCCAGACCCTGGCAACCACTGTCCTGCTTTGTGCATCTGTAAATTTGTCTTTCTTGGACATTTCTTGTAAGTGGAATCACACAATATGTAGTTTCTGATGTCTTGTGATTTCACCTAATGTTTTGCAGTCCATCTACAGCGTAGAATGCACATTTTGTCCTGTTTATTGTATAAGTATAGCATATTCTGTTTGTATTCACTTGTCAGTTGATGCACTTTTGGTTTCCTTTTTGTCTGTTGTGAACATTTGCTGTCTTTGCATGAACGTTTGTTCATTTGTCTTGGGTAGATTGCCAAGTGTGAAATTCCCCATGTTTTCCAAGGTGGGGATGTACCTTTTCACATTTCAGCAATGTGAAAAGGTTTCAGTTGGGCACACCCTGCCAACATTTGGCACTGTCTTTTTTTTTTGGCTACATTGAGTCTTCATTGCTGCACGCGGGCTTTCTCTATTTGTGGTGAGCGGCGGCTACTCTTCGTTGCGGCAGGTGGGCTTTTCATTGCAGTGGCTTCTCTTGTTGCGGAGCACGGCCTCTAGGCGTGCAGACTTCAGTAGTTGTGGCACGTGGGCTCAGTAGTTGTGGCTCACGGGCTCTAGAGCATAGGCTCAGTAGTTGTGCATGGGCTTAGTTGCTCCGCGGCATGTGGGATCTTCCCGGACCAGGGCTCGAACCTGTGTCCCCTGCATTGGCAGGCGGATTCTTAGCCACTGCGCCACCAAGGAAGTCCCTGTCTTTTTGATTAAAGCTGTCCTAGTGGATGTGACATGGTGTCTCTTTGTGGCTTTGATTTGCATTTCCCTGTTGAAGAGTCTTCTTTGGTAAAACATCTATTCAATTTTTTTTTTTTTAATTATTTATTAATTTATTTAAATATTTATGGCTGTGTTGGGTCTTCGTTTCTGTGCGAGGGCTTTCTCTAGTTGCGGCAAGTGGGGGCCACTCTTCATCGCGGTGCGCGGGCCTCTCAGTATCGCGGCCTCTCTTGTTGCGGAGCACAGGCTCCAGACGTGCAGGCTCAGTAATTGTGGCTCACGGGCCCAGTTGCTCCGCGGCATATGGGATCCTCCCAGACCAGGGCTCGAACCCGTGTCCCCTGCATTGGCAGGCAGATTCCCAACCACTGCGCCACCAGGGAAGCCTGTATTCAAGTTTTTTGTCCATTTTTAAGTTTGGTTGTTCTATTCAGTTGTAAGACTATTGATGGATCCTGGATGGTAGTCCTTTGTCAGATATATTTTCTGTGACTTTGTTTTTCTTAATGATGTCTTTTGAAGGGCAAAACCTTTTAAGTGAATTCTAACATCAATTTTTTTTTTCATGGCTCATGCTTTTGATGTTGTGTCTAAGAACTCTTTGCCTAAGCCAAAGTTGTAAAGATTTTCTCCTATATTTTCTTCTGTTATGTGTATAATTTCAGCTTCCATTTAGGTCTGCACTCCATTTTGAGTTAATTTTTGTGTATAACACGAGTCAAGAATTGAGAAGACTAATAATTTTCCCCACTGAACTGTCTTTGCACTTTTGTTGAAATTTTATTCACCATAAACTTAAGGGTTTATTTATAGACTCAGTTCTGTTCCTTAATCTATATGCCACAACCTCTTGATTGCTGTAGCTTTGTAGTAAGTTTTGAAATTTGGTAGTGTAGATTCTCCAACTTTATTATTCTTTTCAGAATTGTTTTGGCTATTCTAGGTCCTTTGAATTTCCATATAAATCTTAAAAATCTGTTCTCAATTTCTACAAAAGCGCCTATTGATAGGGATTACATTGACTCTATAGAGCAGTCTGGGGAGAATTGCCATTTTAACAATATTGAATGTTCCAACCCAAAGCATGAAATTTCTACGCACGTATCTATTTATTTTAAAAAAATTTTTGACCATGCCTTGCGGCATGCAGGATCTTAGTTCCCTGACCAGGGATTGAACCTGTGCCCCCTGCAGTGGAAGCAGGGAGTCTTAACCATTGGACCACCAGGGAAGTCCTTTAATTTTTTAATTGAAGTATAGTTGATTTACAATGTGTTTATTTCTGCTGTACAACACAGTGACTCAGTTATACACATATATACATTCTTTTTTATATACTTTTCTATTATGGTTTATCCCAGGATATTGAATATACTTCCCTGTGCTATGCAGTAGGACCTTGTTTATCCATTCTGTAACAGTTAACCCCAAACTTCCAGTCTGTCCCTCCCCCACCCCCACACATCTATTTAATCTTTAGTTTCTCTCAGCAGTATTTCATAGTTTTCAGTGTGCAGGTCTGGCACTTCTATTGTTAAATTTGTTCCTTTTTTTTTTGGCTACATGGAGTGGCATGTGGGATCTTAGTTCCCTGACCAGGGATCGAACCCATGCCTCCTGCATTGGCAGCGCAGAGTCTTAACCACTGGACCACCAGGGAAGTCCCAATTTTATTCTTTTTTGTATTGACATAAATAGAATTTTAATTTCATTTTTGAATTGTTGGTTGATTTTTGTGTATTGATGTTATATCCTTATATTCTGCAACCTTACTAAGCTCATTTACTAGTTTTTTTAAAAATTAATTAATTAATTTATGGCTGCGTTGGGTCTTCGTTGCTGCACGCAGGCTTCTCGTTGCAGTGGCTTCTTGTGTTGCAGAGCATGGGCTCTAGGCACGCGGGCTTCAGTAGCTGTGGCTTGAAGGCTCTAGAGCTCAGGCTCAGTAGTTTTTGGTTTTTTTTTTTAAATTTCTATTTATTTATTTATGGCTGTGTTGGATCCCCGTTTCTGCGCGAGGGCTTTCTCTAGTTGTGGCAAGCGGGGGCCACTCTTCATCGCGGTGCGCAGGCCTCTCACTATCGCAGCCTCTCTTGTTGTGGAGCACAGGCTCCAGAAGCGCAGGCTCAGTAATTGTGGCTCACGGGCCTAGTTGCTCCGCGGCATGTGGGATCTTCCCAGACCAGGGCTCAAACCTGTGTCTCTTGCATTGGCAGGCGGATTCTTAACCACTGCGCCACCAGGGAAGCCCTCATTTACTAGTTCTTAAAGTTTGTGTAATTCCTTAAGATTTTGTACCTGTAGGATCATGTCATCTCTATGAAAATCCCTGGATTTACCCTTTCCAAGAAAAGCTTGTGTTAATCTTTTAAAAGAACGTATCTTTGCCAATTTAATGTCCTAAAATGATGGCATCATATAGTTTTTTTTTTTTTTTTTTTTTTGGCTGCCTTTGGGTCTTCATTGCTGTGTGCAGGCTTTCTCTAGTTGCGGCGAGCGGGGGCTACTCTTCGTTGCAGTGCACGGGCTTCTTATTGAGGTGGCTTCTCTTGTTGCGGAGCAAGGGCTCTAGGCGAGCGGGCTTCAGTAGTTGCAGCACGCAGGCTCAGTAGTTTGTGGCTCTCGGGTTCTAGAGCGCAGGCTCAGTAGTTGTGACGCACAGGCTTCGTTGCTCCAGGGCATGTGGGATCTTCCTGGACCAGGGCTCAAACCATGTCCCCTGCATTGGCAGGCGGATTCTTATTAAATAATTGAATGTTGGTGATTAACTCAATCTCCAGCCCCTCTCCCCTCCCCAGAGGTCAGGGGATAGTGAGTGGGTGGGGCTGAGAGTTCCAACCCAATAATCAAGTCTTGGTCTTTCTAGTGACCAGCATCCAGCCTGAAACTATCCGGGGGCCCACCAAGAGTCATTCATTAACATAAATTGAAAGGGCCTTGTTATGAATAACAAAAGACGATCCTATCATTCAGGAAATTCCAAGGGATTTAGGAGCTCTGTCCCAGGAACCAGGGACAAAGATCAATTTACGTATTTATTGTACCACAGTCACTTTTGACTCCTTTTCTAAGCTTGTGGCACTTAGGTGGGGAGGAAGCCAGGACACCTGTGGTGAGAACTTCCCGTGGGCACTTCTGGATTTGCTAGGTGAATCCTCTAGGTGTGGTGTAGTGTGGTGTGGTCCTCTATTCCCCTTACATCTCAGGGGGGATGAGCCCCAGGTCAATTTCGGGAGGTGCTGTGGGCTTCCCAATGCTTCATCTCAGGGGACACTCTGCTGGTCCCACCTGCAGTGAGGTGCAGTAGGCTCCAGGAGCTGCCTGGCCCACCATCATCTATCACCACAGCAGCTGCTGAGGACTCTTCCCAACAGGCATCATTTTATTAGGCATCACAAAATGGTGATTTTTCTAACATTTCTGCATTTCTTAGCTGGAATTCTTTTAAAAGAACCTCCAGTCATCAGCTATTTAATCCCTTCAAATTACAGTTTGTATAGAAAAAAACAGATTAAATGTTTGTTCCTTTGCTTTTATTTGCCAATTTTTAGCATGAATTAGTGCCCAAGTAATCTCCAAAGGTGAACATTAGATTTTTTTAAGTATCATCATCAACTCTTGGATGTTTATATATTTGACAAGGACCAAAAAAACAAAAAACAAAAAAGAAAACAACCCAGAAAGAAATATTAACTCTATGAAATCATTAATGGTAACTTGAATGGCTTGTTTATGATGGCTTTGTACATTTAAAAAAACTGGAATGCTCACATTGATTTTTATATACAGATATTAATTTACAATTAATTAACGTGCTAAAACATTTTATAATTTGTTTCTACAACCCACATAGAAAACATAAAAATTAACTCTGGCCTAGCTTAGACAAGCTGATGTATTTAAAACTAATGAGAATTGGGCTTCCCTGGCGGTGCAGTGGTTAAGAATCCACCTGCCAGTGCAGGGGACATGGGTTCGAGTCCTGGTCCCGGAAGATCCCACATGCCGCGAGCAACTAAGCCCATGCGTCACAACTACTGAGCCTGCGCTCTAGAGCCCGAGAGCCACAACTACTGAGTCTGTGTGCCACAACTACTGAAGCCCGCACGCACGCCTAGAGCCCATGCTCCAACAAGAGAAGCCACGGCAAAGAGAAGCCCGCGCACGGCAACAAAGAGTAGCCCCCGCTTGCCGCAACTAGAGAAAGCCCGCGAGCAGCAACAAAGACCCAGTGCAGCCAAAAATAAATAAAATAAATAAATTTAAAAATAATATTAAATTAAAAAAATAAAACTAATGAGATTATCTCCTGGTACTTTGATGGTTTATTTTTATATTAAAATCTTTAATGATGTATATTATTTACTGCTATTTTCCCCTAAATGGTCAGTTGATCCCAGGGTGACTCATTAATAATAACAGCTAATTAATGTAAGCCATATAAACATCTATGAAAATTATACAATCATATGTAATTCCATAACAAGTAATATATGTAAATTACCAAAAAAAAAATCAACCAGGGTATGTGAGGAAGCCACAATGGAATGCAAAGTGTAACAAAAGAAACTAACTATAGTACAAATTACACAAATTACTCTGAAGGGGGTGGAAGAGAAGGACTCACATAAGCAACTTTGGAAACCAGTACTTTCACTGGATACTCTTCTATGCGTTGAGCTCAACTCACAGAAGAACCCAATTCTGTACCCTAGTTAGTAAATGCTTCTCACAGGGGTATATGTTAGAGTTCTAAAATCAGGTTAGGTGGACACTTAAAGGATTGATATCATATAAGCAAATATCATGTTGATAATGAGAGCCAGGTTTCTCACTGTCAGGGAAAGAATTTACAAATAAGGGGAGGTGAGAAGGAATCCTATGGAATTGGGTTGGAATCAGAGATATCAGTATGAACTCATGGTTTTTAAAAATGCATATATACAGTTAAATAGATACAGAAATGAATATAGATGTGTATGCATGAATTAGTATATATAGTTCCTAGCTCTGTCCTGAGAGGGCTCAGAAGCAACAACAGCTCAGTAGCAATGAGCATACCCAATATCCAGATCTTGGTTGCTAAATACCAGTCGCCATGAAAGGAGCCAGGGACTAGGTGAGCCTGGAGCCTCTCCTGGGGCCAGAAAGTCAGGAAGTGCTTTAAAAAGGACATGGCGGGGCTTCCCTGGTGCCGCAGTGGTTGAGAATCTGCCTGCCAATGCAGGGGACACGGGTTCGAGCCCTGGTCTGGGAAGATCCCACATGCCGTGGAGCAACTAGGCCCGTGAGCCACAACTACTGAGCCTGCGCATCTGGAGCCTGTGCTCCGCAGCAAGAGAGGCCGCGACAGTGAGAGGCCCGCACATCGCGATGAAGAGTGGCCCCCGCTTGCCGCAACTAGAGAAAGCACTCGCACAGAAACGAAGACCCACCACAGCCAAAAATAAATAATAAATAAATTAAAAAAAAAAAAGGACATGGTGGTCTTGCTTGGCAGTGCAGCGGTTATGACTCTGCACTTCCACTGCAAAGGGGTACGGGTTTGATCCCTGGTTGGGGAACTAAGATCCCACATGCTGCATATAACGCAGCCCCCCCCCCTCAAAAAAAAGGACATGACATGTCAAAAGGGCACAGGAGGAATCCTAACAGTCTGAGCAACAGAGTTAACAGTTACCAGATTATGACTCGTAGAATCAAATAAATATCCACAAGTCCATACTGATATATATAAGCGAATAAATGGTGAAGGGACTGCTCTTTCTTAGAAAAGAATTCCAATTAATGTTGAAAGAATGGGGGAAATGTAAAAAACTCACCATTAAGCACCATAATAATAATTATTGCATCATAGGATGCTAAAATCAGCAGGCAAAATGGGGTGAGAAACAAGTATTCATTTAGTCTCAAAGTTCTCCTCCAATAAATTTATAGATTATAAAGGGGAGAAGGATAACACTACAGTCCAGAAACCTGGCAGCTCCTCCTGAACCACACAAGCAAGGTCACAGCATAGGTAATAAGACAGATAGACCACCATGCTGTACCCCATGGGAAACCCTTTCAGTGGTATTCCTGCCTGGAATACATAACCCTGGACTAATCATAACGAAGCAAAACAATCCCCAATGAGACTGATCTTCAAAAAGTGTCAAGGTCACAAAAGACACGAAAAGGCTAAGTACTACCAGTTACAGACGACTACAGACATCTTTAGCTCAAGGCAGTGGCCCAGGCATTCCTCTTCCACGTGAACCAGGGAAAGCATTTACAACACAGGCTATTAGGTCAGCTGGCTAAACTTGAATAAGGTCTGCGGTTCAGATAACGGTATTGTTATCAAGTGTTAAGGTCTGATTATGTAAGATGATGTCCTTGTTTTTAAAGACATACACGTGGAAGGATTTAGGGGTATAGTGGCATCACGCTGTAACTTACTCTCCATCAGTTCAGAAAAAACAGAGAATGAAAAGGAACAGGGGGTGCTTCCCTGGTGGCGCAGTGGTTGAGATTCTGCCTGCCAATGCAGGGGACACGGGTTCGAGCCCTGGTCTGGGAAGATCCCACATGCCGCGGAGCAACTAGGCCCGTGAGCCACAACTACTGAGCCTGCGCGTCTGGAGCCTGTGCTCCGCAACAAGAGAGGCCGCGATACTGAGAGGCCCGCGCACCGCGATGAAGAGTGGCCCCCACTTGCCGCAACTAGAGAAAGCCCTCGCACAGAAACGAAGACCCAACACAGCAAAAATGAATAAATAAATAAAGAAACTTGGTGAAAAATGCCACCCCAACATTATTTAAAAAAAAAAAAAAAAATCACACACACACAAAAAAAGGAACGGGGTTCCATCTGGGGGTCTGGGTGAGGATCCAGGAATTCTCTGTATGATTCTCACTTCTTTTCTATAAAGCTGAATATCAAAATTACAAAATGACACTTAAGAACATGCACAGTTAAATGGAGAAATAAGCTGACTTGAATAGAAATTAGGGAAGATGCTAGCTATGTCAATTTCAAGATCACATCATTTCTGATTGAGCATTTCTACAAAATCTAAAGAATACAGGTAATATAAAGAGATCTTTGTATTCATCTTTGTAAAATTGGAGTACAGGCACTCATGATGTTCAACTAAATCAACCTTTTACGATTTTATTTTGTTGAATGTGATGAATGTTGGTGATAATAACAGGACATTCAATTCCATTTAGGCTATGAGTGTTTGCAAGGAAAGGCCTCCAAATTGTCCAGGGAGGAATGTGTTATCCATGATAACTATTATTCAATCCAGACATTTAAAAAAGAAAGATTATAGGACTCCCCTGGTGGCGCAGTGGTGAAGAACCCAACTGCCAATGCAGGGGACACGGGTTCGATCCCTGGTCCGGGAAGATCCCACATGCCATGGAGCAACTAAGCCCGTGCGCCACAACTACTGAGCCTGTGCTCTAGAGCCCACGAGCCACAACTACTGAACCCGCCCGCTGCAACTACTGAAGCCCGCGCGCCTAGAGCCCGTGCTCCGCAACAAGAGAAGCCACCGCAATGAGAAGCCCGCGCACCGCCATGAAGAGTAGCCCCTGCTCACCACAACTAGAGAAAACCCGCGCACAGCAACGAAAACCCAACACAGCCAAAAAAAAAAAAGATTATAAATATAAACTAAAGAACCTGCAAAGCAAAACCACAATGAGATCCCACTTCACACCCTATAGATGGCTAAAATAAAAAAAATAGACGGCAACTATTGGCAAGGAAGTGGGGAAATTGGAGCCCTTATCACTGCTGTCTGGAATGGAAGATGGTGCAGCTGCTGTGCAAAGATCCACGACTCCTCAAAGAGTTAAACTTAGCTGCTTTATGACCCAGCAATTCTACTCCACAGGAACTGAAAACTACCTCCACATAAAAATGTGTACATAGATGCTCACAGCAGCATTATTTCAATAGGCAAAAAGTAGATACAACCCAAATATCTATCAACTGATGAACAGATAAAACAAAATGCGAAATAACCACCATAGGATATTTGGCAAGAAAAAGGACTGGATACTATCACAGGCTATAACAAGGATGAACCCCAAAGACATTATGCTGAGTAAAAAAGCCAGACACTGAGGTCACATATTGTATAAATCCATTTGTATGAAATGTCCAGAACAGGCAAATCCAGAGAGACAGAAAGTGGACAAGTGGAGGCCAAGGGAGGGGAACTGAGGCATGACAGCTAATGGGTTTCTTTTTGGGGTAATGAGAATATTCTGGAATTTGAATGTGGTGGTGGATTGGTGACTCTGTGAATGTAGTAAAATTACTGTAAATGGGTTAATTCTATGGTATGTCAATTACATGTTAATAAAGCTCTCATTAAAAAAAAAAAAAATCCTGCAGTAACAAGGGTCTCCTCTGGACAATCCTGGGAAGGTGATTGTTTACATCATTACCCTTTTGTACTGACTGAATGTGTTATTTTTTCAGTTAAAAAACTAGTGCTCTTAAGAGTACTTCACATTCCATACACATTGAAACAAAAACACAAAAGCCCACTCCATCATCTCTGCTTTTTCAGTCATTGTCTATGGATGTCACCCACGTCAGTCTCCAAATGCTAGGCCCTGGCGGCCCCTCCCCAGGCCAGGCTGCACCTCTGGTAGATGCCCCCACAGGGCTACTTCCTTCAAAGCCCAGCACAGAAGCCAGTAGTGAGGCCCCACAACCTCTGCCCCCTCCACCCAGCCACGCTTAGGCTCTGGTTTGTCCTGGCGTTCTCACCCCAGGACCTTTGCACTTGCTCTTCTCTCTGCCAGCAAGGCTCCCCTCCAAATATCCAGGTGCTCACACCTCCACCTCATCAGCAAAGTCCTCTCCCTACTCCTTACCACCCTCTGCTCTGTTTTCCTACACAGCCTTGTCACCACCTGACATCCTGTATTTCACTCTTCCCACCTTTCCCCCATTGGAATGTACGTTCCAGCAGAACAGAAATGCTCTATGTTCTGCTTCACTTATTTCTATTGTAGTTGTTAGACTATTATAATTTCTCGTTGTTTCCTGTATTATTAGAGCCTCAGCTCCCTGCATTCAAGAACCAACCCTTGTTTAGAGAACTGTTGCTGAGCACAGACGCAGCAACGTTCCTCTTCCGGTATTTCAAACCATGTCTGAGTGTGACAACTGTTCAACGACTCTGGCACCTTGACTCCTGCTGGGTTTCACATCACCTGCCAAGGGACAGGGCTGTTCCTCCTTATCCACGTTGCTCTGTAAACCACGTGTATCTTTGCTCAATCAAGCAAACGTCAGGAACACACCCAGGAGCTGAGTGGCTCCTCTCCACCTGAGCGTCCCATCAGAGCCCAGAAGCCCCAGTCCCTGTGGGCGTGCCACCCTACCTGGCGCTGGCTTTCTTCTCAACACCTTTGAAAATCCTGAAGACTAACTGACCAGCCAAGCGAGGCATGTTGCCACTCCTGGACCAATCACTGAGCTTTCCACTCAGACCACATGGTGGGAGGCGGGCTGGGGCGCATCCCAGTGGGGGCCTGACCCAGCAAGAGGGGCAGCCCCATCCACCCGGTCTGCGAGACTGCAATCCACCGTCTGAGCAAAGAACGTGAAGGAGAAAACGTGCAAGAGCACCAAGTCTATTTCATCCTTTCACTCATTCGACCAGTATTTTGGGGGATGAAGTGCTGGCCATCGCAGGGACACCCAGCACTGCCCTCAGGTGACCAGAAGCCTGATTCGCCTTGGAGCACAGAAGCTGCCCCTGCACACTCACCAGTCCCTTCTTTCCAAGAGTATCCCTGCGTGAACAGCAAAGCACATGGTCCTCCAGCCCTTGAAGTAATGCGGTTTCCCATTTCACAAATAAGAAGATGAGGATTAAAGTGATGGGGAGGCTTCTCTCAGCTCCCTGCCAAAACACAGGCTTTTTTGACTCAGTCGCCTCCCCACCACAGGCCTCCAGCAACCATGACGTCACCCCCTCCCTACTCCTGTCACCTCCAGCTAGTGTCCCCAAGCCAACTTCCAGGTCAGAGACATCCAGCTCAAAGCAACCCTCGTTTGGGTCCACATCTGGATGCCTACCCACATCCGGTGTTTCTGCCCCCCTGGACCCACCACTGAGCACGGCCCCTGTCCTTGGCCTGCTTTCTTCCTGGAACTTTCCCTTCACTAACGACATCCTCCTCCCATGCAGCACCCCTTGGCCACTCCTCACGATGCCCCACAAGCCCCCAAATCCTGGCCATCACTAGCTCCAAACACCTGAGCCAACAGCCCACGGCTCCCCATCCCAGGGGCCACTAGTCCCACCATTTACAGCCTCTGGCCTGGGCCCAGCGCACCCCTCAATCAGGTGCTCTTCAGCTTCCAGGCGGAGCAGAGCAAGATGTCCTACCTCCTCTCCCAACATCCAGAAGGCAGTCTCCGTGCCTGGAACGTGCCTGCTTAGCCCAAGGCCACCTCCTCAGGGATGCTGCCCGGCTCTGCCCAGATGGTCCGACCTCTACCACACCCACCCCTCACGACCACAGCACCTAAAGCCGGGCCCTGGATGATCCCTTCCCGTTAGACTGGGCTCCTCTGAGGGCAGGGATGAGTCACCTCACCCATCTTTCCATTCAGTGCCTGACATGGCTCAGGCAGCTCAAGTGGCAGCCACTGGCTCTGCAGTGATAGCTCGGTAACTGACAGTTAAAGGGCCACCCCTTAACCACACACCTTCCTCGTGACTCACTCCAGCCCCATCCCGAACATGGAAGCCTGGAAGCCTCCTGAGCTGCGGGCCATGGCAGCTGCCTCCGGAAGAGCCAATGGCTGCCATAAGGCTGGGGTGACTCTGAGCTCCATACTGCAGGCCCCCACCCACCCCTCCCCACAGTCTCTATTCTCAAAAAGCTGTCACCATGTTCTAACCAACCCAGCATCAGGTGATAAAGGTTCCCCCTCCCACCCCACCCTGGAATGTACCTGTGAGCCACAGAACCAGGACCCTGTGAGTAGCTCACAGGCATGCCCTCAGGAGAGGGGGCACAAAGGGGTGTCCGTGCCCTGCATCCCACAGGGATCTCGGCGCCTCCTAAACCACAGAAACTGCATGGCAGGTCACTGGCGTTCGAGCGTGTGACGTCACTGTCCAGCTCTATTCTGTCCCAGGAGTGGTCCAGATGGGCACCTGTGTCTGCCAGCCCCTCCAGTTCTCTGCAGATCAAATTATATTCTTCCGCAGCTCCCACTAGCTACATCACCAAGTACGTAACTAAGGAAACACCCTAACACAGTGCTCCTTCCTTGATGACACAAAAGACAAGAAACACGAGGGGATTATGTTGCAAAGTCAGAACTGCTAAATCACATTTCTGAGAACCAGAGCATCAGAAGGAAAGGACAGCTCAACCCAGAAGCCATCTGAAATCTGGCAGAAACACAGGGCACCCCGCCCCTCACCTGGCAGTGCAGGCAGTGCACAGGCAGCGGACCACTGCTCCAAATCCTCCCACCTACCGGGGTTGGGGGTGGAGAGAAAGGAGTTCGGATCTGCGGGAACAGAGATGGGAGAGCGGCAGCCACCATCCTCCTGCAGGCCAAGTGCCATGTGCCTGGCAGGCCTGCCCCATTTCCTCCTCAGATCCTGTGTCCCTCCTGCCCGCCAGACCACACCAGAGTTCTGGCCCAGGTGAGGACTCCAAGAGTGAGATGAATTAAACAGTTCCAGTTCTACACACATTTCTATTTTATTATGGCAAAGGTGAAAACACCACCTTCTCCACAACAGCAACCAGTAAAATTTATCCCAAAAATAACTCAGTACAAAACAGGTCTGTTTCAGAATTAAAAAAAAAAAAAAAAGAAAAAAGAAAAAAAAAAAAAGAAACCTTTACATGAATTTTAAATCCTATTTTAAAACATAAAAGAAACAAATCCATCATTGGCCACACAGCCCCAGTCTGTCACCCCTCCCACCAGGGAGCACGGACGAGACTTCCGGGTCCTGGTCCATGCACGGATTTGCCGGTCTGTTTAACTGGTGTCCATCTGAAACAGAGAAAGAGAGGTTCTCACTCAAAATGAGGTCCTTCTCCAGTTGGTCTTTGACCGGCCCCCACCCAGTCTTCCTCTGGGACTTACTCTTGCATTATAAGCATCCAGCTGGGCGTCCAATTCCTCTGCAGAAAGCTGCTGCTTTGAACTCCTGCCGGTTCCTCTGCCTCTGCCCCGGCTGCCTCCACGGGTGCCTCTCCGGGTGCCACCGCCACCACCAAAACCTCCCGAACCACGGTTTCTAGTCATCCCGCCTCTGTTTACGCTAGCAAAAAAAGGGAACTTGCTCACGTGCCTGGAAAGGCCTGTAGGGTGAGTGGATACCCACAGGCCAGCCCCGCCCAGAGGCCCCAAACTCACCTCTGTGCAGGTCTCCGCTGTGTGTCAATCTGTGAGGTGACGAGCTGAATGTTCATGGGGCGGCCTGTGGCAGAGAACACAAGAGGGCCAGCTCCTGTTAGAGGGCTCTGAGGCCTGCTGGCGGCACACAACCTGGCCTCCACGCAAGCACTAGAAAGGGGCGCTGTGCACCTCAATGCTCCCAACAAGAGCAACAGCCTGGAGATGCTGGTGGGAGAACGAAATGTTGCCAACGACAGCCCCACCAGCGCCTCCTTGCTCCTTCTCCACCCAGTGTAGGTGGATGTCTGTCAGGTGTCTGGGGTGCTCACAAGCGGAAAAGTACCTTTGTCTTTACGACTACAGCCCCATTCTCAGAGGTGTACTATGGTGGTTCTGAGAAAGCTTCACAGAAGTGAATCTTCCGGAAGGAGCTGAAGGAGGGGAGGGATGTAGCTTCCTGGATGGGGGTTCACAAGAAGTTGGTCCAGATGTACGGGGCAGCATGAGAAGTGGCAGAATGGAAGAGAGAGACAAAGGGGCGAATGCAAAGTGTCCTCAGGTAGAGGGGGTCCTACTCCTGCAGGGCTGGGACCAGCCCCAGGCTCCACAAACTGGCTACAGTGCTGTAGCCTTTCTCGGCCAATCCCAAACGCACCATCCAAAGGGACACCGTTGTACTGTTTCATAGCTTTTAGTGCATCTGCCTTCCGCTCAAAGTGCACATCAGCTGTTCCTAAACTGCGGCCGGATCGGTCGTAGTGCACAGCCGCCTTCTTCAGAGTTCCAAATTCAGCAAAGAGTTCCTGAGAGTCAGAAAGAGCAGTTGTCAGCAAAGCAGTTTTTCTTCTGGCGCCCCAGGGACACTCCCTGGAAGTATGAACTGCTTTGGGGTATTTCCCTGGGAGGCAGACATACATGTTGGGGGCAGGGCAGTGGTAGTGGGATCTGGGGTATGGGATGGGACAGGTTGGACAACAATTTCCAAGAGCAGCTGGGCCCGAGGGCTCCTGCCCACTTGGGGACCTGACATCTGTACCACGATGCAGGTAAAGGATCACAAAGCCCACCAGTGAAGGGCACAAAGATTAAGTCGCTATCTTCTTCAACAAAGGAAAATTTACAACACACCCAAGGACTGTGCCAAGAAGCAGCAAAGGTCAAGATCACAGAGCAAGGGGCTCTATCCACTTGTGGACCAGCTCCAAGGGCCCGCTGACTGGGAGCCCTGACCCAGCCCCTCCCCCAGGGCAGATTCTGGCTCACCTTTCCCTCTCCTCCTACTCAAGCCTGCCGCAAAGCCTGAAGTCAAGCGCTGCCATGGAAACTGCCCTGACCTCAGGCAGGCTGGGAGTTGGAGAGGGAACCCAGAGTGTGGGGCTACTCCGGCCGCAGGCACACAGCGGGAAGTGGAGTTCACCAAAAGCGGTTTCCAGTGGATGCCAGAAACCACCTTAAAAAAAGTGTTGAGACACTGTGAGTGCTCACCGGCCTTGCTCTGTCCTCCCACGGTAAAGTAAAGTGGCTGGGCTCTGGGAAATTGAACTCAGGAAGGCCCAGTACCCTGACCCAGCCATCTCCTGGACTGACCCCCAAGATGTCATTATAGAAAGCAAATTTAAATGTCTTTGGGGTTCAATCAAAGGGAAAAAAAAAAAAAGAAAGAAAAAGAAAAGGAAAAGAAAAGAAAAAGGAAAAGGAGGCTTCAACCAAAGATGAGTTCGAGAATTATGCCACTAACAAAACCCAGGGGGTGAAAATAAGTGAGAATAAGACAGGGAACAAAATTCCATATAAGACATAGGCCTTAAGGCAAATGGAGCCAGAGTGACGCTGGCACCATCCTGCTTCTGTGCTTTGTCAGTTCTACAGAGAAAAGGCTTTCTCCTCGCAACAAACCGTTAAAACAGGCACAAAGTAAAGAAAGCAAATAACGTAGTTCTTTCAATAATACAGAAACGACACACATTCAACCAAGCTTCTGTTACAAAAGCTCAGGCAAAGGGCCTTCATCCACAGAACACATCTTACTAACGAAGAGCAGTGGCTCCTCAGACTAAGCTGGGGGCCTGTCTTCCAGCACAAACTGACCCACTGGTCAGACTTTCAACTCTAGCTTGACCTCTGCTTTGCATTCCTGGAGCCCCTTACAAGGGACAGTGGCTAGCCCTTGGGTGCCTGGGAGGGCTCACTGTCCTAAGGTGGGTGGGGATTCAGGACTACGTCCCAAACACCACAATCAATTCCGTGCGGGGTGACCTGCCCACCGAGAAGCTCAATTCCCTTACCTGAATATCAGCGTCAGACACTCCAAAATCCAGATTTGACACAAGCAGTTTCCCACCGGTTTCCACGCCGGCACCACCCCCAAAACCGCTATCGAAAAGGTCATGTTGCCATTTGTCAGGAAGTTGTTTCGGCTAAAGAAAAAGGAAACACAAGAACAGAAAGAGACCCGTGAGTCTCACTCCAGGGCTGACCCTCTCCCTCACGACCATAGCAAGACCCTCCCCCATCACGGCAGGGAGAAAGGCACGTAGAGGGACCCGCAGCCCCCGCTTCCCGCCCACGCCAGGCCGCAGCCGACCGCCGGGGCCACACGTCCCGCAACTTCTCGCTTCCTTCCACCTAACTTCCCGTCTCCCGGGCGGTCGCGCCAACGGCCCTTCGGCCCCCGGCGCCATGAGGCCGGGCGCCCAGCCAAGACAAAGGCCGCCGGGGTCTCCGCCTTGGAGCCCGACCGGCGCGCGACCTCCCCGTCCGCTCGGCCGGCCGGCGCCCGCGCCCCCCAGCCCGGTTGGCCGACTGGTCGCCCGCCCCTGCGCCGCGCCGCCGGCCCGTTCCCCTGCCGCGGCCCGCCGCCCGGCCTCTGCACTCACCCTGCTGTAGGGCGCCGGCCGGTTTCGGCCGCCGCCGCCCGCCGCGCCGCGGGCGATGGCCGGCCGGTTCCGAATGGGTCCGCCGCCTCGGTTCACTCGAGCGGCGGCCTGCGCCCCGCCTCCGCGGCCGCCCTGGGAGCCGGCCCGGCCGCGGCCCCTGCCTCCGCCGCGGCCGCCTCGCTGGCTCCGGTTCAGTTTAATGATGTCGTCCAGAGACATATCCATTTTGTCGGCCATGGCGGGCGCGGAATCGGCCTCGGCTGGAGCCCGCGCGTCAGCACGTCGGCGCGTCACTTCCTGCGCCGCGCGGGGTTTTCCGGTGCCGCGTCCTCGGAGCGGCCGTGGATTGGCTGTGGGTCGGTGGCGTCGGCGAGGGGCGAGGCGGCGCGTGCGCGCTGGGCCAAGGGGCTCGGCGGGTGCCGCTGAGAATTGCCGAGCCGCGGCCGCAGTCGTTTACGTACCTTCCCGCGCGGCGCCGGCGCTGACAACTGAAGGCGGGTGGGGCAGCGCGCGGTTAGGTCGGTGGGGGTGAGGCCGTTGGGGCGGGGCCTGGCGTGCCGACCCTCCCTTGCTCCTCCCTTGCCCCTCCCCCACCGCACCCAGACTCCGCACCCCAGTCCCGCGGCGGGGAGGGGGTGCGGCTCGCGCGACTTGGCCCGGGGTTGTTCCGGCGTGACCTCGTGGGGAGCGGGCGTGGGTCTCCATCTCACCTCGTCAGTTGTGTCCCCTTCAGAAGTTGCTGCACGTTTTTGCAATTGTTAACGGAATCCGACGCGCCTTTCTCTGGACGCCCGCGCACAAGTGCGGTGTTGGCAGACGCCTTGAGCGTCCGGGTCTCCCGAGGACTCGGTCCCAGCCCCAGCCCCCTTGTAGACAGCTTGTGCTGCCCTTCGGCGGCGCCTCCTGCCTGCGCTGACCCTCTGGCTCGGGGCGGCACTCCTTCTTTGGCTCCCAAGTGCTGTAGCTCTGCAGACTCAACGGAGCCTGGTGGTCTCTCTCCTCCCCGCAGGCTCCCCGCGCCATGAAGGTGAAGATCAAGTGCTGGAACGGCGTGGCCACTTGGCTCTGGGTGGCCAACGACGAGAACTGCGGCATCTGCCGGATGGCCTTCAATGGCTGTTGCCCGGACTGTGAGTGACCCCTGCCCGCTCTCTCTCGAGCTTTGCTTACCCTCCGGCCTTGGCGTGTCCCCAGAAATACCTGCACAGCGTCCCTAGGGTTTGGTTTCCTTTCCCCAAGAAAAGTTAATAGAGAAAAGCTAGGCTATTTGGGCCCATATTTGTACAAAGACTCCGTCAAAAGTTTTGTAAGAAAAAGAGCACAGCTTCCTATCCTGGTGAAAGTCGCTATGAGACACGTAGAACAAAAAGTTGTGTTAAAACCTTTTATTTGAAAATTCTCAAGCGAACAAAAAAACGTAATGTTATAAGGTCATCCCCCATCCAGCACATAGAACAATGGGTAACATGTGTCCGTATTTGTTTGTTTTTGCCCAGATGTTTTAAAGTTAATGGTAAATGTGCAGCCTCACCCCACTCACTTCAGCTGCGTCTCTAAATGTAGTGCTTTTACCCACCACTGTTGTCACATCAGATAACATGACGATAGTTCCTTACTGTTGCCCCTCATTCCTAGTCCTTGTCCAGATTTCTTTAGTTGTTTCCAAATGTCTTTTTATTATTGGGTGGTGTGAGCCAGGACCCAAGGTGTGATCACTTTGTCCCTTCGCTACTTAATCTAGAACAGTTCTGCTTCGAGTTCTCTTACCTTTTTTTAAAAAGACATCTAATTCTTTCAGAAAGTGTTGTCTTGCAGAATGCCTGTGCTCGGGTTTTATCAGATTTCTTCTTGGTGGTGTCTTGTGCATTGTTCCTTTGTCCCCACTGTGTTCTGTGAAGTGAAAGTGTTTGGTTATACATTTGGGTCAGAAGCAGATTTTTGCACCAGTGAATTTAGTTTTTAGTCAGACCCAAGTGAAAGGATCTAAGGCTTTGCCTAGGGGACAAGGGTGGTCCCAAGAGAGAAGTGGGACTTGGGGACTGCTGAGAAGTCAGTGACCAGGCCTGTCACTGTGGGGCTGTGAGCATTGGAATAATTATAGGTTTTTGCTTCTTACCATGAAATTGACATCATTGAATTTTACTGCAAATATTATTTTATCTTTCATCTTTACATCTCCTGAGAGGAAATCTCATCACCCAGGGGCTAATCTTTCCTGATTTAATCAAACAGGTGGGATGTAATCTTAGGAAATCAGTGATTGGCTCTACTTGATGGGGTTTTACATAACAGGGAAGGAAAGTAGAAGCACAAGGTCTGGCTTGGTTTAATCCATTTAAAACCACCCTCCTAAGGGTACAACACAGGCTGTGGGTAGGTACTTGCAACTTTCTCAGCAGCAGATTGTGGCCTCTGAACAGAAAAGTCCTCGAAAGCATTTATGTGGCCATGCCCCTGGCCTAATGCGGGCCAGTGAGCCTGTGTGTCAGAGATGGCACCGGGGGCCGCTTCCCAGTGTGCTGGCTGCTAGGAAGAGGGGGTTTAGAGTCTGAACTTTGGACCTGCTGGTTATGAGGTTAGAGTGGGCCAGTTGTAATGAGCAAGTGTTTGGCTAGCCCAGAACGCTTTCTATACAGATCAAGTGACGCTGGGTTTCTCTGCTGAAATGGAACTCCTATGGAGAATCCAGAGTGACTCAGGCTGTCTTAAATCTGCTCCTCGTCCCTGGGCTTTGGGAGTGAAAGTCTTGTTAAGAAGATTCCACCGGCACTGGCATGAGTCACCGTCGGCTTGCGCTTGTGCTGTCAGATGCCCCGGCGGGCTGCCTACAGGAGCCCTGCCTCAAACGGACAGGATGGCTGGGTACCCCCACCAATGGGCTGGCTGGCCCCTGCTCACCCTCTTCCAGACTCTGTTTGTAAGGACTCTAATGTTTTAGGGGTGATTCCAAGCATAGTTCTGCTGAGGTTGGAAAGACCCTGGGTGGGTGGGAACCAATATAAATCAGGTGTCACACACTGTGGGCTCCTGGCACAGAGTCCTACTCGCCCCACCCCCCTGGCCTGGGAAGCAGAGTGAGTTAGATCGTTTTGTATTTGCCAAGTAAATTATTTTCTGGTTGTTTTGTCATAAAAGTTTCAGAAAGGGTGTGGTGTTTCGTTATTGAAAGGATTTTTTTAAAAGATTGAGGAACACTGCCCCAAACAAAAGAGTAGAAAGATGGAAGTGCCCATCCCTTCTGACTCCATGGGGTGTAGGTACCACTGTGGGGCAGGGGCTGCTTGGGAATTGGGAAGGAGCTGCATGTTTTCAGCAGCCATTGAAGGATATTTAAGACCTGGCACCCATACCAGCCTCCTGGTCGGCCTGCTCCCTTCAGGCAGGGGCATCTGCCTTCGTGAGCCGTGTGGCCCTGGCCTCCTGTCTGTCAGGCGGGGTGACGGAGGCTGCGGGAGCACTGTGAGGTTGGACGAGAGCACAGGCCAGGTTCCCAGCTCCTTGTGCAGCTCGGAGCAGGTGCTACATGAGGTACTGAGAGCATTGTCATGTGGCTCAGCCCTGGTGTTATCTCTTTAACGCATTGTACAGTCAACCCTCCCTGTGTTTGGTGTCAAGAGTGAAGACCAGGACCACAGGTGACTAGACCAGCCCTGTGGTCACAGGGGTTCAGACCTGCACTTAGGAACCACTTCGTGGACAAGATGTACCCTGTTCACCCTGGCTTGTCCGGCTGGTCCACTGTGTTTATGCACTAGTGACATCTGGATACAGCTCGTGCTTGATAGGTGTGAAGGGCCCCCGGGGCAATGATTTGGGGGAATGACACCCCTAAGAGAGGGTGGCGGAAGCAAGCTGCAGCTCCTCAATGCCCGTGGGGACCTGACTCGAGGCTGGGGGAGGTCATTGTGCTCTGCTGGCACCAGCTGCGTGATGGGGTTTTCTAGATTCTTGAAAATCAGAGAGAGGCTAGTTTCTCTTGATGACAGGCAGTGTAGCATGTCCTCTCTGTGCCAGGCCCTCTCCACGGAGGTAACATTTCCAGGTGTGTGGGGTGGAGTGCCAGCAGCAGGTACCCTGGGCCTTGGAGGTAGGACCCTTTTAGGCTAGAAACGGAAAGGAAATGGAAGGTAGTGCTGTGTCACTACCAGCTGCCAACAGCCTGGGCTATAAGCACCTCAGTGTCCCCAGCCCACTCCCTGGTACTGCACTGGGTCCCTGCCGCCTAGGGAAGGAGCCGTCTAGGTCCCAAGGCCCCAGCCCACCTCACCTTGATCAAGAGGATTAGTTCACGGCTCAGAGGCGGGTCACCTCTGCGGGCTCCGTGACACACTGATGTAACTTTCTTGGCATCACAGGTGCCAGGTGATAGTGGCAGAGCTGTGGTGTGTCTGCAGATGGGCCCAGCCTCTGGGAGGCCAGCGGGCAGGGATGTGGGCCAGGCCAGAGCTCTTCCTGCCGCTGAGCTCCCTGAGCTGCTCCCCCTTGGGAGGGGAGAGTGGAAGCAGGAGCAGCCTGGGTGGGCTTTGCAGATGTTTACCTGGGGCAGCTGCACAGCAGAATCCGTGGTTTCACTCCTGAAACCTGTCCTCTCTGAGACACGAGGCCACCCTGGGTGCACATCCCCCACCTGGCTTGTCCCGAGCTCTGTGACTCACTGGTCCTCTCATCCCTCCCGCAGGCAAGGTGCCGGGTGACGACTGCCCGTTGGTGTGGGGCCAGTGCTCGCATTGCTTCCACATGCACTGCATCCTCAAGTGGCTCAACGCGCAGCAGGTGCAGCAGCACTGCCCCATGTGCCGCCAGGAGTGGAAGTTCAAGGAGTGAGGCTGCACTGCCCTACTCCCCCCTCGCCCTGAGACGGCCCCACCCCCACAGTGGCTCTGGGCGGCCATGGTCTCCAGTGGGACAGTCCCCTTTGGGCTGTGACAGGGTTGAAACGAGGACTGGAGCTGCGTTTGTTTTTTTCCATCACAACATTGACACTTTTATCCAATAAGTAAAACTCATTAAACCACCTGAGCCTCGCCGGAGGCCTCTCGTTTCTTGTTTTCTTGGTGCTGAGGCTGCCTTGGTGTGCGCCGAAATGAAAACTCTCATGAATAAACATCTGGATGGGTTTCTGCGAGGCCCTGAGTCACATCCCCTGGAGGAGAAGGAGCTTGGGATCAGCCGGAGGAGCCGGGGCAGGAGGGATGGGCTCAGGGGCTTGTAGAGCCTAGCCGTGTGGAGGCCTGGGGACCACTCTTCAGGCTGGTCGTTAGGACCCTGGCTGGACACAGCTGGTGGCCACTGCTTTGGTTCCTCCCGCCGGTGGGCCGTCCCTGAGCAGGCGCTGGTGGTGCTGAACCGGCTCTGCCAAGGCAGCTGTGATGGGTTGTCTTGATCCCTTTCTCCCCTGCTCCAACTGAAGGCCAGCTCCTTGTCAGGGCTGATGTCCTTGACATTAGGATGTGTGTCCGCAGGTGTCTGAGGGTCTCCCTAGGGAAGGACAGCCCTTGGGACATCTTTGAGCACTTCTGTTCCACCACAGCTCCCATGGGGTGGTGGCCCCTGGGGGGGCAGCGGTCCCATACCTAATGGTCTTGTGCAGCTTCTGGATGGAGACCGCTGCAGGCTGCATGTCTTAAGAGCACTGGCTCCTTCCAGTCTATTCTCGACCTCCCCCGTCGGGGCCACTGTCCTGTAGCTGGTTGCTAAGCACGTTTATACTACTCTACCTGTCCCCAGTCCCCAGGCAAGAAGACTGGGCAGTGCATGGTCACCCATGTGGTACCACGCTTCCCATCTGAACATTGTGCCCAGAGGAAAGGAAGCCCTCACAGAACCTGGAGGTCATGTGCTCCTTGCCCAGAAGCCCAACTGCCAGGGCCCTTGTGCTGGTGTCTGTCCTGGGAAAGCACGTGGCCAGGATGTTTGGAAAGTGTGAGCAGGAGGACAGACGGCGGCTGAGCAAGCCTAATGGCTGACGTCACCTGCCATGTGCCCTCCATCTTGGACCCTTGGGCTCAGCCTCCTGGGTGCTCCTATTTAGCTGCCAGGTTCTAGGCAGCAACTCTACTCTAGGGGCCTGTCTACACTGTGTCTGGCTCCAGGGTCACCAAGGAGTTCACAGACCAGTAGGAAGACCAGCCCTCACTGGGAAGTGGGCTGTGGCAACTATAGAGGATCCCACTGGGGGGTCTGGCCTACCCCCAGTCTGCCTCCCCTCCCTGGAGTTCTTCCTTCCCTGAGGAATGCTCTCCTGTGACAGGAAGTACCCACATACCTGGGGTGCCAGACCCTGAGCCCAGCCTCCAGGCTTTTTGTTTTTTTTTTTGATTTATTTATTTATTTTTGGCTGTGTTGGGTCTTCGTTTCTGTGCAAGGGCTTTCTCTAGTTGCGGTGAGTGGGGGCCACTCTTCATCGCGGTGCGCGGGCGTCTCACTGTCGTGGCCTCTCTTGTTGCGGAGCACAAGCTCCAGACGCGCAGGCTCAGTAGTTGTGGCTCACGGGCCCAGTTGCTCCGCGGCACGTGGGATCTTCCCAGACCAGGGCTCGAACCCGTGTCCCCTGCATTGGCAGGCAGATTCTCAACCACTGCGCCACCAGGGAAGCCCAGCCTCCAGGCTTTTAGCCTTCGTGCACTGGGACAGGTGCACTCACCCCAGAGGGGTCCACAGCTTGCCACAGGTCACATGGTCCTCTTGGCAGGCCACTGCCACTTCCCTGCCAGGTGGGATCCTCTCCACTCTTTCCTGGGTTCCAGCCCAGTCCTCCCAGGGCCTGCTTGGTCCTCTTGAGCTGGACACACAACTGCCTGCCAGGCCCTGCACACACCCAGAGTCCAGCCATCTGCCCCCTCCCGGGAAGCTCAGGGGCCACACCAGGTCCTCTCAGGATCCCATAACCTCAGCTCTCTCTCCGTCATGGTGGCACAGGATCACAGCACCTGCCTTTGCAAATGCTCTCCCCTGGCTTCCCCTCCTCATCTCTCCTGTGTGCCATTCTGCCTGTCCTGCCACCAGCTCTGAGGACCAGACCAGTTGTTGAAACTGACTTCTGCCCCCAGGCTCTCCCAGACTTCCCTGGCTCCTCAGGAAGCGCTTGTCCTCTGGTCGGTTCCCCTTTAGGGTGGGAACTGCTCGTTTGTCCCCTGGGCACAGTGCAGTCAGTGGCTCTCTCTCCAGCCTCATGAGCGCTGGGGACCTCCGGGGGTGACTCGGGGCTGGGGCGCCATCGGACTAGTTGAGGGTTCAGTGCAGCACTGCTGTCCCTGCTGCCACTGAGGCCAGACCCAGGAGGGACCAAGGTTGGTGGGAGTGGCCTGGGGGCCGCCTCCCAGTAAGAGCAGGCAGGGTCAGAAACGGGGAGGTGGGCCGGGGTGGGGGAGAAGGGGGCGTCTCATCACCACCAAGCTCTCGACCATCTGTTCCTCTAGCGCGCCCCTGTGCCCAAGAGACGCTGACCCCATGGGGCTTCTCCCTCTGGGATGGGGAGGCCCCTGCGTCCCAGCGTCCGCCCTCGCGCCTCGCCCCGCCCAGCCGCAGATATAAGGCGCCGGTGCTGCTGTTTCGCGCCCCGCCGCCCGCCGCCACCCGCGTCCCCATGGCCGGGCTCGCGATGCTGGTGGCCGCCGCCCTGGCGCTGTGCCTACTGCTGGCGCCCCCCGGCCTCGCGTGGTACAAGCAGGCGGCGGGGCCGGGCTACTACTCCGTGGGCCGCGCCGCGGGGCTGTTGTCCGGCTTCCGCAGGTCGCCGTACGCGCGGCGCTCCGAGCCCCCCGTGGGCACGGGACCCCCGGGACGGGCCGGCGCCTTCCCGGAGCTGCGCCCCAGCCTGCGGAGCCTCGTGAGTACTGGGCGCTGGAGAGTGCGGGGCGCGGGGCGCTGGAGGGTGCGGGCGCCCCCTCATCCTCCCCCCGCCCCCAGGCCGTGTGCGTCGAGGACGTCACCCCGAACCTGCAGAGCTGCGAGCGGCTCCCCGACGGCCGCGCCATCTTCCAGTGCAAGGCCGACGTCTTCCTGTCACTCCGCGCCGCGGACTGTCGCAGCACGTGAACCCCAACCCTGGAACGTGGACCTGGCCTGGCTCCCGCGGGCACACCCTGGGGCCCGCCCTTGCCCTGGCGCCAGATGGCACCCAGTACCGCCCACCCATCCCCATAGTAAATGGCTTAATGAATAAATGAGACTCGCAGCCTCTGGGGGGGGGGGGCGGTGAGCCCAGCAGACGGAGTGGGCAAGTACCTGTGAATCTCCAAACCCAGACTCTGGCCACCTAGGAGCACAGACAGCAACTAGGGCCCTCAGGCCAACAGGCTTCACCGAAACACCAACACAGGGGCTCCCAAACCCCACTGCTGGCAAAACGCTGCTGGGCCTCCAGCTGTATCGGCCCCATACATCTTCTGGAGCCCCACATCTGGCTCTGCAAGGCTGCTCTCCATGTCCCCCACCTCCAGCCCCTGCCCGACACCTTCCTGCCTTTGTCCACGCAGCTCCTGAATCCTCCTGGGAGGTGGTGCCTGGGTCGCCCACTAGCCATCAAGTCTATCAGGCCAGCTCAAATGTCCTGCCTTATAAAAGCTTCCCCTGAACACTCCACACCGGAAGGCCCTCCTGCCTCAAATCCTAGGTTTCTTGAGACCAAAGATCTCCCTTACCAGAGGGGCAGCTCTGGGGTCACTCTTCTTGGAGCCCCCCAAAATTCCTCAAAGTACACAGCACAGGACAATACTTGTGCCAAGTGAATTAATGAATAGGCTGGGCCCAGCAGGAGTGGGAAGGCAGCCAGATGTGCAGCTCCAGGACCAGGAGGGGCTGCACCAGGGGGTTGACAAAGCTGGGCACCACCCCAGCTGAGTCCTGAATCTGACGTCAGGCAGCTGGCTCCTCCCAGGCCTGGGAGCTCTTTGTTCAGCCCTCCCTAGACCCACAGGGAAGCAGATATCCCCAAAGCACTGGGTGCTGCCCCACCTTGAGGAGGGAGGGGCTGTGTAGGGCCAAAGCTCCTGAGCACAACTGCCTTGTGCCAGCCTCCCCCAACCTCCCCCCGCCCCACACTCAGGCTAATTCCTTAATTCACTTGTGGGGATCTTAGCAGGTTGATTTGCCCTCCTCACCCCCAATGAAGTTGACTTGAGTCCTTGGCCTGAGCCCTGGTCCCAGAGGTCTGCAGCCTGTCTCAGTGGTGTCCCCCACCCCCATGGGGCCTTGCCAGCTGAGCCTCAGGGGGCCCAAGGGAGCTGGACCCACCGGCCCTCCACTTAGGCTGGGGGTGGGACCCGCAATCCTGCTGCACCTGGGTGGACCAGTCAGTCTCTGGAGGCGCCTACCTCCTGGCCGCCCAGGCCCCGAGTCTCCTCCAACCATGGCTCACCTGGGGCTTCCTGACTGCTGCTGTGGACTGTCCCCCAGTCCTCACCTTGCGGTGCCACCCAGCAGGGGGTTCTCAGCAGGCCTAGGGCTGACTCCAGTCTCAAGAGGAACCCTCCGGCCGCTCCTGTGTCCCACCCTCACATCAGAGTCTACAGGGGACTGGCTGATCCCTGCCGCCCAGGGATCTGAGCGTGGGAAGGTCTGGCATCACCGGGCTCCTGAAATTGGGGGCCCAGGTGGGGCAGAGGTGCAGGGAGGGCCCTGTGCCTCTCACAGCTTAGTGAGCTCCCCCCACTTGAGGGAACAAAGGAAGCAGGGCAGTAGCTGCCCAGCCAGGGTGCGTGCACCGCAGTCCCCCACTGCAGCTTCCTGCACGGGTTCTAGGCTGGACCTTAAGGACCAAAAGAAAGGACAGGCCCACCTTCCAGAAGGAATGAACGCTGGCCAGGGGCTCCCATGGGGCCAGGCCACAGGGTACTCCAGCCCCATCTGGCTCAGCAGCTGCAGGGCAGAGGCCATCCTGGAAGGAACTGGCAGAGGACTGAAAAAACATCACAGTCCTCACTCTTGAACACCACAGAGCCACAAACCACTGCCACTGTTCCCCCCCCACCCCATCAAGAGGTGACCGGGGTCAGCACCCTGCAGCCACTGCACTACTCCAAGTGTACCCTGACTTGGGTGCAGATGACCCTGAGATTCTGTAGACCTGGCCAGGAAGCAGCCCCTAATTCCTTCCTGGATCAGGTAGCCCAGGGTAGCCCAGGCGACATCATGTGGGCCGCGGGGTGTCAGCCTCTCATTTTCCCCATGACAGATCCTGGGGCCAAAGGTACTCTGTTGGTCCTTGCCTCCCTCCCCTCTTTTTTTGTTGCCTGCCATGTGGGAGGCAGCTGGAGGTGCCTGGGGGCCCAGATCTGGGGGGTTCCTTGCTGCCATCATGCTGCCTGCTGCCCCCCTCCTTGCTGGGTGGGCAGTGGGGAGCAGGGCCAAGGTGGTGGGTTTCCTGGTCCTGCCCTGCAGGGCGGAGAGCCTGAGGCAGAGCACCTCCCAGCAGGTTTATTCGGTTGCACACCAGCTGGTCAGGTACAAAACCGAGAACAGTCTGTGGGGAGGCTGGCCCGGGAAGCAGGGGGCGCAGCGTCCGGGCGTCAGGGACACACTGCAGGGCAGAGGCCGCTCACGTGGGAGGCTGCATGGTCTGCACTCTGAGGAGGAAAGGGGGCGAACCCCTGGGTCCCTGCTCGCTGAAGCTGGCTCCCACGGAGGCCGGGCGGGCAGGAAGGCCACCGCCTCGAGCTGGGCAGTGGGGGACATCCAGGGTCTGCAGGAGCTTCCTGGGGGCAGAATGGAGAGCAGCAGCGGAGCCGGAAGGATGGAAACTGGGCCTTCCCGGGCATGCAGGGTGGCACCCCTCTGTTGAAGGTGCCCCCTGCTCATCCTGCCTGTTGGGCTGCTCCACTGTGCTGGATCCCCTCACTGTGCAGCTCGGCAGGAAGGGCAGGAGGGCCTGCTGCAAGACGGACACCTCACGGGCAGGGTGAAAGGCAGTGTCCTCCACACCAGCCCTTCCACGGCCGGGTGGTTGGAAAGGAGGGCACCGCAGCTTCGTTAAAAACCGAGCCAAGCTCCCGAGGCAGGGCTGGGACAGGGCCAGCACTCGGAGGGCCCTTGGCGACCTCTCCCCTCTGGTCAGAAGTCACAGTCACTCTCCCTCTCGGGCCGTGCCTCCTGCTGACTCATGGCCTCCAGGAAGGCCAGCTCCTTGGCCTCCTTCTTCTGGTTCCGGGCCTCGTACTCCAGCCTGGGGGCCAGGTGGGGGTGAGTGGTGCACCCAGACCCAGGCCTCAGCGGCTCCCCGTGCCCCCAGCAGCCTGGCTGACACTCACCTGTTCTTGATGATGCGCTGGACAATGAGATCCGTGGTGAGGTCATTCCCACTGTCGATCTGACAGAAAATACCCCTTCTTTTGGGCTCCTGGAGGCCAGGAGGAGGAGGAGGTGAGAGCCCTCCTTTGGACCCCAAGGAGACTGCCCTGCTGCCCTGGCTCAGAGAGTTCCCACCCCACTATGGTGGGGGCAGTTATTCCCACCCGTTAGCAACCTGCCTCCTTAAGCCGTGAGGCCATCAGCGTGGCAGCTGTCACCCCGCCCATTTCCCAGACAGGCATGATGAGGTGCGGGGGCGTTAGGTGGCTGGGAAGCATCAGACAGTGGCCACCTCATGTCTCTCGAGGGCCCAGCATGACCCACCTCATATGGGTCAGAGCCATCCTTGTCAGGCACGATTTCCGTCTTCCCATGACACACCAGGTCCACCTGGGGAGGAGGCAGGGGTCACGGAGCCCTCCCAGCATCTCCCCCCATGGTCCCCTGCCCCCAGAAGGCCCTCTCCAGGGAAGCAGCCTGGGCTCAGAGAGCTGGCCTGGCCCCACTCAGTCAAGACCCTCCCTGGAAGCCGCCCGCCAGGAGCCCCGTCCTCACCTTGAAGTGATCCAGGAGCTCTGCTGTGACCGAGTACGGGGCCCCAATCACCACTTCGGACACGTACTGGGCGGAAAGAGAGCACAGCTGGTTAGATGGGCCTCACTAGGCTGCAGGGTAGGGGCTGAGAGGCAGCATGGTGAAGCCCCAGGCTCCTGTACCCCGGGGAGGGTCCTGGGGAGGAGCAGCTCCAGCCTGGGAAGGAGACGCCACTGGGCCTGCCCACCTGCCCGCCTGCACTCACCCGGCAGGCCAGCACACTCAGGGTCCGCTCATGCAGGTTCATGATAGGGTAGTTCTTCCCCTTGTAGTGGTTGACCTCCTAGAGCCAGAGCAAGGTTGGGTCAGCTGGTGACCTCGGGGGTGGGCTGGGGTGGGAGTGAGGCCGTGCTCCCTCCCAACAATCCCTCGTGGGGCGTCTGCCAGTGTGGGGAAGCCCTGGATGGGAGGCTCTCCCTGGGCTTCTCCCTGGGAAGAGGCCCAAGCTTGCCACCTCTGCCTCGCCTGTGCCCAACCCCAACCCTAGGAGCCTCTCCAGAGCCCCCACGCTACCGGCTGCCCGGGGTGAGACCTGGTCAAAGTGCAAGCCGGCGATGACGTAGGGCCTCTCCACCAGGCCATGTACCTTCTCCAGGAAGTCCACGTGCCCGATGTCTGCGCCCAGGTTAAGGATCGAGGAACCAACGAGGAGCGGCCACCCACAGAAGCAGGGGCTCGGACAGGTACCTTCCCACCCACCTGCTCATGCCTCTCCATGCTGATAGCGGTGCCCCTGCACCCCACCCCAATCCTGGGCCTTCGAGAGTCAGGGAGGCCCCTCTAGGCCCCACAGCCCACTGGGGCAGATGTGGAAGCGCACAGAAAAGGCCTGGGGCAGGGACAACCCCCCCCCCTCCCCAAGTCCCAGAGGATACGGAACAGGTCAAAAGCACCAGCCACGTAAATGACCGTCTCCCCTGGCTGGGGCTCCTTCCCCGAAGCAAACTGGATGATCTTCTGAGATGTCTGTAAAAACTGGGACACCCCCGTCCAAGGGTTCCGCCCCCCAGGACACTGTAAGCCGAGAACAACCTGGTCAGCGACAGAGGCCTCGCAGGCACGTCTCTTGCCTGTGCCCATCCTTGGGCCTGCCCACATCCGCCTGTCAGTCTGCTCTGGGAGGCACAGGTGTGAGATGGCGGGGGCAGGTATGGGGGCTATAGGCCGGGACTCCAAACCCCTAGCCACAGCCTGCCACTCGCTTGTCGCTCTGCCGTTGTTTCCAGGCAGACATCTCAGGCAGAGATGCCTGGTTGGCAGGTGCCTGGTTCACACCACGACCAGGCTGGGCGGGGCTGCTATGGCCGGTGGGACTGGGGTTCTGCCCCACGGCCACAGCAGGCGCTGCAGCCAACACCACCTTGGCCTGGCAACGAACCCGCTAGGAAGCGGCCAGCGGACACGGCCCTCGTGGGGACCTGGCACCCTGAGGCCACCGTCTGGTCACCCGGGAGGAGCCTCCTGAGGAAAGTGTCTCCCTGGAGGGTGTCGGGTGAGAGAGCTACAGAGGGAGAGAGGACCAGGCCACCTGGTTAGAGACCCCTCGTTCGCGGGCAGTCCTCACTCCTCCTCCACGCAGTGGCCGCTGCGACCGGCCAGCCGGCAAGACTGGCGGTCAGTACCCGGTCAGTGTCCAGAAAGCAGGGAGCAGGGTAGAGAGCAAGGCTCCAGGCCAGCCTTTCCCCAGGGGTGGGCTGGGGGTTGGGCAGCGGCCCGGACAGCACAGGCGACACTCACCTTGCCAAAGCTGTCTGCGTACTCCCGGTACTCGGAGGACATCTCCTGCACGGAAGGGCAGGGGGTTGAGGGGCCTTGCCCTCCAGACGCAACCAACCCCAGGACACCGAAGCTTGCTGTCCTAGTGCCCACTGAGGGGCAAGGGTGGGGTAGGCTATCCCTCCCTCCCAGCCCTGAGACCTCGGGGATTCCGCTCTGGCCCCCAAAGACTCACCTGGCTGCTGTGATGGGCCTTGGTCACGAGCAGCATGCGGCCAACGAGGTCTGTGGTGGACACCCCCTGGGTGCGCTTGCATTCTCTGGGAAAAGAGGTGGGGTTGGGGCTCTCATCCTGGGATACACCTGCAAGGCTGCACCTCCTACGGACACCTAATTTGCCCCACCTAAAGGGCAACTCTGCTTGTGGCTGAGTCTACCGTGGTCCAGCCCCCAGCCATGCTGTGCACAGACCCGGGCGTCTCCTTGCTACTCTCAGCCACAACAAAAAACCAAGACCAGGAGAGTGGAGGGACCACTGAAATTTTATCAACCAAAGGAAATGACTGGACAGAAGAACGCTGTCACCAAGCCCCAAGTTTGCAGTGTCAGGGTGAGCAGGCCATACAGGGGTGGCTCTGGTCCTGTTCTGTCCACTGACGCCCAGGTCCTGCCTCACTACACACTCCCTGCCAAGGGAACCCCAGGCTTCACTGCCTCACTCAAGCCGCTGGCCACACTGGCCTTTTCAATTAAAGTGACTCAAATATAAGCCAGCTCCCCAGTCATGCCCCACGTTTCCCCTGCTTAGCAGCCGCCCGTGGCCAGTGGCTACCATACTGGGCGGTGCAGATGTATGGCACCCCCAGCTCCAGTCCAGGCCACGAGAAACAGGCCGTGGCCTGGACGCTGCCCTCACAGGCAGAAGGAGCTCGATGGGAGCTGGGTGCCCCGCTCCTCGAAAAGCGGGGCACTCAGCAAGTAGAGCTTACCTGTACCTCCCAGCCTGCTTCACTTCCTCGTAGGTGTCCCGGCCATCTACAGTCAGCGTGATGTCATCTAAGGGGTGACACGCACACGAGAACAAGGATCTTAACCCAAAGCCATGAAAACCTCCAGGCCCACACCTCCACTCCAGGCCTGCCCTGGTGTGAGTGTGCTCCTTTCTGGGGAAGAACCCAGAGCTTCCTCAGACCCTCAAAGGGCTCTGCGCTCCCCAAAGTGTGAGGAGGCCAGCACCTCCGGACGCCCTCTGATGGTCAGGTCTGGAGCTGCCCAAGTCCCCTGCCCCGGGGGCTCTGCTCTGCCCACTCACTCCCGTGGACGCAGAAGTCGCAGCTGTACTTGTCCAGCGTCTCCAGCGTGGTGACATAGGGGGCTGCTGGCACCACTTCGTCCACCCACTTGATGGCCTGCACCATCTTGTACCTTTCCTCCTGAGTGAACACCGGGGGCCCCTTGTGCTTGGCGATCTCCTCTAGGGAGAGAGAAGAGGGCAAAGGACAAGGTGGGTGACCCCTGGAAGGCTGGCCACAGGACCACTGGCCCCTCCTCAGAAGTCCCCTCCCAGAATTGAGCAGGGTCTGCGGCCACATGAGGGCTCACGGTGGGAGGCTGTCTCTCATCGGGCCCTCAGCCCATGAGGCAGGACCACAAGGAGCAGCCCTGCTCTGTCCTCTGTGAGCCAGTACAGGTGCTGCGGACGCACTTGCTGGGTAACTGCATGCCCCTCACCCCCAGCCAACCAGAGTTCCAGGTATGGTCCGGGGTTCCCTTTCATGGCTGGGTGCTCTGTCCTCAAAAGCCTTGGGAACCAGGAAGGGGGTAGGAAGTGGGCGGCATACCTGGACTGATCCACTGGACCACCCCTGCCCCCCAAGCTCATGACAGGATGCAAGATGGGAAAGCTCTGGATGGCTTGGCCTGGGCTGGGGCTGGGGCGAGCCTGTGGAGCTGCACTTCTGGGGAGGACGGCTGGGCCTGGCCCTACCCACCACGGGGACCTATGGCGCCTGTCACGGGCATGGGGGAGGAGGGTGGGCCTGGCAGCCCGGCTTACCGTCAGTGTGTACACCCACGATGAGGTGGTCACCCATGGCCCGTGCCTGGCGCAGCTGGTTGGAGTGGCCATAATGTACCATGTCATAGCTGTGAAGAGGGCAGGACCGTCATCCCAGTGTTGGGGGTGCAGTCTTGCTCCTCTGCAGTGTCCTTAGGAAGCCCTCTGAGAAGCCACCATGGGGAACTGCTCCCAGGGTCCGGCTGGGCCTGGGCTTTCAGAGGGGCGGGGTGCTCAGCTCTCCACATTACTGATCCCTGGGCTCAAGGTCAGACTGAGCGAGCACGGCTGTGCCCAGGGACAAGGCCTGGCGGACCTGAGGGCTGGTGAGTGCACAGAACAGCCCCTGCTCCCCACACCTGGGACAGCACTCTGCCCTCAGCCCCTCCCCTTCCCAAATGCAAACTGTCACGGGCAGTCCCTTTGAGACGTAATAGAAACCAATGTTAGTTCAGGGGTGGACTGGGCTCTGTACTACCGTGAAACAGCCAGACAGTCCCGGGGACCAGCACGAAACAAAGTCCAGCCAATGAACAAGGGCAGTTGCTGGCTTTAGAAATCCTGCCTGCTCCCCAGGGCCTCTGGTAACTCAGTGAGGCTTTGCTCTCTGGGGCCAACAACCACCTCCCTATCGCCTGGTTCTAGAGCTTTCATCCTCAAATCCAGGCCTGGTTAAGAGTGAACTCTCAGCTGAAGGCCACACACAGCACCACAGCTCCACTCGGGTTGCCATGTGTGGCGGGAGAGACCTCCACTTCTCTGTGGGCCCTGAGGTGGGCCCTCATGCTCACACTGCTTCTTCCCAGCCTTGTATTGCCCTCTGAGTAGGTGGAGCTGTCCCTGCTTCTCCAGATGACCCAGGTGTACAAAACCATTCTACTCAGCGCCACCTGCTAGCCCCACCCCAGCACATCAGGCCCCAGCAGACAAGCCAGTGGGGCACAGGGCTCTGGTCCTGGGCTAAGGGAAGAGGGAAGTCCAAATTCAGGAGCCTGGCAGGCCCTTGTGCCCACTGGACAGGCTGGGCAGAAGGAGGGTGCACGGCACAGAATGCAGGGTGGACCTGGGTCCAGGCTGTACCCCAGTCACTGTGGCCTGTGGCTGTGGCCTGCTGGAGCAGGGGCCAGGCCTGGTCAGGGTCAAGGTCAGAGTCAATGGACAGGAAGCCACGCCCCCTCCACAAGGTGACTCAGGTGCAGGCCCAGGAGTATGGCAGCCCCACTTGCTGGCCGCTGAAGCCCTCGGCTAGCCCAGATGTTTTTCTTTCTCTGCTTCCATCAAATAAGGTCTGAGGAAGCAACCAAGACGTCAAGTTATCACTAGAGGTTCACGTTCCTCCTGTCTGCTGACAGTCTCAAACCTATCTCAACACCACTTCAGCTGTCTGGCTTGCCAGAAGAGAGGACAGTTGGGCATTGTAGCCCTCCTCAGATGGACCCAGGAGCCTGGGGGCTTCACTAGGGTCTTACGCAGATCAGGCAATGCCTACGCTGACGCTTGCCCAGATACCTAGGAGAACCTTCCTGGTTTTGTGCCGGCAAGCTGCGAGCCGGACAGGGAGAACTCTGGGAAGACATTTTGGGTGCACGGCTCCTTCGGAAAAAGAGAGCTCCTAGGGCACCGAAATGATTAAAGTCATCAAGGTAAGACACGCAACTTTGGCCACTATCGTGCACGAGTTAGGCAGGTGGGACCGCCTGGCTGGGTCTCCGGCTTAAAGGCAAACGTGAGAGAAGGAGCGTCCGGGGAAGGCGCTCATTTAGGGATCCGCAGAAAGACTCCAGCAACCCTCAACCGCGCTGCCCGCGGCGACGCGGTGGCCCGGGTTCGAGGCGTCCTACGCGGCCGAGGCGCCGCCCGACCCGCGCTAGCCGGCCGCCCGACCCCGGCGAAGGCGGCCACAGCTGTCACCGCGGCCCCGCCCGCGCCCCCCGCCCCCCGCCGCGCTCACCAGCCGTCGCACCACACCCGCACGGCGCGCCTGCCCCCTGGACCCGGCCGCTCGGCGCCGCCTGCCTCCCCGTGCCCGTTCCGGATCATGGCCCCGAACCGGCGGCGCGACACGGCCGGCTCTCCACTCCCAGCCGCCGCAGCTCGCGCACGCACGCGCCGTCACGCTGGCCTCACCCGCCTCTCACGGCCAATGGCGAGCGCCGCCCCGCCCCACGCGCGGAGCACCGCCCCCTCACCTCCCCCGCGCGGCCAATGGCGAGCCCCGCCCGGGCCGGGCCCCGCCCCTCCGCTCCCGGCCAATGGCCTGCGCCCACCAGCCTTCAGCTCCCACCTGGAGCAGCGGTTGGGGCAGGACCACGTGGGGCGCATCCGCCCCTCCAAGAGCCTCGCCAGGCGCCCGCTGCCACCCACCGCTTCAGAAAGACAGTCACTCGGTGACACGAGGAAGACAGTGCAGAGATATTTAATGACAATAAAAAGGCCTGCTGAGAGCCAAGGCTCAAAAACCACTCCTTTGCAGCATACCCAATACAGAAAAAGGCTTCTATAAATTTAACATTTTTAGTAAGAAGTGGTAGAAATAGAGTTGAGGCCCCTGAGACTAGCCTAGTGAATGAGGTAAGGCAGCCGTGTGCTTCGTCTTAGCTGGCCAGGTGTGAAATAACCCGAGTCCTGTTTTCACAGAGGGTGTGGCTGCCACCTCTTTAGAAGAGGCTGCTTGGGCGAGGTGTCTTCCATCATTAGGCCCATGCGGGGGGCAACCACAGCAGTGCAAGGGAGCTTTCCACAAGGACAAATGGCTAAACACGTCAGGGTGAAAATGTCACCCCCAGAGAATTCCAGGGGCAGTCCTGGCCTTAACAGTGCCACTTGCCCCTGAACAAGAGTCCCGGCCATTTGCAAAGTGCCATCATTGTTCTCGGTCAAGCACCAGGTTACGTTGCTTTCTTCCTTTTTGTGCGTTTGGTGCAGCCCCTGCCAAACCAGCCGCCCAGGACAGGGGCTGAGCTAAGTGGTGCACCCCGGTCCCCAGGCCCAGGTTCTTCTCGACTTCTGCACAGCGGCTTGCGACTGTGGCTGCCTTCTTCACCCGCACGCAGGGGAGTGGCCAGCGAGAAGATGGGATCCTGCCACCTACGCAAAGGGAAAGCTGGGTCAGGCGTGCCTGGGAGCCCCTCACAATCACAACCCGCCCCAGGACGGGAAAGCTGACTGAGGTTACCCTGCGTCCCTCCCACGTCTTAACCATGGCTGGGCTTTGCTCAGTGGTAGCTCCAGAACATCTGCGAGAGGGGTAAGCTCCGCGAGTAACTCAAAGGCCAGCACCCAGACTAGCCCAGCCTCTGCAGAACTCAGTCCTCGTCGGTGATTGAGGGGGCTGTGCACACATGGGGTAGGGCGGCAGTAGCCCCAGGAAGGGTGAGTCACTAGCCAACTCTGGGCCCCACCTTTCACTTGTATGGCCAGGGACAGGTAGACCAGACCCTCTTCCCCTTCCCAGACTGCAGGACTTGACGGGAGGGAAGCTGACTAGGGAGACGCGGCCTAAACACTACACCGTGAAGAGATCATGTGTCTGACTGAGATGTAGAACCACATATCATAAACTTAATATACAGATAAGCACTGATAAAGAAAATGAGCTAAGTTAATGTGAAAAAAAAAAAAAAAAAGTACAGTACACAATAGGCCCACATTACAGAACACCACGAACATAACATACAAGAATTGCCAGGCCCAGAAGGTGAAGGGATCCTTAATTCTCGAACCCTTTGATTAAAAGAAGTTATTGATTTCCCCTATAAGACCCTGAAAATTCACAGAGAAAGAAAGTGTAAACTTTTCACTCAATACACACACCACGTCTAAATTATCACAAATTCTGTATCAAGGCACAATTTGTTTAAGCTTCCCCAAAGTATTCCAGCTCCCCAAGCCAAGTGCACCCAGATCCTGATGAGCAGAGTTGCTGAGAGCACATCCCTTCAAGGCACCTTCCCGTCCAGGCTGCCTGAGGTGAAGGGGGACATCCAGGCGCACCCTGGCAGATTCCCTCTCCCCGCAGGAATCACGCCAGCCAGGACACCTCAGCCAATGCTGGGGCTGGTCCCTGCAGAGGCCACCACACTGCAGTCACACCTCAGATGCCATCTGCCACAGCTCAGAGCTTTCTCTACACTCAGCTCACGAAAGACAACAGACACAACCCATCCACACAGGGGCAGGGAAGCGGGGGATATGCCTGTGCCCCCTCACCTGCTGTAGCGGGGGATCTCCAGGCCCAGCTCATCCATGAGGAGCCGCATGACGTCATCACACTTTCCGTGCAGCTTCAGGGCAGCCCAGTCATCCTTCGGGGTCCACTGGGGACAGGAGAAGGTAAGTGAGGACAGCATCTCACTCCTTCCCAATGGCCTGCTGGCCTTGGCCCCTACTCAGCCAGACCTCCGTGGTGCATTAGTGTGGGACATAAATGTCCCAGGGATTGCTGGCTCTCCTAAGGCCCGGGTCTAAGGAGGCACCTCGGAGCACCTGAGTTACCTGCAAGTTCACAATGTAGAGCTTGGGCCGCCGGCTGGGGGGCTTGGTCATGCACCAGAGGTGTGGATACTTCTTTAGAACCTGCGGGAATGGACGGATGGACAGACAGACCACACACACACACACACCAGGGAAGGAGGCTACAGGAAGCTGGGGTCTAAGGCTGAGCTGGCCAGCTGTGGGCAGGCTCACCCCTGTTCCCATCCACGGTGCCATTCGCATACCTTTAAGCTGGAGCCTAAGCACAGGATTGTGTCTGCTCTGCTGGCAGCCTGGGTGGCCGCCTCCCAGTTCAGAGGCTGTCCCAGTGTCCCCCTCTCCCCAAAGTGCACGATGGTGTCCCGGAGCTGGGCCCCGCACTTGTGGCAGGTGCGGCCGGTCTGGTGTCGGTGCAAGGCGGTGCGCTCCGTCACATCAAACACCCGCACATACTCCCTGTTGGGAGTGCAGGCTGTGCAGACCTGAAGAGAGTAGGGCCCTGTGAGCAGGAGCCACTGGCCTGCCCAGGCCCCCGAGTCCCAGAGGGACCGCTCACTTCGATATACATGTTCCCGTGGAGCTCCGACATGGCTGTGCGAGGCAGCCCGCTCCGCAGGTGGAGCCCGTCACAGTTCTGAGACACCACGTGCTGCACCTGGAAGGGCGACAGCGGCAGTCAGCAGGAGGAAGGGGGGAAGCAGCACTCAGGAGTGAAACCATACCGAGCCCTGCCCGCCCCAGAGCCCCCAAACCAGCAGCAACTCCGACACTGCACAAAGCATCGAAGGCAAACCCAGGGCAGCAGGCTGGTCCCAGCAGGACTCAGGAGGCTCCGGTGGGGAGGGCACTGGGCCCGCCCCCAACGACTCAGAAGCCCTAGGAGCCCCCAGGAGGGCAAATGTTTGCACTGCCCCCTCTTGGCTGGAAAGGAGCTTGGGGCCCAAACTGATGCTCTCTTGGGTCATCATGCTTCAGGTCCTTGAAGGCCCAGGAGGCTCGACCCCTTCCCCACTCGGTTGCAGGTGCTTAGCAGAGGATCTCCAGAGGTTTCCTACTAGCCTCCCCTGTATCTAGGTGGCTCCTGAGGTCTGTGGGAAAAATGCAAGAGAAACACAAGGGGAAGGGGCTACCCTCACGAGCTCTGGGCCTGTGTGGACCCTCTATGTGACGATTCAGCGGAGAGGCGGCCCTCTACTCTTGGAGAGGAAACACAGGAGGAGTAGAGGTAGGCTCAAACCAGGAATCTAAACTGCTTGGTGGGCACTCATCACAGGGTCCACTGGCTGATAGAAGTAGGATGCAGTTGTCACCTGGGCACCAAGGTGGCCCTCCTGGTCCTCGCCATGGACCCAGTGAGTACAATCAGCCCTCCATATCCGATGGTTCTATATCCGCAGATTCAACCAACCAAAGATCAAAAATATTTGGGGAAAAAAAAATCCAGAAAGTTCCAAAAAGCAAAACTTGAATTTGCCACACACTGGCAAGTATCTGTGTAGCATTTACATCGTATTTATACTCGTTTAAGTAGCACTGGCATTTTATTAGGTATTACAAGTAATTCAGAGATGATTTAAAGTATGCGGGTGGGGAGGACTTCCCTGGTGGCGAGTGGTTAAGAATCCGCCTGCCAATGCAGGGGACGTGGGTTCGAGCCCTGGTCCGGGAAGATCCCACATGCCGCAGAGCCACTAAGCCTGTGCGCCACAACTTCTGAGCCTGCGCGCCTAGAGCCTGAACCCCGCAACAAGAGAAGCCACCGCAGTGAGAAGCCCGCGCACCGCAATGAAGAGTAGCCCCTGGTCGTCGCAACTAGAGAAAAGCCCGCTCGCAGCAACGAAGACCCAACGCAGCCAAAAATAAAATAAATAAAATAAATTTATTTTAAAAATAAATAAATAAGTAAATAATAAAGTATGGGGGGGAGGTGTGCAGGTTATATACAAACACTACGCCATTTTATACAAGGGACTTGAGCACCCTCAGCTTTTGGTATCCAAGGGGGATACCGAAGGATGGCTGTACACCAGCCACCCTGGGCTCTTACCAGCTTCTGCTCGTGTAAGCAGGCGATGCTCATGTGGGTGAGGGTCGGCTCGGCCTCACTCAGGTCAGCAGCACTGCCAGGTAGAAGGGAAATGAAGGTGAGGAGAGCTTCAAGGTCAGGTCCCTGCTCAACTAGGTGGGAAGGCTGTGCTAGGCTGCTTACCTAATGCTTCTTCCTTTCTGAAGCAGCGTCCACACTCCATTAGGACCCCGGTAATCTGGGATAGAAGCTGCCTGCAGGTTCAGAAAGGAGATAAGCCCAGTGAAAAGACATCACTGTAGGCACTGGCAGAATTCCCAATAATTTCTCCCAGCACTTTGAGAAGTGCTGGCCCACAGACTGGCCTCAATTCGTTCCTCAGGCTGAGCATTTCCTAGTCTAACCTGTCCTCCCAGATGGAGTGCACCCCCTGTGGCTTCTTCCCTCTGCCAGGACCCCTGCACCCAAACCTGGTCCAGCTCATCCTTCTAGGCTCCAAGGAGCCCTGCCCGTCCTGGGAGCCTCTCTAGCATGTCTGGACTCTGTGGCCATGTCTGTCCTCATACTGAGAGCGAGGACTGGTTAGGCTCACTGCACGCCTCCCTCCACGTTCTCACATCCTGATGCTGTAAGTGTTTCCTGGCCTACCTTCACACAGACCAACCTCTTCAATGAGATAAACATTACTGAATTTCCCAAGTTCCCAATCCAGTGAAACAGAGCCACCCCGAGAAATGAAAACAGAGAGTGTGCCAGGATCAAGGTGCCCTGTGCTTCCTGAGGTGTGAGTGACCTCCCTCATAGGGAGCCCTGTCTCTTCCCTGCTGCTAAAGCTCAGAAAATTGCCCACCTGACCAGTGGGTCTGACTCACATGGAAAAAGGGAACCTTAAATAGTAACACTCAGAGCAAATTAATGAACAGCATGTGGCTTTAGTAACTGCTTACAGTTCTTTAAAAGGTGGTATTACTGCTTTTACATAATCTAATGACCAGAATTCACGTGTGCCAGGGCTCCAGGTGTTGATAAGTTAAAGCAGTTAACATACCTCACACATTCTCGCTACTGGGCTTCTTCAGTCATCCCTGTATGGAGTGTCTTACTTCGTGTCTGTAAAATCTTACTCACCCTTCAAGGCCCAGACTCAATGCCACTTCTCACAGAAAAACAACCAGATGGGTTTCCCAGCTCTCAGAGACCACAGAGAGCATATCTGGATTTCTATTCTAGCAGCCTAGCACAGCCAGCTTCACATTACAGTCATTCGTTTATATGGTTTATTATCATCACCTACGGACCTCTCCACAGAAATCCTTGCTATTCACCTCTGCTGGGCCTACATGTAGATCACACTCAACTTGCACCCAGCAATTAAACAACGTGCTATCCACACTGTCAAAGCTAGTCACGTTCTACCACCCAGGTAGCTTCCTGATAAAACTTATCAAAAGCCAAAACATTTCTCTTCCTTACCTGGTGCACTCTAATGCATACTGCCTTGTATTCCACTTACCTTACTTCAATATTCAGGACACACAATGAATGGGGAATCAGAAGGTAGTTTAGGGCTTAGCTCTGCCCATATAACCTTGGGACAAGCACCAAACTATTACACCCCGTTTTTATCTCTCTTCCTTTACTGTCTCTAACTGGGTACAATAGAAAATTCAAGCATTTAAGAATGTTTATCTATGTAGCGAAATTCCAAATAGACTCATTCTGAGTTTCTCTAAAAAAAGAAAGACCCTCAAGAGGTGCTTTTAAGGCGAGCGTTTGCGAATCGGTACTGTTGCTTAACAGAATACGGTGTTTGGTGCTGGGGTCCGACACCCAGAAGGGGGCGCCCCCCGCCCGCCCCCGGCGGTCCGTGTTTCGCACAACCTGGGAGCCGACCCGGGGCGCGGCCGTCCCCGCCTCGTCTCCTTACCGTGCTGATCCCCGCGCCCGTGTAGACGACCAGGTGCTTGGCGTTGCGGACGGCGCTAGCCAGCTCCCGGACTTTCCTCCGCAGCTCCTCCGGGTCGTCGCACACCTGCCCAGACGCCGAGGCCGGTCGTGAGCCGGCCCCGGCCCGCCCGCGCCCCGGCCCCCGCCCGGCCCGCCCGCACCCCGGACTCGCCTCCTCCTGCCGCCGCTTCAGGCCCTCGCGCCGCCTGCTCCGGCCCTGCAGCTCGGTCACCAGGTCCTCGCTCTCGGCCAGAAGCCGGCCCTCCTCCGCGCTGCGCTCGGCCGCCGCCTTCCTCAGGATGCGCGACACCTGCGGGCGCGGGGTGGGCGGTGAGGGCGGCGCGGACTGGGGGCGCGGCGCGGGGCGGGCAACGCCGTACCTGGCGGAGGCGCTCCCTCTGCTGCTCCTCCCGCAGCCTCCGGACCCGCTCCGCCGCCTTGCGCTCCGACCGGCTCAGACCCCCGGCGGCCATCACTCCCGGGGAGACTCGCGCTTCCGCTTCCGCCTCCCGGCAGGCCGCGCGCCGACACATGCGCACGAGGCCCGCCCCGCCCTTCCGCCCCGCCCTTGCGTCGCCCCAAGGAAGCACCTGCCAGTCTCTTTAAAAGGTGTTTATTGATCATATACAAAATAAAGAAAACCTTATATATCACAAACATACACTATGTACAGCAATAAATACCCGGGGCCCGGCCCAGTGCCGCCCCTCCTGGACAATAATTTATCAATAAATACTGCACAGGGCAGGGAGGGCGCGAGGCCGCCGCCACCCAGGTCAGCCAGAGTGCTCCAGTAGGGCCCCTCCCCACCTGGATCTTCAACAACCCCCCGCCCACCCCGGCAGATCCCAGCGTACCCACCCCACCTCCTGTCTTCAGCCCTAGGCAGGGCAGGCAGGGTCTGATCAACTCTGCTCCGCCCACCTCTCAGCGCCAGGAGAGCAGCAGAGCTGGACACACTGGACAGCCCTTGTCCTGCTGCCCTAAGATGCCAGGAGAAGGCTTTCTGTACCCACTCCCGTTTGGTTAAAGGCTTCAGATTGAGGGGATGTGGGGAAGGGTGGGGCTGGGACATGAGGCTGTTAGAGGGGTCCCCCCTTCACAGGTCATCGGGGACGAGCTCTCCTACACTCCAGCTCAGACTGAAGGGACACCCACGTACCAAGGCTGCTGCTGCAGAGTGGGGTGGAAATGTGTGCGACTGGTCCAACAGGTACAGCACATGCTCAGGACACACAGGCCAGAGCAGGACAAGCCATCAGTCTCGAGGGCACACCCCTGCCTCTTCCCATCTGCTTCAAAACCAGGCAGCCAAAAGGAAGGCGAAAACCGGCCAGCAAGAATTATTCAGTGGCTTCTGGGGGAAAAAAATCGTTAATGTGTTGGTTCCTTTCACCAAACCACAGCCTAAAAAAGTAACTTAAAAGATCCTAGAGCGGAAACAGTGTTGCAGGCTGTGGCTTCCCAGCTGTGGACGGAAGCTTTGGCCAACCGGCCACCCCAGAGAGGGAAGTCGCAGGGACAAGATGGGGCTCGACCACCCATCCCAAAGCAGGCTGCAGCTGATCAGAGCCGTGGGCCCAGCCACCGACCATCAAGGCTGCTGCTGCTGATCAGGGTTGTGCCCAGACCTGAAGCCTGGACCAAGAGTAGAAAAGCCTCCAGGGAGGCCTGGCACCCGGCAGAAACCAGCACACCACACAGCAGCCACAACTTCTCACCTGCACAAACGCAGTGCCACCTGGAGCAGCAGCCAAGAGCCATGGGGTGGGCTCCCTGGGGCCATACTCTGGGCAGGAGCTGACCTGTTCTCAAAGGGTTCTCCTCTGAAATCTGAGTGTCCATGTTGGGATAGGGAGGAGTTGGGCAAGGGCAAGGTGTGAAGGAAGGTGCACATTATGGTTTACTTAGCGAACAAGTTTGGGAGACTTGGCCTCAGCCAAAGCCCTCAATTCGCTGTGTCAAAAAGTTGAGGAGAGAGAACACAACACGCTCACAGTAGGGAAAACGAATTAACGAGAATCAGAAAGACGCCAAACAGTCACATGTGGACACAGGATCTACTGTCAATAACGAAAGAGAAGGGGAGAAGGGGCAGAGCAGCTCCGAGAGACTGGCTTGATGGGAGCAGGATGCTCCCCCAGACCCGAGGAACAGTTGCTCCAAATCCAAAAACCTCGAAAAGAAGTATAGCTTCACTAACTCCAGAAGCGTCTGTAAACCAAACCAAAGACCTGCAATTTCTGTTCAGCACATGCCCACCCTCAAACCCTCCTCTCTCTAGGTCTACAGCATGGCAGGGGTGCACAGAGATGGAGGACCACCTCCCAGCCAGGATAAAAGTGGGGACCGTACTTGGACATGGGGAGCCTGTCCCTCCCCCTGTCCAGGACAGGGCATGATCTCTCTTTAGGGATTCTTATGATGTGTTCTAACTTGCTGCTACAAGAAACATCAACTACTCTCGTCTGGACCTTAGGTAGACAGAGCCAGACTGCAGGGAGGCAAAGGAAGCCACTAAGTGATTCAGAGTCAATGGTCAAAATCTCCATTGCAGGCCAACCTGGGTACAGCCAGGAATGTCTCTGAATATCTAGGGCCAAGATCAGCCCATCAAGACAACAGAAGTTGACAGCACATCCCCCCTCCTATCCCACAGGCACACTGTAAACTCTGGGATGAAGATTCTGCTGTCCACAAGGTTAAACCCTGCCTGGCCGCACTGTTTTTTCTTTTCATTAGCCCACTTGTCTGTGCTTTTTCAGGGGTTCAGGGCCCCCAGAGAAGCCAACCAGCAACCCCAAGGAGTAGCCAAGCCCCACACGGCCAGAGCCAGGGCAGTAGCCTCTTGGGGGGCAGGCACCACAGGCAGCCTCATCACATGCCTACGAGCAGCTGCCTGAGCCAAGTCTGGGAGACTTGGCTGCCTCACCGAGTGGCCAGGACGGGGAGGTGGGCTCAGCCCCGGGGAAGCACCTCCACAAGCCGAGCAGTGGATCCCTGGAAGACACAGACCCCAAAGGGATTTGAAAGAAGGCCCATAGCGAAGAGCTGCCAGCATGTTCAGGGGGAGATGGGGGACAGGACCTGGCCCTGGAGACCGTAGCCCTTGTCTGGCACTGGTGGAGACCCCCAGGCCCTCAGGCAAGGAGAAGGGGCTGCCCCAGGTGGGCCCCGAAACCACCTGGTTCTGCCTGGGAAGCACCGTCCCGCAGCATGGAAACAGTTCTGGGATGAGTGAGCCGCGGGCCCCTGGGGTTCCCCTGCTGAGGCCTACACAAAACCCACCGGAACAAACCCCAGATTTGTGGCTGGAGCCCAAACACATTGACTGGAGGCCAGAAGGAAGACAGTCGGGGGCAGCTTGGCCCTGGCCTGGCGGGCACCCACAGTGACTCCTTGGTCCCTGCAAGCCCCCACCCAGGGCCAGAGACGGTGGGCAAGGAAGTAGTGAGGGGGCGGGACAGGGGCCCAGGATGACCCCCAGTTTCAGCTACCCTGCCACTGGATCAGCCCAAGCCTGAGACACACATGCGAAGCCAAGGGTCAGCAGAGGGGTGTGGCAGAGCCCTGCATCTGACCTCCCCGGGGCTCGGGGTGGGCGCCAAAGCAGAAGAGGCTGGGCTGGAGGCACAGACACCCCAAGCTCCACTGGAGCAGGCGCAGCCTGGCACTACAGCCCAGGCCTGACAAGCCAGCAGAAGCAAAACCACAACCAAATCCAAAAAACAAACACGGGAGAACAGACACAAGAAGTGACACCCACAGGTCAAAGGTCACCAGAAGCACCAGCACGTGACGCTGCACAAGACCTCACCAGGCACAGACAACACCACCGCACCGGCAAGAGACGGAAGCAGGAAGGGCAAAGGAGTAAGTCACTTTCGGTACAATTGCAAAAGAGATAGCAAAGAGGACGTCAGGACGCGCCTTCTGGTCGCTCACGGCTTGGCTTTTTTTTTGTCTTTTTTTTAACTAAGTTTTATAAATAACGTCTGGTAACTCTGTGTATATAAAAACTAAACTCCAACAGCCACAAAGACTTGTCTGTAAGTTTACAAGAAAGGATTTTTTTTTTCTTTTTTTAAACTAGCAAAGTTTCTATTATACTTTCTTCCCTTTTCTGTTTATACGGTCAAATGTTCTCGCTTTTTTTTTTTTTTAAAAAGACAGTTTTATAAATACTCTGCAGCTTTTTTTTTCTTTAGCTTTTAAACATATAATTTAATAACTTCGTAAAAGGAACTTCTCTCTTTTAAATAAAGGGCTATGTAACCACACAAATAGGTCATGTAAACAGTGACACGGGACCCATCGCAGGACACTGGACACACCCTTCACGTACGCTCACAACCAGTGATTTGGTCTTGTTCAGTGCAACACGTCAGGTGTGAGTGCCAAGGCCCCCGGCCCACAGCCACACGACACCCCATCCCCCCAGCGCCAGACTGGTGGCTCCCCTGTCCAGGGCCCTCAGGGACAGCCTAATCTGCAGAGCAGTGCCCGTCTATGCCTGCAGGTCGAGCTGAGAGTGAATTGCCCGGCCCCCCGCTAGCCTGGTGGCTGCCAGAGCCTGTGGGCCATTCTGCAGCGAGAACAGCCTCTCTCCTGCCCTGCAGCCCTCCCTGCTCAGGGACACATGTGCCCCAGAGCACCCAGTCAATCTTTCTCTCTGTCCACTCCCACAGGCCGACTCTGGACTCCAAGCCCACCTGCCCGTGGTACAAAGGGGGCGGGGGCGACCCCACGTCACCACCAAACTGACCAATCCCAACGTACAAAACACACGATGACAACGACGAGATCAAAGGGGCTCAGCCCGGTGCCCCTGGGGTGCAGGTTGTGCTTTGCAGGGAAGGGAGGAGGTAGGAGAGGAAGAGAAGAGGAGGAAGAGGAGGGAGGGAGAGGGGGACAGGGCTGCTGAATTTGCCATGCGCCTACTGGCCCCTTGCAGACCCGCCTGGGCAAGCGCGTCCCTACGACCGGGCGTCCGTCTTGGACTTTACTATCGTGATGACGCTGGTGGCGGCCACCTTGCCGGGGACGAGGGGCCCCAAGCCAGCAGCAAGGGGACCCCGAGCTGGCGCCACAGGGCTTCGGGCCACGGTCCTGGCGAAGTTCTGCAGGGCCTCGTACTTGGAGCGCAGGGCATCGAGCTCCAGCTTCATGCTGGCGTTCTCCGAGGCCAGCTTCTCCACCTCCTGCTGCAGCTCTGCCTTCTGCTTCTCCAGCTCCTCCTTCTGGGTCACCCGCTTCACGCGGCAGCTGGCGGCATAGCCGCGGTTCTTGAGCGTGCGCCGGCGCTGCTTCAGCTGGATGATCTCCTCCTTGGACAGGCCCCGCAGGTGCTGGTTCAGCTCCCGCACTGACATGGTCACCAGCTCCTCATCTGTCAGGCTGGTGCCATTCTCTCCCGGCTCCCGCTTCACCTGGGGAGGGCATAGCGCACGAGGTCACAGGCCAAGTGGGGGCAGTCTGCCCCTGTGCCACCCCAGCCCTGAGACACTGCCCACCCTATCTGCTCACCTTCAAGGCCTTGTTTCCTTTATTGGGGGTCGTCATAACCCGAGGGCACAGCAAGCAGGCACTCTGTGAGACAGGGAGCGCAGGTCAGGACCCTGGAGACCTTTCCCCTCCCCAGTCCACACAGAGCCCTGAGCCCCCTTACACCCTCTGCCCGCTCAGGGGAAGGCACCCAGTCCCCAGCCTCACCCCTTGCCTGCCCATTCCCCTGATACCTGGCCTCAAGGACCGCCCTTCAGCCTCGCCTCTCCCAAGCTGGGCTGCTCCCTGTCCGCCCTGCCCCTAGGGAACCAGGGGGGAGGCCAGGAGGGTCTGATGGGGGAAGGGGAACTGAAGGACTATTAGGGAGGCAGAGGCAAGAAGAGGGGCCAGGGGAGAGATTAGAAGGATGAGGGAGGGGCCAGCCTAGAAGGAAGCCAGGAGCTTTAAAAATAACCCCAGTGCGCCCCAGAGCATGGCTGTTCCCGGCGAGTCATGCTGACTCAGCACATCGCTCCCGCTCTCTCACCAGCCTGGCACTCCCCAAGGCCGCCCGCCAACACAGCTCCCGGGGACTGGCAGCAGCAAGCTGCTGGGGCAACGAAGGCCAGCCTGGCCGACAGCAGGTGAGGCCCGGGGCCAGCGCCCCTGTGAGTGCGTACTCTAGGGCTCTACCTCCCCTAAGCTGGCCTGGGGCAAAGCCCTGCTCCCATGAAGGCTCACTGGGCGTCCCCACTGGGGACTCGGGCAGAGGGGAGGATGCAGGGGAGTGCCAATTCTCCCAGACTGCTCACTTTGAAGAGCAGCAAACGGAGCTGTCCAACCAGCTCTGACTCTGTCTTTAACACTGGTGGGAGTTCCCCAGACCTACTGGTGGCAGACACTCCAGCCGGAGAAGCCGGGCCCTGGGCCCCTTCGCCCTCTCTGTCCACCTCTGCTGCTGATGGAGTAACCATCCTGTGGCTTTGGGTTGCAGCCTTTTGTACTCTGCCCCACCCCATCCAGGGTATTGCACAAGAGTGCCCACAATCGACCCCCCAGCGGCCTGCTCAGCCCTCTCTGGCCACTGACTACTCTCTGGCTCCCTGCTCAGGGTCCGCACCCACAGGGCAAGGAACAAAAACCAGAGGCCCCCCTCCCACCCACTTGGTCATCTTTTCCGCAGCCCTGCCAAGGACATTTTTACCCACCTAGTCCTGGGATTCCTGGCTCAGCTGGACCCCCTCTGCCCCCCCCACTCCCTCCATGACCTTCCAGGTTAGATGCAGGGAGGTAAACGGAGGCCTAACAAGCACCGTGGTGCGCTCCTGGAGAAGCTACAAGCACTCAGGCAATTTAGGGCTGCGGGGTCTTCTCAGCCCTATCAGGTCACTCAAGTATGGCTGGGGAGGTGGAGGCAAACACTCACTCAGGGTAGAAACCCCTCCTCACCCAGCCCTGTACCAGGATGCGAGGCTGCAGGCAAGGGGGCCAGAGACGCCTCCCCACAGCCATGCCCCGAGGCTCCGGCCCTACTGTTCTTCCAGAGCAGAGGATGGGGCAGAGGAGCTGGAGGCCAGAAGGTCCTCAGGGCCCCACGCCTACCCCGGGAGTCAAGTCCTCAAGGCAGAGCTGGAGGAGCTCCCCCAACCTCAGGTCCAGGTACAGTGTCACTGCACTGGTCCTGCCACTGTCAGTCCAAAGGAAAAGCCCTGGCACCAGCCTTTCCCACCCGCCATCCTCCCTCCACCCCACGAATGCTGAGCACACGGTGACTTCCTGAAGAGATCACACAGAAAAGTGCCGAGCATGGTGGCCAGGAGCTGAAAAGTGCCTCCTCGGCAGATTTCACCCTCCACAGAAGCCCTGAACTCAGCACATCACAAGTGAAGCCAATCGCCTCCTAATCAAAGGTGTGCTTGTGCTCAGGTGGGGGAGGGGTGGGTCTCAGCAAAGCCCATGCTTCCAGCTTCCTGGCCTTGTCTCCACTACCTGGGGACACACACTGATGGGACAGAGACAGCTTTTCGGCATGGGCTGGGATTGATGGCTCAGGGCACCTCTAGAAACCAGAGGGAGGGGATCCCAGAGACCGGATCAAGGAGAACCCTCAGCCCTCCTCCCGCCTCTGCTCCCCCTGAGGCTGAGCACATTTTGTGGAGAAGGCATGGGTGGTTCCAAGGGCACCGATCCACCAAGGTACCCAGGGCCACCCACTCAAGGTGAGAGCCAGCCGGAAAGGGGAAAGAACTCCATCCTCTTCCCCTGGGCCCAAACTCCAGGGCATGGACAGTAGACAAGAGCCCAGCCCGCCCCTGCTCCTTCTCCTGTCCTGCAAACCCCAGTGGCCAAACCTCCCAAGCCAAGGCAGATGTGGCCTTGGTCACTCTGGCACCCCCACCTAGCCCGCTACACTCCCACCCTGCCCTTTAGACCCACCTCCTCCAGAAGCCCTCTGAAAAAAGTCTAAAACTTAATTTCCACCAAAGCATAAGTAGCTGAGAAGATTTGAAGAAACATCCCTCCAGGAATCTGCATTTTCCTGGGGCATAAAATTCCAGCCAAAACATCAGCTGAAGTGTTAAAACATCTAGCATCTATAAGCTCAGGAATGGGGGAGAGGGAAGGGAATGCCTGAGGACAAACTACAAGGTCAGCCTTACCTAGCCATGAACGCATGAGCAAGAAGGGTCAGCCTGGTCTAGACGAAACACTCCCCCACCCCTGAAGACCAGGAACCATTCACACACCCAGGAAAAGTGGCTCAAGCCACACCACCCTGAGGCTGTCACTCCCCAGGATTCCCTACCACCTGGCCTGACACCCATCAGGGCCACGTTCTTTGCTAACCTGCACAATATTGCGCCCCAACCTCAAGTGGAACAACTTTGGGGTGATTGGGATTCTTCAACCCATGCTATCCACACCAGGCCACCTGCTGGGCACCCTCAAAGTTACCACCACCCGCAGCCTCAACCCGGACCCCAAGGCCAGGTTGCGAAGAGAGCCACAGCCTGCTCACCAGACACCTCGCTCCCCTGATCAGAGTCTAAGTCCTGCTGCCTCCTCTCATTTGCAATTGCCTGGTAGAGCTGCGCCTACTCGCCCTCTGCGCTGTCCACTGTCACCCAGGACTCTAGTACAGGCACCCCTCCTTCTCCCACTGCCTCAGCCTCTTCCCACCGGGAGACTTCCCAGCCTGGCCAACCAGACCAGTCATAGGGAAAGCCTACTTCCCAGCCCGCAAGCACGGCCCCCCTAAGCTCCTCCCCTCTTCTCACTCAGAACTATTTCCCAGTTTGGGGAGCTGTCCCAGAGGCGGGTCAGGGACCAGCAGCCTGAGAAGAGCCTGCCTGGGAGGGGATGGACAGGCCAGAGGCTTCACCCTCTACCCCGGGATAACCTGCACCGTGACCTCTCCATTTACTCCTCACCCACCCTACCCTAAACTCCCATATCAGCCCAAACTTAACCAGGCGCCCCAGCCCGGGGCCTGGCCCCTTCTCACTCCCCACGGTTTCCCTCTTACCCCTGTTTCCCGGCCTCTCAGGCCCCTAGCTCTAATCCCCCCAGGCATCAGGACGAGCATCGAGTGACCTCATGCTGATGACTCAGCAAGTCTCCTTCTGGGCTCTGGCAAGCGTGTGACGGAGCGAAGCCGGAGCGGGCAGGGTCTTCCCAGCCCCCCCCCCCACGTGCCGCTTCCTTCCCCTAGCCAGCCGAGGACCCCGCGCCTGGGAGGCGTTGACACAGACACCTGATGAATCAGCAGCTCAGGCTGGGGCCGCCGAGCTCTTCCACGGAGCCCTGGGCGCCCCGCTCGACCCCACCCTTTCCTCCCGCCACCCCGGCCGTCCCTCCCTCCAGGACTCCCCGGCTTCACCGAGCAAGACCAGCGCACGCCCCGCCCCGCCCCTGCGGGACCGCGCGCCCACCCCAGCACCCCCGGCGGAGGGACCAGGAGCCGCTCCGGACCGGTGGGGAAATCGAGGCATGGGCCGCCAGCAGGGCACAGGGCAGACCCAAAGCCCGGAGCACCCGGACCACGCCACCACAGGCCGCCGGAAGGAGCAGCGGCCCCGCGAGCACCCGCCCCCGGACCGGAGCACCCACCCGCCCCCTTCTCGGCCCCGGCCCCCGGCCCCCGGCCCCGGCCCCGGCCCGGCCGCCGCCGCACTCACCCACCACACTGCGGGCCCGGCGGGCCGAGGCCGGGGCGGGGCGGGGCGGGCGCTCCGAGGCCGCGCGGGGCTGGCCGCGCGGGGGCTCCGGGCCCAGAGTGGGGGCTCGCCGCCTGCGCGGGCCGGGCCGAGCGCGCTGAGAAGGCCGGGCCGGACCAAGCTCGGGGCTCCGGATCCTCCTCCTCCGCCGCCGCCGCCGCCGCCGCCGCTCCACAGACGTCACATGATGTTTGGTCACGTGGGCTCCATTCATGAAGCGGCGACGCGACCGGCTGGGGCTTAAAGGGGAAGGCGCGGCAGCGGCGGCGGCGGGGGCGGGGCACGCCCGCACTGCGCCTGCGCGCCCGGGCGCCGTCGCCCGGGCAACGCAAGCCGCGCCCGGTGGGTGAGGTCTCGCGGGACTGGCCCGGGCGCGCGCTCCCGACCGGCCACGCCCCCTTCGAGGCGGGGCCTGGTGATCTGCCCAAATGCTCTCCTGAGCTTTCTGTGTAGACGTTTCAAAGGCCACGTGTCCAGGGTGCAGGTGCGGACCCGACGTCCCCACGCATTATGGAGAAGATTCTCATGGTGTTTCTGATGCCGCCTGTCAGACTGCATGCACTGCCTCCGTAACTGGAGCGGGTCTCATCCCTGCCAGGAACAGTGGCCTGGCACATAGGAGACCCATATGCTCCCGGAGGTGAAGGGCTTGTCCAGGATTCAAAACTTAGGTCTGCTCAAGGCCGCCTCCAAGATCCTCTGTGTAGTGTGGTCTGTCTTCACGCAACATCCCGAGAGCTCACATGAGTGACAAGGACTCAGGCGGTTCCTGGAACGAGTCCGGCTAAGGGTGGGTGTGGGGTAAACATCTGTTGAATTAATAGTTGATGTAGGAATTGCACCTTTCCTTCCCTGTTTCATCAGCATCTGCCTGGAACTCAGGTCACTGGTCCATGTCTGCTCCTGCACTTTCTGTAAGGAGTTCTCACTGCTGTTCAAAATTCCCAGAGAAAGAGGTGACGAAAGGAAGAAGGGACATTGAAAGGATCCAATTTCTACTTTGACTTACCTTCTCAAGTGTAAAGCCAGGAAGGGTGACCTACCCTGCCAGGCAGGTCAGTAGAAATCAGGTGAGCTGAAAGAGGGATGAGTGAGGGACAGGCTGCTGGGTCCTCAAAGGGATTCAGTGCCACTGAATGAATGATGGAGGCCAACCCAGGAGGCCCCCAGAGCCAGGGGACATCAAGGTGTCAGCAGCTCTCCCTGCCAGACTCCAGTAGCTTCCCTCTGAACCCCACAGCACCTTGTCACCTTCTGCTTTGCAGGGTTGCATGTGGTTGTCTTATCATCCTATGCTCTTTAAGTGCAGGGCATGTCCCGCTGCACTGGGTGAAGCCCGAGTCTCGCAGACTATAGGGCCTTAATATGCCCAGGGCAAGACTTCTAAAGCCCTCAACTTTTAATGTACTAAATCACAAAGACCTGCCCCTGAGGCCAAGAAAGAGGTCCTTTTGGACCTCTAGCATCCTCACCACCAGCTGCCGGCTCCTTCTGGCCTGCTCTGCTCAGGTCTGTGCTCACACTTGCAGGGGTTTCCCCAGGTGTCAGTCCCTGCAGAACACCAGAGACCCCTCATAGCTTTCTCCCCGCATCACACCCCTTCTCAGGCCCATGTGGCTCTGCCCCACTTCCCCACATCTGGCCTTTGGTGGTTGGGACCAAGGCTCACATTCCTGCCTGCTGAAACCCAGTGTGTTTTTCACGGGGTGGCGCAAAGCCCGCCGCAAAGCTCGTCTGGACTCCTGTGCCTCCTCCCAGGCTGTGACGTGTGATTCTTCACTTTAGAGCCACCTGCTGGCTTCCTCCAGACCCCAGACCCAGGGCACATGTGGGAGCAGCATGCCCCCCTTGTCTTATTGGTCAACACCTGCCACACACAGCAGGCACTCAAACAGTGAGACTGGCCTTGACTTAAGGGAACAGTCGGGGAAGCTTTGGTCCTGGGCAGATGTGTGGCCTTTGGGACAATCTCTTCTGGGACATCTTTTCCCCAGAGGGAGGGTGCCAGGGTCTCCCTGCACTGCCAAGTACTTTGCCAGGGGAGGCCCACAGCCCACCTCATGCAGCTTCTACCCACCAGCATGGTGGCCTGTGCCAGGGGCTTATGCCTTAGGAGGGCCCTGTAGGGACTCTAGGCCCCGTGAGGGCCTTGGGCAGTCCGTACATGGGGTGTGACCTGGACTCTGGAGGCCACCCTGGCAGGGACAAGGGTATGTGGTCTTGCCCCTCACTTGCTCTGTTTTTCGTCTCCTGTAGATTTGGAAGGCCGGGTCCTTGTCCGCAGAGTGCTCCCTCCACCTACCCCACTTGCATCAGGCCTTGGTTCTAAGTGGGCCCAGGGGAAGGAAATGAACTGGAGTTGAGACCTTGCAATGTAGTTCCTGGAAAACCTCTGCCCAGGGGCTCTCCTGGTCCCCTCCCCTGCCCCTCCTGGGACCCATCGCTTCACCTGGGTGCCCCCTGCCAACACCCTACAGACACCCAGCCCCGCTCCTCTGATATACTCACCCGGGTGTGTGTGTGTGTCTTACTGTTTCTATGTTCAGTAACTGTTGATCAAACAAATGTGAGCCCTCCTGGCCCCATAAAGGGTTCTGACCCTCAGCAGCTCCTTTGATCTTGTGGGCCTCCTGTGATGGTTAATTTTACATCAACCTGACTGGGCCATGGGGTGACCAGATATTATTCTGTTTCTGTGAGGGTGTTTTTGCATGAAATTAACATGTAAATCAGTAGACTTCAACATTAGACCAAATTAACATTTTAACCGATAAAGCAGATTGCCCTCCACATGTGGGTGGGCATCACTCAAGCAGTTGAAGGCCTGAATAGAACAAAAGACCAACCCTCTGCAGAGTAAGACAGAATTCTCCATCAGTCTGTCTTCAGACATCACCTGCAACATCAGCTCTCCCTGCCTGATGGCCTTTGAATCGAAATACTGGCTCTCTCCAGGTCTCCAGCCTGCCTGCTAGCCTCCATTAATTGTGTGAGCCAGCTCCTTATAAAAAATCTGTTTCTATATTCCCTGTTTTATGTATATAAGCCATCTCCTACTGGTTGTTTCTCTGAAGAACCCTAATACACCTTCCTAGGAAGCTTCTTCCTCACCTGCCCTTGGCCTCACCTGGGTGAGGTGGGGAGACATCTGCCCCCACCAAACCAGGAGGCACAGAGGGTGCTGAGGCTGATGCCCCTCCCACAGCAGGGCCTGCCAAGCCCAGCCTACAGTGCCAGCTTCCAGTCATGCCTCTAGTGTCTGAGGCCCCAGAAGCCCCCTCCCCCTCTGCTCATTGGAGACTCAGCCCCACCAGCCAGACTGACTGCCTTGGAATGCAGGGCTCTGGGCCTGTGGGCTGCTGGCTCAGCCTTCAATGTTACATCGGACAGCAACGACCCTCTGGCACAGGTCTGGGCCTCCCTCCACAGGTGGTGACAAAATTAGAAGTCAGGACACTGGGGCTGGAAACCAATTTATTTAACCTAGAAAGTCAGAGACAGAAATGGCAGCGTCTGTTGGTCGGGCCAGGAATGGGAGATGATGGCCTGAGTGTTATTGGGGCCTCGGGAGTTCAACCATCTGAGGAGCCCTTTTCTCAAATGTCACGCTGGCCAAGAACCATGGGCCCTTCTGCTGGATTCCAGGGACCCTCTGGCCCTTCCCACACTGAGGAAGGAGTGGAGAGTGGAGAAAGGGCACGAGTGGGATCAGGCTCTCTCCTTGGCTGGGCCTTCATGGTTGGGGCCGGGGGGTGGGGGGGACCTTGACCTTTGTACTCAAGCCCAAGCCAGCTGACACTGGGTGCTGAAGCCCCCCAAGCCTCCTGAGCTCTGGAGGAAGGTGGTCCTGACCTGGTTTGGGGGCAGAGGAAGGGGGAGGCTGAGGTCAGAGAATCCTTCCTTGTTCTGGACCAGGACATACTTGGGGACCATGGAAGTTCCCACTGGGAAGTGATGTGCCCCCTCCCTGGCTACAACTCCACTGACCCAAATGGACCAGAGCCACGGGCAGTGGGCCAATGTGAGGACATCCTGTGAGGCCTGGGGCTAGACACTCCCAGCATGGAGCTCCGAGCCCAGGAGGAAAAGGCAGAGAGTGGCCTGCGGGCAGGTTGGACACCTCAGTCCTTCTTGCCTGCCGGGGCCATGCTGCGGGGCAGCAGCTTGGAGTGGCCAGAAGGGGCCAGTGAGGTGCCAGAAGGGGAGTTCAGCTTCACCTTGTCCAGGATGGTCTTCTTGATGGCAGCTGGTGAGACCTTCTCCCGGTCGGCCATGGACTGCAGCTCTCTGGGGAGACAGCGAGGAGGGCTGTGTCCAGGGCTCCGCCTCCTTCCGAGCCCAGGGGTCCAAGTGGGAAGTGGGAAGAAGCCCACGGCTCCCAGCACCTGCCAGCCTAGGGTGCTGCTGTGCTGTGACTCCCACCTCAGGGCCTTTGCCCCTGCAGTTCCTGCTACCAGCTACCCCTCCCCTAGACTGCCGTTCAGCTGCCTCTCACCTCATTCAAGCCAGCTCAGGGTCACCAAATCTACCAGCAGCCCCCCAGACACTGAGCCCTCATAGCCCTGAGCACAGGACACATGCTTCATCTGTCTCCCCTGCAGGTTGGTGCCAGGAGAACAGCACTGCGTTCTAGCCTCACTGTCAGGCAGTGGCAGAGAAGCCTGTGGGCTTGGACTGGAGGGCAGGCAGTGTGGTGAGAAAGAGCCCTGTCCATCCTGGAGGCCTGTCCGTCCCCTGCTCTTTGGATTTCTTTCAGCTCTCATGTGCTGTTGCTGTGCCAGCGCATCCTGTGCTTCTAACTCTCTCAGTCTCCCCGGCAAGGCCAAGAGGAAGGTGTTATCATCAGCCCCACAGAGGTTCCCCCTGGTCTGCCTCCCTGGCTTGGATGACCACCCCAGTCTGAAGGCCACAAGTGATGAAATCACGTGCGGAGCCCAGCGTGGGCCCAGAGGGCAGCCCCTCTTCACAGGATGATGGAGAGTGGTGAGGGATGCTGCACACTGCCACCCCAGGGAACCTCAGGGCTCCCCGCGCCCTACCCGCTGCTAGGCCAGAGCTTGATAAACATCTGGTGAGTGAATGACTGAGTGGGCGGGCAGCAGCGGGGGCCCACCGTGTGCGGATGCAAGAGGCCTCCACAGCATTGATAAGCAGGGAGCGAAAGCCCCCGCTCTCCAGCACGTGCAAGGCGTGGATGGTGGCCCCGCCGGGAGAGGAGACGTTGTCCTTGAGCTGGCCTGGGTGCTGTTCGGAGTCCAGTAGCATCTTGGCGGCCCCCTGAAGCCAGAGAGAAGGGCTGAAGGTTGTGAGGGTACTGCTCCCAGCCCCAACCAACGCAGCACCCACTGACTCTCCACCCATCCACCCCAGAGCACCAGTCTTGGTTCTGGTAAGGAGTGGCCCCCACCAGAGGGTCAGGAAGAACACTAACCAGCAAAGCCTGGGCCCCGAGGCGGACTGCCAGGCGCCTTGGAAGCCCCATCTTCACGCCCCCATCAGCCAGTGCATCCAGGGCTGTGAATGCCTGCAGAGAGAAAGCACCTAAGCTGCTGTCCCAGGCCTTTTCTCCATTTCCTCTAGGCAGTGGTTAGTCCAGCAGCTCTGCCCGCAGGGACCCAGAGCAAGGAGGAGGGTGGAAGATGGGCAGACATGCCCTGAGGTCCTGGGGACTGCCTACTGCCCCCGCCCCTCCTCAATCCTCACATAAGCTGGGCCGCTGCCGCTGAGTCCCGTAACAGCATCAATCAGGTCCTCCTCCACCTCCGTGCAGAAGCCCACACTGCCCATGAGCTGCTCCAGGAGCCTGCCATCCTCCACCTGGGCGTGGGTGCCCGTGGCGTACACAGTGGCTCCTTCCCGCACCACGACTGGCGTGTTGGTCATGCAGCGGATGACTTTGGGGGCCGGCTGGAACGCTGTCAGCTTCTGGGGGAGAAACTGCTGTGTGTCCGTCCCAGCCCCTTGCCCAGCATGCTGTGCTGGGTGAGGGTGTGAACATGCTTACCCAACTGAACGCTTCCTGAGTTCTGTGAGCTATGCAAACACACCCATTCCACAGATGGGAGAACCAGGTGTGGAGCACGCCAGGGCTCCTGAGCCCTCTGCAGTGCACGCTTCCACCCCATCTCCAGACCCCGCCGGACCCCGACCCGCAGTGCCCACCTTCTCGATGGAGCTGATGGTAACACCAGCTGCACAGGATACCACGATGTGCCGATCCTCAATGTCGGCAGCAATCTCATCCAGGATGAAGGGGATAATGTGTGGTTTCACCGCCAGGAAGAGCACGTCACTGTGCTGCACGGTCTCCTTGTTGTGGGGCGTCAGGTTCACCCCCATCTTCTGCAGGGAGCGCCAAGGCGAGCTCAGCCTGCCGTTTTGTGGCTGGCTGGCCCCCTTAGTATCCCCGCAGGCCGAGAGCCCCTCGTGTAGAACAGCACAGAGGATGATGGGAATGTGGGCATGGCAGGGCTGGGGGCTCAAGGCACGAGGCTCTGACACCCTCTAACTGCCTTTCCCACCCAAAAGTGGAGGAAGCATCCTACTCTGGAAGGTATTTTTTTTGTGGGCGGACAAGGGAAACTGCATTCGAACCACAGTCCCGGCCCACCCCACCTAGGGCTGCAGCCCCCAAACCCCTGACCACCTCGTCAAGTGCGAGTGGTGGTGTGGATAGTGGTCTCAAGCTGGTAGCCTGCCCCCCACCCTTGGACATGGAGCCCTCACTCAGCTATGGCAAACTGAAACTGTATTCAGCCCCCAGGTGGTCTCTCCTAGCCCCCATACTGTGATCCCCTGCGGTGGCTCCACTTGGGGAACCCCATTCCTGACCACCAGCTGTGCATGTGCCAGTCACCAAGTTCCCAAGGGCTTAGGGAGGGGACCCATCTGCAGGCCAGGAGGCAGGGTCTTTTAGATACTCCAGCCCAAAGACCCTCTTCTCATTGGCATGGGGGACTGTGGCATGGTGCCTCCCTCTGGGGCCCCTACTCCTGGCCTTCCAGGGTCAAGGCTGTCACACACTGGCCTCTAGAAACACTGACTGGTCACCCTCCACCCTGCACCTACCCTGAGGGCAGAAACAGTGGCCAGGTCCATGTCTGGGGAGCTGGCCATTATCTTGTGGGCAGCCAGGACACCTGTGAGAGACAGAGTTCCTCCTTCAAGGCCAGTCTTGGCGTCCCTCCACCACATCCTCAGGAAGAACAGAAATCGCACCAACCAGGGTAAGACAGCAACCCCTGCCCTACCCCAAACCTTCCAAGGCTACCGTTTCCCACAGCACTCAAATGAGGCACGTTAATGCAGACTCCACCCTCACCTCCCAGCCTGGGGAAGGGCAACTGGCCCACCCTCTCACGCTTGGCCCCTTCCTGGCCTGGCCCCTTCCTGGCCGCAGAGCCTACCTGCTGCTGTGAAGCCCTTGGCCAGGGCAAAGGCCAGCTGGCCAGCCCCAATGAAGCCCACGCTCATGGTGTCTGGAGGCCTGCGCCCACTGCCCTCACAGCTGGCACCGTCTCCGCAGGAGCAGCTGCGGTAAGATGGGGCAGAATCCGGAACAAGAAGTTAGGCGGGCAGTGCCAGGCCTGGCCACTCCACCGCCGACCGGTGACCCCCATCCCAGCGGGTCTAACTCTACCCTGCTCCGGTGCCCCCGCCCACCGCGGCGTCCCGACCTGCTCCCGAGGGTCCCAGACAGGGGGCAGGGAGGGGCGAGCCAGCCTCCGGAAAGGGTCTGGAAGAGGCATGGGGTAAGGGGGACAACCCCACGCCCGAGTCCCCTCGCCACGCCCACGCTCCCCCAGGTCCGAGCCCCCCCGACGCCGGAGGCGAGGGCGCGGACGCGCATTTCCCTCTGCCCGGCGGCACCACCGCCCGCCCGAGCCGAACCCCGACCCCCAGCTTGGCTCCCAATTACCCAGTTACTCGGCGCGGGTCGCCCCCTGTCCGCAGCTGCGCGCCCGCCACGCGGCACCCAGCGCCGGGCCCCCCCCCCGCCCCAGCCAATCCGCGGCGCGGCCGCCCTGGAGCCGGCCAATCCGGAGGCGCGGGAGGTGCCGAGGGGCAGTTGCATCATCCGCTCACCCCCCGCCCCCTCCAGCTGGGCCCAGTCGCCCCCGCGCTCCCGAACCTGCGCCTTCAGTCCCGGCCCCAGCGCACCAAAACCCTCGCCGCCGCCCCCCCCCCCCCCGCCCCCACCGTGACCGCGCCTGAGGACTGAGGGCGCCGGGGGAGGGAGGCAGGAGCCGGGCCCTCAAAGAGCGGCCCTGGGCTAGGGCTCCTCTCTCGGGGCCCTGTCGTTGGACACAGACACGGACACGTCAGGCTGGCATCCCTGACGGCGTGGCCCTCACTCGGGTTTGGAAACTGGAGAGATAGCCCGGACTTTCTCAGAATCTCAAAACGGAGAGGCACCTGGGAGGTCTAGGTCGGTCCCCCTGAGATCTGGACCCCCTCCTTCCCACCTGGGGTTTCTGCTCTCCAAGTCTCTTCTAAGGCTCAGGTGCCCTTTGAAAACTGCATGACACTGGGGGCCACTGGCCTGTTACCACGTGAACCTCCTCAAACAGGCTCTCAGGGTGGGTGGTGGTCAACCAGTAGATAGAGGAAGATGATCCCCCTAGTGCCCCCAGTTCCCACGGAGCACCCGTGTCTCCTGACATCTCATCTGCAGGGTCCGTGGAATTTTTTGACCCTGGGTTTTCCGAAGAACAAAGCTCTAGTCATCTCCCCCTGAGGACGTGCTCAGGGCTCATCTGAGCTGAGTCTGCATTTGGGTTTCAGGATAGTCTGGGGTCCCAGTCAGCAGCAGGGTTAAGAGCAAAGTAAGAAGCGTCATCATTGACAACCCATCCCCCCACCAGGGGAGGGAGTGAGCTGCTTTATTTTTTGGGTTCTGTATCTTAAATGATGACAAACTGTTCTGAAATGTAATTTCAGTGTTACTTGGATGATTGTGCCCCAGAAGCAGGGCTGTGAGTTCTCCTTGACATAATAATCACCAACATCAACACCACCAGACCACTGTGTAGTGAGCATGTGTACACGGCAAATGTCCAGGCCTCCTTGTATGTTTATTCTGGTGTTCAGTCCTCACCCTCTGAGGGAGGATCTATAGTAAGATCTGGTTCAAAGTGGACTGTTCAGGGAGTGGCCCAGACTCAAACCCATAGACGCAAACCTGGGGGTCCCACTCCATTTTAACTGACTGTATATAATCAGAGAACAGAGTCCATCCTTTAAAAAGTATTGTTTCTCAAGTGACAACAACAAATAACTCCTTCCTCCAAAAAGCAAGAGTCATCTGATCCAGGGAGAGAATAGCATGAAGACAATTCCCAGGGCAGCCTCCCGGAGGCCGGACAACATCTGCCCTGCGTATCTTGAGCCCTGGAACCCCTTCCCTCCTCTCTCTCCCCCTCAGGATCTTTGAAACTTAGGGTGTGTGGAGCTCTGGGGGCAGAAGGCCATAGGACAGTGAGGAAATTGGGAGTTGGTGACAGATAACTCATTTCAGAAATTTGATTAGAAAAGGAAGACTGTCTAGGCCTCCCAGTGAGCTGGGAAGGGTGTGGCCTATATGCTCCTTTGTCTCCTGGTAACACACTCCCAACCCCCCCCCCCCCCTCAGCCAGCAGGGCCCTCAGGACACCTCAGGACACAGGGGTCCCTGCCCCCTCAGGGATCTGCTGCTGAAGACAGGCCTCTCCAGGTAAAGGACCCCTGTGCGTGTGCCCTCCCCAGTGGGCAGGCGGGCCACTTCTCTCACACTGTGCATGGCGCCAGCACAGGGAGCCCTTGGACCCCGTGCCTAACAGCTGCTTGGGCTTTGCTGCCACGGGTATAGCAGCCCTTCTGCCCACTGCTATGCCCAGGGCCCTTGGAAACCCTGGCGGTGGTGGTGAGTGCCGAGAGCTCCCCACCCCCATCCTCCCCTTGCTGTCACCCACCTGGGGAGAGGACACTACTTCCTCAGGAGACCACTCTTACCCCCAGAGTGCCCCAGCCCTCCCACAGCTGCCTCCTTCCTCAGCCAAGCCCAGTCTAGGCTCTTCTCTGGGAACATGCTGGTGGATGGCCCAGGAGGTACAGCTGGCCACCACCCCCTCTGGCTACCACCCCCTAAGCAGAAACTTCTCCATGCAAATCAGCGTTGGTGTTTATTTTCTGCTCAAGGCCAGGGGCCAGTCTATGGGCTGAGCGGCTGTTGTGCTTCAGCAGCTAGTGGGCTGCTCTGGGCTGGCCCAGTCTGGGTTCTTGAGTGGAAGAAGCTGCCTGGAGTGTGGAGGGCAATGGCCCCAGCAGGCCCTCGTGGTTGGCAGCCAGGCAAATGAACACTTGAACAGAGGTGGTGGGCCTGTGAGCACCAGGGTGATGCCTGGTGCCCAGTGGCTGCCCCAGACTGGTCCTCCCCTGGGTCAGGGCTGCCCTAGGCCAGCCCCCCGGGGCCCATGGCAGGCACTGCAGAAGCTGCGGCGTCGAGGCAGACAGCGGGGGCCCAGTGGTGGCTCCCTGCCTGGGTGGGAACCCAGCTTCTCCTTAGCATGCTCTGCTCTTGTCAGTGTTGCCGGCCCCATGGGTCCCTCCAAGCCTGCACTGTCTCCAGCTTGCTGAGGCTGCCCTGTGTGACCACACCAGAGTCCTTGCTCAGCTTCCAAAGCTGTGGCCACTCAGAGGTGGCAAGGCGGGGTCCTGATTCCCAGCTCCTCCTCGAGTTGGCACAGATGCCCCAGCAGGGCCCTGCTTGGATAGCTGTCCTTCCAGGGTTCCAGGAACTGCCCCTTCAAGGCTAGAGGAAGTGCAGGCTCACCACGCTCCTTTTCCACACTACTTAGTTTACTCAGCCCAAATGTGGTCTCCAGACATTTATGGACGCTTGGAGCCAACTTCTTAACCCTAGCCTCAGGGTCCCCATCTGCAAATTGGGTCACAACAGCGCCTGCTTCAAAGTCTTCTCATGTGTTACAGTGGCCAGCACTGAGGCAGGGTGTGCCAGCAAATGAAGAGAGACAGACAGAGACAAAGACAGAGAGATAGACAGAGAGGGAGAGAGAGGGGCTGGGAGTTGCCTGGCAGAGACTCCTTCCCCGTGACCTGTTCAGGGCTCCGAGACCTGTTCTGTCCCCCCTCCGCCCCTCCCTGAGCTGAGCTGCTGAGCACGGCCAGAAGCCCAGCCATGGCTCTACTGGCTGCCTCCCTCTGGCTTGTCCCTGGAGGTCTGGGTTCACCTGGGTCCCCTCATGGTGCCTGAGCCCGTGGAGAGCAGAGGTGGGTGGGCCGCTGCCTGTCGGGCTACAAGGTAGGCACGAAGCGGATCCTCTGGGAGTAGGCCAGGTCGGCGACGTAGAGGAGCAGGTTGACATAGGTGAAGGTGGCCACCACCAGCTGGCTGTCCCAGGGGCAGCTGCCCCTCAGGCAGTCGGGGGGGCGCCCAGGCTCACCGTACTTGGGGTCGAAGCAGAAGACGGGCCAGATCACTGCAGCGCTGAGGTAGAGGAGCACAGCCAGGAAGGTGTACACCACCACTACACGGTCGAAGGGGCAGCCCAGGCCCCCCGTGTGGCCCATCACGCTCAGGGCCACCACGGCCACTGTGGCCAGGAAGCACAGGCTGTAGACGGCCACACACCACTGGGTGGCCACGTAGCGCCCGTAGCGGCTGTCATGGACCAGCGCCCCAAATATGATGCAGGCCACAAAGGCCTGGACGATCTTGAGGAGTCCCGACACTGTGGCCATGTAGCTGGCCACCTGGCCTGGCCGGGCCCGGGTCAGGGCCACCTCCGTGGCATAGGCCAGGAAGAGGAGCCCGGCGAAGATGCTGGCTGCTAGGCGGAAGTCCCTGGCTGTGCAGCCCGTGGGCTCGGGTGGGCACTCCAGCTGGGTGAAGTACAGTGGGTAGATGACCGCAGCTGTGGCGGACAGCAGCGTGGCCAGCATGGCAAAGGCTGCTGTGAAGTTTCCCCAGGACAGGCGCAGGCAGCTGTGCAGCCGGGTGAACTCACAAGCCACCACCAGGACCGAGAGCGCGAAGCAGAAGCCCCAGGCGGCCATGCAGAAGGTGCCCTGGACGCCATCGAAGCCGCCTCGGTGGGCCACCAGGCTGAAGGTGGTGCAGCCAAAGGCCAGCTGCAGCACACGGGCTGTGCCCACTGGCGATGTCACAGCGCCCAGGTGCAGGTACCCACCCCCGGGGGGCTCCATGGTGCTGCCCATGTGGCCGGCCGCGTCTCTGCTTCACACAGTGCCTGGTGGCCCCAGAGCCTGCAGCAGCGGCAGATGCCAGCAGGCTGCAGTGGCAGTGACGCTGGTGACATTGCAGCAGAGCAGCCTCTCCACCGCCTGTGTGGGGAGGGCTGAGGCCCCCCCAGCTCTATAAATAGGTGACCGTGATCAGAGCCCCGGAATAGCAGCTTGCGTGCCTGTGCCTGTCCCTATCCAGGAGGGACATCTGACCCTTGCGATCCACCGAGCCCCTGCCAGGACCATTAACCCCTTGGCTGCTGGCACCGCCCCCACCTCCAAAGCACCTGCTTCTGTCGGTCAGTCGGCGCCACTGCCCATGGGGGAGGGGGAGGGAGAAGAGCAGAGAGGATCAGGCACCCCAGCTCCAGCAGCTTCAAGGCTGGCCTTGCTGGGGGAGGGGCACAGGGAGGAGAGGGCGGCAGTGGGGGATCTGGGAGGCCTGCAGGGCTCGGTTCACAGCTGGGATGGTTTCAGGACCGCATTGTCATTTTCCCTTGGCCCACACTCAGCTCTGATTCCTGGGAGGTGGTGGGAAAGGGGAGTGGAGATCCTGTGCCCCACTCCCAAAGGTGCCCACCCTCATTGTTCTCACAGCCGCCAGCCTGACCTGGGGGAGTTAAGTTTTAGTTATTATTTGGGGGGATCATAATGGAGTAAGCACTTTACTTGTCCCTCCTAGACATGTAAACACCTAGGAAAAACTCAACTCTCCCATTTTTAGTCTAAAATGTTAAAAATATATGAAATGTTTTTGAAAAGGAAAAGAAAATTTTCTGACTGTAATCAGCACAGAAAAAGAGAAGGAAAGATTGCCAGTAATTAATCTGCCTGTAATTAATTTGCCTGTAATTCTATCTCCTAGATTCAACCCCTATGAACATCCCGTGTATACAGTTGGCCCTCTGTATCCACAGGTTCCCTATCCACGGATTCAACCAACAGCAGATTGAAAATATTGGGGGAAAAAATTCCAGAAATTTCCAAAAACCAAAACTTGAATTTGGCATGAGCCAGCAACTATTTACATAGCATTGACTTTCTATTAGGTATTATAAGTCATCTAGAGATAAGTTAAAGTATATGGGAGGGGAATTCCCTGGTGGTCCAGTGGTTAGGACTTGGGACTTTCACTGCCGTGTCCCTAGGTTCAATCCCTGGTTGGGTGACTAAGATCCCGCAAGCCGAGAAATTCGACCAATAAATAAATAAAAACAAAATAAAGTGTACAGGAGGATGTGCATAAGTTATACACAAATACTATGCCATTTTATACAAAGGACTTGGGCATCAGTGGATTTTGGTATCCTGGGGGGTCCTGGAACCAATCCCCTCTGACACTATATATACAGCCTTATGTGTATTTCCCCCAACTTCTCATTTAGGAAAATTTCAAATTTACAGAAGAGTTGCAAAATAGCACAATGAACACTCATATATCTTTCACCCAGATTCAAGAATTATTAATATTTTGGGACTTTCCTGGTGGTCCAGTGGTTAAGACTCTGTGCTTCCACTGCAGGGGGCACAGGGTTCAATCCCTGGTCAGGGGAGTTCCGCATGCCGCGGGCTGCAGCCAAAAAAAAAAGAATTATTAATACTTTGCCCTGTTTGTGCTCTCTCTCCCCCCCATTAATAATTAATAATAACATTAATTAATTCTGGAGATATGACAATTCTCCCCTAGATACTTCCATGGACACCTCCTAAGAGCAAGGCCGTTTTCCTACAGAACCTGAACACAGTGACCACACTTGGGAAATTGAAGAATGATCACCTAATACACAGTCCTGCAGTTTCCCCCACCTGCCCCCAAACTACACTTTATAGCATTTTTAATTTTTGCACCAGGATCTGATTGGAATTATACATTGCATTTGGCTGTCATGTCTCTCATTTTCCTTTTTTCTGGAATAGTCTCTGCTTTTTTAATATTTCATAACACTGATTTTTTTGAAGTGTCCCAGCCAGCGGCCTCTAGAGCCCGCGAGCCACAACTACTGAGCCCGTGTGCCACAGCTACTGAAGCCCGCTCACCTAGAGCCCGTGCTATGCAACAAGAGAAGCCACTGCGGAGGATTACTGGACTGAATGTCAATATTATGACATAGTATGAGTGTGTTTCATGTTTGGTAATTGCAATCATTGTTGCTTTTGTAGTGGTCATCCATGTACAATGCTTGGTGTCAGTCTATTTATCCCTTGTAAAAATAAAATACAGTGTGTGTGTGTGAAAAAAAAAAAAAAACAAGAGAAGCCACTGCAATGAGAAGCCCGCGCACCGCAACGAAGAGGAGCCTCCGCTCTCCGCAGCTAGAGAAAGCCCACGCACAGCAACAAAGACCCAACGCAACCAAAAATAAATAACTAAATAAAATTGATTCTTTAAAAAATAATAATAATAAATAATTTAAAAATTATCAGCTCCTTCTCTGAAAGAGGCCTTGAGAATCTGAGAACAAATCACAACAAAATCATCTTTCCTTGCTTTGCCATTCTGGCTCTGCCCGCCCACAGGGCCCGGGGTAGCTCGGGGTCCCCACCACGGTCTGGGCGGCTGCTTCATGGCTGGACCATGGCGAGGCTCCCTGGACCCTGCCATAGGCCATGCTCCCAATTCTAGACACCAACTCCCAGCTGCTTGGCCACTGGGCTACTTGGTGACAATGTTTTCTGCTTGTGAGCTTTTGCTAACATGTTACAATTACAGAAACAGAGCGATTCTAAATTGACAGCTTCCCACAGTGTGAAAATATCAACAAAGTAAATGTGGCTGGAAATCACTTAAAGTTCATCAGTAGGGATTGGTGAGTAAACTTGAGCACATCCGCATGAGGGACACTTAGGACGCCCTGAAGTCGCCTCATAGAAGAGCAGGTAACGTGGTGGGAGATCACAAGGGCAGCGATCTGTGTGAAGACAAAAGGACCTGTGGGCACATGTGCCTCTGAAGAGAGAGAAAGGCCGAGTAAAAGCCTGAGATGCCCCACTGTCACGTCCGAGGCGCGGGGCAGCAGGTGCTTTGGCTCTCCTTTGGGTTTTCAGTGTTTTCCAGTTTTAAAATAAATATGTACTACTTCCTAAACCAGAAAAAAAGAATAATTTTAAAAATAAATGAAGTAGGGCTTCCCTGGTGGCTCAGTGGTTAAGAATCCGCCTGCCAATGCAGGGGACACGGGTTCGAGCCCTGGTCCGGGAAGATCCCGCATGCCGTGGAGCAGCTAAGCCTGTGCGCCACAACTACTGAGCCTGCGCTCTAGAGCTGGAGAGCCACAACTACTGAAGCCTGCGCGCCTAGAGCCCTTGCTCCACAACAAGAGAAGCCACCGTAGTGAGAAGCCCATGCACCACAACAAAGAGTAGCCCTGGCTCGCGGTAACTAGAGAACGCCCCCGCGCAGCAACAAAGACCCAACCCAGCCAAAAATAAATAAATAAAAGAAATAATTTTTAAATAAATTAATTAATTAATTAAAAATAAATGAAGTATAAATAGGTTTATATTCTTGTATGAATAAAAAACTTGCTTTAAAAAATAAAAAAAATAATAAAAATAAAAATTGAAAAAAGGACTTCTCTGGCGGTCCAGTGGTTAAGACTCTGAGTTTCCGCTGCAGGGGACACGGGTTCAGTCCCTGGTCAGGGAACTAAAATCCCGCATGCTGCACAGTGCGGCCAAAAAAATAAAAAAGATTAAAAAAAAAAACCTTCCTTTTACAAAATTTTTAAATAGACTTTATTTTCTAGAACAGCTGTAGATGCAAAAAGAAACTGCACTGATAGAGCTCCCATATACCTCATATCCAGTGTGTTCTATTGGGAACACCTTTTTTTTTTTTTTTTTTTAATTCTCTGTATTATTTTATTTGGCTGCGCCACGCAGACTGCAGGATCTTAGTTCCCCGACCAGGGATTGAATCTGGGCCCCCTGCAGTGGAAGCGTGGAGTCTTAACCGCTGGACCGCCAGGGAATTCCCCTATTGGGAACATCTTATGGGACATTTGTTACAATTAATGAGCCAATGTTGATAAATCATTATTAATACACTATTATTAAGCAAAGTGAATGCTTTATTCAGGTTTCCTCAGTTTTAACGTCATGCCCTCCTGCTGCTCCAGGACCTGTCTCGGACCCCACGTGGGACATTCAGTCATCACGTTCTCCTCTGGCTGCTCTTGGCCGGGACGGTCTCTCAGACTTTCCTGGTTTGAACGACCCCGACGGTTTGAAGGAGGGCTGGGCAAGGAGGCGCAGACTGTCCCTCTGCTAGTTTGTCTGATGTCTTTCTCATTATTAATCTGGGCTTGTGGGTTTGGGGGAGGAAGACCACAGAGGAAAAGTGCCCTTCTCATTACATCCCTTCAGGGCCTGTGCTCTCAACATGACTCCTCACCGTGGCTGTGCCCTTGGTCACTTGGCTGAGGTATGTCTGTCAGGTGTCTCCACTGGGGAGTTCTTCTTTCTCCCCCTTTCCATCCTGTTCTCTCTGGGGGCGGGATGTCACCATGCATGGCCCACACTTAAGGGGGGTGTATGCTTCCCCTCCTTGAGGGGACAGTATCGAAATAAATTATTTGGAAATCTGCAAAGAGATTGTTTTTTTCTCCCCCACTTAATTTCTTCAATTATTTAGTTATATCAGTATGGACTTGAGGATATTTATTTTATTTTTATTATTATTTTTTAATTAATTTATTTATTTTTGGCTGTGTTGGGTCTTCGTTGCTGCGCCCAGGCTTTCTCTAGTTGTGGCGAGCGGGGGCTACCCTTTGTTGCGGTGCGTGGGCTTCTCATTGCGGTGGCTTCTCTTGTTGCAGAACACGGGCTCTAGGCGCGCGGGCTTCAGTAGTTGTAGCACACGGGCTCAGTAGTTGCGGCTCACGGGCTCTAGAGCGCAGGCTCAGTAGTTGTGGCGCACGGGCTTAGTTGCTCCGTGGCATGTGGGATCTTCCCGGACCAGGGCTTGAACCCGTGTCCCCTGCATTGGCAGGCGGATTCTTAACCACTGCGCCACCAGGGAAGCCTGACATTTATTTTATACTTTGGGTTATAGTCCAAAACTACATTTTTTTATTCTGTTGCTCAAAGCCTTCCATGTGTCCCCTTACATACCCCCATCAATGGGGGTGGGGTTTGTTTTTCGGCACCTCCTCGCTGCAGGCACTGCAAGATGCCCGGGGCTCATCCTGCACGCTTCCCGCTACGTGTTTTCCAAGGAGCCCTGGTTCCTGTTATTGGAGATGGTGTAAGAGACTAAGATCTGGGTGCCAGGTGTGCTCATTGCTGCTGGAGTGAACTTTCACACATTGTAACAAGTATTTGTATGTACAAATAAAACAATGTTATTCAAAATATATTTAAAGAATTTTCCTAAAAGGGCCTGCAAAGGTCATTAAAACTAGGTAGTACACATATATCAGGTTTTACCAAAACCTCTGGGTTTCTTCTCTTCACGTCTCCCTGTGGCTTTAAAATTTCCAGGAGTGTGTTATTATTATTTTTTTCTATTCCTTCTGATTAATGTTTTCATTCACTAAACAAGTTCTTCTGCAGTAGCTGCTGAGTGCCAGGCCTCGTTCTAGGCACTGAGAAACAGCAACGAACAAGGGAGACCAGAGTCTTTGTCCTCTTGGAGCTGCTGTTTTCACCACGTCATGTCAAGGGTCTGTGCTCTCAACATGGCTCATATCAAAACCGAGCAGAAAGCACCGAGAGTCCCATATACTCCCTGCCCTTAACCAGGCACAGCCTCCTCATTATCTACATCCCCACCAGAGTGATGTACCATTGATTTTTTACCATCGATGAACCTACACTGATCTGTCATCATCACCCAGAGTCTACAGTTTACATCAGGATTCACTCCCGGTTTTGTACCTTCTATGAGTTTGGACAAATGTGTAATGACATGTACCCACCATATTGTGGGACCATACAGAGTTGTTTCTCTGCCCTAAGAATCCTCTGTGCTCCACCTATTCATCCCCATCCTCACCCCTGGCAACGAGTGATCTTTTTACTGTCCCCATAGTTTTGCCTTTTCTAGAATGTCATAGAGTTGGAATCACACCATATGTAGCCTTTTCTGAATGGCTTCCTTCACTTAATAATATGCATTTAAGGTTCCTCCCGTCTTTTCATGGCTTGATAGCTCATTTCTTCTTAGCGCTGAGTAACAGTCCATTGTCTGGATGGACTGCAGTTTATTTACCCGATCATCTACTGAAAAGAAATCTTGGTTGCTTCTGTCCTGAGCATTTTTGCTGCTACGGGAAGCCTGTGATGTGGAAAATGTAAAGCAGCAACATTTCTAGAAAAGTTGGGGACTTCCCTGGCAGTCCAGTGGTTAAGAATTCGAGCTTCCACTGCAGGGGGCACAAGTTCGATCCCTGGTCAGGGAACTTAGATCCCGCATGCCGCGTGGCACGGACAAAAAATAGAAAAAGAAAAGTCGGGAAGTCAGTGTGTCACATCGATGGCTCGCTAAGCACTGCAGGTTTGGCGTCACCCACTGTCCTTACGGGTCCTGGGCTCATTTTGCCACTAGTTCCCACGGTAAAGCACAGAGGTCGGAGGTAGGCCTTTCTCCCCATGTTCCTTCTTTGTCAGGAACATGGGAAGAAGGAATTTATTCATTTGGTGAAATCCCATTGGGCCTAACCCACAAGTATAACATTCAGTGGGCCTGACATGCCTGAGACACACAAAGCTACCCTCTGACTCTTCAGCCCACCTCAAACAGAGCAAGACATCTGTCTGTGCTGATGTCACTGCCTGCCGCCCTTCTCCACACAAGGAACTGGTCTTGCACCAGCACCTCTGGGGTCCCCCCCACCCAGCTCTGACCGAAGCATGGGCCCCTCCCTCCAAACAAGTCTCCCCAGGTAGGTGAAGGCCAGGTCCCTTTCAGGTCCTCCCAGCCGCCTCTCCCACTGGGAGCCCACTGTTGCATGGGGAGACCTGTCCATGGCCCTCCAGGGAGGCCAAGGATGGGGCTGCTCCCCCAAACCAGCAGTTGCCCCTGGGTACCCCTTCTTTCATCTCCAGCCTTTTGCCACCCCCCTCCCTGACCTGTTTCCCTTGGCCACTGGGACTCCGTGGCTTCCCACAAGAGTGGTCCACAGAGGAAACCATGATTGGGCCAATTAGCTCCCCCTGGGGAAGCTGACATTGGTGATGAGTGGGCCGCAGGTGGGCCCAGAGCTAATAAGACCTCAGGGGATACCCCCAGTCTTGGCGTGGGTGAGAGGATGGGGTTTCCGTGATTCTCCCCACTCTGGGACTGGGGCTGCAGACTCCCTGAGAGAGGCTGGGTGGTCAGAGGCTGGGAGCAGAGCCCAGGCATGAATCCTCCCTCTGTCCCTTCAACCCTTCACATAGCCTCTTTGGGCCTCAGTTTCTTTATCCGTAAATTGGGGTTTTATAATAAGACCTACTTGCCCGGCGCCTGGAGGAGTCAGGGTGCCATGTGCGTGGGGCACTTAATGCAGGGAGTGCTGAGGAAGCCACGTCTGTTGGAGGGTCATGACCTGGCCACCTGTTGGGGGACCTTATCAGTGTGTCACTGAAACCACAGGTGCTTGCTTACTGTCTTTGACCCACATGCCACTTCTGGGCGCATCCCACAGAGGCGACGGCCGCGTGCAGTGATGCTGACACAGGCTGGCCACGCTGCACCCTTCGTACCTGAAGAGGGTGTGAAGCACAGAGCTCACTGCTCACTGGGAATGTCCCGCCAGCATGGAGCTCTCCGCGGCCCCAAGATGCAACGGGAAGTAGAAACCAGGCGACAAGTGTATGGCATGCAGTCACATGTGGAAGGAAAAGTGTGTGTGTGTGTGTGTGTGTATGTACGTGTTTATGGGAAGCCAGGTCCTCTGGGACTAGCCACAGATGCAGAGCCAAGGGCTGGCCAGAGGGAGAATTTTCACCCTCCAAAGCTTTGCTTCTTTCAAATTCTGGACCATGTGCATGTGTGACGTAGTGAAAATAAATACAATACAAACTTCTAAGAAAGTGTTAGCTGGGTAGGGAGTGTTTTGTGATAAAGTTTTCAAAGTGGAGGTTGCTGGTGGAGACAAACATTGTGGATGTACAAATGCTGAATCATGCACTTAGAAATGGCGGGGTTGCGGCGTGAATGTCACCCCAAGAACAAAATGAAGAGGAAAGGGAGCTTAAAACCTTGCTGGGGGCTCGCCTGAAACAAGCCCATTACTGCTGTTTGCTGAAACGATGAACAGAAGGAGCAGGGGTTGAAGGGCAAGAGGCCCCATGGTCGCCTCCAGTCTCTCTGCCGCCCTGGGTTTGGGGGAGTCGGGGTTGGGGGAGGGGTGTGAAGTGGGCAAAGTGGCCCCTCAAATAAACACATCTACAGGGTGAGGCTCTTTTGTTATCTTTTTTCTTCATTATTTAAAAAAAATATGTTACAAAACAATATCATTCACTATATATTTCTTGCTTATTTTTCTTTTTTAAAAAATTAAAGTAATAAAAAAAGTCACTTTATAAAATAATACAAAAGGGCAGGAGAGGCTGGGGGCTGGGCTGGGGGGGGCCTTTCTGGGCTAGGGGCTGAGGAATCCAGTGCTTCTGACTCCCCACTGTGGGCTGGAGGCGGGGGTCAGGAGGGAGGGATGGGAGGGGGCCCAGGGCCACAGCTGGGCTGACGGTGGGTCCATCTCAGGCTGGGCCTCCCAGAGGCAGTGGGAAAGAGGCAGTGAAGGCTGCCAGGGGAGGGCATCCAGACCCAGGATGGGGATGGCCGGGGCCCTGCTGCCCTAGGAGGGCAGGAGGGCCTGGAGGGGAGGTGGCCTGGGCGGGGCCCTAGCTCCCGCTACTCAGCATCCCCAGCAGTTTACTGGGCTCCAGGCCCTGCTGCTGTGCCACTGTCTGCACATCGAAGCCCATGTGCATCAGGAACTGGGCCACGTTCATCTCCTGCCCTGTGAACTGGTCCCGGATGGTGGGGCAAGAGGGGTTGCAGTGGGGCCAGGGGCAGCTGTCCACCAGGTGGATGGGGCAGCCCTTCAGGGGCGCTTTGCTGGCCTTGTGGCTGTCGTGGAGGCTTCTGTCCCAGCAGTGCAGTGCCCGGGGCAGTGAGGTCCCCTTTACCTGGACGTCTGTCCAGTGGCTGCAGACAGAAACGCAGGTGGGGGTCACTCAGGTGTGGCCAAAGCAGAGGATGGCATTGCTACCACTGAATTCTTGCCACACAGCGGGTTGTCTAAGTGATTTTGAAAGCCCCCAAAAGAAGCCAGAGCCGGGGAGGCGGGTGGGCAGGCCTGCTGGGGATGGGGGCACTGCAGATGCTTGGAGTGAGAGCCATGGATACGAGCTGTCCTGGGGCTTGGCGACACTGACCTTCGGATGATGATCTCGTGGGAGAGGCAGGCAGGGGCAAAGCTGGCCCTGTTGGGGAGAAGACGACCTGTGAGCACCCATGTCCCACCTCAGCCCTTCCCCACCCCCAAAGCCCACAGGTCACAGCAGCTTCAGCCCCCTCTCCTGGGAGGCTGTCCCCTGCCTGGCTCCTACTTCCCTCCTGCCGCTGTGCCAGCCAGCAGCTCCCCCAGGCCTTGTTCCCCCCAGCACACATGCTGCCTACTAACCCCGGTCCCTTTCAGCCTCCAAATCCTGCTCGGAGTCGGGGCTCCCCTGGACAAGTGAATATTTTGTTTTTCTTTCTTTTTTTTCTTAATATACTTTAGCTTTTAATCGAAGTTTTAGGTTCACATCAAAATTGAATGGAAGGCATAGAGAGCTCCCATTTATCCTCTGCTCTTATACACGCACAGCCTCCCCCATCATCAACAACCCCCACCAGTTGGTACATTTGTTACAATCAATGAACCTACACTGACACATCATTACCACCCAGAGTCTGTACATCAGGGTTCACATCAGGGTTCACTCTTACATCAGGGTTCACTCTTGGTGTTGTACGTTCTATGAGTTTGGACAAATGTGTAATGCCATGTATCCACCATTGTGGTACCATACAGAGTAGTTCCTCAGGCCTAAAAATCCTGTTCCCCACCTATTCATACCTCTCTCCCCCAACCCCTGGCAACCACTGATCTTTTTACTGTGTCTGTAGTTTTGCCTTTTCCAGGATGACATAGAGTTGGAATCACACAGCATGTAGCCTTTTTAGATTGGCTTCTTTCACTTGGTAACACGCCTTTAAGGTTCCTCCTGTCTTTTTGCAGCTTGATCGCTCACTTCTTTCTAGCGCTGGGTAAAATCCCCTTGTCTACATGGACCACAGTTTATCATGTACTCAAGGACCCCTTGGCTGCTTCCTGTTTTCCATCTTTGAGGCCTCTCTTTTTAAGTCAAGTGGTTTACTGTATATTTGGGGTGGGGGCTGAGTGGGGTCCCCAACACACTCACGGCACGTCCTTGAGTGTGTTCCGCAGCTCACGGCCCAGGTTTTGGATGTACAGCCACTGGCCCTCCTGCACCGGCTGCCCCGTGAGGTGCACATTGTCCACAGTCAGCTGGGCCTCGTCAAACAGCCACTGTACCACGAACACCGGGCCTGGGGGGACGGCTCAGATGGGCCTCGCCTCGGTGCTCTGTCCCCCACCCCAGGCTCAGGGGCCCGAGGCCGCAGTCAGCTCCATAGCAGGCTCACAGGCCAACCGGGCTCTCTGTGCAGGGTGCCGGCCGCCAGCATCCCCAGCACCCTTCCTTGAAGAGATGCCTTGTTCCCTCCCCGCACCTTGGCCTGACTCCCAGGGACTCCACTTTGACCAAAACATGGTGATGATGTCCCTTCAAGTGTGGGGCTGGGGGGGACAGCCAAGGCCCCACACAGGGGCAGCACTGGGATCCAGCTCCAAAGCACGTTCCTCATCGTGGATGTGGAAAGCATGACTAACCATCCTGGTTTGCCTCGAACCAAGTGGACTTCTAGTGCTAAGACCAGGAAAGTCCCAGCCAAGCCCAGATGACTTTGTCACCCATCCTAGGTGGGACAGTGGTCTCTGGGCCTAGCCTCTGAGGGCTGGACTCCAGGCTGGGTTTCCAGTAGGCGCAGATAGTCTAAACACCCCCCGCCGCCCCATATGCCCACTCACAGCGCAGGGTTGGGTAGACTTTGTAGCCAAAGAAGCAGTTCCACTCCTCGCCCTCCTTGAACTGGCGCCTACAGCGCTCCGGGACCACCCCATTCCAGTACCTAGGCCACATGCTGCAGGTTAGGCTGCCCCTGGCCCCCCATGAGCTTCTCCACCCACAGATGCCACCACACCCCAGGCCCGCTGCACAGGATGGGCCCTCCCTCCCAGGGCACCTGATGCCCCGGCGGATGGCCTCCGTGGGCGCGCAGGTGATGGTGTCAATGCAGTCTGTGCGGCGGTACTGCTTGTTGTCCAGGAACCAGCCAGAGTCAGCCAGGCCCCGCACCTGGATGGCTGGATAGCCCAGCTCCTCCAGCTGCTCGGCCACGCGGTCCACGTTCAGCAGCACTCCTGTGCCTCCCGCGCTGCAGGGAAGGCGGGATGTCAGGCCAGGCAGATGAGGAGGACGCTCACCCACCAGGGCCCGCCCAGCCCCAGGCCCATCCCCAAGCCCATTCCCGAGCAGGCAGGGATCTGAGAGCATTCTGGGCTGCCAACACGTTCTGTGTTCATGTGTAAGTCCCCTGGGCCCTTCGAGGTCTTGGAGGCAGAGAAGGGCTGGCAGAGCTCCCGGCACTGACCCAGCGCTAAGTGTCAGGTCATCCCACTTCCTCCCACCCCTCCTTCCCTTCCTCTCTCTCACTCTCTGACTCAGTTTCCTTATCTGAAAATTAAGATGAACTAGGTGGCCCAGGCCCCTCTGTCCATTCCTTGGATGTCCCCTGGGTCCCCTACATGCCCTGCTGGGATACAGTGACCAGCAGGTGTGATCCTGCCTACAGGGACCCCAGCCCTGGTGGTACATGGGTTCACAGCTAACCCCTAACCAATTGCCTAGGTCAGTGCAGTCCAAGGCTTCCCTCACACCCAACAACCATGGACCCAGAAGCATCCTCTGGACAGCTTCTAGCTACATGGCACCTGGGAGCCGAACCTCTGAGATGCCCCGTGATGCTGAGCCTCCCGGTCATGCACCTGCCCTGGCTCAGCCCCATCTTCTCCCTTCCATCCACACTCCCACCCCAGCCCCTGCCCAGCCCACCTGCTCCCTGCCAGCAGCAGCACCTTGGCCCCGCTCAACCCTTTGCCCAGGAGCTCTCGCACAACCTCCTGGATGATGAGGGCGCCCATGAAGGCGTACTCGTCTGCACAGAGAAGGAGGGTGGCTTCAAGTGGCGGCCTGGACACAGAGCAAGGCCTCCCACCCCCAGGTTGGCAGAAGGAGGGGTATAGCTGGGGGTCTGGAGGGTCTTAGAAGGGATGGGAACAGGGGCTGGGTAGACTAGAGGGAGGTGGGTTAGGTGCACAAGGCTGTGCTGGGGGCCCTCCCGCAGGGAACACCCAGGAGTGAGGACCCCCCGGGGCCAGGCCAGCCATGGACAAGCCAGGCAATGGGTGCTGGGGGCAGGCACCCTGGGACACACTATCAAAGGGTTAGAGAGAGTTACAAGGCTGGAAGTCCATATTTCTCCAGAAGCTCCGTCCTCCCTGCCCTGCCTCTGTCGGAGGTGGGGGGGAGTTGGGGGAAGGCAGGGGACTCACTCTTCTCAGACTTGGATGAAGCCCCACTCCAGACATCGCTGGAGCAGTAGGGGATGAAGCTGTGACACAGGGATGGTGTGAGCCCGCCATGCTTCTCTGTTGCCCGAGGACCCCAGGAAGGACCACCCTCCTCAGGAAGGACTCCTGAGGACAGGAACCCCCTAGGAAGACCTCTCCCAGGACCAGACCCCCTCAAGGATGGGATCCCCAAGGATGGACTCCCCCCTAAGAACCTCTTAGGAAGGATCCTCCAGGAAGGACCCCCAAGGACAGGACCCCCAAGGAAAGACCTTCCGGCTCCCTCTTACACCATGTTGGCGTTCCACCAGTGGGGATTCTCCTCTGGCTGGGAGGACAGGATCCCCGTGCCTGTGGCAGGGGAGGACAGAGGCAGTGGGTCTTTCTGGTGGGAGGGGAGCATGCAGGGGTGAGGACTACAGGAAGGTGTGGGGCTGTGGAGGCATCCTACTCGGCCACAGCAAGGAGGTGGGTGGTGACACCCACCTGAACCAAGGTGGCTGGGGAAGTGGGGAATGAATGGATGGGTTTAGTTACTCCACGGAGTCCCCATGGCCAGGATGACCAGCCAGGCTGTGACATCTGGACATGGCTCTCAACCTCCCCCCTTCCACCAGATACTTTGATCTAGGGACCAGCTGTGTACTGCACAGCCAGGGTGAGCCCTGGGAAGTTAACCTGTGGAAGAAGAACGAAAGCTGAGAATGAATGATTCCTAACTTTGGGGGGGGGGGATGGATGGGGTGGGGCCTCTCTGGGCCTCTAGGGAGTGACGGAGGAGGAGCTTCTTCCAGGACTTCCAATTGTGAGCCCCTTCCCGCACCACCCCCCCCACCCCCTGCCCCGTGGGGGCTCCTGGTCAGTCCCTGGCACGCTGACCTGTTCGAGTGAGCGGCCAGTCCTTGGAGCTCATGAGGCGCCGCATGGTGTCATATCGGGAGTCGCAGTTCTCCCGGTTGAAGCAGTACCAGCCTCCTGCGGGCACAGCCACCACCTCAGGGTCCAGTGCCGAGTGGACCCCCGCCCACCCCGCCACCTCCGCACCTAGGACGCACCTTCCAGAAACAGTAGCCATCGCCGGCTGCCCTTGGATTCCTTCAGGTAGTAGCTGCAAGGGAAGTGGGCGGAGCGGGAGGTCAGCTGGGGCTGCAGGGTCCAGCTCCAGGGAGGAAGGGGTCATTCCACCTGTCGCCGGGCGCGCGCGGACCGCACGGGGGCGCCAGCGGCCAGGCCCTTGCAGAGCGCGCCCGGCCCGGCCAGCCAGTCCCGGGAGGTGGCGCTCGCGGGGCGGGGAAGGGCGGCGAGGGGTTGTGTGGTCCGTGGAAAATCCCCACGGCCCGCCCCGCGAGGGACCCGCTGTAACCTCGGCGCCGGCGGCTGGGCGGGGGTGGGGGGGTCTTCGCTGGGGCTCGGGATCCTCCTGGGACGCGCAGTGGCGCTTGGAGAGTGAAAAGCGCTCTCGCTGGAGGAGTGTGTGTGGGGCAGGGGCACTGGGGTAGGACAGGCGCGCGTGGAGGGGCGAGGGCGCCACCGAGGCAGGGTCGCAGCCTCCCTTCCGAGGCCCGACCTAATGTCCAGTTCCTCGGGCTGTGGAGTCGCTGAGGGCATGGGCGCCCCCAACTCCTCCCCAACCCTCAGTCTCGCATCCTTTTTTATCTGCTTCCGTCTGGAGAGGGGTGAAGGCTGCACCCCAGGTCCTTCTGTCCCACCTGCGCCCCCTGCCTGTCCCTCTGGCTGGCTGGGCTCCCTGGCAGTCCCGGCAGCAGCAAGGAGCAGACGGGGCGAGTCGAGCTGGGGTGGGGGTGGGGGTACGGCAGGACTCTCCCCGCCCCCCTGTGTCGCCTCCTCCTGCTGGAGCCAGGGCCACTCGCGGACTGCCATCTCCCCGCCCAGGGAACGAAGGACGCGAGCACAGGGGCTGGGCACGGTGGCCGAGGGGTCAGTGCCCGGGCTGGCCCGCGACCAGCGCTGCCAGCGCTGCCCCACCCCCCTCGCGGCGAGCCTCTGAGCAGGGCCCTCCCCGGGACCAGCGCCTCCGAGACCCGACGGGAGCCCTTTCCCCTGTGGGCGAGACCGCTGCGGCCAGCAGGGAGGGTCCAGTGCAGAGACTCCGTGCGTCTGAGCGGGGACAGGGAGGCGGGTGGTGCGAACCCGCCGGCGATGAGGCGGCCCGCGGCCCCGAGGCCAGCGGCGGGGGCGCGCCGGTCGCGGCGGGCGGGTGCGGGCCTTACCCGGCCGAGCTGCCGTCGTTGCAAGTCACCGACGTGTTGAGCAGGAGGTGCAGGCGCAGGTCCTCGTTGAGCTGCTGCGCCGAGCAGGGGTACAGGGACTGCGCCAGGCTCTTGACCTGCGCCATGAAGCTGTCCATGTTGCCTTCCACGGCCGTGAAGTCCAGCGGGAAGCTCTCCACCGGCTGCCCGGCCGCCGTCGCCGCCTCGGCCCGCGGCGGGGGCGGCGGCGGGGGTGGCTGCTGGCCGCGGCGCCGCCAGGTCTTCCTGCCCTCGCCGCCCCCGGCCCAGTGCAGCAGGCCCAGCAGCAGCAGCACGCGCACCCCTCGGCCCATGGCCGCGCTGCTCGGGCCCGCGGCCACCTGCGGAGAGCGGGCGGCCTTGAGGCGGCGCGGCGGCGAGGGCGCCGGGCCGGGGGCGCCCGGGCCGCGGGGCGCCAGCCGCGCCTGCTCGTTCGCCCCGCTCCCCGCGTTGGGGCCGGCAGAGGAGACGAGGGCGGCTCGGCGTCGAGGCTCTCGGGCCGGGCGCCGTCGGCCTGGGCAGCTGGGGCTCCGCGCGCGGCCGGCCGAGGGCAGCGCAGGGTCTGGGTGCGCTGGCTCCGGCCCGCGCCAATGAGCGGCGGGGGCCGAGCCTGGGCGTAGTTTGCGGGGGCCGCGGCGGCCCGGGTGCCCGCGCGTTAGATGTGCCGCCGCCGCCGCCGCCCGGGCTCGGCGGAGGGGGAGGGGGCCGCGCTAGCTCTTTTCTTGGCGGAGGCATCGCCTTTTCTTCCCAAACCGCAAGCCTGACGGAGGGGCCTGGACTATCCCGCCGCGGCCGCCGGAGGCGCTCCCGGCCCGGCTCCGTGTGGGGCAGCGCGGCCCGGCGGCCCCGGCGGCTCATTCATCGCGGCCAGCCCGGCGCCGCCGCCCCCGCTCTCGGGCGACTGGAAGGGGCGGCGGGGGCGGGGGCCGGTGGGGAAGGAGCGGGGCTTTTCCGCGCGGGGGGAGCTCCGTCCGCCACGCGGCGGGTCGGCCCGACGGGCTGGGGGCACAGGGGGAGCGCTCACCTGAGCCGCCAGGGTCCCCTCGCCCCCGCCGCCCAGGCCCACAGCAACCCACGGGCGACCAGGACCCCTCTCCGCAACCCCCACACCGAACCGGCCCGGAGCCCCGCGCTCACCGCGGCCGGCGAGGGCGGCCCCGCGGCCCCGGCTCCTCGGCGTCGCTCGCCCAGCGCCAGCCTGCTGGTACGCCCGGCTCGGCTGCCTCCCCTCTGGCGCTGGCGCGGAGCCTCCCGGGACTTTTATCCAGCGGGGCCCCCGGGATCAAAGCGACGGCGGACACAGGGCTCCGCGCCGAGGGGCCGGCAGCAGAGGCGCCGGGGCCTCCCGGAGGAGCGGACAGGTGTGGTGCGAGGCCTCGGCGCCCTCAGCGACCTGCGGGAGGGACTGGGCGCCGCGGCACGGCGCCACGGGGGAGTCGCCCTGTCCCGCGCCTGGGTGGACAGATTCTGGGCGGCCCTCGGAGGGCAGTGGGGGCAGAGGGAGCGCTGCCACTTAGCGAGGTCGGTGGGCCTCGGGGCGGGGTCCTGGATCCTCCCCGCGTGCGCCCTCGCTTTGCGCCCCATGCCAAGGACCCCCAAGAACCTCTCCCGCAGTCCCAGCCGCCCCTGGGGTGGTCGAGGATGGAAGAACTGCCGGCTTGGTTTCTGTTCAGTGACCTCCAAGCAACGTAGTGCATCTGCCCCATCACCTCACCTTCCCAGCGCATCTCACTGGGGACAGAAGGAGATTCCTCCTCAGAAATCAAAATGGGGTGAGGGGTCAGCTGTTTACTTAGGAGGCTTCCTTCCGGCTAGGTGGGCAGACAAAAGAAAGAAAAGGGCATTTATTTGCCCTCCACACACACACACAAAGTGCCATAGACAGCTTTGGTAGACCTCTCATTCCCCTCCCAGCCACAGCTCCGTGGATGTCATTATGCCATTGTAAAGACAGGAAACAGACCTTGCCTTTTGGGTCTAGAGCTGGGGCAGAGCTTCCTGAGCTCCCTCCTAATTCGGGGCAGTGGGGAAGCTGTGTCCCCTGGCAGGCACCTGCAGCCCCTCTGGGGCAGGAGAATAGAGGTTGCCAGAGCCTCTGGCAGCACCGGAGACCCTGCCCCTGCCTTTGCCTCCTGAGCTGTCCTCCTCACCAGTCCCTGGGCTGAGTAATGAGCTGAGGGTTAAAAAGTTACAACACCCACCCCGTGCACACACACAGCAGGCTGCCCGGGCCAGGCTCTCAGAAGACAAAGTGGGAGACCAGACAGGGTCCTTGAGAGCTGCTGTGTGAAGTTTAAGCGTAACTTAAACCTCGAAGCCTAACAGCAGGCTGAGGTGCCCCAGACGTCGGCCTTGGCTGGGGTCACTCAGTGAAGGAGAGGGCAGGCTGTGACAAAAAGAGGTCCTCCCCACACGCACCTGTGGTGCAGCTGGGCACCCATTTTCCTGATGAGGGGAACTGAGACTCAGACATGCTAGCAGAAGAGCTGAGAGTGAGCTCTGTTCATTTGGAAATCCACACTTGCCACCCTCCTGTCTTCAGGTCAGTATATAGGCCCTGCGTGGGACTGGCCAGAGGCAGGCATTTCAAACACAGGTCCCCCACATGAAGGTGTTCCTAGGCATGGGGGAGAACATGCCCCAGGAACCCTCTACGTCTAGGAGCCTGTTATTCCAAGTCCCAGGCAGGGAAATGCTGCTTCCAGCCGGATGGCAAGACCGCGTAGGGTTGTACTTCACACGGACCTGGCTCTGAGCCATTTCCTGGCAGGAGATCCTGGGCAAGGCCCGTGACCTCTCTGTGTGCCTCTGTTTCCTCTTCTTTAAAGCGGGGCAATGACCGTACCTCCATCAGAGGGCTGTTGTGGGATTACGGGAGCCCATGCATGAAAGTGCTCGGTGCTGTGGGAATGGCAGTTACAATTGCCAATGAAATTCCGGCGCGAGGCGGGAGCATGCATGCTGGACTCGCTAGTATTGCTGTAATGAGATTTAGCCTGCACTTTGACCGAAATGAATTCGTTTGATTTATTCAACACTACTAGCAGAAGTGAAGAGTCTTCCCCAGAACTTCCCTGTCCTTCTGTGTCTCTGCCTTCCCCACACCCTCTCCTTTAAGCTTTAGACCCCCAACTCAGACTCTTGGTGGTGACAGCCCCTGAGAGAGCCTTCCCTGGCTGTTCATACTGCATCCTCCTCTCGACTCAGACAGACTGGCTCTGTCCTTGGGCTCCCTCCCCTCAAGGGCCAGCTTTACCTTCTGCATCTCAGACTCCCCCAACTCAGAGTTTTCAGCTCCCAAAATCTGGGAGGGGGTTCCTAGGACAGCAGGTTTTGGGAGACACTCAGCTCAGCTCCAGGCCTCTGCTTCCAGGCTGCCTGCACTCAACCCAGAGGCCACTGTGGCCTTGACACAGCAGCAGTTCAGATAACACCTCACATCCACTAGGATGGCTGTGATCAAAAACATGGAAAACAGGGAATTCCCTGGCGGTCCAGTGGTTAGGACTCGGCGCTTTCACTGCCGAGGGCCCGGGTTCAATCCCTGGTCAGGGAACTAAGATCCTGCAAGCCATGTGGTGTGGCCAAAAACAAAAACAAAAACAAATGGAAAACAGCAAGCATTGGTGAGGATGTGGAGAAACTGGAGCCTGTGCATTGCTGGTGGGAACATAAAATGGTACAGCCACTATGGAAACAGTTTGGTGGCTGCTCAATAAATTACGTGTATAATTATCACATGACTCAGCAATTCCACTCCTAGGTATAATCCCAAAAGAGATGAAAGCAGGTGTTCAAACAAAAACTTGACCATCAATGTTCACAGCAGCAGTACTCACTATAGCCAAAAGGGGGAAACAACCCAAACGTCCATAATGAATAAAATGGGTAAATAAAATGTGGTCCATTCGTACAATGGACTATTATTCAGCCATAAAAAGGAACAAAGTACTGACACATGCTATGACACAGACGAACCTTAAAAACATTAAGGTAAGTGAAATAAGCCAGAAACAAAAGGCCACATATCTTACGATTCCATTTACATGAAATATGCAGAATAGGCAAATCTATAGAGATAGAAAAGCAGATTTTGGTTGCCAGGGGACAGGGAGGAACAGGGAGTGACTGCTAATGGGTACAGGGTTTCTTTTTGGGGTGACGAAAATGTTCTAGAATTGACCATGTTGATGGTTGCATAACATTGTGAATGTACTAAATGCCATGGAATTGTACACCTTAAAGTGGTTTTATGTTATGAATTTTACCTAAAAAACCCCAAACACCAATGTGTCTAACCAATGATGGTCAGCAGGCTGGGCCTGAGGCACCAGGTGACTGGCAGGGATGCGGGGCAGGTGAATGAACGTGGTGGGCTGGTCCCACCCTGGAGATCCTGCTGGGACATGGGATGTGCATGCCCCCATTCACTCATTAGACAGATGTCTATGGGGCCCACACACTGAGGGATGTAGCTGTGGGGCTGAGAGCCTATCTCTGCATTCAGGGCCTGGCTCTGCTGCTGTTGGGCCTGCAGCTGGCTCTCTGAACCTCAGGCTTGTTATGTGTAAGGGGGAGACGAGAATAGTACCTGCCTTCCAGGGTCATGAGAGCATGAAATGAGGCAGGACTTGTTTGATAGTTATTGCTCCCTGGTGGACGCTGGCCATCCTTCAGGGACCAAGGTAGACTGAGGTCCTGGGCACAGGGGGCTCATGGAATGTCTGCAGGCCCAACACTCAAGCTTGAGGAGGAGAAGCAGGAACAACGTCCCAAACTGCCTTGTTGCAGTGGTCCCATGGGCCATGGACACCACATATGCTGGACATGGGACCCACCCTTCTGCTTACCAGCCCCCCCCATTGCCATGTCCAGGGTGGGTTCTGTATCGTTCCTGCCTCTTGGCTTCCTGGCTCCCATTCAGGTGGGCTACAGGTGCTTCTGGTCAAGCTTAGATCTCATGCATGCCCAGGTGCAAGGAGGCCTGGGAAAATGCGAGCCCAGAGGGGGGCCTCTGCCTATTTCGGAGCGGCATCCCCAGGTATAGGATGGGGGTTCAGGGGCTGGTCCCTTGGGGAGGAAGATATAAGGGAGGGAGCACAGAGGGGGCCAATGAGACTTGTGGTCCATACATGGATATGTGCCCAATTCCTGGGAAAGGTGCGTCAGAGATGGCACATTTCAGGAAACAGGAGCTAGGGCCCGAGTTGAGGCAGGCTTGGGGCCCAGGCTGGCAGGCAGGCCCTGGGGAGGAAGGTATGGTGGGGACAGTCAGTGGTGCAGGGGATCCCACCTGGGACTGGGCCTTCAGGTCCTCAGGATGTCCAGGAGCTCCAGACCCAGTGCCCTTGCCTGGACTTGGGACGGCCCCATATCACACAGCCAGCTCCCTCCTGGGGATCCCCGAGGGCCCTGAGCCCAGGGCTCCAAGAGCACAAGGCTGTTCTGTGCTGCAGCTGCTGCCCGCCGTCTGGGGCCCAGCTGTTGCCTGCGGGCCTCAGCCGCCCCGCCTCACACAACCACCTGGGCAGCTCTGCATCCCAGCTGCTGGCCTCTGAGGCCCAAGAGGGCAGGGAAGTGGGGCAGACCACTGCACTCCCCCCAGTGGCTTGCCCTGAATGGAGACCCCGCTCCATAGCCAGGCAAGAGCCCACCGCCGGCTCTGAGCTGGGGGAGGGGCCTAAAGCTTAGGCCATGCAATTACAGAGCTTGAACCCTTTTGGTTTCCCCGAGCCCCCCCATCCATCAGCAGGAACCCCCCTTGCCGCACATCCTGGGGCCTTGATGAGAAAAGTCCATTGGAGCCATCTGGTGCAGGGGCAGGGGAAGGTGGGGCTGGGACCACCTGGTCAGTTACAGGCTTTAATAGACAGCTCCCAGGCATGATGCCAGAAGAAGCCCTCTCCTGGGAATCGGTGGCCATTTGCAGGCCTGGCCTCAGCAGCCTTGGGGTCACCTGCAGAAGAGACCCACACAGCCCTCACCCTAGGACTGGGAGCATGTGGGAGTCAGAGCCCCCTTTGATCACGGGTGAGAGCGGGAGGAAGCTGAGTCCCAGATGCTCCTGTCACTCTGCTGCAAACCCCACCCTCTGGTGCCTGGTGAACAGAGGACAAGTAGCGTTTTCTGGCCCCAGGCTTGACCCCTGAGAGCCAGCTTCTGAGAGCCCCTGCCCCAGCCCACCCACCTCACACAGCCACACCTGGCTTGTGGGCAGTCCTGGCTGAAGAACCCTCCTGGATGCCAACCCACAGCTGACCTCAGCTAACTGTGGAGTGTCAGGGTCCACCTGGGTCCACCTGGAACCAGCCCTATTCCAAAGCTGAGGGGAGGAAGGTTGTGGGGATGGCAGGGGCTTCCTACACATCTGTGGAGATGGGGCTTCTTGGGGTGTCACCAGAGCGTCTCCAAAGTGCCAGCGCATGCTCCGCACTGTATAGGTGAGAGGGCGTTGGGGAAGTCAGGCTGCCCCAGGCCCATGGGGAGGGCGGGAGACAGCTCCTCCTTAGCTCTCCCAGCTGCTGGCTCTGCTGAGCGCTAATGAGCTCCAGCCGCCTGGTCCCCATCCATGCAGCCTGCTGGTCCTCAGTGCCTGCTGCAATAGCGGCTGCAGGCCAGGGAGGCCTGGCCAGGCCTTGTGACCTTCGGCCCTCCCTCCCTCCCACCCTGTGATCCGCACGTGGCCTCTGGGGAGGCAGAAACAAACCCTCAGATCTGCCACTGGGAACCTTTCAGCGCCAGGGACTTCAAAGGGGGCAGCAGGGCAGCGGGGGTGGCGGATGCTTCTCTTAAAGGGCCACACCACTTTTTAATTCAAAGCAGAGCTTGGGAACAGCTGTCAAGCCGCTGCCTGGGAGGGAGGACGACGAGGTGAGGAGGAGCAGGAAGGTGGCCTTCCCTGTCCTCTCCAGACCCCAGTGTGTTTGCTTACAGACCTGGTTAGAGGGCTGTGGGGACTATGCTGAGTGCTCTCCTTGTACCATCTTGCAGAAGCACCACCACCCTCCACCTAGGAGTCAGGATCCATTTCTCAGAGGAGAACGCTGAGGGCCCAGAAAGCTCCTGAGTCAAGGGCATTGATTATTCTGCCAGCGGGTAGGGTGGCAACGTAGAAACGCAGCTCATTTCATGAAATCGATAGTGTGATCTCTCTTGCATGTGTGAGAACGAGCCGAGGTTCTTACCTGTCCAGGTGTCTGCCCTGCCTGGAGGCCACCGACTGAGACCAGATGTAGGGCAGCTCCATGCACGGGGGAAGGGTCCCTGACAATCTCACAGTCACTCACCGGAGCCCTGGCCCAGGCTTGCCTGCTGGGGGTGAGGGGGCAGATGATGGAAAACAGCTGCCCAAGGGGCTCCACAATGTGATGTCAGGAGGGGAGAGAAAACGAGAAAACCAGGCAGAGGGTGGCAGGTGGGATGCGGTCAGGGAAGCCCTCCCCAGAAGGTGACATGTGGGCATAGCCCTCATGACGTGAGGGAGCTGAGGAAAGGCTTGGGGAATGGGCTGAGTGAGGCTGTGAGGTGGAGAGTGGTGAGAGTGAACAGCAGGCAGCTACCAGGAAGTTACATTTTTTTCTTTGGCGGTGGAAAGCCACTGCCTTATTGATAATACAGATAAACGCCCAAAGGATCTATGCTGGAAAGTAGATTTTTAAGGGACTTCCCTGCTGGCACAGTGGTTAAGAATCTGCCTGCCAATGCAGGGGACACAGGTTCAAGCCTGGTCCGGGAACATCCCACATGCCGCGGAGCAACTAAGCCCGTGTGCCACAACTACTGAGCCTGTGCTCTAGAGCCCGCGAGCACAACTACTGAAGCCAGCGCGCCTAGAGCCCGCGCTGCACAACAAGAGAAGCCACTGCAATGAGAAGCCCGCGCACCACAACGAAGAGTAGCCCCTGCTCGCAGCAACTAAAGAAAGCCCGCACACAGCAATGAAGACCCAACACAGCCAAAAGTAAATAAAATAAATAAATTTATTTTTAAAAATAGATTTTAAGCTGATTAAATTTAAACTGCAATTTTACCACAATTATATATATCTTTACATACATCTTTTTAAATGCATTCGGCTGGACTGTAAGCACAGTGTGGGGCAGAGCTGTGCCTCCGTGGGCCCAGCTCAGAAGAGCCTCAGAAGCCACTTGCTCTGAGAATGAGCCACAACTTTCCCAAAGAGACAGGTTCGAGGCGCTTCGGTTCCCAGGTCAGCCCAGCCAGGGGCTTTTTAACCTTAACCTATGACCTGAAGTCCTAGAACCACAGTTTGGGACATTGTTTCTTTGGAAAATACAGCCTTGGTCCCACCAGGGGCACCCCACCCCAGCATTCAGGTGGGACCCAGGCCAACCTTGAAAGGATTCTGTGCAGCCTGGGGTGAGGACCCCAGCCTCACCTTCTGACTGGGCTCAGGGCTTCCCACAGCTACTGGGGGGAACTGCTGCCTGCGATGTTCTGTCTGGCTCACCTGCGCTGGCCTCCACCTCCCTGGGTCGAGCTTTACAGATGAAGAACGGAGGCCCAGGCAGCCAGGAGGTGTCAAAGCTCTGCTTGGTGCAGGTAGGGGAGCCTGGACCCCATGCCCTGACCACTCCCTAGGCTGCCTGGATGCTGTGACAGCCTATATGATGTCCAGGACTTTGTGCTCTGGATGTACTGCACTGTGGAGGGGAGTGGAGTTAGACGTGGTCCCAGAGTGGGTCATGTAGGCTGCAGAGAAAAGAACAAATGAGGGTATGTTCTGCGTCACCTGCTGTGTAAGAAGGAAGGAGAGGAAGAATCTGCATCTGTGTCCACTTAGCCTCTGATACTCACGTGTGCTCATCTTTGCAAAAGGCAAGAAAGCTACCTCAGAACCGGAAGAAGATTAGTTCTTATGGGGGTGAGTGGGAGTGGATGAAGAAGGAGGACCCTTTTCTGGCTATGTGTCATTTTATACTTATAACTTTTGAATCGAATAATATTCAGGGGCTTCCCTGGTGGCGCAGTGGTTGAGAATCTGCCTGCCAATGCAGGGGACACGGGTTCGAGCCCTGGTCTGGGAGGATCCCACATGCCGCGGAGCAACTAGGCCCGTGAGCCACAACTACTGAGCCTGCGCGTCTGGAGCCTGTGCCCCGCGATAAGAGAGGCCGCGACAGTGAAAGGCCCGCGCACCGCGATGAAGAGTGGCCCCTGCTTGCCACAACTAGAGAAAGCCCTCGCATAGAAACGAAGACCCAACACAGCCAAAAAAAATAAAATTAAAAAAAAAAATTCAAATCAAATAATAAATAAATATTTTTGCATAATCAAAATATAACATTAAATCAAAAAAGAGTGAAAAAGACCCTAAAATTCAGTGATAAATGAACATGTGTATCCAATTAACATAACCACACAGAAAAAAAAAGAGTTAATTCAAATAATTTTGAACACAATACTCTGTATTTCTTTAGTGCGATATATTCTGAGGACAAAAATAACTACAAAGAAATCTTGAGATTTCCTTAGTAGGTCTGGTTACTAGCAGGATTGTTGTAGTAATTCCAAAGCTATTTGGAGGGTTGTTGTTTTTTTAATATTTATTTATTTATTTGGCTGCGCCGGGTCTTAGTTGCAGCATGCGGGAATCTTCGTTGCAGCATGTGGGATCTTTTAGCAGCATGCATGCGGGAGCTAGTTCCCTGACCAGGGATCAGACCCGGGCCCCCTCTATTGGGAGTGCGGAGTCTTAACCACTGGACCACCAGGGAAGCCCCTGAAGGGTATTTTGGAACAGAGCAAATTAATAAATATATTGATGCTGCTGAAAACAAGGGTTCTCACTGTGGATAAAGGGATATTTGGTTGTGCCTTTTTTTGTAGATTGAAAATGGTTGAATATTGGCAATTTCACACAATTCAACCAAATATAAATATGGAAGGAGGGAAGAAAAAGAAGACTGAGGGGTGGTGAATTCAGGATGCTAGCTCTGTCCTGAGAGGACCTACAAAGCAGAGGCACACCAGTAGCAATGAACATGCTCAGCTCCAGACCTCGGTTTCTAAATCTCATTCCCCTCAAAAAGGGACTAGGGCTTCCTTGAGAAATGGCATTCAGGGCTGGGGCAGGGACATCCTGGGTGAGCCTAAGACACTTTCTTGTGGCTGAAGTGATGAAGTGCTCGGAGAACAACACAAACATCGAAAAGATGCAGGAAAGATGTGAGTGCTACAGGTGACTGTAGAGTAGCTCGGAGTGTGGTATCAATGACAGATCTCCCAATGTTGTATCACAGTTTGGTGGTGAAGTAAGAGAGTGGCCTTGCTCTTGAGAAATACACACTGAAGTATTTAGTGGCAGAGGTGTACAATGTCTCCACTTACTTTCAGATGGTTCAGAACATATATATATATATATATATATATATATATATATATATATATATATGGAGAGAGAGAGAGAGATAATGATGATGAAGCAAATGGGTGACATGTAAACAACTGGAGAGTCTGTCTTAGAGGTATGCAGGAGTTCCTTTTACTGTTCTTGCAACTTCTACATTTGAAATAATATGAAAATAAAAAGTCACTGTCCCCCCACCCAAGGGAGCACAGGAGCCAGCTTAAAGGGGAGGGGTGTGTGTGTCACTGGCCAAATTTGGATCAAATTTGAGCATCAAAAAGAATAACTGAATGAAGAAGAAGAATCCATGAGTTCATATTAATATTTAGGAATTTAAAAAAATCCTTGACCAAAAAATGCCTATTAAATGTAGAGGGAATGATAAAGTTGGAAGGTTGTGATTTTGCACCGTAAATGTAATGATGGATTCAGGCAAGGACCATCAACTGATGTTAAAACCACTGGATAAATGGTTCTTAGAAAAACATCATATTTGTGCTCTCAAAGAATTACCCCACACATAGCTTATTCAGTCTACACGGGACCTGGAACATGGAGGTCCAGTCTGCATGTCCCCACTAATGGGACAAACTGATATCCTGGACCTCCTGAGGGGCTGTCATCTATGCTGCCTCACTGCGCTGAATGTTTAACTCCAGGAAAAGATCAGGCAGATCCAGGCTTGGGCTCTAAAAAATGCAAATGTCATGAAAAATTAAAACGAAACAAAAAATAGAGGGACTGTGGTAGGGTTTTTTTTTTTTTTTTTTTTTTTTTCTGGCCTCACCACACAGCTTGCAGGATCTTCGTTCCCTGACCAGGAATCGAGCCCATGCCCTCAGCAGTGGAAGTGCAGAGTCCTAACTACTGGACCGCCAGGGAATTCCCAGGACTGTGGTAGATTAAAGGAGTGTAAACAGACCCAACAACCAAATGCAATGTGACAACCAGCTATAAAGGACCATTTGGAGACAACAAGGGAAAGTCTAAAGTGGGCTGTGTATTAGATAATATCATTATATCCACGGTTGTTGGGTGTGGTGATGGGTTATGATTAAAAAGGAGAAGGTCCTGGCTCTTAGGAGGAGCTGCCACATTATTTGGGGGGAAAGTGCCTGGATGTCATCAACTTACTTTCAAATATAAATACATATGCATATATTAATGCAGAGAGAAAAGGCAAATGCTGTCATTTCCATAATGCTATATAAATGGAATGGTACAGTATGCAGTCTTTGGGGACCAGCTCTTTTCACTCAGCGTGTTTCCCTGGAGACTCACCCAGGCTGCGGTGTCAGTAGTTCATTCTCTTGATTGCTGAGCAGTGTTCCATGTGTGGATGTGCCACATTGTTTAACTGCTCAACCTGTTGAAGGCCATCCGGGTTCATTCCAGCTTTTGACTATTAGATAAAGCTGCTGTGAAAGTTAATGTACAGGTCTGTCATTTTTTAAAATGGCAAATTTGGAAAGAAAAATATGAGCTGCAGAGAGAGGCTGAACTATGAGCACGAAGAAGAGGCTCCCCTTTGGGGCCTTGAATGCCTCCCAGAGATGATTTTTTTTCCCTAAAGATTTATTATTTATTTATTTATTTATTTATTGGCTGCATCGGGTCTTAGTTGCAGCATGTGGGATCTTTCATTGCAGCACACGGGCTTCTCTCTAGTTGTGGTGTTCAGGTTTTCTCTTCTCTAGTTGTGGTGTGAGGGCTCCAGGGCGCGTGGGCTCTAGTTGAGGCTCACGAGCTCAGTCGTTGTGGCGCGCAGACTTAGTTGCCCCGCAGCATGTGGGATCTTAGTTCCCTGACCAGGGATCGAACCCGCATCCCCTGCACTGTAAGGCGGATTCTTTACCACTGGGCCACCAGGGAAGTCCCCCAAAGATGATCTTTGACCCTACAGTCATCTCTGTGACCTCTGCTGTGATCACGTCCTTAAGGCTGTGCCTGGACCATCCGCAGGAGGTGATGGGGCCTTGAGGGAAGGTGCCAAGTTGCAGTGAGGAACTGAGGAAGGTAAGCACAAGGAGGCAGCCTCCCCACAGAGCAAATGGAGGGCCAGGCGTGTGGGTCCTAATCTATGGCAAACTTGCCATGGGGCAGGTGAGGGTCCTTCCTGCTGTGGTGTGGAGCTGGTGTGTTAACCTGGAATTTTTGCCTCCAGCCTGAAATAATCCCCTGTACCAGGGGAGCCTCTGCTGGGCATTTCCAGCCTCTGGAGGCTTCTCAAGCTGAGGTCCAGCATCCAGGGGTTGGCTCCGGGGCTTGCTTCATGGGAGCTTCATGGGGTCTGGTCTGTCCTGCTTGGTCTTCACCAGGTCTGGCCCAGCCAGGCCACTAAGGGAGGCGGGTCTGCTCTGCCCCTCCCACCTCCTAGTGCCAGTGCCAGGACACAGACCCCATTGAGCCTGGGGCACCCTGCCCCTGCCAGGTGAGTGGCAGCAGAAGGCACACGTGGGGGGACTGTGCATTCGTTTGTCCCCCCATCGATAGTCATTCCTCTCACAGATGTTTGCAGAGCACCCACCCCGTGCCAGGCTCTGCTCTGCGTGCCTGCCGGCGGAGGGCCAGACAGATGGGGCTGCCCTGTGACAGCCAGTAAACAAGTGAGCAGGCACGAAAGGCCTGTCCCAGTGCAGATGAGGCTCTGAGGAAACCCCACAGTGCTGAAGAGGCCAGGTTGGGGGCAACTTGGGGCCTGGCTGCCGCAGAACTGCATGTGGGGCCCTGCTGGGCTGAAGGGTGGGTTTGAGAGCTTGCAGGCAGTAGTCACAAATGCCCCACAGGTGTCTGCTCCAAGGCCTCGTGTACTCGGCTACACATGGATGATGAGACCCATGTGAGCAGGTAGGAGGGGATGGGGCAGGTCAGCAGAAGCTGTCTCTGAGCCAGAAAACTTCTCTGTCCTGTGTCCTGTGGTGTTCCCCGGCCTCAGGAGAGGGGACTGGCCGATGGTGACCAGGCAGTGTGTGGGGCTCGGTGAGGCACTGAGGTTGCATAGAGTGCTAGACAGGCCCTCTGGACTGTGAGGCAAACTGTGAGGGGTGGCCGTGGAGCTGTGGCTACCCTGAGGCTTTCCCGTTTTCTCGCATAAGCATGCAGTCGTCTGTTTGTCAGTATGAAGCTGCTTGTGAGACAGATGTGTCAGCTACACCAAGGCGTGACAGCACCCACACCAGAGGGGTGGCAGGATCCCACACGCCCCTCCTCCCGGCCCTTCCACTGACTTGGGCGGGTGGAATTGGGGGACAAGTTCTGTCACAGGGTTTAGCTGCTGACAGAGTGAGAGCACGGACAGGCAGAATGCTCGTCGCAGACTTTCATTGGATCTGCTCTCTGGTTTGGAGTTTCTGGCCGGCCTTTCCTGGCAGCTGCTCCCTGACCTTGACACCACCCCACGGCCGGCAGGCATTCACTCCGCAGGGGTACCGGGCCTGACCCTACCCCTCGGGACCAGAGGGGGCAGGTAGGGGGGCAGTGGGACCCAGGACTGGCCGGCGGGGACAGGGAGCCGAGGCCTCGGCGCACTCGCTGCCCGCACCGCCGGCCGAGAACCCGGGCCACGTGGCCGCGCTGGAGTGACAGCGCCTATCTAACGTCGGGCGCGCGCTCGCGGGCCCAGCGAAAGCACCGGGGGCGTGGCCAGGCAGGGGCGGGCCCGGAGGCGCGCTGGCCCCGCCCCTCCCCAGGTCCCGCCCCCGAGGCCGCGAGGCTGTGCGTCCGGCTGTTGCGGATAAAGTTTGACGCTGGGCGGGCGGTGGCGGGTCACGTGAGCGGAAGATGGCGGCCCCGGCGGGCAGCGGGGGCTCTGCGGTGTCGGTGCTGGCCCCGAACGGGCGGCGCCACACGGTGAAGGTGACGCCGAGCACAGTGCTACTGCAGGTGCGACCGCGGGCGGGCGGCGGGCGGCAAGCTGGGACGCGGCGGCGGCGACTCGGCGCCGGCCGCTCCTGAGGTTGCGGCGAGGGCCGTGGGGGCGGGGCGGGGCCGGGCGGGGTCTGCGACGGCCAATGAGCGACCTCCTGGCGCGGCGGGCCCGCCCACTTCCGCGTCGGGCCCCGGGTCCATGGGGGCGGGGGCGCCGCACTCAGGGGCTGGCGGGGGTCGCGGCCTCTGCCACCCCCACCCGAGCCCGCGGTGCTCCAAGCCCGCCTCCGAGGGCCCCCGAACCTTGTCCCCACCCCGGGGTCGCCCTTCGGCTCGGTGTGCTGTGGCCGGGTGTGCTGAGTCACTCGCAGCACTTTACCGGGCAGCTGGCGGACGTCGATTGCATTACGTTGGAAATGCTTGTTGGGCCCTGATGTGTAGGGGACGGTGCACACACGGTGGTGCAGGGGGTTGAGACGATGAATGGTAACTCAGTGTGTGCAGGGTAGGGACTGGGGCTCCTGCCCAGGGGGGGCACCTAGGACCCACTCGAGCTGGCTCTCTGTGGAGTTTGAACTTTATTCTCTGTGTGTGTGTGGGGGGGTCCCCGAGTGTAGGAAGATGTCTGTGGTGACGGGTTTGTTGGGGACCTGGTTTTTTGGGTCCCACAGAGCTGGGTTGACAAAGCAGACCCAGTGAGGAGGAGAGTGAGCAGGATTTGCAGGTGAGGCGTGTGGAGCTGTTGAGTAGACGGTCCATCACCTGGCTTGTATTAGGCTTAGTCCTACAGAGCCAACCGGCTCTCCAGGAGGTGCACTCTGTGCCCTTGGCTGCCTCAGTGGCACTTGCCTACCCCCGCCGGGGCCCACCAGGCCAGATACAGTGGCTCATGCCCTCATCTCACCCCTAGGTCCTGGAGGACACGTGCCGTCGGCAGGACTTCAACCCCAACGAGTACGACCTGAAGTGAGTTTGCTTTGGCCGGGCCTTGGTCTCCAAATCCATCCACCCTTCCCGCAGGGCCCTGCTGAGGCTTAAACCCACAAGGTTTATTCTCTCACCCTCTGGAGGCTAGAAGCCCCTAGTGATGGTGTTGGTGGGGTCGCACTCCCTCCAGAGGTCTAGGGGAGGAACCTGTCTTGCCTCTTCCAGCTTTTGGGGGCTCCAGGCGTCCCTGGGCTTGTGGCCGCCTCCCTCCAGTCTCTGCCTCCCTGCTTCCTGTGTGTTTGTGTCTCTCCTCTTTTGTCTCTTATAAGGCTACTTGTCTTTGAATTTAGGACCTACCGTATAATCCAGGATGACCTCATCTCAAGATCCTTAATTACATCTGCAAAGGCCTTGTTTCCAAATAAGGCACATTCATGAGTTCTGGGTGTTAGGATGTGGATATATCTCTTTAGGGGCCACCATTCTACCCACTGCAGAGGGCTTTTGTGCATTTGGTTGTGTAAGTTCCTGGTGGAGCTCTGAGAGCAAGGGGAGGTGGTCATGGAGAAATGGGAAGAAACCTGCAAACTGTAGGTGGGTTCTGGTGGCCTCACAGCCCCTGGAGTTGCGTGCATGGGTCTTTGTGTGCAGGCATTTTTCCAAAGAGAGGGCTTTTACCAGATTCTTGTGGGGTCTAAGGCAATGAAAGGGTCAAAACCCTGCACCGGTGGGTATGGATTTCTATCCCGGATGGGGAGCTTCCCATCTTAGCAGCGGCGTGTCCTTCACGGTTTGGCTGTCCTCACATTCAGGGGTAGAGAGGAGCCCAAGGGATGGGAGCCTGCTCTGCTAGACCTGGCCCGTGCTGCCTCTCATGTAGGGCTCTGCAGAGGAGGTGTGAGCGGAGATGCCCTCACGTCATCCCAGATCTCTGCCTCTTGCCACCGAGAATCCCAGGGCCAGTGCTGGGCTGTCCCCTGGCATCTTGTCACAGAGCTGTGTGCCCTTTCTTTGCTCTCCCTGAACCTGCCTGAGACCTCCACGTGGTGCCTGGTTGGACTTTTACAACATGTATTGATTTTTCTCTTGTCTCCTTTGTATCCACCGACTGTGTAATTTGTTTTTAAAAACTGCTGCCACTGCCACCGAAGGCAGTGTTTTGCACACGCATGTGTGTGCACGTGTGTGAGACCCCTTCCCCTCACTTACCGGGTTTTCCTTAGGTCTTCTGTCCTGTCTTGCAGTTGACGTTGAGGTTGTTATAAGGTAATTTCCAGCCAGTGTTGAAGATGGGTATCAAAGTTGTTTCTTTCCCAAGTCTTCTAAACGCCCCGTTCATGTTCAGGAAACCATTGTTTCCAAAGGCATCTTGGCATTCATGCCATCGGGTGACCACTTTGTGTGTATTCAAAGCTCACGTTCTCTCACTAGTGCTGTAGTTTTCCCCCTAAACTTTCATTGAAAATAGAGCTCACAGTCTGATTTCTGAGAGGCATAAATAAGTTCTCTTTTTCACTCTCCTGGTGATTTATTCTGGCCGCTGTCTGTCTCTTGTAAAATCAAGGCCACACGGCAGAACTATTTTCTGCTGTGGGCAGGAGCTTTTCTGAGACCCAAGTGATCTATAGGGTTAACAGTGGTGGTTCCCCTTCCTGTAGGGTTCCTGGGAGCTAAGGGGGTCAGGAGGAGAGGGCCCAGGGTCACTCAGGCTCCAGGGCCACCTGGCCGCCACCCTCCCTGCCCACGGGTGAGGCAGTGTCCAGGCCTCCAAGGCCCACGCCCCTTCCTCTCTCTCCTCCTCTCAGGAGTGGGTATCTGACTCCCTGTCAGTCCACCAAAGAGGTATGATCTGAGCTGGATGTCAGGAGCTGCAGATTGTGGTTCCAGCACTGCCTTTGGGTGGCCTGGGCTACCTACTGGCACTTCTCATCTGAGTTTCCTGTTTGTGAAGTAAGCTGACCACGACCCTGACTGTGCTTCCTGGGAGGGCAGGCTGTCAATAGAGAGCAGCAGGCGTCTCGGAGGTCCCTGGATTCTCCACCTGCCCTCCTCTCCTGGCTGTGGATATTTCCGCCCTGACTCACCAGTTCACTTTGCTCCCCTCAGTTCCTTCCAACAGCCATCCCTCCTTGGATCCAGGAGCTCTATGCATGAGGGTCAGAGGAGGCTGCAGGCCCATGTGGGCCTCTTCCTCATCTGTTGGAAGCTCTAAGCTGCCAGGTCCCTGTGCAGTGGCTAAAACATGCAGGACACAGGCAGAGAGACTGAAGGGCTGCTCCAGGGTTGGAGGACCTGGCTTTGTGAGCTAGGAGTGGCGGTCTCAGCCCTTCATCTGTGAATCTCAGCCACCGTGAGGGCCTGGCTCTCCATGGAGACTTTAGGCCCGGTCATTCCATTTGTGGTTCTCTGGAACTTTTGCCTCTGTCACTGGTCTTTGGGGTTGTGGCCCTGCTTCCAAGGATAGCAGGAGCGGGTCATTTTGGCTGATGGCCAGCAGCACAGGGAGAGTGGCCGCAGTGGCCAGACGGCTGCAGCTCCGAGCAGTGGCGACAGGGCATCGTTCTGTTAGAACTTTTCTGCGCAGAGCATGGTGCACAGCCCTTAGTTATGCCCACGTGTGCTTTTATCTTCTGAGTTTGTACTTGGGCTGGTTGCTGCTTCACAGTCTGAAAGAGCAGGCCCTCGGTTTGCCCCAGGGGTGATCTGTCTGTGTTCTCTCTGTTCTTGCCCGAACTGTATCAATGCTCACTCTCTCTTTCCTTTGGAAGACCCACTGCTGGAGTCACCCTGTCTGCAGGCTTGCCGGCCGTCACTCTGTTCCTGCAGCCTTGGCGCCATGGGCTGCGGAATTGCTAGCCAGACGTGGGCGTCACTCTGCTTGTACCGTGCTCCCGGCAGGGCTGGGCTGTGTTCGGGTCAGCCGGCAGCCTGTGGCTTTGGTCTGTTTTGCAGGTTTCAGAGGAATGTGCTTGACCTCTCTCTCCAGTGGAGATTCGCCAATCTGCCCAATAACGCCAAGCTGGAGATGGTGCCCATCTCCCGGAGCCGCGAGGGGCCTGAGAACATGGTAGGTGGCTCTCAAGGGGGGACCGGCGGCACTGCTCCTCCCGGCTCTTCCATTCAGACCATTTGGGCTGCAGGATGTATCAGCAGGCCAAGCAGACGGGGTGGGGAGCGTGGGCTGTTTCAGAGGGCTGTGCAGGCGAGGCACTTGTTTTCGTCCTCAGGTGAGACTGCCTTCTCTAGGTTAGGCCAGAGCCACTTTTCTACTCCAAAAGCTGATGATTGGAAATGAGACTTTTCATTCTTTGTGCTGAATGTTTTTTGGGAGTGGGGGGTGGAGAGGCGGTTAATTGTGCTGTGTCCGTATCAGCGTGCTGGCAGCATCCGCCATACGACGATGTTTCTGGTCAGAAAATCACCAAGAGTCTTAGAGCCCGCAGGACTCTGTGTGGTGTCCAGTGCAGCCTCACTTCTGGGACAAGGGCACCCAGCTCAGGGGCGCAGGCTTTCCTCTGACCAGTCTCGGCTAGACCACAGCCTGAGTCTTCTGACTGCAGCCCACTGCTTTCTACCAAATCAGTAACTTTTATGTCCTAGGGATTTAGCGAATGACACTAGGGTTACTGTGGACAGAGACAAGAATCACGGTGATAGCTGCTCTCTTGTGCACAAGCGGGTCCTTTACATACGAAACTGCAAATTCTCCCAGCACTGCAGGGAAGTGGTTTTCATCCGTGTCGAGAGGCAAGGAGGCTCAGGCCCTGGGGTGTTAGTTCTCTGTCCAGAGCCCACCAGGAGTCAGGCGCCTGGGGCTGAGCTTATTAATACACCTCTTTTTCCATTACAGTTGTGGTTCTCAGCCTTTCACATGGAAACACCCTGACTTCCCTTGTGGGTTCCTTGGGTGTGCTGGAGACCCCCTCGCAGTTTCCCACAGAACAGTTCCTCCTTTGTTTGTTATTGGGATTTCATGTAAATAAACGTGCCCTTGAGGAGTCCCTTGGCCAGAAGGGCAGGAGTAGCAATGACCTAGAGAGTCACGCGCTGGGCTGTGACAGGTGGGGCTGTGTAAGGTCCTTACCTAGGGTCTCTGCACTCGTGCTTTAGTGTGTCTGTTGTTCAACAGAGGGACCAGAGGAGAATTTCCCCCCTTGTGGGTTATAGACTTTTGTCACTGTTTAGAGAGATAATTGTTAAAATTATCCTGTAAAGCAGTGTGCTCACTTACTAAAATTCAGCAAACACAGTGCCCTCCGCCTGTGCCCTAAGGATCAGACCTGGTCTGGGCTCCAGCTGGGATAGCTGCTCCTCTTCCTGACTTGGTTCCTGTATCTCGCCCCTCAGGTACGCATCGCTCTGCAGCTGGATGATGGCTCCAGGTTGCAAGACACTTTCTGCTCAGGCCAGACACTCTGGGAGCTTCTCTGCCATTTTGCTCAGATCAGGTAAGTGTCAGTGAGCAGGTTTGGGGCTCTGCCTCCCTCTGCCCTGGGGATGCTGCCATGGTCACTGGGGCTGGTCCAGAGCCACAAGCCTGAGCTTTGCTTTGGCCTCATACCAGCAGGTGCTGGTCACCAGTAGCTCATCTTTTTTACTCGATGTCCTGGTATGACAGCCAGGCCATGCCCTCCTGGAAGAGCTTGTGGGGAACCCAAGAGGTCCCCACCTGTGTGGTGAGCAGTGAGGGGAGAAGTGGGATGCCGGGCTTCTCAGCTGACAAATACTGCAGGTGTAAAACTTCCTTGTCATGAGAATGGGCTGTATTTAAAGAAAATATCTTGATGACAGTTGACATGTGTCAGTTTCTATCTGGTGATTAATGGTTTAAACTTTATTTCTGAGTGTGTCAAAATGGTAGTCTTCTAAGTTTTGGTTTTTCATTGTGGGATGGAAGACTTTGTCCACTTTTAAAGGTCTCAACCAACAGAATGGAAGGGACCGTGGCAGGGTGTACTGGTTGCTGTGTGGCCGTGGGCAAGTTGCTTGCCCTCTCTGGGCCTCCCAGGGGTGATGTGAGGATGAGATGAGTTAATGTGTCTCAAGTGCTGAGAACAGGACCTGGCCCACGGTTTGTCTGTGCAGAAGAGGGGACTCTGGGTAGGGCCATCACGGTGACAGGGCCTCGCTCTAGGAAAGCCTGCTCTGATCTGATGTGGCACCCGCTGCCCCTGCTGTCCCAGCATCCAGATTCCTGCTCCCCCACCTCAGCCGCTCCCATGGAACTCCTCTCCCCGTATCTGATGTGCTGGTGTCCCCCTGTTGCCAGTTCTTTCTATGACGAGGCCACGGTGGGCTACTGTGCCAAGACCGGCTGGCCCCTCCCCCTCCTACGAGCCTGGTCCTGGGCAGCCGGGGATGCAGCCCCTGCAGCCAGCTTCTATTTCCTACCTGGATGCTCTCCTGAGAGAACTCTGTGCCCCCACTCAGGTGGCCTCTGACAGTATTAGCGCTTCTAAGATGAGTACACAGGCTGCCACCTCACTCTACTGCTCTTGGCACCTGTTGTCTGACTGGTTCCTCTGTCAGCTGGGGGGGGTCAGGCTGCTGTTACCCTTGTTTTCAGAAGAAGAAACAGAGACCCAGGGGAGGAGGGGGCTCCTCAAAGCCCAGGACCTGGGATGCCAGCACCTGCCTTCTCAGATGCTGAAAAGATGGGGCCTCTGCCTCTGTTTCTACTTCGTTCTTTCATTTATTCAGCACAGGCTGGGCTGGGGCTCTAGTAGGAAGTTGGTCCTGGTCTCCCAGAGCTAATAGGCAGGTATACAGAGCTACCAGAAGAAACTATCAGAAGCTATCACAAAGAAGAAGGGAAGATGCCTTGGGAGGTGGTGGGGAAGGTCGTGGAGGAGCCAGCTGCACTAGGATCTGAGAAGGAGCCATCTGGGCCAAAGGGGCAGCAAGTGCAAAGGCCCTGGGGCAGAAATAAGGAGAGGAGAAACACATGGAACACAGCGTGTGATTCTTCTCCCTCCCAAAAGGCAACTAAAACGCCATTAAAGGACTTTACAGAGATACAGCCTGGAGGATGGAGAGAGCAGGAGCTGAGGCAGTGACAGCACCTGGACGTGGGTGGGGAGGGTGACAAGGGGCCGGGGGGTGGCGGGGGGGTTGGCCAGGGCAGGCGCTGGATGATGTGGGGTCCTATATCCCCTCGCACTCCATGGTGCTGGTGCTGGAGGTGGTTCCCTGGGTAGGGTGGGGCTCTCTGGACTGGGGATGCCCTTGCTGTCCCAAGAACCGGGGTAGGTGAGCGTGAGCCCCCCATGTGGCTCCCAAAATGGTGGAAGCTCCCAATGTTGGGGGCATGGGTGGCTCCCCAGATCACCACCTGGATAGTGATAGCCAGCTGCACTGCGGCCAGAGCCCTGGGCGTAAACAGGAGCCCACAGCCAAGGGTGCCCAGACATTTGAGCAAGGCTGACGTGAGAGGCCAATGCAGACAGACAGGAAGAGATGGCAGCTGTCAGGACGGGTGACAGCATTTGTTCCTGTTCTCCGAGGATGGAGAGGCTGTTGGAACTGGAGCTGGTTGCTATTAAAAAGGAACATACAAAGATAAGGAAGAGCCCTTGGAAGCGGATCAGAAAGCTGCAGTTGAAGGTGCAGGGGTCAGCCACAGCTATGGATCAAACGGCACAATCCCTGTCACACAAGACAAGGTGCTGTGTGTCTGGGAGTGGCCGGTGGCCTGAGGATATGCCGTTCTACTCATGCACCTGAGGGTTAGCCGGTGTGACTGGCTGGTCTTCGGCCTGACTGAGCACATTCTTTCCGAGGTGGCAAATGCCTGAGGGCACATGGGGTCGGCCACTCGAGGCTTGGGAGCCGATGCTTGGATCTGGGGCGCAGGGTCCCTGCCATCCCTCCTCCTGGGAGGAGCCACAGAGCCAGGCGGCCAAGCACAAGGATGGAGGCCAGAGGAAGAGGACTCGGGACAGGCCAGGCCGCTGGCTCCTGATACTGCATCTCTAGAAAGAAAACAGAAGCACAGGAGGAAGCTGGTGAAGATGGTGGGAAACCGTCCTGGAACTGAAGGGCATGTGTTTCCAGAGTGACAGGCCTGCTATGCCTGTACCAGTGGGGCCTCATCTGGTGGCATCGCTGTAACTCGTCAGGAGCTGGAGATGATGGGATGGTTTCCCACGCTCAGAGAGGGACAGCAGGCCTGCACAAAGGCCTCAGGCTCCCCGTGGCACCACCAGGAAGGTGACCAAGCAGTGCCTTCAGAATACTGTAGGAAATTCATTTGTTCTAGAATTCTCTAGTTTGCTAGATTGTTGAGGGGTGAGGATGAAACAAAGCCATTTTTAGACACAAAGGTCACCCATTTACCGCACACACCCTGTGAGCAAGCTGCTAACTGCTCCACCAAAGGGCAGGCAGGCAAGTCCACCCAGGAGCAGGCAGACGAGGGGCGTGGGGAGCTGACGAGAGCCTGCTGAGTGGCAGTGGGCCCCAGACACAGGCGCGGTGGGAGCCCATGTTGCCAGGCCCCCCGCTTAGGCTGTGACCACCAAAAGGAGGAGTAACCCAGAGGGAGGAGACGGGGCTCCATGGTACGGGGTCCATCCCCCCGGGAAGACTGGGTGGTTCCTCAGCTGCTGGCCTGGGGAGCCAGGGTTGCCCTGTCATGATGAAGCCTGATGCTCCCGTCTGGCCCTCGAGTTGTTGGCTGGGCGGTCTGGGGGCCGCCTCTGTGGAGGGGCCGAGGTGCTGGGAACACTGGTTCACACGAGCCTCTCAGGACTGACTGACTCGGTAACCTGGGTTTAAGATACAAGAAACAGAATGTGGGGGCAGTGGGGACAGCGGCATAAGAAACGAGGTGACATCAGGAGGAGGTGGGCCCTGGGAGGGGTCATCACGCAGGGACGAGTTCTTGACTCTCATGCAGCGTTGAGCACGGCATGGCACGCACCCTCTCTTTCTTGCTGTGACTATTTCGTGTTTTCTTGGAAATGCCCTCAACACCGTTTCCATGGCTGTGCAGTCCTGTCCTGTGTGTGTGTGCGCGCGTCCGCATGCGTGCCCAGCCCATCCTGTGGACAGCTGGAGGTCTGTGCCCCACTCCACCCTGAGAGTTTACTCTGGAGGAAGAATTGCTCTCCCAGCAAATGGGGGCTTGCCTAGGCTTCATCTCCAGAAGTGCAAATCCGGGCCTTTCCTTGGAAGCTGGCACTTCCTAACCGTGAAGCAAGGTTCAGATGAGGGAGGGAGGGCAGCGTCTTCAGCCCCAAAGTCGTAGCCAGATGCCCAGTGAGCTGGCGAAGCCATGCTGGGGCTGTGCAGGGGCTGCAGTCAGCTGCCCACCACTGCAGGGCCCTGCCAACGTGGGGGGCAGCCGCCTGACAGGTCCGATGAAGCAAGGGAGCTCCGGCTGGCTCACAGCAGCTCCCTTGCTGGCCGGTGGCGGGAAGCTCTGGGAATTCCAAGTGTCCAAGTCCCCACAGAGTGGGACAAGTAGGAAGCTGGTTTTTCTCACTTGATGCTTTGGGGAGTGGTAAGCGTCCCAGAGCAACTGGTGCCGTGCATGGCCAGGAGCTGTGGGAGATGAGCACAGCACCCTGGGTCCACTGTTGGTCAGGTAGCAGGTCCTTTGTGTGGGGATCAGGGTGGATGGTGGCCCGGCCCTGACCCTAGCATCTAGAGCAACGAACTGTCCACTGGACATGCCATGTGGGCCACATGTGCGGGACACGGAGGTAATTCAGAATTTTCTGGTAGCCACATCAAAGGAAAGTAAAAACAGGTGTAATTAATTTTAGGAATATAATTAACTTGACTCAATATATCCAAAATATTTTCTGAACATGTAATCAACAGGAAAAAGGAGATATTTTACATTCTTTTTTGGTAGGAGGTCTTTGAAATCCGGTGTGTCTCACACTTGGAGCTGGCCTCCTTCTGGGCCAGCTGCCCTGCGCGTGCTCAGCACCCGTGTGGACGGGTAGCCGCCACGGATGGCACTGGCTCCATGTGGGCCTCCTCTCTGCTTCTCGGGCATCTGCTGCAGGGAGGGTTCCAGGCATGCCATGCCAGGCTGGATTCTTCCCTGAAGCCCGTTGCCCCTCTACACCTGGCCTGATTTCACAGCCGAGCCCGCTGGTCCATCTCAGCGGTGTTCATCCCGTGGATAGTAAAAGCAGGGATTCGAGCGTCCCTGGGAAAGGCAGGTGTCTGCCTGTTCTCTCAGGGTTGTAGGGCCCCCAGGGCACAGCGGGCTGCAGGGAGGGGCTGCCCGTGAGGGTGGGGGTTGGCCTGTGATCACGCTGTGCCCAGACCCAGAGCCTTGTGGGTGGGCAGCTGGAGGCCTAGATGCCGGGTATCCGTTCAGGGCTCTCGCGCAGCACCTCCCCACCCCCCGTCTTGTTTGGGAAGGCCAGAGGCTGCCTTCCCCCTGCAACTCCCCACTCCGTCTGCTCTGGAGGAGGAGTCTCTGTGATTTGGCCAAGCCTCGGCCTCCTTGCTCCCTCCGGCCACAACCTCATCTCTTTGTGGGCTGGGCTGCTGGGTGGTGGTGGATGTGAGTCACCTGGCCCCTTGGGATGTGGCCTCACCCACTCTGGGCTTCCTTGTGGCAGCAGGGACCCCTCTGAGCCTGAAGTCACAACTCTGTTAGTTTCAGTTGGTTTTTGTCAGTTTTGGTTGTTCTTGTGTGGGAGCGCTGTGGTGTCAGGCTTGTGTCGGTGGCGCCTGAGTTTGTACCAGCCCAACTTGGTCAGGCCCAAGCAAGTGACAAAAACAGAAGGGGCTCCAGATGCCTGCCTTGCCCCCAGTTCACAGCATCACCTCCCCGCGAGCCCTGCCAGGAGCCATCTGGGTGGGTGGATGGCCCATGTCTGTGGGGTGACACTCTCCATGGTGGTTGAAGAACACAGCAGCAGCAGCGCCTTTGCCCTGCCTGGCTGACCCTGCTGGCCCCAGGCCTGGCCCCGAGGGCAGGTGTGCCAGCCTTAGACAGAGTGAGGTCCTGCCACTCCTCCCCAGCACCATCCCTTTGGGCCAAGTGGCGTCCGGTGGCTCTGCCTGGGCTGGGGGGTGGGAGCAGGTCCAGGGGCACAAGGGTCCCCAGGAGGTCCCCTCTAGGCTCCCTCTGAGACATGTGGAACCTTAGCAGTGTCTGTTGCAGGGAGTGGTGGCTTCGGCTCTCCGTTGAGCTGGAACCTCCTGGTCCACTGTCCTCGGCCGGATGGGAGAGCGCTGTTAATTGGCCAGGAAAGTCTGGAAGTGATCTCGGCTGCCCCTCCCCTCGGCGTGTTTACAGGCCTCTCCTCAGATCCCACACGCGGGAATCCGATCCCTCTGGAGGAGCCGACATCAAAGCTGAGCTGCTGTTTGATGTCCAGGGGCCTCCGAGGGCAGCAGGCAGGCAGGCCTTCCCGGGTGCTGCTGTGCTCTCGTCCCTGTTTGTGATTTGTGGTCCCCACACTGGCATCGGGTGCCCTGGGCAAGGATTTCGAGGGAGGACGCCTGGCTAGAGCCCCTGAGAGCAGAGGGGACTCTGCCTGTCTCGTGGTGGGCAGTCAGCTTGCTTTCTGAGCCCAGGCAGCTGCTGTCTCTGTTGCCATTGAAAGGAGCAGGACCCCTGTGTCTCCCCACCGCCTTCCTCCTCTCTTGCCCTGGGATCTTGTTTGCTGGAGTATCTTCCCTCACTCTTTCTCTGTTTTGGCTTCAGGATGAAGAGCGTGTAGGCCTGGTCAGGGTTGTCTCTCTGGCACTTTGGGGTCTTGTGTTTTCCTGAGGCCTGGCCACGCTGTGTGTGCGGGGTCACACCCGCCATGGCCGGCCCCCATGTGGCTCTGGTCGAGGGCTGGAAGCCTTCCCTGGGGAGCAGTTTCTTTGTGAGCACAGCCTTGGGGAGAGCCCGGGGTGAGCTCCATGGGGACCGGCAGCCTGTGGGAGGTGGTCAGGGACCTCTTCCAGGGGCCCCCACGGCAAGCTCTGGATTAGCTTGAGTGTCTCAGCCCTGGGGAATATGCAAAAGCATAAACTGAAAGCAAACAAGAGAGATGGGAGAAAACATGCTGAACCTGAGCAGAGGACAGTGTCACGGGTCTCGGGGACGGCCCCAGGCAGCCGAGTGTCCGAGTGTCTGTGTACAGTCCCCAGCTCAGCCTCTGTGTCTCCCATCCCAGCCACCTCCTTGTCTGAGCCCTGGGCTCGGCAGGGCAGCACTGCACGGCCTGAGGGCGCTCCAGGTCTCCTACTCTGGCAGGCGCAACGCCTTGTGTCACCCTTCCCTGTCACCCTTCCCAGAGGAGAGGGTCAGGCCTGGGGCACTGCCGATAGGTCTGGGACACGCGTTTATTTGGGGGCTAGTTCTATGGGTATGTGTCAGGAAATGCAGAAATGAACTTCGCTTGGTTGTCACAGGCCTGTGTGGTACAGCTGTCGAGGTACAGGCCTGTGTGAGTGGTGTCGGCCGTCCTGAGGGTGTGTGCGCGATTGTGCGCCTGCATGCCCGCCATCCTCCAGCCTGCCCAGCTGTGCTTCCTGGGGGCCCTTCCCTCCCATCTCAGGGTCTGGTTTATAGGGGAGGGGCGTTGGTGGCTGGGCCTGCTGCCCACCTCCCTGTTTGTCCTGGCATTGCCCCACTCTCTCCTCGGAGTCTGTGAGATAGATCCGTGCCAAGTGCTCCTGGTGCTTCTGTGGGCAGCAGCCTTCTCAGGGGACAGCTTCAGATAAAAGCCCAGATCATGCCCTCCCAGGACTTTCTCATCGCCGACCCTGGGCACAGTTGACAGCAACCCAAGGCACGTCCAGGAGGTGGCTGGTGCTGCCCGTCCCCGTGTTCTGTGTCCTCCCTTTGCTCTGAGCCGGGAGGCCGTGGGCAGGTGGGAGACACCCCCAGGCCATGGGCTGATGGCCAGCCGTGGGGTGGCCAGGGTGGGTGGGTCCCCCACAGTGGCTGGCCAGGGTGCCATCCCCAGGGCAGCAGTGCCCCCAGGCAGTGGCTACCTGTGATGCTTTCTTCCCTCCCCTCTCAGGGAGTGTCTGGACCGGCCGCGTGAGGCCAGCCCCGTCTGCGTGTACATGAGAGATGAGGTAGGTGAGCTGTGGGCCCACCCGCCTGGCCCGCGCCCTGCCGCCCACTCCCAGCCGCCACACGGGCCCAGCCCCACTTTCCAATCTGGAAAATTCACTCCTTTAGACCTTTCAAAGCAGCGATGGGCAAACTTGGGCCCTGAAAGCATGATGTGTTTCATGGAAAAAAGGCAGGACGCCGGCTCCGCTGGAACCAACTGCGGGCCGCCCGGGCTGCTCCCAAACCTCCCTCAGAGCCCTGTTTGTTTTCTCAGCTTCTCTCAAAGCCCAAGAGTCACAAAAGTGGTTTCATTTTAATAAATATTTGCTTTGCTCAAAGTTTTGATCTTTTTCAAAACTGAGTGTGGCGTGGTGCAGGCTTGGCCTGGCACTGAGGCCCTGCCTGTCCCCGCCCGCCTGCCCGTGACGGGGGACCCTCTTGGCGCTTAGTCCCCTGGCTCACAGGGGCTTTTTGTTTCAACCCTGGCCAAGCGCCCTTTCCTGGCCTGGGGTGGCCACTGTCCCCGAGGGGCCCCTGGTGTAGACGGGGCACACCCACCTATTTATCCCAGTTTGAGGTTCCTGACCCAGGGCTCAGCGGGGCAGGGGTTCCAGGGCTGTGAGCGGGAGGGACCTGGGGGGATGGGTCCTCCCCTGGAGGAGACAGACCACGGGGCCTCAGGCACCTGGGCCTGGATCAGCTCCAGCCCTCAGAGGGCTGGTCAGCTGGCCAGATGTGCCTAACCCAGGCCTGAGCCATGCCCACCCAGACCTCGGATGGGGTGGGGTTGGGGAGACAGACATGGACCAGAGAACAAATGCTCGGGTGTAGATTGGGGTGCAGGGGGCTGGACCCAGGCCTTTTGGGAGCTGTGGCTGGCTGGGGGACCCCACGGTGCTGGTGACACAGCGCCCAGGCTGGGGGAGGCAGCGAGGGGTCAGCAGGATGTCCTGTTCCCTCCTTACAGGTGACCGGCAGAGCCGCCTTGCAGAGCACGACGCTGCAGTCACTGGGCCTCACCGGGGGCAGTGCCATCATCAGGTGGGGGGTCTCTGAGTCTGGTTTAGTGAAGAAAACTGTGGTCTCAAGGGAAAGGAAACAGGAAACGCGGGGAAGCCCAGACCCTTGCCAGTCGCTTCTCCCGTCTGCAGTCTGGGGGGGCTGGGCACCATGGGGCGCAGCGTCAGGTGGGGGATCTGCCCTCAGCCGGGCGGGCGTGGCGGCCCCATGCACGCTCCTTCCCCCGTGAGGTGAGGTGGGTCGGGAAGGGCTGTGGGGTGCTTTCAGGGGATTGGATTTGGTTTGGTAGTCACCAGAAGATACGATGCTGGCACTGTGAGACCCGGGGCTCCGTGTATGGAATTTCATTTGCTTTCCGGGCCTACCCACTCAGGTTTTCCATGAAGCCACACGATTCCACTGGCAAGCAGGAGCCTGGGGTCTCCTGGAGCAAAAGCCCAGGAAGCCCGACCCCTTCCTTGTTGGCCGACCAGGCAGCCAGCAGCCCTCTGTTTCCACTGAATTCAGCGGGGCTCAGCCAGGGTGATGTGAGCCATCAGGATGAGGCAGCGCGCCCGGGGGCCGGTCGCGTGGATGGCCTGGGCCCGAAGCCGGTGGATGCTCAGGCGAAGCAGATCTCGAAGGAGCCCACACCAGCCCCCTTTGTTCCTTTCTCGGGTGGGGGACAGCGACTGGGGGGCCCCTCCGGGTCCGTGAGGCCTCTGATGTCATCTTCAGCCAAACTGCCAAAGTCCTTCTCCAGCCCTGCAGGCCCCTCCCAGCCAAAGAAGTCGAGGCCTGGCCAGGAGCCCCAGCCGGAGCCGGAGCTGGTAAGGGGCGAGCTGGGCGCTGGGGTCCTTTCTCTTGACTGCACCTGACATCGTGGCTGGTCAGCCCAGGGTGCAGCAGGGTCGCTGGGTGCGGTTTCATCTTCCCAGGGAAGCGATTTTTTGGTTTTGCTTTGCCTGAAATCAGCTTTCTTGAGGCACCATTTTAGATGTACAGTTGATGGGTTTTGACAAACCTGTGTGTCCTGGCTGGCCATGTCACAGCCAAGAGAGCCATCCTTCCCAGAGCCTTGGACCCAGCGCCCCCATCTTCTCCTGGGCTGGTGGGTTTGACTGGCTTTTGACGTGAAGATGGTTTGGCCTTGATTGTCCCACGCCACATTGACTCCTGAGCCAGGCTGCCGCAGCTCACCCGCTACATCCCACCGCTGGCCAGTGGGCGTGTGGGGCACGCACCAAGCAGGTAGAAGAGGGTGAGTTTGCTCACTCTTCACAACCTTGTGGGTGGGGCCTCGGGCATCTCTGGTGGGGACTTCTTGGAAGTTCCTGGCGGCCATCTGAGCCACGGCTGGGAGGAGGGCATGCAGCCCTCACGGAGCTGTGATGAAACGGCCCAGGCCTTGGGTTGCCTCTGTGACGCTGTCTTCTTATCTGATCAGCTCTATCGAGGTACGACTTACTATATAGACACCTACCATCAGGGCAGTGTTGGGCTTTTTGTCTTCTCGATGTTGAATCTGTCTTTGGGCACCTTTGAGCTGTGCCCTAGTCTCACATCCTCCCCCACAGTGATGCCCGCCCCCGTCCCCTGCTCTGACCACACACAGACATGAGGAGTGGAAGGGACCTTGCATCTTGGATCACGCTGAACAAGGGGACCCCCAGCTGGGCGGCACCTCTGCAGAAGTCAGGCATGTGGCCAGTGTCTGCCTCCCCGCTGTCTGATGGAGGCCATCTCTGGTCTTCTGTGGGTCAGGCCAGCCTCGCCCTGGGCAGTTGCAGCCGTGTTGGAGCTCCTAAGAGGGAGGACAGGCGTGGCCCCTGTCGGGTTGGTGCTCAAGCTCGGCGCCAGGACAAGACTTTCTCCTGAAGGGCTTTCATGAGTCGTACGGCAGAGCTTCCATAGGCTTCTTTGTGTCCCTCTGTGTGACTGCTCCCTCAGCAGCGCTCACAGACTGTTTTCAGGAAAGGCGTGTTGTAGATTTCCCAACATCTTGGGCTCCTGGGCTGTGCCAGGCCCCCTGCCTCCTGGGGTTGGCCCCTGGGGAGGCTCAGGCGTCCAGCTTAGGTCTCTGGCTGGTGACTGGAGAGGGTCTTTCCTAATAAAGAGACCTTACGGTGGGGCCAGCCTGGGTTTCCAGCCTGGGCTGCACATTGTCACCTGTGGAGCCCTTGAGGCTGCACAGGTGCATGTGGGCGTTATTCGAGACGCCGCTGCGCCTTCTCAGTGAGGGCTCCAAGTTCTCCGCTCTCTTCTGCCCTTCCTTCCAGCCAGAGCGGCTCCATGTGCCAACACTCAGGGTCCACTTGAGGTTTTATGTGGTGAGAAGGATGACACTGCTGAAATGAATTCGTTTTTACAAATCACCTTTCCAGACGATGGAGAGCCATTGCAGGATTCCCTGCCTGGAGCAGGAGCTTGTGGAGTGAGGATGGTGAGGCTCCACCCGGGCAGTGGATGCTGCTGGTTTTTATACCCAGCAGCCTTGCTCACTTGCTTTACTGGTTCCAGCAGTTTCTCATTTTCAGTTGGAGTCTGCAAATAATGTCAGTTTATCTTTTTCCTTGATGTCCTTACTTCTCTCATTTTTTTTTCTTGTCGTATTGCAGTGATTGGGTCTCTGGTATCTGTTGAATAGCAGCAAATTTAGCGGGCATCCTTGTCTTGACCTTGATCTCACACGGAGTAATCTTAGTTTATCTGTGAAAGATGCTGCGGGCTGTGAAAAGTCTTTATCAAATCAAGAGTTTCTATTCCTAATTCTCTGAGAATTTTTCTTTATCAAAAGTAAGAGTGGTGCTTTATGAACTGCTTTTGCCGCATTGAGGTGATTCCATGCCTTCGCTCTCGTTTAGTTCGTTTGCATGCTGAGGTTTTGGGTAGATTTCCCCCATGAAGCTATCCTTGCATTCCAGGGGTCAGTCCAGTTTCAGTGATGTGTTTAGCTACACTCTGAGTTGCAGTTAACTAATATTTTAGTGCTGGAGCCTGCATCTTGTCTCTTCTAGAGCACCCTCCTCACTCTTGCTTTCAGGTCATACACCTGAAGGGGAGGGTGGAGGGGCAGGGGCACCTGTGCCTGCGTGGGGCGGGCCGTGGGGAGGCTCAGCGGTGGGACAGAGCCCAAGTTCCTGCAGAGGGGCAGGCGGCAGGGGCTTCCTCCTGCTTCCTGAACCACGCTTTGTGTGTCCTTGCTGAATGGATGGGGGAGGGGAGGGGAGGGGAACTGAGCCAGTCCCAAGCCCCGTGAATGTCCATCCTGGGGAGGTGGTGGTGGTGCCCTGGCTGTTCAGGGACCCCACTGGCTTCTACGCTGATGTCTGGGCTGCATTAGACACTAGTACGAAGCCCCCAGTCTCACAGGCTCGTCACCTGGGCCCAGAATCAGCTTTCGAAAGCAGAGCCTTGTGGTTGGGGTGAGCCAGGGCCGGGGGCCCGACTCCCTTCGGGCCTGCTCTTTCTGGGGACCCCTAGGTTTGGGGACCAGAAAACTAGTACCGGGGCTGGCTGTCTCCTTCTCCCACCCTAAAGGCTGTGGCTCTCTGCATCTCTTGGGAACCTGCTGACTCCCCAGGGCTGTGTGGGGAGTGGCCTGGTCTGGTGCCAGCCTGATAGGTGGTTGCTGTCAGGCGCAGGATCCCAGTGCATCCCCGAGCGCTGACCCCAGGGGCCCCAGGAAGGAGGAGTCCCGGGGAGGGTCCGCCTGGCCGCCAGCAGTGCGTGTCTTTGATCTGGGAGCCCCAGCAGCTGGTTGATTGTGGAGCGTCCCCCGCCCGCCTGCCTCGAGCCTCCTGTCACACTGACAGCCGTGCACCCGGAGGCCTGGCTGGCCACATGCTGTCTGCTTTGTGTCCCCTCGAGTCCTGGGGGAGGGGAGAAGGGAACAAATCAGAACTTTTGGGGGAACTTCAAAGGTACACTTTAGTAATCAAAAAGAGTTTCCAAGTTTCCCATTAATGTTTTGCTTGTGTGTGGTTTTGGATTTGAATGAAGAGTCAGAAGAGACAGGATGAAATACAGGCAGGTCCTCGGCTGAGGCCCAGGATGGTTTACAGACCCGGGCGGCTCCTGCCTTTGATGTCAGAACATTAATTATTAGAAGGTAGTTTTACTGGCCGTCAGAACCGAGTGTGGAGAGAGGCTGGGGCTGCCCGGCGGCCCCTGGCCTGTCCTTTGAAGTCCTTCCGCTGGCCCAGGAGGCTGCCCTGCAGCTCTTTGTGCTGCTGGGCCGTGCTCCCAGCCGGCGTCCCCCCACGCAGCTGGCACAGGGGTTCGTGATCAAAGGCCCCAACCCCCTGGGAAGGGCGGGCTGACTGCAGTCTCCCCTGCCTGCCCCTCACCCTCCAGGGGATGGTCTCATCTCCTGAAGACGTGGCCCCGGGGGCTTACTACGCACCTTGCACTCATGTCTCAGAGCAGGCGTCAGCTTCGCCTCTGGCTGTCCCCAGTTTACGGGAAGGTTTAGAACACTCAGGGCTGGGGGGAGCCTGGCCAGGACCTGGGGCCTGGGGTGGACCGAGAGCAGTGCCCCTTGCTGCCCTGCCACCCTCCTCCTCTTGGCCTGGGGTGCCTGTCCATGACATGCCCCCAAGAGCACAGCCCGCTGTCCCCCCGTGTGTGGGCCCATGGAGAACCGGTGGGCAAGGTGCCCCGGCTGCCAGAGTACCCCCTGGAACTCCAGAGCTGCCCGCAGGGCCAGGCAGCCTCATTTGCAGGCCCCCATCCTGATCGGGCTCAAGGGGCTCCCTCTGCGGGGTTTCTCCTGGCCCTTTGGTCTGCTGTGTGCATCCGCCCCTGGGTTTGCTGGCCTGGAGCAGGCGTCTTCCCCCGTGCATGAGGAGAGCCACCCCACACCTTACATTTGCTTATTTCAGTCCTTTGGGGGTTCATGCACTGCGTGCACAGACAGGTGGGGCCACGCCAGGGCACTGGAGCCACCGGGTTTCAAAGTGTGCCTGCGTCACTGTCGCAGCCCAGCATTTCTCTTCTTAAAGATGCTCTCGTTTTTCCTGCTTGGAAGGCGGGCAGGCCCAGGTGTGGACGTTGGCCCAGGGCTGGGGCAGGCGCGGCCTCCGCCTGTGCCGCTGGCAGGCCCAGCGGATGAGGGGCTGGAGTTCAGTGCAGCCTTGCCGGTCAGGCCCGGCCTCGTGCTGGCACGTTGCTCCCTCCAGAGGGCGGCCGGCTCTGAGAGTGACGGAGGCTTGGCCCGTGTTCCTCCCGCGTAGTGTTTCATTTCAGCTCCAAGCCTCAAAGGGAAACGCTTCACATTCCCTGTTACCAAAAACCATTGTCAGAGGACAGTCTGGGTAAGAGGGAGGCGGGAGGGCGGGAGGAAAACAAGAGCCCTCACAGGGAAGCTGGAAAATCTGGGGTTGAGGTCACCTCCAAATAGTTTTTACATTTTTTCTCCCTGTGTCATCATGTCCTGGAAAATTACTGTCAAGAAAATGAAACCTCAGCAGGCAGTGCGGCTGCTTTTGACATGGGGAGACCCCTGTGTGCCCAAGTGGGTTCTCAGCCACTGGTGTGGCAGCCACTGGAGCATGTCCACTGGCTGTTGGGGGAAGCTGTGGGCCCACGTCTCAGCCCAGAGCCGCGTCCCCTTGTCCCCTCCAGGCCTGGCCTCTGACTGCCTGTGGCATGGGGCTGAGGGTAGGCAGTGCCCTCACACCTTCCTCCCCTCGGGTCTCCGTCGAAGGGTCCATCCCGGTGTGACAGAGCCTCTTTCTGAAGGCACTGGTGGCCATCCACAGCTGGTGGCTGGTCCCCAAGTCCCCATGGCTGAGTGGCCCAGGTGTCAGTCCAGTGTCTTTGCAGCCTCAGGCCGTCACCCAGGGCCTCCTCTGAACATCACCCGCAGAGGGTGCTCCTGTTCCCCCCCCTCTGGAGGCTCCTTTCCCTCCCAAGTGCCCTCTGGGCCCCTCGCCAGTATCCTCCAGTTCGCAGACAGCCTGACTTGTCTGCTCTCTCCGTCCACCTCCCTCCTTTCTGGTCTTCTGGGTGTTCTCTTGTCTTAATACCCTCGGTGGAGGCTGGGACAGGGGAGTCTTTGCTAGGGTCGTGTGCTTGCAGGAAATGAGAAACCCCTGCTGGGCGTTCCACCAGAAGGATCGGGTCTCTTGTGGCCACGCCCTTGGAGCCTGCAGACACCTGCCGTTCCTCCCCTCAGGATTATGCCCGTGCCTGTTTCCTCATCTGTCATGCGCTGTCATGTAGACCCCCCCCACCCCATGGGCTCAGACCCCAGGCTCTGGCTGCCTCCTCATCGTTCTGCCCATCTTCTAGCCGACAGTGAGATGCCTACAGCGTCGGGGCCACCGGGGGAGGGACCGGCTCCTCTGGCTTTCCTGGGGTTAAGGGGTGGGGGCGGGGGGAGACGGGGCCGGGGCTGTGCTCTGGAGACTGACAGCGTTCAGGAGCTGGACCTTGAGCTGATGATGGAAAACCTGCGACTTTGGCAGGATGACCCAAGCCTGGTGACATTGAGTTCTTAGTGGAGGCGTGTCCTCCAAGTGGCTCCCTGGTAGGATCTGGAGGAGCAGACCTGGAGATTTGGGCTGTGAGGGCCAGCTGTCAGGTGCGCTGAGAAGGTTCTAGGCCTGCCACCCCACCAGCATCCTCGGGCACCAACTGGGAGGTTCATCTTGGAGGCCCATCCTGGACCCTGGGGCTGTGTCCCTCGGCCAGCACACAGGAACCCAGTCCCCATGGTGAGGGCGCTGAGGCCCTCTGACAGTGGCCACTGTATGCGTTGTTTTTTTTTTTTTTCTTAATGGTGTCTCATCCTAGATCTCTATTCTCCATCCAAAAACATCTTCATAAATCCACCTAGGATGGGAGCTGTGCATAATAACTGCCCATGACCAAGGAGCGGCGGGTAAAGGAACAGCAAATGAGGGCCAGATTGCCGGCAAAGCATTGGAAGTGAGCAGGGCCAGGGCTTGGCCTCCGCTGGCGCCGTGTCTGCCCTGCTTCCTCCCACGTGGAGCGGTCAGACCCACTCCTCCTTTCCTGGTCTCTCTCCTCTTTGTGGTGGAAATACCTGCTGGGCAGGCTACGTGGAGGTGTTTGAAGCCCCCTGGCTTCTCCCTCGGTCATTTGGTAGGACAGGGTGGTCCGTCCTACCAGCCCAGCCATGGACATCCACTGTTCTCATGGGACAGGGACCGCCTGGGGTCCGGTCGTGGCGGCAGCTCTGGGACTTGGGTGGTCTGGCCCCTGGGCTCTGATGGGCAGCAGAGGCTGCTCGGAACCCTGGCTCCTCTGCCCAGGAGCAGGGAGGCCCCCAAGACGCAGGGCGGTGCAGGAGAATGAGAGAGTGTGATCTCGAGGTGGCTCTCTCCCAGTGCTCTGGTTCCCGTGTGGGACCCCGGCTCCTGGCTGCTCTTGGACAAACGGGCTTCTGGAGCAGAGCTGAGGCATAGGAGGAGGGGTGTGAATCGAGGGTAGATCCAACGCGGAGAGAAATTTTTGTCTGCTCACTTTCTGACTGAAAGTCAGTGGCCCCTGAGCAGCATGAAGCCAGCAGCTGGTGTCACCTGCGTCCCTGTTCTGGAAGTTGTGGGAGGGTTGTGGGAAGTGCTAGCAGTCTGCAGTCCTCCAGGTTACCCCTGGGCTGTGCACTGGAAGTACCCAGGAGGACAAGGAGGCCGGAGTGGCCCCGTGCACTCAGGGTCGGGCTTCCCCAGCCGTGCCCCCCGGGGATCAGGGGGCCTGTCTGATAGGCTCAGCTCCAGGTCATGGATCACAAGTCACCCAATTGCTGGATTCTCGGGGTGACTCGTGTGCCCAGATCTGGGTCCTCGGAGGGCGGGACCGGGACAGGGAGGTCCCAGAGCTTGCTCGTTGGCTTGTGGGCTTTGTGCTCGAGCGCCAGGGGGCCTGGCACTCATGGACACAGCAGTGCCCAGCTCAGGCACATCCACATCTGCCCTCGCCCTCCCCCAGGAGCCCAGGCGAGTGCTCGGCCCTTCTGGAATGCAGGCGCCGTGGCTATGGGGGGCAGCCTGGCGCCGGCATCTTGTTATAAAAAGCTCTGGCGTGGACTGCCTGTGGGCTGCAGGAGGGTTGTGGCTTTGAGGGGGCAGCCCCCAGGGGCCTCGGTCAGCCACCTACGGACCCCACTGCCCGGGCCTCAGCCAGCCCCTCCTGTCCACCCTGCCACAGTGCCTTGAGATCAGTGGGGCTTCCTGGCGAGAACCCACCTCCCTTCATTACAAGGAGTGACGCAGCTGTGCACTCAGGAGTGGCAGAGACCTGCTGGCCTGGGCAGTCAAGGCCTCGGGTGTGGCTGGGGGAGCAGCCCTGGGACACCTGGCAGGTGCACTGGGCAGCTTCAGCCCTCGACCAGCCCCAGGTTGGTGAGTCTGACCTCTAGAGTGGGTGGGGCTGTGGTCAGGCCGGAGCGCAGGAAGGGTTGATCGGAGAAGCCTGCTGAGCCCGGCTCTGAGTGTTGAAGGCAGGAGGTGGGATTTCGGTGCCAGGCTGGGGCGGGGAGGAGGGGGCAGGCGGGAGCAGAAGGCAGAGAAGTGACCTCACCCCAGACGGCTTGTGGATATTCTGTGCGAGGGAGGGCAGGACCTGGCATGGGCCCTGCCGGCCCAGCTGGACACCTCTGTCAGGCCCGGCTCCATGGGTGGCCTCAGCGCCGCGAAGGTGTCTCCCCACATAGTCACTTGGGCTACACTCGCTACAATTACTCACCCGGAGGCACTGCGAGCAGAGCAGGCCCTGCCTTGTAATTTCCGTCTCCATTGCTGCCAATTAGGAGAGATGCTGTCCCTTCCTGTGTCCCCATGGTGGGCAGAGGGTGGGGCTGGCTGCTCCCCCAGAGAGGGGAGGAGGGGTCAGCCTGGCCATGGAGCCAGCAGCTGGCAGGTTTTTGCCAAATCGCTAATTTGGGGGCTGTCGCTTCTCCTGCCCCTCCCGTGGAACCGCTGACATGGCCGTGACCAGGGCACTGCTCCCCAAGTTTGTTCCCCACTTGGGAGACCCTGATAACACGTAGCTCCCTGGGGCTCGTGGGGAGCCCCCACGGAGACAGGAAGTGAACAGAGATGCTGCTGCTCACCCACTGCCCAAGTACCGCCCCCCCCCCCCACCCAGCAGTCAGGGTGCCAGCTGACCCGGCTGAGCCAAGACCCCAGGGCCATGTGCCCTGTTGGTGAGTGAGGGTCTCAGCGTCAGTGTTGCTAAGCAGGCAGGCATGGAGGGAGGGGCCTCCAGTCCTGGACAGGCTCAGCTGTCCCATGCCCCATCCTGGAGCCCCGGCCCTGGCCATGGGCTGACAGGCGGGGCCGGCAGCACGTGGCTCAGCCGGGGTCTGCACGGCCACCCCAGCCCCCTGGGGTCGGGAGCCTGGGCCCTTCCTGGGACCCGCATCAGCCGAGCCCTCTGCCTGCCCAGCCAGTGGACCGAGACCCCGTGGTGTGCCACCCTGACCTGGAGGTGCTGCTCCAGGCCTGGCCCGCGGAGCTGCCTGACGAGTTCTTCGAAGTGACCGTGGATGACGTCAGAAGACGCTTGGCCCAGCTCAAGAGTGAACGGTGGGTGTGCACCTGGCCCCTTCAGAGACACCCGTGCCCTCGGCAGCACCTCGGAGGGTGAGGGGGCCCAGGCGGGGGGCTCCTAGTCCTGTCTGGCCCTCTGTTGGGGAGCAGCTCACGAAGTCCAAGGGGACGAGGGAGAAACCCAGAGTCCAGCTGGTGTGGGGCCTCGCTCTGGTTGGGGAGACCTGGGACCTTCACCACTGCCACCCCCCACCCCACCCCCCCTGCCCCAGGAAGCGCCTGGAAGAAGCCCCCTTGGTGACCAAGGCCTTCAGAGATGCTCAGATGAAGGAGAAGCTGCAGCGCTACCCTAAGGTACCCTGGGGCGGGAGGTGGTCTGCACATGGCTCTGCACTGGGGCCTCCCACAAGCCACTGGCCGTGGTCTCGTGTACTTCAGCCCGGGCCTACACGGCCGCGGTTCGTTAATGAGCCAGGCAGCCCCGTTCTAAGATGAAAAACATCAGTGTGTTTTCACAAGTGCACGTGGGTACTTGACTGGTCCTTGTGTCCAGCCCATGGAGCCAGGAGCGTCAGGGGGCAGCCAAGGTGAGGGGGTGCTGGCCCGGCGTGGCCGGGGGACCTAGCCATTGTGGGCCCAGGGGTGCGGACGCCTGGATTGGACTCTAGCTGTCCTGTTGACAAGCTGGCTTGTCCTGGCCTAGGTGGTCTTGAGGGTCCTGTTTCCTGACCGCTACATCCTGCAGGGCTTCTTCCGCCCCAGCGAGACCGGTGAGCAGCCCCGTCTGGGAGGGCGGGGGGCCCTATGAGCTCCTCCAGGCTCCTTCCCTCTGGGCCGTGGGGCAGGCAGCAGGTGCAGGGCTGGGGGCCAGCTCACATTGGAGGCTCGCAGACCAGCTGGGCAGTACCCGTGGGACTGGCTGGCCCCATGCACCCATCTGTTCTGGGCGTGGGTGGGACAGAGGGGCACCCAGAGAAAGGTAGACCCAGGGCTCCCCCACACCCAGTAGTGGGGTCTTTGGCCTGGGGCTGCAGCTCACCTGGAAGGAAGGCAGCAATGCCACCAGTTCTGAGTGGGGTTCTTGGTGACCTTGGGGAGCGGGTCTGCACACAGGTTGGACCTGGCTCGTCCCATTGCAGAGGGGGCCCGGCCCTGGAGTGGGTCTGAGTGTGGGATCCCTGCTCACCCCACCCTTCCTCCTGCAGTGGGGGATTTGCGGGACTTCGTGAGGAGCCACCTGGGCAACCCCAAGCTGCCGTTCTACCTGTGTAAGTGCTTTTCTGGGACCTCCTGCTCAGCAGCCCTGGCACCTCCCAGTTGGGGCTTGAAGCAACTTTTCCCACAGAAACAGCATCATGGGGCAGGCGGGTCCTGTGCTGGTGTCCGAGCATGAGTCCGGGACTGGGCAAGTTGGGGAGGGAGGTTGACCCTGCTCAGCATCCCTGTGCCCTTTGCTTCCCACCTGGCCAGGAGCTGTAGGGGCTGGGGGCACAGGGGTGAGCTGCTGGCCTCTTTTGGAGGGCGTCTGGGTAGTGAAGGGTCAGGCCGCAGGGCTGCACAGGGAACTGTGCAGGGCAGGTGTCCCCTTGCAGGTGAGTCTGCCCGAGGCCCTCTCCCCAGCTTCTTGCTGGGTTTTTGCAGCAGTAGAGTGATGGACAGGGGGATGTGAGCTGAGGGGTACTTCAGAAATCCCTCAGCTGAGGCCTATGGCCCAGGCCTGCTGGTCACTCTCAGGCCTGTCCTGGGGTGGGGGGTGCATGGGCAAGGGATGGGGGGGTGATGGGGGGGGCGAGGCGTTTCCTGGTGCAGACAACCATCTTTCCGCAGTCATCGCTCCTCCAAAAACCATCCTGGACGACCACACGCTGACCCTCTTTCAGGTACTGCCTGCCTGCCTGCCTGCCTGCCTGCCTGCCTGCCTGGCTGGTGGGTGCTGCTAGGGCTGGCCCGGGAGGGGCACCTGCCCAGGAGGGAGCGTGAGGCCATAGTCGGGAGTATGATAAGGCCTTTTAGAGGGGTGGACTCGGAGGGAGCAGAGTGCCTCTGGAGTCAGTTTTGGGGCTTTGCAGCCTCCTCTGCCTCCTGCCCCAGTGGGGATGGGCCTGCCCGGCTGGCTGCCACCGTCCTGAGCCAGGACTGCCCCTGGGTCTGGGTGAGAAGGGACTGGCAGGTGGGGCTGCTTAGGGGAACCCCTTAAGGGCCAAGGGTCAGAGGCCTCGGCTGCAGGTGGCTGGCTGCCCAGACTGGAGGGGCTGCTGCCAGGCCTGCTGCCTTAACCCTGCCTTTCCCCTGGACCCTGTGGCCTCCTCTGGGAATGCCGTGGTGGGCCCTCCCTGCTAGCTGGAGGCCCCTAGAGCTCCCAGGGTGAGGAGCGTTGATCCGGTGCCCTGCTGGGCCTCAGTCCAGAGCAAGAAGGAATGTCCTGTCCCTTCACCCCAGGAGAGCAGCCTGAGGCCTCCCCAGCCCTCTAGCCTAATGGTTTCCTCTTAAAGTGTCTTCAGATATTTTAATTAGTAACAGAGGCTGGCCTTTGTTAAGTGGCCAGCAGGCCCTGCAGAGGTCTGAGTTGGGGCAAGGGGGTCTGCTTGCTGCTCAGGGCTGCCACCGTCATGGGGGGATGGGGCCAGACCAACAGAGAGGCTGGAAGCCCACCAAGGAAAGGAGTCAAGGTTGGTGGGAGCAGGGTGCGTCCCCCGCCCCCCCTCCCCCTTCTCAGCCCCCTTCTGCAGCCCCCCGGGAGCCCCAGAGGCGCACTGGGCCTCCTTCCTCTATCCCCACCCGCCCTCCCTCCCTCCCTCCCTCCCCCCCTCCCCACTCTCCCTCGCTGGCCAGCCTGTTGATAAACATTGAATTTGGAAGATGCTTTGGGATGGAGAGGGGCCAGCGTCCAGGCACCCCCCTCCAATTAGGAACCCTGGGGTGCTGCCTGTCCCGCCCACGTGGCCTGATTCCTGGTGACACTCTGCCCCCGCTACCAGCAGCCGTCTCCTTTCATCCGTCAGCTCGCCCTGGAGCCGTGGGGCCTCTGCTCGGAGTGGCGTCCCTGCCCGCCCGCGATCAGAGAGCTGGCAGGGCTCAGGGAAGGAAGCCTTCCTCCCTCCTGCGGGTGAGCAGGCGCGGGTGCGGAAGCTGCTGGCTTTCATGTCCCTGGCAGGGCCGCGTTCTGGCTGCCGGCTGCCCTGGAGGCTGCCCAGGGGCCGGTCCTGCGCCCCAGAAAGTGACAGCTCAGGGTGGGTGTGGGGGATGGCAGCCCAGTGCCCTTTTTGGCCACTGGATCAGGAGAGTGACTATTTGTTGGGAGAGGCCAAGGATGGGAGGAGGCAGAGGACCCAGTCCGTGGACACAAAGGTCCCCAACACCCCACGTCATACCTGCTTCCTGGGACTGAGCCCCCTTAGTGCTGGTGCTGCCCCAAGCCTCAGGGACCTCACTTGGCTCCCATCTCAGCCAAGCCCCCACCACTGCCTCACCCAGAACCCCTCCATCCCCCTTAGGGATGCCCTTAGTGGGCCCTGAAGACCACCACAATCCACGTAGACCTCGTCAGCCTGAGCAGAGGGGTACACCCTCCCTCGTGGCGGTCATGGTGGTCTTCTGTGCTGTCCACTCACCCCTTTTCCAGTGGGATTCCCTGAGACACAAGCTGGCAGGTAGGGGGCTTCCAGCAGGTGCTGAGGAAAGGCAGGGAGGCCAGGTTCAAGAGGAGCTGTCTCGAGGGGCCCAAATGGGTCCTTCAAGGCTTCAAGCTCTGCAGACCCCAGACGGCCCAGCTGGGTGGGTGGCCCCAGTGCCTGGCGGGTTGGCCGGGTCAGGGTCTGGCTTCACTGGGCTACCCTAGAAAGGTTGAGGCACTGTCCTACCTGTGTTTCTCCCCCCACCCCCCCAGCTTCCGGTGCCTCCAGGGCACTGGGGCTGCCCTCGTGCACCCTGCTGCAGCCCATCTCTCCGCACCAGGCTATGATCCCAGGCATCACAGTGGGGTTTCAGAGCGTTCACGGCCCTTCTCTGTCCCTCGGCTTCAACTGCAATCTCAGCGTTCCTAGGCCTCGCCTTTGAAGCTTCCTCTTATTAATACCCCCCACCCAGACCCCAAGAGCTCAGAGCTGGGCAGAGAGTATGCGCTCAGCTGGCAGCAGCGGCCCTTCCGCCAGGGCTAAGGACACAGAGCCTTGGGCGGTGGCCTCCCTGCTGCCTTAGGCCAGCTTTGGGGCTTACAGCCATGGTTCTCCTCGGGTGCAGAGGCGGGTATAGAGGCAGGTTATGACACTGGAGGGCTTCGGTATCCTCTGCAACAACCCTAACTCTGCACCACAGTCCAGCCCCCTGCCTGGGAGGCCTCCGGGGGCGTTTCGGGGGCCACGTGATGTGTCCTTGTCCCACACCTGTGCAGGTGGAGCCGGTCCTGAGCAGAAATCTTGCACCACCACCTCCAGGACAGGTGGCCTCCAGGACAGGCCTCCAGGAGGGGTGTGGGGACCCCAGTGCAACACCCACCCTGCAGGACAGGCTTGACGCTGGCTGGCACTGGCTTTTCCTTATCAAGCGAGTCAGGGAACCCACCTGTGGGCTTTTCGGTCAAGGCAGTAGGCCTGGAGGCACCTCTCAGCCTGGGACTCCCAAGGCAACTTGGCTCCGAGACCCCCCCCCTTCCCCATGTGCCGGGGCCCACTGAGGGTCCCTCCCATGGCGCTCATGTCTCCCATCCAGCTGCTCCCAGTGGATCTGGGCTCATATGTCAGTCCCTATGGAGTGCCCCCCACTCCCGCACTCTGGGCAGCACAGGTGAGGGAGGGGAGTGGGGGGCATGGTGGGCTGTGCCCCGTGCCCCCACCCGTGTAGTTCTGTGTGGTGCAGTTCTGTGTGCGTCTGCATCTCCTCTGATCTCTTGACCTCCTGCAGTCTCTGCTGAGGGCGGGGACTTCCAAGCTTAGTTCCCACCTTCAGAATGTCAACTGTTCACCCTGGGAACTGGGCAGGAAGGGGAGGTAGTTAAAAATGCCAGAGCACACACACCCCGAGAACTTCCTGTTTAGCTGGTGCTTGGGGCTGGCCCTAGGATTCTATGGTCTGATGCCCTGGGCTGGCTTGCACTGGGGTTGGTGCCAGAGGAGGACTAGGTAAAGCTGGGCAGCGGACTGTGCGGTGGGAGGGGCTTGGTAGGGCCGTAGCCCTCCTCAGCGGAGCCCTGGGCCTGATGGGTGCAGCACCCATGAGGCCAGCACGGAAGTGCAGTGCAGCCCTCCTCTCTGCCATCCTCCATGGTGCCCACTTGGTCCCTGAGCTCTCCTCTGCCCTCCCTGCAGGCAAACCTCTTCCCTGCTGCCCTTGTGCACTTCGGACCTGAGGAGCCAACAGGTGGGTGGGGCCCCCCTCTGCCCACTGCTGACCAGCCCTGGGCCCCGCATCCCAGCTCATCAGATGCCCCAGAGCAGGGGACTTCAGGTCTGGGAGGGAGACCTGTGGCCCCGATACCCCCATACCCTTCTCCTAGGGGCTTCAGGCTGGGCCACGCCCCCTCCCAGAGCAGAGAAGCAGTAGGCAGGGGCACCCCCTTCTCTGTGGCCTGAGGGTAGGCTGGGCCTCCTGCAGGCATCTACCTGGAGCCCACGCTGCTGGAACACACCGTTTCCCCGTCTGCAGCTGACGTGCTGGTGGCCAGGTGAGTTTCCACAGAGGGTGGGGAGAGCCCGCTGCCGCAGTGCCCACCATCTGGCACCTCGGCCTTCGTTCTCAGGTCCATGTCCAGGGCCGCTGGAACCCCACCCCCGCCGCCAGCCCCTGACCCTGCGCTCGTTGAGTTGGAGCCAACTGCTGAGGAAGGGGCAGTGGGCCCCCCTGAGCCCAGCCCTGGGACGGCCCAGCCGGTGAGGAGGGGTCTGGGCAAGGTGCCCAAGTGGCTGAAGCTGCCAGGTACTGTGGGGGGTGGCCGGGCGGGGAGGGGCTGCTGGGCAGGAGCCCAGGGCCCAGAGGTCATCCCGTGTGTTTGCGCTGCAGCCAGCAAGAGGTGAGAGCCGCCAGCCCAGAGGTGCCACTCTGCCACCACAGGACCCCTGCCCACCCTGAGCGGGAATAAACACGTGAACCTCTCTTGAGACCCTCCTGTCGTCCTTTCCAGGGCAGGGGCCCTCGGTCCTCTGACCCGCTGCCGCCCCTGCACCAAGCTCCCAGCAACGGGCCTCCAGCCTGGCTGGCCGGTGATGTGGGCCTGGGAGGCTGCTTGCTGGGGCTTGTTCTCGTTAACGAGGGCACAGGTGTCTTCCCTGAACCGCCTGCCCCTTGGTTTTTACTTCACTGACGTTGTTAATGACTCCTTCTCTAGGGAGGACACGAGTTCGGGGAGAAGGACCTCCAGGCATCGCTTGCCTGGCTGCATCTCAGGCTGGGCCCCCAGCCCTTGGCAGGAGAGGGGCGGACGCAGCCCCCACCCTGCGGTGGGACCGGGCAGGGCTGGCCTGGGGTTTCCCGGTGCCCCGCCCGCCCCACCATCTGAGCGCACTTCAAAGTGGCTGTGGGGCACGGGCTCTGGCACTTGTCGCCAGCCTCTCCCCTCAGGTCTAATGACTTCCACATGCGCCCAGAGCTTTGAAGCCCTGAGACTCCCTGCAGGAGGGGGGAGAGGGAAGTGGGGGGCAGAGGCGGGGAACGGGTGCAAGAAGGGGCCAGCGGGGCTAAACTGGGGAGGGAGGGCTGGCCCCCCACCCATGCCATCCTTGGGCGTGGGGGCGGGGTTCCTGGGTGCCCGTGGCAGCAGGGGCAGACGTCCCTCCCCAGCGGACTAGGTCCTCCAGCACTGTGAGAGTCCTGACCCCATGGTCACTGGGCCCAGGGCCCTCTGGGTGTTTCTGTCCTGGGCTGATGAGTCCCAGCAGCTTTCAGAACTGATGGGAGGTGGGTGCTGTGTTGCGGGGGAGGGTGGCTGGGCCCCAGAGGGCAGCCAGACTTCCCACCTGGGCTTCTCGCGGTTCCCAAGCAGCTCTGAGCGCCCTGGCCCTGGCCCTGGGACCGGTGGTCCTTCCCACTGGCGTGACTCCCCCCGCCCCACCAGCACCCCTGCTGGCCGGTGGCACACCACACTCACGGCAGCCCTGTGGCAGAGGCACCGTCCCAGGCGAGCAGCCACACGTGCGAGGGCTCCGATTTCACAGCCTCTTGAGCCTGGCCCACAGCAGGGCACTCACACATGCTGTTTGTTATTCTGTCCTCTCCCAGCTTTGAAGCAACTTGACTTTGGGTGATTAATGGCAACAGGAGGCTGTGCCTGGGGAGGTGGCTCTGATTTACTGACATTGCTTTGTGAGAACAAATATATAGCTCAGGCAAGCATCTTTTGAGGAGAATATCAGATGGCTAGAAGGTGACACACAAGCTTTGATGTCGGTGGCAGAACCACACCGTTCTGCTTGTTTGTGGAGGACACACGGGCTACCTGCTCAGGCGGGCGGGTCTCCTGCACCTGCTTCCCAATGACCAAGTGCTTCTCCCACACCGGTGGGTGCTCGGCTGTCCTGAGGGCGGGGGGCATGAGGGGAGGGCACCAACCCGGGTGCCAGGACCCTCATCCTGTCAGCGACCCCTCTATCTGCTGCATCCTGGCCATTAGCAGCAGGCAGAGGGGACGACAGGGGCAAGAGAGCGGTGGTTTGCTGGCACCTGGCCAGTCCTGGGAGCTGGAGGAGAACCTTGGGGATCAGCAGCTCCTGTCCTGTCTGAAGCCAGAGGCCGTGACTTGGACCAGTGGCCACAGTGAGGGTGGAAACCGCTAGAAGTCCAGAAGCTGTGGGGGAGAGGAGCGCTCAGAGCCTCGTGGGTGTAGCCCCCCCCGCCCCCCACCCCCGTCTCCTGGGCCAGGCCCTGTTCCTGGAGGCCCACCTACCAGCTGAGGCAGCACCTTCTCCAGCTGCTCCACGTCCACTTGGGCCAGGTCCTCTGCCTGGGCCTGCCGGACGCTGCGGATGGCCGCTTCTGCCGTGATGCAGGAGGGAAGTGAGGCAGAGAAGGCTTGGGGGGCCTCAGCCCTGGCTGCTGGCCCACCCTTGTGTCAGCCGACAGCTCAGAAGGCTGAGGTTGCGGCCTCTGAAACATGGAGCTTTTCAGGGACAGAGAGCTTAGGTGCTTGTGGAAAAACAGGAAAAATGTGTCTTGGTTACCCCACTGAAAAATAAAATGCAAAGGGATCGTGAATGGTCTGGACGGGCCTGGGTGGGATACTAGAGAACACCGCTGGGTCCCTCTGCTCACCCACAACGAAGATCTTGAGCAGCTCGGCCGTGAGCTGCAGCGCATCCCCGCTGACTGCAAGGTGAAGGGAGAAGGTTACAGACACACACCCTCTCCCTGCCGCCCCACTCTGCCCTCACTGCTTCTGACCTCACTCACACTCGCGCCGGTGACCTCAGCCCTCCGTCTGGCCCAGTCCTCCCTGAGGCCCTGGCCCCTGCAGAGGTGCAGTGCAGGGTCCCAGGTGCCCAGCAGGCCCCGGCCACCACCCCCCGCCCCCCCCCCCCCCCCCCCCCGTTCACACACCTTTGGTCTTGTCGTCTTTAAAATGCAAGTGCAGCAGCTTGCTCACCAGCTCCTGAGGGACGAAGGGGGCGTCAGTGAGTCACCGCCCCTGCCCCTCTGCTGCAGACCCCTTAGGCATTTAGTTCTGGATGTGATGCGGTTGTAATTGCTGGCTGGAAATGCTGTCTGTGGGGCTCTCCCAGGGTGGGGGATTAGGCAGTGGGGAGAAACCTCCCTGTGAGTGCCTCCAGAGGGCCAGAAATTAGACGCAAGTGGCAGACTGGTGGGAGCAGCCCAGGTGCCTGCCTGCCGCGCTCTGGGGCTCCCGTCCTCATGGAACGCAGAGCAGTCCTGTGCTCCTGCCCCCAGGGACGAGGTGCCCTCCCCACACTGGGCCCCTTTACAGGCCTGTCCACACCACCAACACTGCCCGGCTTTGCCAGACCCTGCTCTGGGCACTGGGTCAGCTCCATTCCAGGTCCCTCCCTGGAGCCTACGACACGACACGTGGAAAGGGATCTTCCTGTAATGGGGAAGGGCATTGTGGGAACCGCAGAGCTGGGCAGGGGCCAGGCTCCTCGGTCAATGGGCAGTCAAGGTAGGGGACAGAGCCCAGACTATCTGCAGGACTTCCTGACCAATGAGGATGGGACAAGGGCGGGTCCAGGCCAAGACTCCTCAAGGGAGAGGCTTGAGCCCCAAAGTATGGCACCACTAAGCGGAGATAGATTCTGGGGATCAGCAAGTCAGGAGCTCAGCTTGGAACATGTTGCATGAGGGACACGCATGAGGTGCCCAAGCAGAGCAGCCAGTGGGTGGCTGGAACTCAGAGACGGTTGAAGCTGGCGATGATCTGGGAGGTGGTAGCACGTGGGTGGACCAAGGGAGGTTGCTGAGGGCAGGGACCAGCCGGAAGAGGCTGCAAATGAGGAGCCAGCAGAGCGCCAGGGGAGGCAGGAGGACAGCAGCAGTGGGTGCCCAGGAGCCCAGAAACTGGGTGTCGTGCAGGGAAGGTGAGCTGGGGACCCACCAGGCCTCCAGCCTTAGCCACGGAGATGGCACTGCCTCGCCCAGTGCAGCTCAGCAAAGCTGAAGAGCAGAGTGGAGGAAGCGGACCCTGCCGGAGCCCTGGCTCAAGAGGGTAAGAGCTCGCCACCAGTCACTTGGGGCAGCACCAAAGAAGCAGCCTCATCCTCCCAGCAGTGACCACGTGAGCTTGGCGCCACCTGCTGGCCCTTCTTGCTGTGTACCTGAAAGGTACCAGGAAAGGCACAGAAGGCTCTACTGCTCTGCCAGCTCCCAGACCCTGGGGAAGAGCTAAATCAGCCAGGCTGCTGCTGGGGGGCAGCTGCATGGGGTTGCCGTGATAACTAGTCAGCACCAGCTGGGAGCGGAGGTTCCCTAAACTTGCAGAGGGTAGGATGGGACCTGGGATGTGGTCAGCCTTTGCCCCACTGTGTGGAGGCACCACGACCACGACCCCTCCCTCTCTCCCTCCCCGGGGGCAGCCCTGCTCATGGGTAATGACCATAACCCCAGCTCTGGCCAGAGCCCTCTGAGGGCGAGGACTCCAGAGCTGCCCAGGACCGCATGAAGGAGGCCCAGCCCAGTGCTCCCCTCTGCAGCTATTACAGTGCTCCCCTCTGCAGCTATTACAGCTATTACAACCCCCTGCCTCGGTTGTTTTCCCTTTGACACCATTTACCCCTTGTAGGCCAGGGCAGAGTGACGATTCTGGGTGATAAAGAGAGAGAACACCCACTGGGGACTGGCTGGACAAGTACTCATGAGGGGCTGAGACTCTCCCTCCTGCCCACAAAGGCCTGATATCAAGGGCTCAATGTCACCTAACCCTAAGGCAGAGCAACAATGCGAGACTCAGACCACTTACAGCCTGCGGGGTGTGGGAGGCAGCAGACCTCACTACCCACCCACCCACCCAGAGCCCCATTCGCCAGGTGCAGAGCAAAGGGGCTGACTCTGGAGGCGGATGGCCTGGGTTTGACCCTAGTTCTGCCTGTTTCCCACTGGCAAGTGGGGGTAGTACCAGTACCCATCTCCTATGGTGTTGAGCATTACACGGGCTAATCCATTTCAAGTGCATGTAACAGTGCCTGACTTCTGGGTGTGCTGCTAAGAAAAGCACTTGTAGAGCCACGTACACACCAGGCAACGGAGCCAGCCTGGATCAAGTGAGACGCAAAGCACAGGGCTGGCTTGATAGGGAACAGGCCAAAAGGAAGCTTTAGAATACGCAGGCGCCGAGACTACCCGCGAGCTGGGCCGCACTGTGCTCTACGCTAAACTCCTTAGGGTGAGTCCTGCAGATCCCGGAGCCGCGGGGCGGGAGCCCAGGCTCCTCTCTGAGCCTCCCTTCATTTGTGCTGGCACTTACCCCTGCCCGATTTCTGCAGACCCTCTCCCTCTTGCCGCAGACCAGGCTGCCTACCCAACCTTCCGCTACCCGGCCGCGGGATTCCATCCATGGAGAACGAAAGGTGTGCGGGACGAGGGTCATTGCCGGATTCTGGGAATGCGCTCACCCTATAAGCCACCCGACGGCAGCGCGGGGGCTGGCTCAGGATCCGCACGTGGGTCACTCAGGGTACCGGGCCGCAGCGTCCCCGCCGGCCCCGCGCGCGCCCCCCGCCCCGGCGGCCTCGCCCCGCGCCCCCAGCCCGCCCCGCCAGCAGGCCCTCTCTCACTTTCCGGAAGCCGGCGCCGATTTCCTCCATGACCGCCACCAAGGTGCGCGCCCTCCGGAGCCCCGCCCCCGCGTCCCCAGCCAATGAACCCTGAGCGCGCCCTCCGGAGACCCTCCCTCTCGACTCCAGCCAATCGACAAAGAGCGCGCCTTCTGGAGCCCCGCCCCGCGCCTCCAGCCAATGGACCCTCCGCGCGCGCCCGCTCCTTCGCCTTCACTGGCCCGCGGTGAGCGCCCCTCCTCCGCAAAGCCTCCTGGGAGTCGTAGTTTCCGCCAGGTCTTCCCGGCGCTCCCTGCTCTTCCTGGATACTGAGGCGCGCGGCGGCCGCGACAATCGAGCCGGGGTCAGCGGCGCGAGGACTGGGGCATCGGGCCCGGAGCCCAGGGGTACGGGCGACGTCCGGACGGACCGGCCCCGCTGCTGGAGGCCCCGCCCCCGAGGACGCCCACCTCCTCGGTCCCAGGCTTCAGCGGTCCGCTGAGAATCACCCGCCCCTGCCATCCTGGGGCCTCCCGCCTGTTGGACCAACTCAGTTTGCGCCTCGTTCCTTGGCTGCTGAAGACTTAAGAGTCTTTGTGTCCCCACTGAGCTGCCGGGGGCTCTCTGAAGGCCCCCAGAGGAGAGGCCCTGCTGTACTGCCCTTCCCCGGCTTCCCGGTCTGGCTCCTGGTGAGGCCTGTCTAGGCGCTTTCCGGGAAGCCCTTCCTGCACCCCAGGGACATGGAGGAGTTCCGGCGCACCTACAGCCGGCTGTGCAAGGAGAGTGGGGCCGAGCCCCAGGAGACTGTTCTGCAGCAAATGCACCAGCTGCCGCAGGGCCGGCTGGACCTGGCCACACAGAGCCTGACAGTGGATACCTGCAGGGCTCTGAGCAAGCTGCTACAGAAGGAGGCACTGCTGACGGAGCTCGTCCTGAGCGACTGCATGCTGAGTGAGGAAGGTGGGCACCAAGGGCCGGCGGCCCAGGGCAGCCCTTGCAACTTCAGAGTTGGGGCCGGGCTCCCCTGGTTTCTTTTGCTCTGCTGCTCATTAGCTGCACATGCCGCAGTCCTTGGTGCTTGACATCTCTAGCAGAGAACTCTGTCCCACCTGATTTCTTCTTTGTGAGGTTACTCCCTTTTACTGTCATAAAGCAAGCAGCAGCATCCTCTCTGGAAACCCAGGAGCAGGAGGCAATTTCTCTTTGTAATGGGAAAGCCTTAGTGTCCCCTGGCTTAGGAGAGTCCCGCTGTGCTGGTGAGCCGCCTGACTCCACACCTGGCAGATTTTTCAAACCTGACACAGGAGTGGGGTGACTCTTTTTTGTCATGAACCTTGGCTGGTGGGGGTCACTGGGACAGCCGTCCCTCCCCTATGTGTGGGGAGCTGACCCAAGATGGAGCCACCAGGGGTGGAGAGTGACTGCCCTGCTCTCTTACAGGGGCCGTGCTGCTGCTGCAGGGGCTGTGTGTCAACACCATCGTGCGGTTTCTGGATCTCAAGGTGGGTGGATCTGCACTCAGGGGCGTGCCACCTGAGAGCAGGAGTAGAGAAGATGCAGGTGTCCTGGCGACCAGGGGTCTGCATGGTGGCCGAAGACCGTGTCTGTAAGCGCTCTTGGCACACAGGCTCCGCCCCATTTGCTCATGGTCTCACGCACGCGTGTCGGTGTTCTGAGGGCAGGAACGTGAGTTCCAGAACGTTCTGACAAGCAAACTGAAATAGCCTGCATTAGAAGGCCACTGCGGGCAGGGAAAGCAGAATCTGAAAGGAGCCACACCTTCTGTTCGCCATGGCCTCGCCCACCACCTGACCAGGGTATTCAGAGCCCAGCTCAGGATGCTGGGGAGTGACTGGCTGGCCTCTTCCTGTCCTAGGGCAATAACCTTCGAGCCGCAGGGGCCGAGGCACTGGCAAAACTCCTCCGACAGAACAAGTCCATTCAGAGGTAGGGTGGCAGTCCCAGCCCCTGCTCTCCCCTGAGCCCCCGCTCTCTCTCTGCGTGGTTCTGGGTTGGCTCCAGAGGACACGGTTCTGCAACATGAGAGTTCACGCCTTCATGTCGGTCTTCCATGGTGGGGAGTAGGCGGGTATGAGTTACTCACGCGCCTCCAGCCTTTCTGCCAGAGACCCCCAAGCCTGTGCCCCTCCTCAAGACCGCTGGACCCCATGGGAGCAGGATGCCCTTTGGGGCCACGCACGTCATGTCCACCCTTCCTGCAGCCTCACCCTGGAGTGGAACAGCCTGGGCACGTGGGAAGAAGCCTTCGCTGCCTTCTGCGGGGCCCTGGCGGCCAATGGCACCCTGCGGCAGCTGGACCTCCGCAACAACCAGATCAGCCACAAGGGTGCCGAGGAGCTGGCTCTGGCCCTGAAGAGCAACACCAGCCTCCAGCAGCTTGGTGAGGCCACCAGCACTGGCCCTCCTCGTCCTCAGACCAGGCCAGGAGGTGTTGGTCTGGGGGGAGGGGGGAGGGGTTGCATCTCATCGCTTCCTCAGCCCTCCCACTGCTCCCTTTGTCCTCTCCCAGAAGGGTGGGGGTGGGAGAGGAGGGGCACGCTGAGCTGGGCTCCTGATCTGTGGCCGATCACAGGGAGTACCAGTGTTCCAGGCTGGGCCAGCCCTCCCACCCCCGCCCCATGCTTTCCATCTGGCAACACCAGCTTTCCTTCCAGACCTGCGCTGGAATCACATCGGCCTCCTGGGCGGCCGCGCCCTGGTAAACTGTCTCCCCAGCAACAGAACCCTGTGGAAGCTGGAGCTGGCTGGGAACAGCATCCCCGGCGACATCCTCAGAGCCGTGGGTACGGGCACGTGGGGCCGCTGGTGGCTTGCACTGTTTGGAGCAGGGCATAGAGCTGATTCCCTGTGACAGAGACTCAGCCACTGAGGGGGGGGTGGCTTGGGCCAGAACAAGTAAACACGGCATCACGACGGTAGCATGTTAAGAACAGAGGAAGTGAGAGCAGGCGCCAGGGAAGAAACGGCAGCGGCAGGAGCCTGCAGAGCGCTGACTGCCCGTACTGCTCCTCACCCTCCTCACACCACGGTCTCCGCCTGTCATGACCCTGACTCCTCAGCCCCAAGCCCACTGAGCACGCTGCCACTCCCCATGGCTCGTCGTCCCACCGGCAGCGCCAGCCACCTGAGGGCCCGAGCCTGGGTTGGAATCTAGTGTGGCGTCACCACCTGCTGGGTCTGCCCAACGCGTGTCCTCTCCCACTTCTTGGTTCTTGGACCTGCCTCCGAGTCACCCCAGTTGGCACCATGGCCGCTTCTGGCTGGCCTCTCTCCAAATGCTGCCTGGATCTTTCCAGAGCATGGGAGCTGAGCACACCATTCACCTCTTAAAAGTCACACACTGGCCTTTGGCCTTTGGGGCGGAGCCCAAATGCCCACCTTTTTTGGCGGTTGAGCAGCCTCCCCACCTCTCCCCGTGTGCCTGTTCCCCCTCCCAGGCTCCTGGCTTCACTGTTGTCCCTACCCCCACCCCCTCTGAGCCCCTCACCTGCTAATGCATTGAGGGGTCTGATTTGTGGGGTGAGATACCACCTTGCGCAGTGTCTTCTGGGCATGGGGCTGGGCTGGCCATTGGCCACTCCTGGGGCTCGGCCTCCCGGTAGACAACTTGGCTTTTCCCAACAGAGCAAGCCATGGATCACAACCAGGACCGGCAGACCGCCTTCCGGGAAAGCCAGGCCCGCGCCCACGTGCTCAGCAAGGAGGTGCGGCACCTCCGGGAAGAGAAGTCCAAACAGGTGAGGACAGTGCTGCCTCTGACTGCAGGACCTCGCCCCATCCCCAGCCCCGCCCTGACTGTCTGGACAAAGGGCCCCCCTCAGCCCCCGTGCCATGGCCTTGTTCCTTCCTTCTGGGCCCTGGAGCCTCTCCAAGCAGCCAGTACCCAGGCCTGGGAGGCAACCTCTTGTTCTGATGCCCTCTGGCTGGGTGGGCGGGTAGGTGGGCTTTCCCTCTGGGCCTCCCTGCGTGGGAGCCACTCTCCCTTTGGATGAGGCCGAGCCCTTTCGTGTCCTGTCACCTCAGTGGATGTCTGCCCTCCTTTCTGCTGACTGTGGGGAGTGGGCAGGCTCTGGGCCCTGACAGGGCTCTGGCTGCCTCTGTCCCCAGTTTCTGGACTTGATGGAGACGATCGACAGACAGAGAGAAGAGATGGTCAGAAGCAGCAAGTGAGTGTGGCCCCAGGGCCAGGGGGCAGGGCGGTGGTGCGGTGGGGGTACCCGGGGTTCGGGTCCTCGCTCTGGCCTTGGAGTGACCTAACGTGAGCCTCATCGCCTGCCCACGGACAAGGTTGTGGGGTGTGTTTACCGAGGGGGTTGGCTGGAGGGTTAGTGGCTGCACCGAGACTTCCTCAGCCCACACCTGGAGGTGGCGTGAGCCTGAGGAGCAGCAGCTGCTGCAGGGAGGGGCCCAGAGGGCTCCAGGGTTTGGGTTTCTTGAACCCTCCTCTCTGCCCACAGGGCATCGGCAGCACGCGTGGGGCAGCTTCAGGAAGCCCTGAACGAGAGGCACTCCATCATCAATGCTCTCAAGGCCAAGTAAGGAGGAGCAGAGGGTAGGACGGGGTTGTGAGGAGGCTTCAAAACACTTTAGAGACCTGCCCACGGGGCAGAGGAGGACGGTCCAGACAAGGACTCGAGTCCCCAGGGTACAAAGAAGGTGGAGGGACCGCTGGGGTGGTAACCTGGGAACGCTTCTTGGAGGAGGTGGGCGCTAGCCGGGGTAATAGTCTGGCAAGAGTGAGAACAGCAAGGCCTTAGCAGAGGCTAGAGGTGGGATGGGGTGGGGCTGGCCCTTCCCTCCTTGCAGGCTGCAGATGGCTGAGGCCGCCCTCGCTCTGTCAGAGCAGAAGGCCCAGGACTTGGGGGAGCTCCTGGCAACCGCAGAGCAGGAACAGCGGAGCCTGGCCCAGAGGCAGGCAAAGGAGCACAGGCTGGAGCAGCAGGTGGGCAGGGAGGGCTGGATGGGCAGGTGGTTGGGCGTGGGGTGGGCAGGCGGTGCATGGTGGCAGGTGTCCAGTGGCGCCCTTTCCCCATCTGACCCCCAGGAAGCTGCAGAGCGGGAGTCTAAGCTCCTCAGAGACTTGTCTGCTGCCAATGAAAAGAACTTGCTTTTGCAAAATCAGGTATGGGGGCAGGGTGTGGGGGCAGGTCCCTGGAAGGCCTGGGGCAGGGCTTCAGGGAAGGGGCCAAAGCTTCCCTCCCTCGGTGCTGGTTTTCCAGGTGGACGAGTTGGAGCGGAAGGTGAAATCTCAGCAAGATCAGCTATTCCTGACCAGGCAGGAGCTGACCAACACGGCAGCTGAGCTGAAGATGCGGGCTGTCCAGGCTGAAGGTGGGCACAACAGGCCTGCCACTGGGTGCTGAGAACCAAGGGCCCCCAGAGGAGTCCTACCCACGCTCTTCCCCTGTGCTTCCAGAACGCCTGGAACTGGAGAAGAAGAGGTCCCGGAAGAGCTTGGAGGACGCGGAACACCTGCGCTTCAAGGAGGTGCCTCATTAGTTGTATCGTCTGGCCTTTGCTCTCCCCGCTTCATCGGGGCCTGCAGACACCTCGTTGTGGCATGGTGTCCCCAAGGCGCACTCCTGGCCGGGCTTCCCTCGACAACCTTGGGGTGCTGGTGGCATTTCTCCGACAGCCCTGGCAGATGTCAGACCCAGAACCTCCCCACCAGTTTCTAGAAGGGACCCTGACTGCTGGGGCCACAGCACAGACTGCCATGTGCTCTGTGCCACCTGGGGTGCAGCACTGGGACGTGCCCTCCATCCTCACCTCCTGTGAGGCCACTTGGGGCAGCCCTCACTCGGAAGTAACAGGGTCCCCAAGATTCACCTGCCCCCCAGGGTGGGGATCCCATGAGGGGAAGGCTGGGGAGCCAGCGTGCCAGCCCTGTCCCCACCCCACACCTGGGCAGGTGGAGCACATGACTCGCCACCTGGAGGAGAGCGAGAGGGCCATGCAGGAGAGGGTGCAGAGGCTGGAGGCTGCGCGGCTGTCCCTGGAGGAGGTGAGCTGGGCGCCAGGCTCTGCCCTCCCCTAGGGAGGCTGGCTGTGGCCAGAAGGGGTCCCTGGGAAGGGGCAGAGGACAGGCCCAGCGGTCACTGTCTGCGGTGTAGGAGCTGAGCCGGGCGAAGGCTGCGGCACTCAGTGAGCGCAGCCAAGCTGAGGAGGAGCTCATCAAGGCCAAGAACCAAGTCCGTCTGGAGGAGGTGAGCCCAGGGCCACGGTCTGCTGCTTGCAGCGCCCACTGGGGAGAGAGGTCTGAGGGGTTGGCATGAGCTGCCTGGGTTGCACAACCCTTTGGGCTTAAGTGGGCCAGACCAAGGCTGTCTTCTGGCTCTGTAGGGAGGGACAAGGGAACAGGAGGTCCAGGGGTGCAGAAAACTTAGACGAGGACACTCATCCCATCAGCACCACATCCAGCCCCCCCTGCCCACGCAAAGAGCCAATGTCCTCCAGCCCCAAGGTGGGGAAGGGGTTTGGCCCAAATGTGCAGCCTGTGACCACATGGTGGAAGTAGGGGACCAGAGGCCAGAGGGCAGGATGGTGTCAGCCTGGGACATGGGGGAGGCTCCTCATTCAAGTTGAGCCCATTCAGAGCAACATATGCAATAACTGTAGTGACAAGGCCGTTTCCACATTGCAAATATACGCTCCTCTCTGTCTGAAGGTGGGGCTGGGGGGTTCACTCCTCCCGTGAGCTCAGGTCCACAGGCCAGAAAGCAGCTCACCAGCCCCTCTCCCGGGCCCGCAGCAACAGCGCCTGGCTCACCTGGAGGAGAAGCTGCGGCTGCTGGCGCAGGCTCGGGACGAGGCTCAAAGCGCCTGCCTGCAGCAGAAGCAGGCAGTAGCTGATGCCCAGGCGCGGGCCAGCCAGCTTGACCGGCAGGTGGAGGGTCTGAGGCGGCGCCTGGAGGAGCTGCAGCAGGTAGCCGGGACGTCGAGGGCTCCCAGGGGTGCCCGTGGTGCCCCCAGCTGCCACCTCACCCCCCCACCCCCTTGCCTGGCAGGAGCTGAGCAACAAGGACCAAGAAAAGGCGGCTGAGGTGACAAGGGTGCGGCTGGAGCTGCAGGAGCAGAACGGCCGCCTGCAAGCAGAGCTGACAGCCCAGGAAGCGCTTAAGGAGAAGGCAGCGGCCCTGGAACGCCAGCTGAAAGGCGAGCTGAGCCCCACCCCCGCCCCCCTGTGGCTTCTCTGCAGGGCCTTTCTTACTGGGTCATCCCACAGGAGAAGGAGGAGGCTGGCCTGGAGAGCTGAGCTTGGCCTAGGTCTCAGCTCCAGGAGGTGCTGGTAGGGGAGGCTGGGTATGTGTGCACCCAGGGGACCCCGAGCAAACCCCACCCTGCCGGCCCCCTGCGGACCTCTGGATTGGCGGGAGCCCAGGCAGTCCCCAGAGCCCCTTCCTCACTGAGCTTCCTCCCTTGCAGTGATGGCAAGTGACCACCGGGAGGCACTGCTGGACAGGGAGAGCGAGAATGCCTCTCTCCGTGAAAAGCTTCGCCTTAAGCAGGCCGAGATTGCCCGGATCCGGGATGAGGAGGCCCAAAGGGCCAGCTTCCTGCAAAATGCTGTTCTGGCTTATGTGCAGGGGTCCCCCCTGAGGACCTTGAGCCCCCAAAAGTGAGGGGAGGCAGGGAAAGTCTGAAAGTGGCAGGAAGGTGGCATCTGTTGGACATCTTTGTCTCATGCCTGCTCCTCCCTTCCTTACAAGGGACAGGCCATCGGTAGGTCCGGGCTCTTTAGGCAGGGTCTACAGCTGGTGACTTGGAAAATCAGTGCTGGAATGGATGTGAGAGCAGGACGGCTGCAGCTTACGACCAGAGTGCCTGCCTGCGGGGGGTCTAGAACCTGGCTGGCCAAGAGGGCTGGAGAGGGCCCCAGCCCCATCCCCACTCCTTCATCCCAATCACAGGGAATGATGCACCTGAAAACACAGACCCATGTTGGAAGGAGATCTGGGGGAGCAGGCCTGAGCTCTCCTGGCCCCACCCACCACAGTTCAGTCACCTTTCACCACCATGAGCTCCGCAGGCCCCAGCGCTCACTCCAGGGTATTCTGAAATACAGACTTTTGCAATTTGTGATATATTTTGGCCCCAGTGCCTTTCTCCAGTATCAGTCTTTTCTCCAAGCTTGGGCCCTTCAGGAAAGGCCCTCCAGGTGTTGCTGGGTCACCCCTTCTAACTGCTACCAGGTAGGGCCCTTCAGGAAAGGCCCTCCAGGTGTGGCTGGGTCACCCCTTCTAACTGCTACCAGGGGCCTGCCTGCCTCGGGGATCTCTAGTGACTGCGAACACCTGTGTTTTCACCAACTATCTCGTGGTTAGAGGGTGGGTGGGCCTCAGCCCCTCCCTCGGTGGGCCCTGGGAATCCTCTCCCTAGAAGAAACCTGTGTGCACCGACCACAACCTGTTCAGGTGGGTGGGAGCAGCCTGTCTGCGCTTACCTCGCCCCTTGGCGTGGGTCACGGGGGCTCTGGGGAGGGTCTACCCAAGCTCGACACGGGTTACGGGTTGCCCTGTGACCCCGCCCCCCACCAGATTTCTCTGGAAGGCGCGTCAGCCCGCGTTCGGGGCGGGTCCGCGCCCCCCGCCCTCCATGCCGGCCGCGTTCGGCTGTCTCCGCGCCCGGCGCTCGGCGGCGCTCGGCTGTCTCCGGCCGCTCGGCTCGGCGTTCGGCTCGGGTCCGCGGCCGCTGCGGCGCCGGGCATTTCTCCGCAGCTCGGCTCGCGGCCGCGCCCGCCCGGCCCGCGCCCATGCAGGCCATCAAGTGCGTGGTGGTCGGCGACGGGTGAGTGCGCGAGGCGGAGGCCGCTCGGCCTGGCGCGCCAGGCGCGCCGGGAGGGGTTGGCCCCGGGGACCTTGCTGGGCAGGGCGCGGGGCTCCGGGGCGCGGCCGGGACGGAGGGGGCGGCGCTCGGTCCGGGGATCCCGGCTTGGGGTCCAGGCGGGGCGGCCCCGATCTGCCCGTGGGCGTCGGGGAACCCGGCAGGGGCGGAAGGACGCGGTGGGGCGGGGTCCCGGCTGGTCGCGGGGCACAGGCCTCCAGCCCAGGCCCACCTGATGCTGCCGGCAGCCAGCGGCCCCGCCTGGCCTCCCGGTGGGTGGGGCCAGGCCTCTCACCTGGGCTGAACCCTCAGCCGGTGCCACCTTCGCGGTACCTGCCTGGGGCTCTGAGGCAGCTCACCCCAGCCCTCACCCACCACTCTGCCCCCGCGGAGGCCCTCCTGCCCTGGTCCTCTATCGCTGCGGATCTGCTGGGCAGGCACCCCTGTTCCCACACTGGGCACCGTGGGAGGGGGCTGCCCTTGCTGGGCAGAGGGCTGAGGTGGGCCTGGGAGCAGCGTGGGCTTGCCCTCTCTCTGCAGCGCCGTGGGGAAGACCTGCTTGCTGATCAGTTACACGACCAACGCCTTCCCTGGAGAGTACATCCCCACCGTGTGAGCAGGCGGGCGGGTCCAGAGCTGGCAAGGGGAGGGTATGGGCGCCTGTGCGCGGGGCTCCCCTGGGCTTCGAGGTCGGGCCCAAGTGGCCCTGGTCTGGGCTCCGGGGTGGGGCAAGGTGCTGACAGAGCTCCAGGTTTGTGCAGGCCTGAGAACCCAGACACTGGGGGGATCTCTCTCACTCTGTTTTCTAGTTTTGACAACTATTCTGCGAATGTGATGGTGGACGGGAAGCCTGTCAACCTGGGGCTGTGGGACACCGCTGGGCAGGAGGACTACGACCGGCTTCGGCCACTCTCCTACCCCCAAACTGTAGGGGACCACAGGGCAGCCTGCAGGGGCTGGGTGGCTCGGGTGGAGGCCCAGAGGGCCTGGTGTGCGCGCGTGCGTGCATGTGTGTGTGTGTTGGGGGAGTGAGCAGAGGCCATTTGGAGCCTCTTTGACTATTCCTACATGGTACCTTCCCTTCTTCCCTCCCTTTCTCCCAAGGACGTTTTTCTGATCTGCTTCTCCCTGGTGAGCCCAGCCTCCTTTGAGAATGTTCGAGCCAAGGTAGGACAGGGCCAGAAGCGGAGTTGTCTTCCTGGGAGGGGAGGAAGCTGCCCAGAGGATTTGCCCTTAGAGGGCAGGGGTCTCTTGCTTGAGGGCCTTACAGAGACAAATTGTCCTTTGGAGATTGCCGGGTGTGAGGTCTTAAGGTGGCCCAGGGGGTGATGAGGGGCCAGGGCTTGGGCAGGGGTGGTGAGTGAGGCTCTCAGAGAAGGAAGGGCCCTGACTGAGAGGACCTGACGGGCCTGGAAGCGTCTTGGCTAGGTATTTTTGTTCTTGGTCATTTCCCTACCAGACCCAGTGGTCACCCCATGAAACAAGAAGGGCTAAGTGTGTGTCTTAGCACAAGGAAGGGGCCCTTGGGAGCCATGGCCTGCTCTGGGCCAGGCTGAGGGTAAAGCTCCCAAGGGGTAGAGATCAGAGCCTCCCATCCCCACAGTGGTACCCAGAGGTTCGGCACCACTGCCCCCACACGCCCATCCTCCTGGTGGGCACCAAGCTGGACCTTCGTGACGATAAGGACACCATTGAGCGGCTACGGGATAAGAAGCTAGCGCCCATCACTTACCCCCAGGGCCTGGCCATGGCCCGGGAGATCGGTGAGTGGGCACGGACAGGCCTGCCGGTGCAGGGAGGAGAGGTTCGCTCTGGGGGGCACAGTGCTGCCCCCTGCTGCCCCCCACCTTCACTGTTCCCTTTCTTTGCTGCCCTCAGGCTCTGTCAAGTACCTGGAGTGCTCAGCCCTGACCCAGCGGGGCCTGAAGACTGTGTTTGATGAGGCCATCCGGGCTGTGCTCTGCCCGCCTCCTGTGAAGAAGCCAGGGAAGAAGTGCACGGTCTTCTAGAGCCCTCACTTCTGGAGGAGCAGCCCCCAGCCCCCCGCACCTGTATCTGTTGTGTTGAGATGTCTGGTGTCCCTGAGTCTGCTGTGGGGAAGTCGTGTGGGTGGGGAGGGGGAAGAATCATGGGGACGAGGCTGCTGCTCCCGGGGTGGTGCTGGGGCCATGGGGTCCTGTCCACTCTGCCTCCTCTACCTGGGGGTACAGCTCCAGCCTTCCCTGGCCCCCAGGGAGTCCGGAAGGGAGCAGGGTCTCCCTCAGGCTGCAGGGGCAGGTCCAGGGCAGCCCCAGGATGGGCTTCCCTGATGGGGGAGTTTGTGGGGTGGGTTCTGTCCTTGTGCCCCAGGATGGGGCAGCCCCTTTTTATTTTATACAATAAACGTTCTTCATCATCTCCTGCTGTCTTGCTACCTGCCCTGCTCCTGCACCCTCAGGGTGCCAGGCCCCTAACCCCCACCATCCACGGGTACAGAGCCAGAGCGGGTGAGCTTCAGACACACACACACACACAGGCCAGAGGAGAGGAGGAAAAGCTTGCTGAGCCCTCTCAGTCTCCAAAGGAGGGACCCAGATCAAAGTGGGGGCAAGTGCATTTGGCCCCTTCTGGATGAAGAAAGCCCTTCTCATGCTGACTTCAGGCCTCTGGGAGGGCACAACCAGGGGAGCGAGGGGCAGGATGGTCTGCAAGTCAGGCCCCATGGGGCCCTGTGGAGCCCAGGGCAAGGCCAGGGGACACTCAGCTGAGTGTTCAGGAAGACAGGCCGTCAAGAGGAAGGACGTCCAGGCAGAGGGACCCTGCAGCCATGGAGGTAGAACAAACGTGGTGTGGAGAGGACAGGAGGGGCTGCAGGTGGGCCAACAGCCTGGCATCGCTGGGCAGACAACGGCGGGAGGTGAGGGGCGGGCCTGGCCTGGAGCTAGGACTTCACCCCTGAGGCCACAAGGCACTACTCTGGCGTGATGAGAAGCCACACTGCTGCCCCGCAATGGTGTGCAGAGGGTGGACTGCTGAATTTCAGGAACTTTGCTAGTCAGTTTTTAAACAGCTATTGTTAATAATTATATAAATTTATATTAGTTGTATTTAAAAAAATGAAATTAACAAATACACAAAACACATCACTTCCTAAATATTTTTGTACATATTACTATTATCTGTGCTATCGGGTGTAAGGCTTTTGTATCTGTGTGGTGGGGACACCACACAAAGGTGAGGGACACACATCTCTCCCCAGCTCCACCTCAAGGACAGTAAACAGGCGGGAGTATTTTACCATGGAAGTTGGCAAATTCTACAGCTGGAGCTTGTGCTCAGTACGTGGTGAATAACTCACAAAGTTGAGGGAATGAAAATTGAAAACCATCATCTGATTCAGCAAAGAAGTCACTCAAGTCATCAACAAAGTAATGAAGTCCCAACACACAGCATCCTCAGTTCACTTTTGTCTTATGCATGGACTTCAGGAATGCCAGCCAACATTCATGTTAAAAACACCACTGCTTCCACACCAGAGACCTCTGGACAGAGCCAAAGGCCATCCTCGGTCAAATTCACCACCCTCATTAGGAGCTGGGCTTCTGGAAGGTCCTACCTCCCAGTCCTGTCAGGGACTTAGCCAGGCCTGAAAATCTCTCGCAGGAGGGACAGGCTGCCACTGGCCCAGGATGTGAGTTGAATGGTTGTCTCTACCTGGGACTCATCCCCACACCCAGCCCTGAGCGCTACATCTTCCGGCCACTTGACTGCAGCCTAGGAATGAGTGTGCAGGCTGGGCAGAAGAATCATGTTTATTGGAGGGATGGGGAAGGGGGGTGGGGGTAAAAGTGGGCTCAGCATGGAACACGGGTGTGTGTGGGTGGAGGGGCTCAGGTAGCCAGGAAGCCTCCATCCACCGGCACAGTGGAGCCCGTGGTCATGCTGCTGCGGTCACTCAGCAGGAAGAGGATGGTGTCTACCACGTTCTCCACCTCTGTGGGCGGGGTGGGGTTCAGGACGTGGTTGAAAGGAGCTGCCCTTCATCCTTCCCTCCCACCCCTCACCTGAGCAAGCCACTGATTCAACTCCCAGCTGGGCTCCCACCCGACTCACCGGCAAACCTGCCAAGCGGGATGCGATCCAGCATGGTCTTGGCCTTCTGGGGGTCGCTCCAGTTGGCCTGGCCCATGGGTGTCATCACCACTGTGGGGTTGAGTGCATTCACACGGATCTGCACTGGGACAGGCAGGGGGTCAGCTGGGTGGGCTGAGGCTCTCTGGGCACGTGGGCTGGGTGATGGGAGGCATCCCAGTAGGGCTCACCTGGTGTGGCCCAAGCTCCAGAGCCATCACCTTGGTCAGCATGTCCAAGGCACCCTTGGTGGAGCCTGTGAGGAGAGACAGCCTGTGTGGAGCCTGAGCTGGCTGCTCAGGCTGGGGGGGTGGGGGGGCAGGGCACAGCCGGGGCTTGCTCACAGTAGACGCTGTGGTTAGTCACTGCGCGCTGGGAGGCCTGGCTAGAGACATTCACGATGGACCCCGGGGCTCCCCGAGCTATTAAGCCTCGGGCCACGATCTGTAATTGCAGAGGAAGCATGAGGCAGAACTGGTGTCACCCCCCAGTTCCCACTCCTGCCCTGAAGGCAGCTCACCTGGGACACCTGGATGACAGCCCGAAGGTTCACGTCGAAAGACCTGGAAGCAGATGTATAGACCCTGGTCAGGGACTGGGACTGCTGCAGCAGGAGACAGCCCTTCCCCCTGGGAGTTCCTCCACCCCACCCTGGCTCACGTGTCACACGCCTCCTTGGTGACCTCCAGGAAGGGCTGCAGCAGCGCCACGGCAGCATTGTTCACCAGCAGATCCACAGGGCCCACGCCGCCCAGCGCTCGCTCCGTGGCCTCCCAGTCACCCAGGTCCACACACACGGGCTCTACCCCAGGGCACTGTGTGTATTAGGTGGTAAGGGGGCACATCTACCAGAGGATTCATGCCCAAGAATGGGTACAGCTGGGCCTCTGCCGCGCGAGGGAGAAGGGCTGGGTTTGCATGGCCTTTCAGTTCGACAGGGGGAGGGGTTAGGGGTTCCACAGGAGCCAGTCACCTTCCTGGGGCTCAGAATCCCAGGCTGCTGCAGGGGGAGGGTAGTTAACTCGGCCTCTGGGCCACTGGGCAACTCGGGGCTTCGGGAACGGGAGTCTGGCCCCGCCTCCGGCCAGTCTACTTCCTCCCAGCGCCCGAACGCCTCTGGCCCCGGGCCTGCAAGGCAGCCATTTCTGCCTCCTCCTAAGCCCAGGGGGAGTCGTCGTTCTCCCGACCCGTCGGTCCCCAACAGAGGCCGTGCGCCCGGCGTGGGGGAGGGTGTGCAAGAGTCCTTGGCGAACCCTAGCGCCCGGCGCCCGCGTGTCCCGGCCCGCCCTCAGCCTCGCCCGCCGCCCGCTGGGCTGGGACAGGGCGACGCCTACCTCGCGGACCAGGCTGTCCAGGTCGGCCTGGGTCCGGCTCACAGCCACCACTTGTGCACCCGCCGCGTGCAGCGCCTGGACAGTGCTGCGCCCGATGCCTGCGAGGAGCGCGGCTTAGTGCGGGCGCCCCTCCCCGGCCGCCCCCTCCCAGGCCCACCTTTGGCCGCCGCCCCGGGCCCACCTTTGCCCGCCCCAGTGACGAGCGCCCGACGCCCCGCGAAGCTCAACTCCATGAGATTCAGACCAGCCCTGCGCACTGCTGAGGCCCAACTGCGTGTCTGGGTTCAGCAGCGCGCGACCGTCCGGGAGGGCGCGGGGCGGGGCGGGACGCGGCGGGCCAATCGCAGGGCGGTGTCCTGGGGAGGGAGGGAATATTCAAATAGAGGCTTCCCCACGGGGGCGATTGGCCGAAAGGAGTGGGCGCGGCCGGGGCGGGGCAGGCGGGGGTCCCCGCAGGACTCTTGGGCGGGGTTTTTCAAACTGCCCTGTGGTGACCCTTAGACCCGGCGTGAAATAGGTTTAGCGGGCCCCGCTAGCATATTTCCCCTGCCAAGATGATTATTACAAAAAAACAGATGTGGTAATTAATACGTGAAATTATTACGTGGTAATTAATACGTAATTATACGTAGCTGTACGTGAAAGACATCTCAGGGCTAACATTTTTTTCTTTTGTTTCTGAGAAGAAAAGTTTGGCAAAAAGGATCACATGCTCCCCTCACCCAGACCTGGGAGTAGCTCACGCAGGCTCACTTGTGCTTAGAGGGAAAGGGTTTGGACAACCCAATAAGCCTGAAGAAGAGGCCAAGACTAACAAAGGTGCGCTTTAGCCTCAAAGGGAGTTGAAACGCTGACTCACCCGACCAACCCACAGAAGGCCACCAGGACTTTAAAAACTTGGATAGGATGGGAAGGGATAGGCTTGGTGTCATGGGGTACCCAGTGGCCAGCAAGGGCAAACATTGCTTCCTGCAGCTTTAGGGTCAGAGATATATGTGTGCTCATGTGTCCACGTGTGCATTGGCTCCTCCTGTAAAAGCTACTTTGTTCTGTGGGTCATGGTGGGAAAGTCTAGAAACACTGCCCTTGAGGACCTTCTGTGGACAGGAGTAAGGAAGTGGTGATTGCAGGGCCTCTGGGTCACTGTGGCTTTAGGCCCAGAGAGGTGGACAGTCTGGAGGAGAGGGTGGCCAGGGACAGCCGGAGGCACAGGTTTGAGAAGCCCCTGGAGGATAGCCAAGTGAGTCCTCCCTACCAGACCTGCCCCTGTGGTGCAGCCGACACCCTCTAGGCACTGGGCAAACCCTGCCTTCTGCTCCTAACCTTGGACCCTGCCCTCTGCCTGCCAGAAGCCAAGGGGAGGGGGGGAACAGCCCCCAGCCTGTCCTTCCTGAAAGGCACATCTGCTTAGGTCCCTTCACTGGCTTTACCTGGCCCCCAGAATGGTGTCCAAATCCTTTCACTTGCCCTGTGATCCTCGGTGGACCAGCTGGACTGAGCCAAGCCAGCTTTGGCACAAACCTTACTCTGGGAGGCCCTGAGGCTGGCTAGAAGTGCCCTCAGCACTCCCCATTCCTGCAACGTGCCCTTCGCTCTCTCAGCCCAGTGGTACCATTGCCTGGAGGGCCCCACCCCAGCCCCTCATCCCTTGCCCCCTTGCCCAGAGTTGGACACTGCACCAGTCCAGCTGACTGACCACCTCAGGCCTCATCACACCCACACTCAGAAGGCAAGGGTCATGTGGAACCTGACCCAGGAGGCAAGCACAGCTGAATCCCAGCAGGGTCTGCAAAACCCTCTATCTGCCTCAGCTGCAAGGCTGTTGTGTCTGGAGTCAGGCCAGGGACAGTAGGTAGAGCAGCAGCTGTGGACCCTTCCCCAGCTGGGGCTGCCCTCTCATGGGTGGTCTTGTGGGGGAAGGTGTGCCCCAAGGCGGAGCTGATTGCTCAGGGTTGGATAAGCCATAATGGTCCAGCACCCCACCCCTCATGCCGGGGGCTGGGGGCTGAGCGCTCAGCCCCATCTTCCCTAGGGATAGCCTATGGTCCAGAGCATCTCCCCGCAGCTCCTCAGACCCTCTACCCTCTCCGGCCGGCGGTAGTGGGGGCGGGTGGGGGGGGGCATGCTGCGCTGAAGGGCGGAGCCAGAGCCTCAGGGGAGGAAAGGTGGCTGCAGGCTGCCTTCTGCCCTCGGCCCGGAGAAGGTTGGGTGCTGCGGTTAGGGCGTGGACACGAGGAATCTTCTTGCGAGGAATCTTCTTGCAAGGAGGAATCTCGGCCCTTCAGCTCAAGGGCAGGGTCAGCGGTGGAATCCGGAGGGCTTCGGATCTGCCCTCTCTTTACTTCTTCGAAGGTTAACCGGTGCCCCCCAGTCCCTGATCCTCCCCTCCCCAGCCTCGCGGCGTGCCCAGCCAGAGCCCTGGCACGGCTAGCTGCAAGAAAATGGCCTCCATTTAATTAGGCAAATCCACTCCAGCACAGCTGAGGACACAGTGGGTGGGGACGACAGGGGCGGGTCTCCTGGCACGTGGGTGTGGATGCGGGATGGGCTGGTGGGGCGGAGCCGCGGTGTGTCGTGGAGGTGGGGCCAAGCCGCGGGGCGGGGGCAGCAGGCCGGGCAGTGGGAGATGCGGGGAGGGTCAGGGCGTGGGCGTGGATGGGGCCAGGGGTGTGGTGGGCTGGTGGCCTTGGCGGTCTGGGGGCGGGGCGGTGGGGCGCGGAAGCGGGGCCGGGCGGGGCCGAGCAACATCCCTCTGGCCGCCCAGAGCACCGCCCTCTTAGGAGGCCAGGTACCCGGCATCCACAAAGATTCCCGAGCCGCTGGTGGGGGCGCTGCGGTCGCTGAGCAGGAAGAGGATGCTGTTGACCACGTCTTCCACCTCTGCGGCGGGTGGCGGGCGGGGTCAGCACGGCTCGGCCCGGCTGTCTGGGCCCGGCTGCCCCAGCTGCGCCCACCACTCCACGAAGCCCAGCTGACCTGCAAACTGCCTCAGCGGGTGGCGCTCCTTCAGCTTCCGGGCGAACTCGGGGTCAGACAAGGCTTGCTGGCCCATGGCGGTCAGCACCACCGTGGGGTTTACCGAGTTCACCCGGATCTGGGGCCGAGGGGCCGGAGGGGCGGTCTCAGGCGGCGCACGAACCCAGCCCTCACAGACCCCACTGAGCTTGCTTACTCACCCCCTGGCGCCCCCTACCCCCGTTTTCATCCCCAGCCCCCACCTCACCCCCACGCTGCGCCTACCTCGTGCCTTCCCAGGCCGGGGCCCCTGGCACCCACAGCTCCCCCATGCCTACCTTGTGCGGCCCCAGCTCCATGGCCATGGCTTTGGTCAGGATGGTCATTTCACCCTTGGTGGAGCCTGTGGGAAGAGGGCAGCACCGAGGACCCTTAAGGATTCAGCCCACTTTGCATGAGGCCCAGCTGCTCCTGCACGGAATGGGGGCTCAAGGTTGGGCAGAGGGACTCACTGTAGGCAGCTAGGTTGGGAAGGGTGACATGGGCCGCCATGCTGGAGATGTTCTCGCTGGAGCCAGGCACTCCGTGGCGTGGCTGATCATGCCCCGGGCCACAATCTGGAAGCCAAGAGAGGGGGCAGCCTGACCCCACCGCACCCCCTCTTGGGCCATGTCTGCACTGGGCCACATCCTCCCACTGGCTCACCTGAGACACCTGGAACAGCGCAGTTTCACAATGAAGGACCTGGGGGGAGAGGGGACAGTCAGACAGACCATGGCCACGCCCGTCCACTTCCTCAGCAGCCCTCTCCCCAGTCCACCTCCTCTCCTACTCCTCACCTGTCGAAGGCCTCCTTGGTGGTCTGCAGGAAGGGCTGCAGCAGCGCCACGGCGGCATTGTTCACCAGCACGTCCACAGGGCCCATGCTGCCCAGTGCCCGCTCCATGACCTCCCAGTCACCCAGGTCCACGCACACGGGCTCTACCCCGGGGCCCTGTGGGAAGGCATTGGCCAGTGACCAAAGGGAGCGTCCTGGCAGGCTGGTGAGGCATCCCAGAGGGTCACAGGCCTGGGCCATGATGGGGCTGCACACCTCACCTCCTTGGAGAGGCTGACCAGGTCGGCATGGTACTGCTCACAGCCACCACTCGGGCTCCTGAGGCGTGCAGGGCCTTCACGGTGTCCCACCCGATCCCTGCAGGGGTGCACGGGGCAGCCAGATGGTGCAATATGTCTGGGCCAAGGCTGCGGGTGGGGGCAGCAGATTTGCTGCTCAGGAAAGAGCGGTGAGACAGTGCTGGCCAGAGGGTGGTGGCCCGGGGGTCAGGGGTCCGGCCAGCCAGGATCCGGCCAAAGGAGGCCCAGAGGGCAGCCCCTTCCTGCTGGGCCGAGGGAAGAGGCCTTGGCTGGATCCCCCCATCTGCCCAGAGTGATTCTGAGGGCCTCCCTCGCAGGAGGGCTCTTGCATTGACCAGGGAGAGGCTAGCATCATGTCCCAATGGGGCCTGCTGGGTGGTAGGGAGCAGTCCAGGCCCAGATCAGCTGGCTCAGGCACAAAGGGACTTGCAGGCCCCAGCATGGGCCTGTGAGGCTCTGGGTCTGGCCACCTTGCTCTCTAACCTCGGCCCCTCACACACCCCCACCTGCCTCGCTCACACCCATCTTTCCCTTCCCCGTCAGCAGGGCCCGAAGGCCACTGAAATTCAGCAGCATGGTGCCAACTCCCAGCCTCTGTACAACAGGAGGCGAGGGCGTGGGGGGTTTATAAGCCCAGGCTGGGGCAGGCTGGGTGGCCAGGCAGGTTTGTGTGTGATGGGGGTGTGGGGGGCTGGCTGGAGGAGGGAAGACTGGGGGCACTAGGCGGGGCCAGGCATCAGTGCAGCTTCTGCTTCCTTGTTCGCAGAAACCTGTCTCCTTAGAAGGGGCCACCGTCCTCACCCACAACCCAAAGGTGCCAGCCAGAAGCGCCATCCTGGGTTTTGGAAAAGAAACTAAAAATAAACCCTGGGGTGGGGAACATGCCCCTTCCTGGCTGGCTGGGGACAGGTGCCCTGGAACTGGTCCCTGCAAGCCCTGGGCCTGATGCCCCTGGGTGATGGCCGAGGCCGCACAGAGGTCCCTCTGGGGAGTGTTCTCCCAAACACCCACAGCTTAAAAAATCTCCCTACCTCCATCAACCCTCACCCAGATCAAAACCCAGCAGCACTTGCTTCACTCAGCCAAGGCCATCACTACACTCCAGACACATTTTCAAATGCCAAAGATAATTTTTATTTTGAAATAAAAGTTTCACAGTTGCAAGGATAGTAAGAATTCTTTTCCCCTGAGCGATTTGAGAGTAATTTGCAAAACTAACACTCCATCACCCCTAAATAGCTTAGTGTCCATTTCCTTGGAATAAAGACATTGTCCTACGCAACCACAAAAACACACAATACATGCAACACAACCACAACATAACACACACCATCACAACACAGCACAACTGTCAGAGTCAGAAGAGTAACACCATGCGTCCCTACCACGTGATCCTTAGCTCCCATTCAACTTTCATAAGTTGTCGCAATGATGTTCTTTAAAAAAAAAAAAAAGAAAAAGCTATATCAAGGTTTAATTGATATATATGACTATGCATATTTAATGTATACAGTTTGATGAGTTTAGACATATGCAAACACCTGTGAAACCATCACCATAGTCAAGGTCATGAGCATATCCATCACCCCCAAGTTTCCTCATACCCATTGGTTTTGTGTTTGTGGTGAGGGCACCTCTCACAGAATCCCAGTGCTCAGTACCAACTGTGAACTACAGGTCTCTACAACCTGCTTGTCTGGCATAGCTGAGACTTCCACTCCTGTTCTTTATGGCCAAAGGGTCCAGTCCAGGGTCACATGTTGTCTTTGGAGGTCCCGTCTCTCTGTCTCCCTCACTCTGGAACACTCCTTAGTCTTTCCTTGACCCTTATGACCTTGATACTTTTGAAGAATATAGATCAGTTATTTTGTAGAAAGTCCCTCAATTCGGCTTTCCCAGTGTTTCCTTGTAATTAGATGCAGGCTGTGCATCTCTGTCTTGAGCACCATGGAAGTGACACTACGTCCTCACAGCATCCCATCAGCTGGCACCATTTTGATCGGTCCCATCACTGGTGATGTTAACTCTGATCATGGGATGGAAGCGGACATCACTAGGACACCACTTCAATCACTGCATCGCCCTTCCAGGTGCAAAAAGAACACGGCTGCAAATCCTGGACGAAATGTCCCCTGTGTTCCACACCAACTCGGAACTGTGCGGGGAAAGGAGTCTGGAACCCTAGGTTCAGCCTTGCACAATTTACATTGACCAATACAAATCCACCCCAGTCCGTCTAACTTCACTTCCAAGTAAAGCCAATAGCAAAGTCGGCCTGACATAATTCAACCAACAACACACAACCAAATACATGCTACCCTCTCCCCAGAAGGTGACGTAAAGTCCCTTTATCCATCTCTGGGTGATGTTCATTCCTCTTCCAACTGAGTCGCACCCCCCTTATATATCCTGCAACTTATATGCTGATGTAGAAAGATAACCACTATTAACACATATTATGATAGATGGTGAATGAGAGGGACAAGAGAAGAGAAGAAAAATCGGTTAATATGTACACAAATATACTTGTGTAAAAATGAGGATGAAATTATTATAGTTCTCTTTTCTGCAACTGGTCACATGGTCACATGGCCATAACTACTGCTTATCTCCTTACACTGCCCATATTCTCTTGTCCTCCACTGCCAGGTGGAGTCAGATCTCTGAGGGTACACATTTTGATTCCTGCTTTGAATCTGCTACCATTGTGGCAAGTGTGACCAAGTTGTCTTTGGGGATTAAGTGTGTGGAATTGGGACTTCTCTGATGGTGCAGTGGTTAAGAATCCGCCTGCCAGTGCAGGGGACACGGGTTCGATCCCTGGTCCGGGAAGATCCCACATGCCGTGGAGCAACTAAGCCCGTGTGCCACAACTACTGAGCCTGCATGCCACAACTACTGAAGCCCGTGTGCCTAGAGCCTGTGCTCGGCAACAAAGAGAAGCCACCGCAATGAGAAATCCGTGCACCGCAAGGAAGAGTAGCCCCCGCTCGCCGCAACTAGAGAGAACCCGCACAGCAACGAAGACCCAGCACAGCCAAAAATAATAAATAAATTTATAAAAAAAGAATGATGACTTTCCCTTATAACTGTGTGCAGCACCCAGGAGCTGTAATAGGGAAGAGCCTTGTATTCTGACAAGGTAATTACTAAAGGGATGTTGCCTATTAGCTTAAATTACACATAATGGCCCATCACTGGGAACCCTGCCTCCCAGGTAAAGAGCGTGAAGCTAAAATACCTTTGTTTAGCTGACATGAAATATCCCAACCAGGCCCACCTGTGAATGGCTGAAGGAAGGAAGAAATTAACACATCCCTTCCAGAGTCTGGCAGAACCAGAACTTTCCCCCCTCCCCTTTTAGTATAAGAAGCCTGAATTCTAACTCGGGGAAGATGGTTCTTTGGGACACTAGTCCACCATCTTCTTGATCTGCTGGCTTTCTGAATAGTTGCTGTTCCTTTGCCCCAACACCTCGTCTCTCAATTTATTGGCCTTTCGTGCAGTGAGCAGTTCGAGCTTGGACTTGGTAACAGAGCCGCCCTCTCAACATGAGGGGCCTTCCTTCCATATCTCCTCTATTTTTTATATTCCTCCTGTGTGGTCAGGACACTCAAGATGGCTGTCCTCTTGCTCTCTGTACATCCCCCGCAGGACCAGTGCCTGCTTCACTTACACCCTACTCACATGACTGACCTTCTTACATACTTGCGCTAGGCCCCAGCTAGAGATCATTCTTACCAAAGGGGTGGTGAGGGGCGTGCCCCTCTACTGGTTTCCCTGGTAACTAATGAGCCCACCTGATGTCAATTCCCCCTATAACTGGCAATCTCCCCGCCCTGTCCCATCACCACCCCACACACACACACCCCGGCCTGGGAGCGAAGGCTGCTGCCATGTCCTGCTTGCCGCCCCGCTGCACATGGTGCGGTGTCGTTCTAGGACGTTGTCTTGGACACGTAAGTTCCCCCACCCATTAAACCACTGATGTCTCTGTTGCTGACTCCGGGCTCTTTCTTTGATCTTGAAGCTGGGCAAGCACAGGCCTTGTAGGCCTGTGGGGTGCAGCCCAACACCTCTTTTATTTCATTTTTCTTCCCCTTACTACTCCTTCCAAAAACGATTTGTACTTATGGACCTTGCTTCACATTCCATATGAGTTAGGAGTGCTTCTAGCTGCAAACAAGGTGATTAACACTGGCTGAAATGTTTCTCTCATAATAACAAATGCATGATGAGAACGTGGCACCAGCAACATCAGAGACCCAGGATCTTTCCCTCTGTCCACTCGGTGAGACGGAGCCAGGACCCTGAGGGCCCTCCCGAGTACAAATCCTTTCCCTGTCCCCTGTTTCTTGTTTGTAGGAAATAGGTTTCGTTCAGCTTCCTTGGCCTTCCCTGAGTTCCAAAGGGCAGATTCAAAGAGTTGCTAATCAGGGAAGGGAGGCAATGCAGAAACAAAGGAGGAGCAGTCAAGAAACAATAGTGCAGCCTTGGGGCAGGGTCCTGGTTCCTCCTCAAGGAATATACGTAACAATATCTTTGAGCTCTTCTGCAGGAACTAAGGCCCCCACCGAGGTAGAGGATTGTAACCTCAGGCTGAGCCAAGATTCCTGGAATACTGCCCTGCTACCTCACCACCAACCAATCAGAAGAAAGTCACACCCTGCAGCCTTCACCCCAAATTTCACCTATTAAAATCTTCTCCTGGAAAACCATCCGGGAGTTCAGGTTTTTTGAGCATGAGTAACCCTTTCTTGTTCTCCTTGCTTGACCCTGCAATCAACCTTTCTCTGCTCCAAACTCCGATGTTTCGGCATGTTTGGCCTCACTCATCGGGCACATGAATTTGCTTTCAGTAACATCAATGCCACAGCACTCTTTACCGGTTCCAGCTTCCCTGGCTGTTATGGTGGCCATGTGACTTCTTCAAGCCAGTGACATATGGGAAATTAACATCCCTACTGGGCTCAGATGGTGTGTATCTAGTATGCCTTCATCCCGCTTTCTCCTCCATTTCACCTAGACGATCCAAGGATGCTGGGCCCCAAGGATATAAGCAGCCTGAGTTCCTGACTCACCACCCATGCATGTCAACAGTGTGATGTGAACAAATACACTTCCAGGGCTTAGTGGTTTCTGCAGCACAGCCTGGCGCATCCTGACATACATTCTCTAGGTTGGCTTCATTTTTTTTTTTAAGTATAAAAAATTAATTAGTAAACTAATTCTGGCATCATTTGTTGAAAAGACTTTCCCCCCTTGAATTGCTCTGGTGACTCTGTTGGGAACTCTATGATAGTAGAAGCGCGTATCTGTGGCTGGGCTCTGCTGTGTGTCCCACGGATCCATCTGTTGGTCCCAGTGCCAGCGTCACAGTCTCCATACTGTAGTTTTGTGAAATGAAAGTCATATTTTTATGGCAAGACAAGAGGTATTCAAACAAAAAATCTTCTCTGCTCTTCGACCTCCCTTCTCCCCTCACTGTGCATCGTGTATCTGCATTAGGCATCAACCAAACCTCCCCCATCAGCAGGAATACCTGCTCAACTGTAAAGACTAACATTCTCCCAGCATCAACAAGACAACTCCTTAAGGGATAGTATTTCTTTTTTTTTTTTTAATGTTTTTTAAAATTAATTTAATTTAATTTATTTATTTTTGGCTGTGTTGGGTCTTCGTTACTGCACGCGGGCTTTCTCTAGTTGTGGCGAGTGGGGGTTACTATTCGTTGCAATGTGCAGGCTTCTCATTGCAGTGGCTTCTCTTGTCGCGGAGCATGGGCTCTAGGTGCGTGGGCTTCAGTAGTTGTGGTTTATGAGCTCTAGAGTGCAGGCTCAGTAGTTGTGGCTCACAGGCTTAGTTGCTCCGTGGCATCTGGGATCTTCCCGGACCAGGGCTCGAACCTGTGTCCCCTGCATTGGCAGGCGGATTCTTAACCACTGTGCCACCAGGGAAGCCCAGGGATAGCATTTCTTCCTCATCTTGTATGGGGTCACGTGACCCACCAGGATGACACTTAGATTTGGATCATGTAAATTGTCTATAATATGTCATTTGATGTGCAGCCTTCTGTCTCAAAAAACTTACATAACTGTGCCTTGACTTCTAATGGGTGGAACAGTTCTCAGAGCTTTCTGAGATGCTCTTCCTGGGTTATAATCCTCAAATTTGGCTCAAATAAAAATTTCCATTTCTTTCTTAGATCGACAGATTAATATATATATATTTTTTAATATTTAAAAATATTTTTGGCTGCCTTGGGTCTTCGTTGCTGCACACGGGCTTTCTCTAGTTGTGGCGAGCGGGGACTACTCTTTGCTGTGATGTGCGGGCTTCTCCTTGCACTGGCTTCTCTTGCTGTGGAGCAGGGGCTCTAGGCGTGCGGGCTTCAGTAGTTGTGGCACAAGGGCTCAGTAGTTGTGGCTCTTGGGCTCTAGAGCGCAGGCTCAGTAGTTTCGGTGCACGGGCTTGGTTGCTCCGTGGCACGTGGGATTTCCCTGGACCAGGGCTCGAATCCGTGTCCCCTGCACTGGCAGGCGGGTTCTTAACCACTGCACACTAGGGAAGTCCCTACAGATTAATTTTTTGGCACTTCATAGTAGGTCTTGAAGTCAGGCTGTGTAAGTCCTTCAACTTTGTTCTTTTTCAAGGTTGCTTTTTATATTCTATGTGTTTAGCATTTCCATGTAAAGTTTAGATTCAGCTGGTCAGTTTTTTTGGTAATGTGTTTGTCTGACTTTGGTACCAGAGTAATGCTGGCCTCATAAAACGAATTGGGAAATGTCCTCATCTATTTTCTGGAAGACTGTGTGTAAGATTGATGTTATTCCTTCCCTACATGTTTGATAGAATTCACCAATGAAACCATCTGATCCTGGAGATTTCTTTATGGGAATTTTTTGTTCAATTCAAATTATGTAATAAATATAGGGCTATTTCAATTTTTAATTTCATCTTGGCCACTTTTAAAATAACATCTTTATTGAGACATCACTCACACATCAAAAAATGTACAGTTTTGAAGTGTATAATTCACTAGTTTTTTTATTACATTCACAGAATTGTGTAACCATCACCATAATCTAATTCCAGAATGATGTTAATTCCCATTGGCTTTCTTGCTTTACTCTGCACTGCCCCCTACTGTTTCCATGTTCTCGGAGTCTCTGGGGCCAAGCCTCACCTAGTTAAGCCTCAGCTGGGGATGGGCACGTCTGGCAACTCAAATTTTTTTCACCGTTGTTTGCGTGTCTGAGAATGACCAGGAAAGTAGGTGTTGATTTTGGGGTTACAAATAAGTTTTATCATGTGTGTGAATTTGGAAACACAGAATCTGCAAATAACGAGGATTGACTTTTCATCCCCTCAAAATAAGCCCATACCCATCAGTGGTTATGCCCCATACACCCCAACTCTCCCCAGCCCTGGGGAGCTGGTCCATTTTGCAGGTCACCATTCCTCTGTGCTTGCTCAGTGCCTGGCATGCAATGACATGGGATGGACTGATGCTGAGTAAATAGTTGTCCAAAAAAATGTTAGATGGAGGGCCAAGTACACACAATTTAATTTTGAACCTTAATTAACAAAATTTTAACTTTGATTATACATCTATTATATGTCTACTATATGACATTTTGTTTGTAAAATAACAAAAAGTGGGAAGAAAAAAAAAATTTTTACCAATTTTTGCACTTTTCAGGGACAATCACATAAACATTTTGGTGTGTTTCCTTCCAGGCTTTTTTCTCTCTGAACAATAAATGCCCACTCAGGCAGATCATGCAGCCTCAGGGTGCTAGCCAGTCCCACCTCCCCTTAGAGGGTGCTGGGGGGATGGGGGTGACTATTCCTCTGGACCTGGTGAGGGAGGACTCTGTGCCTCCGAGGTGGTCGAGGCTGGCGATCCAGACCTGAGGCGGCTCCAGCTGGGGGAGGGGCCATTTGGTCCAACTGATGCTGTCCTGGGTCTGTGCTGTGTGGATGCCCCAATGGGCTGCGGTCTGGGAGGCTCAGTGTGTGTCTAGGTCTCGGGGGCTGTTACAAATTCACATCTGGGAATGTGAGGGGAGGTGACTCCTGAGCATGGATAGTTCCCGGTGACCTGCCATAAACCCCTCTCCAAGGGACCTCGGTCCGACCACTCAGCCCATGCTGACTCCAACCTGCTTACTGGGTATTGCTGGCCTGCCCTACACACACACACACACACACACACACACACCCTGCCCACATGTACACAGCCACACATGTTCGTACCCACATGCATACGTTTACACAGCAACTCCCACATACACGCACGCACACGTGCTCACCCACACATGCACGCACACACGCTAGTTCCACAGTGTGCTGAAAAAGCAAGCATGACACTCAGGCAGTTTGCCTCCTGGGGCAAGGTCTGTCATGTTTCCATCGTTCCCTGCAGGTCCCCCCCCACACACACATACTCTTCAACTCACACTGAAGAGCCCAGTGGGCAGCTTAAGGCTTGGCTGCGCTGGCAGTGCCGTAAGGAACGCAGATCTGCCTGGCGTGGAGCTGGTCTGGGGCAGAGCCTTCAGGGGGAGGAGCTGGATGCTGTGTGGCCCTATCGGGAGCTGAGCTGCCAGGTGCCACTGGTTAATTAAGACAATGACCGACAGAGAGTAACAATCAAGGCTTTATTCACTCGTTGCAATAGCAGAGCGAGAGACCAGAAGGCAGGCGCTGGCTCCCCTTGTTCTGTTTCCTCCTCCCATGGAAAGGCACCGTCAAGGTCAAGGTGGGTCAGCTGGTGGGATGGGGATGCCTCACTGCAGAGAGGGCCCCACACAAAAGGCTCCTGCTGTTTCATGGACTTGGGGCCCAGGGCGGAGGAAGGGAGGACAAGTACTGAGCAATGAGTCAGAGTGGAGAAAAGTTCTTCAAGTTCCCTCAGTAAGAACCCCTTGGCCGATGGCCCCCAAGAAGGTGGCCTCTGAATGGAGATGCCCTGGCTAGCAGTAAGCTGTGCCCAACAGCACAGCCAGCCAGAGGGCCTGCATCCTTGAGTGCGGCTCCCCTCGGAAACAGAGAGGCCCTGTCTGGGGTCCAAAGCCTGGTGTGGGGAGGGCGGCTTCCCAAGAGAACGGAGAGTGAAGCATCTGCAGTCACCTTTGCTAAGCTGCAGCATCTCACACACGACCCTGGCCTGGAGTCCCCTCTCCAACAGGTGAGGGGAGCAGGACGGAGCCCTGGGAGTCAGATGTCAGCCCCCTCCCAGGCCCCCAGACCCTAGGGTGAGACCTTTCCTGTGAGAGCTGGGGCTGGGCCCCTGGGCAGGCACACAGCGCTGTCCTCCTCTCCCACAGTGCCAGGTCACCCAGGCCTGCCCGGGGCTGTGGGGAGGCCTCCAAGCCAGTTGGAGCATTTGCTGGGCGCCCTTATCTCCCTGGATGAGGCCATGGCCGTGGCCGCCTGGAGCCCAGGAGGGGAAAGCACTGTTCCTGCTCCCTCAGGCAGGCGGCGCCCACTTGCACCTGGGGCAGAGCCAGAGGCATATTTGGGTCGGACGTCGAGGTTCACCGAGAGGCGAGGTCACTCTGCTTCTGCACAGGACACCAGTCCGTGTCCGGGTAAAGAAGGCAGTGGACAGACTTAAACCTGGGAGGGAAGTGGGAGTCAGGCTGCAAGACGGGTGGGCTGGCCCCAGCACTCCTCCCCACTGCCGGCTCACCGCGTGGGGTCCTGCTGCAGGCTGAAGCCTCCGGCCACGTTCACCACATTATGTGGGTTCTCAGGACCCCCGTAGCTCAAGGTGACCTGGGAGAGAGGAGGAGGGAGAGTCACTCTCCAGGCCAGTGCCTCCCATCCCATCCTTCACAGGAGATGCCACTCGGCCTCCTGGTTCCCTAGCACCCCCCACTCAGCGCTCTCAGGGCAGGCTCAGGAACAGCACTGAAGAGTGATGGGGAATGAGAGGCGTGGCCAGCACAGAAGACACCTCAGGGAGGTGGCTGGCGCAAGTGTAGGGGCGAGAGGTCCCCCATCCCCTGCCCAAAGCTGATCCCCCTCCCTGGGCCAGGTCTGTAACTCCTGTTGCCCCTGAACCACTGCCCATGGCCCTGGTGCCCTGGGCCTGCCCGCCTGGGAAGGCGCAGCAGCTGTTCTTTACAAAAGAGCCCCCACGTGAGCCTGGGAGCCCCCTACAGGCAGGACCCTGGGTCACAGCAGCCAGGGTCCAGGGTCCACGGCAACTTTGCCGCAGCGCTGGAACCCACCCCCGCCCTGAGCCCTTGTTCAGCCGGGGAGCCAAGTGCAGGCAGGGACACCTGCGGAGGCAACAGGGGCCCAGCGCGCCTACCTGCTGGAGCAGGGTGTCGGGCGGCAGCCTCTGCAGGCTCTCCAGGTGGGAGTGGAACAGCGAGCTGTGCAGCAGGCGGGCGCCCAGCAGCCCCTCCACAATGTAGCCCACCGTGCAGTCGTCCGGCAGCCGAACCCGCTCGGCTGTGCTCATGAAACTGCCCAGGCTGGGGAGCGGAGGGGGGACAGGTCAGCGCCTCCTGAGCCCTGGGCAGCTCCACCTGCGGCAGCCAGCGCCTGCCTGGCCTCCACTCACCTGGCCCATGGGCTCATCTTGAGTGCAAGGCCTCTGCTCAAGCAGAACCCGGCCCCTCCGGTAGCAAACCAGAACTTGACCGTGGTCACCTGAAGGGAAGGGAGCCACCAATCAGGTCTCCTCACCCCAACTCTTCATCTGGGCACGCCAAGGGTCATCCTTAAGCTGCTCCTTAATGACTCCCTGGTCGATTGGCAGAAGCTTCCCAGGGCACAAGGGCACTGGGGCTTCCACAGCCCAGTTGCCTGTGGCCCCAGCCCCTCCCGCAGCCCCACCTCACTTACCCCAGTTCCTGAAACACTGCATCTGGGTGGATCGGGCACCTGTCCCAGCCCTTCCCTGCTGGGGTCTCCATGGTCTCAGCTGCCCCTCCCCGGCCCCAGCACTCACGGTTCCACCTCCTTGGACCCTCTCTGTGGCCTCGATGGGGTGGTCCAGGCTGGGCCGCCCCAGGTAGACGTCCTGGCTGGGTGAGAAGGTAGACAGCAGCTGCAGCAGGCCTTTGGGGTTTACGTAGTTGTCATCGTCCACATGGCAGAACCACCTGGGAACGTGCAGTCTCTGGAGCGAGCTGGGCCCAGGGGGTGGGGGTGGGGGAGCCCCTGGCCCAGGTGGGGGCCTGGACTCTCACTCAGCTCTGGGGTCTCCAGGGGGCACGGGTGTGGCCACCACATACTTGCGTCCAGACTCAATAAACTTGTCGTATTCCACTGACATCTTGCAGCACAGAGCCTGGCGTGTGTGCACGGCTGAGCAGTTGGTGTTGACGACGTGGCTGCCTGTCCATTGGAGAGACGGAAGCATGAGGGCTGGGGTGAGGCCCGCTGCCAGCCCACCCCACTGAAGTCGGGCAAAATGCGGCTGGCTGGTCGGCACAGGGCCTGTCCTGTTCAAGGCCCGGAAGTCGGACCCAATCACAGCTCTGTCTTGACTTCCTTCAGCTGATCCTGTTGCTGCCCTCCGAGGTCCGGGCAGATGACAACCGCTTGGAATCTCATGGGAGAAAACCCACCAGGAAATAGGACTGGGGCAGGACCACACTGCTCTGGGCAGGACTGGAAAGGATGGTTCCCTGCTGGCCCATCTTCAGGGGACATAACTCCAGCCAGAGGCCCTGGGAAGTCAGCCAGTGGCTGAGGGAGGCAGAACATGGCTGGTAGGGTGGGGCCCTGGACTCCAGGCTCTGTCCTCTACCAGCTGTGTAACCCTGGGCAGGTGCCTTAACACCCCCCCCCACCCCGGGCCTTTGTACACAGCAGGGGTCCATGTGGCACTGAACCAAGGGATAGCTGAGAAGGAGGCCCTCGGACATGCCAGCAGGGCTCGGCTGGGGAGGGCACTCACCTTCCTGGAGCTGTAGCTCAGGGTCATCCCCGTCGGTAAAGATGAACGTCTATAGAGAAATAGCCTGTGAGGTTTCAAGAGGCACCTCCCAGGGACTCTGGGCCTGGCAGGGCCTTGGCCCTGTGAGCAAGGGTGAAGCTGGAGAGGCGAGGGTGGGCTTGGACGGGATGGGGTCCAGGAGGAGGGAGGGCGGTGTCCCAGTGACAGTCTTCTAGTATCCTCAGCATCCCCAGTGCTGCTGGGGCCAGGCTTGCTCTTGCTAGAGGAGTTTCTGTGGTCTCAGCCCAGTGTCAGCTGGGAAAACCCACCCAAGCCTGGAGCCCGAAAAAGGACAGGAAAGGGTGGGCACTGAGGGTCCTGGGTCCCTGCATACTCAGGCCTGGGGCCTGACTGCCATGCTAGGGACACAGCAGTGGGTAGGGGGTCCTGGGGTGGGGATCCTGGGTGGGGTCCAGGGCGGGGTTGCCAGTTTGGGGATGAGGGAGCGGGGTCCCAAGGCAAGGATGCCGGGGTAGGAGTCCCGGGTGGAGGATCCCGGCGGTGTAAGTCCTGAGGGCGGAGTCCGGGGGGCGGCTGTGCCGGGACTAGGGATGGGGGAGGTCCCGGGCCCGGGGTCCCAAGGTCAGGAATCCGGGGAGCTGGGATCTCGGGGCATGGGAGGGTGCCGGGGGCGGGGGTCCCGGGGTCCGCGGGGTCTCGGGACGGGGCCCACCTGCCGTCGGGCCCGGGAGATCCAGGTGCGCAGCAGCAGCCCCAGGCGCGGCCCGTGGTTCTTCCGGGTGGTCTTGACCGCGATGAAGACGTCGTCGGGCCGCAGGCGGGGGGCGGTGGCGGGCCGGGCAGGGGGAGCGCGTGGGCCGGGGCCGGGGCCGGGGCCGGGGGCCGGGGCCCGGGTCGGGGCCGGCGCGGGCGCGCGGGGTAGCGGCAGTGGCAGCAGCAGCAGCGCGGCCAGGGCCGCGGCCAGCGCGAGGCAGGCCCGGCACAGCGCCCCCCTCGCGCGGCTCATGCGGCCGCGGGACCCGCGGGCACCGCCCAGCCAGGCGCGCCGCGGCCCCTTTAAGAGCCGCCCCGCCCACGCCACGACCCGGAAGCGGCGGCTGCGCTGCCCCGGAAGTGAACGGCGCGCCGCGGCGGGGTGGGCGAAGATGCCGCTGCCGGTTCAGGTGTTTAACTTGCAGGTAACGAGCCGCGGCCGGCGGCCCCCCGCGCTCCCGCCGCTGGGCCGGAGCGGGGCCGGCCGTGCGCACCCCCCCGCGCGGCGTCCTCCCTGCGCCCGGGCTCCGGCCGCAGCGTCCCGCCCGTCGGCCCCGGCAGCCCGGCAGGCCCGGCGCGCTAACGCTCTCTCTCCTTCAGCAGCCAGCCAGCTCTGTGTCAGGGTCGGGGGGTGCAGAGAGTCAGGACAGAATGCGGGGTGGCCCGGCCCCCCGCGCGGCCGCGTCGTCAGTGGCAGATGTGCACTGCGCCCCTCCCAGCGGTAGGTCAGAGCTCTTCCTGCCGGGCACGGCCGGGGACTTCAGCCTGAGCGCCAGCCTGTCGGCCTGTACGCTGCTTTATGAGGTACCTTCCAGGACAGGGGCCGGGACCAGCCTGCACGCCCGCCGGGCCGCGCAGGGCGCCCGGGCGGCCCCCTCCCGCCTCCCAGTCCATCGGCGGTACTCGCCCGGCGCTGCGGCTCCGGCTGCTCAGCCGCGCCTGGGTCGAGGCCGCCCATGTTTTCCCTATGGCTCGGAGGAGGCTGCGTCAGGACGGTGGCTGGGAGCACGTAGGGACCCTCTGGGGTCCCTGGGTAGTGGTCTTTCGGCTCTGGTTCCCGCCCCACAGGTGGGCCATCACGGTCGGGCTGAGCGTTCTGCTCTTGAGCCAACAGTCTCGCTAGGAGCCCCCTCCCTCATGTGGCGGCGCTGGACTTGGCGGGCAGTGGGGAGGGGCTCCGGGGACAGGATCCCACCCGCCCGGGAGATGGAGGGCAGAGCTGAGCGGGGCACAGTGAGGGTCACTCGCCCTCCCTGGGCGTCCCCTGCTCGAGGTGCCAAGGTGCTGGCCCGTGTTGCAGGGGGCCGTGGAGCCTATGCAGATTGATGTGGACCCCCAGGAGGACCCGCAGAACGCGCCCGATGTCAACTACGTTGTGGAGAACCCCACCCTGGTACGGAGCCCGGCGGGCACTCCTGGGGCGTCGGGGACTGCTTGGGTCTGTCAGTCCTGCTGGGAGGTCCAGGCTAGGCTCCCCACTCCCACCGCATCTTTTTCTGACTCAGAAACTTTTAGGGTTTCTAGTTGCGCGCTTATAATGGGTTGCTAGTCGGTTCCAGACTCTGTACCTGCTTCTCCGCCACACGGAGGAGCCCTGTGTGCTAGGCCACCCTGCAGGTCGAGTCTCCCTGCGAGGACAGGTCTTCCTTGGGACCCAGCCTGGGAAGCACTGTCTCTTCACTGTTCAGCTTGGTGACTGGCTGCCCATGTGGCTCTGGCTGTTCACCCCCCAGGGCAGAGATTTACTCCAGAGGCCCTTGCACTGGCCCATCCCGAGTGGCCTTTCATCAGCCCCTGGACAGTGGTTTATTTGGTGCCCACATGCCACTACTCCTGACTCACTGGCTGGGGCTTGAGGTCTAGGGTCCCAGCTTGCACAATCCACCCCCGCCCCCAGGATCTGGAGCAGTACGCGGCCAGCTACAGTGGCCTGATGCGCATCGAACGACTGCAGTTCATTGCTGACCACTGCCCCCCGCTGCGGGTGGAGGCCCTGAAGATGGCCCTGTCCTTCGTGCAGAGGACCTTCAACGTGGACATGTACGAGGAGATCCACCGCAAACTCCTGGAGGCTGCCAGGTGAGGCCGGGGCTCAGTGAGGTGGGGCAGGGATTGTGTGTGCTGTATGGCCAGTCTGGGCAAGGGCCTTCCCTGTGCTCCTGCAGTGCCTGGCCCCATAACACAGTGATCTGGCTTTCTTGTTGAAAAGCCAGGAGTGGCAGAAACGGCCCAACGGGCTAGACTCTCAGTCTCCTCGCTGAGAATTCAGGCTCCCTCCACATTTGCATGCGTGTGCAGTTCCAACACCGAGCAGACCCTGTGGAGATGGCAACGTGCTTTTTGCTTCTCAGCACGGCTGTGTGACTTATTTCTCGCTGGGCTCTCCCGCCAGGCTGCGGGCTCCTGCTGTCACAACTGCCCCTGTGCCAACTGGGCGCCCTCCCGATGGGGGTGAGGGCTGCTGGGAGGCAGCTGCCCGCCCTGCACATGGGCCCCTAATGGCCAGGTCCTCCCTTAGGGAGCTGCAGAATGCACCCGACGCCATCCCTGAGAGCGGTGTGGAGCCCCCACCCTTGGACACGGCCTGGGTGGAGGCCACGCGGAAGAAGGCCTTGCTGAAGCTGGAGAAGCTGGACACAGATCTGAAGAACTACAAGGGCAATTCTATCAAGGAGAGCATCAGGTGTGCCCAGGGGCTGGGGGGGTGGGCTCCATCAAGGAGAGCATCAGGTGTGCCCAGGGGCTGGGGGGGCGGGCTCCATCAGAGGGAGGATCAGGTGCACCCTTGGGGTGGAGGGTTGGGCAGCCAGGCCCATGGACCGACCGGTGTCCACTTGCGGCCGGACCCACAGGCGTGGCCATGACGACCTGGGTGACCACTATCTGGACTGTGGGGACCTTAGCAACGCCCTCAAGTGTTACTCCCGGGCCCGGGACTACTGCACCAGCGCCAAGCACGTCATTAACATGTGCCTCAACGTCATCAAGGTGGGCCCTGGGGTGGGTGGCATGGGAGGGGGGCATAGGGCAGCAATGCCCGTGGGCCAGGAGGGGGCGCCCCGGGCTGAGTGCATTCCACCTGCCCACCAGGTCAGCGTCTACTTGCAGAATTGGTCTCACGTGCTTAGCTATGTCAGCAAGGCGGAGTCCACCCCGGAAATTGCCGAGGTAATGATGGCTCTGTGCCCCTTGGAACTTGCCCCAGGATCCCTGACCACTCCTGGCCCTGGTGGGCCTTGTCCTCCTGGAGTCGGCCTCTGCTGCTCTTAGGCTGGGACTGGGTGCCTGGGGGCTGATGAAGGTATGGAGGGCGGGGGGTTGCTCACAAGTGCGACCTTCTCCTGCAGCAGCGTGGGGAGCGTGACACCCAGACTCAGGCCATCCTCACCAAGCTCAAGTGTGCAGCAGGTGAGGGCCCTGGGGCACAGGGGCAGGAGGGCACCCCAGCTGACCTCATCCCAGCCAGGGAAACCCATAAGCCCCACACCTATGCTGTACCTGACACCTACCCGTCTCAGGTCCCCCTTGGGGAGGCTAGGGAGTGGTGACCAGTGGTTGGGAGTAGAGGCAGTGCCTTCTTTCTGACAGCTGCTGCCATGGCTGGTTACCCCTGCTCCCACCCCTACCCCGTCAGCTGAACAGCTCGGGTGCCCTTTGCAGTAGGAATAGCAGCTGCTCAGCCTCCCTGGGCGCCTGGCTCACGGAGCGTGCTGCCGGTGCTCACTGGCAAGGTTACTCCTCACTTGCCAGCGTTTGTCGCAGGTGCGCGCCCGTTGATGGCCCCCACAGGGCCCTGGCAGCTTCCTCTGGATGCCGGGCTTCATCCTTTTTCCCCCTGCCCCCCCTCCAGGCCTGGCTGAGTTGGCCGCACGCAAGTACAAGCAGGCTGCCAAGTGCTTCCTGCTGGCTTCCTTCGATCACTGCGACTTTCCCGAGGTGAGGGGCATGAGGGTCTCTGGGGAGGAGAACTTCACTGGGGCTTGGGAAGCAGGGTGAGGGCTCGAGAGTTGGGCTTTCTGTTGGGCGGTCACCCCCATGGGGTCCTAGGCATTCTGAGTGGGCGGTGGGTGAGGTAGGGTGGACCCAGCCCAGACTTCTGTACTGACTGCCAGTGACCCCAGGACTCTGACCCATCTCCCTTCTTGCTCCTCAGCTGCTCTCCCCCAGCAACGTGGCCGTGTACGGTGGCCTGTGTGCCTTGGCCACCTTTGACCGGCAGGAGCTGCAGCGCAATGTCATCTCCAGCAGGTGGGTGGAAGGTGGGGTACTGGGCACTGCAGCCCTGCTCCTGTGCCCCCAGCCACCTTCAGGCGGGTGGGCAGGCAGGGCCGGCTCTGAGGAGTCTGGCATCTGCAGCTCCTTCAAGTTGTTCTTGGAGCTGGAGCCACAGGTTCGGGACATTATCTTCAAATTCTATGAGTCCAAGTATGCCTCGTGCCTGAAGATGCTGGACGAGATGAAGGTGAGGGGCCTGGCCTGGCTTGGAGGTGGGCGAGTGCGGAAGGCCTGGGGCAGCTGTCCCTGACTGGCTCTCCTCGCCAGGACAACCTGCTCCTAGACATGTACCTGGCCCCCCACGTCAGGACCCTGTACACACAGATTCGCAACCGGGCCCTCATCCAGGTAAACGCAGGGGCAGAGGCTGAGGCCGAGGCAGGGTGCTATGCATGTGCCTGCGGGTAGCTCATGTCCCCTTCGCTTTGCAGTATTTCAGCCCCTATGTGTCAGCTGACATGCGCAAGATGGCCACAGCCTTCAACACCACAGTGGCGGCGCTGGAGGATGAGCTGACGCAGCTCATCCTGGAGGGGCTCATCAACGCCCGCATCGACTCCCATAGCAAGGTGGCCGGCCTCAGGGCTGTGGGGTGTGGGAGGGAGACTCTGGGCCCCACTGAGCCCTGCACCTCCACAGATCCTATATGCCCGGGACGTGGATCAGCGCAGCACCACCTTCGAGAAGTCTCTGCTGATGGGCAAGGAGTTCCAGCGCCGTGCCAAAGCCATGATCCTGCGGGCGGCTGTGCTACGCAACCAGATCCACGTCAAGGTGCGGGCAGGGGGGCCCTGGGGTTGGAGGGATGGGATGGGCACACGTGCCCCTCTGGGCTAAGTGGCTGTCTCCACTGCAGTCCCCTCCCCGGGAAGGGAGCCAAGGAGAGCTGACGCCGGCCAACAGCCAGTCCCGGATGAGCACCAACATGTGAGGGCACCCTCGGCCTCCAGGATGGTCTGCACACCTCCCACCCTGCCCCGCCCCCCACCCTCGGACTCCTGGGCCTCCCATCTGCTCCAGCAGCACTTCCAGAGGTGTTGCCTGTGGCCCACTTGTAGGGGCCTGGCTGCTGGCTGATGCTAGCCCTCGGCCCCCTGCCTGGGCTTCCATGTGCCCAGATTCTTGTGCCCCACCTCCCCCTTGCTGCACCCTGTGCTGGGGGCGCTGGGGAGGGGGTGGGCTTTCCTGGAAGGAGAGGCCTGCTGGGCTCACCCACGTGGCGCTGGGGCCCCCACCCGGCAGCACTGTCTCCCAGCCTCCATGTTGATGTGTCATTTGGGGTTGTAGCATTATTGAATCTTAGTCCATTAAAGGGCAGCCTGAGAACAGCCCCTCGCACCACTCTTTCCTGTCTCCATGGGGCCCCCTGGCCCAGTCCCCACCTCCTTGGGCTCCCGTTTCTCACACTCCACTTGGCTTTGCAGGGCTGAGGCCAGTGCATGGCCCTCCTTTAAGCAGGTCTCCATGGTTAAGAAAATGAAGGCAGGAGGTGCCTTGCTCATTCCCCCTGTTCTGACGTCCCTACTGGCCCCAACGACACTCAGGTCTCAAAGAACCTGAGTGAGTGGGAACGTCGTGTCTTTGAAATGATTTATTGTTCATCTTGAGCACACGTGGGCCGTGAGGACGGGGCAGGTCCAGCCTGGGAGCCTGCTCCCTGGTGCAGCATCTCTGGGCCCCCAGCATGGGCTGAAGGGAAGACCAGCTTGTCCTTCCGTGTGAAGTAGCAGGAGGTTCCCTGAGTAAAGGAGTTTCCTTAAGCGGGACGTTTCAAGGCTTCAGCAGCGGGCCTGGGGGGTGGCACATGGGGCTGCAGCTGCCCTTCAGGCCAGGGCACTGCCCACGACCTCCGGGAAGCCACCTGGTTCTCCAGGCCTGGCCTGCTGTGGTTCCTGCAGCCGCGGCTGGGCCCCCTTCCAGGCCAGCGACTTCTCCAGTTTGGTTTTAAAAAGCAGTCCATGACCTGGCAGAGGGGCAAGAGGAGGGAAATGGGGCTCAGGAGGCTGAGGGTCCACGGCCCACTACAGTGGGGGCGGGCACCTGGCGGCAGCGGGCACGCCTCACCTGGACAGTCAGCCGTCTCTTTGAAAGCTCGCTTCTTGCAGCAGCCCCGGCACAGGTTAAACACACACCTGTTGCCCTGGACACAGGAAAGCTTGTGAGCCTGGGGATAATGCTCCTCCCCTGGCCGGGCTGCAGCCTGAGTGAGTGGGCCCCGAGCACAGGTGGGGCTCTCCTGAAGATAGGCAGAGCCCCTCACACGACAGAAGCCAACCCACCTTGGGCTGTGCCCAGGCTGCCCCCAAAACAGACAGGAAGAAGACCTCTTGCACAGGTTGCCCACCCCTCCGAGGGCTGAGCTCTGCCCTGGGCGGTGTGGCTAGGACGGACTCACCTTTGGGTTTCCACACTGATCACACTTTGCATATTTTGCTGGGAAAAGAACAAAAGGAGGTGCTGGTTGAACTAGGTGAGCCCACCCACCACAGCCATTTCCTACATGTGGCCCCTGGCAGGTATCCCTGCTCCCTGCAGCTGGCCAGGCCAGGTGGCTTGCAGAGGGCAGAGGACGTAGTACTCACGATTGCGCTGGGAAACCTCATCCCATCTGCCCGAGATGCACGGGCTCCATGCCCACCCCCTCCCACCTGAAGGTCCTTCTTGGGAAAGCTGCCCCAGGCCCCACTCCCTTCCTCTCCAGCTGCCTCAGGGCAGCAGCTCAGGGACCACAGCAGGCAGGGAGGCTGGCTGGCTGTGGCCTTGTGGGACCCGCCAGTCTCCTTGGGGGCACATGGAAGGGTCACAGGGCCCTTCTTGGTGTACTCTCCATGGCTTAGGAAGCAGCAGAGCCACCTGACCCTGGGGGACCCGGGGCGGGGGGCTGGCCTCCTCCCAGGGCTCCAGTGGTGGGAGCGTCTTACGCTTCAGCGAGGGGTCAAAGGTTTTGTGGGGGTTCCTCAGTTTCTTCTTCTGCTTGTTCTTGGACAAGATGTCTGTACTGCCCTCCTCCTCCTCCAGGGCCCGCTTGCTACGGGCACCCCCGCTCTCCTTGCTCCCCTCCCTGGGCCTGAAAGGGAGAAGCAGCGGGCAGAGCTGAGGGACACTCGTGAGAGGCAGCCCGCCAGCTGCAGTCCCCGGGTGAGGATGTGTGTGCAACTCCGCTGAGGCCCCAGCAGCCGGCACGGAGGCTGGGACACCAGTGTCTGAGCCACTGAGTCCTGGGCGGGGCTGTGGCTACAGATGACAGCCTAGCCTCACCTCAGAAAAGCCAGAGGAAGCTAGGGAGGGTCAACCTCTTGACCCCAGGACAAATTCACTCAGGATCAGAGGAGCTTAGAGAAGCATCTTATGAAAAAAGCCGTTTAAAACCTGAGCACAGGCTGACAAGGAAGAGGCCCCTGGCCCCTGAGGGATGAAGCACCCCAGCCAAGGAGGGCAGCAGGCAGAACAGCCCCCTCCACCATGTAACCCCCTCGCACCCCCCCACCCCCCTGCCAGCCCACATGCGGGAGGCTCACCCTGGCCGGAAGTAGGGCTGGCAGATCCAGTGGAAGAAAGGCAAGCCGCCTGAAGGCTTCTCTCCCTCCTTCTGCCTGGATATATCCTCCTGCAAAAGCCCAGAGGGCCCTCAGTCAGAGGCCCAAGGCCCAAGCCTCTTTCCCACTACACAGCAGCCCAGCACCTACCTGACACCGCAGCTTCAGGTCCTGGCTCACCGCGGCAATGCCCTCCAGGGTCTTCACTTTGGCGAGCTCCTCCCGAAGCTGCTGATGCACCTGCAGCCTGATACAGACGCCCCATCAGAAAGCCAGCCCAGCACCCAGCTCCCAACCACCAACCCTGAGCCCTGGGCACAGAGGAGCATGGTCTCTCCTCCCATCCAACCTCACCATGTCACCGCGGCCCTCCCAGACTCGGTGGCAGGTGGTTTTGTAAATGTTTGTGGAGAGCTTGTCTTAAAAACCCCAATGCAGGGCTTCCCTGGTGGCACAGTGGTTAAGAATCCTCCTGCCAATGCAGGGGACAAGTGTTCTAGCCCTGGTCCGGGAAGATCCCACATGCTGCGGAGCAACTAAGCCCGTACGCCACAACTACTGAGCCTGCAGCCCGCGAGCCACAAGTACTGAAGCCCGCGCGCCTAGAGCCCGTGCTCCGCAACGAGAAGCCATTGCAATGAGAAGCCTGCGCACCTCAAAAAAGCGTAGCCCCCGCTCGCCGCAACTAGAGAAAGCTCACACGCAGCAACGAAGACCCAACGCAGCCAAAAATAAATAAATAAAAATTTTTAAAAACTTCAGGAAAAAAACACAAACAAACCCCAATGCCCCAGGCAGGCCTCAGACCAGACACCGTTTGCCCTCGGGGGGCAACTCACGTGTGGTGCCACAGCTTAAAGAGATGGGCCCGGACGTAGGACAGAGGGCAGGGGTGCTGCCGCACGATGTCCAGGTATTCCTCGGCCAGCTCCCACACGGCAGGACTGCGGCCCTCAAACAGGGCAGGGTTGTGCAGGTTTCCCTCTGCAGGAGGAAGGGAACGCGAGGCTCAGGGGCCCCCGTGCCTCGCCACTCCAAGGGCAAGGCTAGCCACTGGCCTGACAGCTCTGGCCCATCAGGCAGATAGAGACTTCAGTGATGACAGCGTGAAGCCCGAGACTCTTCAGCTGGGCCAATGGTGCCATGATGCGAACAGGCCCCTCCAGCATCTGCCAGTGGTGGCCCAGCTGTGGGCAAGGGCACAGCCTCACCTGCACTCATGACCCCTTGCACCCCCGTGTCCTGGATGCAGCGTTCCACGTCCCGCAGGCACTGGATGTTCCCATTGGCAAACACGGGGATGGCCACTGCCTTCCTGTCGGGGAACAGGATGGGCAGACGCTCAGAAGGATGCTGTTTCCCCCCACAACCCTGGGGGGAGGGCCAGGCCCCCAAACTCCATCTTCCCACTGTGCTGCTCACCCCCAGGCCCAGCACCCCTCCTGGTGCCCAAAGGGCTGAGGGCCTTGCCTTGGGGCTGGGCTGTCTCCCTGCCCTGGGTTCACCCCGTGTCCACTCACCGCACAGCCTTGATGTGCTCCCAGGACGCGGTGCCCGACAAGGGCCCCTTCTGCTCCTTGGTGCGCCCGTGGACAGTCAGCAACTAGGACACAGCAGCGCCTGGCTCAGCCCCACTCACAACTGCGGCCCCCAAACCAACTCCAGGGGACCCTCTGCCTTTGGCTTTTGGGGTATCAGCTTCCCATGCAGAGCAGAGGAAAGGCCGCCCTGTGCCTCGCTCACTCAGTGCTGCACTTGAAGCCAGCTGACACCCTGGGGGTGCTGCCTGGGGCTTGCACGTCAGAGCCAGCCTACTACACCACCCAGGATGTGGAGGTGAGAGGCCCAGACCCTTTCAAAGGCCAGTCCTCTCTGTAGTGGCAGCACCCCCGCTGCCCAAGGCCAAAGGTGTGAGGGAGGAACAGGCACCAGCCTGACCCCAGGGCTGGTGGGGGTGGGTGGGAAGGTGGTTGAGGCCCAGCACCTCCCCCTGCCCAATACTGGCCTCCTGGGCCCAAGCATGGGGCTCCCCTCCCCTCGTCAGGCCTCACCTAAAGGTCACTGATTCCTGCCCACCCCAGAGGGTAAACCCTCAAGGGGCACTCCTGGAGGCGGGGGAACAGTGCAGGGCCCTGGGAGCCCATAGCCCTCACCTGGCAGCCAGCCTTTTCCAGCATCTGGGCGTACCTTACGGTCTTGTCAATCTCTGGGAAGACACGGATCTTGCATGTGACAGGGACAGAAAGTTTTTCGTGGGCTAGCAGAACTAGGGAAAGGCAGAGTCAGCTCCTGAGAGAACTGTGGTGCCACCTTCAGGCAGGCTGTGGGGACCCATGGCTAAGCCCCCAAAGGAGCACAGGCCCTGCAGACGCCCCGCGCTGGCTCCCTCTCGATGGCAGCTGAGAGTTGCACCTCTGACCCTAGGGCATTGGAGAGGCCAGGACCGGGCGAGGATGCCGCCCTCCAGCACCTATTATCTGGTTCAACGGGGGGGCAGCAGGAGTGGGACAGGCGACTTCACAGCCACCTTCTACAGTGGAAAGGCGCGGGGGTCGCCACAGCCAAGAGGACTCTGCCAGCCACTGTCCTCTCCTGAACCCTGCCAGGCTGTCTCAGGCCTGCCACCCAACCACAACGCGGCCCCAAGTCCCCGCAGGTAGTGTGTGGCCAACTCACTCATTCTTTGGAGGAGGTCCCACTCCTCCTGCAGGAAGGCGCCATAGTGACCTGCGAAGAACAAGCATGCCCTCTGCACCACCCTCTCGAGTCCACATGGGCCTCGAGCTGCCTGGCCAGGTTCTATTAGCCCGGTGGCCTGAGCTTAAGGGTGCTGAATGGAATGCCCACCCCACACGGTCTCTGACCAACCAGCAACTCCTCAGGCCCAGTGAGGGAGACAGGCTGAAATGCCAGGGCAGCAGCCACTGGTCCCTGAGGCAGCACGAGGGCATGGTGGGGACTTTTCAGCAAAACACATTTATCCAGAGGGAGCCCAACAACTTCCCCGGACGTGATGAGCCCCTGACAACCAGCTGAACCCTGTCCCCCGCCCTCAGTGCCTGAGAAGGGCCGCCCTCCAGAAAGAGGAGCGAAGAAAAGGGCCGGTGGCCCCCTGAGCTGCTGCCATCAGAGGCAGGGCCAGGCCCCTGGCCAGCTCACCCACACACTGAGCACCTCTGGGCTTGGAGCCCACCCCAGCCAAAAGCTTGTGCAATGACACAGAACCCCAGAACGGGAACTCACCTCGCTTGGCTATCATCTGCGGGCAGCCCAAATTCAGGTCGATGGCGTCGCAGTAGTCCTGAGCCAGGAGAGCTGCCTGGACAAACACCTCCGGGTCATTGGCACAGAACTGGAAGAGACACGAAAGTCACCACGAGCCCAAGCCAGTCAGTCCCACACGGGTTCATAGGTGACCAGTGGGGGTGTTGCCCAAGGGGATGACCACAGGATGGCATCCTATCTTAGATGTTTACAATGTAACCAAGCTAGGATGCGTTCCCATGCCACCAGGAGAGCGAGTTATGAATTCACACAGTTCTCCCAGTTGTAGCAGAAAGCCAGTATCACTGACTTTGCAAAGAGCAGAGCCATTCTCTCTAACTGTTCTGATAAAGAGGGAGCACTTGGGGTGATGCTGGGGAGGGGGCTGCGAATCTTCCACGACCTCCACGCACCCAGGTCGTCCGTTCACCAAAAGCCTGAGGCAGCTCCCAGAAGAAGTCAATCTCTGGGAGAACTGGCCCACCCCCGCCCCTCCGATCTCAGGAAGCCTTTTCCGGAAAGGCCCAGGGAGAGGTGCTCGGCCAGCATTCTGGGCCGGGCCGCCCACCTGCACAATGAGAGGCCGGTCCTCGGGGCACACGTCGCAGTACAGGTTCTCCTTGCGGTAGTTGGCATCTCGAATGAAGACCTGGGCGTGCAGCATGGGTGTGTAGCACAGCTGGGCCCCGTGGCGGCGGCTCAGCAGCCTCCAGGCCAGCTCGCTTTGGTCCACCATGGGGGCCACCACGTGGCGGGCCCCCCCCAGGGTACAGCTCCAGAACTCGAAGCCCTGCAGCTTTGGCATCGTCTCCACACTGAGAGGTAAGACCAGGGGCTCAGCCGCAGCCAACGGGGCGCAGGTGTAGGAGCCGACCCTCCTCGAGGCCGCTCCAGTGCTGCCCGATGGTCACAAATGTGGACACTAAGGGTGTCAGCTGGTGCAGGCCAGGAACTGAAGCCCCAGTGCTGGTCGCCTTCCAGTGGAAACCTTGGGCAGGTCACTCAACCTCTCTGAGCTTTAACCCCTTACTTCTTAGCAGGATTAAGATGTCTGCCTGGCAGGACTGGCGTGAAGAGTAAATGGAACAGTACGTCCTGTCAGTGCCTAGCCCAGAGGAGGCTACCTTAAAAGGCAGCTACAACCCAGAAGACTCGGGGACCCCCACCAAAGCAGGACCACCCAGCGGCGACACTGCTGGAAGCCTAAAAATGCCTGCCCTCCCTGCCCACCAAGGGGCCCAGGGCAGTCACCTGGACACTCTGTGCTCTCCTCTGGGTGTCAGGTGTATAAAAGCACTAAGAGTACTTTCCCCTCTGTCTTATCTTACCTATGCCCGGCCAACCTTGTAGGAGCCATCATTCCCTACAGAGGCTTAACAGGTGGTAGCCGAGAAACGATTACAATCCGAAACACCGGAGAACGGACTATGAGGGAGGCTTACTTTCAGAGAACACTCACCTCCTGTACCTAGTTTGGGAATTATTAAGCATGGTCATCGGCTTAACAACTGCCTAAGTGCCCAGCTGTGGGTTTGAGAATTTCGGAAATTGTGAAGTTACATGTAAAAATCACCTAGGTCGCCAATGTGTTGCCCAGCGGGGCACCCTCCACCCCCACCCGAAGGAAGAGCCCCGGGAACCCGAGAACCGCGGGTCAAATCCGCAGGGAACCTACTTGGGCGGACCCGGGCCACCTGAGCGCCCGAGCCAGGCTGAGGCTCCTCCCGACGCAGCTACGCCCTTCGGAGCCGGGGGCGGGGCGGCCTGGAGCTCCGGGGGTGCGGCCGGGGTCCCGCGGGGTGCGGCTCCTGTGGTCACGCCGCGTCCTGAGACCGCCACACCTGGGTTGCCGCCGGACCGCAGCCGAGCCCAAGGCTCCGCGCTGGGTCCGCCGGAAGGTGCTCCGCCAGGGCGGTCCGGGCGGCCCGCGGTGCGGCGAGAAATGCGTCCCCGGGAAACCGCGCCCGGCGGCGGGGGGGGGCGGTGTGCGGGGTCGTGGGTCGCAGGCCGGAGGTTGGCTCCGCCCGGCGCGGTGGGGCGGGTTCGCGGGGGTCGGGCCGGGCCGGGCAGGGAGCATCGAGAGTCGCCCATCGCTCGCGGCGGGTATCGCCCGGCTTGAGCTCCCGCCTTTCCCCTCAGAGGAGCTCGGAGCTAAAGTCCTCGTCTCGGCCCTAAAGTCCTCGCCTCGGCCCCGTGCGCGGAACCTCGTAAAAACCTTCGAAGGACCGAAATCGCTGTTTTATCGCGGAAAGCAAACAACTGCGCGAACTTCCTGGCTCCCATAGCGCGGCGCTCGGCTGCCCAGACCCACAGAATTCTTCGTTTTAAACCCAAGACGTGCGAGTCACCTGCTTAGCAAATGTGATCACAAACTTACCTCCTGCTTGTTCCCCTAAACACCCGCTTCTCTTTCCTAAAGAAACCGATTGGTCTTCTCTTTCCCCTCCGTCCCTTTCTCCTATTACCTGAGGTACAGAAACCCCTACCTCTGATTACTGCGTGCACGTCTTCTGTACCCGCCAGAGGGTGTGAATACACTTTGCTTTCTTCCTGTTCACCTGTCTTTTGTCAATTTAATTTTCAGGACCTCCAAGCACAGTCCCAAAAGGGAAGAGGGAAAGTTTTTCCTCTGGCAGAACCAAGTTTCATTGTATCATTTCATCCTTAAGTATTTCAACATCCCCAAAGGACAGGAGTTTTTAGAGAAACAACCACAATATCATTAACACACCTGAAAAATAACAATTTCCTAATATCAAATATCCATCCTTGTGTGTCCAATATGGCAGCCAGCTGTCATATCTTGAGTGCTCGAATGTGACTGGTCTGAATTAAGACGTGCTGTAACAGTAAAAAGACACCAGATTTCAAAGATTTAGTAGGAAACAAAAAAAAGTAAAAGAATTCATAATTTAAAGAATATTGATGACATGTCGAAATAATATTTTTATATTAAGTTAGGTTAAATACATTATTGAAAATAATTTTATCTTTTTATCTTTCTCAACGTGGCTACTAGAAAATTTATATTTATGCAGGTGGGTGGGATTTCTGGAATAGCAGATTGAGGAGCTCACCAAATCTCCTCCCCAAAAAGCAGTGATAAAACTGGGCAGAACTGTTAAAAGCAACCATTCCAGGACTCTGGAAGTTGACCAAAGGCATACAATATTTGAAAAGCACTTATTAAAAAAAAAGTACTGAACATCTGTAAGAAGAACAATGGGAGTCTGTGGAGTTTTAGTATTGAACTACTTTTATTTCCTCCCTCCCCATGGTAATTCCACCGGAGCCAGGTAGGCCTTGAGGACCTCAAGTTCCTACAGACACTGGAGAGAGCTGGCTTGATTGGGGGAGGGGGAAAGCCCCAAAGAACAATTGCAATCACAGTAGCAAACAACTGGGTAGAGACCTGTATCTCAGCTGCCCGCGGCCATGATAATGGTTGGAGCAAGCAATAGTCCAGCCAGAAATTTAACAAGGAAATTCAGTAAATGAGATAGCCATGGTGGGCCTTGATAAGATAGTAGTCTGCAAGGCTGTGCATGTAGTAAGGAAAGACCAGAGATGCCCCAGTTATATACTCCTCTCTGGCTGAATGTGAGGCTTTGGGCAAGGAAAAAGCCAGGCCCAAATTGTAAACTGCTTAAACCAACCCATACACATAGCTGTCAGCAAAGGGTGGAGGCCTTACTGGTTCAGTAGACTTAAGCATAATCTCTAACCAATAACTGGCTGGCCATTAAACTATAATGACCCAGGGGCAAGTCTTGGGAAGCCAAGCTTACATATAAAAAAAGATTTTTTTTTTTTTTGGCCACGCCGCATGGCTTGTGGGATCTTAGTTCCCCAACCAGGGATTGAACCTGGGCCCTCTGCAGTGAGAGTACAGAGTCCTAACCACTGGACTGACAGGGAATTCCCTAAAAAAAAGATTTTTAAAAAATCTAGTAGAGGACTTCCCTGGCGGTCCAGTGGTTGGTTAAGACTCTGCACTTCCAACGCAGGGGGCAAGGGTTCAATCCCTGGTCAAGGTACTAAGACCCCACATGCCATGCAGCGTGTCCAAAAAGAAAAAAAATCTAGTAGAGTTATCAGTGACCACACACTGCAGAGGGGACAGACTCTACAGAATTCATCCAGGCCAGGTACTGAGCAAACAAATACTAGCTAGCATCAATAAAAACATCCAGTAAGGTAGGAAGGGGGTCAGAATCCAGAGTTTCTACAACATATTATAAATGCCCAGTATTTAATAAGAAAGTATGAGACAGTCAAGGAAACAGAAATTTAAGCCATACACAGGGAAAAAAGTGGTTCCTAGAAACTGTCCCTGAGGGGGCTCAAATGATGGGTTTAGCAGACAAAGAATTAAAGCAGCTGTTGTAAATATGTTCAAAGGACAAAAAGAAACCATGTTTAAAGATTTAAAAAATATATATGACAATGACTCATCAAGTTAAGATTATCAATAAAAAGAAATGATTTTAAAAAGCCAATGGAGGGGGCTTCCCTGGTGGCGCAGTGGTTGAGAATCTGCCTGCCAATGCAGGGGACACGGGTTCGAGCCCTGGTCTGGGAAGATCCCACATGCCACGGAGCAACTAGCCCCGTGAGCCACAATTACTGAGCCTGCGCGCCTGGAGCCTGTGCTCTGCAACAAGAGAGGCCGCGATAGTGAAAGGCCCGCGCGCCGCGATGAAGAGTGGCCCCCACTTGCCGCAACTAGAGAAAGCCCTCACACAGAAACGAAGACCCAACACAGCCATAAATAAATAAATTTAAAAAAAAAAGAAAAAAAATTAAAAAAAAAATGTACTCTTTCATGTTTGGCTTCTTTAAAAAAAAAAAAAAAAAGCCAATGGAGGGACTTCCCTGGTGGTGCAGTGGATAAGACTCCGTGTTCCCAACACAGGGGGCCCGGGTTTGATCCCTGGTCAGGGAACTAGATCCCACATGCATGCCACAACTAAGAATTCACATACCACAGCTAAGGAGCCCTGGAGCCACGACTAAGGAGCCCACCTGCCGCAACTAAGACCAGGTGCAACCAAATAAATAAATAAATAAATAAATAGTTTAAAAAATAAATAAAGTATAAAAAAAGCCAATGGAAATTAAGAGTGGAAAAACACAATAACTACAATGAAAATTTCACTAGAGAGCCTCAACAGCAGATATGAACTGGAAAAAGGAAGAATTAGTGAACTTGAGGATAGATCAGTAAATATTATCCAATCTGAAGAACAGAAAGGAAAAAGCATAAAGAAAAATGAACAGTACCTCAGAGACCCACGGGATACCATCAAGCATACACATACAATACATTCACATCCAGAAGAAAGGAAAGAGAAAGAGGAGCAGGAAAAAGGGTTTTGAAAAAGTAATGGTCCCAAACTTTCCAAATTTGATGAAAAACATTAATTTACCAATCCAAGAATCTTAATAGGATAAATACAAATATATTCACACCTAGACACATTACAGTCAAACTGCTAAAAGACAAACAGAATCTTGAAAGTAGTAGGAGAAAGCAACTCATCAGATACAAGAGAACTGCAGTAAGATAAAAGATGACTTCTCGTAAAATAATGGATATCAAAGAGCAGAGGAGTAATTAAAATTCTGAAAAAAAAACAGTCAAGCAATAATTCTACATCCAGCAAAATTATCTTTCAAAAATGAAGGCAAAATAAAGATATTCCCAGATAAACAGAGATGGAGAGAATGTGTTGCTAGCAGACCTGCCTTACATAAAATACTAAAGGAAGTCTTTTAGGATAAAGGAAATGACATCAGATGGTGCCATGAATCCACATGAAGATAAAAGGAACACCAGTAAAGATAATTACATAGATAATTATCTTAAAATGGTATAGGGACTTCCCTGGTGGCGCAATGGTTGGGAGTCCGCCTGCCAATGCAGGGGACACGGGTTCGAGTCCTGTTCTGGGAGGATCCCACATGCCGCGGAGCAACTAAGCCCATGCACCACAACTACTGAGCCTGTACTCTAGAGCCTGCGAGCCACAACTACTGAGCCCATGTGCCACAACTGCTGAAGCCCATGTGCCTGGAGCCCGTGCTCCACAACGGGAGAAACCACCGCAATGAGAAGCCCGTGCACTTCAACGAAGAGTAGCCCCCACTCGCCACAACTAGAGAAAGCCTGTGCGCGGCAACGAAGACCCAACACAGCCAAAAAAAAAAAAAAAAAATAATAATAATGATGCTGCAATGAATCTGCTTGTGTATGTGTGGTACGGTTTTTTACAAAAATTGCTGTAGATATACATTTAGGATAAATTACAAGACATGGGAATGCATAGGTAATCTTTCTGCAGATTGCCAAATTCCTTCCAGAGGATTTGTGCTCTTTTGCATTGCCACCAGCAGCGCACGAGTCCCTGTCTCCCCACGGCCTCACCATCAGAGGATGTAGGCGGTGCTCTCAATTTGTGCCTGTCTGATGGGTAAGGTATGAGATAGCTCAGTGTGGTTGTCATTTGCATTTCTCTTAGAATGAGAGAAGTGTCTTATTATATGTTAGGTGTCTAAGTGACTTTTATTTGGTATATATATATATATATATATATAAACTTTTTAACAGCTTTATTGAGGTATAATTAACAGTTTAAAACTGCACATAAGGTGACAATGAAATAAGTTTTGACATGTATGTAAACAGTAAAACTACCACAATCAAAATAATGGAAGTATTTATTATCCCCCATGCTTCCTCTACCCCTTTGTAAGTCCTCCCTCCCCTCACCCCTCCTATCCCTAGCAAGAACTGATCCATTTTCTGTTGCAGATTAGTTTGCCTTTCTAGAACTTTGTATAAATGGAGTCATATTACATGGACAGATGGTCCCCAACTTATGATGCTTCAACTTACGATTTTTTTACTTTATGATGGTGTGAAAGCAATACACGTTCAGTAGGAACCATATTTCAAATTTTGAATGTTGCTCTTTTCCAGGCTAGCAATATGCAGTCTGGTCCTCTCCCGTGATGCTGGGCAGCGGCAGCGAGCGCAGTCCCCAGTCAGCCCGCGATACGCGGGTGAACAAGCATCCTGGACCCAGACAACCATTCTGATTTTCACTGTCAGTACGGTATTTAATCCGTTACGTGAGATAGTCAACACTTTATTATAAAATAGAGCTTGTGTTAGATGATTTTGCCTCACTGCCCACTGATGTTGGTGTTCTGAGCACATTTGAGGTGGGCGAGGCTCAGCTGTGATGTTTGGTAGTTTAGGTATAGCAAATGCATTTTCAGCTCACGGCATTTTCAATTTATGATGGGTTTATTGGGCATAATCCCATCGTAAGTCAAGGAAAAGCTGTGCTCTTCTCTGGTCTGGTGTCTTTCACTCAGCATAATTATTTTGAGATTCATCCATCATGCTTCTGTGTGTATCAGTAGTTCATTCCTTTTTATTGTGGAGTGGTATTCCATTTCAGAAATGAACCACAATTTGTCTGCCTATTCACCTGTGAAGGATTGTTGTTTCTACTTTTTGGCTATTCCAAATAAAGCTGCAGGAAACATTCACAGACAAGTCTTTGTGTGGACATATGCTCTGTTTCTCTCGGGTAAATGCCTAGGAGTGGAATGGCTGGGGCATATGGTAGGTGCGTGTTTAACCTTTCAAAGAGATTGCCAAACTGTTTTCCAGTGTGGTTCCACCATTTTGCATTCCCACCAGCAATGTAGAAAAGTTCCAGTTTCTCCACATCCTCACCAACACTTAGTATTCTTAATTTTAGCCATGCAAATACGTGTGCGATATCTCAGTGTGCTTTTAAAAAATATATATTTATTTATTTGGCTGTGCCATGTCTTAGTTGCGGCTCGTGGGATCTTTTAGTTGCGGCATGCGGGATCTAGTTCTCTAACCAGGGATCCAACCTGGGTCCCCTGCATTGGGAGCGCGGAGTCTTAACCACTGGACCACCAAGGAAGTCCCTCAATGTGCTTTTTGGTTTTGTTTTTTTTGGCTGCATCGGGTCTTTGTTGCGGCTCGAAGGATCTTTTGCTGAGGCACGCTGGCTCTCTAGAGTTGCCCTGTGGCCTGCGGGATCTAAGTTCCCCAACCGGGTATCGAGCCAGCGTCCCCTGCATTGCAAGACGGATTCTTAACCACTGGACCACCGGGGAGGTTCCACTCAACGTGCTTTTAATTTTCATTTCTCTATGACTAATAATGCCATCTCTTTATGTGCTTATTTGCTCTCTGTATACTTTCATCGCTAAAATGTGTTTCAAATCTTCTGCCCATTAAAAAAAAATTAAACTGTTCTCTTCATGTTGAATTTTGAGAGTCCTTTATCAGATATGTGATTTGCAAATACTTTCTAACAATCTGTGACTTATTTTTAATCCTTTTAACAGTGTCTTTCAAAGAGTAGAAGTGATCAAACTTTGATGAAATCCAATCTAACAATTTACTCTCTTATTTATTGTGCTTTCAGTGTCCTATCTAAGAAATCTTTGCCTAACCCAAGTTAACAAAGATTTTTTCCTATATTTACTTCTAGAAGTTTTATAGTTTTAAGATTCACATTTAAGTCTATGATCCATTTTGAATTAATTTTTGTATGTGTTGTGAGGGACTGACCTAAGTTCTTTTTCCTTTCTTTTTTTTTTTTTTTTTTTGCATATGGATAGCCAATTCCAGAACCATTTGTTGAAAAGACAATCCTTTCTACATGGAATTGCCTTTGCATCTTTGTTGAAAATCGGTTATCCATACATGTGTGAATCTATTCCTTTACTGCTTCATTCCATTGATCTACTTAGGTATCTTGATATCTATAACACACTGACTTGATTATTGTAGCTTTATAATAAATCTTGAAAAACCTTGAAATCAATCAATGCAATGTCTCCAGATTTGTTGCTCTACATCAAATTGTATTGTCCATCCTAGGTCCTTTGTATTGCCATAGGGATTTTAGAATCAGCTTGTCAATTCCTACAGAAAGCCCGTTGGGAACTTGATAGAGATTGCATTGAATCTATAGATCAATTTGGGAAGAATTTACATCTTAATATTGAATTTTCTTTTTTAAAAAATCAATTTTTATCAATTTCTGGGCTGTTATTTATTTACTTTAAAAGATTTATTATTTTTATTTATTTATTTATTTTTGGCTGCGTCAGGTCTTAGTTGCAGCATGCGGGCTCTTCGTTGTGTCGTGTGGGTTTCTCTCTAGTTGTGGTGTGCGGGTTTTTTCTCTTCTCTAGTTGTGGCGCACAGGCTCCAGGGCGCGTGGGCTCTGTAGTTGTGGTGCGCGGGTTCCAGAGCATATGGGCTCTGTAGTTTGTGGCATGCAGGCTCTCTAGTTGAGGCGCGTGAGCTCAGTAGTTGCGGCACGCAGGCTTAGTTGCCCCACAGCATGTGGGATCTTAGTTCTCTGACCAGGGATTGAACCTGAGTCCTCTGCACTGTAAGGCGATTCTTTACCACTGGACCACCAGAGAAGTCCCAATATTGAATTTTCTAATCCATGAATACAGTGTATCTATTTACTTGGGCCTTCTTTAATTTTTTTCAGTGATGTATTATAGTTTTCAGTGTAGTCTTACACATCTTTTATTGTATTTATCCTTATTTCTTATTTTTTGTTGCTGTTGTAAATGGTGTTGATTTTTAAAATATCAATTTCTGCTTGTTCATTCCCTGCACATAACTATATAATTGGGTTTTATATTTTGATCTCTCCTGCAATCTTCCTAAACACACTCATTAGTTCTAGTAGATTTTGTAGATTTCATCAGCTTTTCTACAAAGACAATTATGTCATTTGCAAATAGGGGAAGTTTTATTTCTTCCTTTCTAATCCGTATGCCTTTTATTTCCTTTCTTGGGTTTACTGCACTGGCTAGAACTTCTGATACAATGTTGAGTAGAAATGGTGACACTAGAAATCTCTGTTTTGTTCCTGATCTTGGACAACATGTCATCTTTCACCATTAAGTTTGATGATAGCTGTATGTTTTTCATAGAAGTCTTATCAGGTTGAGGGAGTTTCCTTCTATTCCTAGTTGGTTGAGAGTTTTTCTCATAAATGGGTGGTGGATTTTGTGTATCTGTGTTCAATAGATCCTGCTTTCTACATCCACTGAGATGATCATTTTTTAAAAAAATTTTTGTCTGCGTTGGGTCTTCATTGCTGCGCGTGGGCTTTCTCTAGTTGCGGTGAGCAGGGTCTACTCTTCGTTGCGGTGCATGGCTTCTCACTGCGGTGGCTTCTCTTGTTGCAGAGCATAGGCTCTAGGTGTGCAGGCTTCAGTAGTTGTGGCACGTGGGCTCAGTAGTTGTGGCTCATGGGCTCTAGAGTGCAGGCTAAGTAGTTGTGGCACATGGGCTTAGTTGCTCTGTGGCATGCGGGATCTTCCCGGACCAGGGCTTGAACCTGTGTCCCCTGCATTGGCAGGCAGATTCTTAACCACTGTGCCACCAGGGAAGTCCCAAGACGATCATTTTTTTTTATTATTAATATGGTGAGTTATATTGATTGATTTTTGAATGTTAAACCAGCCTTGCATTCCTAGGAAAACCCCATTTTGTCATAATGTTTTATACTATATGATTCTATTTGCTAAAATTTTTTTTGAATTTTTGCATATATGATCATGATAGATATTGGTAGTTTTCCTGTAATGTCTTTGTCAGGTTTTGGTATCAAAAGTAATGCTGGTCTCACAGAAGAGTGGTAAATTATCCCCTTGCTATGGACTGAATTGCGTCCCCCTCTCCATTCATGTGGAATGTGACTATTTAGAGATGAGGCCTATCAGGAGGTAAAAAGGTTAAATCAGGTCAAAAGGTCATAAGGGTGGAGTCCTGACCCAACACGATGGACGTCCTTACCAGAAGAGGGAGAGACACTAGGGCTTGTGCTCACTCTGCCAAAGGACACAGCGAGGCAAAAAGGCAGCCGTCTGAAGACCAGGAAGAGGTGCTCTCACCAGGAATCAGATGGGCAGGAACCTTGATTTTGGACTTCCCAGACTCTAGAATTGTGAGAAAACAAATTCCTGTTAAGCCACTCAGTCTGTGGTATTTTGTTATGGCTGTCTGAGCAGGTGAAGACATCCCAAAAATATTTTATATAAGTTGAATTCTTTTGAACTTACCGAGACTCGTTTCCTTTCTAAAATTCTGAGAGTTTGAGTAGAATTGGTAACATTTTCCTGTTAAATAGTGGGTAGAATTTGCCATTCAGGACTGGAGTTTTCTTTGTGGAAAGGTTTTTAACTACAAATTCATTTTCTTCAATAGATGTAGGGTTATTTGGGTTGTCTATTTCTTCTTGACTTTGTGTTTTGTGTGGGATTTGTTCATTTCTAAGTTGTCCAATTGTTTGGCATAAAGTTGTTCATAATATTCCCTTAGTAGCCTTTTAATATATGTAGAATCTTAGTGATGTCACCTCTGTCGTTCCTGGTACTATTGGTAATTTGTGTTTTTTCTATTTTTTTTTCCCAGCTCAATCTGTTTTAAGGTTTATGAATTACTGGTCTTCTCAAAGAAGATTTTAATTTCATTTTCTGTTTTTCTGTTTCCTATTTGACTTTCACTCTAGTATGTATTATTTCCTCTATTCTGCTTAGTTTGGGTTTCATTTGCTCCTTTTTTAGTTTCTTAAGGCAGAATTTGAAGTCATTAATTTGAGAAATTTCTTCTTTTTTGACATAGGCCTTTATTGTTATGTATTTCCCCTACACTGCTTTAGCTGTATACTACAAATTTTGGCATGCCGTCTTCATTTTCAGTCAGTTCAAAATATTTTCTGATTTCTCTTTGATTTCTTCTTCAACCCATGGGTCATTGGAAGTATGTTATTTGGTTTCTAAATATTTGAGGATATTCTAGAGATGTTTTTGCTATTGATTCTAGTTTTATTCAATTGTGGTCAAAGAAAATATTTTATAGAAGCTGAGTTCTTTTCAACTTATTTAGACTGGTTTTATGACACAGAATGTGAACCATCTTAGTAGATGTTCTATGTGAATCTGAAAAGAATGTACATTCTGCTATTGTTGGCTGGTCTATAAATGTCAGCTGGTTGATTGTATTGCTCAAGTCTTACATATCCTTACTGATTTTCTACTTGTTCAGTTATTGAGAAGGGTTTTGAAAATCTCCAACTGTAATTGTAGGTTGCCTGATTTTTTTTGGCTGCACCATGCAGCATGCAGGATCTTAATTCCCTGACTGGGGATTGAACCCACACCCCCTGCAGTGGAAGCATGGAGTCCTAATCACTGGACTGCCAGGGAATTCCGATTCTTCTTCCAGATCTTTTACTTTCTGTAATTTGGAGCTCTGTTATAGGAGTACGAGTTCTCACGTCCTTTGGATTAGTTGACACTTTTATCATTATGAAATGATCCTTTATATCTAACCTATTCTTTGCTCTGAAACCTTTCTCTGATATTAACATACGTGCTCCAGAAACCTTTTCACTATATTCTGATACATGTTGTAGCATGTATCAGAACTTCATTCCTTTTTAAGGCTGAATAATATCCATTATGTGGGTAGACCACATTTGTGTATTCATTCATCTGTTCACAGACTCTTGAATTATTTCCACCTTTCAGCAGTTGTAGATGAGTAACACTGCTTACTATGAGCATTGGTGTACAAGTATCTGAGTCCGTTTCCAATTCTTTTGTTATACCTAGGAGTGGAATTACTGGCTCACATGGTAATTCTATGTTGAACTTTCTGAGGAACATATAAGGGCCCCTGGATGTTCTGGGTTCAACACATCCTTCTAGAAGTCTAGCAGTGGGCCTGCTCCCCTGGCCCCAGATTCAGTCCTGGCCCATTGCAGGGCTCACCTCTCTCCCTGCTCCAGCTCACCTCTGCTGTTGGCCCAGAAGCTTCCAGCCCAGTGTGTCCACCTCATCCCTCGGCTTGGTGAGGTTCAGATGCTCAGGGGCCTCCCTGCCCCACTACTTCCTTCCATGCAGCCTTCATTCCTTCTGCCTAAACCTGTGTGATGGTCAGTCTGCCGCTGGACTAGGCCAGTTAAGCAAACACTCACCTAGGTGTTGCTGTGAAGGTATTTGGTCCGTGTGCTTCACGTCTATGATCAGGTGACTTCAAATAAAGTTTACTCTCAATAATGTGAGTGGGTATCCTCCACTCAGTTGAGGCCCAGGAGAGAAAACCTGAGGTTTCCCTGAGGGATATGGAAATCTGGCAAGGGTACCCTAGGGGGTACCCCACAATTAGGCCAGTGGATTATCAGACTGCATACCTGTCTCCTCCTGGTCAAGCTTCCCTGATAGAGGGGCCCCTGCCTCAAGGTGTCCAGCCTGCTTTCAGGAGCCAGGCGTTGCCCCCTCCCTCCTGATGGGAGCAGAGGGTGGTCTCCTCCAGGCCACCAGGACTTGGCCAGGACAGCGCAGGCTCACAGGGCTGGTCAGGGAGGAGGGAAGAAAGGATGCCCAGAGGCCAGAGCGCACGTGCGGTTTAATCGTGGGGAGGCTCCAGAGTAGATAACATTTCTACCAGGTTGGTGTAAAAATGAAACAGGGTCCAGACATGGTTCTTTACACAGACAATTACAGTAAATTTCAAAATCCAAGCAGCAGTTTGAATGTTGTTTCTTGAAAAATGAACACAGACGAATAGGGTGGGTGCCCAGTGCCTGGGGCTGCTCCGCTCCACTGCCGGCATCATGGGGCCCCGGCCCGGCTCCCGTGTGCCGGCCTCACAGGTGGACCAACCGGCATCTCCCTGGCGACCCAATAAATAGGAGAATCCAAACGGAGAAACGACAAATGGACCCGCGTGGCAGAGCCCGTGCGATTCAGGAAGCTCGGCCTGGCTGGCGGCTCAGCCGACTCTTCACAGACCGGGCAGGTCTCCGAGTCGGTGGCGCGGGTCCCAGCCCCGCGCCCAGGGCAGCCGGGGTGGGGGGTGGGAGAGGGGAGGGCGCTGGTCCTACTGGTGGCTGCACGTGGGGTGCGGGGGCCGGCGGGGTGGGTCCCACATGCAGGACCCTCTGGCCTAGCCCTCCCGCACGCTGACACGTGGCTCGGCCAGGGAGCTGTGGATGATGCTGAGGATGGATTCCAGGCCGCTGCCCTCCAGCAGCGTGCGGTGGTCACCCTCAATGACGTGCACGGACACCTTGCCGTCGCACACCTGGGACAGGTTGTAGTCAGCGCCCAGGTCCTCGCCGTAGGTGCCGCCTGTCTTGGCACGCAGCAGTGTCACGTTGCCATGGTAGGTGGCCTGCGGTGTGTACTTCTCGGCTGCCCGCAGCTTCTGGTAGAAGGAGCGCGCCGCGAAGCGGACGGCATGGCGGTCCAGGCCCGCATGGCTCTGTGCGATCAGCTCCACGGCGGCCGCCACGCGCTCCTCCAGGCCCTCAAGGGGCAGTAGCGCCTCCAGCACCTGGAGGACAGGACAATGAGTGGCGCCAGGCACAGGAATGGGGGGCAGGGGTGTCGGGAGGCCCGGCCACGCGGTATCTGCAGACTCACCCTGCCGTGCTCCGCGTCAGTGAACTGCTGTACGAAGAAGCACATGGCCTCGGCCTCGGCCTCCGCCTCGCAGCCAGGGGTCATCTTGGCGCGGTAGCTCTGCAAAGGGAGGAGGGGCTGCTGCAGTGGCGGCACAAGGGGCTGGGACTCCAGACCTGGCCCCAGGGGCGCCGTTGCCGCCCTCACCTGCGTGTAGGCCAGCACGTAGGTGTGCGAGCCATCGAACAGGAAGAGGCTATTGTTCGTGGGGCCGGCGCTCTGCTGTGCCTGCAGCTGTGAGCACATCTCGAAGGCCACGCAGGCCCCATAGGAGTAGCCAGCGATGCGGTAGGGCCCCTCGGGCTGCACCTGCCTGATGCACTCGATGTAGTAGGTGGCCAGGCTCTGGATGCTGTCCAGGGGTGCAGCTGCAGGGACAGCACGAGGCTTAGCCCTCGTCTGGACGTGCACGTCACCCCCAACCCACTGGGGGACGGAGGAGGCCCGCTGTGGGGACGGCCCCGCAGGACCCTGACACACCTCCCGTGCACTGCAGGCCGTAGGTGGGAATGCTGAGCTTGGCAGCCAGGCTGTGGAACACCGTGATGGAGCCCTCGATGGGGTGCACCAGGAATAGGGGCCGCTCGGAGCTCTGCACAGAGTTGAGCGGAGTCAAGGTCGGGCCCTCGGGGTTCACCAGCAGGGTGCTCAGGTTCAGCTGGGCCTGCTGCCGGGCCGGGCTGTCCTCCTTGGGTGTGGGGGCCACCAGCTCTGTGAAGAGGGGCAGATGCCAGGGAGGGCTGGGGCCACATGGGGTCCCCTGCTACAAACCCCCAGCATGCACACATATACACTCACACACCTGACTGGGGCTGCTGGTGGCTAGGGCAGGAGGTGGGTGGGGGCACTGGGCTCCCACTGAGGGTCTCTCAGGACGGGGCCAGATGGACGAGCCCTGACCTGGGGATGGTCCAGGCTGCTCACAGGCCAGCAGCACTGAGAGGACCTGTGCTGCTTCGGGGATACCCCTCTCCACACCTACCATCAGCTGTGCCAGCCTGCGAGGAAAGTTCCTGCAGCTTCCGGAGTGTGAGCTGCTGGATTTCGCGCATGGACAGCACCCGGTCATGTTCTCGCTCCAGCATCTGGCGCACCTCCACGCCCATGAGTGAATCTAGGCCCAGGTCTGCCAGTGAGCTGTCCAAGTTGACAGTGGCCAAGTCACGGATGCCTGGGGAGAGGCACTCAGTTGGCAATGGGGGATGGGCCTTGGTGGGTACTCTACCCTGGTGGCTGGGTCTTCACAAATCATCACCACTATGGTCACGGCACGCAGCACCCACCCAGCTCTGCACAGACCACCTGTGTCTCTCCCTCCATGAGCAAGCCGGCATGCCCCCTTCTGCAGCCAGGGAGACCAGACTCAGGGGAGCTGAGTGTCTGCCAGTTGGGGGGTGCAGGGTGCTCCCTCACCCAGGATGTGAGCCACAGCCTTCACCAGGTCCTGCTGGCTGCCGCCGTCACCATGGGCTGCGGCCTTCTTCTCCGCCAGCACAAAGCTGCTCAGGACGGGGTGGGGCTGGTTCAGGAAGAGGTCCAGCACCTCCATGCAAGAGATGATGCGTTGGGGCAGCGTCCCGCCAATGACTGTGTCGTTGGTACCCATGGTCTCCAGCACGACGCCCACATCGCCAATGGCGCCCCACTGCACGGCGAGGCCTGCAGGTGAGGGAGGGTGGGGGGCTGGGGTGAGAAGGGGCACAAGTGAGGGTGGCACCGCAGGAGTGGAGGAGGAGGGGCGGGCGGGCCCACCTGGGAGGCCGTCATGCCGGCGCTTCTCACATATGCGCTCCATGGCGGAGTTGGCGAACCCGTAGTTGGTCTGGCTGGCGTTGCCACGCCCGCAGCTCACCGAGGAGAAGACCACGAAGTAGTCCAGCTCGGGGCATGCCTCGCGGGTCACCCTGTGGGTTCTTGAGTCACCCCCAGCCGGCCTCCCCAGCCCACCGGCCGACATGCGCAGGATCCCTGGCTTGCCTGCCAAACCGCCTCCACTTCCCCGGACCCTTGGTTCAGACCCCGGCAGAGGCCTGTGGCCTGGTCTCTGGACAGCAGTGTGAGGGCCGTGTAGGGGAGGGCTGGGAGAAGGAGAGAGAGAAGGGAGGAGCCCACCTGTCCAAGTTCAGGGTGCCACTGTACTTGGGTTTGTTGACGTCCTGGAAGAACTCAGGGGTCTGGTTCTCCAGCATGGCGTCTCTCAGGACCTGGGGTGAGGGGATCTTAGCACCTGCCTTTGCCCCAGGGCTTTGGAGGGCTTGCTCGGGGCGGGGGGCTTCCCTGGGCAGCTGGCTCCAGCCCCTTCAGAGCCGTCCTCACCATGGCCAGGTTGAAGACGCCTCCTACAGGCCCAAGCTGGGTGGCCTCAGTGATAAGGCTCCGGGCACCATCCAGCGAGTTGGCGTTGCTGGTGGACACCAGGACCTGCACACCCTGGCGTCTCCACTCACGGACCTGCCTGGCCTGGTAGCCTGCGGGACACAGATGGTGGGGATGGGCAAATCAGGGCTCTGGCCCTAAGCCCAGGTGCCCGGAGAGCAACATGAGGGGGAGCTGACTGAGGCCTCTCCCACCGCCCCACCCTCGTGCTCCCTGGGGCCGGTCACCTGTGCGGATCCCGGAGCGGGAGGTCAGCACCAGCTTCTGGGCCCCTCGCAGCATGAGCCACTGGGACAGCTCTAGGCCGAAGCCACCCAGGCCCCCTGTGATGATGTAGGTCTTGTGGGCTGGGCAGTAGGTCTTGGACAAGGCCGCCGTCAGGGTGGGCTTGGTCCCTTGCAGCACCGCCTCCTGCTCCTCCTCGCGCACCTGCAGCCCAAGCAGCATCCCTGTTCACACACTGCCGGCAGGGGCCGGAGCTGGGGGTGCCTGGGGCCCCCTACTCACCTGGAGGACCACTTTGCCGATGTGTTTGCCCTGGGCCATGTAGCGGAAGGCGTCCTCCACCTGGGTCTTGGGGAACACGGTGCGCTTGAGGGGCTGCACCACGCCGTCCCGGATGCCCGCCTGCAGCAGCGCCGACACCTCCCGCCAGGTGGCGCTGTCTTCATCAAAGAGTGCGTCCAGCAGGATCCCGTGGAAAGTCACGTTCTTCAGGAAGATGGCCATGCCTGGACAAGTGGGCAGGTGGGGGCCTCACCACTCAGCTGACAGCCCACCCTGTGGACCCCTGCTCTGCCCAACAGCCCCCTGCCCACCCGGCCTGCTGCCCAGCCTCACCCAGGGGGTGGTTGTTGGAAAGGTCAAATTTGCCAATTTCCAGGAATCGACCATGCTGGGCCAGGCACCGCACGCTGGCCTGCAGCTTCTCTTCCGCCAGGGAATTCAGGACGAGGTCAACACCTTGGGGTGGGGGGGCAAGAGGGGTCCTCACAGTCAAGACCACTGCCCAGCCAACGTGGCACAAGTCCGGAAGGCCAGACCCTGTCCCTGCCTGGGCCGGTGTCTCCTCCAGCTTGGCCGGAGAGGCGGGGGGGGATGGGAGGAAGAAGGAAGGGGCTGAGAACATGGGTGGATGGTGGTTGGCTAGTGATGGGAGCCACTCACCCTTCCCGGCCGTGTGCCAAAGCACGTGCTGCTCGAAGGACGTGTCCCGGGAGTTGGCAAAGCTGGCTTCGTTGAGCTGTGGGAACCTGGCCTGGAGGTATGCCCGCTTTTCAGCTGACCCTGGTGGGGAGAGACGCTGCTGGTAAGTCTGGGCTTCAGGCGTTGGAGGGGCAGTCCTGGGCTCCGGGAAGGGCTGTAGGCTTACCCACGGTGGTGAAGACGCGGCAGCCCAGGCTGAGAGCGACGGCAATGGCGGCCTGACCCACACCGCCCGAGCCCGAGTGGATGAGCACTGTCTCCCCAGGCTGCATGCGTCCGCGTACTACCAACGCGTAATAGGCTGTGGTATAGACGACGGGCACTGAAGCTGCCTCCTCCAGGGTCCTATGGGCACAGCGCAGGGGTCAGTTCTGGCCTGACCCCTGGCCACATCCATGTTGGGCCCCAGGTCACAGCCCTGACTGACTCACCAGTTGGAAGGCACGTCCCACAGGAAGTCCTGAGACACCAGAATGGAGGTGGCCAGGCCTTCGGCGGGCACCAGCCCCATCACACGCTTGCCTCTGGCATCTCGGCCGGAGAACTCCATGCCCAGCATGCAGTCTCGAGCGACCCATTTTCCTGGGGGCAGATGGCGGATGTGGCCCTCATCTCCCCAGGAGGACCCCAGTGTGTGAGCTTGGGTTCGAGGAGCCTCCCAGGTTCCTGAGCATTGCGGGGTGAGGACCCCCTCTTCCCAGGTCCTGGCCCCGAAGGTCTCTGTTCTGGTCCCCCCACTGTGTGCTGCCTGTACCTGGGATGGCATCGGGGGACAGCTTGCCCGTGGCCAGCATGATGTCTCGGAAGTTGAGGGAGGCATAATAGATGGTACAGAGCTGGACTCCAGAGCCAGTGGGCTGGGCGTGGCGCAGAGGAGAGCAGACCCAGCGGATGGAGGAGAGGTCCCCTCGGGTGAGGATGTTTACGAAGGCGTGCTCCGTCTGCTCCTCTGGCCGCTCTGTGGGTGACAGAAAGTGGAGCTGCCACAGGGTCATGTGCAGCCCTGGGCTGGGCAGGGCTTCCGGCCAGGGTCCCCCTGCCCTCTCCTTCTCAGCCCACCCAGCTGCGAGGTGAGGAGCCTGGGGGGGCAGGGTGGCACATTGGGGGCTCACCCTTCTCCAGTGGGAAGTGGCGGAACGCCCCCCAGGCCCCGTCCCGGTAGACGTTCATCACCAGGTCCCCCTGCAGCACCTTCTGCAGCTCCAAGGAGTTTGGGTCCATCTCAGGGATGGGGGACGTGCTACTGAGGTTGGACACCAGGACGCACCTACGGGCAGCCAGACAGGTGAGGGGAAGCTGGGGGGGGCTTGGAGGGCAGGAGCAAGGGGCATGCAGCTCAGTGGGCATCTCACCGAATCTGGTGCCCGCCAGGCTCTTTTCGGAGACAGTTCACCATGCCCACGACACCTGAGGTGGTGCAGCCAACGGCCATGAGCCACACGGGCCGGGAGGAGGAGTCAGCCAGGATGTTCTGTAGAACGAGGGAGGGGTTGGCTTCTGGGGGCTCCCCAGGCCCCAGCGTTGGAGCTGCGTCAGTCAGGCCTGGCCAGGGCTGGGAGGGACTGACCTTCAGTGAGTCGACCCATCCGAAGCTGGCGTCCTCCACGGACAGGAAGACTGGGCTGTCCTGCGGGGCCGGCCGGCGGCACAGGAAGAGCACAGAGCCGTAGAAGGACCTCTTCAGGGCCACCAGGTGCAGGGATGCCCCGGTAAATAGGCTCTCCCACTCGTCCTGTGCGTTGGGGGGTCAGTGCTCGGCAGCCTCCTGGCCCCTCCCCATCCCAGCCCCTCCCCATCCCGGCCCCGCCCCACACCTGGCTCAGGAGGTGCTGCCCCCCTTGATGCGGCTCAGAGCAGGTGAGAAAGGCGACAGTCTCCCCCAGGGAGTAACCTCCGAGCAGCGTGTGCAGCAGCAGGAAGCCTCCCTCCTTCAGGGTAGCCGCCATGTTGCCGACGGCCGTGGCCGGGTCACCAAGGGTGGCCAGGGCACAGTTGCACACCAGGAGGTCAGCCCTGCCCAGGCTGCTGGGGGCCGGGTCCACAGGGTCCCACTGGCCCTGGGTCAGGTCGAGCTGCTGCAGCTTGGCTTGGGCAGCCTCCAGGGCCTGGGGGTGGCGGTCAGTGGCTATGTAGTCCAGCTGCATCAGGGGCTGGGTGTTAAGCAGCGCCGGGATGCGGGAATACAGTCGGCCGTCACCAGCCAGCACCTGGGGTGGAACAGCTTCTTGGATCAGCTGCCACGGGGCAGGCGCACCCACCCCCTCAGCTGGGCGTCTCCCAGAAAGACCCACCCACCAACTCCGCTGAGGCCACTGGCCAGCGCTGCCCTGTCCACAGCACCCGCGGAGCCCACCTCAGTCCCTTCTCTGTCCCCCTTCGCCTTCAGTGTCTGAGCGGCCTCAGCACCATCTCAAGCTGGGCAACCTCGTGTCAGAGGGGCCCCGGCCCTCCTTATGCTTGGGGCTGCCTGCGTCTGGGTCCACATGCACAGTGCTTGCCTCTGCGCTCGGCACCCACCTCCACCACCTTCATTCTGAGGCTGGCCGTGTTCTCCAGGGCAGTGTCCACGCACGCCTTGAGTGCTGGGGAGTCGAGGAGGCCGCTGAGCAGGGGGTCGTCACACAGCAGGGGCCTCTCCTGGGCCAGGACCTGGCCCAGTTCCTGCTGTAGGTTCCCATTGAGTTGCAGTTGGCAGGCGGCGGCCAGCAGCCGAGGCAGGCCCTGCTGCGGGGCCTCCCTGGGAGCCTGGGCACTGTCCAGCCCGGGCACCACCATCTTCATCCCCTGCTGGGCCACCTTTGTCTGCAGTGCCTGTGCCAGCCCTGGGGAGGAGAGAGACGGGTGCTAGGGAAGAGCCTCAGCTGGGCTGGGGGGTTCCTGAAGGTCCCCCAGCAACTGGTGTCTGCCTGGAGCAGGGACTCGGAGGTAAGCAGGACCCACAGCCCGGCTCTGCCCACTGACAGCAAATAGAGGGACGGAGTGGGCAGTCCAGTCCTCCAGGGCTAGAAACTGGCATCAACCATCGGGACCACTAGGTGGGTGAAGGGCTGCTCTGCCTCCCACCCAGGTGTGAGCCCCACAGAGGGTGGATTCTGCAGAGGGCGGGTTCAGTGCCTTGACAGCCCTGCTGCCCCTCCCCAGCTCCCCCCACCCACCAGCTTGGGTGTGAGCCCTGTGTAGGGAGCTGTCTCATGGCATTACGCCTGTGCGGCTGGCTGGGGGCACAGATAGGAGGGAACAAATCTGTCACCTATGTGTCCTAGGCCTCCTCTGAAGACATCAGCTCTGGGCGGGGGGAGCCAGGCCTGGGGGCACTCACGAGGGGAAGGCAGATGTGGGCTCCACATGAAGGAGGGGCTGTGACGGGGCGATGAGGGGAGGTGATGAGCTCCCCTTTGCCAGACTGGGCACAGGAACTGGGAGCTGGAACCCGGGATGAAGGGGGTGGGCGCAGGCCTCACCCCTGCACAGCTGCAGCTCCTCCTGCAGGGCCAGGCTCCCAGCCAGGCACCCGCTCTCCACGTGCGGTGTGAAGCAGAACTTTTCCAGGATGGGTGCCAGCTGCTCCTGCTGTCGCCGAGGGGCCACCGAGGCATGGAGCCTCGAGATGTGGACGCTGCCGGCCACTATGCTGTTCAGACACCTGTTCACTACCACGTCGGCCACTGCGGGGACATGCTGGGTAAGTGTGGGCAGCGCCTGGCGCAGGGACACAAGTGTGCGGGGCCAGGGCAGGGCTACCTTGTGTCTCGCCCTGCAGCGCGTACAGCTTCTGCCGGTGGGTGGTGGGGTCGATGTGGATGGCGGTGATGCGTGTGGGCAGGCGCAGGTTGCGATGGCCCGGGACCAGGAGGGACATTTGCAGCATGGTATCCAGGAAGGTCACCCAGTTGTCCTTCCACAGCAGCCGGCCTGTGTTACCTGGGGTGGAGGGACCGTCAGCTCGGCCAGGTTGGGTCTCTCCCCCAGTGGGCCCTCTCCTGCATGTGGCCCCCTCGCACCAACAACTGCCTTCCCTTCACCCGGCTTGGGCATCTAACGCTGGGCAGCAGGAGTTAGCCCCAAAGCACGTTCCTGGGTATAAAGTGGGGCATCCTTGCACCCACCTTCGAGGTTGGCCTCGAGGATGCCCTGGAAGTGGGGGCCGTAGTTGTAGCCCCGCAGCCGCAGCTCCTTGTACACGTCGCTCTGGCTCAGGTGGAACGCAGCAGTGGGGTCTACAGGTGTGGGGTCCGTGCCATACTGGTTGTCAAAGAGCCTAGGATCGGGGTCCTTCCACTGGTGTATCTGCCCTGTGGGCGGGGGTGGCAGAAGGGCCTGAGGGCAGGGCCGGGCTGAGCTGGCAGCCAGGGTCCACCCAGAGACCCCCACCAGGGACTCTGCAGCCTGGGCGGGTGCCCCTGCTCACCGCTCACGATCAGGTTGCCGCTCTCAGACACCTCGAAGGTGCACGAAGCCTCCAGAAGCCGCACTTCCAGGGCTACGGTCCCTGCAGGCAGCAGGGTCAGAGGTCAGCAGCAGGGGTCAGCAGGCAGCACTCCCGCCCCGCATCCTGAGCTGCCTGCCTCACCTGTCTTGGGCAGGATGGTGGCCTGGTGTAGCGTCACGTCCTCGAACACCACAGGCACCTGCTCCATGTTTTGGTCCAGGGCTCGTGCCAGCGTCTTCCAGACCAGGAATAGGTAGCCAGTGGCGGGGAAGATTACGCGGCCGTCGATGCAGTGATCCAACAGGTAGTGGTCAGGGGTCTCAGGGCTGGCATCTGTGGGGCATGGGCCTTAGTGCCAGCGACCAGGAGGAAGGAGCCGCCCCTGCCTGCCCGCATCTCACTCACCGATCTTATAAACAGTGACAGAGGAGCAGCTGGAGCCGCTGGGGAAGTCCTCCACGGCGGGCACATCCCAAGTCTGGCTGTGGTCCCACTTGATGTGGGGGGAAATGAGGGGGGTCCCCCGGGGAGCCGGGAACTCCACGGGTGGGAACAGACCGTTGGGGTTGATGTCAATGCTGGAGGGTGGAGAGGGGAGATGTGAGGAGCACACTTGTCCCCGGGACCACCCTGCTATACCCACTGCCGACCCACTGCCAACCATTCTCCCCTAAGAGCCCAGGGATGACCGAGACAGGGTGGGGTGGGGGCTGCAGCGAGGGTGTGACGGTGGCCCAGCACCCACAGGCCCACTTCCTGGGGACGATCTCAAGGCCAGCCTGTGGCTGAGGGGCTCCCAGGGGTCAAGCAGGGAGAGGGGACACACCCCATCAGGTGGAGCCTGCCCACGTTGCCGAGGAAGAACTCCAGGTTGTCCCTGTGGTCCTTCTTCATCAGCGGGATGACGGTGCAGCTGGACTTGAGGCCTCTCTTCAGGATAGCCTGCGAGGCAGAGACAGGCTGGGCCTCCCTCTGACTAGCTCCCACCCACCCCCACAAGGCCACACGGAGCCCGGCCAGCCTGCCTCCCTGCCATGCCCCCGACCGCCATCCCTCCTGGACCTGACCATCCTGCCCCACCAGCGCGCACCTGCAGCAGGGCATGGGGGGCGATCTCCAGCACCACGGCGTGCTCAGGCACGTGCCTCAGTGCCTCTTGGAATAGCACGGGGCTCACCAAGTTGTTAACGTTGTACTCAGCTGAGAACGTGCGGGCCAGGCGGCCCTGCCACTGGCCCTCGGGGATGGAGGTACTGAGCCAGCACGCGGAGCGGGGCCGTGGCTCCCGGATCACCTGCGCATACGGCCAGGCTGGGTCGGCGTGAGGGAGCTTGGGCCCGCCTGCCCGCCTGTCCTCCGGGAGGCCCCCGCCACGCAGCCCGTGGGGCAGCAACCCACCTTCTTCAGGGCCTGCAGCAGCGCAGGGGCGATGGAGTCCATGAAGTAGGAGTGGAACGCTATGCCACCTGTCCGCACCTCCTTGGCAAACACACCCTCCTGCTTCAGCTGCTGCACGAACTCGGACATTGCGGCCTGGGGTGGGGGCAGGGAGGGGGCAGGGGCGCTGGACGAGCAGTCCTAGGCCTGTGCCCGTCTCCCCATGCAGAGCTCACCCTGAGGGATAGGAGGGGACTTGGGGATGAGGCCTCGCCTCCCAGGGCCCACCTGAGGTCCGGAGATGGTCACAGAGTCCTCAGAGTTGTGGCAGGCAGGCACGATACCAGGCGGGCAGCGCCGCTTACAATCTTCCCAGGACAAGCCTGAGGGCAGAGACAGCCTCAGAAGGTGGCCACAGGGAGCCGGCACCCTCACTTGGCCCCTCCCCAGGAGGAGGAAGACGCTGCCGGGGTGGCCCTAACGACAGAGAGCGGCACCTTTACGAGGCGCTTTCACCCCTGCCGTGTCTGATCTCAGGCAGAGGTGTCGTTAATGCTACCCCACAGGCGGGAGCCAGTTTCGGCTCAGTACTGACGCCAAAGGCTCCTACGTCTGACCAACCACAGAGGACCTTGGCCTCACTCTCCTGCCAGTCCCTCAGGCTTTCTCGGGTGTCCTCCCATCCCCAGCCCTGTCTGCCTGAAGTGCGAACAGGCCCACTCCTTCCCCTGCAGCCCCCTAGGGGTTTAGCTCAGGCTCATGGGAAAACCAGGCTGGCCTCTACTGATGCCCATGGGCAAGTGTGCCGAGCACCAAGGCCATCAGGCTCAGGGAGGCCATACAGGGCACACTGGAACAGGCTGTCAGGGTCGCTCTCACCCTGAAGTGAGGAGGACGGTGACTGGCGAGTCACCCCAGGACCTTGCCTCTGCCCAGCACCAACGTCGGAAGGTGCCAGCGTAGACGTCCCCTCCCACGGAGACCCTCAGGCCCATGGGTGGAGTGGGGTGGGGGAGCACAGGGCAACACCTACCCACAGCTGCCATGGCCCCGGGCGGGATGTTGGCCTCCTTGATGCACTGGGCCCTCCAGTAGGCAGCGAGGACAGCCTCCTCCTGAGAGAGGCAGCCGTCGGCGTAGCCGCAGGCCACCTCGCCCAGAGAGTGCCCAATGATGCCGTCAGGCCGCAGGCCCATGGAGGTCAGCAGGTCTATGAGGGCAATCTGGGGGAACAGGGTGTGTCACGCCAGTCCCGGGGACGCCAGGCTGACTGCCCTGCCGGCCCGCTCACCCCAGACCCCAGGGGTGCACCTGGATGGCAGTGAGGCTCACGAAGGACTGGACGGTGTCATCAAAGGTGGCCTCATCTGTGCTCAGCAACAGGTCCGACACCTGCAGTCCCAAAGGCTTCACGGCCTCGTCTGAGCGCAGGATGGAGTCGCGGAAGCTGTCCAGGCGCATGAGGCTCAGCCCCATCCCGCGCCACTGTGCGCCCATCCCTGTCCCAGTGAGAGGCGTCAGGGCAGGGCTCTGCGGCCCTGCCCCCACTGCCCTCGGGGACAACCTGGGGAGCCGGGGGCTCACCGGAGCAGATGAACCAGAGCGGGCGCTTGCCAGCCGGCACCTGGTGCACCTCCTGGTCGCCGCCCTGGCCGCCCAGCACAGCGTAGCCACGAAAGGGCATGGTGGCCATGGGGGTGGCCGCGATGTCGTTGAGCATGCTCACGAAGGCCAGGTCCTGGCTGTGCTGGAGGCCCTGCTCCAGCAGGCCCTGCACAGCCTCAAGGGTGCGCCCGCTGGCCCGCAGCAGACGGGGCAGGGCAGAGTGCGGGGCAGGCGGCGGGGGCAGCTGGGAGTTGGGCCGGAGGATGACATGCACGTTGGAGCCGCCGAAGCCGAAGGAGTTGATGCCCACATTGCCCCCGAGAACGGGCAAAGGCCGGTCCACTACCTGCAGCTGCCCGTCTTGCAGTGCTGGGATCTGGGGGTTCGGGCTGTGGAAGTGCAGGTTGGGGGCCCAGACCCCGTGCTCCAGGGACAGCAGCACCTATGGGTGCCTAATGGTCAGTGGGGTGGCCAGCCCCGGGCTCCCTGCCCTGCTGGTCAGGGTGGGCTTCAGGTACTTCCCTTCCTGAGGACACTCTGAGGCCACCTGCCCACTGCAACAGACTTCCTTCCCCCAAGCCTTGCCCAGCCCCAGTGCAGTGGTCTGGTGACCAAGCCGCAGGCCCCTTCCCCTCTCGGCCTTGGGCCTCACCTAGGGCCCCTGCCACCTCCAGACTAATGACCATGGATCTAGACACAAAGGTCCCTCAGCCAGACCCCACCCCAGGTCCCGATCTAAGAGCTGCGGACAGGTGGCTACAGTGACCCAGGGAGCCTGAGCAGTGGTGACCCGGATGCTCTGGGTTACCAGTTGGTCAGCAGGCCATGGGGAAGGGCAGCCCCGGAGAGGTGGGGCCGCCCCGCTGCTTCCGCACCCTCTGGCTTGGTCTCTTGTGGAGCAGTACTGGGCAAAATGTCTGGCCCGGTGAACTAGGGCAGGGAATGGCTACATGCTGGCACTCTGCTCTCTGGGTCTCAGTGGCCCACACTCCACAGCACAGCCTGTGGGGATCCTCCCCCGACCGGGCAGCAGGAAGCTGAGGAGGCAGGGGCAGGATGGCCCCAGACCCGCCCGCCTACCTTGACCAGTGCTGCAAGCCCTGAGGCAGGCTCCGCGTGCCCCATGTTTGACTTGGTGGACCCGATCAGCAGGGGGTCCTGGCGGGTGGTACACAGGGCCCGCGTGATGCTGTTCAGCTCCTGGGGGTCACCCACCTGTGGGGGACTCAGGGAGGTCAGGACTCCACCGCGGTGCCTCTCCGGCGTGGGGTGTGGGGTGTGCACAGGGTCAGGCAGGGCTCTCACCTTGGTGCCAGTGCCATGGGCTTCGATATACTCCAGGGACTCAGGGGTCAGCCCGGCCGACTCGTACAGGGAGCGGATGAGCTGCTCCTGCACCTCTCCGGAGGGGAAGGTGACTCCTGTGGGTGGGGCCAGGCCTCAGCACACCACCAATCACCTAACCGTCTGCAGCCCCACCCTCACCCTGCCCAGGCCCACTCCCACCTTGCTCTTTGAAGCCGTCAGTGTTGGTGCCAGCATTGAGGATGGTGGCATACACCCGTCGGGCCAGGGACTTCTTGGTCAGCAAGACGGCCACCACAGCCTCTGCACGGCAGTAGCCGTCCCCTGGGGGCAGAGGGCACCTCAGGCCTAGGAGCTCAGGGCAGAGCTCAGGGGCTGGTGTAGGGTGAAACGGGGGCTGGGGGTGCTATCCTGTGCTCCCACGCCCTCCGCCCTCACCTGCTGCGTCAAAGGACTTGCAGGAGCCCTCAGGGCTGAGCATGCCCAACTTCATGAACTGCACCGAGGTGTTGGGCTTCAGCAGGATGTTGATGCCCCCCACAACGGCCGCGGGGCACTCTCCACTGCGGATGGCCTGGTAGGCGCTCTGCAGGGCCAGCAGGCTGGAGGAGCAGGCTGTGTCCAGGGCAACGCTGGGCCCTGCAGGCAAGGGCATAGTGCAGCTGTGGGACTCCCCCAACCTTGGGGCCCTGGCAGCTTTAGCAGGTGCCCTCCATGTGGAGCCTATGACACCGGGACCTCGCCCCTGCAGGCCTTCCTCGGAGAGGGGAGGTCAGAGTCTGGAAGGTCTCAGTTGCCGTCCGGCCCCACCCTGCCCCAGTCTGAGGCCCAGAGGAGCTGTGTGTGCACCCACCTTTGAAGTCGAAGAAAAAGGACAGGCGGTTGGCCATCATGGCGCGCTGGCAGCCCACCATACTGTAGCCCATGAGGGTCTCAGGGTCTCGACTCAGAGCCTCTGAGGCCTCAGAGCTGCTCACACCCACCCAGACACCGGTGTTCGTCCCACGAAGGGAAGCTGGGTTGATGCCTGTAGGAGACAGAGGTCAGCCCTAGCTGCTGTGACGCGCCCAGCCCACCACCCAGCTCTGGGAGGTGAGGCCTCGTCTCTCAGCCTCTCTGGCTTGGGTGAGAGGAGGCTCCATCTCAGCCTGACCCTGGAGGGGACGAGGTGGGCCAGGGAAAAGAGAGCAGAGCCACAGTGGGGCGGCCAGCCCAGGTCGGGCTGAGGACGGATAACCAGGTCACAAGGAACCGGGGCCCAGGCACGGGCGGGGTGCCAGGTGGGGCTCCAGGCTCTGGGTCAGGCAGCGGCCAGAGACAGCTGGAGGTGGGGACAGAGGGCAGCATTGTCCCTAGGCTACTCCCCTGGCCCCTGGTGTTGCTGGCAGGGTCTGGTGAGCCCTGAGGGCGGCCTGCCCTGGGCGGGCCAAGATAAGAAGACAGAGAGAGACAAAGGCCGAGTGTCCAGGCTTGGGAAGGAGGGAGGGACACTGGCCAGCCCCTGGGGAGCAGCATCCAAGGTCTCCCGGTGGGGCCTGGGCAGTGGAAAGGCCTCCACTTTCCCCTACCAGGGCCCTCTCACCTCCCCTCCACTCCACCCCAGGCAGCACGTGTCCATGACCCCGTCACGCTCAGTGTCAACCCCAGAGACTACTTAGCATCTGCTGCAGGACAAGAGACTGCAAGGTCAGGATACCCACCCTGGGGACCACAGGTGGGAGCAGGCAGGCCCCAGGTTCCCCCTCAGAGCTGAGCTCTCACCACTCACCTACTGAGGGGCCTCACCCACATGGCAGCCTCCCCTCTCCCACCTGGCAGGACTTCTATGTCCCTGGTGTCCCTGGGACAAGTCTGTGCCCCGGGACAAGGGGCAGCTGGCCTCGAGGCACTTGTCCAAGGCCAGACACAACCCGGCGGAGAACAGTGTGGAGGGCAAGAGTCCTGGGGCCAAATCTCACCTCCTACTCTGCCTGGCACCCTGCCCTCGCCCCCAAGATCAGCCATGCAATGGGCAGTGAGGTAACTGGGGCATTAGGACAAGCCTGGGACACCTCTGGTGTGCACTTGTGAAATGTGACCTGCCCAAGGCAAATGCCTCCCCAGCCCATCGGCCCCAGACCAGGACTCCGCTCCCTCCTCAACAGCTTCTATGTTTTGGATGTTTTGTTATGAACACGTGCTGCTCTTAGAAGCAAAATGGAGAAACGCTTTCAAGAGGGGCAGCAGGAACCCCAGGGATGGGCCCTCAGAAGTCCCAGGTTGGCTGTCAGCCTCCTGATGACCCACCTCCGTCCACAATGGCCTCATAGGTGACCTCCAGAAGCAAGCGCAGCTGGGGATCCATTGTGTTCGCCTGCTTGGGGTGGACCCCAAAGAAGGAGGCGTCAAACCGGGACAGGTCCTTCAGCTTGCCTAACCGCCGGGGCAGGCCATACAGTCCTGTGGAACACACGCAGATGGAGGGGCCAGCCACAGAACCTCACAGCCCCGAGTGACTGACAGTGGCGTCCCTGCGGCAACAGGGAGCCAAGGCTCCCCGGGATGGGTGGGCCCACTTCTGAGAGGGGGCCCTAGGGGCAGCCTCATGGGTGGTGCCCCAGAGCACAGCACTGGCGGGGGAGTGCCCCCTCCTCCTACCCACCACTGTCCTGTCCCGGCTGGAGACCCCCTGCCTGGTCTGCCACTGGCCCCAGAGGCTGAGGCCAGGCCAGGCTCCGCCACACTGACTCACATCCCGTAGATCAGGTAGAGCCGCTCTGCAGAAGAACCTACTGGGCGTGAGGGAGTCAAACCAGCTTCCTGGGAGAGCCTGATGTCTTATCTGACAGTTTGGGACACGTGGGCCAGCAGTGGCTGGCCAGGCTCTGCAGGGACCAGGTGGTGGGCAGTGGGGCCGGAGGTGCTCACCCACCTGGCCTGGCCCTGGATCTGCCCCCTAGCAGCTTACCTAGCTCATCTGTGAAGTGGGCAAAGACCATGCCCAGGGCCAGCCCTCAGTCTCCTGCGGACTGGAGTTCAGTCCCTAGCCCACCGGCCAGAGGCCCCAGTTTCTCCCTCGCCCTGAGCCTTCTCCTGGCACCATCTCGCAGGAAGAGCCCGCAACGTGGCCTCACCTTGGGTGACCGTTGGCTCTGCAGGTGGGACGGGAGCTCAGGCCAGAGTGGGCCTGTCCCGGTAGCTTGGAGACTGTGTACCCAGCGGCAGCGAGAGGAGAACCCAGGCCCACTTACCTGCCTTCCACCGCCTGTCATCATCCGTCACCATGTCCACACCGCCGATGAGATTGGCCCAGAACTCCTCCAAGTTCTCCGACTCAGGCAGCTTCCCGGACATGCCAGCGATCACCACCTCCTCCATGGCTGCTCTCTCTGCAGGGAGGGTGGTGTGGGGGTCCGGACACTGGTCAACCTCAGCTCCCACATTCCCAGTCTGCAGCCTCACTGGAGGCCCAGCTGCTCCCCCGGCCCCAGCTTCCTGACCCCCCTCCTCCATCTGGCCCACCCAAGGGTCTGAGAGCAGCAGCTCAGAAAGCCCCACAACAAAGATCCACATGGCCAGCTCCTGCGCTGTGTGCCAGCCGAGACGGATGCCCTGGGTGAAGTATGTGTACGGTGGTTGGGAGGCAGGGAGTCCACTCTGGTCCAGCCTGCCTGCACCTCTCACTGGGAGTGTTGGGCTCTCTGGGCATTGGCCCTGGCCTGGGATGACCCCAAAACGGCCCTGCTGCAACTCCCTGCTGCAGTGGTCCCAGGAGGGGGCCTCACAGTGGGAGGCAGGCAGGGCCAGCCCAGAGAAGGGCCCAAACCCTTCCTAGGAAGGGGCTGCCTGGCCGTCAACCTATTAACAGCTGGCTAAGGGAATTTAGCAGGTGAAGGAGAAAGGGCAAACATGGGGGTGAGAAGGGGCGCCCACGCTGACTGGCCGACTCTGCACTCAGCACCCCACACTGTCCTCCATGCTGGGGCCAACGGCTCGGGCACTGAGAGTGCCAAGGCCTGATGGGGCTCTGGAGCAAAATTGGTCCCTGCCCCACAGTGGACAGACCCAGCCTGTATGGCCACTCCAGTGAGCTCCGACCTGGAGAACTACTCCTGGTCAGGTGCCAGGCAAGTGTTACCCAGACCCACACACCTGCACAGGTTGAGGCCTCAGAGTCCTGCTTGCCAACCTCCAGGCGGCCTGCCTGCCTACCCAGACCCAGGTCCCCAAGGCGCCAACGAGGGAGCCTAGGCTACCGTGAGACTGTGGGTCCAGGATGGAGGCTCCTGTACAGCCCCTGAGGAAGGGGGCAAGGCCAGGGTTGATCCTGCACACTTCCGCCAAGGCTCCAGGGCCTCATGGCGCTAATGACCGCTGGACTCGCCAACCAGCGGCCCTCCAGCGTCTCTCTGAGCAAGGGAAAGCACAAGCAAGTGGAGAGAGCGTCTTCCTTGGGTGCCCTGATCGCCCTGCTGTCCCGGCAGAGAGGGAGCCCCCTCCCCCAGCGCCAAATAAAGAGCCCTTTGCCGGCCCAGAGGCACCAGCTCCCGGGGCGTCTGCTTCTCCAGAAAGCGCCCGCTCTGTTCTCCCCCTACTTGCTATTCACGCGGAGTCCGGCGGGACGAGGCAAGGGGGTGGAGACCCCTGCAGAGCGCACGGCTTCGCATGCGCCGCCGCGAGGCTGTACGGGGCAGGAGCCGCTCTCCCCCCAGAACTTCGGGGGCTCCAAACGGAGCCCACGTGGTGGGGAAGCCGTCCTCATCCGGCCCCGCGCTTCCTCCACCCACCACCCTCCTTTCTTCTTAGGCCCTCCGGTCGGCTGAGACTCGGCTATCCCGCACCCGGAGGTGGGGGGACGCCGCGGATGGAGGGGCTCGGCGGCCTGGCCCGAAACGAGGCCCTTGTGGGCGGCGGGAGCTGGGCGCACAACGGGAGGCTGGGGGCTCCTACAGGCCCTGGAGGGTCCGCAGCCGCCCGGCCCAGCCCAAGACCAAAATGGCTGTTCGCGGCTCTCTTGGGCGTCCGCCCCTCGCCATCCGCCCACCTGCCCCGCCGGGCCTGGGGCATGCCGCGAGGGCCTTTCGCCGCCCGGCCTCGGGCGCCCCGTGGGGCTCGAATATCCAGACCGGGGGCTCGGACCCCGAGACCAGGGCAGGCTGTGCGGGGCGACCCCTCACCACTGCCGCGCCAGACGACGCGCGCCCAAGGCCGGAAGATGAGGGCCGGCGGCGCCCCCTCGAGTCTGACCGCACCACCCACGCCCCGGCCCCTGCCCGGCCCCAGGACTCCGGTCCCCGGCAACCAACTCCCGACCCCGGCCCGGCCTGGCCGCTCGTACCTGGTCTGGGCGCGGGCGGTGGCGTGGGCGGCGGAGGGAGAGCGAGGATGGAGCGCGCGGCGGAGGGGAGGCCGGGCCGCTTCCGTCTCTCTGGCTCCCTCTAGGCCCGCGCCGGCGCTATTTAACCGCTGCCGTCCCCGCGCGGACACGCCACATGGGCTGACAGCTTGGCTGCGCCGCCCAGGCCAATGAGCGTCAGGGCTGCGCCCCGGGACCAGGCGCGCCGCCGCCAGTGGGGTGATGCCGCGCGCCGCCGCCGGACGCCGGGACTCTGCGCGGGGGCGCGCCAGGGGGGCGCCGGGCTGGGGACCCCGGGACTCTGGGGGCGCCGGGGCGGGGCGCAGCGTCACCCCCGCCCCACGACTTCCCTTCTGCGCCCCACGCCTCCCGGGGCCGCCCCCACCCCCGGGGCCTCGGGGGCCACGTGTGCACGGCGCGCAGTGGAAACGGGACGGGGCTTGCTTGGGTCACTCTGGGGGTTATACTGGGGCCACACTGGGGGCCGGACGGACCCCCGGGCCTAAGGACTGAAGGGCCGGCGTCCGGGCCGAGCAAAGCCGGGCCGGGGGCGTGGCTCGCTCTGCAGCCGCAGCCAATCGGGGGCCGGGGGCGTGCGCGCTGGACCAATGGCGGCGCGCGAGTGGGCGTTGCTAGGCGATAGGGTGATGGGCCGGGCGGCCTCTGGTGCTGCGCGGGCCGCAGCGGGCGAGGGCGGTCGTTGACCCGGCCGAGGGCGCCCCGCGCGGGGTTACTGCCGGTCACCGCAGCGCAGCGCGGCTGGTCCTCCCTGCCTCGCCTCCCAAATTCACAAGGCGGGCGCGGGAACCGGGGGGACGCTCCCGAGGCCTGGCGGGGGCTCCCCGCAGCCGGCTGCGGGGACGGGGCGCGGCCATCTGGCGAGCGGGCTCTGTACGGACACCTCTTGGTGTGATTTGAACAAAGGATTCTCCCTGGGCAGAGGCACTCGCGCGCGCACGTGGCCATTCTCACCCGCGGGCGCGCACACGCACCGGCGGAACTCTGCGTCTCCGCTCACCGGCGCGCCCTCCTTTGTAATTCCCCTGCTCAAATGTTTACCGAATTTACAAAAAACCCTTAACTTCCAGACCAAAAAGAAACAGACATCCCGTCTTGGGGTCAAGTGAGAGTCCAGGAAGACGGCCCTCCCGGCCTGGTGGCCACGCCCTGCACCGCCCTGGCTACCTTCTGGGGCCACAGACAGACCCTTGTGAGGCCAGAGGAGCCCTGGCAGTTCCCTGGGGCTAGTGCCCCGCAGCCTCATTGTCTTGAAATCAAACGATGCTGCGCTCCTCGCCTGGCTCCTTGGCAACCCCTCTTGCCTTGCCCTCGGAAGCTCAGGGGCTGTCAGTGGAGTGTGGCACTGTCCGCGGATGTTCAGGAACAACACAGAACGGGACTGGCACGTCAAACCAGACAACATGGCTTCACGTGGCCACACGCCGCCCCTCCCCCACCCCGACACACACACACAGTGCTCCCTAGGCCCCCAGGTAGTCCCAGGGCAGCTCCATACTCCCTGCTCTATTCTTCCCCTTGGCTTCATCATTGGGGGCTTCTGGTTCGCACACTGTGGAATAAAGGGCAGGACAGGAAAAGGGGAGAGAGGGCCCCGAGATCCCACAGCTGAATTGCTGTCCCGAACAACCTTTCTGTGGGATTTTCTTTTCCTTCCTACTTAAGAGCTTTTCAGACACCTGGTAACCTGGACCAGGAGAGGCTGGACCGTGCTGCACAAACACCCTCAAACCTTGGTGTCTTTTTTTTTAAAGACCACGTCTTATTTATTTAAAAATATTTATTTATTTAGGCTGCGCCGGGTTTCAGTTGTGGCACTCGGAATCTTTGTTGTGGCATGCGGGATCGGCATGCAGGATCTAGTCCCCCCACCAGGGATCAAACCCAGGCCCCCTGCATTGGGAGCATGGAGTCTTACCCACTAGACCACCAGGGAAGTCCCCAACTCCTGGTGTCTTAAGCTTTCCTAGGCTCACTTCCTGCTGGTCAGTGGGGCTCTGCTTACTGCAGCCTGCCAGGACCCCAGGTGATGGGACGATTACAGGCTGCGTGGCTGGGATTGAGACCCTGGTTTGCACCACAGAGGGCTGGAGACTCATGGGCTCTGAAGTGCTTCTAGGGAAAGCAACAGGGCATCTCTCCTCACTTTTTCATCTAAAGGAAGTCATGGCAACACCTCACTTAAAGGGCCACATGCCAGACACAGCAGAGCACACAGACCCCTGCCACCCGGCAGCAAAGCTGTTCCCAGCGTGCTCCTTCCTGGCACATCAGAAGTGACCTGCCATTGCCTCCGCAGCTACCCAAGCACTGCGCCCAGGATGAGCAGTGCATCTGTGGTTAGGACATCAATATGCCTGTGTAAATTTTGATCTTCCCTCATTCCACAGAGATCAAAGCCTGAAAACCTGATAAACAAGATGACATTCATGAAAGGTACACTTTCAAAGGGACCCGTGGGGGCTCTGCCCCCAGGGAGGCCAGGCCGGGCACCCAAGCATCGCTGGAGATCCTCGTGGGGAGGGGCTGCCCACCTCTGCACCCAGCCGGGGTGCAGACCGGCAGGCCACACGCCTCGAAGGGCTGCCCTCTGCTCCTTCTTGGCGGGGGGACAGCTGTGAGTGAGGCAACGCTCTCCTCTTCCACAGAAACGTGCCCCCTCGGGAGGGCCGCCAATTGGCCACAAGCACACTGGCTGCCTGTCTTGTTCCAGGCCCCGTGAGTCCGGACCAGGCCCCAGGTGATGAGCCTGAGGACCCTGTGGGCCGCTTTGGGTCCCCACCCCCGCAAACACCACCCCCCCACCCCCTTTGGGAGGAGAGGCCAGCGACAGACGTGCCCTGCAGGGCAGGCAGCCAGCGCTCAGGGCTGGGAGTGAGCTCTGCGCAGACCTACTGCGTGCCCGGTAGCTCCCCACAGCTTCTCTGTTGCTCCCTGTCTGATTTCAGCCCAAGTGGGAGGCCTGAGGCTGGCAAGGGGGCCAGGAGGCCTCTCCACGGGCCTGGGCCGCCGGAACGACTGACCGTGTGAGCAGAAGTGTGGCATTTGCAGAGTGCCGCCACGGTGCCAGGCCTGGCTCTAGGCGAAGCTTCCCGGGCACACACCCGCCTCACGCCTGGCCCCTACACGGGGGCTGCAAGACCTCCGACCTGACACAGAGGTGGTACAGCTGGGCCAAGAGCAGAAGTCCAGGACCGTCACCTGCAGCAGCTAGGCTGGAAGTAAGAATGCAGCTCTTGCCCCTCTGTCAGGCCTCCCTTGGGCACTGCGAAGAGGAGGGCGCCCGTGCAGCTCTGAACGCCTGAGCCACGTCCCACCCCATGAATTGGGAGCCCCTTCTGTAGATGGCTGGGCTTTTCTGCCCATCTGCAGAGTTCCCTCCGTCCCCACGTGGACCAGGGAGGCTCAGCCCTGGTCGTAGAGTGAACCCTGAAACCCACATGTTTGTAGCAGGGTCTGTGGAGAGCTAAATACAGAATTTTACGCTATGAGATTTCCTGCTCACTTGTGTGTGACATCTGTAGTTCAGGATTGTAACTGGCTCTCTCTTTTACACTAAAATATAAACAGAGTAGCATGTGTAATGATGCCAAAAGCACTCACAGTCGAACATTTGAATCACAAGAAACCTGGCCACGAGAGCCACACATGCAAAGCCCAGGAAATCTTTTACTGTCCTTCCCAAGTTAAAAGAACAATTCGGGGCTCTGCGATCAGTCCATGAGGTGCCTTAGCAGCACTGGGGAGGCTGCTCTTCAGTTCACTTTTCCCACCCATGCGCGTGCGCACACACCCACACACACATGCACACACACACACACACACATACCCCTGATATGGAGATAAAGCCACCAAGGAGGAGGAGGGGGAAGAGACCGAGAGATGGATTGGAAGGGAGGAGGAAGGGGAAAAGGGGAGGGGGGAAGGGGGAAGAGGAGGAAGGAGGGGATGAGAAGAAGGGGGAGGGGGAGGGGGAAGGGTGGGGGGAGGGGAGGGAGGGGAAGGGGTGGGGAGGGAGGGGGAGGGGTGGGGAGGAGGAGGGGTGGGGAGGGAGGGGGAGGGGTGGGGAGGAGGAGGGGCGGGGAGGGGTGGTTCGAGGAGGTCAGTCCTTGGAGTTGTAGTTACGAATCTTGGGGGGCCGCTGGCAGCCTTTAGGTTTTGCAGGATGAGCCCTGGGGTGTCTGGCAGGCTTGCCCCTTGCTTGGGCTTTCATCTTCATCCCTTCGACGGCAAAGGCCGCCCATGGCGCCACGGGGCTTCCCTTGGGGTGTTGGAGGCTGTAGGCTGCTGGAGGTGCTGGGTGCTCTAGCAGGTGAAGAGAAAAGAGAAAGGAGGGCGCATCATCATGGGGCAGGAAGGGGCAGGACGCGGTGCGTACAGAGAGCTGGGTTCACTGAGTGCAAGTGGCTGAGCTGCTCGCCAGCAAGAACCAGAGACCCCATGCCTTCCCTGGTTCCTTGCGTGGGCCCATGCAGGCCAGTGTCCTGCTGGGGCAACAGCTGTACCTGGGGGTCCTGGCCCTGGTGTCCCCACACAGAAGGTCTGTGTGGGCACGTGCTCTCCAGATGCTCTGCAGGGCCTGGGCCTGCTCCTCCACTGGGCACTCAGGACATTTGGCCCTGAAAACGACATCTCCTGTCGTGCTCATTTTGCAATAGGTCCCACGGAGGTACCAAGGTTAATGGTTGACTCACGACACTTCCCAGGCATTTCCCAGGCTGTCAACCACCCCCTGCCCTCTGGCCATGCTTGCCGGGCATCTCCAACTGCCCAGCAGCCCTGACACGTGTGGCCAGGCACAGGCCAAGGACCCGGGAGCTGCATCACGTCACAGGTATGGGCCAATGCTCCAGGGCAGCCCTTCCAAAATATTGGCAACAACTGTCTTTGCACTAGGGCACCATAGGTGATTTTTTTTAAAGTTCTTTGAGCTCTTCTCTATTTTCCTAGTTTTTAGAACTAAGAATGTATTTCTTTTCTAAAAGTACAAAGAAGAGGGCTTCCCTGGTGGCGCAGTGGTTGAGAGTCTGCCTGCTAATGCAGGGGACACGGGTTCGAGCCCTGGTCTGGGAAGATCCCACATGCCGTGGAGCAACTAGGCCCGTGAGCCACAACTACTGAGCCTGCGCGTCTGGAGCCTGTGCTCCGCAACAAGGGAGGCCGCAATAGTGAGAGGCCCGCGCACCGCAATGAAGAGTGGCCCCCGCTTGCCACAACTAGAGAAAGCCCTCGCACAGAAACGAAGAGCCAACACAGCCAAAAATAAAAATAAATTAATTAATTAATTAAAAAAAAAAAAAAAGTACCAAGAAGACGTACAAGGATGTACTGTACAACATGGGGAATAGAGACAATGTTTTGTAATAACTGTAAATGGAGTGTAACCCTTTAAAAACTGTATAAAAAATAAAAAATAAAAATAAATAAAAAGCAATTGTGAGATGCAAGCTCAGGGGCGGCTCTCCTTCTTGGGCTGGCCTAGCAGGCAGGGCCGGGGTCTGGAGCTCCAGGAGGGTCTGCACTAAAAGACAATGCTGGGACTTCCCTGGCGGTCCAGTGGTTAAGACTCCATGCTTCCAGTGCAGGGGGCACAGGTGCTATCCCTGGTTGGGAACTAAGATCCCACATACCACGTGGTGAGGCCAAAAAAATAAATAAAATAAAATAAAAGAGAATGCTGCCTCAGGGTGTAAAGACATGGTAGGTGGGGCCTGGCCAACTGGCACTGGCATCTCACACGTGTGACACACACTGCAGTGATGCACACCGTCTACCCAGTGTCACCGAGCCCACCCCCATGGGTCTGGTGGTGGGACACTGTGGGGAGAGGTCTGGAGGGCCTGCCCAGCGCATGGCCGCATGCTGCACAGGTGGATGATAGGAACCAACCTGGGAAAGACTTGAGGCCGAGGACAGGCCAGCTGCACAGCCTCTGGAGGAAAACAACAGCGCTGGTGTGGAGCTGGGAGATGGGAAAGGACTGGGCTTTGAAAGCACACACACAGGGCTGTGTGCCGGGCTTCTTCCAGTGACTCCAGCACCATGAGCTGGGGGTCTGCCACGAGCACCCAGGCCCTGGCCCCCTCTCTCATCTTGTGCTCTTTCTGCTCCTCTGGACTCTGGAGACATCTGGAACCATTCCTCCTTTCCCGGAGCCTCCAGGGGTCGCACCCAGTGGCCTCCCCAGAGCCCTCAGCCCCAAAGCTGGGCCAGGTTCTGCTCTCCTCCTGCCCAGTGCCTCCGTGCGCCGGGTCCTGGAGTGGGGTGAGGATGTGCGTCCCTGGACGTCCCCAGGCTCCCTTCTGCTTCCTCTGGCCATGACTGCTTCTCCCTCTCTGGGAAAGCGCCTGTGTCTTTGGTTCTTAAACCCCAGATGAATTCCTCCTCTCTACACAGAGACACTCCCACCCCAGATGCCTTTACAAGTACTTATAAAGGGATCTCTGGTCAGCTCCATCCTGCTCACTTGGTTTCCTTCTGGAATGCAGCGGCCACTTGGGAGGGGCAGGGTCAGGACCCTGACCACTGTGATGCTGGGGGTCCTTCCCTATAACTCGAGGGAGCAGCCCCTTCAGGGGTTCTGTGGGCATGACCTGAGTCCATCCCAGAGTCTCCACTTGGAGGCTCCTGGAGAAAGTGAGGCGTAGGGAGAAGGGCCAGCCCAGGCCCCAAGACCTTTGCTTGGGAGGCCAAGCTCCCTGTGGCCGGCTGTCAGGAGCTGTTTGCCAGCTCAGCCGGATGCCAGGCAGGTGGTTCCACTGTACGCTGGGAGCACAGGCCAGGCAGACCCACCCATCTGCCTGGGGGCAGGGCCTCTGAGCCGAGGGTGAGAAAAAGCCGGGAGGATGGCACAGCCGGCCTTGCAGCCTCTGGTTTTTGTCCCTCTTCTTGCAGTGTCGCCCGGAGGGGGTGACTGGCTCATCCAGGACAGGCTTTCAGGGCAGGGCAGTCCTGGCTCAGCCATGAAGCTGGACATGTCAGGCCTGCTCTCCTCAGGACACTCCCTGTGCCCGAGCCGTGGTCTCCGCTTGATTAATCTGCACCCTCACTCAGACCAGGAGCTGGTGTGTGGAAGCGAGGCTCCCACCGTGCTCTCTGCCTTCTCTCCCTTGCCTGACCTGTTCTGCTGTCTTTCTGCACTGGTTCTGATCAGGCTTCAGGGAAATTGGGGGGCACAGCACTTGCCTCTCATGGGCTGCTGGTCCAGCTCCAGCTCTCAGGAAGGTTCAGCAAGATGTCGAAGACCTCCCAGTATGAACCCGGGAGCAGGACTGGGGGCCCTGCAGGGGCTGACAGTGCCAAGGGGGGTGTGGGCTTGCACTTTTGGTGGGTGGCCTTCCCCGCAACCTTCCTGGAGCCTGTAATGACCTTGAGCCTGGAAGTTCTCGTGGACCAGCGCCCCGGGGGAAGTGGGCTAGTCTCCTGTCTCAGGGCCTCCTAGGGCTCTTTGAGCACAGCTCTCTGGAGGCTCGGAGCTGCTGCTCAGCTCCCTTCTGCATTGGCTTCTAGGCTGCCTGGCTATCAGGGTGACCCTGAGCACGCCTGCCAGGCCTCTAAGGGCAGTTGGAAGGGCTGGGGACTCAGCTGCACTCCTGAGAAAGGGGATATGGAGCCATGTCTGTCTCCAGAGCCTTCCCTGGAGCTGGGCGGCTGCTCTAGACGCAGGTACCAGTTGTGGCCTTGGCCACAGGGGACAAGGCCTTCTCAGGCTTACTTTAGCCTCAGCTGCTCTAGCCAGTCCTTCCCTCTCCTCTCTGGGTGACCACCTCTGCGTGCTGACGGCCCCTCGTTTCTGTCGAGACCTCTCTCTTGCTTCCCTGGGAGCCCCTTAAGCCCCCAAGTTCAACATTTCTCAAATTGGGGGAATCACACCCCCAGGTCTCCTCACCCTCACCCTGGGCCTCCTTGTGGATCAGTGGTTAAAAGTTAGATTCTGTTACACTCCCCACCCCCAAATCCTTCCAAGGCTTCCCACCACTGTTGGGATAGAGCCCCAAGCCTTCAGTGTATGATGGGTGTGGATGGTGGGTATGACCTGGACCCTGAGCAGCCCTGCCCTGCCGGGAGCTGCTGCTCGCCCCTGGTGCAGAGGCTCTGGGAGGACACTCCCAGGCCTGACTCTACTCAGCAGGGTGGAGGAGGGGCAGGCAGGAAACGCCAGATCCTTCAGGGCCCTGCAGCCACTCCCAGCCTTGGGCTGGGGACGCTGCCCAGACCAACCTGGTTAACAGACCAGCATCACCACTCCTCCTGCCCCCTTCCTGAAGTTAACGCCTGACACTAACCCCTAACTGCTCCTTCTTACCATCATTTTGGGGGGCACCTCCTCCCTGGTTCTGGGCTCATCCAGGACTGTCTGCTAGCGTCCCTCAGTGTGGCCCAGTGTGGTTTCCATCCTGGGCTTTGGGAAGGGCTGCCGGGCCACAGGGTGCCAGGACTTGGGCAGGGGACTTAGCAGAAATACTCTGTGGCAGAGGACGTGAGGAGAGCTGGCACCGCCTCCATGGTGACTCTACCCCTTTTTGGGGCCTGTCTGAGGCCCAGCTCCCCAGAGGAGAGGAGCTGGCAGAGGCCAGGTCAGGTGGGCAGGCGGCAGGCGCATGGGTGCAGGCGTGGGGAAGGAGGAAATGGCGCCAGGACAGAGGTCAGGACAGTGGGGGCTGGGGTCAGGCGGCAGAAAGCAGAGGCTGGGCCACCAAGCCTGGCTGGGTGCCCCCTTTGGAGGGAAGAGGGCTGGCGGGGCTGCCTGGCGGTGGGGGGTAGCCGAGCGCCCAGGCTGCACCCAGAGAGCCTGTGTCCTCTGTAAGGCATGTGTGGGGACAGCAGGGAGGGCACAGATGAGCACATCGGGTGGGGTAGATTCTGATCTGCCTTCTTTCCACAGAGATCAAAGCCTGAAAACCTGATAAATAAGATGACATTCATGAAAGGTACACTTTCAAAGGGACCCGTGGGGGCTCTGCCCCCAGGGAGGCCAGGCCGGGCACCCAAGCATCGCTGGAGATCCTCGTGGGGAGGGGCTGCCCACCTCTGCACCCAGCCGGGGTGCAGACCGGCAGGCCACACGCCTCGAAGGGCTGCCCTCTGCTCCTTCTTGGCGGGGGGACAGCTGTGAGTGAGGCAACGCTCTCCTCTTCCACAGAAACGTGCCCCCTCGGGAGGGCCGCCAATTGGCCACAAGCACACTGGCTGCCTGTCTTGTTCCAGGCCCCGTGAGGACCGGACCAGGCCCCAGGTGATGAGCCTGAGGACCCTGTGGGCCGCTTTGGGTCCCCACCCCCGCAAACACCACCCCCCCACCCCCTTTGGGAGGAGAGGCCAGCGACAGACGTGCCCTGCAGGGCAGGCAGCCAGCGCTCAGGGCTGGGAGTGAGCTCTGCGCAGACCTACTGCGTGCTCGATAGCTCCCCACAGCTTCTCTGTTGCTCCCTGTCTGATTTCAGCCCAAGTGGGAGGCCTGAGGCTGGCAAGGGGGCCAGGAGGCCTCTCCACGGGCCTGGGCCGCCGGAACGACTGACCGTGTGAGCAGAAGTGTGGCATTTGCAGAGTGCCGCCACGGTGCCAGGCCTGGCTCTAGGCAAAGCTTCCTGGGCACACACCCGCCTCACGCCTGGCCCCTACACGGGGGCTGCGAGACCCCCATCCTGACACAGAGGTGGTGCAGCTGGGCCAAGAGCAAAAGTCCAGGATCATCAACCTGCAGCTGCTGGGCTGGAAGTAAGAATGCAGCTCTTGCCCCTCTGTCAGGCCTCCCTTGGGCACTGCGAAGAGGAGGGCGCCCGTGCAGCTCTGAACGCCTGAGCCACGTCCCACCCCATGAATTGGGAGCCCCTTCTGTAGATGGCTGGGCTTTTTTGCCCAACTGCAGAGTTCCCTCCGTCCCCACGTGGACCAGGGAGGCTCAGCCCTGGTCGTAGAGTGAACCCCAAAACCCACATGTTTGTAGCAGGGTCTGTGGAGAGCTAAATACAGAATTTTACGCTATGAGATTTCCTGCTCACTTGTGTGTGACATCTGTAGTTCAGGATTGTAACTGGCTCTCTATTTTACACTAAAATATAAATGGAGTAGCACGTGTAATGATGCCAAAAGCACTCAGGGCTGAACCTTTGAATCACAAGAAACCTGGCCACGAGAGCCACACATGCAAAGCCCAGGAAATCTTTTACTGTCTTTCCCAAGTTAAAATACAAATCCCTCATTTCCCAGGATTAGTTACATTGTTATTATGCTTACTTGAGGACTGAACAGCATTCTTACAGGATGTTGATGGAGGACAGAATTTGGATGAGGCCAAACTTATACAAAAACTTCTACATTTTTGTACTGAATTCTGTCAAACACAAACTTTAAATCCCTACAGGGATACAGGCACGAGGGGTTCTCAAACAAGCGGGATAAAAATTCTGGTTCAGTATAAGGATCCACATTGAGAATACTCTTGGGAGGAGTGCTTACAGAAGGAGAAAAACAAATCCAGAAGAAGCTTCCAGAGACGTTAGAAACAGAGAAATCAAACCCATACAGACCCACAACGACCCAAAATGAGAATTCCAGACACCGTGGCTGATGATGGGGTGGGGTGGCCGGTCACGGGGAGGAGTGGAGTGTGTAAAGAACGTGCCTATGGTGGGGGAACAGGAAAGTGGTAACAAGTGTGAGAAATCAGTAGGGCTGCGTGAACACGGGTGTGAGTGAGTGAAATTATCCTAGGGCAAAAGTAGAATATGTAACTTACAGTGCAGCAGAAGAAAACTTGATTTCTCCAATGAAAGGCAGGAATGTAGAAAAGAAAAACAGAAAGTAAATAAATGGGAAGTAAATAATATGTAGAATTAAGCCCAATGATAAGAACTAAATGAACATAAATGGGTTAAGTTCACCAACGAAGAAAAAAATTCTCAAATTGGATTAAAAAAAACAAACAGGACTTCCCTGGTGGCACAGTGGTTAAGAATCCGCCTGCCAATGCAGGGGACACAGGTTCGAGCCCTGGTCCGGGAAGAGCCCACATGCCGTGGAGCAGCTAAGCCCGTGTGCCACAGCTACTGAGCCTGCGCTCTAGAGTCCTCGCGTCACAACTACTGAAGCCTGCGCGCCTAGAGACCGTGCTCTGCAACAAGAGAAGCCACCGCAATGAGAAGCCCGCACGCCGCAACGAAGAGTAGCCCCCGCTCACTGCAACTAGAGAAAGCCCACGTGCAGCAACGAAGACCCAATGCAGCCAAAAATAAATAAATAAATAAATTTATATTAAAAAAAAAAAACAAGAGCCAACAAGATATTGTATAGAAGACCCATTTAAAACAAAAGACAGGGAATTCCCTGGCAGTCCAGTGTCCAGTGGTTAGGACTCTGTGCTTCCACTGCTGGGGGCCTGGGTTTGATTGATCCCTGGTTGAGGAACTAAGATGTCCCAAGCCATGTGGTGAGGCCAAAAAAAAACAAACATAAAAATTGAAAACAAAACAAAATAAAAAATAGAATTAGGCACAAAGTGTCATAAGGGGCAAAGAAGAACTCTGTGTTCTGGTGAAGGGACAACTTCAAAACATATCAAATGACATCTGACAGAGCTGCAGAGCAAAATAGATAATCCAAAACAGGTAGGTGAATGTTTTAATCACCCCTGTTGATCACAAACCCACACAGAGATGGCAAAGACTTAGTCAATGGAATTAATTACCTTGAGTTATTAAGACACAGAGACGTCTAAACTACTAGGCAGATAATACACTTTTTTTTTTTTTTGCCAAACACAGACCACACACAGAATCAGACCACATATCAGGCCACAGAACAAGTCTCAATTCATTCCAAATAAAATACAATAAAATTAGAAACCAACATCAAAATCCCCCCAAATTTCTTCTGCTTTGAAACTGACTAATGTATTACTGAATAACCCTTGAGTTATACAGGAAATCAAATAGTGAATTAAAAAATATTTAGAAGTGAATCTCAGAATTTGTAGGACAGAGCTGAAACAGCTTTAAATACACTTATCTGGAAATACTAACAGTTAAAACTACCAGGAGATGAGCTAGCCTCCAATGGGAGAAGTAGGAGAGTAAGGAACAGAACAAACTTGGGAACAGGAAAAAGGATGTCACAGCGTTAAAGGCAAGTTTCAGTGACATAGAATCTCCAAGAAAACAAACAGCGCAGAGTATCAACAGAACCCAAACTGCTATCTGCAGAGATTAATAAGATTAACCTCTGCCAAGACTGATCCAAAAAAGGGAGAGAAAACGAACATGGCAGGGGAATAACTGGGTAAAAATGAATGTTATAAAGACCTATTCATGAGTAAGTTAATAAAATCTAGATGAAATGGAAAGTTACAAAACCATTTGAAATGTCCAATAATTATTAAGAAAATTGAAATGATGATCAAAAACTTCCCTCCCCAAAGACCTGTGGCTCAGACGGCTTTACAGGAGGTTCTACTGAATTTTCAAAGAAACCAAAATTTCAAGGCATAGTCAATTTCTACCTTATTCCAATTATTCAGAAAAGTAGAAAAAGAGTGAAAGCTACCCAGCTCATTTTATAAGTAATCTACATTCCCAAACCAGATAAAGACAACCCAAGAAAAAATTACAGGCCTATTTAACTCATAAATGTAGCTATAAAAACTGTATATAAACATTAGCAAATCAAATCAAATAAGTATTAAAAATATATCATTATCAAGTATAGTTTATCCCAGTAATGCAAAGCTGTTTCAATATCAGAAAATCTACCACCATATTTCACCACAATAAGCAAAAAAAAAAATATGATTATCATAATCAATGCAGAAAAACACCTGATGAGGTTTAACACTTACTTATGATGAAAACTCTTAGTAAATCAAGAATGTAGGGGTTTCCCTGGTGGCTCCAGTGGTTAAGAATCCGCCTGCCAATGCAAGGGACATGGGTTCGAGCCCTGGTCCGGGAAGATCCCACATACCGCAGAGCAACTAAGCCCGTGCACCACAACTACTGAGCCTACACTCTAGAGCCCGCGATCCACAACCACTGAGCCTGCGCTCTAGAGCCTGCAAGCCACAGTTACTGAAGCCCACACGCATAGAGCCCATGCTCCGCAACAAGAGAAGCCACCGCAATGAGAAACCTGCACACTGCAAGGAAGAGTAGTCCCCGCTCGCCGCAACTAGAGAAAGCCCACACGCAGCAACAAAGACCCAACTCAGCCAAATATAAATAAATAAATAAATAAATTTATATTAAAAAAAAAAGAATGTAAGGGAAGGGATTTCCTTGGTGGCGTAGTGGTTAGGACTCTGCACTCCCAATGCAGGGGGCCGATCCCTGGTCCAGGAACTAGATTCCACATGCATGCCCCAACCTAAGAGTTCACATGCCACAACTAAGGAGCCGGTGAGCTGCAACTAAGGAGCTGGCGAGCTGCAACTAAGGAGCCTGCCTGCCTGCTGCAACTAAGACCCAACACAACCAAAAAAAAAAAGGAAAAATTTTAACTTGATAGAGGTTATATTTTAAAAACACACAGCAATCACTTTATTTAGTGGAAAACTAGCCTCAATCTCTTCAAGTCAGAGAATGAGACAAGATGTTCATGATGACACTCCTGTTAATATGGTTCCAGGGCCCCAACCAGCTCTGTAAGGAAAGCAAACTAAATAGGACTATAAGTACTGAAGGGAAGGAACACTCACTATTTGAAGACAGCAAGATCATCCACTTAGGGAAAAAAGCACCAAAGACAAACTATTAGTGTTAATGTGGAAGTTCAGCAAGGTGGGTGGACAGATCAGCCTGCTCACTACAGAGCACTTCTCTACAGAACTGTAACCATCTAGCAAATAGCATAAAGTGATGGAAATAGCAAGAAAACTCTAAACCAGCCTGCCACCTGTTCTGTAAATGACGTCTCACTGGGGTGCAGCCGGATGCCTTGTCATCGTTGTCTGTGGCCAGAGGGTGGCCACTGTTTCCACTGCTGCTTCTGCCACCAGCACCTGGGGGCCTTCCCTCAGCGAAGGAGGATCTAGGCCACCCTCTCTTTACAAAGTGAGTGTGAAATCTGCAGTGTTCTCCAGAGAGCAAATGACCGCTTATGAATCAAGAAACCAGAAGTGGGTTTGTTCTATACACTGATTCTAATGGTTTTTAAAGTTGAGGTACTATTTCTTTAAACAAAATCTTGAGTGCAGGCCTGCAGGGAAGGGCAGCTCTGGCTGGGATGAGGGTAGGAAGCCAGAGGCTCCTTCATCCCTCCCACCCCCCAGGGCTCTCGAGGCCCTTCTGAGAGGCCCTGGGGCCCGCTGAGAGGGCACTGTTGACAGTAATGACCTCCCCTAGGAGTCCTGAGTGCCACAGTGGAGGATAATTAAGAGAGCCTGAGTAAACTGATAGGAATTACAAGAATTCTGCAAGGACCCGCAGCGGCCATCAAATGTGAGGCAAGTTGACACTGGTGTCTTTCTCACTTTGGCCCTTCTTGGTTTTGCCTGTGACAGACGCAGATCTCCTAGACTAGAAACTGAGACTGGAAGGGACCATGGGGCAGGAGAGAGACAGAACATAGACAGCAGAAGGCTAGCATTCTCCAGAACTTCCTGGTCCATTGCTGCTCCCAGCTGCTGTCTGGGTGATGCTAAACACAGGAGATCCTTTGCTGTTTTTTTAAAAAAATAACTTCTATTGAGTTATAATTTACAAACAGTAAAATGTACCCATTTTAAGTGTGCATTTCAATGGGTTGTAGAAAATGTATACATCCATGTATGTGGAACATTTCCATCACTCCAAACATCCCTACCCCCGGCCCTAAGCAACCATCAATCTGCTTTCTGTCATTACTGACTATATGGGTCGTTTCTAGAATTTCACATAAAAAGAGTACACTAGGTACTGTTTGATGTCTGGTTCTTCCAGAGATCAAAGAAATGTTTCTGAGTTCCTGTTGTCATATGTATCGGTAGTTCTTTTGCTTGTGGAGTAGTAGTACATCATACGGCTACACAGTAATTTGCTTTTCCATTTATGTGTTGATGGACATTTGTGTTGTTCCCAGTCTGACATTCGTGTTAAGGCCATCCCGTGCGTGGATGTTTCTGTTTCTCTCCCACGGTTACCATGGAATTGAACGGCTAGGTTGTGTAGTAAGAAAGTTTTTTTTTAAGAAACTGCCAAGCTATTTTCCAAAGCAGTTGACCATCCTGTGTTCCCTCAGGCAGTATGAGTTCCAGCTCCTCCACATCCTGGCTACCACTTGATACTGTCATGTTTTTGTATGTTTTCGGTTATCTGAGTGAACGTGTAGTGGCACCTTGCTGTGGTTTAAATTTGCATTTCCCTGATGACTAACAATGAGTATCTTTCATGGGCTTGCTGGCCATTCGTATCTCTTCTATTGTAAAGGGTCTTTTCTAGTATTCTATTTTAAAAATTGGGCTATTTATTTACTACTGAGTTGTAAAGTTCTTTAAATATTCTGGACACAAGTCCTTGATATGTGTTCAAATATTTTTTCCCAGCCTGTGGCTTACCTTTTCATCTTCTTGACAGTGTCATTGGAGAAGCAGAACTTGAACATTTTGATGAAGTCCAATCTATCAAATTTTTTTTCATTTATGGTTGGAACTTTTTTTAATCCTAAGAAATTTTTGCCTATCCCAAAGTCACAAAGATTTTCTCCTATGCTTTCTTCTAGAAGTTTTATAGTTTTAACTTTAAATTTAGGCTTATGATAGATTTTGATTTAATTTTTGTATTTGGTAAAAGAGTTGAGATTTATTTTTTCCCCACATGGATATCTAGTTGTTCCAGCACGATTAATTGCATAAACAATCCATTCCTCTTAAGTTACATTAATTGAAAAATCAATCACCATATGTGTGTGTGTGTGTCTATTTTTTCTGTCCTTATGCCAACAACACACTGTCATGTTTACTAGAGCTTTATAGTAAGTCTTACAATCAGGTAGTTTAAGTGACTTCAACTGTTCTTTTTCAGGATTGCTTTGGATGTTCTGTTATCTTTTGCATTTCCATGTAAATTTTAATTTTCAATTTCAATTTTAAAAGCCTGCTGGGATTTTAATTCAGATTGTGTTAAATCTATAGATAAATTTTGTAAGGAATGACATCTTAACATTGAGTCTTCTGAGCCATGAATATGCTATATCTCTCCATTATTTGGGTCTTAATTTTCTCTGCAATGATTTTTTTTTTTCAGTGTACAGATATTTGGTTTAGTATGTCCCTAAGTATTTCATGGTTTTGGATGCTATTGTTAATGGTATTTTTATTGCAATTTCCAGCTTTTCATTGCTAGATACATAATTGATTTGGTATATTGATCTCATATCCTGGGCCTTTGCTAAAGTCACTCTTTAGGTCTAGTAGGTTTTTTTTTTTGGTAGGTTATTTACAATTTTTATGTACTAGATAATGCAGTGTGTGAATGAAACAGTTTTACTTCTTCTTTTGCATTCTGTATGTCCAGCCTCCCTGCTTTTTTACATGACTAGGATTACCAGCAGTGTGGAATGCAAGTGCTGAAAGTGGGATCAGCCTTTTTACCATCAAGTAAAATACTAGCTGCAGGTTTTTCATAGATTCCCTTTATCAGGGTGAACAAGTTCCCTTCTATTCCTAATTTGCTGAGGGTTTAGAAAATCATGAGTGGATGTTCAATTCTGTTAAATACTTTTTCTGTATTTATTGAGACATATCATATGGTTTTCCTTTTTTAATCTGTTAATATAGCATATTGATGTTTTAATGTTATACCAACCTGTCATTGCTGAGATAACACCCACTGGGTCAGGATGTGCTATGCTTTTCACGTATCATTGGATTTGATACTCTAGTATTTTATTAAGGATTTTTTGGTCTGTATTCATTAAGGATATTGGTCTAGAGTTTTCTCTTCCTGTAATGTCTTTGTCTGGTCTTGGTATCAGGGTAGTGCTGGTGTCATAAAATGAATTGAATATCTTCTTTCATCCTTTGTTTTTTGAAAATGAGTTTGGGTGGAATTAATAATATTTCTTTCTTAAATGTTTTATAGACTTCACCAGTGAAGCCACCTGGCCTGGAGTTTTCTTTGTGGGAAGGTTTTAAGTTAAACATTCAAATGCTTGAATAAATACAGGCACATTCACGTTTCTATTTCTTCTTGAATCAGTTTTGGTAACTTGGGTCTTTCAGAGAACTTACCAATTTTATCTAACTTAATTTGTGAAACTATTGGCATGTAGTCGTTCTTATTATTACATTATTATCTTCTGTTTTTCTTTTGGCCATGCTGCACAGCTTGTGGGATCTTAGTTCCCCAACCAGGGATTGAACCCGTGCCCCCCTGCAATGGAAGTGCGGAGTACTAACCACTTGACCACCAGGAAAGTCCCTTATTTTTCTAGCTTCTTAAGGTGAAGGTGTAGAGATCACTGACTTCAGACCAATGTTCTTCTGTAATGTAAGAATTTAAAGGTATAAATTTCTAAGCACTCCTTTGTGATTTCTTTGTTGATCCATGGATTATTTAGAAGTGTTCTGTTTATGTTCAAAATTTCTGGATATTTTTCTAGATATCTTTCTGTTATTGATTTCCAGGGGAATTCCTCTGTGGTCAGGAAACATATTCTGTATGATTCCAATCCTCTTAAATTTATTGAGACCGGTTGTTATGGCCCAGTATATGGTCTAGTTTGTTGACTGTTCCATGTGTACCTGAAAAGATTGTATATTCTGCTGTTATTGTCCTGAGAGGTCTAAACATGTCAATTAGGTCATGGTGGTTAATAGTGAGGTACAAGTCTTTTCTATCCCCAATGATTTTCTGTCTACTTGCTCTATCAATTACTGATAGAGAAGCACTGAACTCTCCACTTATAATCACGGATGTGTCTATATCTCTTTTCATTCCTGTGAGTTTTCACTTCATGTGTTTTAAAGCTCTCTTATGAGGAGCATACACACTTAGGATTGTTATATCTTCCTGATTAATTGACTTTTTTTTTTTTTTTAATGTTTAATGTTATGTATCAACTTAGCTGGGCCACAGTGTCCAGATCTGTGGTCAAACATTAATCTGAATGTTTCTGTGAAGATTTTTTTTTAATTTAATTTATTTATTTTGGTTGCTCTGGGTCTTAGTTGCAGCAGGCAGGCTCCTTAGCTGTGACTCACAGGCTCCTTAGTTGCAGCTTGTGGGCTCCTTAGTTGCAGCTCGTGGGCTCCTTACTTGTGGCATGCGAACTCTTGGTTGCGGTATGCATGTGGGATCTAGTTCCCTGACCAGGGATAGAACCCGCATCCCCTGCATTGGAAGGCGGATTTTTAACCACTGCACCACCAGGGAAGTGCTTAATTGACTTCTATATCATCATAAAATGTCCCTTTTTATCTCTGGTAACATACCCTGTTGGGACGTCTGCTTTGCCCGATTTTCTTAATCTGTGTCTTCATATTGAAAGTGGGTTTCGGGACTTCCCTGGTGGCGCAGTGGTTAAGAATCGCCTGCCAATGCAGGGGACATAGGTTCGAGCCGTGCTCTGGGAAGATCCCACATGCCGCGGAGCAACTAAGCCCGTGCACTGCAGCTACTGAGCCTATGTTCTAGAGCCCTCACGCCACAAGTACTGAAGCCCGCACGCCTAGAGCCCGTGCTCCGCAACAAGAGAAGCCACTGCAATGAGAAGCCCGCGCACTGCAATGAAGAGCAGCCCTCGCTCGCCGCAACTAGAGAAAGCCTGCTCACAGCAACAAAGACCCAATGCAGCCATAAATAAATAAAAATTTATTAAAAAAAAAAAATAAAAAAATAAAGTGGGTTTCCTGTAGACAGTACAGGAGGCTTGCCTTTTTCCCCCAGTTGGCTTTTTAATGGAATGTCTAGACTATTACATTTAATGTTATTATTAACATGGCTGGTTTTAAATGTATCTTCTTGCTAAATTGTTTTCTATTTATCTGATCTGTCTTTGTTCCTCTTTTCCTGCCTCCCTTTTTTTAAAAAATTTATTTATTTATTTTTAAAGTTTTTGGCTGCGTTGGGTCTTCATTGCTGCGCGTGGGCTTTCTCTAGTTGCGGCGAGCAGGGGCTACTCTGTTGCAGCGCGTGGGCTTCTCATTGAGGTGGCTTCTCTTGTTGCGGAGCATGGGCTCTAGGTGTGTGGGCTTCAGTAGTTGCGGCACTTGGGCTCAGTAGTTGTGGCTCGCGGGCTCTAGTCCATAGGCTCAGTAGTTGTGGCGCACAGGCTTGGTTGCTCCGAGGCATGTGGGATCTTCCCGGACCAGGGCTTGAACCCATGTCCCCTGCATTGGCAGGCAGATTCTTAACCACTGCACCACCAGGGAAGTCCCTTCCTGCCTACTTTTGAATTTATGTTTTTTATCCCATTTTATCAATATCTCCACTACTGCTCTATTAGCTATACTTCTTTGTGGGTTTTGTGTGTTTGTTTTTGAATGGTTGCACTATGGTTTATGCATTTTTAACTTATCACATTCTACGCTGAAGTAACATTATACAACTTCACGTATGAGAGCCCTACAGGAGTGTACTTCCTTTTCCCTTTCCCACCATTTATGCCATTTTGTCATACATTTTACTTGTACATGTATCACAAACCCCATCATACACTGTTATCATGTGTGCTTTAAACAGCCAGTGATCTTTCAAAGAAAAACATAAGCCTATTTCTGTCGTCTACCCACAAACCCACCCTGCTGCCTCTACATTTCTGAGGACCCCAGTTTTCATCTGCTGTCATTTCCTTTGCCCGAAGAACGTCCCTTACTAGTTCTTGTAGCATAGGTCGGTTGGTGATTAATTCTATCTGATTTGTTTGTCTGTGAACGTTTTTATTTTGCCTCCATTTTTGAAGGATATTTCTGCTAGATATAGAATTCTATTTCGGCAGCTCCTTTTTCTTTTGGCTTAGAGATGATGATCCCTTGTCTTCTGGCATGTACAGTTTCTGAAGAGAAGCCTGTCATAATTTTTATCTTCATTCATCCCCATATAATGTGTCTTTTATTTTTCTTTGATTGCTTTTAAGATTTTACTTTATCACTGACTTTCAGAAACTTGATTATGATATTCCCTGGGTTGCATTTGTGCCCATGTGTCTATCCTGATGCTTGGGGTAGACAAACTTCTCAGATCTGTGAGTTAAGAGTTTTCATCAAATTTAGAAAAAAATAGCCATTATTTCTTCAAACACTTTTTCTGCCCATCTTTCTCTCCTCTCTGTTAAGACTAATGGATGCTATCTTCCAGGTTGCTGGGGCTGTTTTCTATCCCCCATGTTTTCTTTCTGTGTGTCATTTTGGGTCGATTCTATTGTTATGTCTTCAAGTTCCCTGTATTTTCTTCTGCCATCTCTATTCTACTGTTAATTCCATCCAATGTATTTTCTTTATAAAATATTGTATTTTTCATCTCGAAGTTTTCTTTGGTTCTTTTTTATATTTTCAGTTCTTCTCATTATGTACGTATTTTCCTTTAAATACCTGAAAATAGTCGTAACAGTCCTTTTAATGTCTTTGCTTGTTTCCGCATTTCTGTCATTTCTGGACCTCTTTCTATTGAATGGTTTTCCTCTTGGCTTTGGATCACATTTTCCTGTTTCTTCAAAAGTCTCATAATTTTTAACTGGCTGTTGGACATTGTAAGTATTGTGTTGAAATTTCGACTTTTTTTTTTTAGAGTGTTGGGCTTTGTTTTGTAGGCAGTTAGGTTCCTCATTTGGTCATTTCAAAGATTGTTTTTAAGCTTTTCTAGGGTAAGTCTAGATGGGCCTGCACTTCAGAGACAGTTAGCTCTACGACCAAGGTGTAACTTCTCTGGGTCTCCACTGAATGAAGGCTGGAGCTTGAATATCTACCCACCCCATGAGAGCTCTGGAAATGGCTGCGCTTATAAGCTGTCTTTCCTTTGCCTGGATTTGTGGAGTTTTATTCTGTACATCTATGGGCTAGTACACAGTAAGGACTCAAGACAACCCCTATTCAGACTTCTGGAGCTCTCTTCTGCATATCCCTCCCCGCGCGTCTCTGGACTCTTCCCTGCAACTTCCAGCCCCTCTGGCTCCCCAAACTCCAATTCCTGTTTCCTCCACCCAGGAAGGCACTGAACCCTGCCTGGTGTTCCCCTCCCTGTGCCTGCAGCAGAAAGCCAGGGGAACCCGAAAGGTGCCTCATTTGTTTTCCTTCTTTCAAGAAGCACACTCCTGTGCTACTTATTTTCCAATGTCGGAAAACAGTTGTTTCATATATTTTGTTTATGGAGGGATGTTAATGTCTAGTCCTTAGCCTGGCCAGAAGCAGGAGTGACTGCTGGTCATGCTGTGGCCCCAGAATAAACATCACTAACGTATAAGCTGATTTGGCTATATCTTAAAGTATTTACTGTGTTTTAAAAGTTATTTCAACACAAGTTTTTTCCTAAGTGGCAGGAAAAGTTGTTTCATCATAACAACTTCAAGAAAAGAGCTAACAAAGATCTATTTGACTATCTGTTTCTCAAAAAGTTTAGAGGATACTCTGTACTTCCTAAAAAGTCTCAGGTTATAATAATCAGTAAAGGCAGGAAGCTGGAGTTGCTCACCTAATTCAAGATACTGCACTGCTCCCTCCTTTGACCAGAACACTGGTTCTTAGATTTCTTTGGCTGCAGTTACAGAGGATACTGACAGGGGGTGCACACTGGTGAACCTGGCTCTCATTCAGTCCCATCTTGAGAGTAGTAATGGGCAGAGCCAAAAGGACAAACGTGATGCTGGCAAAACAGGGCAGGACCCCTTCGTCCCCCCGGATCCTGGAACAGTTCTGGTCACGTTGCTCAGTGAGCCTCTGGCTGTGCTCCCTTGGGCAGTTCCCATTACCATCCACCCCATGAGGCCGCTGTGACAGTGGCTGCTGAGAGTGTGGGCTGAGCCTTTCTGATGGCTCGTGTTCCACCCTCACACGTGTCTGGTGTGGAGGACGGCCCCTCCCCAGGCTCATGCTGGCCTCCCTCCCCATGGATCAGGCTTGCCAGTCTCCGAGCTGGGTCTGCCATCTCACTGTGACGCACCAGGGGCCTGGTGCCCACCTTCTAGGACAGAGTCTCAGACCCAAGGATAATTCTTTGGTTTGCACACAGGTATGAGGACCACAGATGGGGAGAAGAGAATGTAATATTCCAGGTGTGTTTACCCTGGAATCACAGACTGTTCTCTGAGGTGAGATTTCACCTTTTCTTATCACAAGTCCAACCACAAGCAGCTGCTCCTTCCATCTTTCACTCAACGCAGCGCTGGGGCATCTGAATCTGCTCTCCTGTGCTTGGCCCCTAGGTTTACTGAGAAACACAAAGCACGTGTGGGGAGGCCAGATGGTGATACTCCTGGTCTTGAGGGCGTGCAGACTAGGTGACTCTAAGGTCCTGTGTTCGGAGTATGTTTCTATGTCCTCAAGAGCACAGCTGGGCCGGCAGAGCCGTGGCTGAATCACAATCTGCCTTCAGAGAAAGGCCCCAAATGCTGTTTCTGAGTCCAAGCATCCTGCAGGGAAGGTCCGGAACAGTCTCCACTCAAAAACACACAAGACCAGGGTGAGCTGGTGTCCTGGGGGCCCACTTAGCCCTATTCATAGGCTGGTGACACCGTGCAGAATGGCCCACTAACCACGAAGACGAGACTGGGGGACTTGGCGCGTTTGCTCTGCAGTCAATCATGTGTGACTCTCAGAATAGGAGAATCTCAGTTTACTTGGCAGTCATTTTATTCCCGGTCTGGGAAGGGGCTTTGCTGGAGGAAGTCCCCTGGGGCTGGAGGCCACACAGACCACGTACCACTAGGCATGGCTGGATCTGGCTCCCAGGGGTCTGTAGCTCACAGACTGAGCTGCAATTTGGCCCTACTTTGATTTTTAAATTAGTTGCCAATATTCAAAAACCGAAACATTCTATGTAAAAAACAAGATTTCTATCATCTTGAAAAACTGGAAGATCTGGCTTGCGGGACCCACACTGCCATGGAAGGGCAGCCATGGAGTAGAGTCATCAGCTGCCTCTGCCGGACAGGCCAGATGGCCGGGCCGCCACCCGCCTCCACCGAGCACTGCCCTGTAGTCCGCACGGCTCTGCCGCCTTCACTCAGCCACCTGCTGCCTGGTGCCGGGGCACTGGTGTCTGGGACCCTTCTCAGCCAGGTAGGCTCATGGGCTAGAGTCGGACAGCTTGGATTCTGATCCTGATCCATGAACTGGGGGCTGTGTGACCTTGGGCAAGCAGCCTAGCATCTCTGGGCCTGGGTCTCTTCATCTGTATGTCGAGCCCCGGCCTCCAGGAGCTGCTGGGAGAGGAATCCACTGTGGCGGGCAGAGTGAGATCCGGGCTAATGGTGATAACCGGGCACTATGTGAGCAAACACTGGGCTGAGAGCAGGAAGTGGTTGTTTGTTGGCTTCCTGGATCCTCAGAACAGCCTGGCAACTATGATTTAGGTGTCATCCCTACAGTGAGATCTGCATAGAAATGTTCTCACTACAAAGGGCTTAAAAATAACTTCGGATTAGCAACCAGTTAACAGGCCCATGCATGCTCCATCTTAAAATCTTATGCAACCCTCGTTAAAGGAAAAAATTTTAATTTCAGGAGAAACTACTATGATTTTCAGAAGAATAAAAATTTAAAGAAAAAAACCTCAACACTAACATTGTACCCTTTAAAAACTTTATCCCCTTTCACTCCCTCATCCTCAGTGGGTGGGGAGCACCCAGGGGAAGAGTCTCTACCCAGGAGAAAGCAGGGTGCACGGCCGGACTGCTCAGGACCTTCTCAGACCCCACAGCAGAAACCTAGGGACCTCACTCCATGCCAGCCCCAGCACCAGCCAGGCCACAGGGGTGCTGGGCCGTGCTCAGAACACTGAAATGGGGGAAGGTGTGTCCGGCCCCCAGGGCAGGGCCAGCCGGGTGCCTCTCTTTCTGAAGGAGTGCTCGCATTCCTCAGGAGCTTCTGCCCATTATCTGTGTGACCCCAGGGACAACCTTGGCCCCTCCTGACCTTCTGCCCTGAGGATGAGGTCAGGCCTCTCCCCTCTGGGACTCCAGGGGGTGGAATGAGGGTTGGGACTTGGGAACTCCGGCCTTGGGCGGTGAGGCATCCTCTTTTGAAAACGGGACCCAGTGGCTGGATGGCATTGGTTTACTGTGGGAGTGGCTGCCTTAGCACAGGTGGGCACTCAACAAATACTAGCTTCTAGCTGGACTCCTCTCTTTTAAAAAACCCATTCAGGCTGCATTTATTTGTAAAAGTCATGTCCAGCCCCTCCCCGCCTCCCACGCCCAGCCCTCTTCCCAGAGCAGGGGCCACAGCCCCTTCTAGAGCACTTTTCTACCCTCTGTGTCCTGACTTCAAGACCACAGCGAATATGCATTTTCTTCTGTTGCTACTTTTCATAGTCACCTTAAAAAAGGGTACAAACCTGAACGACATACAAACCACACATAAAATGGCCAATCTTACCCATCATTTAAAAACTGCAAATTAAAACCCATATTTTCACCTATCAGATTGGCAAAAAAAAGAAAATGCTTGATAAAAATCCACCAGTATTGGAGTGAGGAAAGATGCTTTACACCCTGTGGCCATGAACATGAATTGCACCAACTCTTTGAGGGTGATTTGGTAACACCTCCCAGAGCTCAGACCACTCACACCTTTGACCCAGCGATTTCACTCCTAGACACTCACCTGGCCACACACTCCCACAAGCAACCACCCACACCAGCAGACTTGCTGAAGTACTGCAAACTACAAGCGACCTGAGTGTCCGTGAATGTGAGACAGGTGAAAGGAAGCACTTACGCAGAGGACCACTGAACTACTGAAAAGATCTGTGAGCTCTGTGTCCACCAAAATGGAGAAACACCGCAGACAGCACTTTACACAGCAGGAAGAGGAAACGCACACACATTTAAATACATGCTTCCGTAGCCATGGAGTGCAGAGCGTGTCCGGAGAAGAGCAGGGAACAGGTGGCCAGGTGGGCAGGGGAGCGGAGACGGAGGAAAAGACTTTCACTGAAAACCCTCTGCGCTGTTTATTTCTTAGCCACAAGGAAGTGTCACTCATGCTGGACGAGGTCTGGAGCGCCTCTGCTCCAATGGACGCGCCATGTCGTGCCAACCTGGGCCGCCTGCACACGCAGCACAGACACTAGGGAGGCTGATGACTCCAACCACCCCTGGGGCAGATTCACCAATAAATGCCCTCCAAGAAGGCCAAGCGGCTGGGCCGCCCCCTCTAGGCCCAGGATCAGCTCTCCAAGGGCTGCTTTGCTGGCAGGTCAAACACTCATATTTTTTGGTACTGCCCTGGCTGAGTGTTTCCACCCCTGTACATCTGGTCAACCTGGATGAGTTATTTATATATGACTGACCTTTGTCATGTTGCTTCAGAATATCTTTCTAGTTGGGTTATTTTTGAGGTTAAGAAAGAATACCTTAGAAATCTGTGATTTTTAAGTCACATCTAAGGTTATAACCTTCTAGTCATTGGTAAATAGTTCCAATTGTGCATATTTTTAGGTTTGATTTTAAGGCATTTAACTGTGCCTGGGCTGCGTTTTAGTGTGTGGTCTGGATGCGGGCAGTGAGGATGGAAGCATGCTGTGTCCCCACCTTGCCGTGTCTGGGCTCTGATTTGCAGGCTCTGCTGGGGAAGGGCTTCTGCTCTGTGCCTGCCACCCAGCCATGAGGCTGGGTCTTGCTACTCCCCCTTCCCCATGCATTTTATTGCTCTAGAACTTGAAAATCCACTTATTTTAGCTTCAAGAGAAACTCTGTCCATATTTTGTTAGAATTACAGTAACTGGTTACTTCAATTTGGAGAAAACAGCTGTCTTTATAATATTTAATACTCCATCCAGGAAGAGTCTGTCTTTCAAATCTTATACTTTTTAGACAATGCTTAGTAGTTTCTCTAATCACATGCGCTTCCTGAGCTTCTAGATCCTTGAGCTGCGGACCCAAGGCCTTGCTGGGCTCCCATTCTTCCCAGTTATCTTCCTGCACATCCTGATTGAGCACCTATTGTGTACCTGTCTGTGCTGGCCAGGGGTCAAGGATCAAGGAAGATGCCCCCACCCCTACATTCTTCCAGCAGACAGAACAGAATCAAGATAAATGAGAAAAACAGCACGTGGTCTGGAGGCTAGTGCTAAGGGGGAAGGAAGCCAGGTAGGGGGTGAACTTTGGCAAGGGAGGGATTCAAGGAACAGGCAGGTGCTAGGGAGAGGAAGGTAGAGGGTGCCTATACGTGCACAGGGGTCTGCAGGTATGGGGTGGGGGTGGGGGTGCGTCCACAGTCCACAGGTGGAGGGAGCTGGGCTGCACGTGTCTGGGGAGGAGGGGAGACGGGGTCGGAGTCCTTGAGCCACTGCTGCCAGGAAACGGGGGCAGGGGGGAGGGGAGGGGGGGAGGGGAGGGGAGAAGAGGGACCGGGTACTGTCCGGATGCAGCAAGAATTAGGGTGAGAGGAGGCTGGGCATGGAGAGGCCACACCCCGCAAACCACAGATCCAAGAGGATGGAGGAGGGGGCTATAGTGGCCCTGGGATCTGGGGTGCGCCGGGGCCGAGGGTGTCAGGCTGCGGCCCTGCCTTAAGACCAGGTTGCAGCAGGACTCGGTCAGGGCGGCAAAGCGGCAGCTCTGTGCGCGTGGGAGGATGCGGGAGGACGTCAGGGAGGGGCGGGGCAAAGGTAGGAGGGGCGGGGTATGAGTAGGAGGGGCAGGGACAGGTGGTGGTGGGGTCAGGGCAGAGGTGGGAGGGGCAGCTCTGGCCCCACCTCAAAACCATGAGGAGTGTGGCCTTTCAGCAGGAAAACCTCCCTCCATCCTGAGAAATACCACGTAGTTATTCATGTTATTAATGCAGATGCCACAAATTGTTAAACTCTCTCGTTATCACTTTTAACTCAGTTCATGACTGCTAGGTCTCACAGTTTGCTACTCAAAATGCGCCGAAAATGTAAAAAAAAATGCAGAGGATAAGACATCCCACCTTCCAGAATGGAGCTTCCAGACTGCTTGACTGCTGACTGATGCCCACGCAATCCTTTATCATAAATACTAACATGCTTACGTCTTAACCAGAGTTGTGGTTATCATTTAAGTCACCAATAAAGTTTTAAAAAGTACTCTTACACAAAGTAGGAATATCAGACAGGTAGTTCAGTTATGCATGCTCAAATATTCAAGATACAAGGAGAGCATAAAGAAGCTTTGCGGGAACTTAAAACTAAACTGCATTAATTTCAACCTTTCTTCCCAACCAAATCTTTCACAGGGCGAACCAAAAGCCTAGGCAGCGATGTATCATTCCTACTCTTTTACTGCAAAGTGCTGCTGAGAAGTAGCAGCTTCAGCCCCTCTGTATGGGTGTCTCACCACCTTCCCCTGCATAGACCCTGCTGCAGGCCCACCCACAGCACAGCCCTTCCCCAGCTTTCTTGCCAAGGAACCCCAATACCGTTTAGTTCCAGGCAGCAGGTTCTCAGGGTCTAAGACAATCTCCCAGTGACTGGTCAAGGGACGCCATGTGACCCTGGCAGCCAGTGAGATAGAAAAGGGAGTCTGGGAGCTCTGGGGAAACATTTCCCTTTCCAATGAAAAGAAACCGAAGCAGGAGGAGAGAAGTATGCCTTCCATCTCTGGCCTTCTGACGTGATGCTTGGAGCTGCTGCAGCCATCTTGGAACCTTAGGAGGAAAGAGTCCCAGAGGAGCTAGCCGTAAGCTCATTTACCTCGGCCTTGATGTGCAAGTTCTTGGTCAGCGTGTCCTGCTGCTGTGCATGCACACTGTGTGTCGGGAAGGCTACCATGATGCTGGCCACCTTGGCTCTCTCCTCCTCATTCAGTGACCATGTGTGATTTTCTATGGGTGCCATGATGAGATAAAGGTTGGGAAACTCCCGTATGTTACTTTCATCAGGCTGTGCTGTGACTTGTAGCCAAAAGCATTTAAACTAATACACACCACCCCCACCTTCCCCGCCCCCCCAAGCCAATTCCACTGCTGGGGGCGGTGTTTGCAGTGACCCTTCCCTCCCCCCCCCAGCACGGTCCCCATTTCCACCTCCAGCCACCAGTGGGCTGTTCTCGCCCTGATCCAGGCCCTGCTATCCATGGGGACCTGCATGGCTGATGGCACCATCCACCCGTACTTGTCCCTGCTTCCTCACATACCAGACGACCGTTTCACACTTCTCTTTCTACCTCTTCCTCCACCTCCTCCTCTCAGAGTCCGTGGCTTTGCCTCATACTTGAAAGGAGGAAATAAAGGGAACCGACCGGCACCTGTTTTCCCACCACCAGACCTGCTGTTGGGACAGTTCTCCTCAGGCCACTGAAGGCTTCTGCTCCTGACTCTCCTGCCTGGGTGTTTGCATGGTCAACAGCCTCAGAAGAAGACAGCACGACTCCCCTGGGGGCAAAGGGCAGATATGCCTGCAGCCCACTATGAAAGATTTGGGTTCTGCCCGTCTGGGGTCACTCAGCTGAGACTCCTGCCCTGGCCCGTGGGACAGGCGTCGAGGAGACCCTTGGCTGCCTGCTGTGCTGCGAGTGACGAGTCCTCCGTGTCTTCAGCCGGTGCCTGTGAGGCTGTGGCAGCTTGCTTGTCAGGTGTGGCCAGTAAGCTCCCAGTTCTGGCTGCCCATCACCTCCCTGCCTCTGGCCTGTGCTATCAAATCCCAGCCCCTTGAGCCCCCCCCACCCCCTTCTCTCCTGGGTTTGCCCTCCCCCCCAGCCACAAGCATCACATCTCGCCCATCTTCCCAACCTGCATATAGACAGGCTGCACTTCCACAACCTCCTCCAATATCGCTCTTTTTTTAAATGTAAATTTATTCATTTGTTTATTTGTTTGTTTATTTACTTGTTTGTTTATTTTTGGCTATCATTATGTCTTCGTTGCTGCGCATGGGCTTTCTCTAGTTGTGGTGAGCAGGGGCTACTCTTCGTTGCAATGCGCAGGCTTCTCATTGTGGTGGCTTCTCTTGTTGAGGAGCACGGGCTCTAGGTGCGTGGGCTTCAGTAGTTGTGGCACAGGGGTTCAGTAGTTGTGGCTCTCAGGCTCTAGAGCGCAGGCTCAGTAGCTGTGGTGCATGGGCTTAGTTGCTCCACAGCATGTGGGATCTTCCCAGACCAGGGCTCGAACCTGTGTCCCCTGCGTTGGCAGGTGGATTCTTAACCACTGCATCACCAGGGAAGTCCCCAGTCGCTCTTTTAACTGCTGCTTTTCAGAGCAAGACATCTTGACTAAGCTGTCCACCCGTTCTTCTCCAGCCCCTTTAACTGGGAAGGCTGGATGACAAGTCCACCACTCCACTGAGACCAGCAGAAGGCCATAGTGACGCAGAGCACTTTTCTGCCCTGACCTTCCCTGACCTCTTTGCAGCATTCCACCCAGTTGACCACTCCCTCCCTCTAAAAACTTTTCATTATAAAAGATACCCAAACTACATCAAGCACATATAACATACATGTATCGTTTAAAGAATTGTTAAAAAATAAAACAAAGAATAAAACAAAAACCTGTATACTCAGCTTGAGAAACAGCATCACTACGGCCTGTGTTTGTCAATAAAGTTTTACTGGTGCACAGCCACACCGATCACTTACACATTGTCTGCGGCTGCTTTTGAGCTGCAGGCAGAGATGAGTAGTTGCAAGAGAGACCATTGGGCCACAAAGCCGAAAATACTCACTATTCAGCCCTTCACAGAAAAGTTTGCCGACGCCTACTCTGGAATTTTTTTTTAGTGAGGGACGGGTGGGGCACAGTTGCTCAGTTTTTATTGTCTGAAAAGTCTTTGTTTTGCCCTCTTTAGTGGGTTTTAGGGTGACAGCTGTTTTCCCTCAGTTCAGACAGATACTGTCTCCCTGTCTTGGGCTCCCATTGCTGCTGGTGAGAAGTTGGCCATCTGTCAGGCCGCGCCTCTTCGAGGGTAACTTGTCTACTCCCTCTGACAGCTTTCAAAATAATCTCATTACCTCTGGTGCTCCTGGGCTTTGTTAGGACACATCCAGGTATGAGTTTCTTTTTAATTACTTGGATTAGGATTCGCTAGGCTTCCTGGGGTTGAGAATTAGTATCTTGTCATAAAATTTCAGTCCTGTCCCTTCAAATGTGGCCCCTGCCCATATTCTCTTTCCTGCTGAGGCTCTGACCAACACGGGTCAGACCTTCCTGCTCTATTCTCCAGGCTCCTGACCTGTTTTTCTTTCTTTCTTTTCTACTTCTTTTTTAAAAATCTGTGTGTGTCTGGGTAATTTATTCATATATAACGCCATTCCATGAATTCTGCAGTATACTGAGTTTTTAATTTCAGTAATTACAATTTTTCATTTCTTAAACCTCTATTTGGTTCTTTCTTAAGTCTGCTTGGTCTTTCTTTATATTTCCTTGTTTCTTCTTTTTCTTTTTTTTAAATAAATTTATTTATTTATTTATTTACTTTTAGCTGTGTTGGGTCTTCGTTTCTGTGCGAGGGCTTTCTCTAGTTGCGGTGAGTGGGGGCCACTCTTCACTGCGGTGTGCGGGCCTCTCACTATTGCGGCCTCTCCTGTTGTGGAGCACAAGCTCCAGACACGCAGGCTCAGTAGTTGTGTCTCATGGGCCCAGTTGCTCCGCGGCATGTGGGATCTTCCCAGACCAGGGCTCAAACCCGTGTCCCCTGCATTGGCAGGCAGATTCTCAACCACTGCGCCACCAGGGAAGCCCTTCCTTGTTTCTTGAATGTATTTTCTTGCTGGTTTTTTACTTCTTTATGAAACACAGTTACTTATACCCTGATCTCCCAGGTCTATTTCTGCTGGCCTCATTCCTGGTGCCTTGCTCCTTGTGTGTGGGATCTTATTTTTCATGGGAATCTGATCTGTGCAAATTTGCTATGGCCTGGAACAAAGGTGATTTCCCCCTGAAGTGACCCGCACTTGCTGTTGCTAGTTCTTGGGGATGCCACCAGCTCAGAATCACTCGATATGAAAGTTCTCAGACACCCAGGGGCTTTAACTGGGACTAAATCATGAGGGCTGACTCTTGGTGGCAAATTATAAGTACGTAACAATCCTCCCGCTGCCACGCAGTACCAGGCCACATCCTCAGTCCTCACAGCCCTGGCCCCTGCTGCTGGTGGGGTGTCTATCTGGTCCACTTGCACATGGAGGCTGTGGTCCTTTGGAGTTCCAGCTTTGAGGGGGAGGTGTTGTACCATCACACTCCTGCCCTGGGGTGGGCCCTGGGTTTTGTCAGTGTCACCTGTTTTCTGAAGCCCAAGAGGCGATGACACCAGATTTCAAGCCCACCCAGGTTGACGAAGCTCTTGGTCAAAGGCAGCTTCAGGCTGCTCCTTCTCTCAGCCTTTGCTTGAGAATTCTTTACCTTCGAGCTGTTTATTGATGCCCCACAAGTGTGTTTTTACTTTTTATTCAGCAGTTTTAGCTGTTTTCAGTGAAAGTGTCAATCCAGGTACCTAGCCTGCTACATTAAGAGAAATGGAAGCCTGGGGTTTTATACGCAACTGATGTGTATTTAAATGTGAGACAAAAATAAAAATACTCTCTCACATATAGGCCTCAAAAAGTTTCCCATATAAAAGTTCGCTTTTAAAATTATCTTGGAAGAAGAAAAATATATCTAAGAGGCTACTATGAGAGATTTGGAAAACAAATAGGATAAATTATAAAGGACTTAGTCAAATTTACTTTTGTCTATAAGACAATCACCCCTTGCCCAACAGCTAACACTTTAATTGATACCAATGGAAAAATCAGAAGAATACAGAGATTGATAAGTTTAAGAAATGGATGGGTAAAATGAAAATAAGCAGGGTCTTAATAATTGAGGAAGAATAAAAATAGAGACTGTAGCTTAAAAACAGGCAGAAGGCAATGGAAATGTGATCTACCCAATGAGACTGGAGGAAATAAAAACTTTTAAAAGCACCTAAGTACAAAACACTATATGCTGTTGGAGGACAGCACTGATATAGGAGCATGGTAGTGGAAACATAGGAGACACTAAACAGAAACACAGGCTTTCAGACTCAGGGAAACAAAAAGCACGAGGGCGCTTTCTACAGGAGACAAGCAGGCGCCACCGGCAGAAGCAGGCACATCAGTAACTGTGGCTGGAGCAGAAATATACTCTCAGAAGAACTGACATCATGGTGAGCTTATTCTCCAACCAAAATGTAAAAATATTAGAAATCACTAAAAGACAACTAAAAAAAGAAAAAAAAATCTCATAACTCTGGAAACTTAAAAAAAAAAAGCCATTTAAGTTAAAGAAAAAAAGTAACATGAGTTGAATCATGAAGTAGCGTAACGGAATGACAAAGGGAAAATCATATGTCGAGGTTTGTGGGGCTAAAGCAAAGCAGAGCTGGAGGAAAGTGCATTTATCAGGAAATAAGATGGACGCGTGGCCTGAAGAAGGCATCATCAAGTCAGCATTTCTCCCCTACTCTTCCTGTAAATCATCCCCAAAAAGAGAAAATTTTCAGGAAAACTAGAGATAAAATTCCAGATGGGAAGAATGGTGGTTCTGCCGAAGGCGGTGGAAATGAGCAGGGGTGTGTGGAAGGACAGGCACGGTGGAAGGCCTCAGGAGGAGCCAGGAGGTGGGAGCAGAACCCCCTGGAGGCAGCGTGCCTGGGTGGGAGGGGAGAGAAGCTGGGCTTTGTGGAAACGGGCAGAGATAGGTCAAGGCCAGACTTAGTTAAAAACCACCAACAAAACTGCTAGACTGGACAATGGCCCTGGCCTCATGTCCCTTATAAGTTTCCTACAAATACCTGGTCAAGGAAAAATCACCTCTTTTAAAGACGAGGGGGAACAAAGGAACAAAAGTGCTACGAGAAAAAGGAAGGAAGGAAACCAGCAAAATGGCAATGAACATTCAGCAAAAACTTCCGACAGAGCCAATGAAAAATACAGCAAAACGTTCCTGAATTTAAAATGTACTGAAGCAGTAGCCTCTCAGATTAATGAGCTCAAGCAGGAGGTGTGAGGAGAACACACCAGTCTGCATCTGAGGAGACTACTCGGAGGCCTCACAGGGGCGATGCTACCGCCAGAGGGGACAGAATGCGGACCACTGGGAGGCTGCGGCTCCTTGCGGGGGCAGAGCCCAAGTTTAGCAAATCCTGAGAAAAGCCACAACAGAGTTTTGGGGCTGGGCCTAAAGACTGTATGGGAAAAAAATAAATAAACAAATGAGAATTACCAGGAAAACTCTGAGAAAGAAGCATAATTGGAGATCCTAAGTCAGTAGACATTACAAGGGACCAGGAAGCAGTACCAATTCCAACAGCACCGCACGTGGACAGACCAAGGCCAATAAACCAAGGCAGAGGTCCCCAACTCCCGGGCCACTGACTGGTACCGATCTGCAGCCCGTTGGGAACCAGGCCGCACAGCAGGAGGTGAGCGGGGGGGCGAGCCAGCAAAGCTTCATCTGCCGCTCCCCATCGCTCGCATTACCGCCTGAGCCATCTGCACCCCCGCGCACCCCGTCTGTGGAAAGGCTGGGGACTGCCGAACCAAGGGACAGAACGAGAGCTCCAGACACAGACTCAAGTACACACAGAACATCCAACGTGATAGTGAAAGCGGGATTTCAAACAAGAGGGGAAATGTGAGTTATTCAATAACGGGTATGGGGAGGGGACTTCCCTGGTGGTCCAGCAGTTGAGAATCCGTCACACGATGCAGGGGACGCTGGTTCCATCCCTGGTTGGGGAACTAAAATCCCACATGTTGCGGGGCAACTAAGCCCAGGCGCTGAAACTACTGAGCCCACGTGCTCTGGAGCCCGTGTGCCACAACTAGAGAGAAGCCCACGCACCTCAACAAAGAGCCTGTGCGCCGCAAAGAAAGATTCTGCATGCCACAACTAAGACCTGACGCAGCCAATAAATAAATAAAATAAATATTAAAAAAAAAAAAAACTGGTGTGGGGACATTTGGATTGCCACCTGGGGTTAAAAAAAAGTTTGGTTCCTATTTCATAACCTACACAGTGATAAATTCCAAATGGATCCTGGATTTAAATATGAAAAAAGGAAACCATAACTGTATTAGAAGACATCATGGCAGAATAATCTTCAATCTTGGAGTGGAAAAAACCCAAGTATGGCACAAAACCCAGAAAGGATTAAAAACAAGAACATTAATTAAATTACATAAAAATAAAAAATACGTGCATGACAAAAACCACCATAGGCAAAGTCAAAAAACAAACGAAAAACTGTGGGAAAATATTTGCAATTCATATCTCAGAAAAGGTCTGATTTCCATTATATATAATAAGCTCATACAAATCAATAAGAAAAAGATTATAAACCCAATATACAAATGGGCAGAGAACTGAAGAAAAGGAAACGGAAATGACTCAAACATGTGAAAAGACGCACAACCTCCTAACCGGAGAAATATGAATTAAAATGACACCTAACAGACTGGCAAAGATTATAGTTCGATGACACTGCTGGAGAGGGTCTGGGGAAAGACGCCCTCTCAGCCTTTGCTGGGTGGGTGTGAACTGGTACCATCTGATGGTGCCCAACTAACATCTTCCCAAACTGGACATGCACATACCTTTGGACAAAACAATACCCCCTCTGGGAATTTACATTTATGCTTTTATGCATGCACTACAGCATGTACAAGGTAATTCACTGTAACGTTATTTGTGACGGCAAAAGATTGGAAATAACCTAAAATGTCCATTGGCACATTGGGCACAGCAGGAGGCATTCATGCATTGAGGCTGAGAGCCGAGAATGAGGGCGCTTGCTGTGAGCTGATCCGGAAGGGGCTCCAAGTTCATTCCCCCAACCCCGGTCTTCAAACAGCCTCCCCTCCGCCCACCCTGCTTACTACATCTTGGTCTCACGCAGTTCCCCCAAAGGTGGCCCTTCAAATGAACTTTCCGGAGAACCTCACAGTGAGCGAGTTTCCCGGGGGTGGAGGACACCCTCTTCGTGGGCTGCCCTGGCCTTCTGAGGCTGAGCAGAACACAGAACACCCGCCTGCCCCAGTCACAGACTGACCACAGTGCCCCCACCCTTGTGGAGTGACGGTCCTCGTGACCTGTGGGCTCTACTCTGGGTAAACGTGGTGACGTGGTCAGCTGGACGCGGGGCTGGGAGACACCCTCTGTCCCTGGGGGACGCTCAGGCACCAAATCAGAGGACAGGACTGCAGAATCTACAGATTCCGTAACCACAGCAGGAAGAACGCCGTGCTCACTCTGTGTGTCAGCCTGCGAGTGGCCACAACAGCCGCCCTCGTGGCCAGCACCCAGACCGATGGGGCAACGGCCTTGGGATGTACGTCTTCACCTACCTGGAGGCGAGTCGTCCTGGGAGGCGAGGCCAGAAGGGCTGGATCCCAGGTCCAGTAACTTCCATGTGTCCTGGAGGGAACTGCTGGCAGGTGATGAGGACCTTTGGGTGTGGTGGCCATTTTCCTCCTGGAATTCTTGAGCCAGGCGTGGCTTTGGGGACTGGTTTTCTTTCTGAGGAGCTGATCTGCAAGTCACTGCGGAGATTCTGTGTTGCCTCTGTGAAAGACAGAAAAGAGAATTATCCTTGAAAGCCACCCTCTCTCCCTGCCCTCCTGGGGTGATAAGACAGTGGACGGGGCCCGAGGAGGGGCTCTGGACATTTAAACATGAAACACGGGGAATTCCCTGGCGAACCAGTGGTTAGGACTCTGTGCTTTCACTGCCGAGGGCCCAGGTTCAATCGGGTTCAATCCCTGGTCGGGGAACTAAGATTCCACAAGCTGCATGGTGCAGCCAAAAAGAAAACATGAAACACAATCCCAAGGGAGGCGAGGGAGGTGGGATTGGGGACCAGGGCCAATGCCCTGAGGTGAAGCCCTGTCACTCTGGGCAGCGGCCACCCTCTCTGACACCAAGCGCTCCGGTTCCAGGTGCTTCCTGGGCCGGGATGTGGCATGAAGACCCGGCCCTGGTGGATCCTGCGTACCAGCCCTGGCCCCGCTGTGCAGCCTGGCTCAGCATCCCTTCTGCAGACTGTCTGTGCCAAGCGGGCTTGGCTCTTTCCTGAGCGTTCGGAGAAACATTCTTTCTTGGCATTCTTAGAGTCCTGTCGTGGAAATTTAAATAAAAGAAATTCAGTGTTCGTGGGTCATTGATGGGGTACCTTACTGAGTTTTCCCTCAAGATTAGGGAGAAATGCTCTCCCCAGATTTCTGATATGAGGGACTTACTCGGCTCTGTGACAAGCCAAAGTGGGCAACCTGCTTGGGTTCACCGGCCAGGACGAATTTAACAGGCCTCATCATGGCAATCTGAGTACCTCCCTGCCCTCGAGGGCAACCAAGCACCTGAGAGTCACACAACCTTCCTGGGGTGCCCAGGGAGGGCACCCTGGGCCCCGCCAGGCACACGAGGGGCCCTGCAGCTCTTGTGTGTGACACATCTTCAGTGCACAACTGAGGCCACTCTGGCCCCCTGCAGCCTAAACACTGACATCTTCCCTCTGAGCGGAAGCCTGTGGAAAAGCAGTCAGGAGGGGGCACCGAGGAGAACCGAAGCCCTGCACTGTGCAGAGCCCTGCACAGAGGGCCACCTGCTGCTGCCGTTTCTCCGGCTCAAGTTTAATTAAGTTTTGAATTTTCAGCCAAGTAATGCACTCATACATTTTTGTTTTAACTTTCAGTGCCTGTGTGGCAGTGACAATGACCATCTTCTCATGTTTGTTGACTGACTCAATGAGTTTCTTCCTCAATGGCTTCTGATAGTATCCTTTGCTTATTTTTCTACTGGTTATCCGTCTTTTTCTTCTTGATCTATAGGCGTTCTTTTATGTATGTTCTTCCTGTTTCTTCCTATGTAGCACCATTTACTACTGGAAATAAAGAGGAACCAAAAAGGGGGCGCCATGGAGTCTTCTTTTCTTGAGTTTTCAGATGAGTTATTTCACTGGATATAATGAATACATGATAGTTTTGTAGTTTGAAAGTGATTGATAAAGTTTAATAAATTATTTAATATACTAGAAAGAAGTGGAGGTCTAGGTGACAATATATGTGTTTTACCACAACAGGTAACAGGCACATTTATTTGACGATTTGGGAGAGATTTCTTCTAATAACACACATTTAGAAGTTTAAGCAATTAATGCAGATGACTTGAAAGTTATTGGTCTTCCCTGGTGGCATGGTGGTTAAGAATCCGCCTGCCAATGCAAGGGACACGGGTTCGAGCTCTGGGCCGGGAAGATCCCACATGTCGCGGAGCAACTAAGCCCGTGGGCCACAACTACTGAGCCTGTGCTCTAGAGCCCACGAGCCACAACTACTGAAGCCCACGTGCCTAGAGCCCGTGCTCCGCAACAAGAGAAGCCACCGCGATGAGCAGCCTGCGCACCACAATGAAGAGCAGCCCCCGCTCGCCGCAACTAGAGAAAGCCCGCGTGTGGCAATGAGGACCCAGAGCAGCCAAAAACAAATAAATAAATAAATATATTTAAAAAAAAAAAGAAAGTTATGAGCAGCCCAGAGAGACAGCCCCTTCGATGCTTTAACACCACTTCCCACAAGCGGCGAAGCGGGAAGGACTCTAAGTTATCTGTGTGCGTGTGTGCACATGCACACATGTGAGAGGGGTCTGGAACAAAGCCTACCAGGTTCCAGCAGGCCCATGCATTTGAGGCCCAAGCCATGGCGCCTGGGGCTCAACTGATTCCTCATTTCTTCTTTCTGGGTTATTTCCTTCTCCCCAGATACGTCCTCCACAGGCTCCTCTCAGGGGAGGGGTCTGTTGGTTGAAAGCACTGTGGTTACTGGGCCCCTCGCAGGGTCAGCCCTTCTCGGTTTCTCAGGCCAGTGTCTCCTGGTCTGGCACACAGACCTCCACAGGCCTCTTTCTCCCCAAGGTCCATTCCTGGCTGACCTCGTGCTGTCCTGTGGCTCAGACTCCTGCCCTCTGCTGAAGACTCCCATCCGGCTTCTCCCTCAAACTCCACATTTAGATGTGCAAGCTCAGACCGGATGTCGGCATGGAAATGGGGAACAGGCATCTAAAATCTAAGCCCGTCCGTCGAGTCTCCACGCCCATCCAGCTGCCCAGGCCTCAAACCCTTTAGGGAATCCTGGCTCCCAATGTCTCCAGATCTGATGCTTTTCCTCAGTGCCCTCCCAACCCCCGCCCATCCTGATCCAGTCCCCACCCAGCCTCACTCCTCCTCACCAGCCCCTGCTCCCACCCTCACCCACCTGTGCCTCTCACCCAGGATGGAGCTTGTCACTAAGAGCGAACTTAGAACTCGTGTCACCTCATGGCATAACAGACCGTCCATCTCTTACCTGACTCTCTATTAACTTACTTTAAATAAACTGAAAAGACAAACTACACACTGGGAGACTATATTTGCAAATCATCCAACAGATAAGGATTAGTATATAGACTTTATAAAACTCCCATATCCTTTAAAGAAACTGAACATTAGTAATTTAAAACAACACACAGACACACATGCACAGCTATAAGGCACATGTGATACATTTCATCAAATAACCAAACTGGCAGAAGTTTCCAGTTGTATTGAAACTCTTGTGAAGAACAGAAAAGTAAGAATGTTCCCCAAGGCAGAAACACAGGCTAAACCCCAGCCAAGACCAGCGTGCACACCTACTCAGAGTGTGACTTGGCGGGAGGACAGTCAACGTCCAACCAGCCAGGAATGGGGTCTCCACACGTGGTTGTCAGGGTAGAGTCAGAAGCAGCACTAGACAGAATTCAACACCTACTCTGAGTAAAACTCAGGAAAGTAGGAGGAGAAAGAACTCCTCTAGGAGTTCCCTGGTGGTCTAGTGGTTAGGATTCGGTGCTTTCACTGCCTGTGGCCTGGGTTCAATACCTGGTCAGGGAACTGAGATCCCATGAGCCACGCAGTGTGGCCAAACAAACAAACTTACCTAAACTGATGAAGAGTCTGTATTAGGTCAAATTATATGAAATTGCTGGTATCTGACCACTATTGACCTATAAAATGGCAATTTTGTATGGTTCAACATAATACTAAAGCCTACAGCAAACATACTACCTGAAGATAAAAAATGGGAAACGCATTCTCTCTAAACCAGGACGAATGTGTGGGTGCCAGCCACTCAGTTTTCCTCCATGCTGTGTGGGGTCCTGCCCAGGACAGTGGGGTGAGAAAAGATGAATGGTGTGGGGCCAGAAAAGGAAGCAGTCCAGTCCTTACCCCAGACGCTACGTCCATCAACACACAAAAGCAAAGAGAAATACTGACACACGTGTTGGCATCAATCAGTTCAGAAGAGTTAATAGATACAAAATCATTTTACAAAAGTCAACTCTGTTCCAAATGACCAGCAACAGTAGGAAAGTGTAAGTTTAAAGGGATGTTGAAGAGAAACAGACTGGTACAGCTATTAGACAGACTATTATTCATCAATAAAAAGATGAGCTCTCAAGCCACGAAGAGACATGGAGGAACCTTAAGTGAAGGACGCCCATCTGAGAAGGCTACTTGTTGTTTGATTCCAACTCTGTGACATCCTGGAAAAGGCAAAACCATGGACACAGGAACAAGATCAGTGGTTGCCAGGGGTTGAGGGTGATGAATAGTGGAGCACAGAGGAGTTTTAGGGCCGTGAAAGTGCTCTGCGTGATGCTATAAAGATGAGCACGTGCCATTATACACTAGTCCAAACCCGTAGAAAGTATGCCCAGAGTGGCCCCTGATGTAAACTGTGGACTGTGGTGATGATGTGTCAGGGAAGGCTCATTGATTCTAACAAATTAACCACTTTGTTGGGGGTTGCTGATGACACGGGAGGCTGTGCACGTGTGGGGGCAGGAGGTACACGGGAACTCTCTATACTTTCTGCTCAGTTTTGCTGTGAATCTGAAACTGCTCTGAAAAATGAAGCCTATTTATTAAAAAAATTTTGATAGCAACAGAAACAGATGACTATATTTTGTTGACCTCTGAAATACCTATATGTGACACACTGTAAAGGATCTTTGTGCATTGTCTGAAGGTATAGGCCAGTATAACAACTTGACAGTGTCATTCAACAATATCTAAGGAAGATAAAATGTACACAGCCTAGAACACAGCAATTCTGATCCTAGGTCCATGCCCGAGAAACTTCTGCACATGAGGACATCTGTAACAATGTTCACACCAAAGAAATGGTAACTGACCCTAAATGCCCATCAGTAGAAGAATGGATAAGTAAATGTTTGTGTATTCACAAAATAGAAAGAAAATACACCAACTTGTGTCTAGACCTGGGGTCGGCAAAGCACAACTTGTAGACCAAATCCTGCCCACCACATTTTTTGGTACAGCCTATGAGCTAAAAATAGTTTTTACATTTTTAAATAGTTGAAAAAAATCAAAAAAGAAGAAAAATATTTCATGACATGAAAATTATGAAATTAAAGTTACAAGGTCCATAAACTTTTACTGGAGCACATCCATGCCCACCTGTTTACATATCTACTGTGCTGGCATTCAGGACAAATGCAGAGTTGAGAAGTTGCAACAGAGACTCTGGCCCTTACAGGCCGGAATATTCACTATTTGGTCCTTTACAGAAAAGGTTTGCCAATTCCTGAACTAGAGCTACATGTACCAACATATATACAGTTGACCCTTGAACAACACGTGTTTGAACGGGGTGGGTCCCCTTATACGCAGAGTTTTTTCAATAAATATGCAGTACAGGACTACATGATCCATAGTTGGTTGAATCCACGGATGCAGAACCACGGATACAGAGGGACGACTGTAAAGTTAAACGTGGATTTTCGACCACTGGTGGGGGGTCCGTGCCCCTAACCCCCACGATGTTCAAGGGTCAACTGTGTACATCAGAAACACAGTGTTGAATGAGAGCATGTGTACAGAACGATGTACACACAGCTGGCTGTGATTTACACAGATTCTTCAAATATCTGCTGAGAGAGAGAAACACCAGACTCGGGAAAGTCTGAAAGGACCATGGATACTGGGGGCAGAACACTCAAAGGGGTTTTAACTTACAACATTTTGCTTATTAAGTTGGATGGTGTACACACAGGTTTCATTATATTAGTCTTTTTATCTTAGAAGTCTAAAAATACTTAAAATAAAAATAAATACATAAATAACAATATCCACCCAACAGAGAATAAATGGGAAAGAACAACCAAGAAAATTTTGTAAAGGAACAGAAACAAGGGCAAGCTGTTATATGTATTTGTAACTTATTAAAATATTACAAAGCTATGGTATTCAGAGCAGGACAGCACCCGCTCAGGAGCAGACAATTCACTGGAACTGTACAGAAAGTAAATGCAGAACCCGAACCTAACAATGCTGCAGCATCAGTCCCATCGCCTACAAAGCAAGGGCCTAACTTCTCAAAAATGCCAATGTTGTGAAAGACAAAGAAGGGCTGAGAAGTCGTCCAGGCTGAAGGAGACATGTGCACATACACGTGTGGGCTGGATGCCATACAGGTCCTGGACGGCCTGCTTGTTGGAGGAGGATGGCTGAAAAGAGGTGACTGGCAAAATCTGAACATAGAATATGTATTAAATTCTAGGACTGCATTAATGTTATGTTTCCTGATTTTGATAATTTATATTTTACTGCAGCTATATGTCAGGAAGTGTCCTTGTATTCTGACATACAGGGGCTTGATGTCTGCAACTTAGATAGATCTACTTATTTCTCTAAAATGTGGAGGAAGCAGAGGGAGGGAAGAGAAAGAATGATAAAGCAAATGTAGCAAAAAGTTAACAATTGGTTAATCTAAGTGAAGGGTATACGTGCTATTCTTGCAACTTTGTGTAAATTTGAAGTTATTTCAAAATAAAAAATTAAACACAAACATAAGCAAGAGTATAGATTTTTAGTACATGATAAAAATGTCAATTCAAAATCAGTGAGAAAAAGGAGGATAATTACTTACAGGGTACTATGACAATTAGTAAAATAGAACAACTAGAGAAACAGATGAATATTTACCTAAACTCAAAATACAGAAAAAACCTCTAAGCCAGAAAACAGTGAAATAAACCTTTAAAGTAGACTGACAGGGTTCATTAGATGAAAAAAAAGTTATCTGTGGATTTTTTAAAAAAAGAAAAATTAAAAGGCAAATGGCAAGTTTGAGAAACATGTGTAACAGAGAAGGAGCAATTTCCTTAACACATAAAGAACCCCTACAAACTAACAAGAAAAATACAAACACAAAAGTAGAAAAATTAGCTAAAAACATGCATAAATAACCCACAAAAGAAGAAATATAAATGGCTGATAAATAGATTAAAAATTTTAACATTGCTCGGAATATAAGACATTTTTAAAAGACGCATTTTTTAAACTATTATGTTGGTAAAGATTTAGAAAATAATACCTAGGTAGGTAAAGCTATATAATAAAACATATATAGATTATACTTTGTAATTTTGAAAAATAGCAGGAAACACACTGATATGTTACCGGTAACTATGTTGAAATGTTAAAAGTTGGAAACTTTTAAAATTGTGTTTACTGTATTTTGAAGTTTCTGTTATGAAATGAAGTATTTAAGCAATCAGTAAAAAGTTATTAAAAATAAGTTTCTTACGTAAAGGAGTGTTACCTGAGTTGTGAGACGGGGTTGCAATGGTCCCAAGCGTGCATCAGGTGCCTCACCTGAGCCCTGGGCCTCAGGGGTAGGAAGGGGGTGATGAGGTGGCTTCCCTATAAATGAGATGAGGGAAATGGTTTGTCCTCTGTGTGCACATCACTTGGGTTTCTCTCGTGCTGAATACAAATACTCAAGAAGAACAGTATGTACCTCTTCAAAACCAAAGTCACTTCTCTTTCAAGAGAACTTGGGGGGTGGACACCTGTGACTTGTACAACACACACCAGCATTTCAGCGACTCCAGAACACACAGAAGCCTTCCACAGCAGCACATACCCCTTATGCAGCTTCTCAAAGTGGCAGTCACGAGCCATCCATTAAGAGACCCAAAGACATACCCTCTCCGCAGCAGAGAAAAATAAGAAGCAAAAGTTTAAGTATATACACTTGAGGATTATTCTTGCAATCAATGCTTCAGCAGTCTTCTTTGAAAATAGGCATAAACATCTTAGATTAACTTTATCTAAAACTTTTTTTTGCGGGGTCGGGGGGACTAACTTTGTTTTGCATGACACAGAAACAACCAACTGTAACTTCTCAGTTGCACTGTTCTTGCTATGAACTCTCATCAGATCTTTCACTTTTGAAAATTATTAGTAAGTTAACCATGGCCATGTTAAGTCTTTGTCATCTCCGTGGACAAAAAAAATGTTGTCTGCCATTTCAATAAACAAAGAATGTTGCCTGCCACCAAGCTATCAGCCACTGCAGCCACCCCAACTGTGCACCCTGAGGGGATTTGGGATGGAGAAAAACTGGATACTGTCCCTACATAGTTAAGATGCATATCAAAGGAATGATTTCAATGGGCCCAAGGTCTTGCATCTTCCCATACGTAGAAAGGCACTAACATCCTCGAGATGTCTGCTTTTTGTGATTAGCAGTGATCTTTTGATGTCTGGCTACACATATATTGTTTCAGCAAAAACTCCTACATATTCTGTGTCCTCCCTGACCTCTTTGGAACAGTCTCTCAGAGCCATCTGACAGGCTACCTTCCCGGACTACAGTCCTCAGTAATGTTCTTGAATAAAACATAATTCTCAACTTTTAGGTTGTGCATTTTTTCTTCAGCGAACATCTACAAAGAGTTTGTTTACTTTAATGGAATAAAAAATAAAAGAAAGAAAGAGAAGAAAAAGGAGAGAAAGTTTTACAGTCAGGTCAGCACAGTGGGAAAAGACTGTGCTACAGGCAATTGCTTAGACCACCGTGAGGCCATCCCAGTGGACTGACTCAGGATTTCCAGAACTCTAGTCAAGAAGCAGATGGACCGTTGAGACCTCGGAACCAAGACTGAGAGGAACAAGGATTAACCACCTAGGATTGAAGGAACCAATGAGGGACGATGCAGCTGTTGTTGGGAACACTATAGATGTGATTTTAATGCTCTCCTTTCTAGATATGCAAGGTTTTTCCCCTTAAGCTGTCTGTAGTCCATACACATTTAGTGGTCTCTGGTTTTGTAAACTGAAATGAAACATTTCTAAGTGGTATCTTGTTCTCCCTGCCTGAGTCCTCCAGAACTCAGAAACTCCTGTTGAGTATTCTTACTTGCTTGGCAATATCGTAATCTGCATAGGTTCAAAGAGAATCTGTCCTTGTTTTTACCAGGTTTTGACTGGAAATGTGGATTATGCAGCCAAGGCCCTGCCTGGGTGGCCAGAGTTGAGAATGATACTCATTTAATCATCAGGACCCATTGCCTGTAAGGATCTGTGGTTGACTTCATGGAGCGATGCTCACAAAGCCCTCCCGGGAAAACTGCCAGGTGCCAGGCTCACAGAGGGTTAAGGAAGGTCATCTCCTGGCAGGTCCAGGAACCTCATAGTATTTTGGAAACCTCAAGAAAAAAGGAATTTTCTCAAAATCACCAAGCAGGTGAAACATGGTGAGTTCTTGGCTTCCTGGACTCAGGACAACAAACAAGAAGCTTTCAAAAGTCCAATCTGAAATCGTGATGGAAAGTTCCAGCAAAGCAAACTCAAGAAGGCTAACACTGTGAATTAACACTCTTGCTGCGCCTATGGAAACGATCAGGCCAAATGAGACCAGCCTTGTTTTGTGATCAAGAATAGTCTTTGAGATTATTTTTCTCTTTTCCTTTTTTCTTTTGGCCACACTGTGCGACTTGTGGGATCTTAGTTCCCCGACCAGGAATTGAACCCAAGCCCTCAGCAGTGAAAGTGCAGAGTCCTAACCATTGGACCGCCAGGGAATTCCCCGAGATTATTTTTTTATCAAAAGCTGAGAAACTGTAGGGAGGGACTTCTCTGGTGGCACGTGGTTAAGAATCCGCCTGCCAAAACAGGGGACACGGGTTCGAGCCCTGGGCCGGGAAGATCTCACATGCCGCGGAGCAACTATGCCTGAGTGCCACAACTCCTGAGCCTGCGCTCCAGAGCCCACAAGCCACAACTACTGAGCCTGCATGCCACAACTACTGAAGCCTGTGCACCTAGAGCCCGTGCTCTGTATCAAGAGAAGCCACCGCAGTGAGAAGCCTGTGCACTGCAACGAAGAGTAGCCCCTGCTCACTGCAACTAGAGAAAGCCCATGCGCAGCAATGAAGACCCAATGCAGCCAAAAATAAATAAATAAATTAAACAAAAAGAAACTGTAGGGAAAAAACTGTGTTTCAATGGAAACTGCATTGCCTACTGTACACCCTGAGGAGCTATCAGGTTCTTGCCTCTCATTGTGCCTGAACTACTTTACAACTCTGGAAGTTGACAGACACGCAAACTACACCTTGTCCCTTGGAGTTTTCATGGGCTCCCCCTCTCCCCTTTAGAGAAACCAGTTCTGCCTCCATTTGCAATTCAATTCCTTTACTCCATATAAATTTGTGTTCTTTTGATTTTTCCTTGGAATTGCTTATAACATGTGACTGGTTTCCTCACTGTTTAATAAATAGAAGAAAATTCTAAACACGGGATCATATTCATATCTGTTTGAGAACCATATTTTACTCCTTTCTGAAAATTACTTTTTAAAACCTGGTTAAAGAAATATTATTAAATGTTATTAAACATCAGAAAGGACACTGAATAATATGAACCATGATAAGCTATTAACTGTCATGAACACTTCTGCTCTAAGTAACACGGCATGAAAATTGATACAACACAATGGTGAGGAGGAGAAGTGGACAGAAATACAAGAGCAGTGCAAGATTTTAACACAAAGATCATGGTTCTTGGCATTTCAAGTTGATGAGTATAAAGAAGTTTAGATAGAATGTTAATAATTATATTTAAGCTGAGGCGTCCCAGCACTGGAGCCTACAGGCTGTTGGGTGGGGCTGGGTCTTGGTGCCAGGGTGGTGGCCTCCAGGAGAGCTCACGCCAGTGGGTGTTCCCTGGTGTCTCCGCCACCAGTGTCCTTGTCCCCACAGTGAGCTGCAGCTACCTCCCACCTCCTCGGAGACCCCCCAAGACCAGCAGGATAGTCTTTGGTATTTTGCTCATTTGTTCATCCATGTGAACATAAAATCCAGTTTGTCCAGCTCCTTGAAAAAAATATGCTGGAATTTTGATCAGTTTGAGAATTGACGTCCTCAAAAAAGTAAACTCTCTGTATTAGTGGACATACTATATCTCTGTTTATCTAGGTCTTCTTTAGCATCTTTAATAAAACTGTAATTTTTTTCCAATAAGAAAAAAATATATTTAACAAGGCTGCCTAATAGAACAGAATCAAAAGTAGACTTCAACTCATGCTTAAAAATAACTGAAGGAATTCTTTTTAAAATAAATTTATTTATTTATTTTTGGCTGAGTTGGGTCTTTGTTGCTGCACGCGGGCTTTCTCTAGTTGCGGCGAGTGGGGGCTACTCTTCGTTGCGGTGCGCGGGCTTCTCATTGTGGTGGCTTCTCTTGTTGCGGAGCACGGGCTCTAGGCGCACAGGCTTCAGTAGTTGTGGCTTGCGGGCTTAGTTGCTCCGCGGCATGTGGGATCTTCCTGGACCAGGGCTTGAACCCACGTCCCCTGCATTGGCAGGTGGATTCTTATAACCACTGCGCCACCAGGGAAGCCCACTAAAGGAATTTTGAAACTCTCTCTTGTGAAAATTAACCAAGGGAATCTCACTAAGATGGAGTGGGAGACCAGAAGGGGAGCCCTTATGCATGTCCCACTCACATCAACACAGATCCTAACAGAAGAGACTACCTTGCATCTCCAGACGGAAGTGACACTGCTTTACTGCTGCCTGTGGGAGGAAGCTATTCTCCTTGCCTGGCAGCAGCCCAACCAATGAGAGATCATTACAGCTCAGCCAATGAAAAACCACTACACTTTGAACCCCCAGTTTCCTCCAATGGACTGTTTATAACGGCTCCTCACAATGTCCCCTTCTCCTCTATAAAAGAGTTTCCTCTCTTTTGCTTTACCCGACTTGCATGTGGTTCACCATAGTTGTATGCTCTGAACTGCAATTCTTTGCTGCTCCTTAATAAACTCGTTTTGCTGGTAAAAATAACTGTTTTAGGTTAACATTACATGGAGGTCCCACCGAGATCCAGAGCAGACCCCTGACAACCCCAAGGCTGGTGAGCAAACAGGTGTGGTACCAACAGAGCCCACTGAACTCACTGTTTTTCTAGTCACCCCTGGAGTTTGAGGGTAAGTTTTTCTCCTGGATCTGAGCTCCACTCTTTTTGCATTTGGAAGCTCTCTAGGCTTTATCTGGGATCTGTTCAAAGGCTTCATCCTTTTTTGTTAAGGCCTTCTTTTGTCTGTGAGTACTCATTTGGCACTTCAGCCTGACTTGAAATCAGGCTGTCCCTACTGGAACTGTGCTGGCATTTGGTCCAATTCCTTTTGGAACTGGGCTGTTCCTATTTGGAACTGTGCCATTCAGCCTCTGGCCTGATTCCGCTGGGATCAGGCTGTCCCTACTGGAACTGTGCTGCTATTTGGCCTGCAGGCTGTTTAAGAATTACAGCTTTGCTTTAGAGAAAAAAACAAAAAAACCTCTCGAAAATGGGATCCCAATTATCTAAATGTCTTGAGGGCACCCCACATTCAAGGACCCTGTCTGATTCTATGTTTAAAAACCACAGCCCCTCCTCCTGCACATTTCTACGGGGAAATTTCAGGCTCCCCAAACTTACCTTTCTTAAAACTATATTAGCCATAGCTCTGAAATCATCAAAATTAAACTGGGTGCCTCTTTTGGTTGCTATTTTGAGGCTTCCAAACATTATCAAGAATTTAAAATTGCTTCCCTGCAAATACAATAATTGCATTAACTGAGGCAAACAAACAAAGAAAGACAAAATGGCTCTGAAGTCTCATGCTCAACTCTCCAACTTCTCTGTCCCTGGTGTCATCTTGTTCATCCTTCCACCCCTGCTTCTTTGTCTCAGGCTCTGCCACCCTCTGAACCTATCAGAACCTGCCCTTTAAAGTGAAATATTCTGAGGGTTCAAAGAGACCCCAGATTACTTATGTTCCCTTGAGGAAGGGTGAATTGCCAGACGCAGTTAAAGACTTTCCTAAAGTAACTGAGGGCCCCCATAGGTTTGCTGGAGAATTTAGCATAGTTATTCAAACCTACCAGTCTGGTTTCTCAGATTTATATCAGTTAGTTTACATGCTTTTTGAGGGGCAAGCCAAACACTGGATGAAATTAGCCCGACGGAAACACCCTGGAAGGGATTTAGAAAAACAAACCCCTAGCTTCTGGCAAGAGGTCAGAACGCGCTGAAAACCTCCACCAGCAATTACAGTCGTCTTTCCTAAGCCTGTTGATGGGAACAAAATTCAGGTTTTCACACAAAAATCTGATGAACCTGTTCATGACTATTATAATTGACTTCACATTGTTTTTAAAGAAAATTCTGGTCTTCCTTCAGATGTTGAAACCACTCAGATACCCCTTATCTCCAAACTTACGAATGGGCTGAACCAGGATCTTTCTCTTTTTCTCTTTTAAAAGGACAAGTGTGGAATGGGAAATTATGTCCACTCTAGATTTAGTTAACTTGGCAAATTAGCTCACTCGAATCCTAGATGAGTCACCTAAAAGAAAGACCACTAAATTCTTAATCTTCAACTCCCGAAAATGAAGGCCCCTTAACGAAACCCAAAACCTTCTAGTTTCTGCTATTACTGTAAAGAGCCAGGACACTGGAAAGAGTGTTACAAGTTTAAGCATTTCGGGCATCTTCAGCCCTCTAACCAGCCTCTCCAATATCCTCTTAACTCCCAATGAGGGGCTCCAAGGAATGACAGAGGCTCTCCCAATCCTCTCCTTGAATCAGCTTGGAGAAACCACTCTCCAGATTGGGAACGAATCTCTCTTTCCTTACAGACACCAGACCACACTCTCAGCGCTCAGCCTCACTGCTAGAAAGGAGCCCCTGCCTCAAAATACTAAAATGGTCCAAATAGTGGGGGATCTCTAATGAACCTCAACAGGGTCCTGTTCTGAACCTATTCCCTTTTGCTTAGACCCTTTAAGAGATACACACCCTCTTCTCCTTAGCTCCTCCGTCCTTATTCATTTAATAGGCTGAGACTTCTTGGAAAAGTATCATGCCCGAACTTCTTTCTCCCAAAAGGGAGAAATAGTTCTAAAATTTGACAGCTGCCATCAAAATAGCCAACCAGGTGAATTAAATGACCCTTTGACATCTTTTATTTGCTCTGTCTCCAACGGTTCTGGAATTGATTCTGGAAACACTGATCATTTGTCCCTATTGAATCAGCTACCACCCTCCTTATGGGCAAACTCTCCAATTGGTATTGGCAAAATCCACAGTGTACCTCCCATCAAGATTCAAATAGATCCCTCAAAACCTCTCCCCAAGTAAAAAAGCCCTTCAAGGTATAAAGTCCATAATAGAAGACTTTGAGGCTCATGGCCTCATTATCCCCTACAGTAGTTCCTGTGGTACTCCTATTTCACCTGTGAGAAAACCCAAGTTTCCTCTCTTGTTTTACTGGACTTACACGTGGTTCACCATAGCTGCATGTCCTAAATGGCAATTCTTTGCTGTTCCCAAATAAACCCCTTTTGCTGGAAAAATAACTGGCCATTTTTTTGTTTTAGGTGAACACTCCTAATCTAACTTGAGTGAAATAGAAAACCTGAGCCCATAGGGGCATAACATCTGGCAACTAATCACCCTGATAATATTATCCCTCAAAATCCGTGGGACATGGCCAAAGTGATACTCAGATGGGAAGTTCGCACCTTAAAAAATGCAATTACTGGTCTCCCCTGATGGCACAGTAGTTAAGAATCCACCTGCCAATGCAGGGGACACAGGTTCGAGCCCTGGTCCGAGAAGATCCCACATGCCGCAGAGCAACTAAGCCCGTGAGCCACAACTACTGAGCCTGCGCTCTAGAGCCCACGAGCCACAACTACTGAGCCCGTGTGCCACAACTACTGAAGCCTGTGCGCCTAGAGCCTGTGCTCCTCAACAAGAGAAGCCACCTCAGTGAGAAGCCCGCACACCACAACGAAGAGTAGCCCCCGCTCGTTGCAACTAGAGAAAGACCGCACACAGCAATGAAGACCCAATGCAGCTAAAAATAAATAAACAAATAAATAAATTTATATATATAAAAAAATGCAATTACTAAACAAGAAAGAATGAAATAAATGTTTAAGAAATTAGGGAAAGAACAATAAAATAAACTCAAGGAAAGGAATGAATAAAGATGAAATGGAAACTTCTGGTAAAGACACAGGAATCTACCCATTGGCTCCAAGCAGTCACCTTTGAGGAAACCCCCTGGGAGATAGCAGAGAAATTTTAAAACACACACACACACACACACACACACGCACGTAAATAAACACATCTAACATGCTCCAGAAGAGATTAAAAAGAAATAGGAAGAAGTGGTATTTAAAGAAACAATGGGTGAATGGATAAAGAAGATGTGGCACATATATACAGTGGAATATTACTCAGCCATAAAAAGAAACAAAATTGAGTTATCTGTAGTGAGGTGGATGGACCTAGAGACTGTCATACAGAGTGAAGTAAATCAGAAAGAGAAAAAAAAATACCATATGCTAACACATATATATGGAATCTAAAAAAAAAAAATGGTTCTGAAGAACCTAGGGGCAGGACAAGAATAAAGATGCAGACGTAGAGAATGGACTTGAGGACATGGGGAGGGGGAAGGGTAAGCTGGGACGAAGTGAGAGAGTGGCACTAACATATATACACTACCAAATGTAAAATAGATAGCTAGTGGGAAGCAGCTGCATAGCACAGGGAGATCAGCTCAGTGCTTTGTGACCACCTAGAGGGGTGGGATAGGGAGGGTGGGAAGGAGACACAAGAGGGAGGAGATATGGGGATGTATGTAAATGTATAGCTGATTCACTTTGTTATACAGCAGAAACTAACACACGATAGTAAAGCAATTATACTCCAATAAAGATGTTAAAAAAAAAAAAAAAAAAAAGAAACAATGGGGACTTCCCTGGTGGTGCAGTGGTTAAGAATCCACCTGCCAACGCAGGGGACACAGGTTCGAGCCCTGGTCTGGGAAGATCCCACATGCCGCGGAGCAACTAAGCCCGTGTGCCACAACTACTGAGCCTGCGCTCTAGAGCCCACCAGCCACAACTACTGAGACCCCGTGCCACAACTACTGAAGCCCGTGTGCCTAGAGCCCGTGCTCTGCAACAAAGAGAAGCCACTGCAATGACAAGCCCACGCACTGCAACGAAGAGTAGCCCCCACTCGCCACAACTAGAGAAAGCCCACATGCAGCAACGAAGACCCAACACAGCCGAAAATAAATAAATAAATTTATTTAAAAAAAAAGAAACAATGGCTGAGAATTTTAAAGAATGGAAAAAAAAAAACCCAAACCCAACCAACCACAAGTCTTAAGATTTAAAAAACATCCTGATTCCAGAGCAGGTAAAATTAAAGCAAAGCAACTCTCATGTAGACACAGGATGGTAAAACAGGAGCACAAATGGATTAGAGGAAATAAATCTGAGAGCAGCTAGAGAGGAAAGGGAGGCCACCCACAAGGAAGGGGCTTGTACTAATGCTGGCTTCTCAGAAGATAGCAGGGTATTGTCGTTTTTTTTTTTTTTAATTTATTTATTTTTGGCTACGTTGGGTCTTCGTTGCTGTGCGCGGGCTTTCTCTAGTTGTGGCAAGCGGGTCTACTCTTGGTTGCAGTGCGCGGGCTTCTTACTGCAGTGTCTTCTCTTGTTGTGGGGCACAGGCTCTAGGTGCGCGGGCTCAGTAGTTGTGGTGCACGGGCTTAGTTGCTCCGCGGCGTGTGGGATCTTCCCGGCCCAGGGCTCGAACCCGTGTCCCCTGCATTGGCAGGTGGATTCTTTTTTCTTATTTATTTATTTATTTTATTTATTAATTTTTGGCTGCGTTGGGTCTTCGTTGCTACGTGCAGGCTTTCTCTAGTTGCAGCGAGTGGGGCTACTCTTCGTTGCGTTGCGCAGGCTTCTCATTGCGGTGGCTTCTCTTGTTGCCGAGCAAAGGCTCTAGGCACGCGGGCTTCAGTAGTTGTGGCTTGCGGGCTCTAGAGTGCAGGCTCAGTAGTTGTGGTGCACGGGCTTAGTTGCTCCGCGGCACGTGGGATCTTCCCAGACCAGGGCTCAAACCCATGTCCCCTGGATTGGCAGGTGGATTCTTAACCACTGTGCCACCAGGGAAGTTGCTATTGTCTTTAAAGAAGTTGTAAGAAAATGCTAATCAGAGGTCTCTTTCCAGCTACGCCATCGCTCTAGAAAGTGGTCAAAATAAAATCATTTTATGAAGACAAAGAGTTTATTGCCCACAGGCTCTTCTTGAAGGAAAGACTAGATCCCTGAACATCAGTTCCTTTCCCCCACAGGCCCTCAGAAGAGATGCGTGAAATCATGCACTACCCAGGGCTCCCGAGGGTCCTAGAGAAGCAGAGTGTGGCAGGTTGCTGACAGCGAGGGGCAAACATGCCAAGAGTTCATAAAATGTGACTGAAAATCACTGCTTCTAAATTAATATCATTTACAGTAGGATTGGAGATCCTTATGTATTATCATAATTAATTAACTAAATGTAAAGAGGTATTTTACTATTTATGTAAGTGTGCCCAATAAACAGCATTGGGTTAGCCAGCTAACTTAAGAAAAAATAAAGGTAGATCCCTAATTTGTTCTTTTTTTTACTAAATCATTTCTAGATGAATCAAAAATTCAGCAGGAAGAAAGTTGGGGGAAGGGACAAAAGAAATTCAGCAGGAAAACTACATGACAATGAGATACAAATGGCCAAAACACACACACACAGAGAAATGTAAATACAAATTAAAACCATGAACTATTTTTACCTAACTAAATTGGCAAAAACCATTTTCTAATGAATGTTTAGTTTCTGTGAAGCTGTGGTCAAATAGGCACTTTACTGTTGTAAAAATGCCTGAGACGCGCTTTGGTGGGGGGTAGGGGCGGACTGGGGGCACGACCATGCCCTCCTGCGAGGCTGGCTACAGCATGAGTGCCGAGCCGCAGGACAGACATGTGATTCTGGCGTGGAGTCTCCTCCCAGCAGGGCCAGCGAGGGAATGAGTGCAGAGCGAGGCGGGGGCCACATGGAGTTCCAACGTGAGGGCGCGTGTGACAGTGCGAACACACACCCCAACAGACAGACAGGCGCCAAAATGCAGATGAGTTCTAGTCAGTAATTTGTGCTTTCCAGTATAAGTTAACAATTTCTCAGCATTCATTTACATTTTTATAGTGAGCAAACAGCCTTTTCATAATCAGAATAAAAGAAGATCTTTTAAGAAGTGCTGGCTATGGGACTTCCCTGGTGGCGCAGTGGTTAAGAATCTGCCTGCCAATGCAGGGGACACGGGTTCGAGCCCTGGTCCAGGAAGATCCCACATGCCATGGAGCAACTAAACCCGTGTGCCACAACTACTGGGCCTGTGCTCTAGAGCCGGCGAGCCACAACTACTGAAGCCCACGTGCCTAGAGCCCGTGCTCCACAAGAGTAGCCACCACAATGAGAAGCCCACGCACCACAACGAAGAGTAGCCCCCGCTCACTGAAACTAGAGAAAGCACACGCAGCAACAAAGACCCAACACAGCCCCAAAAAAAAAAAATTAATAATAATAAATTAATTAATTAAAAAAAAAAGAAATGCTGGCTATCAAAGGCTACATACTGTATGATTCCAACTCTATGACATTCTGGAAAAGGCTAAACTATGGAGACAGTGAAAAGATGAGCGGTTGTCAGAAGTTAGGAGGGAGGGAGGATGACCAGGTGGAGCACAGAGGGTCCAAACCCGCAGAACGTACACCACCAAGGTGAACCCTGATGTAAACTACGGACTCTGGCTGACGCTGTGTCAAAGCAGCTTCACTGATTACGACAAAGGTACCATCTAGAGTGGATGTGGATGACGAGGGAGGAGTGCGTGTGCGGGGTCAGGGAGTGTGTGGGAAAGCTGTGTCTTCTGCTCAGTTTTGCTGTGAACCTAAAACTACCCCCCCAAAATAAAGTCTTTCAAAACTGTTAGATGTTAAGATCCTTAGAACCAACACTTCAAGGAATCCTAGCTGTATACTATAGATTAGGAAAACATCATGTGCAGTTCCAATTTCTGGCAAAAGCTGAATTGGCAGCAGGAGGAAGAACAAAGTAGGAGAGAGGTGGGCCAAGTTGAAGTCCACTCAGTTTGGCTGCATGACCTGCCCTTTTCTGGCCCTCCACCGTGCAGGCCTGCTCAGGCTGTGCTGGCTTCCATCATGGTGTTGGCCTCACCCACAGCAGACGGTGTGATGGCCTCTCAGAAGTGAGGGGTGAGCACTCAGAGCTGGGCTGACAGGAGTGCAAATGGGGACGGGGCACCTGGGGACAGGTGACTCCCCAGCACTGCCACCCACCCACTCGTCTGGAGAAGAGGTGGGGGAGTGAAGAGCTGAATCAAGGGCCACCTGGGCACCTCTGGGCCACACGCCCAACCACGCACGTCTGCCTGTCTGTAAATGCGGATCCAAAGGCCCGCACCTGAGAGGGAGGGACGTGGCTGGCGCAGGAGCCTGACCCTAGGCTGCGGAGGATGCAGGATGAAGCCAGGGCTAGTGAAGGGGCTGCTCTGCTAGCTCCCTGCGGGGATGAGGTCCCTTCCCAGAGGCAGACAGGCGAGGACAAGCCTTGGGGCAGGGGCAGGTGTACCCACCCTGGGGTCGACCCTGCCTGGTGGCGCTGAAACCAGAGGGAGCCAGAGTGGGTGTGGCTCTGCCTTGGCTGTACCGTCTCACATTTTCAATATTGTCAAGTGATGATAAGATACTTCTGTCACAGCTGGTCATTCTGCACCACTTAATGATCGCAGCCACATGACTGATGACCCGGATAAATCATCTTTGTAAAAAAATGCAGACAGACCAGTCTTGCTCACAGCCTTTGCTATCTCCCTATGTGGAGAGTAGAAACCTACCATCGCACGGTGTTGGGGGAGGGTGGCCTTCCCAAAAGGGAACCAACGGAGTGTGCTGGACATTCTTACAAACCACCAGTGACACAGACGTTCACAGAGCAAACCCCAAACCCTTCACCCCTCTCTTCTCACTCCACTGTCCTCCTCAAAGTGCTGGACGTTCTTCCTTGCAGCCCGCCCTGTATGTGCATGCGTGCACACACACACTCTGTATGTTCACCTGGGGCTCCAAGCACACTGTTTGGCGGGTGGCTCCTCTCACAGGCTGACGCGTCTGGGCTGGCACACACAGCGTGTGGTCAGTAGGCCGAGCTGGTCCTTTCAGTGTCCAGGGCCGCGAGGAAAGGACACAAAGTGAGAATACGCGTTAGGACGTTAGGACCTTTGAAGTAATTTGGAAGGAGCACATTTTTATTGTACTTGACAAAAGAATCATCCACAGCAGACTGGAGCTGAATGGGGAAAGCGGGCTGTCTGTCCCTCTTGTTTGAGAAGCGCTGTGCGGAGATGGCGCCTGGTGGGGAGGCGGGCGCCCTTCATTCTCTTGAGGGCTGAGCAGCATCCAAGTTCCGACTCCGATGTCCCACGGAGGAACATCTGGACCTTCCCAATTACTTTCTTACTGTAATAAAAACGCTGTCAAAAATATCCTTGTATGTACATCTTTTTCAGATCTGTGAGAAAATCTTTTAAAAGGATCTCTAGGGGAAGAGTAGCTTATTCAAAGGGTATGAACATTAAAAAATTTGAGAGATGCAGCCAAACTGCCCTCCAAAAAGGCTTCACCAGTGAAGGTTCCCGCGGAGGCAGGGTGTCCCCCACACTCTCTTGGACAACGAGGGTGGGACTTTTTAGTCTGGGCATGAACTTGATGCTGACTTGCCCTCCTCAGACTCCTGCAGAGGCGCGTGGCGTCCATACCCTTGTCAGTTCCGTGGATTTTCTCCTGGACGTGCCATCCAGAATTTTGCCTGTGATCTGCAGATGCCCATTTTGGGTACTGATTCTTTTTACCTGTCAGGTATGTTGCAAACATTTCCCCAGTCTGTTGTCTTTTATCTTTGTTTACGATGTCTTTTCCTTAGAGATATACTAAGATGTAATGAGGGACTTCCCTGGTGGCACAGTGGTTAAGAATCCGCCTGCCAATGCAGGGGACACAGGTTTGAGCCCTGGCCCAGGAACATCCCGCATGCCGCGGAGCAACTAAGCCTATGTGCCACAACTACTGAGCCTGCGCTCTAGAGCCCGTGAGCCACAACTACTGAGCCCGCGTGCCACAACTACTGAAGCCCGCACGCCTAGAGTCTGTGCTCCGCAACAAGAGAAGCCACCGCAATGAGAAGCCCGCGCACCGCAACAAAGAGCAGCCCCCGCTAGCTGCAACTAGAGAAAGCCCGTGCACAGCAATGAAGACCCAACACAGCCAAAAATATAAAAAATAAATTAAAAAAAAAGATGTAATGACATCAAATCTGTTGATTTTTGACTTTTCCATGTCTACGTGGTTTTAAACTTTTTAAGGGGAGCCTTCCTCATGCTTGGGATTGTTGCAAAGATGCACTGAGTCAATGTGTGCATAGCCAATGGGCAAAGGGCAGTTGGAGCTGAATGCCACATCTCTGCACGTACGGAAGTCTTAGAAAATGAAGGAGATACAAGCACAGATGCAGAAGAAAGTAGAGAGTTATGGGCCACTATATGCCACTCTACGGTAGTACTTTAAAGGCTAGGAACTCTGGATAGATTTCCAGCAAAATGTAAATGTCCAAAATTGATCCAAGAAGAGGCAGAAAATCCATACAGACAAATCACCAGAGAAGAAAATGAAAGGTAGTTAAAAGTCTACCACTAATGAAAACACCAGGCGTGGAAAGTTCTACTGCTGAGGTCGCTCCAACTTTCAGAGAAGGCTGCAAAGTTGGTCACTAGGGATTTGCGGCTTTCTCTGATACTGGGAGGCACAGGGAGCAGGCCTGGGGAGAGGAGTTCAGTCAGATTTGGGCCTGGCGATGGAGGGTCTGCACCGATCAGGGGCTCCTCTACTAGATGGATGGGTGATGGATGAGTGATGGATGGGTGGGTGGGTGGGTGGATGGATGGGTGGGTAGATGGGTAGATAGATGGGTGAATGGGTGGGTGGATGATGGATGGATAGGTAGGTTTATGACTCAAATATCTGGCCACGAGGCCAGCTGATTATAGGACGCCACAATGAGGGGGAAAGACAAGTTCACTGGAATAAAAGGTCAGAGGGAGAGGGAGGCATGGTTGTGATCAAAAAGGTCTGGGGCCTCAAGGGCTGGGAGAGGGAACCCCGGCAGTGGCAGGGCTTGGCACGGAGGCCAAGGTTAAGGAGCAGGAAGGTTCAGATGTGGGAGGGAATGGGGTAGAATTAAGAAATGGAGCCATAAGTGCTGAAGGCCATAAAATGACAGGGGTGCGCCGAGGGGAGCACGAGTAGATGGCATGGCCTTTAAAAGAAATGGGGTTTTTAGTGAACTTGGCAGAAGATGGTCTAGAAGTGCCCCTGAGGAACAAGTAAAGCCAACCTTTCCCCCTCGACCTGTGAAACAGGAGGACCGAACAGAAGGAGGGCTTCATCAAGCGGGTCCTGAGAGATGGAGCCAGTTCCCTGCGAAAGATGCCCACTCCTGCTGTTTGCACACTGATGGTATCTAGAAATACACTGAGCGCTGCTCACCCTTCTTCTTTCGGGGGTGGGTTCTTAGAAGGAAAAAGCCTCTGAGGTAAGTCTCTCCCAAGTCCCCTATGTGCAAAGGCGGATGTTTACAGCAGTCTCAAAATATGACAGGGGCTAATTTTACAGTAAGGTTTGGTTTACCTCTGCATCGCAGGTGCCTGGCACACAGCAGCCACTCAGCAAGATGTCTGTTGAAAACACAAGTGACCTGTCTGCTCCTCCTTAGATTTTCTGGGGTCTCTCGCACCCTCTCCCCTTACCTCTGCTGTTTCCTAGGTTCTCCCAAGTCCCACTTCCAATCACTCGGTAATTTCAGGAGGCTAAATATCAATGTATTAAAAGCTACTATTATCGTACACACAGCTCAGTGCTAGGAAGAGACCGGGGATGGATGTTCCGCCCGACCTCCTTCCCCTTCAGTGGGAAGTGCTTTCTGGGCACTGCAGTGGTTGGGGGTGAGGAGGACTCTTGAGGGAAGCCAAGACTCTAGTTAGCCAAGAGGAAGCATTCTGCAGACACCCCATGGCTCCGAGCTCCTTAGAGGCACACTGCGGTGCTCTGCTTCCAACAGGAAACACAAGCCCGGGGCCTTGCTCCTCAAGGAGGTGAGCCGTCATGGAGAGAGGGGATGGCTTCGTTTCAAGCCGACAACACGGTAGAATCCCAAAGCTCCCAGACTCTGGGATCATTACAGTGACTCAAAGCTCTTGCTGGAAAAGGACAGACAAGCAGAAGCCACAGAAGGTGAGGGGTAAGCTGTGAGAAAGCGGCCTGTGCCTCGGCTGCAGGAAAACCAAGGGGCTTAAGGCAGAGGCAGCGCGAGCGCCACTCAGCCAGGCTGGGTGAGCCGGGGGGGTGCTCGTGAGAACCGGGTGGTGCCAAGGCGCCAGGAGAGGCCCAATGTGTGGTGGCTCTGGGGGGTTCCATGGGCCCCTTTCTCAGGAACCAGCACCCAAGACCCCCACGGGCAGCCTGGGTGTCTGCGGCCCACAGCCCCGGCCTCGGCTGCACCGCACACACTGTCGCCTTTATCCCGAGGAAGCCGAGGCCCGAGCCGGCCTGGGAACCCGGCAGCCTTTGCCGTCACCACAAAGCCGCATAGAAACACCAGCTGCTTTGCTAACCTGCGGTATTTTTCTCACAGATGCTGCCAGAGGAGTGGGTTCACGGAACTCCCACTGCAGAGATGAAGCCGAGCTCTGTGCCTGACTCCTGACCTGGCCGCTCCACAGGGCGGCTCTGTTCTCCCTTCTGAACCCCACACCCCCCACCCCGCCAGCCTGGCCGGCCCTCCTCCCTCAGGCCCTCTTCCGGTCCCCCCACCGCGGCCCTTCTGTTGCCAGCATCCCCAACCACACGGCGCAGGCAATGCTGGGGTGGGGCGGGGGGGGGGGGACACCCACCAGTGAGGTGGCCCAGCTCCGCACGCAGCTGGTTCCCCAGCTCCAGGAGCTGCTCCTTCTCCAGGCGCAGCCGCAGGATTTTCCTGGCTGCCTCCTTGAGCTTCCTCTGGAGTCGGGGCACAGACAGGGCCTGAGGGGGCTGTGCCTCCTGGTCCTCGGTCCCTGCGGGTCCTCCATGTGCCGGGCCCTGTGAACAAACCCACACAGCAGAGGCCATCAGATGAGTCCTGGAGGGGAAGGGGAAGTGGGAGTGAGGGTGCAGATGGTGGGCACCACCGCCAGAACGACTGTCCCAGAACCCACATCGCTGGGTGACGTCCCTCCAACATGATGCATCCATGCCCGCCTTCTCTCTCAGGGGGGCGGGGTTGGGCTGGGGGTGGGCTCTGAATGAAGGCCCTCAAGGCTCCCAGGCCAAGGCCTGCCTGTGCTTGGTTACTCTGTGCCCTGCCCCAATGCCTTTGTGTCTTTCCAGTGACGACAATGAGGAGCCAGCTGGCACCCAGGCCTGGGCTCCCTCCAAAGGTGCCCCCGGGACCCATGAGGGCTCCACGTGTGATCGGACCCCCTTCGAGGGCCCCATGGTCACAGGCTGGGTGCCTGCTGCCCGCCTGGTGTGGAAGGTGGCTGGCAGAGACCCAAAAGGTGGCCTGGGACGGGAACCCAGCCTCCATTACTCTCTTCCCCTTGCCCTGGACGTCTGCACTGCTGGGCCCCTCTGCCCTGGGCCCTTCTCCAACACCTCCCCTGCCCTCATTCACTCAGTCCCTTGCCTTCCCTGCCTCCTCTCTGGCTCCATCCGTCCATACTCCTGTCTCAGTCATTTCTCTACCTGCCATTCAGACTCCCCTCCACCACCTGCAGGCCGGCCCAGGTTTCCCAGCGTCCTGACCCTGACGAAGGTGCCAGAGAGAAAGCAAAGGAGGCCAAGGGAGGGAGCAGTGGCCACCTGGAGCCTCCGCTTCTGGGCCTGGAGGCTGCCTTGGGCCAACACCCGAGGTCTGAACCCCGTTGCTCGGGCAGCACCACGCGGCCCTACATCCTACCACCGCCCCCACTATCCCAGTCTGGACTCATGGTCCAACCGTGTGGCTCCTACACAGATGTGTGGTCCCACCCAGAGGGGTATTTGGAAAGGGGTGGGTGTGGGGAAAGGAGAAAGGGAAAAAGGAGAATGTGTGTGGCTGCCTCTGTGCCAGGCAGGGGCCCAGGAGGAGCCAGTGGTGTCCAAGGCCCCAAAGGAAGCAGGTGGCCTACTTAGGCATGGCTGCTCCTGACACCTATGAAAAACTGCATTGTGCTGTCCCAGCCACCTGAGCTGGCGCCAGAACGAGGAATCTGCTCTACATCCCTGGAAAAGACCAGCACGCCCCGTCCTGGCCCTGTTTCTTGATGTGCCTTTCCAGGGCTGGCAAGCACCTGTGCCCTCCTGTGGCCTGGGAGCTACGGTGATTGCACACCGGTGCCTCCAGCACATGCCTGACGTATTGGCATGAAGGGGGGTGTGGAGGTGAGACGGGAAAGGGACCATCAGAGAAAGGCCTCCGCCCCGCAGCCCCGGCTCGGGGTCTCTCGAGTGTACAGGACCAGGGCCGGTGGGGGGCTGTGTCTTGGAAACCTGTAGCGTGGATTCACACACAGGGCTGCACAGGCCCCAGGCGGCTGACCCGACCCGTTGGGAAAGGTACACAACCTCCAGGGATGTAGCCCTGGGATTGGGGGACTGGCCGGGCCACTCTTTCTCCAGGCTTTGTCCTCTACGAGGACATGCTGTGGGATTATCTTGTGTTATTTTAAGTAAGGAAAGAACAATTCTGAAAACAGAGACTGTGCAAAACTCAGAACACTTATTTAAAAATCTCTTCAAAAGCAGGACCCCACCCTGCAAAGATGGCCCCTGGCCTGAGCTGAGGAACGATGCTGCCTGAGGCGTGGCTGAGCTCGGGGATGGGGAGTCCTGATCTTGAGTGGCCCATGTTCTTGTCACACAGTGACTGCGCGCGATGAGCGGGTGCTGCAGCTGGGCCCCACCTCTCTTAAGCTCAGTTCCTGGTAAGATGAAGCTTATTTTGATGACTCTAAAGTCTCACCCCACAATGACACAATGCTAATAATGACCTGAGATGCCCAGGAGCTTCTGCACTGCTGCGTTCAGGGCCCAAGGTCCCACCCCGTGATGGCCCCATCCACCTGCCTCGCCTGCTCTGGTGCAGGTCCCCAGCATCTTGGCCAGAAGGGAAACATCCACGCAGCAGAGGGAAAGCTTGAGGCATCCTAATGACGACTCTGTTCCCAAGGGAAGGGAGTGCCTGGGCTCCTTGAAGAAGCCCTGCAGGGAGGCTGAGGCCCAGGGAGAGGCAGCGAGGGCTCCCTCGGGCAGGTTCCCAAGCTTCCAGGCAGAGTCAGAGGGATCGCCAGCCAACACTGCCCCCCAGTGGTCCGAGGTGCCCGGTGGGGAGGCCTGGGGAAACCCAGCATCCGTCTGTTTGGGGCCTGGGCAGGGCAGCCTGCAGGAGGGAGGGGCCTGGGTGAGCCGAGAACCGTGGAAGTGTGACAATGCAGCCACCTGCCCCACAGGGTCTCCCGTGACTGCGGGGAGCTCCAGGGTCTGCAGGTCCCTTCTGGGCTGGGGTGCTGGCTTTTGTGTGGCAGGGTCCCACCCCCACAGAGCAGCTGCAGGGTTGGCCCGAGGCCCACGCCCCTGTCTCACTGCTGGTGGTTCCTCCCCTCTCCACACACACCTCTCTCTGAACCATCTGAGGGTGAGTTGGAGACATCGCACCCCTTTATGCCCCAATACTTCAGTTTGTACTTTCTGAAAACAAGGACATTCTCTTAATAACCAGTTATTAGAACCAGAAATTTCACAGGGACATGGCATTATGACCTAACGCACAGTCCACAGGCACCTCCGTCAGCTGCCCAGAGGACGTCCTTTAAGGCCTGTTTCTCCTGCCTGGGGTCCAGGATCCTGCATGGCTTCTGCATCCTGGGTCCCCTAAGTCCCCAGCAGAATGTTCTCTACAGGACAGGCTGTGGGTTTAGTGCCCCTTGGTCTGGGTCTGTCTAAGGTCTTGTGCTTGGAGTCAGGAGCGAGGCTGTGTCCCTCTCCTGTCCGGAGGCTCGTGATGTCCGTCTGTCCCAGTGTTGGCAATGGGAGGTGATCTCTCGGAAGTGGTGTCCACAGGCTGCAGCACCAGAAAGTTACTGTTTTCCCTTTCCAATAAGAAGAACTTCTGGGGAGATTCCACATAAACAGCTTGTCCAGAATTTCAGCATCCGATGACAACCTCCCGGCTGTGTCATTCCCTTCATGTCCTTGGTTGATGTTCTAAGTAAGGAAGAGTTTTCCTCTCTCCTTCCTTTCCTTGTCAGTTTATTTGCATCAGAGTGAATGCGACTCCATTTTAGTAGGTAGATGATAACCATGACTTCATGATTGACTGGCTTGGATCTGGTCAGTGGGATCCATTTATGCTGGCTCCTGCACCCCTGTCATGTCTCCGTGGTGGAACTGGCCACTTACCCTGGTTCCTCTCAGTAGAGCAGGAAGTTCAGGAATGCGATCTAGGCACTGGGTGCGCTCACCCACCCTGGGGAGCCACTGCCCCTTGGCTCCTGGTGGACGGAGCCGGGATATGTGCACACCTCTCTCTTTAAAGTAACCCACGAGTTTACTGTGGTGACTCCAACCCCAACCTGAGCCCCAGAGGCATCCTAGCCCTCCTGACCACCTTCTTCCCCAGCCTCAGAAGCCTGGTGCCCACATCCTCTTCTCTGGGCACCCAACACACAGCTGGGCAATTACGAGCAGAGGCTGGGTGGGCCTGGCCTGGGCAAAGGGTTTCCTGTGCCTCCAATTTCTCACCCTGGGAGTGACCTCACCAAGGTCACAGGATGCCTAGACCTGGAAGGAGGTGGGACCCTGATAGCCATGCAGAAACTAAGGCCCAGAGAGCTCACTCAACACCCACCTTGGGAGAGCGGCCTTGGGCCTCAAGTTGCTTCAGCTCCCAGGCTGTCTGCCAAGGGATTAAATACCTCGATTTTAATTTCCACTCATTTGCATGGTTTCTTCCCCCTTCACTCTAAACAAGGGGATCAGAGTTATGCGAGGGCTGCTAACAGGAGAGCTGCAAGGGTCCCTGGGCTGCAGCGAGCCCCTGGCAGCACCTGGAACAGCCGTGGCCGTGCGGGAGAGCAGACACATCACCAATGGCATTTGCTGCCCAGCTGGGCCCAGAGCCTCTGGACTTAACTCCTAGATTACAGGACTGTGGGGAGGTCTGGGGCTCTTGGGGACAGCATCCACCTACCGATGGCACAAGGGTTCAGTATCCCACTTCTAGTGCCCCCTCGGGGCTCAGGCTCCGTCGGCTTCCCCCTCACCAGCCCATCTCCCTCTGCAGGCACTCCTCATATGTTCACTCCTGCCAAGGCACAGCTGCCCCCCCCCCCATCATGTTCCTTAAGCCAGATAGTGTCCTGGGTTGCATCTTCTCCATTCCAGGTCCTTCACAGTCCCCGAGAGTAGGTCCTGGAGCCTGGTCCCTCTTGTGTCCTTAAGTATCACTCTCAAAACTTGGCCCATGGGATGAGAACCACTGGGGGGCATATGATCGATGCTACTTCTGCCTGACGCCCTCCAGACATCATTTTACTGTCCTTAAAACCTTCTGCTTATGAATAGGTCACCATGTGCAACCACAGGAAACACAGGTAATCACAGGTCACCGCAGGTAATGCAGGTAATCACAGGTCACTGCAGGTCACCATCTGTGACTGCAAATAACCGTAGGTAGCTGACAGGTCTCGGGAGGCGTGTCACACGACACCCTGTGAAGAAAGCCCGTTCTTTGCAGCATCTCCATCCCGGTGTTCAGGAAGCAGGAAGGTGGCCTGTCTGGCAGACATGTGGGGACAACGTGCTGCTGCAGAGCTCTTGCCCTGGCATGGGACCTTGGCTTAAACCCAGCCACGGAACTGGAGGGGAACTGGGTGCCAAGGGCCTGACCAGGACCAGGACGCCAGGTGGCCTGGTGGCCCGTGCTCTGGACAGCATCTCAAACACTCTGAGAAGCTCATGAGAACCACAGGATCCATCCCTGAGGGTCCTCTGGAAGGAAAATCCACCATGCTGCATCCATTTCAGGGCTTCCCAGGCCCTTGAAGCACACAGTCAAGGACTCCTGTGTTAGAGGACACAGAACGGTCCTCTTCACACGTGCAGCCTCCCTACGTGCTTTTAAAGGGATCTCAGCGACCTGGAGGACGAGGGGCTTGGCAGCCCTTGACAGCGTCTGCGGAGAACAGCCCCGACAGAGCCAGCCTAGTCAAGGAAGAAGAGGGCGGGCGGGCCCCTCACTGGCCAAGAGTGCACCCCAGACCAGTCCCGCACAGGACGCAGGGCACCCACAGGGCACCCACCTCTCCCCCGACAGCCTCGGCGTCTGAGGCGTGCAGTTGCTGCCTGCCTGAAGCATCCCTGCCTTCCTTCCGGGCTGACCTGAGATGCTTCTCAATCTCAGCCACCTGCTTCCGCAGCTGCAAAACCTCCAAGTGCACCTGGTCCAGCTCGTGGGGAAGCTCTCGCTGAATGGTGTCCATGTCCAGGGGTTCCCGCAGCACCTGGGAGGCCGTTTTAGAGACAATGTTAGGAAGGCGGGCAGCTCTGGGAAGGGGTCTGGAACAGATCTGCAGGGAGGACACGGAAGTAAGAGAAGGGCAGCAGTAGATGGTAGAACGTCCAGAAAGATCAGCAGGACACGTGCTGGTCAGCCTCCCCTCTCTGGCCGAATTACATCACCCACAAACCTGCAGCCCCACTGCCAAGCTGCAGCTCTTCCAGTCCCACCTAACCAGGCTCCCAGGCGGCTCCACTTGTCGCCCCCAGGGTGGGGACGCGGGCACCTGCAGCAGAGCCTACACTGGACCCAAGGTTGGTTGGGGAGAGTCCCTGCACGGAGGTGTCTGGACAGTGGGCCTTAAAACCCTCTTCCTGGGCCCTAGTCCCAGGTGGAGACAAAGGGCACGTGACCGTGGGCAGGGGTGGGGAGGCCCAAGCCTATCAAAAGGCAGAGGTGGATGAAGGCGTAGGAAGGGGCAGGAAGGGAAGTCCTGGCTGCACGAACAACCTGGGGCAGCTGTGGGGCCGCTAGGAGGTGCCCGAGTAGAGTCCTGGCCAGAGCTCCAGAGCCGCCCCATCCTTCAGCTACCTCTCTCGACAACGTCTGCTCTCCCAGCATAAGGAGGGGAAAAGGACAGGCAGAAAGAAAGACACACCTCTCTACACCCTCGACTTGCCAATTTTATTCTCAGGAAGATAAAATATCTTCCTATTCCAGGGACTCCTACAAAGAATTCGTAATGAATATTTTATTCTATTTATTCACATACACTAAAAAAGGTGACCATTTGATAAACATATACTGTTAACTAAAAAACAAACAAAAAACACTTCAAGGTAGACTTTTTTCCTCAGGATAATCAAACCATCTATCATTACCAAGACAGGATTAAAAGCTCTTATTTACATGTTTATTTCTTGTTTCTAGCATGTGGGGGGATGTAAAATCCCGATGGTGGGGCAGAACTGGGAAAGGGCAAGCATCTGAAGACCCCCTCCTCTCATATGTGACATAGGTCTGTAATCCCAGAAACAGAAAAGTGGTCCAGTTCATCTCCACTGCAACAGCAAAAAAGAACTTTCAGCCAAGACAAGGCATCTGATTTCTGGGCATTGCCTGCTCCCCACAAAAGACAGAAATTGCCAAGCAATGTCTGTCACCAGCCAGGTGTTCTGTTCCATGGAAGATGCAGAGTCTGCAGGATGGTGTAACCTATGTACTTATGGACTTGAAAGGGCACATGAAAACGGCCTCATGGGAAAGAAACGTCACAAGGCGACAGAGTGGCGTGACACCACCAGCACCAGCAGTAAGAACTGTGTTCCCAGGGACACTGTCAAGTCCATGAAAAGACAAGCTAGAGAATGGGAGAAAAAGTTTGCAAAGCATATATCTGGGGGACTTCCCTGACGGTCCAGTGGTTAAGACTCTGTGCTTCCAATGCAGGGGGAGCGAGTTCGATCCCTGGTCTGGGAACTAAGATCCCACATGCTGCGGTGTGGCAAAAAAAAAAAAAAAAAAAAAAATCATATATCTGACAAAAGACTTGTATCCAGAACATACAAAGAACTCTGACAATTCAACAACAAGACAATAAACAACCCAATTAAAAATGGGCAGAGGATATTCATGGACATTTCTCCAAAGAAGACATACAAATGGCTGATAAGCACATGAAAACATGCTCAACATCATTTTTCATCAGGAAAATGCAAATCAAAACCACAGGTCAGGTCCACCTCACACCCACTAGAACGGCTAGAGTCACTAGAGTGCTGGTGAGGACGTGAGACACAGGGACCCTCGTGCACCTGCTGGGGGTGGAAAGTGTGCAGCTTCTGTGGAAACATCAGTGGTTCTCCAAAAAGTTAAATATAGAATTACCCTGTGACCCAGCAATTCTACTCCTTCATGCATACCCCGAAGAACTGAAACAGGGACTTGGACAGACCACGTTCACGGCAGAATGTGTCCACCACATTCACAGCAGCCTAACAGTGGAAGCAACCCAAGTGTCCAGCAGATGAATGGGTACACTAAATACTGGGATACTCTCCAGTTATTAAGAGGAAAGAAGTTCTGACACCTGCTACAACATGGATGAACGTTGAGGACATTACGCTGAGTGAAATGAGCCAGTCACAGAAGGACAAGTACTGCGTGATTCCACTGATATGAGGCTCCCCGAGGACTCAGGCCCATAGAGACAGAAAGAGTAGAGTTTACCAGGGGCTGGGGGTGGGGAACAGGGAGTTAGTGTTTAACGCGGACAGAGTTTCTGTTCAAATGATGAAAGAGTTCTGGGAACAGACCCTGGTGATGGTTACACAATACTGTGAATATACTTAACGTCACTGAATTGTACATGCAAAAATGGTAAACTTTGTTATGTATATTTTGCCAGAATTTAATAAAAAACACTAAAAAAAAAAAAAAAAAAGAGATATCACGAATTAATAGCAATAAAGCACAGTTTGTGACACCAGCACCATCATGCCAGGGCGGAACTGCACTGGAGTTTGCCCAGCTGTCCTGCCTCCCCAGGAAGCAGTGGGTCGGCCGAGCACCTGGTGACAACCCGTCCCCCAGGAAGGCAGGGCCAGGGGACTGAAAGGGTCGGCACTGGCCAAGGCATCTAGAGTCACAGATAGTGATGACGAGCACATGTTCTTGCCACAGCTTGGTGCCTGGGTTTAACACGGGTCCCGGGACTCGCCCAGCACGTCCTGGGAGGGCAGAGACGGGGCCCTGCGCATCGACGGCCAGCACTGCCCCTCCTGCCCTGGACTCTCCTCTCTCATCTACCAGGTCCTCACTGCGTGCCTTCTAGGGACACACGAGAGGTGAACCAGCTGCTCCTCACCACCACCCCTTCCTCGCAGGGGTCACAGCAGGTTCCTGGGGTTCAGTGCCACCCCAGGAGTGCCTTCAGTCGGAAGACCTACACAGTCTAGCATCAGAGGGCGGCCATACCTTCTGTCTGAGCTGTGCCACCAGGAAGCTCAGGAGATGTGCCCTGTCTCCAAGCCTCCTGAGCGCCAGTCCCGTGGATGGACCATCGACCGGCACAGCTCCTCCTGCAGAGAGAGTGATTTTTGTCAGACTCACATCTCCTAAAGCCCTGGGAACTTCCAACTGCCTGTCCTCCCTTTGAGGAGATGGACATCTGTGGCGTCCAGGGCATTGGTGTGTTCTTCTCTGCCCTCCCCTAAGGATGCCTACTGTCACTGCTGGTCTGCTGTGACGTTAAGATGTTCTAAAGCTGAGTGGATGCAGCTGGGTGCCCCCAAAGACTGAGATGAGCTGCACATGAAGAACAGTCCTTATGTCAAGAAAGCAGGAGTCTTCGTGGAGAAAAAAATCCAACCTTACCAGCTAGTGTCTGGTAGAGGCCAACCTGTGTAGCCTCCTAGTCGTTTGGCTGGGAATTAAGAAAATGTCCACGAATCCACAGGTCAAAGAAGAAATCACAATGGACATTAGAAATTACTTTGAACTGAATTATCATAAAAGCACTGCTTATCAAAACTTAAGGAACGCATCTAATGCTGTCCTTTCAAAAGTATTTACAGACATACAAGCATATTTAGAAAAGAAGGATGAAAGATAAATGAACTGAACATCCATTTCAAAAATGAGGGAAAAAAAGCAAATAAAGTAGAAGGAAGGACAGAACAAAGTCAGTATTAGATGCTGAGGAAACAGAAAACAACGTGCAATAGAGGGTGAACAAGACCAGAGGAGGTTCTTTGACAAAGTTAAGTCCCTGGTGAGATTAAGCAGGAAAAACGGACAGAGACAATATAGCAAATGGAAAGACTGTTACTTTAGATCCTGGGGGCTGTGAAAACTTGTGGAGAATACACTCCCATAAGCAACTTTATGCCAAATTTTTGAAAATTTAAATGAAATAGACAATTTTCTAGCAAATTATAACATCAAAAAATGACACAGAAAAAGGAAAATCTAGATAGTCCTTTAACTGTGAAAAAAAACCTGAACTAAAAATTTAAAACTTTCCCACAAGGAAAACTCTATGCCCAGGTGGTTTCGAAGTTGAAGTCTATCAATTGGTTAAGGAAAAATTAACATAAATCTAATACAAACTTTTTCAGAAAACAGAGAGATAGTGAACCATCTTCCAACTTACTTATGAGGCCAGAATAATCCTGATTACAAAACCTGACGTGAACATCAAGAGGAAGGAAAATTATAGGCCAATCTTACCCATAACATAAATGTGATAATTCTCAATAAAATATTAGCAAAAGAATATATCACATGTTGAGTTTATTCCAGAAATGCAGGGTTGGTTTAACATTCAAAGACCAATTTAAGCTTCTCATTCTGAACAAAATGAGTGTGTGCATTCCACCCCACTCTTCTCCCTGATTACAGCTGAGAGCCCTGGACACCACACACCAAGCCAGATGAGGAGATTCTGAACAGGGAGGAAAAGCAGGCAGAGAGGCTGGGGACCTTGGGAATCAAAGGATGATCCACAGTGAGTTCCTGGAGTTTTTTCCTTCCTGTATTTCCCAACTTTGGTGCTGGAGCAGCCACGACTCAGAGACACCACTGAGCTCAAACCAGGAACCAAGGCCCAGGAAAAGGGAGACCCGCACGGCTGCTGGTAAAACAGAAGCAGAATTAAAACAGACTCAATGACAATCAGGATTTCATGACACGACACTCAAAATGTCCATGACAGAATCCAAAATTACTCATTATATCAACAACAAGGAAAATCTCACCTTGCATGGAAAAAGACAACAACAAGCTGACAGATTAAAGCGACTCCAACAGGCAATCTGATACACTCTCAAAACAAATGAATACTGGAAGTTTCAGCAAAGGGATAAAAAAACAAAATGGAAATTTTAGAACTGAAACCATAATAAAAATCTCACTGTATGGGCTCTATAGGAGAATGGAGACAACAGAAGAAAGAACTGGTGAACTTGAAGATATAATAGAAATTCTCCAATCTGAACTATAGAGAAAACAGACTGGAAAGAGACAGACAGACAGAGCCTCAGTGACCTGTGGGAGAATAACAAAAGATCTAACACTCTTGCCATTGGAGTCCCAAAAGGAAAAACAGTGTGGAGCTGAAAAAAATACTTGAAGAAATAATGGTTGAAAACTTCTCAAATTTGGCAAAAGAGACACCTTCAGATTCAATGTCAAAAGGATAAGCCAAGGAAATCTATGCACAGACCATCATAATCAGATTTCTGAAACTAAAGACAAACTCTGAAAGCAGGCAGAGAGAAATGATTCACAGGCGATGGACTGCTCATCAGAAATGATCATCTGATTTCTCACCAGAAGAAAATGGTATATTTTAAGTGCTGAAAGCAAAGAACTGTCAACTCATAATTTTATACCAGTGAATATACTCTTCAGGGATGAAGGTGAGATAAAGACAACTCGGATGAAGAAAAACCAAGAGTTTGTCACCAGCAGTCTTGCTGTAAAGGAACTGCTGAAGGAAGTGCTTCAGACAGAAGGAACCTGGAATCAAGAGTCATGGAAAGGGGAAGGATCTGGGAAAAGAATGGACCATACCTTTCCTCCTGAGTTTTTAAAATTATGTTTGACAGTTGAAAGCAAGAACGAGGATCCTGTCTGATGTCGTTCTCGATGTACAGAGGGGTGGTATTTGCGACAATAAAGGGGGTGATGGGGCCTGACTGGTGGTAAGATCCCCACATTCTACTTGAAATTGCAGTGTTGACACGAGTCGACTGTGGTAAGTAAAGATATTGTAATCCCTAGAGCAAACACTAGAAAAAGTACCCAAAGAGATACACTGAAAAACTAGATTAAAGTGGAACACTAAAAAATGTTCAAGTAACCCAGTGGAGGCAGGAAAGAGGAAACTGATGGATAGAAAACAAATGTGAAATGGCAGCCTTGGCTCCTGACACAGCAACAATTACATCAAGTGCAAACACTCTAAACCCATCGGCTAAAGTATCACAAGATGGATTTCAGAACTGCCTAGCTACATGCTGCCTACAAGAAATTCACTTCAAATGCAATGATGGAGGTGGGTTAAAAGAAAATGGACGATAAAGATATACATGCAAACACCAATCAGAAGAAAGCAGGACTGGGACTTCCCTGGTGGTCCAGTGGTTAAGACTCTGTGCTTCCAATGCAGGGGGCTAGGGTTCTATCCTTGGTCAGGGAACTAAGACCCCACATGCTGTGCAGCATGGCCAAAAAAAAAAGAAGAAAACTGGACTGGTTGAATTAGCATCAGACAGTAGACTTGAGAGGAAAGAAAATGACCAGGATGAAGAGGAACACCACATAATGATATACAGGTGAATTCACCAAGAAAACATAAATGTACATACATTGAACAACAAAGCTTCAAAATACATTAAGCAAAAACTGATAGAATCATGACAAAAACATACAGATTTGTATTACCATAGGAATAGGAAGAAACCTTCTTAATTTGACAAAAAAAAAGTAAATATTAAACTTTAAAGTGTTGAAAGTTTTTCTCTGGAATCAGGAAGAAAGCCAGCTATGATCAACATCGTACTAGAGACTCCACTCAGGGGAAATAATACAAGAGAAAAAAGTAAAAGCTATCAGCACTGGAAAAGACAAAAATAAAACATCCACTATTTGGGACAAGATGACTAGGTAGGCAGAGCGTCCTGCCTGCCCTTTCCTTTCCTTCCTGAACAATGGACCCCATAAACGATCAGATGGGCGGTGGCAGGAGGTTACCCTCTGTGGGCGATCTGCCTGGGGGCTGGCGGCCCAGCAGGCGAGGGTGTCAGGGTGGAGGGCAGCCTGGTTTGGCTGTCAGAGCCCGGGAGGGCCTGGGTAAAAGGGTGGGGCCTCCATGTGGGGAAAGGCCTCCGTGCTAGGGAGGCTGCTCACACCCAGGAACTGGATAGAAGAAGTAATGTACTGAGGAGGTCGGGAGCCAGGCTTCTCGTTGTCGGAAAAGGAAGTTAAGAGTAATGAAAGTGGAGACTAGAACAAGCCTGTGATCCTGGACCAACCACAGAGCAACAGACTGACGGATAAGTTTCTCTTAAATTAAGACCTTCCAATGCCTCAGGAGATGGATCCAAAAAAATATTGCTAAGATTTATGGCAGGGCTTCCCTGGCGGCGCAGTGGTTGAGAATCCGCCTGCCAATGCAGGGGACACGGGTTCGAGCCCTGGTCTGGGAGGATCCCACATGCCGCGGAGCTACTAGGCCCGTGAGCCACAACTACTGAGCCTGCGCGTCTGGAGCCTGTGCTCCGCAACAAGAGAGGCCGCGATAGTGAGAGGCCCGCACACCGCGATGAAGAGTGGCCCCCGCTTGCCGCAGCTGGAGAAAGCCCTCGCACAGAAACGAAGACCCAACACAGCCAAAAATTTTTTAAAAATTAATTAATTAATTAATTAAAAAAAATAGTTGCTTATTTATTTAAAAAAAAGATTTATGGCAGGGTGTTCTGCCTATGTTTTCTTCTATGACTTTTATGATTTCTGGTCTCACATTTAGGTCTCTAATCTATTTTGAGTTTATTGCTGTATACAGTGTTAGGGAGTGTTCTAATTTCATTCTTTTACATGTAGCCATCCGGTTTTCCCAGCACCACTTATTTTTTTTTTTTTTTTAATAATGAATTGGCAGTTCTAGGCCTAGGTCTTTTTTTTTTTTTTAATTTATTATTTTATTTATTTATGGCTGTGTTTGGTCTTCGTTTTTGTGCGAGGGCTTTCTCTAGTTGTGGCAAGCGGGGGCCACTCTTCATCGCGGTGCGCGGGCCTATCACTATCGCGGCCTCTCTTGTTGCGGAGCACAGGCTCCAGACGCGCAGGCTCAGTAATTGCGGCTCACGGGCCCAGTTGCTCCGCGGCATGTGGGATCTTCCCAGACCAGGGTGCGAACCCGTGTCCCCTGCATTGGCAGGCAGGCTCTCAACCACTGCGCCACCAGGGAAGCCCCCCCCAGCATCACTTATTGAAGAGGCTGTCCTTTCTCCATTGTATATTCTTGCCTCCTTGGTCACAAAATGAAATTTTGCCATTTGCAACAACATGGATGGACCAGGAGGGCATTATGCTAAGTGAAAGAAGTCAGACAGAGAAAGACAAATACTGTATAACACTTATATGTGGAATCCAAAAAATACAACAAACTAGTGAATATAACAAAAAAAGAAACAGACTCACAGATACAGAGAACAAACTAGTAGTTACCAGTGGGGAGAGGGAAGGGGGAAGGGGCAAGATAGGGGTGGGGGATTAAGAAGTACAAACTATTATGTATAAAATAAATAAGATTCAAGGATATATTGTACAGGAGATGGCCAACTGTGCTGTGTCAGCAGGAACCAGAGCAACGGCTCTCACGACTGCTACTGGGAGAGGAAATGGTGTGAATAGTCTGGAGACAGTCTGACCATCAACCAAAACATACTGCAGCTCAAAAGAAGCCAGACAAGAGTACACACGTGTAATTCCACTTATATGAAAACTCAGCCACAGGGTGAGGAGTCAGGACAGTGGCTGGCTCAGGAGGAGGACAAGGGGCTCCGGGGGTGGCACATTTGCAACAGCTCCTCAGGCTGTGTCACTGGACAGTCACTGGGCAGAGCACATGACACGACACAAGGATTCTCACCGGTGGTGTCCGTGGAGGCCAGGACACTGGGTTGAACGCCAGCACAGGACGAGGTCGTCTTCGAAGGATCTAACACATCTTCTAGTTGTTCCTCCAATGTTTTAAATTTATGCTTTAGAGTTCGCATTTCTGCTTCAAGGGCCAGAACATAATCTTCCAAAAAACCCAGTAAACACACAGGCACATGCGTTTACACTCTCACCCTTTATCTACCACCCCCGCCCTCCCCTGCCTGACCCTCAGTACTGTCCCGTGCTGTCTGTGTGATACCCTCCCCTCCAGAGACCAGCTCGCCATGCTCTCTGAGGGGGCCCCACGATCAGGAGCAAACACTCAACCTCCTTCAGTCCTGCAACCCTTGACGCACAGACACAACCATCTCATCCTGAGTGCAGCCGTCTCAGGCGCTGCCCCTCCACTCACCACCCCTCGAGACCCTGCTCCAAATAGCATGGGGCTGGGCGACCTTTGGGGCTTGGATGCTCCCCTGAGGAAGGGCCTGCTCCCCTAGCCCCACCTGCCCACTCCAGGAGAGCACAACGCCAACCCAGCCCCTGGTCCAAGTCTGGCTCTGGTTTTTAAGTGTGTCAAGTGTGTATCCTTCACTTTTTCCCTCCACTTACCAATAAAAAGTTTTTATTGTATATAAAATATTTGACTTAAGATCCCTTCCCTTGGAGGAAAAGCAGCTGTCATATTTTGAAGTAATCTATCAAAGGGGATGTTCATTTATAAGACTCCAAGTGAAGCCTATTTTGGACCCAGTAGAGATGGCTCCTCATCCTCCCTCTCCCTCTCTCCCTCTCCCCCTCACTCACCAGGTACAGCTGAATCAGCGGCTGCCTTTGGGTCAGGCTGGCTTGTTTGTGAGGTCTCCCCTCCTAACTGGGCAGAAGGAAGAATTTGATCACTTAGAGTTTCCATTTCTTTCCTCATTTGTGCAATAACATTTCGCAAGCTTGTGTTCTGCTCTTGTAGCTGCTGGATCACAGTAGATGGAAAACTTTTACTTATTTCTTCTTCTTGATGCCTTAGAAGCATCTGTCAAATACGGAAAAAAAAAAAAAAAAGAAAAAGAAAAAGAAAGAAGAGAAAATGGTCACAGCCAAGAACCAATGATTCCCTTGTGCACTGAGGCTGGCTGCATCTGCGTCCACCTGCTCCCCGTCCCTGCTCCCCGTCATCTGTCCTGGAGGTGGGTAATGTTGACAGAAGTATGAAGAAACTTTTTCTTCTGTGTTTCATAAAGACAAGACCACTGTTTTTCAAAGATAACTTTTATTGAGAAATTTGGGGACCCTTCCTTTTTAGTCAGAAACCCATCATTCACCCATTAGAGTGGCAGTTATAAAAAAGACAGACGGTAACAAGTGTTGCTGAGGATGTGGAGAAAATGGAATCCTTGTGCACTGTAAAAGGTAAAGGAACGCAGTGGCTTGTAAATGTAAAATGGTGCAGCTGCTGTGGAAAACAGTCTGGCTGTTCCTCAACAAAGTAAACACAGAGCTATTATACGACCCAGCAATTCCACTCCTAGGTATAGACCTAAGAGAAATGAAAACATACATACACACAGAAACCTGTACACATGTTTGGAGCAGCATTATTCATAGTAGCCAAAATGGAAATACTCAAATGTCTACCAACAGATGATGGATAAACAAAGGGTAACACTGTGAAACATTACTCAGCCATAAAAAGGAATGATGTTCTGACACATGCTACAACAGGGAAGGACCATGAAGACATCATGCTAAGTGGCAGTCAAGGACTTTAAAGCAGTTCCCATAAATGTACTCCAGGATTTAAAAAAAAAAAATGAACATAAAAAGAAAAATGGAAGATATCAAAAAAGAACCAAATAGCATCTACAGAGATGGAAAATATACTGTCTGAAGGAAAAATTCACTGGCTAGGATGGGATTAAGAGCAGATCAGACACTACAGGAGAAAAGATGAGGGAACATAAACACATAGCAGTAGAAAGTATTCAAACTCAAGCACAGAGTGAAAGAAACCAAAAAGAACAAATAACAACAGAGCTCTAGTGACCTCGGAATAATGTGAAGCAGACGCACACTAACCCAGATCATTGTGGGGGACAGAAAAGGATTCAGAACTTGTTGGCAAAAAAATTTCCAATTTGATGAAAATGTAAGTCCACAGATCCAAGAAGTTCAAGAAACCTGAAGCAAGATAAACACAAAAAAAGTCACACCAAAGAACACATCATGGTCAAATTGCTAAAAAACAATGATAAAGAAAACCTCTTAAAAGCGACCAGAGGAAAAAAAGACACATTATGTTCCTGCAGAAGAACAAATACAAGAAACTGACAACTTCTCATGAGAACCAATGAAATCTAGAAGACAATGGAACTATATGCAGAAAGAAAAAAAAACCTGTCACCCTGAGTGAAAATCTCCTTTGAAAATGATGGCAAGAGAGACTTCTGCCTTTGACCATGAGGGATTTGCTGCTACGGGACTTGCCCTCTGGCTGTAAACAACTAGAAAACAGGCAAATTCTATGAAACCACTGTCTTCAGACACTGCCTGTACAGAACTGGGTGCCAGAGAAGAGGGGACAGAGGAAGGGAGCCTGTGGTTTGCCTAGTTCTCTGTCTGGGCCCAGCACAACCCAGCCCTCTGTGGATGTTTGCTTGCAGAAAGCACCAGGCTCCTCTCCTCCACGGCTGCCCCATCAGCACACTAACCTCCAAATGGGCAGGAAGGAAGGTCCTCCCCTAGGAAGCAGCACATGCTCACTCCCCACTCAAGGCCTAGGTCCCATCCCAAGACTTTCTGACTTTCCGACTGGTTGCTGGATCCTGCTTACCAGCAAAGCAAACCAGCCAGGCTCGCGAGGACCTTTGACCAGTCCTGCTGAGAGAGACCAAGACTATGTGAACACAACGCGAGCTTCTAACAAGTTCAGAGACGCACAAACATGCCCATGCAGCATTACAAGAATCTGTGCAAATGATCCCAATGGCCATTAGTGAGAGAACAATGAAGTAAACCATGGCATGGTCATACAATAAAGTACACAACCATTTAAGTTGCATTTTTGAAGAATTTTATTTTTGATTTATTCTCTTTTTGGCTGCGTTGGGTCTTTGCTGCTGCATGCGGGCTTTCTCTAGTTGTGGCGAGCGGCGGCTACTCTTCATCATGGTGTGTGGGTTTCTCATTGCAGTGGCTTCTCTTGTTGCAGAGCATGGGCTCTAGGTTCGTGGGCTTCAGTAGTTGCAGCACGTGGGCTCAGTAGTTGCAGCACACAGGCCCTAGAGCACGCGGGCTTCAGTAGTTGTGGCGTGTGGGCTCTAAGCGCGCAGGCTTCAGTAGCTGTGGCACGTGGGCTCAGCAGTTGCGGCTCAGGACTCTAGAACGCAGGTTCAGTAGTTGTGGTGCACAGGCTTAGCTGCTGCGTGGCATGTGGGATCTTCCCGGACCAGGGCTCAAACCCGTGTCCCCTGCATTGGCAGGCGGATTCTTAACCACTGTGCCACCAGGGAAGTCCTGCATTTTTGAAGAATTTTAATGATGTGAGAAATATTTATGGAAAGTTTAAAAAAGAATTAACGTTATATAGCATGACCTGAGCTATATGAACACAGTATGGGCACAGGAACATACATGAGATATGGAGATACAGGTGGCTGGAAGGAAATAACACTAAAACGCCTGACTGTCGGACAGACACGATCTGTTCTCTTCTCTGTTCCAAGCGATGCTGGCTCACATCTGCAGAGCTCACATCCACCCGCAGTGGGCCAAGCGTTCCCAGGGGTACCCGTCACACAGATGAGGAAACAGAGACCCGAGCTCTCGGGGGCCACCCGACCACACAGCCACATGCTGATGACAGACACGCACGTGGCCTCCACAGGTCTGACCCGGCCACGACGCTCAGCCTTGGCATTGAGCAAGCACATGACACACGCTGTCACCAACTTCCCACTAAGGCACCACAGGGGACCCAAGAGGTCCGGCCAAGGAGGAGTTGAGCTGGGGTGAACCTTGGGCCCGCTTGACTCCAGAGAACACTGTGCTGAACTAAAATTGTAAAATTTCTGCAGTGGCCACATATTACTTTTACTTTCAGAATGAAGCTATTTCTTCTGTTACTCACAGTTCCCAGCTTTTCAAGCCACCACTGGCTCTGCTATGCACCTGCTCTGTCTCCTTCCAGCCACTGCTCTGGCCCCACTGCTCCTGCTGCAAACACCCGACCTCCCTCTCTGTGCCCACTGGGACATTTCCCACCTTCTCCGTGGCAGAGCCTCAGGCTGCTCCCACTCAGGCAGACAGCAGTGTGGTCGGGGCCGTGAGTGTGCAGCTGGCTGGTGCTACTCACATTCTCCCTCTGCCACCTGTGGGGCAGGGACCACTCCTCTCAGGTCCTCAGCTTCCTTGTCCTGAACAACAGGATCCACCTCAAAGCCGCAGTGCAGCCCAGCTGCAAGGCGAATCCTCTGTCCCTGCGGCTGTGGCTGCGTCTCTGCCCTGGTAGTGCCTGCCCGACGGTGGTGCCTTGGTCTCCGTGGGGTGATCACCACGGCTCTGCTGAGGCTCCGTGCTCGGAACTAGTACCAAGCGAGGGAGAAGATGTGGCCAAAGCCAAGAGCCTGCCCATCTGCACAGTGGAATCTGTGATGGGCTCATCACTCCCCAGGAAGCACAGTGTCTTGCTCCCTGGCGGCCTCTATTTCTGACTTCAGTGTATGACAGATTCCCTCACTGCTCCTGCCTTAGTGTTTGCCAAGGGCTCATCCCTGCAGAACTCAGCACCAACTGCTGTCCGCCCACACCTGCCACTTTACCAGGTGGTCACATCCTTAACCTGTTCCCAGTATTAAGGCCCTGTAGGGGGAGCACAAGTGTTTTGCTATTATCTGCAGGATTCAAAAAACTTCATTCCATTGGGTCAGCCAGGAACTTGTGCAGCATTCTGCCCCACCCCGGGTCCTGGCTTGGAAGCCACATCTCTCTGTCAAGACCGCCACGCCAGCTCACATTCGCAGGTGCCTGGGATGCTGCTCTGCCGCGCCCCACTCGCTTTGTCTCCGGGGTCCCGTGGCTGGGCCCCTCTGTACAGGACAAAGGTGTGCATCTCCCCACTCTGCATGGGATGGGCGGGGCACTTGTTTCTGACCCCTAGACCATTTCTAAAGCCCCTGTTTACTTAACAAGGCAACCAGCCATGAGAGGCCTCCCTGGCCAGCCGAGCTGGTGCTTGGAAACAAATGACTTCTTTTAAAATGCCAGCCTGGGGGGAAAATACAACAAAGAAAAATTGGGGTGGGGGCTCATTGATTAAAAAAAAAAAAAAGAGGCATTTGTTTTCTCTATGTGTCCTAGGGAAGGCACCCATGCAGAGACTAACTGCTGTGAGCCCCCAGGACCACAGGTGACTCTGGAGGCTGGGGTCGGCCCCACCTCTCCTCCTGGGAACGTGGGTGCTCCCAAGCCTGACCACTGGCTGACGGTGAATCTCCCCGGGGGCTTGTTAACAGATGTGCCTTTCGGAGCTCAACCCCTAAGGCATCGGGCCTAGTAGGTCCTGCTGGGACTCAGAGGGGTGTGTTTCGGAAGCTCCCGAGGTTTCTGAGGGTGGCCAGATTGGGGGCTGCGCAGTCACCTGTACAGAGAGGACAGTCACTGCCCACATAGCATGGCTGGCAGGAGCCCACCTCCATCACATGAACGCTAGGTCAACCCAGCACCAACTGCGGGCAAGTGCCAGCCACAGAGGTCGCAGTGAGGCCCCAGGGCCACCTTCCACCCGCAGTGAGCACGAATCCTCCCAGCAAGGACACATGAGCTACAACCTGCACTCCCGACAGTCTGGCTGCGCGCACATAGGCACAAGCAGGGCCTGGTGGACGCCTGGAGACGCAGCTTGTGCCACGTCCATCCTCCCTCTGCAGGTGGACAGCTGGACAGGTGGGAAGAGGCCAGCACCCCTGGAAACATCCTAAGGATTTCAGTGGCTCCATTATCCTGGACGACCGGGTAAGTGACTTTCCACAGATGGACAGAGGTCAACTACTGAAACAATGGGCCACTGAACCAGGAAGGTCATGTCTGAGACAGGCTCGGGCTAAGCTCTGCTGGTGCAGCTCTGGAAGGCACTTCTCCTTGCGGGTTGCCCAGATTTCATAGCAGCCCGGTGACAGGGCTTCCCTCCAGAGCCCTGGATGGACGGGGGACAAGGCAAGAGGCAAGGCAAGACATGGGCTGTGTTCACTGTAATGCCAAACTCTAGGCATGCGCCAAGGGTCCCCCTCAGTGGAAGCAAGTGCCCCCTCTGCAACTCTGAGTCGAATCCTGCCGCTTCTGGCTTCAGGTTTTACTGGCGCTAGTCCTTGGCACCCCTCGGCCCGCAGACACAAGGCTCCGCTCTCTGCCTCTGTCATCACGTGGCCTTCCTCCTGTGTCTGTCTTCACGTGTGTGCCTTTCTAAGAACACCAGTCCTATTGGGTTAGGCCCACCCTGCTCCCAAGTGATGTCATCTTAACTAATTCCATCCATAAAGACTCTATTTCCAAGGAAGGTCCCATCCTGAGGCACTGAGACCGGAACATGTCTTCTGGGGCCACCATTCAACCCGCAGGCATCCCATAGTCAGTATCAGGCTCTGGCCAGTGCAAAGCAGAAGTCTGTGCTTTATGAGAGGAACGGCCGTCGTCGCATGTTGAATGGCTTACTCACCATGTGTGAAGAAGTGTGTTTTGGGACAAAGCTCTAACCTCTTGGTTCTTTGTGTTACTGTCTGCCACGGTGCAATATCTGAATTTGGGGGGTTTTGATATTTCAGATGCTGAAGATACAAAGATTGAGTGTAGACTCCCGTTAACTGGCTGAGGCTCAGCCTCACCCTTGTTTGTGCAAACAGTCATTTTAAAAGAAATAGGGCTGAAAAGACCTGCCTCCAGTGCTGCTTCTATTTGGCATATTTTCCCTCTGGCTGGGGGAGTGGGTGTCTCCAAGGGGCTTGGGAGGAAGAGCCGTGCGGAGGCTCAGCAGGAGGCGGCCCCTCACCTGCGCCTCCTCCTCAGGGTGGAGTCCGCGTGTCCCCAGCGCCTGCACAGCCTGGTCTCTCTCTCGGGTCACGGCCTTCAGCACCACCTCCTGGCCACACAGCACCCGCTCTGTCTCCTGCAGCTTGGCCGCAACCTGGGGAAAACACAGACTCGGTTCATCCTGGGAGGATTACAAGGAAGCAGTGCCACCTTCAGGGTCCAGACCAGCTCCCCATCCTGCTGGGAAGCAGACAGCAGACACTCGGGTGAGAAACCCCAGGAAATACGTGGCCATCAGAGCCGGCAGAGCACAGCAAGTGCTGATCCAGCTCCAGAGGCAGCTGCACTGGCCGTTAGAGAAAGGCTATGGGCAGGGACTCATCTTATCACTTTAAGTCCTGTTGTTATAAATCAAACTGCTCAGTGAGGCTGAGTGTTTTCAAATGCAAAGGATAACTCGGTGAGGGCCCAAGCCGGGCTCCACGCACCGCAGTGGACGTTCCCAGCCCTTCCTTCTGCAGAAAGAAGTCAGACAGCCCTGGGGAGCAAAGACCTGGTCTCTGGCCACAGTCAGGCCCTGAATCAAGTCCTCAGTCCGCTGGTACTGCTCTCGCTCGACACCCTCGCAGCGGCGCTGCCAGACCAGCTCCAACTGCACCTTGTCACGCTCCAGGCTCTGCTCCCTCTCTACGGCCAGAGACAGCTGCTGCTTGTACCTGCGGGGGTGAAAACCACCAACTTGAACGTTTTCCTGAGGTCCCTTTGGGCTGTGACGTAGCTGAGGTGGGAGGCGCCCCTCCTGGGCCCCCACGCCGGCCGTGTTCACAGGCTTGGCTTACACCTTCACACAGGCCCAGGTTCAGAGAGGAGCAGGCGGCCGGGTCTCCCAACACCGAGAAACCCAGCACTGTGGGAGAGGAGGTCAAACTCAGTAAGAGGAGACAGGAAGAAAGCCAGCAAACTCAAACAAGAAAATGGTTGCACTAGAGAAACGCGAGAGGGTTCACAGCAGAGCAGACACAGCTGGATAGTCAACAGTGAGCTGAAAGGTCAAACAGAACTCAGAAGACCAGCGTCCATCTACCGGGGGTTGGGAGAAATCAGAATGGAAGGAGGAAATAACCATGGAAATAGGAAGAAATCCACCATGGCTGGAGAGGGATGTGTGCCTTCTGCCTGAAAGCTTCCGAGTGCTGGACAGGAGGGGCTTCAGACGCCATGGGGAAGGTACAGACCACCGGCTGGGATGGAAGAAAAGTGCATGGGGGAGAGAACCGGACCCGCACGAGGCTTCTCGTCAGCCACGCAGAGCAACGCAGGGTGAAGATCGCTGGAAGGCCTCTCCCCCGGTGGGCAGGGCTGTGACCAGGGCGGGATGGTAACACCTTCTACAGGGGACACCGAGTAAGGCTCCGTCCTGCCCACTGCAGGGAGATTCTCCTGCTGGCCGTGCTGAGAGGACCACATGGCCAGGACAACCCCGGCTGACAGCCGGCAAGGAAACAGAGACATCAGACCCACAGCCGCTGGAATTGACCTCCGCCGACAACCTAGATGAGCTGGTAAGGGGAGCCCGAGCCTCAGAAGAGAGGGCAGCCCGGCCGACACCTTGATTCCAGCTGAGTGAGACCCACTTACTTGGGGGACCTGGCTGCCACAGAATCAGACCCTCAAGAGAGGTGATGTAATTAGCAGAAAAATACTTTAAAACAGCTACTGTGAATATGTTCAGAGATTAAAGGCAACCACACACACAATGAGGAGAGAAATGAAAAGTGAAATGTCTGAAATAAAAAACCCACCAGCCTTCCTGGCAGATGAGACCTTGTGGGGAAAGCCTTAGAAGCTATCAAAAGAACATCAAATTAAAGCAAAGGAAACAGAAGAAAGACAATAATAAGGATAAGAGCAGGTTATCAGCGAAACTGAAAACAGAAAAACAATTGAGAAAAACCAATGAAACCAAACGCTGGCTCTTTGGAAAGATGTGTAAAATGGATAAATCTCTAGCTAGACTGATGGAGAAAAAAGAGACAGTACAAGTCACCAGTATCAAGAAGGAGAGAGGACACTGCTACAGATTTTACACATATTAGAGAGACAATAAAGAAATACTATAAACAATTTTATGCCAATAAAGTCAACAATTAGATGAAATGGACAAACTCATTGAAAGATACAAATTACCAAAAGCACCACACACACACAAAATAGAAAACCTGAATATTCAAATAAATATCCAAAGAAACCAGACACAAAAGACTGTAAACTGTAGGATTCCACGCAGATGAAATTCCAGATCAAGAGAAACCCACAGTGACAGAAAGCATCCCGGCAGGTGCCAGGGTGTGAGGGGACTTCGGGCAATGGAAGGGTTTTATATCCTGACTGTAGTAGGGGTTATACTGCATACTTATGTACATATCTGTCGAGATTCATCAATTGTACAGTTAAAATTGGTACATTTATTATATTTCAATGATTTCTCAAGAAAGAGAATATATCTTTAGCCAAGTGCTCATTCCAACTGATAGGAAAAGAGACTAAGACACTAACAGTCAGACAAAAGACCTCAGAGGTGATTCCTGACACAGGACCAAATGGCACACACAACTTTTACAGCCCTGGTGCAGACCGAGAACCGCGCTCTGTGGGAAAGGCCTCCTCTGACCACCCACCCCGCCGCCCCATCTTCATCCCCTTCCCCCACCACATGGTACCTTCCAATGTCCTGCTGGCATCTGGCCAGCTGTGCCTTCAGCTTCACCTCTTCTTCCTGCAGCGACTGAACCTGAAGGTCTTTGGAGACCATCTCCTTGGAAAGTTGAGCAATCTGGGCATCCCAGCGGGATTTTAGAGCTGACGCATCTTCCCGAAGTCTAAACAAAGAAGAGAAGCTACATGAATGTGGGCGTGGTTCTCAGTCGAGCTCTCTTTTACAACAAATACACACACACACAGCCCTCAAAGGAAATGCACGCAGCCCTCAAAGGAAATGCTACAGATCAGGGTCTCTTTCACACTCATCAGGGCAGAGACTTCCTTGCCTAAATTAAGAAATGGTCCTACCCTAGAAGAAATATACACCCATCCCTCCCACCAACCCAAGCATCGACTAACACCTGCAGAATGCCAAGCCCACGCCAGGTGCGCGGGGAAACGTGTGCCAGGGCGTGTCTCTCGGAGCCAACGGTTTTGAACCAGTGCCATCTGACTCACCTGGGCACCCCTTGCCATGCCCGGCACAGCCCTTCCACATAGAGACATTCAACACATATCTCCAAATTGAACAGTAAGATAAGGTTCTACAGAATCCCTTTACATTCCTTGGTAGAATCACCAAAAATCTGATAAATCTCCCAAGAAGAAAAACTTTAGGAAAAAACACCTAAAGATATTGACTAGAGTAGCCATGATATTAACCACACAAAGCTCGCAGGGTGGTCACCCTATTTGCAGCCCTGGCCTGTGTCCCTCCTAATCTGTACTCAGCATGCTGTGGGGTAAATGCTGTGGTCACGCACTGGCCACTTCCCAGAGCCACAGGCCCACAGGTGGGCCACGGAGTGCGGTGCAGAGGTGGACAAGCCGTGGGAAGGCAAATGGCTGTCAGCCGATAAGGCCTTGGATCAAAGTCCCGAGTGCAGCTGCCCTGAGCCTCAGACAAAGCTCCATCCAAACATGAGCAGAGATGGGAAGGAGAAGGGAGCAGGTGCCCTCGTGGGAAGCTTCTTTAAACATTTCAGCTTAAACAGGCCTGAACGTCAAGGCTGATGTGCTGGTTTTTTTTTTTTTAATAATTTTTAAAAAAATATTTATTTTTATTTTATTTATTTACTTGGTTGCGTGAGGTCTTAGTTGTGGCTCGTGGGCTCCTTAGTTGTGGCATGTGAACTCTTAGTTGCGGCATGCATGTGGGATCTAGTTCTCTGACCAGGGATTGAACCTGGGCCCCCTGCACTGGGAGCGTGTAGTCTTAACTACTGAGCCACCAGGGAAGTCCCTACTGTGCTGGTTACCCTGGCCTGTTAGGAACCAGGCCGCACAGCAGGAGGTGAGTGGCGGGCAAGCCAGCGAAGCTTCATCTGCCGCTCCCCATAGCTCGCGTTACCGCCTGAGCCATCACCCCCCTACCCCGCCCCCATCCGTGGAAAAACTCTCTTCCACGAAAATGGTCCCTCGTGCCAAACAGATTGGGGACTGCTGGGTTAAAATGCCCTCAGCAAAGGGTCAGCTGACCCCACAGGAACGAGATGGCTCTGCTCTGCTCTTCCTGCCCCTGCTTGTGACCCCCAGGCCCGAGTCCCCGCCTGAGGAGCCCTGTGCTCTCCATTCTCTCGGGCACCCCAGCGCCCTCGTGATGCCCGGCACAGACATGCGGTGGCAGGGTGGGGCTCTCTGCTCACAGGCCAACCCCGCTGCAGCGGGCAGGGGATGGCTCGCGGTTGAGCCAGGATTATTATCGTTCTGAGTAGCAGAGTTCTCTTTTCACAAAAGACTGCAGTGAAACCCATTTGGGAAAATGCTTTAAAGACCAAGGTGGGAATGAAGAAGGGGAATGACTATGGGAAAATGTACAAAACCCCACAGCCCAGAAGAAAGCCATGCTGCTCAGTAAAGCATTAGGATTCTTCAGCTCTATTGCTAACTTAGGAAAATGCACCCTCTTTGAACCTGCCTGGAAACATCATGTAATAAATGTGTCACACTTTCAAAGGATTAAGACATTTCAAGTATGAAATTTCCAGCATTAGTCTTAGCTATGGGAAAAGGTCATTTTTCTTAATATAATTTTTTTTAAGATTTAAAAAAAAATTTATTTTAATTTATTTATTATTTTTGGCTGTGTTGGGTCTTCGTTGCTGCACGTGGGCTTTCTCTAGTTGCGGCGGGGGCGGCTACTGTTCGTTGTGGTGTGCGGGGCTACTCTTCATTGCGGTGTGCAGGCTTCTCATTGCAGTGGCTTCTCTTGTTGCGGAGCACGGGCTCTAGAGTGTGTGGGCTTCAGTAGATGCAGCGCATGGGCTCAGTAGTTGTGGCTCGTGGGCTCTAGAGTGCAGGCTCAGTAGTTGTGGCTCACGGGCTTAGTTGCTCCGCGGCATGTGGGATCATCCTGGACCAGGGCTCGAACCTGTGTCCCCTGCATTGCCAGGCGGATTCTTAACCACTGCGCCACCAGGGAAGCCCATATAATTTAAACTAATTACTTCTAGCACAATATGTCCAGAGTCATACTGACTCTTACCTAAAATAAAATAATATCACAAGGGGCAACAAAAAGTTGGAAACTGCAGAACTTGTCCAGCTAAGACACAGTGCTAGTGTCAGAATGGGGGCTGGAGCTGCTCCCCTCCGGGTCTGCCCAGCACCCTCCCTCTGGGGCGGCACCTGCTCTGGTCCCACGTAGTTGTCGGGGTGAGAAAGTAGCAGGTGGGGGCCCAGGAACCCGTGACAAAGCTGGCCCCCACCTCAGGCACCGACCTGGAGCCAAATCCACGTGGGGAAGTGTGTGCGGGTGGGCTGGTTGCTCACAGCATCCGGGCTTCACCCTGGCTGTGCCCCACCAGACACTTAGCCTTGGAGCCTCGAGTGCCCCATGTCTGATGTGACAGAGGGAAATGAAAGGCTCTCCTCCGATCTGTGTGTCGCTGGAAGACGAAAGGACACGAGATGCCTGGCCTGCCCTGGAATTCCAAAGCACTCCTTCCCCTCTACCTACTCATTGGCAACTCTGCTCCGAGGCCGGAGGACATCAGCTAGGAGGTACTTTGTAACTGGACCTTATCTGATTTTCCGGGTGGGAAAGGGGAGCAGCTGGTGGCCCTGGGAGGTCGACTGCCCAGGCCTCACACATCAAGCAGGACATCCATTCTGAGCTTCCCATTACAGTCCCTGATCTGATCCTTCGTGATTCCATGTGTGTTGGGCTTCCCCAACTATAAGAGAAGGTGCTGGAGCTCGAGAACCATATATTTAATTCTAATGAATTCCCACGAGATGATCTGCACACAGCAGGGGCTTTGCATGTGTCCATGAATGGGATCCTGGTTCCTGCTCCACTTTGCCAAGACCAAGCCAGCATAAGCAGGCCTGTGTTCTGGAGAGCAGAGAGCTTGCCCTCACTGAGTCCTGGCCTCCGACCAGCATTTGGACCAGCGCTGCCCAGCACTGGGCCACGGGCCACATGGGGCTCCCAGGCATGTGGCCAATCTGAATTGAGATGTGCCTTCAAAACTTAGCACCAAAAAATGCAAAGTATCTCAATAATATTTTTTTCAGGCAAGTTTAGTCATCCTTCTTCATTAATAACTTTATATGGATTACTTATTAATGATATGCAACAAGATGGCATTTTGGTTAAAGTAAGTCCCCTACATATGAACCTTCAAGTTGCGAAGTTTCAAAGATGTGAACGTGGAGCTTACTAATGAAGACCTGGTGGAATTGGAGGCCCAGAGAAAGGACGAAGAGAGACACGAAGATGAAGAAGTAACTGAAGAACTGAAGAGATTCACGACGCAGGAAATGGCAAGGGATTTTCTTTATCTGAGGAGGCACTGTTAGTATTTGAGGCACAGGACCCAAATGTAGAACGGTATACGAAGGTTGCAGCAGCCGTTCAGAATGCAATCCAGTGCTACCATGTCATCTATGACGAGAAAAGAAGAGCTACTACCCAGACATCACTGGATCATTTCTTTAAGAGGGTAGATAGAATTGAATCCAGCAAGGAACCGGAACCTGTGCCATTAAGGTCAGGCGTGAGTGAAATTGCAGCTTGCCCTCCATCTCCTATTGCTGACGATCCTTCAGCTCTACCGTCTCCCACCTCCTCTCCCTCCTCCAGTCAGTAACTGTTCTTGCCTGGTCACTTGATGCCAGCCCCTGTATGCCAGCTGTTGTACTGTACTACTGTACTTTTCAAGGTATCATACTATAAGATTAAAAATGTTTTATTTTTTGTGTTTGTGTGTTTTTTATGTATTATTTGTGTGAAAAGTATTATAAACCTATTACAGTACAATACTATATAGCCTATTGTGTTAGTTGGGTACCTAGGCTAACTTTGTTGGACTCATGAACAAATTGGACTTAGGAACGTGTACTCAGAATGGAGCTCATCCATATGTAGGGGACTTACTGTATACTGGGTTAGATATAATGTTATCGGAGTTAATTTCTTTTTTTTCTTTTTCTTTTTAAAAATATTTATTTATTTATTTGGTTGTGCCGGGTCTTAGCTGTAGCATGCGGGATCTTTTTAGTTGCGGCACGCAGGATCTTTAGTTGCATCACGTTAACTCTTAGTTGCAGCATGTGGGATCTAGTTCCCTGACCAGGAATTGAACCCGATCATTGGGAGCGTGGAATCTCAACCACTGGACCACCAGGGAAGTCTCCTGGAGTTAATTTCTCCTATTTCTTTTTGCATCTTACCTCTGGGTACTAGGAGGTTAAAGTGCCATGTGGCCCCATCATATTCCATGTGATAGGTTATACACCTGCACGGACACACACAGTTCTCACAACGCTGTCTCAGGTCATCATTTCTCTACTCCGCCATCCACAAACCAATGGTCTCAGGAAAACTATCACAAATAGGCCCAAAGAGACGGCAAGCTCACAGTATGGGCTGTTTTGTTGCTGATTTGTAAAGAGTATGTCTGGGTATGAAAAGACACTGATACGACACTAAGACTTCTCCTGGGAACCCACTGATGCTGCTTGTCATGGCCACTTGACTGGTCCCACGGAAGAACAGGAAGGAACGCGAGGGTGGACATGCCAAGAGGTGAGAGCAGAGGAAGGAGGCCTGCCCGCAGGAAGCTCTGTGCACCCGGATATTGGTCTCTGAGTCTCCGTCCGTGAGAAGGGCCCAGGGAGAGCCTGTCCAAACGGAGGAGAGGCTGGGGAAACACACGCCCGTCAGACTGAGCTGCCTCACCCCTCCAGCTACCGCTACCTGCGTTTAACAGATCAAACAATAAAACGTGTGACTCTAAGGAAGCTATCCTGAATAAACTTTAACTTCCTGGTATTCTATAGTTTAAGAGCCATTTTCCCCTTAAATAGAAATATAACTTGGCAGAGAATTCTCTGTAAAAAAAAGAGATAGGAATATTTTCCAAACAAAGGAGAAAAGCCAGTTGCTAAACAGTAGGCTCTACAAATGACTTATTTGTCTTAATTGTCTTCTGTAAACACAGCTTCTCTAAAGATCACTTCCTTACTGGCCGCCAAAAGGCTGAGTTCAACTATGACTTCAGTTACAATGGTCCTTTGCAGACACCAGGCACAGTGGGACAGAGTGGCTTACATGTCATGGCCTGGTTAAGATGCCGAAAAAGAAAACTAGGTTTAAAAAGAAACTAGTTGGGAATTCCCTGGCAGTCCAGTGGTTAGGACTCTGTGCTTTCACTGCTGAGGGCCTGGGTTCAATCTCTGGTTGGGGAACTGATCCTGCAAGCTGCACAGTGCGGCCAAAAAAATAAAAAATAATTTAAAATAATGGTTTTTAATTAAAAAAAATAAAAAGAAACTAGTTTATGGAGAAACTGGAACCTTTGTGAAAAATGGTGCATCCACTGTGGAAAACAGTTTGGCAGTTCCTCAGAAAGTTAAACATATAGAGTTACCATATGATCCACAACTCCACTTCTGCGTACATACCCAAAAGAACTGAGAAGAGACTTGAGCAGATATTTGCTCACCCATAGTCATAGTAGCACTAGTCACAGCAGCCAAAAGGTGGAAACAACCAAAATGGCCATCAGTGGATGAACTGATAAACAAAATGTAGTTCTATACAAACAATGCAACGTTATTCAGCCTTAAAAAGGAAGGAAATTCTGACACCCGCTACAACATGGATGAACCTTGAAGCCATCACACTGAGTGGAATAAGCCAGTGACAGAAGGACAGACACTGTAGGATTCCACTCATGTGGAATTCAAATTCACAGAGTCAGAAGTCAAATTCACAGAGACAGAAGGTAGGATGGTGGGTGCCAGGGACTGGGAGAGGGGGAAGGGGAGTTACTGTTTAATGGGCAGTTTTAGTTTTACAGGGAAAAGAGTTCTGGAGACGAATGGGGTGATGGTTGCACAACTGTGAATGTACTTGATGCCACTGAACTTAAAAATGGCTAAGATGGTAAATTTTATGCTATGTGTATTTACCACAAATAAATAAACGCACACATTCATACATACATCTACACATACTAACCACATACTTTCAAATAAAAGAAAAGGAGAAAAGAAAATGGTTAAAAACAGTGACGGGGGGGCTTCCCTGGTGGCGCAGTGGTTACGAATCCGCCTGCCGATGCAGGGGACACGGGTTTGAGCCCTGGTCTGGGAAGATCCCACATGCCGCGGAGCAACTAAGCCCGTGCGTCACAACTACTGAGCGTGTGCTCGAGCCCACAAGCCACAACTACTGAGCCCGCAAGCCACCACTACTGAAGCCCGCACGCCCTAGAGCCCGTGCTCTGCAACAAGAGAAGCCACCCCAATGAGAAGCCTGCGCACCGCAACGAAGACCCAACGCAGCCATAAATAAGTAAATAAAATTAAAACAACAACAACAACAACAACAACAGTGACGGGAGTTGCAGGAGTGACTCCCAACAGCCTGTGCCCACTTCCCTTCATCTGAAACAGGTAACTGGGCAGCCAGGCCCTCAGCCGCAGCTCACTTGTCAATGGCGGCGTCCTTCTCCTTGGTGGTGTCCGCCTGCCTCCACTCAGCCCTGCGGAGCTGCACCTCGAGGTTGTCGCAGTGCCCCTGCAGCTCCAGGGCCCTGGCCTCTACCGCCTGCAGCTGCTCCGCATGGGCGCTCTTCACTGCCATCAGCACCGTGTCCCTCTCCCTGGCCAGACGGTCCAGCTCCTCATGCCTGAAACACAGCGAGGTCCCCAGTGGCTCACATAGGCCCTGCTCAGGACCCCCGAGCCTAGAACCTTCCTCATTCTGCAGGAGTGCTGCACGCATGTCCTCCTGAAGGGCACTTCTGCCCGCTTCTCTCGGCTCCTCACTCCTCACACGAAAACACTGACTGAGAGACTCTCAGACGCTGGGCCCCAGCCCTCCCAAGCTCACAGCCCATGGGAGGAAGGCCCCAGAACATGTGCTTCAGTGAAGGGCCACCAGCAGAACCTGCACCGACTCGGGAAGCAGAAGGCAGGTGTAAACTGCCCTCGCCTCGCAGCTACCCCATTTGCTGGGCTGCTTTCAACCCAGAATCTGAGGCTTCCCAGAACTGGGGGCCGCGGGATGCAGGCTGCATGTCTGTCTTCGCTAGAGATGCCAAACCTACTGGAACTCTGTCAACAGAACATTCGTCTCGAAAATACACTGTTGGGTGTCGCTGACAGCTGACATGATGTCCATGATGTTTTATGCTTTTATTCTATTTGGTTTCGATGAAGAGTAAAAAGCCCTCAAAAAGGTAATTCTACATGATTTCTTTCAGATTCCATCAGCATTGTTCAATGAGATGGTTAAGCCTTATTTAATCAAGTCGCATGCCATACTTTTCATTCCAATTACAATCAATCTTCATCTTACCTTGCAAACTGTTCAGTATTTTCCACCTTCTAGTAGCAAAAAACTATACTCATGCCAGTTGCTGTACCCATCAGTTTCTGGCAGGATATACCTTTCTTTTTCACCAAATCACAACAAAAGTTTGATCATGACAGCTAGTGAAGGGAGGGAGTTATTTCTGCACTGCATTATTCTGTGACCATTGGTTAGCTACTTTCAAAAGGCAAACACCAAGACTCCAGGGCATGGACACCCCAGCCCACACCAAGGAACCAAGGAACACAGGTTTCTTGTCATCTTGGCTCCGTAAATAACGCCACCTGGGCTGCACATGACTCTGCGGGGTCACGCAGTGTGTGAGGACACAGAGCATCCGTGTGCACCCTGCTCCCAAGACTTGTTTCAACGGGTCAAGTACATTGGCTCTAAGTGTCAATCTGGACGGCTTTCAGCAATTCATTTTACAAGGCGTGTTCTGTAATTCTTAGTGTTTTGATGATATTCCTCCAAACACACACAAATATACTCATTTGAACTGAAAAGTGAGGGGAGACCCTGGAAGAGCAGGCCTGACCGAGCTAATGGTCCCACAGAAGGGCTGGGTCTGCCCCCAAGGGGATCAGGGAACATTTTTCCTACGCTGACACTGGAGCCAGAAACACTCACTTCCTCCTAAACGTCTCCTCTTCTTTTTTCCTGGTGAGCTGCACAGAGTGAAGTTTACCCTCTAAGTCTTTTATCCTGAAAGAATCAAATATTAGTGGAAAAAGCAGGTAAGGGGCTACAGCAAAGCCGGCCTGGAATAAGCCAGAACAGGCAGATGCCTCCAGGCTGGAGTCCAGACCATGCTAAACATAGGGCGCGTTGGCCACATCGCCCACAGGGAGATGGGGAGACTCCGCACCGGGCGTCCTTCACGGCAGCCAGGTCCCTGAGCTCCCAGTCTCTGCGCTGCAGCCTGTCCTCCAGCTCCGCATTCACCGCCTCGGCGCTCTGCAGGGACTCCGCAGCCTTCACCCCGGCCTCTCTCAGGGCCACGAGCTCTTTGTTCAGCAGTTTAATCTTTGAAAGAGAAGAATTCAAAAGAAGGATATAAGTGGAACAAACTGAGGTGTTAGAGGTAAGCCTTACCATTTTATCAGAACTGGGAGAGAAGGAAAACTGGAATTTGAGAAGCAATAAAACAGTGAGTCTCCTCACATGCTCCCACAACCTTGAGAGCATGGGCCCCGTGTGAGTCCCTGTCGTACCCCAGCACCCGACTCGGGCATGATTTGAATACTGGAATCACACAGCCAGATGGAGGCTGTAAGAACGTGGCTCCTTGCTGAGTGGCCCCACTCAAACCCCAGCCACACACTCAATTTTTAAATAGCTTCTCCAGGCCTCAGCTTCCTCGACTATGATGCAGAGGTGATGGTACTGCTGCCCCCAAATCAGTTCTGTGTATAACCTGTGATGCCCTCAAGGGGCAGGTGTTCAGGGGACCAGAACCGACTCATGGCAGCTGGAGATGGGAGTGGGGCATCCCCTGGCCCACCCACCCATCCCCCGCTCCTCTGACAGGAGTGCCCACTGCACTGAGGCACAGGTTGGCCCTGCACTTCCCGCCTGCCCTCTCTCCCCTGGTGCTCAGAAGTCCCCAAAGCGGCCTCGGAGGGGGGGGGGGGTCACTGTGAGGCAGCCCCAGCCTCAAGGTCCTACTGGCCCTGGGTGCATTCCTCCAGGGGAAAGTCAGGGAGACTCCCGCAGAGGGGTCAGGCAGGGCCTGGTGCTGCCCCCTGGACTGCAGCCCTGTGGGGAGGCTGGTGGCCTAGAAGAGGGACCTTGCTGACCACTAGGGCAGGGTGTTGATCTTACTACTAACACCTGGCTGGACGCTGCCCGGATGTGACCAGCTGGGGCAGCAGGGCCGGGCCAGGCATCAACCCTGCTTCCTTGTCCCCGGCACAACTCCCCCGCCCCTCCAGGCTGCTCCCTGTCTCGGTGCTAAAGGCCAGGCACGCGTGCTCCTCATGTGTGCCCTGGCCGTGTCGGGGCCAGTGCTTTAGAGAAGTCCTGTTCACGGAGGGGAGCCAGCACCACGGCTGGGAGCACCAACTGCAGACAGGCCTCCTCCTGAACATAGGGGGATGAGTGGCACCTCCTCACAGGCCCATTCCAAGGTGTCACGGGAGTACACAGGCCAAGGACAGAGTTTGCGGGGTGGCGGTTTCTCCTGGGGGAGGCACTTCCTCAAGGTCAGGTAACTAGACCCGGACTGGTGGCACCAGCGTTCCTCTGGCTGGGCAGAGTGGCCGTCACTCCTGACCGGGGCCCTGGCAGGCACAGTGGCAAGCATGTCACCTGCATGTCACCCCCAACTCTGTGTGGCAGAGACCGAGGCCCACGTACAAAGCGGGAGGCCTTCATGTGAACCCTAACTCGCAAGGGCCTTCTCACTTCTGCTGAGGAAATGATCACAGTCCGAGGGCGCCCTCTACCTTGAGCTCGTGTGCTAGGACCACATTGCTCATGCTGTCAGCCTGCAGGCGGAACGCGTGCTCCCGCTTTTGCATTTCAGATTCAAACTCCTGGAGCAGCTCCTGGAACAAAAAGAGCTGGTGGTGAAAAGAGCACGGCGGGGCCAGCAGAGACCCGCAGGCACGCTGAGGGCAGGAGGGACGCAGAGGACCTAGTGGAGGACGAGGTCAAGATTGGGCTGGGGCCTGTAACACTGCATGAAGGACATCGGAGGGCTCGTGTTCCCACCGTGGGCGTGGGTTTGTCCCTCTCCCCTGTGGTCCTGTGGGGTTTTGCTCTGCACAGACGGAGCTGCTAGCGGACCCACAAGGAGAGACACCAGACCCATGAGCCCAGAACCACCCCTCCCGGCAGTTTTGTTGTTGGTTCTGTCTGTCTCTAAACAACACGCCACTCTTCCCTCCGCGCTACTTGCCGGCTTCCTGAGCAGCTCCACCCCACACCCCCGACACGGGGCTCACGGCTCCACTCCCCTGGCTGTGTAAGCCTCACCCACGGGCTGAAACCAAAAGTCCATAAACTATTACAACAATAAAGTGATTCACGGCTCACCCAACAGCGAACGATTATGACGGTTCCCATCTCATCATTTCTCCCGGAGTTTTCAATTCTCTGTCTCTCCCCCCCGACCCCCCACCCCCCCCCACCCCCATCCCCACCCCCCGCCCCTTCTCTGTCTGGTTCTCTCCTGTTTCCTGAGTGGTGTCCGCTTCCCAGGACACACCCTATAATGTGATCCTTTCTTCTCCTGGGGTGTGGTCCCTCCAGGGCCCTCAGTCTCCATGCCCATCTGGTCTCTCCCTGGGCTGCCTCATAGCCAGCATCCAGGCCTGAGACTCACAGCTCCCCCAGGCGGTCCTCGGTATTCCTGGATGCCCTCTTCCTCTCTCCTGGTTTCCTCCTGCTGGAAAGGACCCTCTTCCCCACCTCAAGAGCTCCCATCAGGGTGAGAATCCCACGATCCCCTGCCCCACTCGGCCTTCTCCCAGGGGGCTGGAGCGGGAGCTGCCCTCGGTTTCCCTGCCCCACCTCTCTCAGACTCACGGGCTTCCAGGTGAGGCTGCCAGCTCAGCCCTGTGACTGGCGCCACCCAGTCCTGGGGACCCGCCCAGCTCAGGCCCCCATTCTCCTGGCAGCCTCCTCCACTCCATCTCTTGGTTCTCAATGTTCTGAACTCAGAAGGGAAACAGAGGCAGCTAAAGGCTGACCCCTCGGCCCCGACACACAGCCACGCTGCACAGGGCTCGCTCAGTAATTGCACTCCAGTAACTTCCTGAGAGACTGTCACCCAGCCAGAGGCATCCACACCCTCACACCCCAGGGCCCCGGGCTTACATCTCTTCCCGCAACAGCGCTGAAGACCTTGTCACGTGTCTTCTGTCCCAAGCTGAGGTTGAGGAGTTTGGGCCAGGCTCTGCCTCTACAGGTTTTCTGGACGTTTGTAGCATCTCCTCTTTGTTCCTCTGAAACCCCTTTTGCTCATGGCTCTGGGGGCCTTTCAGTCTGAAGTCCCCACCCTGAGAAGTGGCTATGATGTTTACTTGATAATCTGACGCCTTCCTGTTCTCTGCTGTATGTTTCTGGAATTTGTATTGTTAGATGAATCCTGGATTTATCCTCCATGTCTCTTAAATTCTCTCTTGGATTTTCTGTGTCTTTTTTACATTTTCTGAATTAATTTCTTTATATATACTTTTATTTTTTAAATTTTAAATATTTATTTATTTATTTGGCTGCGCTGGGTCTTAGTTGCGGCATGCGGGATCCCCGTTGCTGCATACGGGCTCTTAGTCATGGCATGGGGGATCTAGTTCCCTGACCGGGGATTGAACCCGGGCCCCCTCATTGGAAGTGTGGAGTCTTAACCATTGGACGGCCAGGGAAGGCTCTATACATATATATTTTTTTAAATTTATTTATTTATTTTTAGCTGTGTTGGGTCTTCGTTTCTGTGCGAGGGCTTTCTCTAGTTGCGGCAAGTGGGGGCCACTCTTCATCGCGGTGCGCAGGCCTCTCACTGTCGCGGCCTCTCTTGTTGCGGAGCACAAGCTCCAGACACGCAGGCTCAGTAGTTGTGGCTCGCGGGCCTAGTTGCTCCGCGGCATGTGGGATCTTCCCAGACCAGGGCTCGAACCCGTGTCCCCTGCATTGGCAGGCAGATTCTCAACCACTGCGCCACCAGGGAAGCCCTTCTATACATACTTTTAATTGTCAAAATTCTTTCTTGTTATGATTGGCCCTTCCTCCTGGCATCCTGAGTTATGGATGCAAAATACACCCCTGGGGGCACTGATCTCAGCAAGCCCCCACAATGTGCCCTTAGACACTGAAAATGAAGATATAATGGGATGAGTGTCTGGCTCTGTCACCACCCCATTCCCGAGAGGCTCAAGTTCTCACCTTGGGGGAACGACACGGGAAGATCCTCATGGGAAGGAGGGAAATAGCCAGCCCCTGCCCTGGGAGCAGGAAGGTGGCTACTCTCCCGGCCCATCCTCCAGGACTGGGCTGATAGGAGTTGCAGGATCACTGGGACCGCCTGTGGGGCCCAGGAGGCCAGAGCACCAGAGCCGCCCACGCAGACAGCTAGACCAACACAGACAACCAGACGCCATGCCCGGGCAAGCCTAGCATGGGCAGGGCCACACGGCCCACCGTGCTGCCTCACACCTGAGCTGATCACACAGCGGCGGGTTTTAGGATCACTGTCTCGGGAATCATCTCTGTCCTACCCCGGGTCATTTTCCCTGTTCCTCTGGGCCTCTTCTTATGTTGCTGGCATTTCTCTGTCTTGTAATCCTGCCTCAGTTATATGCTCCTACTCAGGAATGAGGCAATAAAAAGTCCACTGGGATGCTGAAATTAAAAACACCTGCTATTCATAAGAGACTGTTACAAAAAGGGAAAGGAAAAGCACAGTCTTAACCGCTGGACTGCCAGGGAAGTCCTGGAAGAAAACATTTGAAATACATATACCTAAGAACTTGTTTCTGGAATATATATGCAGAACTCTTACATATCAGTAATGTGAAGACAAATAACCCAATTTTTTTAAGTACAAGAAAGCTGAATAGACACTTCACAAAGGATATATGAATGGCCAGTAAGCATGTGAAAAGATGCTAAATCTTTGATCATCAGGGATAAGCACACTAAAACCACAGTAAGACACTACTACACACCCACTAGACTGGCTAAAGAGAAAAAGACTGACAACACTAAGTGCTAGCAAGGACAGGGAGCGACTAGAACGCTAATCTGCTGCTGGTGGAATGTGACGCTACAACCATCTTGGAGGATAGCTCGGCAGTTTCTTAAAAAGTTACTCACAGGGCTTCCCTGGTGGCGCAGTGGTTGAGAATCTGCCTGCCAATGCAGGGGACACGGGTTCGAGCCCTGGTCTGGGAAGATCCCACATGCCACGGAGCAACTAAGCCCACGTGCCACAATTACTGAGCCTGCGCGTCTGGAGCCTGTGTTCCACAACGGGAGAGGCCGCGACAGTGAGAGGCCCGCGCACCGCGATGAAGAGCGGCCCCCGCTCATCGCAACTGGAGAAAGCCCTTGCACAGAAACGAAGACCCAATGCAGCCAAAAATAAATAAATAAATAACTTTATTAAAAAAAAAAAAAAGTTACTCACAGGGGCTTCCCTGGTGGCGCAGTGGTTGAGAATCTGCCTGCCAACGCAGGGGACACGGGTTCGAGCCCTGGTCTGGGAAGATCCCACATGCCGCAGAGCAACTAGGCCCGTGAGCCACAATTACTGAGCCTGCGCATCTGGAGCCTGTGCTCCGCAACAAGAGAGGCCGCGATAATGAGAGGCCCGCGCACCGCGATGAAGAGTGGCCCTCACTTGCCGCAACTGGAGAAAGTCCTCGCACAGAAGCTAAGACCCAACACAGCCATAAATAAATAAATAAATAAATAAATTAAAAAAAAAAAAAAAAAAAAGTTACTCACAGCCGTAGTACACATTGCAGAAATTGCACTCCTGGTCATGTAGCCTGTGTCCATTCAAAGACGGCCAAGAATGCTCACAGCAGCCTCATTCGAAATGGCCCCAAACTGGAAACGACCCAAGTGTCCAAAACGTGCGTTGACAGAGAACGGAAAGAGACTGGCACCTCCACACAACACAGCACTGGCACCGGGAAGGAACAAGCTGCCAGCTACATGACAACTATACGCCTCAGACACGTCATGCTGAGAGAGAAGTCAGACAAAAAGGGGCACAGTGCGTGGCTCCATTCTCACAGGACTCTCCGAAAGACAGATCTCACTGCAAGCGGCAGGAAGCAGGCCAGTGGGGCCGGTGCCAGGGGTGCTGCTCCCTGACTGCAAAGAAGCACGTGGAACTTTGGGTGGCAGGAAAGTTCTGTCTTGGCTGTTACTCAAGTACCTGTGTTAAACCTTATTGAACTGCACGCTTAACACGGGTGCATGGACTGTAGGAAATTACAGCTCAATTAAGTTGAATCTTCGCAGAGCCGACTGAGGGCGCTGCTTCCCTAATGTCAGATCTGCGCTGCAGACACCAGGGCCCACACAGCCGCCTTCCTTCTCCCCATGGGTAGTTCAATTTCTGTAAAGAAAACTGTGCTGAGCTTCTGCCTGGGGAAGGAGCTCCTGGCTGCTGGGAAGTCCATCTGCACGTGAGGGGCGTGGTTTGCGGCCCCAGATACAGACATCCACCTGCACGTGCATGGCCCCTGGTGTCCCAAGGCCTAACCTCTCTGAGTCTGTAGGCCCACTGGCTGCGTTTCCCACAGGCCCGCTCCCCAGCTGCTGCCGCCGCCCTCCCGGAAAGGCGCAGGCTCACTCATCCGTGTGCTGAGGCCCTTCTCCTGCTCCCGTCACTGCTGTGGGTTCTCACTGTCTTTAGTCCTTTATCATCTTGTTTACAGTGGTGACAGGAGAGCAGACACTCGTGGCTGATGTGCCCTATGGACGGGAGGTCTGGATACAGATGCAGAAATCACACATTGAGGGACAGAGTCAAACTGAAATGCACGTGCTGGAAAGCACAGCGCATGGAGAGCCCAGCACACTAGCAGGATTCCAGGTTTCTGACCAAGTAATGAGGCCCCTGCTTTTGAAGAGACTTGGACAGACTCAGCTACCTGAAGGAAAGAGTCGCGGAAGGCTGAACCCAGCCTGAGCGCGCCGGCAAGAATGGGCTCGTCTGCCTCCGCCCTGCAATAAACTCCACAGCAGCCTCCCTCCCCTCCTCGGAAGGTGGGGGGCCTCAGAGACACCATGCAGAAGTACAACTGAAAACATACTTTTTTTATCCCTTGAGAAGCAAGACGAATTATAAGGGGTCACATGAGTAACCCCTGTTGGGATCAGAATATGAAAATCATTGAGATTCACTCCTAACGCTACAAAATACTGAAGCACTTGGTTTCTGCTCAAAGTTCTGCAGTCTGTGGGCTCCAGGGGGCAGGAAGCCCTTGCACAGGCAGAGCCTGGCCCAGACCAGCGGGCAAGCATTTAGTGTCCTTGGTGAGGAAACAAGAAACCCACCACCCCTGCAACGCGCTGCTGCGTCCAAGTCCACTCCCCGTCCCCACTTCACCCCAGAGACATGCAGCTCAGGCCCGCCTCCCGACCACCCTCTTCTCTTGCTCCTGGGGGCCCCTCTCCTGCTAGTCCCCCACCCATGCCCCTGCCCTGTGCCGATGTCCCCGGCTCAGCCTGGATGGCTCCTCTGCCTACAGTCACCCTTTGGGGATGCCCCAGGTTCCCAGCTCTGTACCCTGTGGCCCACCCCCTCCATCCTGACCTCCCGGTTTGTCCAACTGGGAGCGCAGGAGCCACTTCCTATGCAGCCCAACCAAGCGCCCTTCCCATCCTCCCTGCGCAGTTCCCCCATCTCCAAACAGGGCAAGTCGTCCCGCCAGGCGCTTAGCCCCAAACCAGATGTGTCCTCGGCGCCTGCCTCTCACCCCATCTGATCTGTCAGTGTGTGCACTGGCTCTGCTGTCTAGGTGTATCCAGAACCTGCCAGTGGCTCAAGCCCCCCACCTCTCACCTGGGGCTGTGGCAGCCTCCTCGTGTTTCCCTGCCTCCCCAGTCCCACAGGCTGTCCTCAACCCAACAACAGAGGATCTTTTAAAAACTCAACTTGGCTCACAAGCCCCCAAGAGTTTCTCACCTCACTTGGAGCAAAGGCCATCCTCACGAGGGCCTGGGAGGCCTACACTGCCACTATCTCAGCCCTCTTGAACTTGAACTCTGATGCCAACTGAAGACGGGCTCACAAGTCCTCTTCTCAGGGTGCCCTTCCTGACCTGCCTATTAAAAGATCAGCCCCATCCACCCTGCCTCCCTGTGTCATGCAGGTGATGTCCCTAGGATGCTACAGCCAGAGCCTGTAATGTTCGGGTGTCCACTGTGCCCCCACAAGGGCCAGCTCACTCCCAGGGCAGGTGGGGCCCCTGCTCAGCCCTAACCCCAGGGCCCGGGATGTTGTCTGGCAAAATCTATTTGTTAAATGAATGAATAAATCAATAAATCATTGCTTCTCCTCCAGTGGCTTCTAATCCTGTGACTGCTAACCAACAGTGAAAAACCTTAAGTCCACAGTCTACAGCTTGCAGAAATAATAAACATTAAACAAACTCAACTCCCGTCATCTTATACTTCTTTTTTGAAAATAAAAATCACTATTACCATTGAATCAATTCTACCTTTGACAAGTCAATAATGAACACAAAGATCTTCAGAAAAAGGAGACGGGAAACCAGCCCAAAGGAAGCCCACAAAGCTGATGAGCACATAAGGCCCTTTCTTCAGTCACAGAGAGTCGGGCGTGGGCAGCAGAGCCCTGAGGCTGGCGTGAGCCACAGCTGTCCCTGAACCACACTAGGCAGCAAAGGCTGCCCAAGTTCCTGGCAGCAGCTCTGGACGGAGCCCAGAGCTGGAGAGTCCAGACGTCAAGTTTCCTTCCTTCCAGAGACAGGGCTGGTATAAAAACTCCCATCTGGAGGTGCCCTCCTTGTGGACAAGGGGGCTCAAAGCCTGAACGAGCCTGAGTCGCAGCAAGGGCTCTGAGTGTGGGCAGGCTGGGAAGCCACCCACAGACCCAGCCCAGCGACCACAACTCCCACCAGGGCACTACTGCCTCCAAGTGCCACTGACTGTCCTGCTAACTGGGACAGTCCCACCGCTGCCCAGAGCCCTTCCGAAACTCCTTCTTTGGAAGGGACTCCAATGCCACTTGAGGAAACCTCATGACTTAGATGAGTCACACCTGGTCCTGATCACTCAGCTCAGGCCCCAATGACCTTGGACTGTTTCCAAAAGTCAAACCCGCCCATAATGGAAAAAGTTCTTTGGTCCCTGGGGACTCCAAAAGAAAGTCCTCTGCAGGAAATTTCAAATGTTCTAAGCGATGATGGCATCATGGACAGTAAAATTCAAGCTTCCAAGAGGGGAAGGAAAGGGCAGGGCCCCCTCCTCCACCAGCCATGGTTGGTAGATGCGGCCGTGCCTGAAAGCTCGGTCAAAAGGACAGTTGTGTCCATGGGCGCCTTCCATCCTGATGGGTACAGCACATCAGGATGCCGTCCTATCTCAGGGCACTGACGCTATGCTGTGGGACAGAGGGCCCAGCAGTCAGGCCTCAGTCCGCCAGCTGACAAGTCTGTCCTCCTTGAGAACCGCTGACCCCAGGGCCCAAAAAGGAGCCAGCACAGGCAGGCACACCATTCACATCTGCCCAGTGGCACATCCACTGGGGAGTCTAGGGGCCAAGTTCAGAGCTCAATGGCTCAGTCAGCATCACTCCAAGGAGGGCAGAAGTGAGGACACATAGGTTGACTTCTAGATCCACCTCCTCTCCAATATCACAGACACAAGTCTAAAAATAAGGCGTGGGCTTCCTTGGTGGCGCAGTGGTTAAGAATCCGCCTGCCAATGCAGGGGACACGGGTTCGAGCCCTGGTCCGGGAAGATCCCACATGCCGTGGAGCAACTAAGCCCGTGCGCCACAACTACTGAGCCTGCGCTCTAGAGCCCACGAGCCACAACTACTGAGCCTGCACGCCTAGAGCTCGTGCTCTGCAACAAGAGAAGCCACTGCAATGAGAAGCCTGTGCACCACAATGAAGAGTAGCCCCTGCTCGCCGCAACTAGAGAAAGCCTGCACGCAGCAACAAAGACCCAGTGCAGCCAAAAATAAATAAATAAAATAAATAAATTTATAAAAATAAGGTGTGAGTTGTTATCCTGTGGCAGGATGACAGTACCTAAGAGTTCTTGCACTGGAAGTGTCTTGGACTCAAATTACGGCTCCGCCACTTACTGAGGGGGATCTTGGGCAGGTTACTTAATGTTTCCCCTATCTGGAAAATGTAGAACAAAATTGTGTCTCTGTTGTGTTGAGCGGATAAATTCACACACACGCACAAGGAGCTCCATGAGGCAGTTTCCATAAACACCAGTCACTGCTTTGATGACACAAGCTTGGCACATCCTGGGAGGAGACCAAGGGTACCCATGTCCTTGCATACACACAGCCCTGCCAGACATGGACTTCGGCCATAAGTGTGAAGGATATCCTTCACCGAAACCCCAACATAGCTGAGTCTCTCAGACATGTAGGCTGAGTTTCAATGACACCAAGGAGAAATTTTGGTGACAGGTTTAAGTGTCACCTGTCAGTTGATACATCTATATTTAAACTTATTTACTGCTTTGTTGAAAGAAGTACAATTATCACAACTTGAGCTCCCAGCTCTTTTCTACAGTAAATAACTCAAACTTTAACTTCATAACACTTTTTTCTAAAATAAATAAAGGAGGAAATGTTTATTCTATTTCCAAGGAAAGAGAACCCTGGGGGAGCTACTACAGAGGAAGATTTAGACATCCCATCACATTTCCCCACAGATCACCATAAAGTGGAAATCTGTGATCCCAGGATACCATATGGCTAACAAAATGGTCTTCTCCACCTGGTACAATTTTGGTTTCAGAGAGGGCGGGCAGGGCGGGCACCTGAGGAGGAACTGGACCCCACGCCCTACCTGCCGCTGCAGGGCAAGTTCGCTGTCCAGCTCCTCCAGTCTCCTTTCCAGCTTCCACTTCAGGTTCCCATACTGCTCCCGCTGCTGGTCCAGCTCACCGTTCCTGTCACTGTGTGAAAAATGCCGTGTTAAGAAAAGTAACACTGAATAGTCTCCAAACTACACATTTGCAGGGTCACCTCTGCAAACATGAGGTGACAGGTGATGCTTCACTTTTGCGGGGGTGGCTTTGGCAGGACCCAGGGGACCTACACGCTGCACCTGGACAGGTGACTGCCTGCAGAAGAGTACGTGACGTGGGATCCAGGCTCTCATGACACAATTCCCAAAGTGCCTAAGATACAATCAAAAGTCACCGGTCATACCAAGAACCAGGAAAATCTCTACCTGAATGAGAAAACACAATCCACAGATGTTAACACCAAGATGACGCAGATGCTGAAATGATCTAACAAGGATTTTAAAGCAGCCGTCATAAAAATGCTTCAACAAGCAATTTTGCACAGTTTTAGGACAAATGGAAATCAGAAACTCTCAGCAAAGAAAAAGTAACAAAGAATCAAATGGAAATTTGAGAACTGAGAAGTACAATAACCAAAACAAAGGACACCCTGGTTGGGCTCAAAGGCGGAATGAACATGTTAGAGAAGAGAACCAGTGAAAAACAAGAGTTACCTGACCTGTTAATAGAAAGAAACAGACTGAAAAAAATGAGCAGAGCCTCAGAGACCTGTGGGGTAACAAAAGATGTAACACTCTCATGTCATCACTGCAGTCCCAGAATGGAAGGAAAAAGAGGGTGGGGCCAAAAATGTACTTGAAGAAATAACGGTTGAAAATGTCCCCAATTTGGTGAAAAAGAACGGGCAGAAGACCCGAGGAGACACTTCACAAAACAGTGTACAGCACTTCAGGGCTGCAGCAGAGCGCGCAGCTGAGGCCTGTCCTTCCTTCTCACCATGAGCGGAGCCCACAAGCCTGACGGCAGCTTCAGGGTCTCAGTCGACTTGCCTCAAGTCAGCTCACTTAGTTTTGGGTTTAATATATATTTCACACCATTAAAATAATCATAAGCTCAAATATGTTTTATTATAATGATATAGATTTGTAAATCATGGGGAAAAATTCCAAATAGTTGAACCAATGTCCACTAATTTCAGCCGCACTGGGACCCAGAAAAAGACATCCAGGTGTGGCCCTGCCTGCCTTCCCTTGACAAACACCGGACAGGTGGGCGCCGGGCAGCGCTGTGGGGCGGGAGGCGTGTGGAGGGTCGGGGAGTGGGGTCCGCTGGCCCTCACCTGTGGACCCGCTCCAGCTCCAGGCGGTGTTCCTGCAGCCTCTGCTGGGACTGCTGCTGCAGATCTTCCACCCGCCGGGCCTCACCGGCCAGCGCCTGCCTCAGCTTGGCCACCTCGATCTTGAGCTCGCTCACCTCGGCCTGCCTGGCCTCCTCCAGCCCACGGGCCTGGGCAAACGCAGCATCGTAGCGCTCCAGCTCCCGGTCCCGCTCCTCCAGCACCTGCAGGTTGTAGACGAAGTCCTCCCGCAGGCGTCGCAGCTTCCCCTGCGCCTCCTCCAGCTGGCGCTGAGCGTCCTGCAGGGCTGCCTCCTGCATCTGGGAGTGCTGGGCCTGCAATGCTCGCCACTCCTCCTCCTTGCGAGCCAGCAGGGCATTCAGGGCCTGCTCTGTGGGCGGGGGCAGCATGTCGGCAGCTGCAGCAAAGAGGAGGCGGGCAACGGGTTCACCGTTAGGGACCCTGTCTTCCACAACACACACCTCAGATCCCCAACTAAGTGATCGCTGTCACCAAAGCAGGAGGATGCTCTGGCCAGTTACTGGCTTTCTGGTCACACCCTGAGTTCTGGAGAGCCAAAGGCAGCTCCCCTAGGGTCCAGCAGGGCAGGGGCATACTAGGCCCAGACCCCCAAGGCTCTTTCTACCCTATCCTCACCCTACAGCAGAGGGAACAGACAGTAAGTGCAGGATCACCGAGGTAAGAGAGGAAGGAAAGACAGGGAGTGTTGTTTGCTCACCTACAAAAGCTAGGTTCTTTAAAATAGTTTCATAAAGTGCTCTCTCCATTTTGCAAATAAAAAAATGAGGCCGCTCAGTAGCTGAGCTGTGCCCGGCCGCAGGTGGCCCCTGAGCCAATGCCCCTTCCCACCCCCATGCTCTACTCCCGGAGCTGGAATGCAGGCTCCTCTGTTCTTGTGTTTCCAGTCCATCATGCACTGATACTTTTGTAAAACACAAAAAAGTGCTAGAAAACAAATGAAAATTTAAAAAACGAAGATATATAACACGCAACTCCGATTTTTAAATGATTCAACAGCATAAAACTACTTTGTCAAATTGCCAACAAGTGTCTGAAGACCTCTTGCCTCCCGTGTCCACAGAGGATGGCCCACAAGGGGCAGGGCTGGTGAGGGTTGCTCCCCACCGGGGCACCTTCACCACTGTCCTGGTCCCATCAGCTGGCAGAGATGGGGTGGATTCTGATGTGCAAAACTGCTGGTGGGGGCGGGGGAGGGGATCTCCTGGGCTTGACTTATGCAATGGGTCCGAGGCCATGGGTCAGGCCCCGCCAGCTACACAACAGGCCCAGAAAGCATAAAGGCTGGCACAGGTGCCACTGGCATCTTCTGGGGCAGAGGGTGGCATGTGAATGATGCCTGGCTCTGAGAGTGCTTTTCCAGGAAGGCCAGGTGGGGTCTGAGGCAGGCATCCAGCAGTGACTTTTGTGTATCATTGTCCCTAAAGAGTCTGAAATGTCTGATTCATTTTAAGTGGGTCTTTTTTAAGATGAAAAAGACAAACTGTCCCAGGCCATCTCAACCCACAGGGTCAATACACATTCATAGAAACCCTCTTGGACAGAGGAACAAGATTTCAGGGGCCTGTGAAGACACCCTGTAGGTGTGGCGGTTCCATGCAGCCCATCCCAAGGGGCACCATCAGCATCAATACTGGTCCCCCTTGGTCAATGTAAAGCAAATATCCACAAACCAACTCAGAAACAGGAACAGGAGAACCTGAGGGTCATTTTTTGTTTTTATTTTTAACATTACATTTACAGCAAACACTCTCTAAACCAGAAAGAGCACAACTTTTTTAGAGACTTGAAGTTCATTTCACTCCTGAAATTACTGATAACAAAAACCAACAACAGGGGGACTTCCCTGGTGGTCTAGTGGTTAAGAATCCGCCTAGCAATGCAGGGGACACCAGTTCAATCTCTGGTCGGGGAACTAAGATCCCATATGCTGCCGGGCAACTAAGCCCACGTGCTACAACCAGAGAGCCTGCGTGACGCAACTACAGAGCCTGCGCACTCTGGAGCCCACGAACCACAACAAAGAGCCCCTGTGCCGCAACGAAAGATCTTGCGCACCGCAACTAAGACCTAACACAGCCAATAAATAAATAAATAAATAAATATTAAAAGAAAAACAAACAAAGTTCTACAATGAAACCTTACTTTCTAAAACCCAGTGGAGGTAAGAAATGAACAAATTTTTCATTTTACACAACGTTTTGATGGCATCAGGTTTACTGTGATTGAACTCTTCGTAGGACCTCAATTCAAACATCTGCAGAGTTGCTGCCACCAGCACTGCTGTCCTCAGACAGCCCAAGTCTTGCTTAGCTTATGAGTTGTGGACTCTTTGCCCTGTGAAAGGTGATCACTAATAATAGAACACATAAAGCTCTAGAGAAAAGCAACAAAAAAACCAAAAAACAAACACACACACACCCCCCACCAAAAAATTATCTATGTAATCAAAATTATTACTATTAACATCTTGGAAACAAAATGAAAAAAAAAGTAAAGTAGAAATCGTCAAAGTGGTCTAGGTTAGTATTTAGAGACTCCCAAAATATTCTGTCAGGACTAAAGAAACAATAAGGGTGCATTTTCTGGAAGAAGATGCGTGTTATGTGCTGGGCTATCCCAGTAGATAGTGGGAACATGAAACAAGCTTTTTAGACATTTGTTTCTCACAGCTCAGCAGAACAGTGCTCAGAACACAGAAAGTAAAATAAGAAACACACGATGAGGGACTTCTCTGGTGGCGCAGTGGTTAAGAATCTGCCTGCCAATGCAGGGGACACGGGTTCGATCTCTGGTCCGGGAAGATCTCACATGCCGCGGAGCAACTAAGCCCGTGAGCTTAGTGTGCCACAACTACTGAGCCTGTGTGCCACAACTACTGAAGCCCGCGCGCCTGAAGCCTGTGCTCCGCAACACGAAAAGCCACTGCAGTGAGAAGCCCGTGCACTGCAATGAAGAGTAGCCCTCACTCGCCGCAATTAAAAGAGCCCACGTGCAGCAACGAAGAAAGCCTGCGTGCAGCAACGAAGACCCAACGCAACCAAAAATAAATAAATAAATAAAATTGATTAAAAAAAAAGAAACACACGATGAACGTTAGGAATGGGCAATAAAGGCCAGGTAATTATTAAGTATTGAGCAATGCATCTGACTAAGGGCTTGCTGGAAGGTAAAGCACAAAGGAAAACAGGATCCATCACAGGATTTGCGTCTTTCATAAGGAAAAAGTAAGGCAATTTCCCAGGTGAAGCCATCGGCATTTAGATCTAAATGAATTCCTTACGTAGTTTTTCCTATAAGGGAAACAAATTGTGCAGGACAGGGCCTGGCAAGCTTTCTCCCTTTACCGGCCAGTCGGTAAATATTTAGGGCTTGGTGGGTCATCGGGTCTCTACTGAAGCCCCTCAACTCTGCGTGAAAGCAGCCACAGAGGACAGAAAAAGTATAGGCTGAGTCTCTCCCACAGGCCTGCTGTGCCGACCCCCAGAAACTTGTGCAGGGGACGCTTTTATCAGCACCTGTGTGACAAATACTATCATTTCTTAAGGCTGGTCCTCGCAGCCCCTAATCCTCAGGGGTCCGAGATGATCTCAATCTGGACACAAACATCCGTCCACAACTCCCCGGTGTCCACTGGGGGTGCAGGCCAGCCTCATGGAGGGGAGGAGGCACATGCACTTCCAGCCCAGCCCATCTCGGGGTGACTGCACCAGAGATGAGGAGCAGAGGGAGAGGGCACAGACACGAGAGGCTGAGAGAGCAGGAGGAGACCGCAGGGCCTTGTGGTGTTGTGATACAGTAACATACACTGGTCTTCATCCATGGTTTCTGGCACAAGACTCCTAAAACCCTTATTTCCTGAGTGACAGAAGCTACAGGGGCATCTTTAGTTAGTTTTTGTTCCTAGTTCCTGAAATAACTCCAGGTGAAAGGATGTCTCCCATTATTCATAACAAACCTCTTTCAACCACACCTGAGTCTATGTTAATGAGGTGATTTTGGAAAGCCCCTAGATAACCAATGGTTGGGGGCTGGTTGCCAGGGGAACCAGAGGGTTGGAACTTGCAACTCCACCTCCCAACTTTCAGGGAATGGAGAGGAGCTGGAGGCTGAATCAATCACCAGTGGCTAATGGTTTAATCAATCAGGTTTAAAAATACTGCCGGGTGGGCCTCTAACCCACAATCTGGACAGGATTGGCAAACAATCTAGGCATGTTGCAGCAAAAACAGAAATGAAGTTTTCCCTCTCCTGAGAACAACAAAAATAAAGGGAACAGTGAACAGGCTAGAGAAGAAACATAACCTAGCCTAAAAGAGTTAATCACTCCTAGTTTTAACTGTTACTAATCTGTAGTGTCTGTAACTAGGTTTGTACTTCACAAAGCTAACCTATCACTCTTTAACACTATGTGAATGACATCCTGCACTCCCTAGTAGCATTTGCATTTCAGAAAGAAGGTTGCAGGCCGTTAACCAAGAGACAAACGGACCCAACAACCCAATTACCAGGCTGCCTGACGCCAGCTGTGACTGTTTTGAAATAATGCAGGAAGAAGAAGAATGCAAGACCTTCACTACTTTTGATCCTTATCATATAGGCTGGACTGCAAGCCCCACATGTAAAATCTTCTCTGATTCCCCGAGGAGCAGGGGCACAGTTCTTGAGGCGCTAGCATGCTGTGTCTCTCCTTTGCCTGGCAGAGAAATAAAAGCCTCTCTATTTCTTTTCCTCCAAATCTCTGTCTCCGTATTTCTATTCCGCATCGGTGCGCAGGGAGCCAAGGTTTTTGCCAACAGGCACAGGTGCGTTTCTTTACGGAGGTTACTCACCCAAAAGACATCTTCTGAACACAAAAACTCAAAACCCAAAACCTGTCTCTTTGCTGCAAAATGAAACTAAGCACTGAAGGTCAGCAACACCTCCCTGGGGAAATCCAGGGGACGGTCCCTGGAACAAACAGACCAGGCAGCTGCTCACTCATCCACAGGCTTTCAGTACTGGCAAGGGGCCGACGAGGCACAGGCAAAAAGTCCCTCTGGACTTACCTTGTGGCTGGCAACCAGGTTCACTTTGCCCCCCACACAACAAGCCTCACTTAGACACCGAGGTTGCAGCAAAGAGGGCGTTTATTTGCAAGATAATAAAGAGAAGAAAATGGATCTCAAATCCACCTCCCCAGAGGCAAGGGGCTCGGGGTATTTATGGGATCAGGAATAAAGAAGCAGGGCGGTCAGAGGCAAGGTCATGAGGAAAGGTGATTGAAAAAAGGTTTGGTAATCGGTCTGCACAGGTATAACTAGGCTACAGGCCTCTGCACGTTTTGAGGGTGGAGTTTTCGACCCTCCAGTGTTAAAAGGTCACCAAGCGGACACTCCTACATGCCCAGTTGGAGGGTTGGTGGTCCTATCCAGTCTTAACTGGCTCAGCTTGAACTAGACGCAGCTGACTCCAAGTTCCTGGAAAACAACTCGGGCAAACATCTTATTGTTTAGGCTACGTGCTGCTCGGAGGACATGCAAGTCTTAAAACTACCTTGATTAGTGAAGGCAGGTGAATTGGTTTGACTAATTATTATGCACGGTTTCAAAAGCATCCATAAAAATCCCTGAACCAGCAGGTTTGGAGAGCTTCTGGGCTGGCGAAGGCGTGGAGATGTGGAGGGCAGTGTGCTGGGCAAGCGAGCATGGGAGCTCCCGGCCCCTCCCACCCACCTTACCCTGTGTCTTCCATCTGTCAGCTCTGAGTTGTATCCGCTTATAATAAACTGGTGATCTAGTAAGTAAAGCGCTTCCCAGAGTTCTGTGAGCTACTCTAGCACATTACTGAACCTGAGGAGAAGGGTCATGGGAACCCTGATTTACAGTAGTTGGGCAGAAGCATAGGTGACAACCTGGACTTGCAACTGGCATCCAGAAGTGGGGCATCTTGTGGGATCAGCACTAACCCCAGGCAGTTAGTGTGGGAACTGAGTTAAATGTAGGACACCCACTCGGCGTCCACCGAGAACCTGAGAATGCTTGCTGGAAGACGCGCCCCCTGACATGTGGCATCGGACAGGAAGCAAGCGTTCTGAGTGTGAGGGCAGGGAGGGAGGACGAACTCGGAAGCAGGGTCCTAATCAGAAGGGACGGCCGAACTCCACAAGTGTCCTGATAGAGCTGTCCTAACCAGGGACAGCGGGGTGACCTCCCCGCAGGGCTCTGGGGCAGAGCAGAGCTCTGCCGGGGCAGACCTTGGGCACAGCCCCGGTCTCCACCACGTCTCCGGCTAGGCAGTCGCACCCCGCCTCGCCCAGCACCCACAGGCCCAGTGCGGCCATGTCAGCCTCTCCTTAGCTGCATCCATCCAGGGCCTGCTTGCCATCTCGAGTTAACAGGGTGCTGACAGAAACCCTGAGCCCGCCACCCTCAATTCTGCACGCCCCCGCCCCCGCCCCCGTTGCCCTCAGCTCGCCAATGGCACCCCTCTCCACACAGTTGCCCAAGCTGAACACCTGGAACTAGCCTGAATTTCCTGCTGTCTCTCATCCCCCCACCACACCTCAGCCACCATCATCCCTCACCTGGAGTCTCACTGACACCAGATCCTGAACTGGCCCCTCTGTTCCATACTTGCCCTTTCAGAGCCACCAAAAGAATCTTAAAAAAAAAAAAAGCCTAACTGCCCCCCACCCAGCAGGGCTTCCCATTCCTCGGTCCACTTACAACACCTGGATCGCTACATTCAGGGCTGGGATGTGCCGAATGGTTCCCCCTCCCACCCCGTCAGTCAATCTCAATCCAGCTGCCCCTCTGCCTGGAATGCTCCTCCCAACCCACATACAGGCTCCTTCGTGTCACTGAGACCAACTCAAGGATCACTGCAGGAAATCCCCCCTAAACTTCGACTAAAGCTGGTGCAATGCCATAGCCCTATCCAAATTCTCTGCGTGGCACTTATCAGGAGCGGGTGGATTATTACTTATGTTATCATTCTTCTCTACACGTTCCACATGGTATCCCATACTTGGAACTCCAGCACACAGGAGGCGCTCAAAAGTATGTACTAAATAACTAAATGGTAAAAACTATCACATGACAACACATAAACATGGGGCTCTGGGGCTACAGCAGAGGAACTGGGGAGGCAGGTATCTTTGTTCCTCCAGGGCCATTCCAAATCACTCCTCCTCCTCCCTCCTCCAAAGGCTCGGCTTCCTTAAAGTACCCACAACCCTGTGTGCTAGGTGGTCTCAGAGCCCAGGTGGCTCTACCACAGAGGATGGCCCTGCATCCGTGAGGTGCCTGGCCCACCTCTGCTACCCCGTCCATGGTTTCCCCCACTCCAAAATACCCAAGCACCCCACACTCTGATGGCCAGCCCTCTCCCTTCAGATTCGGTCACTCTAGATCAACAATAACTTGATCTTTAAGTGTGTTATTGGATGTATCAATGAACTACAGGAAAACTAAGGACATTCACTTTAAAAAGTTTTGAATTCAGTAAAAACTGGAGTTACTGGCTTCCAATTCAGTCAGTTGCCAAGTATTTTCCCCAGGTAGACAGCCTAGGGGATTCCCCAGGTATGTCCTGAGGTCACCACACTCTGTTCTGTACCCCAATCCCTGGCACCTTGAAGGAGATAACAAATGTTTGTTACTACTCCATTTAGGATGTATATCATTGTAGCCAGAAAAAAAATGATACTAAGTAATGTACAATTCTCATAGACATGGCAAACTTTCTTAAATTTATTCATTTAACAAGTATTTATTTAGCACTTACTACATGTCAGGTGCTGTTTCACCTGCTGGAGACATAGGGGCCAGGTCCCCACACCAACGGGTTGTCATCCTTGCTGGGACAAGACAGAGATGCACGGAAACAAAGGGGCAGAGGAGGTAACTTCCCACATCACTAGCGTGGCCGGAGACGCAGGGCGGCTCGGGTCAGAGGTCAGGGAGGCCCTGCCCAGAGGGAAAGGCAGGAAGGGGCTCTGCTCAGCCTTCAGGAGGCTTACACATCCTGTTCAGTCCGTGGCCCCTGCCCTGGCTGCAAGCTTCCCAGGACCACTGGGAAACCAGGGTTCCAGCAGGTCAGCCTGGCCACCAAGCTCAAGAAAAGCCCGGAGTGGAATAACAAGGCGACTCGGTGACCTCCACAGTTGGGCGTTCACCCACACTAACTGACGTCTAATGGCTGGTCCCCCAAACCCCAACATATGCACAAAGCCAGCTGACTACAGTGGGGCTGCGTGAGTGCGAGCTGGTGCATGGCCTAGTGAGTTCTGGGGTCTGGCATAGTCTTGTGAACAGAAATCGGCGTACACACAGACCACCCGCATGCCTGTGCACACTCACAGGCAAAGAATCAGAATTTAAGCAAACACACAACTTCAAATGATGCCGATGCTACTGTGACCTTTGATGAAATGCCTATGAGTCATCACTGCGGTTCTTTGCAGAGAGAGCACACGGAGGTCTGTGAGGTCAACGGGCCTCCCTCCTCTGAGGACCGTCCGCAGGCCCGCCTCTTAAATGCATCGGTCACACAGCCACCCATGGAAATTACCCTTCTAGTACAGAAATCTGACCACGTGATACTGTGCCCATGGCACGTGGCCTTTTCAAAAGAAAGTTCAACCTGTTTGGCACAGTATATGAAGACCCCTAGGATGGGGCCTGGCCCATCTTGCCCACCACAGCTCCCTCTGGACCTCCAGCTGGTCCCCAGAGAGAAACGAGCTTCTACGGTGTACGCTCCGCTGGACCTCGACATGCCCTGTGCTCATGCTCCTTTCCCTCCCACCCCATCACAGACAGCCTGCCCTGCATCCGTCACAAATCCTAAAAGCCCCAAGGCTGAGATTAATCGGCTTTTATTAAAGGTCACAGATTCAAAATCTGGACCCAATCTGTCTGTCAGCCAGCAGGCATCCCCAGCAAGCACCCAGTTTTCAGGAGGGACCACACAAAACTTCTGGGGCAACTGGAGAAATCTCCGGGAAGGGCAGGGGGAGCGCACTGTCAACTCGTCTTGGCCCACGGCATTCACAGTCTTCTAAGAGAACCAGTGGGGTCACCAGGGGATGGACCAGGACCGTGCTAGGTCATCTCATCACTCTGATGTTCTCATCTGTAAAATGCTGACCTTTCTAAACTTTTTTATTTTTTATTTTTTTTTTAATCTAAGGGGGATATTTACCTTAGATTAAAAAAGTTAGTTAGTTAGTTAGTTCTGAAAGGCACTTGGAAATTCTGGGTCTTAGGAAGATGGAAGTTACTCCTCATGAAAGCCATGGTTTCCCAAACATGGAAAATTTGCAGGCTGCAAACAGACACAAGCAGCAGAGGCCCTATCTGAAGACCACATCAGTCATGAGTGAGTTCGAATGCACCCCTGGTGTCAAGACGCCACCACAGATTATACAGTGGGGTGTGGAAGAGCTCGGGCACTCACTTACTCTCTCACCCAAAACCCAGCAGTGGTCTGCAGCAGTTGACCCTGACCATGCAGGCCCAGCCTTGTCAGATCAAACGGAGCATTGAGAAAGAGGCTCAGAAACTGGTGCATCCAGGCAGTGAGAGACTCTGAGGTGTCTCTTCACAGATTACGACAGGACCAGGGCTGCAAGGAGGATCTACAGCCAAGCAGCTCCTAACAGCCAACATCATACTTAAAAGAGTTTGGGGCAAAGGATGAGGCCTAAGAAACCATATATGAAAAGGAGATCCATGGAAGAGAAAGAGCTTTCCAAGCCAAGTGGGCTCTGCAGAGGGGCTTGCCCCACCCTGGCAGGGCCCCACCTCTCCAGCAAGCTGGCTGCAGTGACTACGAGCTGGATATACAGGAAGGAGCCTGGGAGGATGACTTCATCCTTGCCAATCTCACCCCTTGCCAAGATGACCAAATCAGAGAGGAACCCACAGGCTACCCAATTGCAGATATGACAGTAGAACTAATCACACTTTTGTTTGTCTGACCAAAAACTTGGAGCAATTGTTTTAGAATAAACACTTGACAAGTACTTTACTGAAAAAACACCTCAGTAAAACATAAGCAGTTGCAAACTCTAAAATGTACAAAAAAGGACCATTTGTAAAGGCTACAAGTCAGTGCCTAGACGCTCACAAACAAGCCATTTAGGCACAATGGCTGGTCAAAGAGACACCTAAAGCAGAGGTTTCTTTTTATCCCCTTCCTCTGAAGGACTATGGCTCCAGATACATTTGGCTTTCCACTCAACCATCATTCCTAATGCAGAAAACCCAAATCTACTTCGGTAAGGCATGTTGTCTTACTGGTGCTCTGTAAATATATTGAATAAGCTGAATTTATAAAACATTTTTGGGGGACTTGAAATAAAGTCCAGAGGTGGCTCATCTCTGCACTCAGGACAGGGGACTCAGTGCACCCTCTGGAATCCCAGCATGAACTAAACTCGGTGCAGACAATTTTTAAGGGGATCGAGGGGATGAAAATTAGGGGCCTATGACCCAAGCCTTTTCTCCTGTCCTTCACTGACTGCCAAACAGTACCCATGACCATTTGTAAAACTTGAGAGAGATGAGCAGCAGATAGATCTTAATTCAATCACTGGTACTTGCTTGGGGTGAGGGATACTGCTACAGTGAGGGGAACAGAGTGCTTTTTTATTTGAATTTACAGCTGCCAAATTCCCTTGCCTCTCCCCCCAAAAAAGCGAATAAATGATAAAATAGAAGTTTGAAGAGTCTTGTAGTTAAGAGCTGACACTGTGCTCACTTTCAGAACCACATAAATGTTTCACATACCAAAACTTAAAATCAGTAAGGACTTGGGAATTCCTTGGCGGTCCAGTGGTTAGGACTCCGTGCTTTCACTGCCAAGGACCTGGGTTCAATCCCTGGTCGGGGAACTAAGATTCCACAAGCCGCGCACTGCAGCACAAAAAAAAAAAAAGAAAAAAAAAAAATCAATAAGGACTCAAAGTGAAATATAATCAGAAGCAAATGAACATCATTTTATTACAAATTAATAACATAAACACACTAAGACAACTTTGTAAACAGCATTTTAATTATATATTCTAAGGAAAAAAACAAAAACAACCACATGCAAATATTATACTTTAGTAGGTTTGTTTTTCACAGAAATATGGATTGGCAATACTGAAATTACTTTATATGTGGTCTAGGATTGAGCAAAAAGGTAAAGGTACTGAGGACAATAGGAGCCAGAGTTAGAAGAAAAGGAATGTAGAATGAACCCTGTGGTGATGGATTGGAATTGGAAGTATCAATATAAACTCAGTTTTTAATATGTACAGATATATGGATACAGAAATAGATACGGATGTATATAGTGTACACAAATATATGTTTCCCAGCTCACCCTTTGAGAAAGCCAAAAAGCAATGACACTCCAGTAGCAATGAGCATACCTCCCCCAGATCTTGGTTTCTAAAAAAAACATCTCAACTAAAAGGAACCAACACTCCTTAGAGAAATGACTGACTCCAGGCTAGGTCAAGGAAAGCACAAAATGAGTCCAGAATATCTTGTGGTGTCAGAAAATAAGTGTGTGCTCAAAATGTTGAGGACAGGCTAAAAGGACAGAGGCCAATTTGAATGGGCCAAATCTGGACAACAGTGCAACAAAATAAATGATAGTAATGGATTATAACCTATGAAATAAAAATAAAATTAAAATGCCTATACCAAGGTAAATAACTGAACAAATTAAAATATGGAAAGTTCTTCCTTACAGTACAATTCCAACTTATAAAAGCAGAAATAATGGAAATGGAAAAATTACCATGTGGCAAATGCAACACTTATAATTGTTTCAGAAAATGCTCACTTCTGGATGCTAAAATTACTCGTTGGCAGTATGGTTATAAACAAGATATTTACTATTTAGAAAGGGAAAAATGGTAACTTGATGAGGGAAACACCTTGTAGGCAGCACCTAAAACACACGACCGAAGTTAGCATCAGCAGTAATGGGACAAATCAGCATCAGATGACTCCTAATAAGATGCAGAGAAAAACACAATTTCACTGGTAAGGTTTTTCTTAATAAAAATGCGTAACTTAAAAGTAATCATAAAGGAACATCAGATAAACCCAAACTGAGGGGCATTCTACAAAATAACTGACTCATAAAAGTCAAGGAAAGACAGAGGAAGTGCTCCAGATTAACGAATAAGAAGACAAAGAAAACACGGATGGTGCTGGATTGGATCTTGTAAAAGAGTAAAGTCATTCGTGGGATAATTGCTGAGTGAATAAATCCTATACATTAGATCATGGTTTTGTATTAGCGTTAAGTTTCCTCAGTTTGCTACAATGAACTATGGTAAGATAAAAGGTTAGCATTTGGGGGAATCCCGGCAAAAGGTACAGAGGCGATCTTTGTACTCCTTTTGCAACTCTTTTGTAAGTCTCAAATAATTAAAAAAAAAAAAAAAAAATCACTCTGGGCCAGGCTGCCTGGGTTTGAACCCGTCCTCACTGGCTGTGGAACCCGGGTAAACTCATCTCTGCAGCGCCCACCTCTTCAGGTTCCTGGAGGGGTCGAATAAACACTAGAGCACTCGAAACAAAGCGTGCCGGCAGCGAACGCCCCCGGCGCTCCCACCCCGCCGGCGGCACGGGCGCTGCAGCGAACAGCCCCACAGGGAACAGCCCCGGGTCGGTGTACGGGGTTCCGCGGGCCCGGCGGGGTTGGCCGGCGGGCCCCGCGCGAGCGCACTGCGTCTGGCAGGACTTGAACGTCTCGGGTCTTTCCAAGGAAAGCGACGACGCCCGTGAAAAGCGAGCCGAGAGGCCGCAGCCTCCCGCGCTGCGAGCTCCTGAGGTCCCTCGGCGGCCCCCCGCGTCGCCCCCGCGTCCGCGCCTCACCCAGAACGCCTGCTACGAGCAGCCTCCGGTCCCGCCGCGTTGCCATGGTGACCCGAGTCCGTCTGCCACTATCCGGGCGGGCTCGGTGCACTGCTCGGGTCCCGCCGGCTGGAAACGCGAGCCCCGACGCCAGGTTCCGGATTCCTCCCGCCCCGCCCGCGCGCAGGTGCAGCCGAGGGAGGAAGGCCTAGGACTATCAGTGGGTTGCGGGTGGACGGGAGGCGGCCGAGGCTTCCCGGCGCGACAGCCCCCCCCACTCGTCCAGCTGGGCTCCGCGATCCCGCCCGTCTCGCAGCCCCGAAGCTGTTGGCGGCTCCGACGGGTCGGGATGTGGGACTGCACGGAGCGGGGGCGGTACTGTACCTGAGAGGGGAGGGGCCCGGGCTGCACAGAGGCAGTGATGGGCACAGAGGCGGGGGGACATAGTCTTTGGTCCAGCCTCGCCTCTCCATCTGTGTTTTCTCCACCCTGATGGCTTTCTGGCTGCCCAGAGCCAGTCGCCAAGCTGTTCCTGCCAGTGCTGGACAAAAGTCCCAACCCTCTGTTTTAGGAGGCAGCTCTTGGAGGGAGGTCCAGAGGTTATTAAATATCAGGCAGATCAATAATTCAAGCCTCATGGAAAATGAAAGATGTGATCCTATCAGTGCACAGAAACCACGTGAAAATAGTCCTGCCTGCCTGGAGGAGCCACAGAGGGTCCCCATGACCTTTAACCTACATCCCATAGGCCCTGGGCAGCCTCACTGCCTCCAGACCAGGGTAACCTGCTTGACAGTCCAGCTTCAAATCCCAATTCCGCTCCTCTTGTTACAGCTTTCTGAGACTCTGTTTGCTTCTCCATACACTAGGGATAACACCCTCCATTTCTCATAGATTTGAGGATCAGAAACAACATGGGAACTACATGGGTGCTAGTTCAGCCCCAGTGAAGGGCCTCTGGGGTGTATCTATGTAAACCCAAAGGGCCAAGAGGATACACCTCTTTGAATAAAGACAAATCCTAACAATAAATATGAGCTCTGCACCTCACCATCTATGCCCCAAAACCTGACCCACCCCACCATAACCGTATCCCTGCAATCACCCCAACAGTAACCCTAACCCCAGCCCTGAGCCTGACCCCAACACTAAACCTAACCCCAACCCTCACCCTGACCCTAACCCCTAACCCTGTGACAACACCAACACTAATCCTAACCCCTAATCCTGACCCACCCAACCGTAACCCTATCCCTGCAATAACCCCAACCCTGACCCTGACCCTAGCACTAACCCTAAGGGTGGCCCAGGAGCAGCGTGGCCTTGATTCCTGTGGCAGGGCCAGCTTCTACCACTTCAATCGCCCAACATCCCAGAACTTCTGATTCCCTCACCTGAGCCCCAGTTAAGGCCTCTGGGGTGCTGGGCCCAGAGAGGTATGGTACTCACCTGCCCCTGCACATCACACAGCCCACAAAATGATGGAGGCCGGCAGTGGGCCCTGCTGAGAGCTCAGGGCCTCACCACCCCAAGAGGGGCCTTGTCACTCCTGGCGGGCCCCACAGGCCCTCTAAGGTCTGCAAACTTGTCCACTTGGGCTCTGGAGCTCGGCCCCTTATCTGTGCCCCACGTCCGGGAGCCCAGTAGATGCCCATGGAGGGGAGGAGGGACATGTTGACTACTCTCCACCCAGCTCTCTGCCTGGTCTCCACACAGGTCAGGCCAGACCCCACATTCTCCCAGTCTGTCTCCCCCAACCTGCCCACCATCCTGTCCAGACCCCCTCCTCCACCCAGAATGCCCTCTGCGCACACTGCAAGGCAGGTGACCCTTAGGCCAGCCTACTGCATCCCCACTGTTGCCAATGCTGACTGACCGTGTGTCTGTCCTGGGGCCACTATAACAATGACCACAAACTGGGGGCTTGAGACAGCAGTTCTGGAGGCCACAAGCCGAAATCAAGGTGTCTGCAGGGCTTTGCTCCCTCCAAAAGCCCTGGATAGACTCCTGACCCACCTTTTCCAGCTTCAGGTGACTACTGGTGCTAGTCCTTGGTGCCCCTCAGCCCATTGATGCATCACTCCACTCTCTGCCTCCGTCGTCACGTGGCCTTCCTCCTGTGTCTGTCTTCACATGTGTTCTTTTCTAAGGACACCAGTCCTATTGGGTTAGACCCACCCTTCTCCCATGTGACTTCATCTTAACTAATTACATCTATAAAGACCCTATTTCCAAGGAAGGTCGCATCCTAAGGTACTGGGACCAGAACACGTCTTTTTGGGGCCACCATTCAACCTGCTACAGACTGCTTTCCCTGGGCTCATATCTGCCCAGGGCCAGCTCCCCACAGGCCACCCTGTGGTCACCCCTCACAGATGTGGTTACAGAACAGTGGAGGTTAAGGGACCCTGCCCAGCCCCTTCGTGACTAGCATAGCCAGGGTCAAACTGCCCCCTCACGCCAAGCATACAGCTGGAGCTTGTGAGGGTACAATGCTTGTGGGATAATAACAACATTGCAGGGACACTAAAGGGCCAGCAAAGGGCTAGTGCTGGACCTTCCTGAGAAGCCAGTGGGCTCTGAGGGGGCCCTGCTTCCCGGCCTGTCATGTGGGGTGGCCCCTATATCACACGAAGCCCTCAAAGCCACACTTCGGGTGATTCTAGAACTCTCTCCACTTTACAGATGGGGAAACTGAGGCCAGGGGGCTCAGGAGTGGGCCAAGTCTGCTGGCCTGGGCGTGGTCAGCTGTCCTGCTCCCACTGGCGCCCCCAGCACCTAAGCTTAGAGCAGATGTCAATACTGGGTGGCAAGCTGGCTCGTTGTGGGGTGGTATAAACCAGGACGGCCACGCATCAAAGGGCTGGGCTTGGGCTGTGGCTCCCAGATCCCAGAATACAGCCTGACCTTGGTGATCATCAAGTGACCCCTGTGTGGGCAGCCTGGCCTGGCAGCTGGATGCCCTCCCAGGACAGTGCCCCCCAGGGGAGTACCAGGGGCTGCCCAACGAGGCCCCCATTCTGACTGCCCATGACTCCAGGTCCTTCCTTCAATTTTTGGCCGTGGGGCTCATAGAGCTGGGAGCTGACCTCACTGTGGGAGCCCTGCTGCAGGCCTCTCATGGGGTCCCAAAAGCACAGGGATCTGGGTGGGGCCAGCTTAGGCACCAACCTGCATGGCCTTGAGCAAGTCACTTCCCCCTCGGATTAGGAAGGTGCCTGTGTTAGGCTGCGATGACCTAGCCACTTGCTCACAGGCCCCAGGGCAGGAAAGGCCAGGCTGCCACCTGCTGCCTGGGCCTCTGTGTGCCCCTCTGGACCACCAGAAGCAGGTGGGCAAATTCCCTGGTGGGGTCCTGAGGAAACAGGGACCAGCTTGGAGGCTTCAGTGGGAGAGATGTCCTTCACCACCCCCCCGCTACCAGTATGTGCCAGGCCATGGACAGCCAGCTGGATGGTCCCTGCCCCCGCCGAACAAGGGGTGCCCTGTGAACCGGGCGGCAAGCTGGGGCAGGGGAGGGCGTCCTCATGGCGCCACAACCAGGAAGGGACTCTGGTGGGAAGTACAGCGCTCCTGGAAGGGACAAGAGAACCAGGGGGCCCAACATAGCCATTTCCTAGAGGTTGAGGCCTGGAGGCAGAGGCAGGGCTATGGACATGGGCGGGACAGAGAGCGGTGTTCCCTGTGAGGCCATGGTCAAAAGGACAAGCTGCCCGACAAGTGGGCACCAAGAGGGGGTGCACCTCGCCAGGTCAACCGACCCCCACAGCCGTCTTGCCCGGAGGGCTGATGTCCACCTCACTTTGCTGCCCACTGCGGCCTCTGAGGGGATTCGGTGGGGCTGAGGGATTCCAGTAACTGAATCCCCAGAGACCGTGAGGTCCACCCTCTGGAGTGAAAGTGAGGAAACCAAGGTGAGGGAAGACGGGGGCTCGAGTGGCCAAGCAGAGCAGGGACAGGACCCACCCTCATGCCTCCCTGGAAACCACCCGTGAGCTGGCGCTTGAGGGGCAAGGGACTGGCTTCGTTCCACCCTCTCCTGAGTGCCCCCAGACATTCCGCCGAGCTGTGCTGAGTCACCCGGAAGAGGAGGACTGTGGTCAGCACAGGAAGGCTGGGCAAGGCCTCGCCCTCCTGGCGGCTGCAGGGACGCTTAGAGCTTGGCACGCAGCCCAGCCCACTCTCTCGGCCCCCTTGGTGGCTCCCGGGCCTGGTTCCTTGCCAAGGCCTGGCTGTGTCCTCCAGCCGTCCATTCTGGCCTGGTGAAGGCCAAGGGCAGGGTCAGGCTGAGACTTCCATCCTCCACCTCAGGAGAACTTTCCCGGGCCTCCGTGTGCCAGGCTGGGTCATGACCTCTGTCCCCTGGGGCTGAGATGCTCCAAGTTGAGATTAGGGGTATTAGTGGGAAGCTGTAAATCCGGGTATCATCTGGGAGGGGGCAGCCCAGGTGAGCCGAGTTTGAGCCCTAGAGAGCAAAATCAAGTAACGAGGCGGGCCCACACCCAGCTCAACCCCCCAGAGGGTACGCAGATCCCCGGTGAGTGTAAGGTCGGGAGAGGCAGCCAAAGCAAGGTCAGGTGCAGGGTGCGTGGCTAGGGCTAAGTTACCTGGGCCACCAGGCAGCCCACCTGAGCAGGTGAGACCTGAATGGTAGCCAAGGAAGAGAGATAGAAGCCTGGGCCAGGGGTGGTTTGGTAGTCTGCCTCTGGCCGCTGTGTGGGAAATGGGCTGCAGGGGTGGAGAGGAGGCTGGATGGTGTGTGAAGGTGCCCTTTCCCGAATGTCCTCACTCACCTGCATTCCTGGAGTTCCTACTCTGTTCCAGGCACCAGGGTGGGCAAAGGCTCTCCCAGGCTTGGGGGTCCACGGCCTAGGGCATGAGGAATTGCAGGACTTGCTCAGGCCTGGATGTGGGAGTGAGGGAAAGAGAGGACCCCAGAGGAAGGCCCCCGGTGCAGGGGGCGGCAGCAGGGAGTTCCAACTGGCCCAGGGAATTGAGGGTCCTCAGGGAGTCTGGGCTGCAGGGGTGCCTTGGGGTCACCAACACAAGGATTGTCTTGAGGGCCCTGAGAGGGGAGAGGCTACCCCCCCAGATGGACAGAGAGAGAAGAGGGGGCCTGGAGGCTTGTGGTCTGAGAAACGGCCACTGCACTTGGGGGTTGGGGACCCGGACAGGGAGTGTGGACAGTGGGCGTTTGCCAGATGCCCCCTGGGCAAGGTACCTAACTGAGCGGGAGTCTGTGCAGTGTTGGGCTCAGCCAGCCTCCTCAGCGGCCCCGACCTGTGAAGGGGCACCTCGCCTCACCTGGAGAGCAGGTGAGGTTGCAGGTATAGCCCGGCCGCCCTCAGGCTGTGCACAGGCCGTGGGAGCAGCCACTGCCAGCAGAGGTTGTGTGGTCGCCAGCTCTGTTCCAGGCCCCCGTCTGAGGAGGCTGTGCCAGACCCGACAGCAGGGAGGCTCCCACCGCCAGCCCCCAGTGGTCTTCTGGCCACCAGTCCTTCCCTGGCTGGCCACTCCACTGCTCTCAGCGACACCTCACTCAGGCCACAGGTGGGGGCAAACGGCGACAGGCAAGGCAGAGGGGGGCACAGGGAGGTAACGTCCCACAGCAGCAGCCCCCAAGCCTGCGGAACCTAGAGGGAGAACGGGCCTGCGGGCAGCAGACAGAGGAGCCGTATGTTGGGCGCCTGGACTGTGTGGCCTCCAGGAGGAGGGGAGGGAGGAATGGGTAGTAGGAACCACAGGGAGCAAGGCTGGAAGGGCTGCCTGTGGGGTCTGGAGGGCACAGGTGTGGGAGGACCCAGGGAGAGGAGGGGGTGTGGACACAAGGAGCAAAGAGGGAGTTGGGGGGCTCTAGCCAGTGGAAAGCACGAAGTGACAATTCCAACCCTGACCCAATCCCACCCCCAGGACCTAGATTGGCTCCAAGGAGGGGCAGAGGGAGACCTGACCCTCCTCCTGCCCCCAGCCCACAGCTCAGGATGGGGCAGAGATGGCAGATCCCCAAGTGGCCGCCTGTGGGACCAAGGGCAGGTGGAATGAAGCAAATGGGAGGAAAAGTTGGGGGGACTGGATCCAAAGGGCCTGGGGCAGCAGGTGGGGGCAGGGAAAGTCCAAACCCTAGGGGCCATGCCCTATCCAGCCTCCAGGCTGAAAGGTTGAGCTGAGAGGGGAGGAGCTGATCACTAGCCTGATCCCAGAGAGAGATGGGTCTCTCTGAAGGCCTGACCCGACCTGGCCTGGCTTCCCCAGGCCAGGTCAGCCCCGCAGAGCCAGTGGCCTTTGCTGCAGCCAAGGCTCCAGACACCTCATGCCCTTTATGTCAGGGTGGGCTGCTCCTCCCCCAGCACCCAGGTGAGCCTGCCTCCTACTCCATGCCCATCACTAAGGCCGCTGGCTTGAGGCTGGTGATCTGCCCACTGACGTGCGAGTGCTGGAGGGGGCAAGGGTCTAGGGCAGGGCTTTGCTGCCCCAGGGGTAGGAAGGAGAGACCAGGGCAGCCTCTAGACCCAAAGGGTGGCCCATGCCGAGCAATGCCTACTTCAATTTAAACACAGGAGCAGGCTTATATTTTACCTATTTTTGTAATTATGAAAGTAATAGATCAACAAGTGGTGCTGGGACAACTGGATCTTCACGTGCAGAAGAATGAAGTTGGATCCCCGCCTCACACCATACACAAAAATCCACTCAAAACTCAACAGCCTACACGTAAGAGCTAAAACCATAAAATTCTTGGAAGAAAAGATAGGGGTACATCTTCATGGCAATGGATTATTAGATATGACACCAAAAACACAGCAACCAAAGAAACAAATATAAAACTTTTCTGTATCAAAGGACAATGTAAGAGTGAAAAGACAACCCGGGAAATAGGAGAAGCATATATCTGATTAGGCTCCAGAACACATAAAGAACTCTTAAAACTCAAGCAAGGGACTTCCCTGGTGGTCCAGTGGCTAAGACTCCAAGCTCCCAATGCAGGGGGCCAGGGTTTGATCCCTGGTCAGGGAACTAGGTCCCACATGCCACAACTAAGAGCCCGCATGCCGCAGCTAAGACCCCGCACAGCTAAAAACAAACAAACAAACAAAAAAAACTCAACCAAAAAAAGAGAATCCACTTTAAAAAATGGTACAGGACTTGAACAGATATTTCTCTAAAGAAGATATACAAATGGCTAATAAACTCATGAAAAGATGCTCATTGTCATTAGTCATAAGGGAAATACAAATCAAAATGACAGTATGATACCACTTCTATAAGATATCACTTCACACCTATGAGGATGACTTTGATTTTTAAAGAACAGAAACTAACAAGTGTTGGCAAGGATGTGGATAAACAGGAACTCTTATACGTTGCTGGTGGGAATGTAAAATGGTGCAGGTGGAAAACAGAAAACAGTTTGGCAGTTCCTTAAATAGTTAAACATAGAATTATCATGATCCAGCAATTCCACTCCTTGGTATATGACCTAGAGAAATGAAAACTATGTCCACAGAGAGACCTTATAGGAATGTTCATAGCGGCATTACTCACAATCTCTAAGAGGTAAAAATGACCCCAATGTCCATTGACAGATCAATGGACAACCAAATGTGGGACATTATTCAGTCATAAAAGGGAATGAAGTTATAAAGACAACAACATGGATGGACCTTGAAAACACTGTGCTGTGTGAAAGCAGCCAGACACAAAGGCCACATACCATGTGATGCTTTTTATGTGATATACCCGGAGCAGGCAAATTCACAGAGACACAATGGGGGAGGAAGAAATGGGGAATGATGACTTAATGAGTACAGGGTGGTATTTTTATGGGGTTTTATGGGGTGATGAAAAAGTTTTGAAACTAGAGAGAGCTGGTGTTTGCACAATATTATGAATAAAGTAAATGCCACTGAGTTGTACACTTTACATATCCGTTGCATGTTATGTGAATATCACCTCAATTGAAAAAAAAAAAGTCAACTAATAGATATTCCCTGCAGGAAAACTGGGAAATTCTAGAAAAGTGTAGAGGAGAAATTGAATGTAGCCTTACCTGATCCCGCTTGGGGCGTGTACCTCTCCGGAGGCATGTGTGTATTTCTAAGAGCAATCACGTGACCTACTTTGATTCGACTCTGCACACTGCTTTCCACCTCAGAGTCTGTCGGAAACCTTACCTGCAGTCATCGCCTTCAGAAACATGACCGGCTAGGTAAAACGAGGATGACTGCAGCGTCCTTCATCCTTCAGGCTGTTCTCAGTGGCCGAGGGCAGGAGAACCGTCACACCTGAACCCCCAGGGCCCAGGAGAAGAGGTGAAGGGGCAGACCTGTAGCTGCGTCCTGTACCCCAACATCAGGGCTGGGCAGCTGGAGGGGTGCGTGGCGGGGTGGGGGCAGTCTGCATAGCCCTCAGGTCCAAATATCAAGTCCACTCACCCCGCTGAGACCTACCTGGAAAGGGCCCTGCCTGGAGACTTCTGGGCTAGGGGTGGGGAGGGAGGAGTAGCAGCCCCCTCCCCAGGGGATCAGTGGTCGTAGCCCTGACAGCAATTGTGGTCTGGCTCCACACCTGCCCCCCACCCCTTCCTTCCAGGGTCAAGGGTTGGTGTCCTCTGGGGCCTCTAAATTCTTTAATCTTCCTTCAAAAAGTGGAGACAAATTCCCCACCTTTTGAGTGTGGGCTGGACAGAGTGACTTTAACAGTGGAAGCTGCAGGAGGGATGATGCTGGATTTCCAGGACTGGGTCCGCAAAGCCCCCTGGCTGTCTTGGACCACTCACTCAGGGGAGGCCAGCTGCCATGGTGTGAGACACTCAGCAGCCCTCCCAAGAGGCCTATCTGCAGAGGACCTGAGATCCCCTGCCAACAGCCGCATCCTGGAAGCGGGTCCTCCTGAAACCTTGACCACCCAGCTCAGGCGCCCCCAGATTCCTGACCCTCCGACACAGGGCGAGTAATAAATGCTTACTGTTTTAAGTGGCTAAGTTTTGGGGGTGATTTCTTGTGTAGCAACAGAGAACGAATACCTCTCTCGCCTGTGGGGGGTGAGAGGGGGCCCCGACACAAGGCACCTTGTCTTCTCCCATTGGGGTCTCCCCTGGAGCCGAGGCTCCACATCTATAGATGTGGGCAGGGGGAGGCAGGACATTTGGACACCAGTGTTTTGACAGGATCCTGCAGAAGGGACGTCATGGCTAAGCACCGGGCACTTTTGGACAGCCCAGGCCTGCCTCCACCTGCCCGGGATCCTCCCGCACTCACCTGGCCCCTGAGCTCTGGCCCCCAGTCTCACCTGGGGAGGAGCCACGATCCAGGTAACAAAGCCACAGCACAGGCTCACTGGCCTCCCCCGGGAAGAGGGCATAGCACGTGCAAAGGCACAGAGGCCTGGAGGAGAGCCGACAGGAGTCCCAGGAGCCTCTCAGCCTGGTGGGGTCGGGGAAGGCGCTGCTCCACTGCACCCCCAGTCTCCAGCCTCCACAGCCGTGTCATCCACACCTGGCCAGGCCAGGGGCCTCCTGCCCGCTCCCCATGCCCTGCCTCTGCCTGTGCCCTCCCACATCTAAGCTCAGGTCTGCACTTGAGTTCCGCCTCCTCCAGGCCAGGCCCATTTCATCTATGGGGGTTGGGGTGGGGGGGAGAGGAGAGCTCCCGAGGGCGTCACAGGGTGCCACAGGGTGTGGCAGCAGCCTCAGGACAGAGGCTACCTGTCCTCAGAGGCTGTGGCCCTAAGAAGTTCCCCCTTTCACCCCTTGCAGGTGCCCCACCCTCGATGCCCTCACTGGCTGTCCAAGCAGAGCTCAGTTGAGGACCGGGGTGGGCGTGACGGGTGCAGGGTGATGGGTGACTTTGGGAAGGTGGAGGAAGATGCCGAGCTGGGGCAGGCCTCAATCTGAAGCCTGGCGGATGGATGTTGGCGTGGGTGGGGCGGGGGGGCTTGTCCACATGGGAGCCCCCCCGACCAGTCTGGCTGGACGATGGGGCCGGGGAGACACCCCTAACAGGTGAGCTGGGTGAGCTTTCAAACCCTCCCAAGAGTGGTCAGGAGGGCTTCACTGCCACTTCACGGATAGGACACTGAGGCCAGAGCGTGTCAGGGTTGACCCGGGCTGCGGGCACGACTTCCTCTCTGCTAGGCCCCTTCACCCCACCTCGACAAGAGTCTTGGGCACGCCTGCCCAGCTGCCCCACTGACCTTGGGTGCTGAATGTTTCGGCAGCAGCACCGACCCTGTCTCAGTCCTGTCTCTTAGTGGCATGGGTGAGTTCACTGCGGCCACCGAGGAGGGGGGCCATTGCCCCAAGTCTGCTGCCACCACCTGGACCCAGCCTCCCATGCTGGGTTGCTGTTCCTCACCTCCCAGGTGAGACCCTCGCTTCAGGACTGCTGCAGGGTCAGGAGGAGTGGGCAGCTGGGGCGGCCCCCCTTGTGACTGACCTTGGCCCGAGGGGCAGCAGCCAGCCGGGTTCCGCAGGGGAAAGCCAACGGCTATCAGAGGGATCACCCACCAGGGCCCAAGCCAGAGCCCACCCACCCCCAATCCCAGCCACACCTCAAACTCCTGCCACAGACACCCCAATATCCACACAGAACCCCACCCCGGACACTCCCACCCCCCACAGACACCCCCAAGCCCCACCCATACCCTCACCCCAGTGCCCAACACCAGCCCTGGGTGGGGAGGGCAGGTGATTCAGGCTGGGCTGGGCAGGAGTCTGGCCTCTGCCGCCTGTTTCTACCTCCGCCCACAGCCTGGGCCAGCCAAGTGGTCAATATGTTTATTTTTCAGGGCGCCTGAACTGACTCTGAGGAAAAGCCAAGGGGCAAGCAGGGAGGAAGGGGAGGGGCCTACCTTGGGGAGGGGCCTGTGTACCACTGGCCTCAGTCTTCCGGAAAGGCGGCCTCTCCACCCTGAATCATGGGAGGTGTGGCCCAGCTGTGGTGTGAGTGAGGACCGGCTGCGACAGTCCTGCCTGCCTCCAAGTCCCTAAGGACGGTGGGGTCAGGAGCTGGACCCCAGGGCTGGGGGGTCCAGGCTCAGCCAGAATGTCCGTCCCATGACTCGGCTTTCTTCAACCGACCCAGCCTGTGCTGGCCCCGAACCCGTCCACGGGGTGCTGGCAACCGATGCTGGGTGGCACAGGCAGTCCAGGGGCAGGAAGAATGGCCCGGCTGGGGCCTGGAGCCCAGTGGGGGTGCCCAGGGCTCAAGGATGGGGCCTCTGCATGGCCCCATCAGACCCTGGAAGTTTCCCTGATGCCCGAGATCTGGCCCTGCATAGGAGCAGGAGGCCTGTCCCACCATCCTCCCCGGGGGGCTGCCACTGAGACCCTCTGAAGTCTCTCCAGGTTTCCAAGATCATTTTCAGAGACAGTGGCACGGCGGAGCCTGGCTCCCATCCACCATCTGGGTGGAAAATGGAGATCAGACTCTGAGAAGGTGATGGGCCCAGTAGACACCCCTGCTCCATATCCATCTTCTCTCCTTGGGGAGGGTGGAGCACAGTCCCCACCCAGGAGCTGCAGCAGCCGGGGAGAGGGTGCAGGCAGGCCTGGAGGCCCCTCAGAGCACGTTCTAGGGCCTGATGGGACCTGCAGCTGTGATTTGGAACAACTGGAAGAATGAGAATCCAGGAGATGGAGCAGGTGGGGGCACTGGCAGGGGCGTGGTGGACCGTGGGGAAGGGCAGGGCCAGAAGCAGGTTGGGTCATGAGGGAGAGCATCCCCCCCACCTCGCCAGGGGTGGCTGCACCTCCCCGGGTCACCCACCCCCTCCCTTTCAGAAAAGGGGAGCTTGGGTTGGGGGGCTAGCCCAGGGCCACTGCGGGGGACGAGGCATCGGAGTCAGACTTGGGGTGGGTGTCCCTGGCCTTCTCCGCCCCTCCCCTGCACCACAGAATTGCACCCGCTCCTTCCCTGCTGTGCTCAGGGCTCCTGGCCCTGGAAAGTGGACTGAAGCACCCAGGGGGAGCTTGGGGTCTGGAAGGCCGAGGGTCTCAGGTTGTGGAGGTTTCTGGTCCTCCCCTGCAGGGCCCTGGTCCAGGGGAGGCCCTGGGGGGAGCCTGCTCTGCCCTGCCGCTGACTGTCAGCAGGTGGTTTCCCACGCAGGGCCACACACAGAGGCCATCACTCTGCCACCCCACTTTGGTCTTCCTCCACTTCTCCAGTCAAAGCACACTCCCTGGAGCCCTGCTGGGGTGGGGGCAGGGGCTGGCAAGCCGGTGCCTGATCAGCCTGCCCCCGCTGTCCCTGGGAGGGGGGAGCCCACACTTCAGCTCTGCGTGAGCAGCCAGGCTGGCCCTGGGGCCCACACCCATGGAAGACCATGCCTGAGGGGCCCTGGGTCTGGGGTACTGTCCTCTCCCTCCTCGGGGCTCCTGCAGGACCACAGTATCTCTGGATAAACACCCCCAGCCCTCCCAGATGGAGCCTTGGTGTCCCTTTCCTTCTTGGGGAGCAAGGGTGGATCCCAGGCACTCCCTCAGATCACTGGGTGGGGGCTCTCGGGGGCCCTCCCCGGTCGCAGAGCTCAGAGAAGACCCAGAGCTAGTCTGAGGGAGGCTGGGAGCAGGTCGGAAGACCCCAGCCACCCCACATCTGTCTCCCTTTTTGGGCCGCTCTGAGCTCTTCCATTTTGGGGTGGGTGGGGGCAGGAGCGGGGGGGTCGGGGCTCGAGGGCTGCACAGCTCCTACCTAACAGGAATCTTTGGTTCCTGGGGTGAGGGGCACTAGCTGCCAAGCCTCATGAAGATGGGTAGGGCATCCAGGTGGTGGCAGGAGGGGCCCACGCAGGGCAGGGTGTGGGTCTAAATGATCTGAGGCAGAGGAGGGAGGTGCCCCACCCCAGAGGTTGGAACTACCAGCACGGGTGAGGGATTCCCTTCTGCAGCTCTGCCCTGCACCCCCCTCAGATGCCCTCCCATGCTGGTGTACCTTCCACCTTCAGCCGTGAGGAAGCCAGTGAGTGTTGTTGGTACAGGCAGTTGGGGGTACCATCTGATACCCCATGGGGACCCCCTTCCTTCCCAAGGGCCCCTATAGACACCCAGGGTCCAGGCCAACTCAGTAGGGCTTCACCTGGAAGGCCTAGGCCAAGTTGCTGTTGGAGGCTTGGGCTGTGCTTCCTGCTTTCTTGTGTGTGCATGCCTATGTGGCAACTTCTTTAGCATTTGGGGGTGAGGGTGGTCGGGTCCCGGGCCGGGGTGGCAGCTAGACCCAGCCCAGCCTCCATGAGTGCCAGGGCTCTTTTGACAGGGGGTGGTGGTGGGGTGGTCTCCCAGCATCTGAAATAAAAAAAGCAGAAGGCCTCAGTGGACTTGGTGTCTCAGAAGGGGTGGTCGAATGGTGAACTCTGGGCCAGGAGGCCAACACCCCCACCGTTCTGCCCACCCCTCTGTACTGTGCCAAGGGGGGTGGGCCACCCCATAGGCCTCTGGAGGGGGGTAATCCTCCAGGGATGCTCACTCTGTCACCCTGTCCAGGATGAGCTGGAATCTTTGCCATAAATCCCAGAGACACCAATGCCTGGCCTCCTGTAGTCCCAGAAGACTCTGGTGTCATTTTGAAGTAGGTTCAATGGAAAGTGGTCCTGTGGCTCGGGGGCAGCCACCAAGTGGTGTCCTGGGCCCAGGCCACCAATGGCCACACTCCCTGGTGCCTCCTCAAACCTTAGTTCTTTCCATCTTGCAGATGAGAAAACCCGGGGTTTGAAACACCTTGCCCAGGATCAGCCAGGATCAACGCTCCCCTTAGGTGAGTGTCTGCGGGGTGTGGGGATGTGGAGCATGCCTTGGGGCCCCCCCCGCCATACCCCCAGCACAGCCCAGTTCTGGGAGCTCGAGAGGAGGGGCAGCGGCTGTTGTCTGGCTCAGCAGCGCACAAAGCCACAGGGGGAAACGGAAGTCAGAGAGGATGGAGGCCTTGCCCAAGATCACCCATGCAGGGCGGGGTGGGGGTTGGGGGGCCGGGGCGGGTGTCGGCCCCGAGGTTTGGATGGGGGCGCAGATCGCAGGGGGCTTGGCCAGGGAGGCCTGCAAAGCCCCAAAGCTGAGCCGAAAGGCGGGAACCCCACGGGGTCCGCGGGCACTTCGCGGCGTGGGGTGCGCCTGGATGCGCGCGCTCACCTGTCAGAGGGCGCGGCCCGGGGCGCGGGGGCGACGGGGGTCACTGCGGGACCCAGTCGGGCTCCCATCAAGCCCAGGCAGAGGGAAGCGAGCGAGCACAGGGTGGGAGATGGAGGGGCGGGAGGGGGCTGCGCGCCCGGGCTCCCAGCCCAGCGCCAGGGGATGGCGAGGCTGGGGGGCCGGTCTGAGGGCGCGGGGGAGCGGGACTGGTCGGGAGAGAAGGCACAACCCGCGCCGGTGTCCGCGCCGTCGGGGAGCACTGGGGCGCCCCTCCCGCGGGGTCCAGGCAGGGCGGCGCCAGGCGGCGGTGACGTACACTGGGGAAGTGCCGCGCGAGCGGCCAGAGCACTGAGTCGCCCCCGGCACCGCGCCCGGCAGCTAGGCGAGCAGAGGCGCGCGGCGGCCGAGCGGCAGCAGGTAGGCACTTCCCGGGTGCTTCCGCGGCTCCGGGACTGGGACCCTCTGAGTCGCCCCGGCGCTGAGTCTGCACCCGGCGTGGGAGCGGCCTCGGGGTCCGCACTTTTGCCTTTCGCCCTCCTGGTCCGGGGGCGCCCCGGGCACAGACGAGCCCCCCATCCCGGGCGGCCCCCACTGAGGGCCCCGGGGAGCCAGCCACACCCCTCCGCGCCCTCGGACCCGAGTCGCGCGACCTCGACTTCCCCGGCTCGTCTGGGCGCCCCTCCGTCGGGCAACCCTCGGGCTGCATCTCCGGTTCCGGGTATAAATAGCTCGGTTCGCGGCGAGCGTCTGGGGCTCGCCGGCTATATTTGGTGGGGCTAACGCACCCTTGCCGCGGCCCGTGCCCCCTTGCCGGGGGATTGGGGAGCACGTGCACTCCAGGCCGGGGCGCCCGGGGTGGTGGTGCCCGAGGGCCCGTCCTCTCTCTCACCTCCTCCCTGTTCTCATCGCCGCCCTAAACACTCACCAACCCAAACCTGCCCTCAGGCAAAGGCTTCTGATCCAGACCCTGGGCAGAGAGATGGGGACTCACCTTCAGGATCAGACTGGAGTCCCTGAGCTCGCCTCACCCTTCTCCCAGGCCCCTAGCCCTGGGAAAACCAGGTGGGGCCTCAGGGGCCTTGGTTTACTTACCTGAAAAGTGGGTTGACAACTTACCTACATGGATGCTGGCCCAGGCCCGTGGCTGGCAGGCCTGTGAGTGGAAGGGGAAGCAGTTGGGGTCATGGCCGCTTGTGGGGGGTGGGGGTGCCTGGATTCTGGGTGAGGGACAAAGGGGCAGCCCAGGGCCCAGAGTGCTTCTCTGTCCCAGATGCACTAAGCTGCACACCCAGAGGTGCCTGGGCTGACAGGATCACTCTGTGTGATGACCATGGCCAGGCTGAATGGTCTGAGGGGCAGGAGATGGCAGCTGGACCAACAGCCTTCATGCAGCCCAGGTCAGACGGGCTTGTCCAAAGCCAAGGGCAGGTGTGGGTGCTGTGTGGGTTAGGGGGTTCAGGGGTCCATTGCCTCATTCTGAAGGCCCAAGAGTCTGCAGGGGTCAGATGGGCGCTGGGAGGGACAGGGACAGATGCAGGAGTGTGTCCTGGAGGATGGACTGGGCCCTTTGGGCTCAGCTGTTAAGGAGTTGCTCCCATGGTGGGAGGTCTGCCCCCAAGGGGCTCTGAGGGCATGGGTGGCAGTGCCCAGACAGGCGTGGAGCCTTCCTGCCCAGCAGTCTGTGGTGTAGACAGTGCCTGGGGTGGACATTGGGAGGCCTGATCCCCAGACAGGCTCTGTAACAACCCCATGTGACCTTGGGCAGGGCCTGATACCCAGGAGGCAACCCAGCTCTCACCCACTCCAGCTGGACACCTCAGTTTGAAGGGCAGCAGGAGCGGGAGGTGTTCATGCTCCTCAGGACACTGGCCAGGGAGAGTGTGTGGAGCGGGGTCTGTGGGGTCCCACTCACTGGCTGGTGGTGTCCGTATGACAAGGCTGACTTGCTCCAGGGCGGTCCTCGCAGAGACCTGGCAGGTGTGGAGGGGGCCAGTTCAGCCTCCTCGAGGTGAGGAGCCCAGCAGAGCCACCCCAGGGCCCTGGGCTGGCCCTTCTGGGAGGTGACCAGTGGAGAAGACAGCCAAGCAGAGCGATCAGTCCATTGGAGACACCTCCGGATCAGGCAGGATCAGGCCTCGGGCGCACTGGGCCCCGACACAGGGGCGGGGCGGGGCGGGAGCGGACAAGGCATGGGGCTCCTCATGGCTTCGCCTCGGCGAGTGCAGACCTCCCGGCTTCAGTCTCCATCTGTGAAACGGGCTGTGCGGGGAAGTGGGTCCCGGAGACCCGGAGTTCTCTGTCAATGTTGCTAGCTCCAACTCGCGCCCACCTGGCCCAGCCCCAAAGGGGGGACAGTGAAGCGGGCCCCGCTCTGTGGGAGCCGCGGGGTCCCCTTCGGCGCTCGGGGACGCCCAGTGTGGCTCCGGGGCTCGCTGATCCGGGCAGCCGCGCGCCTTGGCTGTGCGCTCCGGCCAATACGGTAGCGGGAGGGAGGGCGCCTACTTCAGGCAATACGGCGGCGGCTCCTCCCTTGGCGCGGTCACGTCCCCCACGTCCCGCGCGCGGCCAAGCAGCGGGGCTGGGGCGGGGCCGTGCGGAGCATCCTCTCTCCCTCCGCACCTCCCAGCCCCCCGCTGGCGGCGAGGTCGGCCTGACCCCCACCTGCCCAGCCAGAAGCTGGAACAGGAAGGAGCGTCCGTTGTCCGTCCTGCTCCCTCGGGTCGGGTGGGGGTGGTGGTGGGTGGAGCTCAGGGTCCCTCCACATCCCCCTCCCCAGCCCTTCTCCCCTCCTCAGCCACCTCCCCCCTCCTACTTGTTCCAAAGGCCCTATGTGGTGGTGGTGGGAGCTGGGAACCCAGTTTTGGTGGAAGGGGCCCCTCTTGGCTGGTGGGGCTTGCCGACACAGAGACCACCTTCTGGGCCTTGGCCTTAGGTTACAGGCTTTCGGGTTGGGGGGCTGTAGGGAGTTGAGGAATGGGACAAGGTGGCCACGTGGATGGGCAGGCCAGGCACTCCCAGGCTGGGCAGGGTTGGGTCCAGGCCTGGAGGGGGACAGCTTGGGCCTGCTCAACTGCCTCCTGGCCCCTCCTCATTGCCCACTGAGCTCTCTAGAGGAGGGGGCTCCAACAGGGTAAGCACAAAAACATCCCCAGGGCCACTCTCGAATGGCCTCCTCCTGTCATAACGGGGTGATGGTGGTGGAGCGGAGAATGACTCAGAGCCAGGGGCTGGCCTGGGGCGCAGTGTCCAATCTGGTGAATGAGGCCACTGTTTCCACCCCACCGACCCCTGCAAGAGGACGTGAGCCCACCTGAGAGTTTGCAGGGGCACTGGACATGTGGTGGAGAGCTGTGTGGTCAGTGGAGGTGGGGTGGAGGGCCCAGGCCAAGCTGAAGAGGCCTGGACCAGACCTTCACCCACTGCCCAGCTCCCACCTCCCCAGAAAAAGCCCCAGTCACCTCCCTCCAGTCACAGCTCCAAACACAGGTGAGGGCAGGGCTGAGGTGGGCATCTGGGGTCCTTTCCCCCGTCTTGGGAGGGAGACAGGCACTCTGACCAGTGGTGGATGGGTGAGAGTGTCCTGGATCTTCTGGTTACCTGTTTGCACAACAGGGGCAATGGGAGAAGGAAGAAGGGGAGGTTCTCCCTCCTCCTGAGGGTGCAGCACCCTCTTGCCTGTCAGCTACCCCCATGGGCTTCAGGGGCCTTGGGGCTCGAGGAGCCAGGTGCTAGCCACACTGGCCCGCTTCCCTGTTGCTCAGGCATGTCTCCCAAGCCACCTGGTGCGGGAAGAGTCAGGAAGAAATGTAATTGCCCCTTTCCTGCCCTGCCCACCTGGAGCTAGTCTCCAAGGACTAGAAGTCCAGTTAGGTAACTGGCCAGCCTAGAAAGTGCACCGACTTAGCACCTGGGACAGGACACAGGCTCTAGGGCTGGGGGCCCCCCGCACTGAACCCCACTCCCTGGGTTCATGGCCTGCCCTGGGGACTGATGGGCCACAGACCCAGGACCCAAGGTGGGTGAGGGGACTGCCAGTACAGAGGCCTAATGAGCAGCGGCAAGCTGTGGCTGGATTGGAGTGGCAGAAGGGGTCTGGGAGGTGGTGAGGCCAACAGGATGTGAGTTCAGGGCTGGCTCTGAGGTGGGCGTGTGGGGTCGGGTTGGGAACACATTGGTATGAGGTTTGCACTAGCTCTCCGGGTGGATATGCGGGGGTGGGGGTGAGGCTGGGCACTGTCACCACCAAGATGGCATTCAAAGCCGGTGAGTGTAGGCAGAGAAGGGCGGCACTGGGGAGAGGGGTAATGCAGAAGCTGGAGCCTGACCCCAGCTAGGACTCTCACCCAGATAGCCAGTGGGCCCCTGAGGGAGCAGCTGGTGGGAGCCCTTGATTTGGGAGGGCACAATGGACGGGTCATTCTGAGGGACCTCTGTGTACATTCCTCTTTGGGCCGGGACCTGGGGGCAGTCCCTGGAGCCTCACCTGACCCAGAAGCGGGCACATACACCCCACCTGGGAGATCAGCTTTCTGAGGCCCAGAGGGTGGGTTATTTCTGGGCCACGTACATGGTTTGCATGCTTCTCTGGGAGACTAAATGTCACTGAAAGGACAGCCGGCCGGCATGTGCTCACAGATGTGCTGGTGCCACCTCCCTCTGCGCTGCACTGAGGGTCTCCGACCGGCCCCCAAGGGGGCTGCTCCTCCCACCCTGGGTTTTCCTTGGAACATCAGCCACCTGTACCCAAGCCTGCCTCTTCAACATGACGGGCTGGGCTGATTGAGGACATTTTGCTCTTGGAAATCCCAGCTCCTTCTCCACCCACCCCATAAATACACAGAGCACTGCTGAGCGAAATCCCTTTGCCCCCAACCTAGAGCCCCCCAGCCCTCCATCATCTTCCCTGCTTGCTCACCACCACCTACACCTCTGTTGGCAAACTGAAATTCACTAGAAACCTCAGTTTGAGGACCATCTGGTGTGGGGAACGGGTTGAGGGTCATTTCAGTGTGGCTGGCACCCTGGGCTGGGGGGTTAGCTGGGAGAAAGTAGTGTCTGAAGAGCTTCTGGGGCATTCAGGGGTTGGTGAGAGAGATGACCATACTGGGCCTTGGTCCAGGCACAAAAGATGGCCCCCTCCCCACATGAGCTTCACGTGGCAGCCCCTTGGCCCACGCAGGTCCCAGAACACGCTGTACCCTCCTGCCTCTGGGCCTTGGCACCCATCCCTCTGCCTCCTCACCCTCCCAGATGCTAGTTCTCCTGAGGATCCTGGGGGCCTCCAGGGAGGACCCAGCCCTGGCGGGAGAGAATGGGGCCTCAAAGGTTGGGGTGCCCATGATCCCCATGGTGCACCAGGCATGGCTGGTGGAACCACGGAAATCTCAGAGGGAGGCCCTCCTTTGTTCTGTTTTGGAACCTTGGGTTTATAAGAGTTGGGCTATTCCTAATTGCTCGGCCCAGACACACTCCCCTCCTTGGCCTCTACATGGCCCACTTGATTTACTTTAAGAAGCCCACAACCCCAAACATGCCAGGATTCTGAGGACAACCAGCCCCTCAGTGCCCCCATGACCATGACCACTGTCCTGAGTCCTGGGTCTGGGGTTCCTGTGCTTTCTGCCTTAAATAGTGTCACTGCATCAATAAGTATTGCTTAAGATAAGTATATCTTAGGAATGTTCCCATTCCTAAGATACACTTATTAGTTTTTTGTTTTTTTTAATATCACTCAGATGCACGTACCTTAGAGACCTTTTAACCTTAACGCTATCAAGGGGAAGGGACAGCAGCTCGGTACCCCCACCCGGGAAGTTTGGCTGCGGATGACCTTTGTCCCTTTGTCCCGTTCCAGGCTCAGGCACCCGGCTGTGTTGTCAAAGGCAGGGCTCTGGAGGAGAAACTAGGGGTGGGCCACACCGAAGCTGTGCTCAGACTGTCCCGTTCCAGGTTCTGTGCAGCCTCAGATGTGGAGGTGGCCACCCAGGGGGCTATGCCAGGTCACGGGTCTGTGCACACATTTGCAGGAGGATGGGGGGCTCCCTTGGCTGGGGTGCCCCCGTGCACCCTTCAGCTGTGTCCCCGGACGGCAGCGCAGCCCTTGGCGTCGGACGCACCCTTCATCCTGCTCACTGAAGCCCAGGAGCCTTCCAAGCACTGGGACAAAGTGCTTGAAAGAGCACTGGGGTCTGAGTGCCGGGAGAGGTGAGGGCTTCTCCTAGGTTTCCCAAAAGTGGCGCCTGTGGCCCTGGCCCAGCTGAGAACCAGCAGAGGCTCTGAAGGTGGACCTCTGGCCCAGTCTGGGGTGGGGGGCAGGGCCGCTGTTCTGCTCTGGTGGGCTGTTGTCTGCCTTGTCATCACCCTGACAGCCAGCTGGCTCCTGGAGGTCTGGTCATCAAAGGGTGATGCCCACGGACAGCAGCTACTTCTTAGAATCACCTAGGATGCCCTTAAAAAACAATCCCCTCCAACACCCTTTGAATCAAAGCCCAGGACCTCCCTCCACTGCTGAATCAGAACCTGGATACCCACCCGTCCACTGAATCAGAGCCCACCCCCCGCACTGAATCAGATCTCAGACGCCCCACCACCGCTAAATCAGAGCCCAGATCCCCCCCAGACTACTGAATCAGAGCCCCCAGAGGGCACAGCACCTGTGGCTGGGGTGCTGGGGGGCAGGCTGGAGGCGGGGGGGGCGAGGGGGGAGCAGAGAGTGTGTCTTATTTTCCACATTCCTTTCCCGCCACACTGAAGCTGTGCTCAGACTGTCCGGGCATAGAAGCCCTTGTCCTCATTCCAGAGCCCTGTCCCAGGTTCTGTGTAGCCTCAGATGAAAGAGTGGCCACCCGGAGGGCTGTACCAGGTCAAGAAGGATTCAAGGAAAAGGGGCAAGGGGTGGAGTCAGGACAGATTATGAAACCCAGGAAGGCGGGCTGATAGGAAGGGGGCTGTGGCTCTGCGTGTGCAGCTCGTGCAGGAAGTGCTCAGGCATCGCGCAGGTGGAGTGTTTACACCACTAAGTCGGCAGATACTACACATCAGCGCTTCCCCCACCAGGGAGCTGGTTTATAGCTCGCTGCTGGTGGGGAGACGCAGCTTCAGTGGGCAGCAAGCGGCTGGATCCAACAAGCCCTCCCTTCCCCGCGCCTGCAGCAAGGTCTACTCTGTCCTTGGAACAGCTTCTGCCAGGTGAGGTGGGGGGACTAGGCCACCAGGCTGATCTCTGGGATTAGAGGGTTTCTGGAGCAAGGATCAGGGAAGGGTAGGGGATGAAGATGGGAGGGGAGGGGAGGATCTCCAGGTGGAAATCTGGCTGCAGTGTTTCAAGTTACTGGGCCTCAAATGAGCTTAGTTCCTGGGGTTTAAAAGAGGAAAGTTGACCCTGAGCTTCTTCAGGTTTTGGGCCGGCAGTGGGTGCGGCCAGCTCCCTCCTTGGCAGCCTGGGGGCTAGAATGGTTTGCTCTGGTAGGCCGGGTGGAAGCGTGTCCCTCCTGCCCTTCCCTCGCCAGAAGGGTTAAACTCCAGCGGCCGACAGGCACCTTCCACCTGGGCCGGCCCTGCTGCCCTCAGGCTCCCAAAAGAGCTGAGGCAGGTGGATGATAACGAGATGGGACGAGTCGGGGCCAGCACAGTGACCCCCGCCCTCCCCACCTGCTCTTCCCCGCACAGCACAGCCTGTGTGAGCCTCTTCTTCAGACTCTCACTTCTTGTGCAGTGTGATCAGAGTGGAAAGGACCGGGGCGCCCTGTCCCCCTGGGGGTGGGAGAGCAAGGCTGGCCACATCTAGATTGAGGTCTCAAGGGACTGCAGCCTAGATCGGGCCCCAGGTCCTCACCAGGGCTGGCTTCACTGCCCGAGGTGCTGGCTGCTAAAACCACACTGCTTCCCAACACAGGGTCAGGCGGGAGGCCAGAGCACGGCTGACTTCCCCACTGGGGTCTGCCCTCCTCAGGAGGTAACTTGAGACCTGGCTGAGCCCAAAAAAGCCACTGCCCTTTAGAGCCAGCTGTATGGGAGCAGGCCAGGCCTGAGCGGGGGAGGGAGGAGGAGCTGCAGCTGCTGGTCACCCCAGACCTTCCTGCCCTGCACCCAGCACAGGTGAGGGTCAGAGGCAGGGCTCTCAGGTAACATCGGGCAGGTGGCCTGGCCCAGAGCTGAGCTCCTGCTGGGGGTTGAGGCCTGAAGGGAGGGGTGGCCGGCCCGGGTGCCAGCCCTCAGGTGCTGTCCCCACACTGCAGGGCTGCAGCTGGGTGACTGCCTGACAACCGAGTCAGCCTGGCTTCCTCTTTCTCAGGGACGCGGAACCAGCCCTCCTGGCCATGGGAGGGGCAGTGGTCGACGAGGGCCCGACGGGCGTCAAGGCCCCAGATGGGGGCTGGGGCTGGGCCATCCTTTGGGGCTGTTTTGTCATCACAGGCTTCTCCTACGCCTTCCCCAAGGCGGTCAGTGTCTTCTTCAAAGAGCTCATACGAGAGTTTGGGATAGGCTACAGTGACACAGCCTGGATCTCCTCCATCCTGTTGGCCATGCTGTACGGGACAGGTGAGGGGCCGTCATGCCAGGTGACTGCCTCTGGGAGTTCAGCAAGTTCAGTTCTGGACAAAAAGGCCTGGGGGTCGGGAGTTGGGTAGCGCACCCAGCGTCTTCAGCCCCGGTCCCCAGGGGCACCTGGTGGGGAGCCCTCGAGGATGCCGTGGTCTCCAGAGTGCAGACGGGCACAGGCCAAGGCTGTCTGGGACCCTGTCCAAAGGGCTGTGTCTGCACAGCTGTGCTGGATCCCGGAGCCGTTCTTGCTGCCTGCACAGACCAACCAGAAAAGACCCCTCTAACGGGGACCGTTCCTTGTGAGCCATGCTTTGCTTAAAAGATGGGCGAGCGTGACCTGCACACTGGGCACCTGGTGCCCCTGTGTATCCTGAGCCAGGGGCAAGGGGGCATCAGGGAAGGGCAGGTCTCTCTGGGCATGGAGAGCCTCGGTCCCGCCCCTCAGCTGCTGTCCCCCACCCCCCAGGCCCGCTCTGCAGCGTGTGTGTGAATCGCTTTGGCTGCCGGCCCGTCATGTTCACAGGTGGCCTCTTGGCATCCCTGGGCATGGTGTCTGCATCCTTCTGTGGAACCATCATCCAGCTCTACCTCACCGCTGGGGTCATTACCGGTGAGTGAGGCCCCGCCAGAAGTGGGGCGGCCGGGTGGCGATGGCTCATGTTGATGGAAGAGAAAGGACCTCCCAGGAGTGGGCAGCTGTGGGGTGTACCCACCGGGTGCCATCCTGTCCCTCGTTCCCCGTCTGTCTCTCCCGGGCACGTGGGTTGGCAACAGGGGCTCTGAACACACGCTGAGTCTCCTCACGTCGACGCCTGTCAGACCCACACATACAATCATTCAGGCGGGAGCCCGTGCTGGGGAGAACTGGGGCCGGGCCACCTGCGCTCACCCACCCACTCTCCTCCAGGCTTGGGTTTGGCGCTCAACTTCCAGCCCTCACTCATCATGCTCAACCGCTACTTCAACAAGCGGCGCCCCATGGCCAACGGGTTGGCGGCAGCGGGCAGCCCGGTGTTCCTGTGCGCCCTGTCCCCGCTGGGGCAGGTGCTGCAGGACCACTATGGCTGGCGGGGCGGCTTCCTCATCCTGGGTGGCCTGCTGCTCAACTGCTGCGTGTGTGCTGCACTCATGCGGCCCCTGGAGGCGCCCCGGCTGGGTTCAGGTTCGGGGCCTGGGCCCCAGCGGCCGTCCCGGCGGCTGCTGGACCTGAGCGTCTTCAGGGACCGCGGCTTTGTCATCTATGCCCTGGCCGCCTCCATCATGGTGCTGGGGCTCTTTGTGCCGCCTGTGTTCGTGGTGAGCTACGCCAAGGACCTGGGTGTGCCCGACACCCAGGCGGCCTTCCTGCTCACCATCCTGGGCTTCATCGACATCTTCGCGAGGCCCACCGCCGGCTTCATCACAGGGCTCAAGAAGGTGCGGCCCTACTCTGTCTACCTCTTCAGCTTCGCCATGTTCTTCAACGGCTTCACCGACCTCACGGGATCCACGGCCAGCGACTACGGTGGCCTGGTGGTCTTCTGCATCTTCTTTGGCATCTCCTACGGCATGGTGGGGGCCCTGCAGTTCGAGGTACTCATGGCCATTGTGGGCACCCAGAAGTTCTCCAGTGCCATTGGCCTCGTGCTGCTGCTGGAGGCCATAGCTGTGCTCATTGGGCCCCCGTCGGGAGGTGAGTGCTGGGGGCAGGGCGGGGAGCGAAGTGCCTCCCCTCCCTGAGGCCTGGCCAGGCCTCCAGGCAGTTCCCACACCTGCTCTTCCTGGGGAGGGTACTCACCATGGGGGCTCTTAGCTGGAGGGACCCCCCCCCCCCGCCCCTGCTCCCAGCCTTGTCTAGCCAGGCCACCGTGTACCTCAGCACATGGCCAGCCGGTGTCAGGAGAGAACATGGCCTCTCACACACTCTGGGTCCCCCTTGGTTCATTGTGGGAGGAGGCCATGGGCTTGAGTCATGGGGACAGGTGATGGCTCCAGGGTGGAGTGCTGGTCCTCCTTTCTGGCTGTCCCCACACGCTGGGGAGGCTCAGAGCTGAAGGTCGGGTTGGCTTCTGTTACGTTGGGCTTTTGCTTTATTTTTTGATAACTGAGAAAATAATGGTGTGCGATTAAAATGGCGTGCACAGTGGGAGCAGTGTGGCCAAGGCCCCACCGAGCCGCTGCACCTGGGTTTGGGTCTCTCCAGCCAACCCTGTAGTCCCCCTGCTTCCCACTTGGCCTTGGCCTCTGGCTCTTCCTGCCTGGAGAGGTCTGGGGCGAGGGTGAGGAGGTGCCTGGGTCGTCACTGTCTCGGGGTCCCAGGGTCCTTCCGGGGCCCAGGTGGTTCCTACAAGGGCCGCCACAGTGACAGGCAGCGGGGCCAGATCCCTCCAGGTGCCTCCACCTGGCGGGGGATGAGGCCCCACCGGAGGCTCTGCTCCAAACCCTCATCGAAGCCACTCTGCTTTAGCCTCTGGGTCTGCGCTACCCGGGGGAAGGTGGTGGGGGTGTGGGTGGCTGCCTCAAGGGCCCTGGGCTGTCCCCGGCAGGGCACTGGTGACTGGGGGGATTCGGTGGAAGCTGCAGCCCTGGGCTGACCCTGTCCCCCTGCACTGCAGGCAAGCTCCTGGATGCGACGCACGTGTACCAGTACGTGTTTGTCCTGGCGGGGGCTGAGGTGCTGGCCTCCTCCATCGTGCTGGTGCTGGGCAACTTCTTCTGCATTGGGAAGAGGCCCGAGGCGGCCACGGAGGAGGAGCATCACAAGCCCCCCGAGGACGTGAGGGTGGACTCTCGGGAGGTGGAGCACTTCCTGAAGACAGAGCCTGAGAAGAACGGGGAGGTCGTTCACACCCCAGAAACGAGCGTCTGAGCCGGGGGAGGCCAGCAGGGGTGGCAGGGAACTGGACAGAAACCATCAACGCTCGTATTTATTTCACAAACAGGACTAGCTTGGGCGGGGCTCTTGGCTCCACGCCGGCCGCCCGGGCAGCGGATCATCGCCCGATCAGTGTTTTTCGGGGGACGTGGCAGGGTGGGAACGTGTCATTCCAAGGTGGATCTGTGGTGAAGCCAAGCCGTGAGGTTATGAGCCGTCTGCACCAGGGACCCCACCTGCTGACCCCAGGGAGCCCGGTGCCCACCGCTGGGCTCAAGGACCCAGAGACCCACGCTTTGGAGACAACATGATTTTAATCAGGGGGCGGGGCCGGGGACAGCTGCGGAGCGGGCACTGCCACGACAGGCCTCCCTGCGTGCCCATGAGCGCCCCAGCCCACCCCTCTTTGAGCGTCCAGTGGACAAAGCTCCCTCCTTCACTTCTGAAGGTTTGAGATAAACCTGCATGTGGGAGGTGCCGTCTCAGAAGGAATATCTTCCAGGAGCTGCAGGAGTTTTGCTCTACGTAGGGGCAGTAGTCTAACTGTTCACCCCAAATCTCACTTTATCAACAAATAGCCTGGTTATTTTTACAAAGTGGTTCTGGTCCTTGTTAGCCACGTCGGCCTTCTAAGCACTGCTGGTTCTGGACCCTGCCCTGATGGACCCCAAATGGCTCAGAGTGTTCACACAGCACCCTGGTGGCTGGCAGGGAAGGGGTCACGCTGCAGGGGTGTGTCCACTGAAGCTGAGATATACGTGTGGTTTCTGTTCACTGGTGTGTGTTTAAAGAAAATGATCTGCCTGCCTTTTGTTTATTCGCCCCTCAGTTAGCTGACAGTCACCGCATGTGGTCAGCGTCCTGGGCTGGTATCTGCTCCCCATCCTCCTCGAACAGCCCCACTCAGCCTCACCCCGGGTACTTCACACCCACCTGCCCTTGTGGCCAGCGGCGGCCTATGTGGCTGGGAGCCCGGTCAGAGGCCGCTGGGGCCGCCTCAGTAGGTGGTGCGTCGAGGGCGCTGGGGATGGCAGCGGGCACCCTGGCGGGCCGCGTGCAGCCGGAGAGATGCCACGTCCCTGCTCCTCTGCAATGAAAAGCAAGCAAGAGCTCACATCTTGGGTCCGCCCCAGAGATGTCGCCCCGAAGGGGCTGCTGTCTCCCTCCTCCATCTGCCCCTTGAGCTCTATGAGGGAGCCAGGCACCTGCCCGCAGCCCCCTGCCCCATCTGTCATCCTTTCTGTCCTCCCTTCCCCTCTGCCAGGGGCTTGGGCTGTGGGTGGTGCTAGCAGTCACAGGGGTCAAGTGGTAGCCCTGCATCCGCTGACCTCACCCTGTAATAAGGTGGGCGAAGCAGGGCCCCCAGGCCAGCCCCTGGGCAAAGCTGAGCCATAAGCGCCCCACTTGTCAGGTCTTAAAGGGCGAGCCCCACCTGTGGTCTCTGCAACCACCTACCTGAGCCGGAGGGAGGCAGGGAAGAGGATGCAAGTGGGCAGCCTGCTTGTGCCCCTCCCCCAGCCACCTCCCAGCCCTCATCACACCGCCCCCTTCTCTCCTGATATGAGCTTGGCCTGGCTGTCGCCAGTCATTCAGTTATCCTGGGTCTCCTGGAACCAGCTGTGGTGGTGACCAGGGCCCCAGTATCCCGCGCTAGTACCCCCTCATTCTCACCCGAAGCTGCCTCATGCGTTCCCCCCTCCCTACTCGAGGACTGGCGACTCTCTACAGGCATGCTCTGGGGACACTGTTCAGTGATTCTGAGATGGTCAACATGTGGGAGTTGCTCTGCTGGGGTTGGGACCCACAGCTGGTCTGGGGCTGGACCCATGCACCCCAGGGTGGACCTGAGGCCCCCTGCCCGCACAGCAGCAACACCAGCTGGTTAAAGCATCCAGGGGCTCTGCCAAGATTGGAGACTGATCCGCAGGGGCCCTGGGGGAGAAGGTGACCAGACCATCTTGACTGCCTAGTTTTCTGGTTCCAGATGTTTCCAATTGTGCCCAAGACACAGAGAAAAAATACTTCCTGTCCTCCAAGTTGTGGCTGTCAAGAGCCCTAAGAGCAGTTGACGACAGTTGTCATCAGTGCTCTGGCGCGGACGGGGCTGCCCCTAACCCTCTAGACGTCCCACTAAAGGAGACTCACACCCAGCATCCTGTGAAGACCCAGATGCCCGTGCTGAGCCCACTCTCACGGGCCCCTCAGCACCTCCTTGGAGGACACATACACAATCAGCCTAAATTGGGGGGTGGGGTACACGAGCCAGGCACCCTGGGCTGCTACCCCCACCCTGGCCAGACCTCGGGGCACCTGCCACCCTGTGCGGAGAACACCTCGGGACACGTGTGCAGGCCCCACGCTAGGAGAGCCTGGCAGGAGGACAGACCCCACCGTCAGTGGCTGCCTAAGGGTCCTGCCAATGGCGGTCTGGAAGGCAGCCGCCTAGACCTGCAGGGCCCCCTCATGGTTCCCTAAAGGACACTCCCCTGTAACCCTAAACACCCCTACAGGTAATGGCGCCGAAAGGGGTGCTGCTTCCAGAGCTCCCAGCAGATGGAGGCGGGGTGGGGGGCGGGGCAGGCAGCGGGAAGGGCAGGAGGGGTCCCCTCCCCCAACACAGGGGTTTCCAGGAGGGACTCCAAGCACCACTCTTAGTGGTGATGGGGCCTGGGGGAGGGTGGGAGGTGGAGGCATGGGCCCGGAGCTTGCTCTCCTGAGTGTGGAGCCTGCCACGCGGGTCAGGGGGCGAAGCTCTCTGTGTCGGGCAGACAGAGGTGGCGAGGGGGCTGGGGAGCAGGACAGGCAGGCTCTGAGCGGAAGATGACAGGGTCCCTGTCCTGCCTGTGGTCCACCTCCTGGCAGGAAAACAAGAGGTGGCTCAGGGCTCGCCTCGTCACCATTTCAGCTGGGTCCAAATGTCAGCAGGCTGGGGTGGGGAACCTGCAAAGAGCTCAGGCCCTTTCGGAACCTCAGGGACCACTGGCATAGCCATGGTGGCTTAGGAGGAGCAAAAGCAAGCCAGCAGCAGGTGGGAGATCCACCTGCCCCACCTGTTCCCCATGCATGTGGGTGGGGCCGCCAAGCTTTCCCGGCAACGCACGCAAGGCCAGCATGCTCAGCTCCAGGACAAGTGGGGGTGGACCAGGAAGTGGCTGATTACCACGCATCCGTGGGAGCACATCTGTGGTCCCAGTTCAAGAGGGACGGACCTTCCCACCCGGCCAGCCCTGCAAGTCACCGTGGGCAGGAGAGCCTGCTGGGGGCCATGCTTTCTCACTCAGCGCCATCTGGAGCTCCCAGGGGTAGGAATGTCTTGGGCTCCAACAACTCCAGGGGGAGAGGGAAGCGGAGGCCATGAGCCCAACAGATGGACGGATGATGTCCCCTTGCAGACGCTGCCTTGATTAGAAAGGACAACGCCCGGGGCATGGGGCATGCAGGGTGGTGTTCTCACTGGGATGGCAACTGCCAGGTCCAAGCCCCTGGGTCCCAGCAAGGGCCCACTCAGCAGCCACTTCGAGCACCCACCACGGGCAGCAGGAACATGGCTATGTGTCAGCTACCGTGCTCTTCACGCCCCAGAAAACCCAAGGTGGGTGGAAGCACCTCCTTCCCATAAAGGTAGTTAAGGCAGGGGACTGGTATGTGCACATGGCCTGCACCGGCGACAACTCAGCCACATCCCTGCCACGTCCCACAGGCTCATTCCACCTACTCCTGATCAGCTTACAAAGTACACCAACAGGCTTCAAAAGGACAGACACGAACGCCCAGTCTCAGAAAATTAGTTTCAAATAGTTAATCTAAACAAATCAAAACTCAAACTGATGAAATAAAGACCACATGGCAGGGGCAGGGAATAAAGGTAGAAGTCGTCATGAATTTATTATTTACACGGTAGTTAAGGACACAAATACAGTGGTCATACAAAAGCGCAGTTCAGAGACTTGGCAACGGATACACAGGTTGATACAGACATTCCAACTATGTTTCCTGCAAGTCAGGATGGGGAGTTAAATAAGGGGGGACACAACTGTCCACAACCACACTGCTGAGGACCCGGGGTCAGAGTCCACTTCTCAAATGCCATCTGGCAATTTCAGGTGGAAACCTGGATGCAGAATGTTGGGGCTGCGGCTGCTAACACCTTGCTGGGAAGGGGAAGCCCACCTCTGCAGAAGGCACTGGGCCACAATGAAAGCCCCCAACTCACTCTGACCCACGCGAGCTCCCTCTGCACTCCCAGAAACACAGCCTGACCTGGCCAAGTGCCCACACCCCAAAACACTTACAGAGTAGCCAGCTCAGGAATCAGAAAGAAGTAAACAGCTGCATTCTGTGCCATCAACACAGCAGTCAGGGCGTCCTAGGACCAGCATCCCTGTGCTGGGACTTTGGGGGCAGGAAGGGAAAACGCAGACGTGGACACCTTTTAGGTCCCTATCTTCCTACGAGTGTCCCAGTTTCCAAACAGAACACACTGCAGGGGGATGATGCGAAGAAATGTGAAAGTACCTATGAACATATATATTGCACCTCGTTTCCAGAGACGGGGGCTCCTGTCTACCGGCCACCACTACTACCTGGTGCCTCTGCTACTGCAAAGTGAGGGAGAGTGTCTCAGGAAACCACCTGGAGCTGGGCTGCCCCAGAAGGTCTTTCTGGGGAGACTCAGCCCTGCTCTGCCTCTTGGCCTCTGTGGGGTCACTATGTCCCAGGGAAAGTCACAAAAGCGGGTGACCCTTCACCCTCCTGGACAATCAGGTCATCAGAGTCACCTGCTTCTTGGCACTTCAGAGTGGATTTCCTTGGGCTCGCTGGCCTTTCTGGGCAACGCTGGCACCTAGGGCAGACACCATGGCCCTTGGTTTTGAGCACATAGATGTTAACACAGATTAAGGGCCAATCTGCACTGGTAATATTGACAGCCTATTTAGAAAATCTCTCAGATTCAAAAGCATTGAGGCAACCGCCACCAAAATAATCACACACGACTCCACGGAGGGGCCCAAGTCTCTCAGTTTGAAATCCTCTCCCGAGGGATCAGCGACACACGACGCGAAGCCACAGCTTCTGCAGTCTTCAGGCTCAGCTTCCTTCTTGCTGCGTCTGGGAAGGTCAGATCGGCGGGCTGCTCTGTGGGGAAGCACCCGCTGCGCCCATGCGTGTAGCCAGCATTTTCTAACTGCTCTGATGATTCAAGAATCCCAGCGGGTCTGCAGTGAGCAGGCATTTCAGTTTACGGTGGGAAAGGAGCATGACAGCCAAAACCAGGTTAATGAGGTCACGAGACACACGGCACACACGGACACACACGTTACTTACACACACATATACACGTGATAGAATTTCTGATGAGAAAATCCCTTCTCCACAGTGACCACACAACAAACCACGAGACGCAGACCACGGAAACCCACGTGCTCTGCTCCCTGCCTCACTCCTTCTACACGAACTCCACACCAGTGCCTGCTTTAGAATTCTTTAAAGTCAGCATCTTCAAGACCACAAAAACAGACATGAAAGAAACAATAAAGACAGATTTCTTTACACAGATTTAAGCCAATAATTTTTAGCAAAATGATACAAAACTGTCTTAACCAAGTAGAAGAAGATCGGTAGTTACAGTAGACTCGGCAGGGACATGGGTGCGCCACCACGGAGGGGACTGAAAGGCTCTTGAATGGGAGTTTGATTCTCTCTGCAACCGGCTCACTGCTTTCGTCCCAGCCCCGCTAGAACCAAGTTCACGGGGGCTCAGTGCAGCCCCTGGCGATGGCAGCGCTTGGAGTCTGTCCGGCTGGGTTTGTGTTTTGTTTCCCCCATGGGCGTCGCTGGGTGGGTGGCCTGGAGAGGTCCCGGTGTTAACATTTCGGTTCTAGACCGGGGGCGTGTCACTAGTAACAGAGTAGATCAGCCATGCATTGTCTGCCCTCAGCAAAAAGGAGAGTTCTCATCGGTGCACGACAGACTGCAGACCACTGGACGCCACCCGACCAGGAATCTGTCGGAGCCAAAGCACAGGAGAAGGTCAGCGTGAGGCCAGAGGAACGGAGCCAGTCGGGCTTGGGCACAAAACACCAGTGACAGTGCCCTGGTGGGCAGGGGACAGATGCCGCCTAGCCCCTCTGGACACGCGCACCCCCAGCTGCTCTGGAAGGTCCCTCGAGTCCAGGATACGTGCAGCAGAAAGAGTGACAGGAAGACGGGGAAGGAAGAGCCATGCAGGCAAGGAGGCTGTGGGGCCGCGAGCTCGTGATCAGTCAGACCAGAGTCCAAGCGGGCAAGAGATGCTTACTCCCAGCCCCTCTTCCTGGAAAGTAGCCTGGTGTTCCAAAAACAGGGACCAGGCCCCAAGCGGGCACTGGGACTCCATGTGGGGCAAGACGTGAAAAGCATTTCCCATCAAGATGTCCCCAAGAGTGCAGTCACGTTACAACTGCAGCTGGTCTCCCACCGCAGCGCCGAGTGGACAGAAGCTGCAAGCCCTCGGCCGGGAGGAGCCACAAGAGTCGCCACCAAGAGGGGAGCCTGGCTTGGATGCCCAGCCATGCACCAACGGCAGGGAGCGGGTGGCTGTGGCTGATGGGTGAATACAGACGAGAGCGTGGTGGACAAGATGCTAGGCAGAGACCAAGTTCAAAAAGAAAAACAAACGAGGAGGACAGAAATCAGTGCTAAAGGAAGAGAGATGACAAAGCCGGGACAGCAGGGACCATCAGGAGTGTCTCACGCAGCAAGAGTGCAAGAGCCCCTGCCAAGCACGGCCCCCACAGCCAGCACGACACGACACACGTCCAGCGACCGACCTGGAACCACGCGGCCCCGAACCTTCTAAGGCCCCTGGGGCCACTGGAGCCGAGACTGGGCTCCTGCTCCCCACGCCGGCTCCCGACTGGAGACCACAGCAAAGGCCAAAGGCCAACAGACAGGATTCTGGGGTCACCCCAGACTGGACAGCCCACCACAGCTGCGCTAGAATCCACGTGAGGAGAGGACCTGGGCCAGGGGCCTTGCTCTACCTGGGGCACCTGGCATGCAAGCCCGACCCCCTGCGTGCTCCCTCCGGTCGGCGAGCGGGCGGCAGCTCCCACCCCGCCCGGCGCCTGCTGAGGAGCCCCGCCGTGAGCACACTCACCCAGTGCTGCCTTCCGACGGGGAGACGTGCAGCTACTTGCCGTGATGTTCGAAAGGAATGCTATTCTGAGGTGGGGGGAAAAGACAGCTGTTGGTAAGGGTTACGCTGGCCGGACCAGCACGTGAGGCCCTCCTGTTTCCGCAAGCACTGCCTCGCCTTGCCTCAACCAGGTCCATGACCACTGGCCAGGGCCACTCGAGGGGACTCAGGGACCACACAGGAGCTCAGTCTCGCCTCTCGAGAGTGGCCCCTGGACATGCAGCCGCTGCTGCTCCTTGAGGATGGATCTGTCAACGGGGCCAACAAGGGAGACCCTTCCCAACTCTCACGTAAGAAAACTGGATGCCCAGACGGCAGCCCCTCCATCAGCTCTTGGCACCAGCGGCTCCCCAAGACCTGTGCTTGGCAGGTGGAGAGGACACCACCTCCCTGTGACAAAAGGACTGGACACATTTCCTCACTGACACAAGGAAGAGGACACGGTTGTGGACCTTACTTGGGGCGCAGGGATTAAAACGAGTAAACCTGAAGGAAAAACTGGCACCACGGACCAGCATCACGCTCTACCAATAGCACTGGATGGAGGAGGCCCTCCTCACAAAGAGAAACGTTACAAACAGGTTCATCCACCAGGAGCCCTTCAGTCTCCACGTTATTCCAGCTAGAGAGGCCAGATTCGCAGGCCGGGGTCAGGGATGTGGGGACTGTGGTCCCTGGAGAAGCACATGGGGGCGAGGAGGAACGGCCAGGACAAGCGACACATATGTCACGCCCTCCCACCTCCAGCTGGAGAGGGTCGGCAGGGCCCTCCCCCAAGCAGGCGGGCGGCTCTGGGTACTCTTGTGCTGAGGGTGAGCTACTCCTTTGCACTGGGTGCATCAGCACAGGACGCAATCTCTCCTCTTCGAGGGGCAAAGAGGAAGCTGGTAGGAAGCAGCCCCCGCCGGGCCACAGAGAGGCCAGGGTCTGTGCACACGTGGTGCCGCCCCCTGGACTGGTGTGTCACTGCCCCTACTCCCGCTCGCATCTTTGCTGGGGAGGGCGATGAATGGAGGCCATAGAGTTGTAAAAGGCGGAGCAACTCTGACCACGTCCTTGGTGGACAAGAGCCTTTCAGAGTCTCTTAGGAAGAGCGCCTGGGGGATGACCAGAAAAACCCAAAGGACCGAGCTGTCCCCAGGATGGAGGGCACCGGGGACACGCCCTCAGGGGCTTTGTCCTCAACATGAAGATCCTAAGGAAATCCCCAGGGTGACCAGGGTGCTTCTTTTGGGAGAGGATACCCCCAAATCGAATCTCTTCAGAGACTTTCCGCCAGTGCTCAGGCCCACATGACACTTCTTCATATGGAAAGCAGAGAGAGAACCAGAGAACAAAGACACGTGATTGTGAGGACAGACCCTGGAGCTGCGTGTGCTCAATGCTCATGGGTCGGTGGCCTGAGGGGTGGACACAAGCTGGAGAAGAGGCTGGACTAAGACCCATAACTACCTGGCACCCTCAGAACCCTCTGCCTCTTCCGTTTCCCTCAACGATCCTCAAAGCAAAAGACGTTTTCTTGTGTTAAAAAAAAAAGTTAAGCCTGTCCCTTCCTTGGTCCTTGATGGCTGAGGTGTTCCGGGGCCCTCAGCCAGGCCCACTTGGCCAGGGGCGGCAAAACACCTCCCAGGACCTGCTCCCAGCTGCTGGCTCATGTGTTCCAGGGCTCGTGGAAGAAACGTGTTAAGCCCTTTCCGTGTCTTGTGGTCACAGAGGAGGGGTGTGGGGCCGGGAGCCCTAAGAGGCCCAATCTCATCACTCTGGCCAGACCTGCTGAGCCCCACAATTCAAACGACCTGCGTCTTCAGCCTCTTTGAGAGAAAATCACCATATAAGAACCCGTTTCTAGTAGAATTACTAGTAAATTCAAGTGTTTGGTAAAGATACTAGTTCACTTGATTAAAGAAAAATGGTCAGGAGCACTTCCTCTGCCTGGGCACACCTTGTTCCTCTGCCAGAAGACCAGCTGGACGCCACAGGACTGAAGTTCTGAGCAATTCTCACAGACCCTGTGCCCTCCTGATCAACATGCTCAGTCCACCACATTCGGCAACAAGCTACACCTACTGCCCAGCAAGCACCGGGGGAGGGCAGGGCGCTAAATGTAAACCTGAGGCATCGTGGTGAAGCAGACGGATGCTGCCCCAGTACATGGCCAGGACCTGGGCTTCCGTCATTCCTGAACTCACCCCCTGCCCACCCAGCAGACACCACCGGGTAGTCCCGGCCCCCGCAGGACCCCTGCCCACCCCCACTGCCCACGGGAGGAGACCCTGAAAGCTAGTTGAGGAAAAACGTCCGCAAGCAGGTAAAGAGCTGCTCTGCTGAGGGAGGCACGTTAGTGAGAACAGAAAAACAGCGAGGAAAGCCAGATGGGGAAGACGACGTGGGTGGAGGAGGCCCCGGGGCCAGGCCCTGCACCTCTGAGCACACTCGCCTCGCCAGAGAGAAGACAAACGTCAGAAGGGGCCTCAGAAGACAGGAACCCTCGGCCCACGGCACGTCGTCAAGCGCTGGGCATGACACTGCAGAGTGACCGCCGGCAATACGCCACCCCCACCCCCCCGGGTTCTCTGCTGGGGCAGCACCTGGCCAACGAGAACAAGGACAGAGTCCCAAAGGCTGGACGTGCCCACGACAAACGGCGTGAGCGGGCTGGCACTTCCAGTCTGCCCAGGGAAGACGGCCAAGACTCCAAAGCTGGCCGGGGGCTGGGGGCCACATGGAGGGCAGCCGGAGAGAAAAGGTCCCGTGGCACATCCCAGCACAACTGCCGGGGGGGCGGGGGGTGCTGGGTGTAGAGCCCTTACCCCACAAAGCTTGTCACAGAGGCTCTCAACCAATGGGCCAAACTGCGAGGGGCACAACATTCCCCCAATGGTTAAAACACCCAAAAATGGGGAGAAAGGGAAGGCAGGAAAGAAGGAAAGCATTCGAAACTATCATCCCACTCTGCTTGGAGCCCGTAAGACCAGACCAAACATGGAGAAGCCAGAGGCCTGCAGCGCCCAGCCTGGGTGAGATCAGGCGCCGGCCCGCGGGGCGCGTACCTGTGAGGTGGACATGCGGGAGGTATCTTGCCGGCCCGTGAGGTCGGACGAGGAGATGTTGACCGGGGCACCGCGGTGCAGCCGCATACTCACTTTCCGCTCTCTTTCCATGCCGGACACGGGCCTAGGAGAGGTGTTCGCTGGAGGAGAGGGAGACAGGGGCGAGCATGAGGCCTCGGAATACGGCCCCACGCTCCAGCACGGGGTATCTCCTCAGGAACCACGTTTAACAAGGACTCTCGGCTGCCTGGGTGTCGGGCACAGGACAGGCTATTGCACCCTAAGACTAGGCCGGCACCACGGGCTCCACTGATGCCCCGGGAGCGAAGCACCAGGTGTCCAGTGGGAGGGCAGCCGGGGCCTCTGCCTACAACGCTTGTCTTGACAGGCAAGGAAGAGGCTGGAGAGGTTTGTGGTGGAGGATGTCGTGCCATGAGAAGAACAAGAGGCAAAGCAACAGAGCTCGCAGGGAACACAATCCTTCAAGAGGCCAACGTCTGGGAAACACATTCCTGAAGGCACTGTCCCAGGGCGTTCCCTGGTCTGTCTAACTTCGGAAATAAGAACTGATCAGAATAAGGATGCACGTGTCTTCGCCCACCAGGCACTCCTGCCCAGACCCCACGAGGTCACACACTGGAGTGTCCAGAGCAAGTGACGCTCAAAACAGAACCCCCACTGCCTGCAGAGCAGGGGCCGGGGTGCAAGCTGCAGCCCCGGGACCACTCACCAGTGTGTGAGGTAGGGGTGAGGGGGGTGGGAGGAGCCACCTCCTGTGTCCCCCTCAGCCGGCCCGAGGCCGTGGAAGGGAGGCCGCGTGTGGCTGGATTTCGGGAGTGTCTCAACCGCTCCTCTCGGTCCCGGCGTTCCCGCTCAGCATCGTCAGCTGCCCGGCTGGCTCCCTACAGAGGAAAGAGGGTGAGACCAGAACTGAACTGGGTTTGGTGAAAAACCACCTGAGGCCCTTGGCTGCCACTCGAGAAAACACCAGGGTGTGTGGGACAGTCTGCCCGCAAAGCCGTCCACAGCCTCGCGGCAAGCCAGGCGTTCTTCCCTCTGGGTCCACACATGGCCCGTCCCACGACCGTGGGCGAGCAGAACCAGGCTTCTCAGTCTCCTCTTCCCAGCACAGCAGAGGAAACCCCCACCCCATCGCCTTAGCACTTCCTCAGAACCCAGACACCAACGGCACCTGGCGGCCCTCTTCTCTGCGACCATTCACACGGGGATGGGAACCAGCCCAGGTCAGAGGTGGCCCAGTGCGGCAACAGTTGGGGGAGTCCGCAAGGCAGGTGGGAGGGACAGCATATGGTTGGCTGAGGGGTCCAACTGGAGCCCAGACGCCCGGGCCAGGCCCATGTCCTGTTGGTGCACTTGAAATAAGGAGGCCGGCAGCCAGGCTCATCCATGCGGGCCATGCGGTGGGCACCGCCTAGGCTAAGCTAGTTGCTCCCAGAACAAACAGCTAGTTACACTTTCAGTGAATATCACACCAGAAATACGGGGACATTTGATTTTACGTGGTGACGCTAAGAAACCTGCCCTCGTAGAGGTCACGTCCTAATTACCAGCGCTGTAAGGCAAGAGTCTGAAAACTGCAGCCCACAGGCCAAATGCAGCCACACCCATTCCTGCAAATACGGTTTTCTTGGCACAGTCACGCCCACTCACTGCCGCACTGCTTGGGCGGCTCTCCAGTTACAACACAGAGTTGAGCGGTCGCACCACTGTGCAGACGGCAAAGTTAAAATTATTGACTGTCTGGTCCTTTACAGAAGAGGTTTGCTGAGCCCCTGGGAGGGATGACAATGTTAGAACAAAGAACTTATTAAAGTGGCTCTGGCAGGAGGCCCACCCTGATGTCCAGACTCCAGGTAACCTGTGGCACCACTCCCCAAGGCTGTCCTTCGAAGGCCATCCTAACAGAGGGGCCTGGCACCAGGATGGCATGGGTGAGGTCCAGGGCAGGCTGGCTCTGCGGGCTGCAGCCCCCCCACCCCTACCTGGTCCCTGTGTGAACACCCCTGCACCTGTGAGGCCATGGGATAAGGCTTCCTGTTTTGCACCCTCTGAAGAGGAGGTTCTGTTCCTACATCAGATTTTGTCACCCTAGAAACGAGCCCATTTTTGTTTTAAGCTCATAGAACACATTTTTAATTAAAGAGAAAGTGGAAATTAAAAAAAAACTGGAATTCTGGCCGTAGTGTTGGAGATTAAACAAACTCATACAACAGTTTCAGGGACAGGTGGCCTGTTTTAGAGAGGAAAACAAATGAAAGTTCAAGCCCCCCCACCCCCAGCCCCGGCAGCGTGCGTGCGCACAACACAGGCTCACACTTAATGAACAAACTAGCTGACAAAGGAAATCAAATATACATCTAGCTCATCACAAGGCCAAACGCAGACCTAACACACAGCGCCTCCCAGGCCACCCGCCCCCTCGGAGGCCGGGCCTCGGCACAGCCTGGTAGGGGGAGGAGTAGGGAAGTCTTCACCCAACCTGGCGGCAGCCACACCCCGTTGACAAGAAACTCACAGGCCAGCGCAGCCACAATGTCCTTCGGATGGATGATGATGATGATAAAATGACCTCAGTGTTCCAAGTAAGAGCCTTGGTCTGGGCAGACCTGCACTGCGGACATACCTCAGGCCCAGGAACCCCGCAGCCCCGTTGCAGCCTTGAGGTGCCTTCTTCACTTGCCAACAGGCATCTGGCTTCCCAGAACCCCTCGTGCTCCCCGTGTGGCAGCCATGCCTCCTGAAGCCCCACCCCGTGTAGCTCCCAGGAAGGGACGGCAGCAGCTAGTGGCCTTCTGCTGACTGGCATGCCCCTTCCACGCTGAGCGGTCAGTGAGCTGGGGGCACACTTACGAATTTGAGCATGTTCCAGTCGAACACGTAGTCATAGGAGAAACCCTGGCGATGGAACAGGTTCCTGAAGAGCTGTCTCAGGTATGAGTAGTCAGGCTTATCGTCAAAACGCAAGGAACGGCAGAAATTCAGGTACGTGGCGAATTCAGCTGTAAAACACCAGGAAACTCGGAGGTAACCAGCAGTACCCCTGACTGGGAGCCAGCATGGTTCTGTCCACAAAACCCTTGACCACTCCCAGCTACCCAAACAGAGGGTGTGAAAGCTGGAACCTGAAACACCGAACATGCTTTGAGGAAAGAGGCTGAGAAAACTGAGCACACAGAGCAAAGGAGAGTTTCATCTGAGGCATTTATCACAGGGGCAGTCCCACAAAAACAAAAGGAAAACTCCCCGAGTTACGGCTCAGGAAGGTAGAGGAGCGCCAGGGACAGAAGGCTGAGGCCAGTTAAAGGGCAGGCCACCTGCTCACTCTTCACCTCCCCAACCATGCAGGACATCAGTGGGGCCTCGGCAGCCAGCCTCTGGGGGGCTTCCCTGGTTCCTTTCCCAAGCCTCACAGGCCCCCGTCCTCCCACAGAACCACAGGGGTGGCTCGCTGTCCAGCTGAGGACACTCACAAGGGTAGCCTTTACACAACACCTCAATGGGAGTGGACATCTTCTTCTCACTGATCCTCTCATACTTCTGCCTCTTGGTAGCAGCCTTCAGGCCCTGCCAGGGCAGCGAGCCCAGGTTGAAGTACATGAGCACATAGCCCAGAGACTCCAGGTCGTCCCTTCGAGATTGTTCTGGGGAGAGAGGACAGCGGGTCAAAGCGGCAAACACCCCGCTTCCTGGGGATGAACTCAGAGCCACAGGGAAGGACACCTGGATTCCTTGTTTCAGCACAAGTGCCCCTGCTGTGCTGTTCGGAGACGCACCGCCACCCGTCAGGAAGCCCCAACACATGCCTGTCTCCCCACGCCCCACAAGGTAAGGTCTCCAGGCCCGGACACCAGCCTCTGCTACAAAGGTTTGACGCCAGCCTCCACACCCAACGTGCTGACCACCCTCAGGGCCCCCAGGAGGCTGTAGGACAGCCGGGCCTGTGGCCGGGGCAGGAGGGCTCACCGATGCCGAGGTGCGTGTTGATGGAGGCATACCGCGCCGTCCCGGTGAGGTTCTTATTCTCGCGGTAGGGGATGTGCTGGTGGGTGCGGGCGTCCCGGTACTTCTTGGCCAGCCCGAAGTCGATGATGTAGACCAGGTTGCCCTTCTTGCCTAGCCCCATGAGGAAGTTGTCCGGCTTCACATCTCGGTGGATGAAGTTCTTCGAGTGAATGTACTCAATACGACTGATCTGCAGGTGGAGAAGCAGGGGTGAGAGGTTGAACCCCAGGCAGTAGCCTGGTGGAGGGAACCCAGGGAACTCAGGCCCACACGCAGACGCACCCTGCCCGCCGAGGGTCACTATCTTTCACAGAGTTAACGAGCTTCCATTTTCTCCCTGCGCACTAACAGCACAATAAGGAAGCAAACAGCCCTGAAGGCCTCATCAAACTGATGAATCAAACCAAGCTTGTGCTGAGCATGCAGGCTGCCCTTCACTTGAGAAAAATGAAGTCTTACCATTTGGTCAGCAAGGAGCAGGACAGTTTTGAGACTGAACTTCCTAGAGCAAAAGTTGAAGAGGTCTTCCAGGCTGGGTCCCAACAGCTCCATCACCATGACGTTGTAGTCCCCCTCAGCCCCGCACCACCGGATGGTGGGGATGCCCACTGCAAGAGAGCCCGCGTCAGCCTGCCTCCTGCGCACCTGCACTGAGGGCACCTGTGCCCACGATGCCAGCAGAGGGCTGGGCAGGAGCAGTCAGAAGTGACGTGCAGAGAGGGTGGGAGGCCAACTTCACGGCAGGGGTGAGACGAGGGGCTCAGGAGGAGGAGCCGCGCTCCCTCCCATACCCCCAGTCTTCCCGTGACTGACATCCTGCACCAGTGCGATGCTTAATGCTTAATTAATGCTGATACACTGTCATTAACTAAGGTCCACACTATTCAGGTGTCCTCAGTTTTAATAACCTCATGTCCTCCTGCTGCTCCAGGACCTGTCTCAGACCCCACATGACATTTACTCACCACATCTCCTCCGGCTGCTCTTGGCCGGGATGGTCTCTCAGACTTTCCTGGTTTGAACGACCCCAATGGTTTGGAGGAGGGCTGGGAAGGGATGTGCAGACTGTCGCTCTACTGGTTTGTCTGATTTTTTCTCGTTATTACTCTGGGCTTGGGGGAGGGAGACCACAGAGGGAAAGTGCCCTTCCCACCACATCCTGTCAGGGTCTGTGCTCTCAACACGACTCCTCACCATGGCTGTGCCCTTGGTCACCTGGCTGAGGTGTGCCTGTCAGGTGTCTCCGCTGGGGAGATCCTCTTTCTCCCCTTTCCATCCTGTTCTCTCTGGGGGGACGTCACCATGTGCAGACCACACTTAAGGGGGGTGTTTGGGCCCCCTCCCAAACACTTAAGGGGGGTGTTTGGGCCCCCTCCCAAACACGGAGGGCACAGCCATCTATATATATGACTTGGAATGCTTCCACACAGATTTGTCTCTTCTCCCCATTTACTTATTTGGTATTTTTTTCCTATCAGTGTGGACCCATGAGTGTCTATTTTATACTTTGGTCTGTACTCCAACACTATGTCACTTATTCTGTTGCACCAAGCATCCCAGCCTTCGTTGCTCCTCCGTGGCTCCTGTGGCCCTTTAACACCCCATCACTGCAGGCTCTGTTTGTTTTGAGCACTGCCCTCCTTTCTGGCACTATAAGATCCTAAACAGTTTTAGTTTTGATATCAACAGGGCAACTTTTCATTTTTACAATTAAATATTTTTAAAATACATTTGCACATTAGAACAAATTTCTCACTCATTTGCACGTGAGAACAAATTTAACAAATCCATAGGTTATAAGGCATAATGTAACAAAAGCCTGTGGCCCACCACACAGACCAGGGACGTTCCCAGTAATTGCATCTACTTTCACTCCCCTTTCCTCCCACACCTGCGCCCCCCAGACAACAAATGCACAGGACTGTACCCCTTCCTTGCTTTTAGTAAAGTGAGAGTGTGAGCTGTGAAATACTCCACTTGGAGAGGACAGCACACTTCATCTATTCTTCCCTCATCTGCACTGTTTAGGGTTGCTTTCCCCATTATAAACAGTGCTGCTAAATACATTCTTATGTTTGTCCGCTGGTGAAAATTCTCACATGTGAAATTCTTGTTCTTAGCTAGTTTCCCCAGGTATAGACCTAGAAACACAGGGTACAAATTATCTGACTATACAAGATCATGTCAAACTGCTTTCCAAAATAAATAACCCACTTTACAACCCCACCACAAATGCATGAGTTCCTACTGGATGCAGGGTCTCGTCAGAGCTCTTAATTTCTATCAATCAAGTGGTAGATGTAAAATGGTGTCTCACTGAACTCTCAATTTGGATCTTTTTTCATTATTTATTGGCATTACATGTTTCCTCTTCTCTAAAATGTCTATGCATATCTTTGTCAATTTTTTTCTATCAGGGTGTTTTTTTCCTATTTATAGCCGTTCTTTTATAAATTCTGGATATTAAACTATTATCTTTTTTATGTGAGGAAAATACCTTTTCTCAGTTAATGGCATGTTTTTTATTTTCTTTTGGAGTCTTTTGATGAGAAGAGATGCTAAATTTTAACAAACATGAATGTATCAATCTTTTCCTTTATGAGTAATGTTTTTGGTATCTTACATAAGACACCCTTCCCTAACTCAGAGTCAGAAAGAGATGCTTATTATTTTAAAAGTACTTCTACTTCCAGCCAAGATGGAGTAATGGGGACCCAATTTACCCTCACATCCACAATAACCAAGAAGAGAAAAGAGAACAAAGAACATACAGAAAGACATAGGTTTTCTAAGACGCTGAACATGAGGCAATGAATGACACCGACACCTGAGACACGATGAGCCCAGACTGCCCAAGTCCTGCCTGAGAGTGTGAGCAGAGAAGCAAAAACTGAGCAGATGAAAGTACCATCATCTCATAACTAAGCTGAGGAAGAATTTGAGGAACATTAAAATACCCAGCACACAAGAGGGTAAAATTCAGTGTCTGGCATCCAAAGATTACCAGATATGCCAGGAAGCAGAAAACGTGATCCACGTTGAGATCAACAGAAACTGAGTTAGAATCATTAGAGAAGGGCAATAAAAGTTACTATAAACTGTAACTGTATTCCATGTCAAAAGAAGTTAAACAAAGGCACAACATGACAGAAATATAAAAGACCCAAATCTAGGGACTTCCCTGGCGGTCCAGTGGTTAACACTCCACGCTTCCAATGCAGGGGGTGCGGGTTTGATCCCTGGTCGGAGAACTAAAATTTCATATGCCGCGTGGTGCAGCCAAAAAAAAAAGCAAAGACCCAAATCTAACTTTCAAAGATGAAAACTACAAAGTCTAAGAGGAAAAATACACTGGGTGTGATTAACAGCAGACCAGACACTGTAGGAGAAAAGACTCGTGAACTTGAAGGCACAGCAGTAGAAATTACTGGAAAAGCCAACATGAGCTTCAGAGCTGTGGGACAACTTCAAGGTACCCGCTGTCTGTAACTGGAGGAGAGAGGGGAGGAGGGGGACAGAGGCCACACTGAAAGAAAGAGCTGAGGAAAACGACCCACAGATTCAGGAAACTCAACAGGCCCCAAGCACAAGTACCATAAAGAACACAACACTGACATAGCTGACAGTCAAATCGCTCACTAGTGATAATCATAACACCTTGAAAGCAGCCAGAGAAAACAGACATGTTAGAGCACAGTGGAGGAACATCTTCCAAGTGCTGAGAAAAGAACTGGCAATCTGCCGAAAAACACCTCAGCAGAGACATTTTCAGATACAAAAAGTGTGCCGAATCAATCACCAGCACTGTGACATATGTAAAAGGATGTCCTTCAGGCAGGAGGCAAATGATGCCACATGGAAGTCTGGGCCTACAGAAAGGAATGAAAAGCAATGAAAATAACAACATAAGTACCTAAAAAATTATTTAAATTTAAAAGATATGACTGCTTAAACAAAAATAACACACTGCAATATTTACAACATGTAAATATAAACACATGACACCATCACGCAGGCAGGTGGGCAGGTGGAAGCCCGCAAGGTCAGGTTCCTCTGCATCCTGCTAAAGAGATGATAGACCCTAACTCAACCACTAAAGTAACAACACAGAGATAGTGACAGAATTCAACAAAGGAGATCATCACAAGAAAAATCATTAAGAAATGTAAAAAATACTTGATTAATCCAAAATAAGGTAAAAAAGGGGGGAAATGAAACAAAGACCAGATGAGACAAAAACTAACAGCAAACCCAATCCTGTCATTAATCACACTGAATGTAAACACCGCAGGTTAAGGCACACTTTCTCAGATTAGACAGAAAAGAAAGGACCAGCTGTACTGCCCTGCCCACACCAAACATCCTTCAGATACAACTAGGTCACAAGGAGGACAGTGTATCACACCAACATCAGACAAGAGAGCAGAAGGGCTATGTCAGCATCAGACACAGTAGACTGTGCAGAAGAATATTTCCAGGGATATTACCAGTCATCTCACAGTGATAAAGGCATTGACTGATCAAGAAAACATAATTCTAAACATGCACGCAGGTAACAAGAGAGCTTCAAAATACATGAGGCAATACTGCAAGGAGACAGAGACAAATCCACAATCTGACTAGAGATGCCAATCATCCCTCTCAGTAGCAGAACACACTTTTTTTCTCAGGTACGCAGGGGGCATTTATCAAGACAAACCACATTCCTGACATAAAACAATAAAGCTAAAAAGGATTCAAATTATACAATGTATGTTCTCAGAAGACAGTGGAATTCAATTAGAAATAAACAACAGCTCTCTGTAAAATCCCCAAATATCTGGAAGCTAAATAATACAGTTCAAAATAACCCATGGATCAAGGCAGAAATCAAAAGGGGAATCAGCATTTGAACTACATGAAAATGAAAACTCATCAGGATTTGAGACGCTGCTATGGTAGGGGGAAAATTTACAGCCACGAAATATCTATACTACAGAAAACAGATCAATGATCTCAGCTTCCACCTTAAGAAAATACTTAATTAAACCCTAAGCAAACAGAAGTGAAACAAAAGATCACAGCAGAAAACAATGAAACAGAAAACAGAGAAACAACAGAGAAAATGACTGAGACCAAAGCTGTTTCTTTGAGAAGATTGTTGATAAATCTCTAATCAGACTGATCAGGGAAAAAATAGAGAAGGCACAAATTACCAACATCAAGAATGAGAGGGAATTCCCTGGCGGTCCAGTGGTTAGAACTCTGAGCTTTCACTGCCGAGGGCCCAGGTTCGATCGCTGGTCGGGGGAACTAAGATCCCACAAGCCGCATGGCGCGGCCAGAAAAAAAATAGGAATGAGAGGTAACATCACTGGATTCTACAAATATTAGAAGTCTAGTAGGGAAATATTATAAACAGCTTTATGCCAATACATTCAATAACTTAGATAAAACAAACAAGTTATTTGAAAGACTCAAACCACCAAAGCCCTTGTATGCTGCTGGTGGGAACATAAGTACAAGCAGTCTGGCAGTTTCTTAAAGAGGAAAAACATTCGCTTACTTCTGTTTCAGCCATTCCACTCCAAGTCACTTACTCAGGAGAAAAAGAAATGAACGTCCATATGAATATCTACACAAAACTTCATAGCAGCTTTGTTTGGAGTACCTGAAACCTGGAACCAACCCAAATGAACAGGTGCAGGGACAAAGAAACTACCCACACAAGGGAGTACTTCTCAGCAATAAAAAGGAGTAGCCATTGATAACACACACAAAATCTCAAAGAAAGAACACACAGTACTACTCCCTGCACAGGAAACTTTGGGAAATGCAAACTAACCTATAGCGACAGAAGCAGATGACAGAGGGCGGGGGTAGAGGAACCACAAAAGGACCCAACAAACTTTGAAGGGCAATGGATGTGTTCGCCGCCTTGATTACGGCAATGGTTTCATGAGGGGACACAGGCAAAACTTCTCAAATCACACACTCAAAACACATGCAGTTTGATTCACCTCAATAACGCTGATTTAAACAAATCAAAATGTTTTAGTCTTCCTCTTCACACTGAAGTCACCTGATCCACCTGAAAGTGGAGTTTGGGGTGAGGGGAGGCAGGCCTCCCAGAGACCTCAACACCGTGTGTTCACAAGGCCCTCCTCACTGACCGTTAACACCTCTTCCGTTGAAGTCAGAATTCTGTGCCCACGAGGGTCTTTCTGTGTCTGGAGTGTGGGTGGCACAACACTGCAGGTGACCACACGTGACATTCCAAAGACAGACACAGTCCACACTCACATTTCCCCAACTGCATGTCCAGTAACGTCCTTCAGGCTAGTCCCCCTGCCCAGGGTACAATCTAGGACCATGCACTGCCATGTTTAAGTCTAGAACAGTTTTTAAATCTTTCATCACAGAGACATATTTGAGGAGTTCAGGTCAATTTTGAACGGTCCTAAATTTGATTTGCCTGATGGGTGGTTCTGATCACCTGTCAGACGGAAATCTGCCAGATTTCTCCACCAAAAGATACTTTTCTCTTTGTTATTGTAAGGTTTTTTTGGCCGCAACGCGGGGCACGTGGGATCTCAGTTCCCCAACCAGGGATTGAACCTGGGCCCTCAGCAGTGAAAGAGCAGAGTCCTAACCACTGGACTGCCAGGGAATTCCCCTCTTTGTTATTAATAAGTAATCTGTGGATGAAGCTTTGAGGGTAGTGTCAATACTTGAAGTTGTACGTTTGCATCCACCTTTGATTACCATCTAAACCAATCAATAATAAGTGCCCACAAAGTGGTGACTTTCCATTTCTGATTGTTCCTTCTGCCTGTGAAGCTTAACGTGTGTGTGTGTGTGTGTGTGTCATCGTGGACTCGTGAATTCTCCTCCGCTCCTCCATGTGTTATGTAAATTTAAGGATTATTTGTTCTAGGTTTGTGAAAAATGTCATGGGTAATTTGATAGGGACCACATTCACTCTGTAGATTGCTTTGGGTAGTATGGCCATTTTAATGATATTCATTCTTCCAATCCAAGAGCATGGTATATCTTTCCATTTCTTTAAACCATCTTCAATTTCCTTTATCAACGTTTTATAGTTCTCAGCATATAAGTCTTTCACCCTCCTTGGTTAGGTTTATTCCTAAGTATTTTGTACTTTTTGATGCAATTTTAAAAGGGATTGTCTTTTTACCTTCCCTTTCTGATATTTCATTGTTGGTGTAAAGAAATGCAACAGATTTCTGTATGTTATTCTTACATCCTGCTACCTTGCTGAATTCGTTATCATTTCTAGTAGTCTTTGTGTGGAGTCCATATATAGGGTTTTATATATATATATGTATGTATATAGTATCATGTCATCTGCATATAATGACAATTTTACCTCTTCCCTATCAATTTGGATACCTTTTCTTTTTCTTGTCCAACTACCATGGCTAGGACTTCCAATACTATATTGAACAGAAATGGTGAGAGTTTCCTCCACGTGTTATAATCCGTTGTTCATTTTGAGGCTTCAACTGTCCCAAATTGGGGCAACAGATGCCACTTCAAGCTCTCTCCCGTGTCCTGTGGACTCATGCCTGTCAGTGTCCGAGCACTTCTTTCCTTTCAGCCACATGCTCCAGACTCGCCTTCTTTCTTCCTGCCTCGCCCTGGAATCTGGGCTCCTCTCGGTGGGGAGTGATACTAGGAGCCCAGCACCCAACTGGGTGCTGGGTCGTCACTAGCGTTTTCTGTGAGTGTGGCATTTACACCTCGGTCAACCTGGCCCTTCGCTGCTCTGCGGATCCGTCAGCCTGTTCCTGGGAGGAGAGCCCTGCTGGACCGTGACTGGAATCCCCTGAGCCCTCTGAGCAGCTCTGGGAGACATCGTGCCGAGTCTTCCTCTCCATGAACAGAACATCTCCACTTGCTTGAGTCCTCATCAGCGTTCTCCATGGAAGTTTAAAAATTTTCTGCATGCAGGTCACACCTGGCTTAGGATTTATTCCTCTATACTTACAGTACTTTAAGAATGAAACTTTGAGGGGCTTCCCTGGTGGCACAGTGGTTGAGAGTCTGCCTGCCAATGCAGGGGATACGGGTTCGAGCCCTGGTCTGGGAAGATCCCACATGCCGCGGAGCAACTAGGCCCGTGAGCCACAACTACTGAGCCTGCGCGTCTGGAGCCTGTGCTCCGCAACAAGAGAGGCCGCGACAGTGAGGGGCCCGCGCACCACGATGAAGAGTGGCCCCCCACTTGCCACGGCTAGGGAAAGCCCTCCCACAGAAACGAAGACCCAACACAGCCAAATATAAATTAATTAATTAATTAAAAAAGAAAAAAAAGAAAAAAAAAGAAATGCTCCCAGATGCTTTAAAAAAAAAGAATGAAACTTTGGCCTCTGGACTCCTCTGGGGCCAGCAGCCACCTGACCAGGGATCTGGGCTCCGCTACTGCAGGCTCTGTGTCCAACAGCTGCTTGCAGGCAGCTGTTCCAAGGAGCCAGCAGAGCTGCTGTGCGGTACCGGCACCTCAAAGTGGGTCACCATGCACCTGGTTCAGCTTCCTACCCACGAGCACTGGGGTCACACTTGGCCTCCAAGTGGACGTCTGAGCCCCAGAGTCAGCTGCACACAGAGGGCTTCCAGAGCTTGAAGGAGGGAGAAGCAGTGGAGCTAACCTTTCAGAAGTCCCCCAAGGGCCTGGAGTCTCTCCAGTTACCAGTCCTGGTGGGTGTTCTGTGCGGGGAGCGAGAAGCACCAGAGGGCAGAATTGAGCCACAGTGGGTGGTGCTTTCTGCGATCACAAGGTCTGAGGAACAAAGTGGCAAAAGCAGGGAAAGGGTGGGTAGGGGCACTGCCACCCCTACCACAGCACCCACCCACTTCCCTCTTGGCAGGGGGAGGGGTGAGACAGAGGAACGCCAACCATGCTCCGTGCAAGTGCTCGAGGGTGTGGGGGAAATCCCTCCAGAACCTGCATACTTATTGGTCTCCACCCCCAAATTTCCAGCTTTTGAAAGTGGCCAGGATAGGGAAGTGTTTTCCTTTTAAAGGCTATGTAATAATAACACTTCCTGTGTCGGAGTGAGAAGACTGAGCACAAGACCAAAGCACAAACCACTGCTCTCTGGGAGAGTCTCTCAGGGCTGAGGCAGGGCTTCCCCTCCTCCTGACCCACTCTTGGGACAGGACGCCAGGCTGAGAGCACAGGCAAAGGGGTGGCTGGTGACAGCTGCAGACCTGCTACCCACCCCCTCCCCCCTGCAGCCAGCACCACTTGTTTACTGCTCCTTGGGGTCCCACGTTCTCAGGATGCCAACTGCACTAGCTGTGTGCAAGTGACCCATCTTCTGCATTTTAACTTTCTCCTTGATAGAAACGTTCTGTGTGTTTTAGTCTCAGGCAGTGCACTCTCAAGCCCTTGAGCAATCCCAGGCAGAAGGCAGCAGCTCCAGGACTGCACAGCAGGAGTATCTTTTGATGTTCTGTTACCAAGGAGAACAATGTTTTGGAGGGCAGGGCCTACTGAACCACCTCACTTTTCCTGATCAGAGGTGGCTTGTGTGTGTGTCCTCTTGAACCCCTCCACCTTCAATGTTCCACAGGAGACGAGGTTTTAACTGCTGCCCCATGACTTGATCTCCTCCTACTGGAAGGGTGGAAATCAGCCTGAACAGGAAACATGGTGTGGACAGGTCAGGACAGGCAGACCTAAGTGCCGGCGCCAAGAGGAAGGCACGGCTGGGTGAGGGATTCCAGTGCCGGATCTCCAACCCCAGGCATAGACTTGCTTCATTTCCCCGATCCTTCATTAGGGTTCCTGTGTATCCATAAAAAAAGGGTTCAAAGGGTACCTCTGCACCCACCTCAAGCTGCCAGCTGGCCAGATGAAGCAAAGACCAAAATCCTTAAGCTTTAATAGTGGGTTTCTTGCCCCGGCTTCTCGAGACCACAGGCAAGGGCTTCTCTCTAGTGCCTGGTGCCAGCATCCTGCCCGCAGTAGCAATGGTCAGTGTTGAAGCAGCTGAAGGACAAAGGGCTCAGTTCACAGGCTGGGACTCGCGGTGATGGAATGGGGTGAACGCACTGGAGCACACAGGTTGGGGGGATGTATGTCTGATGCCGGGTTCTGTCACCCCAGCTGCTGCCCTTCTAGTTACTGGAGGCTTCATAGGACTTCATGAGCCACTGATCTGAAATGAACGCTAGGTAGCCTAGTTGGTGTAAATACAATGTGTTGGTCTTTTTCCATGTTCTTCTGGGGTTTCACTGTTTACAAACTTCCTACTGTATTCAAAGAACAGCCAGACAAAAGGTTGTGCACCAGGCAAAGGATCTGAAACATAAACTTGGGGAGGGCCCCACTCAAAATGGGGGTCCTGAGCCATCCTTTCTTTCGTGCCCCCTTCCCCCATTTCAGACCAAATCTTCTGTCCTAAAAACTTGACTCCTACTCTACTCCCTCCTCCACCCCCAATCCCCCAGAAGTCCACACACCTGTACATTTAGCTTGTGGGGTGTCTCTACAACTCTTAAATGATTTGTGCAAAAGTGCTGAAGCAGCTAGAAACACTCCATCCCTTGTTCCCAGCTCCAAGTCAAGACTGTTCCTTGACATGATTCATGACAAACACACTGCTGTAATTGGATGGATCAAACCTACTTTAATCTCAAATCCCAGGGTAGGGACTTCCCTGGTGGTCCAGTGGTTAAGAATCCATGCTCCCAATGCAGGGGACTCGGGCTCTATCCCTGGTTAGGGAACTAGATCCCGCATACCGCAACTAAAAGATCCCACAGGCCGCAACTAAAAGATCCCGCATGCGGCAATGAGGATCCCACGTGCCACAACTAAGACCCGGCGCAGCCAAATAAATAAATAAATATTAAAAAAAAAAAAATCCTTGGGTAGAGAAAAGCAAGGGGGGCCTTCTATGTAGAAAGGGAGGTTGGGAGACCAAGCAGGGGAAGATGAATGTATCTCGAAGTCACTGAGGAGCTTCTGTGCAAGTGCAAGAAATTTCTGTCAAAGTGGCCACATGATTGTTTAACAGGAAACAGAAATATAACTCCATGCTCACGGCTAGACACCAAAGCTTTGTTTGAAATGCTGAACTTACGAGGAAGGAGGAGTCTGTCCTCTCCTGTTCCCCTCCCCTTGCTCCCAAACTACAGGAAACTAAGCCCTGGGGTCTGGAGAACAAAGACTCAGTGGCTGACTCTGCCAGGCCAGCACTTCCTTTCCCACTTGCCAAGTCCTGTCACACATGTTGGCCCTTTCCCTCCCTTTTCCCTGTCAAATGCAATGAATAAAGACTTACTCATACTGAGGGGAAAAAAGAATTACATTTCCTAACTGACCGTTATCGGCGTAATGAAAGGAACTGATTTTATCCTTTGATCTTAAGCTATCTGGCTCAATGCTCTAACTTGTCTTGTGGGTTTCCTATGTAGGAAGTTAAATCACGCGCAAATAAGTTTTGTTTCTTCCTTCTCCATCCTTTAAATTTTAAAATTCTTTAAAATTTCTTCCTTCTGTGCTAGCTTCTGTGCTAGCTGGGACACCCCATGACACACTGGAGAGAAATGGTAATGGCGAGGCTGAAGATGGTGTGGATCCAACAGGAGCGCCGAGGCTGTGCAGGCAGGAAGGTAAATGTGCCACACCACCTGGGAACACATCCCTGTGGCCTGGGTGCCACCCTGTAGGCCGAGCACCTGCCTGCTTCACGGAAAGCAATTCCACTAACAGGCTTTGCACCAGACGTGGGTGAGGGAGTCATTGCGGCACCATCCTTAAGAGCAAAACACTAGAAGCCAGCCAGCGCTCCTCAACACAGGGAGGACTGTTTATGGAGACACAAGAGTCTATAAACAACAATGAAACCCATCAAACCACAACTGTGTCAAACATGGAAGAACCTCAGGAACACAGTGGATCAAAAAAGAAAGTCGTAGAACACACACGGCAAGATTGTATTACTCATATTCAAAAGCGTATGAACTGGGACAACAGGGGGCGTGGACTTGCCACTCGTCTGCTCTGATGGTCTGTTTCACTGGCAGCACCTTTCTTCTTACTGGCAACACCAACGCACCTCATCACCCTAAGATAAGACACAACAGAAGCAGGGTGCTCCTATTCTCAGTTCTCTGGCCAGAAAAGCAGGATGCTGTGTAGCCTGCTTCATCCTAAGCAGACTGTCTGTAAACTAAGTGCTGAGGCCCCAGGCAGAAATCAGCTCAAAAGCCATTCACAAGAACAATTCCGCCGCCTGTGCACAGACTGCTGCTCTGTAACCTCAGACATCTGATGCAGTGAGACCAGGAAGCTAAAAATGCACCTGTGCCGCCAGAGTGCTGCTCCTGGGGCCGGGGAAGGACATGCGAGGCTATAGGTCAGACACACAGCCACCAGAGTGCTGCCCTGTGTCCAGGCGACCAGTCATGCCAGGGACACCCAGCTGCCCCTGCCCACATGCCCTTAATATGGGAAATGGGTCACTTGGACTCTTATGTGCAGCTCTGAACACTTGATACTTTTTCCCTCATCGAGTCCAAAGATACCAAAACATATGCTTGGGGGTGAAAAATGAGGGAGAGTGCTAACTAAATGCTTTCTATTTGATTTGCGGGAAGTTTCAATATAAATATGGGGACTCAGTATTAACGCAAATAGAATTTTTCATGAAGTGTTTGGCAATTCAACCTTAAAACAATTGTAAATACAATGGTCAAATGTTTCTGGACAATGTCATTAGATTTTTAAAAACAAATTTCTTGCAGGATGATGAAGAATCAAAACTTTAAAAACAAACTAGGCGGGACTTCTCTGGTGGTCCAGTGGCTAAGACTCTGAGTTCCCAATGCAGGGGGCCCGGGTCTGATCCCTGGTCAGGGAACTAGATCCCACACGCCGCAACTAAAGATCTCGCACACCGAAACTAAAAGATCTCGCATACTGCAACAAAGATCCCATCTGCCGCAACTAAAACTCGGCGCAACCAAATAAATAAATATTAAAAAAATAAAAACAAACTAGGCAAGGGCATGCGGAGACAGGCTTTGGGCAGCTGCAGAGAGGGCGCCCTGGGGTGGGCACACAGGTGACGAGGGCCGTCCTGCTCCCTCTCTCAAGAAGGTGGGAGTTCTGGGGGTTCACTTTAGTATTCTTGATAGCCACGAGCTACATACGTTCTTAAGTACTGTAAAACATTTCATAGCAAAAAGACCGTGATTGTCTCAAATACACTGCGGGAACTGGACAGGCACATGAGATGAGAGAGAGTGAACTCGGGTGAAGCTGCCTGTTTCTACTCACTGGTGGCCCCACAGCCACATTGCTGGTGGCATCCACCCACCCTCAGCGCAGAGTTCCCACCCTCACCCCTGGCCTGGATTCTCTGATACAAAGGGCCCACACTCCTGTCCCACACCCGCCATGAACCTTGACCAGAAGCAGCTGTGAACTAAACAAAGGATCTCCACTTGGAGTTTCCCGAAGGAGGACATGGTCTAAAGACACTTTGTGGGGTTATCAGGATTGGGAAGCGCAGCCTCAGCCTTAGCCTTAGCCTCTAGGTTCTGCCTGGCAGTCCACTCTGTTTTGATAAAAACTTGGCGTCCACCCATGTCCTTCACTAACATAATTAACTTAAAATTATTTCTGCTATTTCAGGTTTTTTATCTATTGCTCCAACTAGACCTGGGGTACTTTCTTCTTCTTCTTCTTTTTTTAAAGGTATTTTTAAAAAATTTATTTATTTAATTTATTTATTTTTGGCTGCGTTGGGTCTTTGTTGCTGTGCGCAGGCTTCTCATTGCAGTGGCTTCTCTTGTTGCAGAGCACAGGCTCTAGGCGCCCGGGCTTCAGGAGTTGTGGCTCGTGGGCTCTGGAGCACAGGCTCGGTATTTGTGGCGCATGGGCTTAGTTGCTCCGCGGCACGTGGGATCTTCCCGGACCAGGGCTCGAACCTGTGTCCCCTGCACTGGCAGGCGGATTCTTAACCACTGCTCCACCAGGGAAGCCCTGGGGCACGTTCTTGATCGTTGACCACCATGGAGGGCCACTGTGCAGGAGTGGCCTGGAAGCTACAATGCTCAAGTTCAAATCTGTGTCCTTTGGACACAGCCTCAGTTTCCTCATTTGTTACACGAGGCTGATGATACCTACTGCACATGACCGTGTGGCAGAGAACGTGCCCGCATGCTTAAAAACGCTCTTAACAATACCTGACACTAGCGTGTGTTTGTTTTTGTTTTTATTGAGTTAAAATTGGTATATAACATATTAGTTTCAAGTGTACGACACAATTCAATCTTTGTATACACTAATAAAAGGTGATCACCACAATAAGTCTGGTTATCAAATGTCACCATACAACTGAATCCCTTCACCCATTTCATCCACCCCCAAAACATGTTTTTCTTTTTAATACTAACCCCTCCCCTAGGGGACCTGAGTGACCCAGCTCAGCAGCTGTCTCTAGCCAGGCACTGCAAGGCCACCATCATGAGGCAGCATCCTGGGCAACCCTGTACTACGAGCTAGAGAGGGCAAGGCAGGCCCTGGGCTTCGAGCTTTCTCCTACGATGCCGTCAATATCAACCACCTGCAACAAAGCCCAGAACGTAACATAAGAAGAGCCACGATCAGAGAAGATGCACCCACATGAGATGGATGCAGAAGGCTGGTCAACAGCAGAGCTATGAGGTTTCTGCGCAGAGCCGACCTCTATCTCCTCTGCCATCCCAGCTTTATCTTGGCTAGGACGAGCTCACAGAACAGTAGCAAGATGGTGCTCTCTGCTCTCCTGGAGAGAATCTGTTTTCTAAAAAAGAAATTTACACCTTGATAGTATTCACCAAGTGTGTATCTGAAACAGGAGTAAAACCTTACCTATGTGTGGGGAAGGGCCAGACAGGAGAAGATCTATTTCTGGAATCCCAGTGGGTTTCCAGGATCCTAGAGAAGGGGCATGGGAAGACCAGGAGAGCAAGTGATCCTTTACGTCCTAAACCAGGGGGTCAGAACAGGAAGCGATGCTGCACCCAGGGGCATTTAGTGGGGTCTGGAGACATTTCTGATCATCCTAACTTGGGGGCGGGGGGCTACGGGCACCTAGGATGCTGCTCCCTGTCCTCCACGCAGAAGACAGCTTCCACGACAAACGGCTATGCTTCTGAGGAGAGACCTTGCTCTAAACCAAATAAACTCCTTTCTGTTGAGTTTTTTTTCTTTTGGCTGCGCCACAGGGCTTGCAGGATCTTGGTTCCCTGACCAGGGACTGAACCCATGCCCCTGGTAGTGAAAGCACAGAGTCCTAACCACTGGACTGCCAGGGTATTCCCTCTGCTGAGTCTTTTTAAAAAATTATTCATTCATTTCTTTCTTTTTGGCTGCGTTGGGTCTTCGTTGCTGCGTGCGGGCTTTCTCTAGCTGCGGCGAGCAGGGGCTACTACTCTTCGTTGCAGTGCGCAGGCTTCTCGTTGCGGTGGCTTCTCTTGTTGCGGAGCACGGGCTCTAGGCACGCGGGCTTCAGTAGTTGTGGCACACGGGCTCAGTAGTTGTAGCTCGCGGTCTCTAGAGTGCAGGCTCAGTAGTTGTGGCGCTCAGGCTTAGTTGCTCCGCGGCATGTGGGATCTTCCCAGACCAGGGCTCGAACCCGTGTCCCCTGCGTTGCCAGGCAGATTCTTAATCACTGAGCCACCAGGGAAGTCCCCCTCTGTTGAGTCTCAATCTACTACACCAGCTCCTCCCTGGGAGTCAGCTCTTCTTCCCTCCATCCCTGGGGGCCCAGCTTCCGAGTTCTCAGAGATGCTGCTCCTCAAACACACAAGCTTTTCAGTCAGAAGGTTGCATCCAACCCCCAGCACCAAGCTCCTCCCACCATGAAGGCCACAGACCAAGTCACCTCTTCCTACTCATCACCACCTTAAAAGCTGTGTAGACCATCCCCGATGCCTGAGAAGCCTGCTGAGGGCCGCCAGAGGACAGACACACTGGCAGGGTCCTCTGCCAATGTCTCCCTGGGCACAGGAGGGGCCACAGAGTTTCCTCCCTATGTGCCACCTGAGAACCCACAGCCTGCTCTGGTCCCATAATGCCCAGGACAAGCGGCACTGGACACCCCCTTCTGCAGCCGTCTCATAGGACTGTTTGTGTTGCTTTAAGATATATCTGCTGCTAAAGAGACACCCTGTGCTACGTCAACTGAGATATGCTGGTTTCTGGTAGTAAGTAGCACAGATTAAACTGCTTTGTGAAGCAAAGATGTCAAGAAGTCACATCACCAGTCCTCCCTTTCCACCTGACCAAAGGACCAACACAGACTCTGAAGACAAGCTTTCTTTTGGCAAGGTGCCAAGAGCCTTCCCCACCGCCCCCCTCAACTATGAAAGTATCATGGGGGCTTCTGCTTCGAAGGGTATCCAAAAGGAAATAACACAGCTATTCTTCACACACGAAGCCCTGTCCCCAGAGAAAGCTCAAGACATTCAGGGCTGTGCCTGGGCTTCCTGAGCTCCTTGGGGAGCAGCACAGGCACACCCTTCAAAATGCTGTGGTGTCTTCAGGACTCTGAGACCCCCAATAAAACCCCCTCCTGCTCCATTAGCCAAACAATCTCAAAGTCCAGAGAATTCTAAAAGGTAGACTCTGAAATCAGGATGGGCACTCTGATATCAGGTACCCTCAGGCCCAAGGGGAGGTTTCACAGAATGGGGACAGTAACTGAGCTAGAAGCAGTCTCACTCAGGAGAGTCTGCAGGGACCATCCCAAAGATGCGGGCATGACCAAGGCGGCACAGGAGGACCAGCAGCAAGCTCCAGGTCAGCGTTCACACAAGTCTGCATTCAAAGACACCAGTACGTAATATGAAACTAAGGAAGGGAATATTTATGCAAAAAGCATAAAATGATGTTTCTTTTTGTCGAGTGAGGCCCTCTGCAGGCCTCTCAGACAGTATCTGAAGGAAGCCACAGGATGGGGTCAAGGGTATGAACGCTTCTGCCCTTTTTCCTAATTAACCAGACTGTGATTCATGACATCTGCATTCTCCCTCATCAAACACCACCTTGATTTTCTTAACAGGTAAAGACCATACCTCCTCCCTGCATCATTTTGTAGATTTTGCTCTCAATGTGGAGCTGAGGGTGTTTGGTTTTGACACATTCAAGCTTGATGGCAACTTCTTCTCCTGCAGCAATGTCCGTACCTTGGCAAAGAAAGAAAATCACAAACGTTAATCGTTTGGTGTCTACCATCTCACCCAATGTTACAACACGCTGGAGAAACAATGAGTGCTATCTGAATCTTCCAAGGAGGACCAGGTGATGGATGCACTCCACTTTCTACTACAAGATGGTGTCAGTGGTAGATAAACCCCTGTGGGAAAATATCCTTATTTTCACTTTTTAAAACAGGAATATTTGATACGTATAGAAAAGTCTTATTTGGTATTACATCACCCACTTCCATATGGCTCTACTCTGATCACCAGGTGACCGAAAGACAGGGTATGCAGTTCTCTCCATAGGACCCCCATCTGGTCTGAACCTTCTCATCCAGCCTATTGGTCAGCCCTGTATTCACCCACCCAAAGCCAGACCGTGGGGAGTCCCAGGGCAACACATTCCGTGTGGGCCCCATTTCTCCATGCTGCCTTGACAGGTCTCGGGTATGTGTGAGCCTCTCTCCAGAGGGGTGGCTGGGTTTCCACTGAACTCCCACATGGCCTCAGCCCATCCCAGTCCATGTGGCCCAGGTACCAAGCCGCATACAGCAGGGCCCTTCTCAAGGGGAGTCGGTTCCCAAGACATGGCAGGAGCCATCACTCAGCCATCACAGGCCAGGCCAGGCCCAGGGAGGCCCAGCACACCTCTCCCCTCCCAGGGACCAGAACATACTGTGTGTCTCCTACGGACACTGGAACAGGACTGGGCTCTGTTTTCAAAGCCCTAATCACATCTATGCAACGTGTACTTGTCACTCACCTTTTGCTAGTTTTCTGCTAAAACCGGCAATACATCTGCTCACACCTCCTGGTTACAGATCGTGATTAAAGATTAGAGTTTTAACCTCAAGGTGCCGTCCTCTTCTTTACTACAATATGGACCTGCAAATGTGACAACCGCTATCCCTCCAGGCTTCACACACGAATGCTCCTGAGTTCCAATCTGACCCAAAGCTATGCTACAAGCCCTCCCTCAAGGAGCATTCACTGGAGAGAATGGGAAAAGCAGTCTTTAGAAAGCACATACCTAGCTCTCCCCCTGCTTTCCTCACCAGTTCCTTCTAAGTATAAAGCACTTTAATCCTTCCCAGTAGTATGGTTATTTGTGAAGGAATTAACACTGGCTCCAGCAGCCCAGAAAGAACCCAGACCCATCCTGCTGGGCAAAGCAATGTTGCCAGTCCCTGGCGACTCAGTTTCCCTCACCATTTGAGTTCAGCAGGGAGACCAGCAGTCTGTTTCATGAGGGAGTTGTGGGATGAATGGATTACTGGTTACAGAGAATGTTAAGACTCTCGGATAAAAGGCAGAGTAAGGTCAGCAAGCATTAGAACAATGATGACCTGCAGGAGAGCTGTCTGCTGATATTCATGAACCCAGTAACTGCCCAAGAAGGACAGAGAAACTTTCTCCTCCAGTCTGCTCAGACAGCTGCTTTAGATGCGGCTGCTTCTAGCGGGCCTGGATCCAAAACCGGTCACCAATGCTGGGGTTCCATGGGAATAACCACCATCTGATCACTGCCAGTGACCATTCTAAATTTAAGAACTCCATTTACCATTCCACAAAGACTCCTGGGCACTCAGAAGAAAGACAGGTAATACGTTTTGTTCTTCCTCCCTGAGGCTGGGATAATCTATCTAGCTACAAGAGAAATTACTTCATTGTAAAACGTACTGTGCAAACGAAAAATGAACTCTGAGTTCCTGTGAGGACCTGGCACTCTGAACTGAACTCACCAGCCCATGAGGAACGGATGACTCACCTTACTAGTTACATCAACAACTCCCCCCACCCCAAAGCAGGAGCAGAGAAGCCTCTGATGATAGCACTCTTGCTCCTCCAACTATGTCAGCCCTGTCACCTTTGCCAGGAGGCAGGTTCTCAGTGACAACACAGTCTGGGCCCACACAGGCTACCTACTGAAGTAGCACCTTCAAGAAGGCTGAGAACACTTCTGGTTCCACTGTACTGTGGCTGGTAAAGCTAATATCTGAGTCACCCTGCAGCAATGACAGTCTTGGGGACAAATGACCACAGGCAACTCTGGAACACAATATGAATTCCAGCCTCCCCCTGGATCACACCAGCAGATGGAGCCAGCCTCCCCCAGGATCACACCAGCAACAGAGCCAACATTCCCTAAGATCACACCAGCAACAGAGCCAACCTTCCCTAAGATCACACCAGCAACAGAGCCAACTTCCCCTAAGATCACACCTGGAAACACAGCCCACTTCTCCTAAGATCACACCAGCAACAGAGCCAACCTTCCCTAAGATCACACCAGCAAAGGAGCCCACTTCCCCCAGGGTGACACCAGCAACAGAGCCAGCCTCCCCCAGGACCACACCTGGAAACAGAGCCCACTTCCCCCAGGATCACACCAGCAACAGAGCCAGCCTCCCCCAGGATCACACCTGGAAACAGAACCAGCCCTCTACAGCATCACAGTTGTGAAGGTTACCCTGAGTCTGCTGACTCAAAGAGGAGAGGCTGGGTTCTCTGCCAAACAGACTTGAGGGCAGCACACACGCAGGCTGCCTCCTCTGAGAGGTCTTCACCACTGGGTGAAGCAGCAAGCGCTTCAAGTTCTGGGTATTCCATGGGAACCAAACATGAGACCACTGAGCAAAACTGAGGTGGTCCACCACTGTAGCCCTGCAGTCCTGTCCCACCTCCCCTGGCTGACAGCAGCCCCTGTGCTCTACTGGCAGTGCTGCTCCAAGTCTTGTCCTCAAACTGCCACCAGTCCACAAGGGGACAAATACAGGACAGCGAGGAAGCACCCAGGAGCTCTGACAGCAACATGACATTGCTGCAAGATTTTAATCCTATTTTACAAAAGTGCTGATCTGCCACAGAATGGAAATTACAAAACCTGGTCCTTCACAACAGGTAACTTTTAGAAGTACTTCTAGATGGGGAACAAAAATCTGAAAGATACTATTGAGCTCTGGGTTCCAGATTCAGAGCAAGTCAAAACCAAGTGGCACATCACGTTTACTCAGTGTGTTTATAGTGAGGTCTTTTATCACCCAACAACCTCAGCTCTTTTGTGCAGCTCCAGTGCCAGACAGGAGTTCCCCCTCACTAGACGAAGATGTTAGTCTATGTTTAGACACAGGCTAATGCCGGTCCTAGGAAAACAAAATTATGTCCCTCAAGTTGAGCAAAGGCAGGTGATAAATGAACTTAACCCCAAGATTGACCCTGTCCTGGGACAAAAAGGTAACTCCCACTGATGACTGTCTTATCGACAAAGAAATAGGGAGAGGCCTCTGAACAGCAGGGCAAAGGGCACTCTCGCAGGGCAACCACTGACAAGGCAGCTGATGCGGTATCTAGAAACACTCCAGCCATCACCCTACAGGACACAGGCACGTGACTACGAAAGCTGCGTACAGGCAACTGCTTTCCTCTCCTGGCCAGCCAGCCACCATTTTGGAACCCCTACTGTGTGCCAGACACCCTGCTAGGTGCCACTGAAGAGAATGAAAGTCAGCGAGGGGAAAAACATGAAAATCAAAAATATGAAGAGGTTACTAAGCTTTAGCTCCCCAAAAGCATTTGTGTATGTGATGAAGCCAAACCACACAGTCCACCTGGGTAACAGCTGGACAGATGAGGCCATCCTCTGATAAACTGACAGAGCAACAGGATCAAGTACAAATGCTAACAGCTGGCAGGAGGAAAACCTCCATTCTACCAAGCATGAATGGGGGGGCAGGGAGGAGGGTCCGAGGTACTGCCACCACCTATAGAAGACAAACATGGAACAAGAACAGAACTCCACGAGAACAGGGGGCTCACGCCGTTTGGGAAGGACTGGAATAACCTGCAGGGCACGCTGCCACGTGCTCATGTCAGCACAGCAGGCTGCTGGAAAGGGAGGCTAGCACTGGGCCTTCTTGGTCCATAAGGTACTCGGCAAGCTGAAGGACAGCTCTCTCTTCCCCCGGCTTCAAACGTCTGAAAGCACTAGAAAGTCCCCGGTGGAAATCCAAGACCCGAAACCCCACATTTAAACCAAGGTGAAGAAGGAGGAGTTAAGAGTGTTCTGACCTATAGCAAAATGACAGTAGTAGGAACGACTTTAACTGCTGTCACACTAGAATACGTAGAACATAATGACTTTTAAGATGAGGACCGAATTCCTCAACTAATGACTAGTTGCCTAACAAATAGAAAAAAAACATGGTACAGAAGACTCAATCCATCCCATGGTCTTTGGATCGGTCATCTTTGACCCTTAACTTCAGTATATAGTGAGCTTCCTCTGACCCACCTTTCCAGTCATATCTCAATCTAACAAGACCACTTCACATTTCCTCAGTGGGGTAGCATGTAGCCTGAAGGGACCACCACATGGGCCAAGAGTCAACGCCGAATCGGTTGTACCCAACCCCACACAAGTAACTCTAAGTGTACTCCAGTGGGTGGGCCATGTGGGTACTCATAACTAGGGCGCAAGAGCCACAGTCTATCCATTTTAGGATAAACATGAAGGAGGAAACTGAGGACAGACCCCTCTGGGACCGGTCAGCCGGTGTCTGGCTGGATCAAGCAACACTGGTGTGCCCAGCACAAAGTGAGGCCCACAGGACACAGTTGTGAATAAGCTTTCAGGGTCTCCCACAAAACTCTCAACTTCTTTGTGAATGACTTGGTGACAACGTTCCACGATTTGACTGTCTGAACGCAGCTTCGGAAAGCAGAAAACCGTCTGGCAAGGTTTCAGACCACAGAACAAAAAGGTTCAAAATATCTACTTTTTCATATCTGTGTAAGGGTGGCTAATAGATTGGTTTTTCAGTACAGCTCCTATATCCTAAGTTAAAACTTTTGCCAAAATCTATTGTTCTATAAATAAGGCAAACAGCTTGCATTTACCCAGCACTTTGCCTCCCAAAACACTGCTGAGAAGGCAACTGCTGACTACTGGACATAAATATTTAAATAGTAAAATGCAAGTATCTCTAAAGTGCGTTTTACTCAGCAGGGCAGTAAAACACATACTGATGTGACAGGATTACACTGTAGGGTAAGGGTATCAAAAGCAATTATTAACTACCCTACGTGTGGAATCCTCTTACGCCGTTAGCCCAGGAGGTCGTGCATCCTCTCTAGGTAACAAGAGGCAAGGATGGGGCATTGAGCACACACACTTGGGACCATCTGAAAGGCATAACCAGAAGCATTACTGACATACAAATCTATTCCTGACCCTCCCTGACAAGTACACCAGCCAAAGAGAGACACCAGAGCGGGCTGCGCAAGCAGAGCATGTTCACCCCCAAACTTGCACAATGACAGTCCCTCTGCACATGCATCGCGGGCCAGGCTGGATGTCCCCAAATGCGGGGGTAGGAGTAACTTACACACAATTTCTCTGAGAAATGCTTATATTTTTAAAACTTCCAACTTTAAGACTCAAGCCAACCTTTTATCACACACATGCATGTGCGCATTCTTTCACCGTAAATCTGAAACAATCCAGAACATTCTAATCCCATTTTTTTCCAGTCTACCTGGAAAATTTTCATAGCAAAAGGACACACTCATGAGCAGAGCTTTGCCACTTTATTTGCCTCTAATTCTCCCAACACCCTAGCGCTAACTTTGTCCCGAATCACCTGAATGTCATTCTCGTTTAAGCCGAGGTACTTAGTACAGAACTTGGATGCGCAACATATTCTCAACAACCACTCTACTGGCCCCCAGACGACCCTGCGCGCCACCTGCGGTCCACGGCCCAGACCCCGGGCCAGAGGGGCTGGTCAGCCGGGGCTGCATCGTCGCGAGGAGCGCCGAAGAAGCCTCGGCCAGCCCCGGACTCTACTCGTGCCCACCGCACGCGCGCAGGACGCGGGGGCCGCACTCGCCGACGGCCCTTTGTCTGCATGGAGGGACACCGGGAGCGGACACAAGGCGGGCGGGCCGAGCGAGTAGCGAGGGCCTAACCGAGGCTCCCGGCCGCTCCCCAAAGGCCGCGAGCGCACGCTGGTCAGGTGCCCTCGAGGGCGCGGGTCGGAAAGGCCGCAAGTTCCTGCCTGGGGAACTGGGAGGCCCGAACCGACGGGGACGCGGCTTATCGCCGCAGGCCGGAGGGGATGCCCGGGGCGGGGGCTGGGGTTGGGGCCGCCGGGGGCGGGGTCGCCGGGGAGGGGGCCGGAGCGGAACCGGGTCCGGGGGACGCCGGTTTGGGGCTGCCCATCCGCGGGGAAGGGCGCCTCACCGAGATAGATGTCTCCGAAGGAGCCGCTGCCGATCTTCCGGCCCAACCGGTACCTGTTCCCCACTCTGAGCTCCATGGCGGCGGCGGCGGCGCGACCGGTTCACTCCTGCCCTCCCGGCCGCTTCCTGGGTCTGAGCTCGGGGAGGCGGCGCCGCTGCTGCCGCTACTGCGGGTCCGGCTGCCGGCTCCGCCCCCCTCACGGCCCCGCTTTCACCATCGCTTTCCGGCCGCCCCGCCGCTCCCAACGCCTCAATACGGGACGGATGGGACAGTCCGAGCGCCGCCGCCCCTGCTCCGGCCCCTGCCCACCCCGCTTGCCCTCTCCCCACCGCGGATGGACTCGGATCTCCCGGGCCTAAACCCCCTTCAGCTGCCGGAAGGAGCCGCCGCCATCGCGCTGTGATGTCACTTCCCCTAGCAACCCGGTGGGGCGGGGCCGCGCTGACCGAGGGGCGGGGCCGCGGCTTCGGCAACTGGCCGGCGGCGGGACCTCACAGCTCTAGGGGCGGGGCTAGGGCGGGGCCGGGGCCTCGGAAGACAGGCTGGGGCGGGGCGGGGCCGAGCAAGGCAGGGCAGGGCAGGGCAGGGCAGGGCGGGGCGGGGCGGGGCGGGGCGGGGCGGGGCGGGGCGGGGCGGGGCGGGGCCCCGGGGGCCCCGGCCCCCGCCCCCCGCCCCCCGCCCCCCGGCCCAGCGTTTTGTTTCATCCTTGCGACACTCGGACGTCCGGGCCAGGCCAGACCTGCTTCTCTCCTTGCCCCCTATTCCCCGCAGCAGTCCCGGGCCGATAGCCCACTGCCTGGCCTCCTTCCGCATGCAGGACCCATGTGCTCTCTCGCAGGGTCTTCGTTTGTCCCCGCAGGTGTCTGGGAAGCCAGCGTCTCCTCGCGACAGGCCTGGGACAAGCACACAGGCAGTGCCCTTTGCTGGAGGGAGAGAGGAGAGAGAGCTTGTCCCTCCAGGCCCCAGACCCGCACGTTCGGGACTCTCCAGGAGGGGGCCGCCCTCCCTGCACCGGCGCCTGTGGGAAGTGACACAGGCCAGGCTACAGGGGACACAAGTGTGCACAGGTCTCTTGGGCTGGCCAGGGCGTGCACTGTGCGGTTCCCTTTCCACCCTATGAGCTAAGTCCCGGACCTACAGCACTCTCAAGCCTAAGACGGAAGGAGGAGCCGTCCTAGGGCCTGGTCTCAGACTGAAGGGTGAGGGTGATGCTACCACCTTTCAGAGGGTGAGGCCTGCATTGCCTGCCTCTCCAGTTCCATTGCCTGGAGACTGGATCAATGTTTTCATCTAGTCTGCCTTGGATCTTCAGAGAGGTGCCTGAACCAAGAAGGAATGACTTTCGTGTCGATGCTTCTCTAGGCCTATCTCCCACCCCAACCATAAATCAGGCTGTTAATACATATTTTTGGACAGCTAACAAACATACTACTCTGAGCACAGGGGTTACATAGAGGTGTGGGTGAGATAGCTGCCAGGGCCACCATTCAGGATCATCTTCCCTGGTTCCAGAGAAAGAAAGTGCCTGGTCTCTCCATTCACAAGTCTTCCCTCTCCACCACTCAGCCTCAGTAGTGCAGTCCCTGTTTGAAAATAGTTGGAGGTCAATTTGGGGGAGCGGTCATCAATTCCTGAGCATTACATAGCAGTGTGAAGACAGAAGGAGAGGCTGCAAGGCAAACCGTGATCAGCTGCTAATGAGTGGTGGGCAATTAGGAGCACCCCATGTCCATGCACAGTGGTTAGCCTAGTTTCTCAGTCTTAGGGTGTTGGGAAGATTTTTGCCAAACTAGTAAAACTAGCCTTGCTGGCAGAATATGCTAAGTGTCCAGTTTCCCCACGAGAGAAAGCCATGAGTGGAGACTGAAAACAGAAAGGGGCTTGGCACCAGCTTCCTGGAAATACTGGACTGGTGACTTCCTTAGGTGCCCTGGACTGATCGCTGGTCAGCACTCCCCTACTGAGGCCTCGATGTCCTTTCTCAAAAAGAAACTGCAGCTCTTTGGGCTACCCCCAGGTCCCAGGGTTCTGCCTGCTTCTTGTTTTTCTCAGAATTGGTCAGGATAATCACATAGTCGTCTCCTGTGTGTGCCTCAGTTTCCCATTTGTGAAGCACTCTTGCAGGGCTAGGGCTTGTGGAGGCTGTACTATGACAGCTGCTTCCCCACTTCTGGCCGCCGGAGTGAGGGCTTGGTACACTCTCCAGAATTGCAATCCTCTCTGTGCTCATGTTCTGCTCTCTAGACCTGCTCTTGTGTGACCTTGAGAAGGTGAAAGTCAGTGTCTTAGACCCGCCCTTGGAGCATGGTGTTAGGACCAGGAATAACACGGCCAGAAGGCTGGCATGTGGCATGAAGGCTCCCACATAGGTGAGTGTTCTTTTTGTTGGAAATGGCCTCATTAGTGTCCCAGCTCACACTTACTCCAAGCTGACACCCAGCCTGTGCCTGGCACATAGTAGGCACTCAGTAAACGCTGGCTTCATGAATGACTCACATGGATGAACTCCCAGCTCCTAGCCCAGGCCATTTCCAAGCAGAACTGCCAGGCTCAGACCCCCGCCTTTGCAGCCAGGGTGGGTTTCACCGCCCCCTCCAAGGCTCATGATTCTGCTTCCAGCAGGGACACTGGCTTGTGCCATCTCCCCCTCAAAACTCACTCACACTTAGGATGCCCCAGGTGTGTTCCCAACTGGGCTGGGGGCCTATACACCCCTGCCCGGGGTCTTTTTATTTTAATCTGAAACCACAGAAGGTAAGTCTTACCCAAAAGCCTGTGGGGTGGGGGCTGGAGGGCTGGAGGCCTTTCACCCAATCCCGTCCCTGCAGGCCCCTCCCCATTGCCTGGACTCTCGGCCGGTCCCTGCTACCTCTTTCCATCCCCTGTGTGTTGCTGTCAGGGTCCCACGTCTCTCTCCACAGACCATCCCCATTCCACCTGGCATCGCGGTTTTAATGCAGTTCCAAATACATGGTCCCCTTTGCTTCAACCCAAACCCCCTCTGACCTCCTGGGCAGGTGAAGAAACTTTGGACGGGAGGGGATGCCCAGCCTGTCCTCTGCCCTCGTGTGAAAGCAGAGCACAAAGGAAGCAAGCTGAGACCGTGTGTGTCCTGGTGTGCAGAAGATTCCTGGGCTTGTGCCGTGTGTGATTGTGTGCCTATGTGAGTGGCTTTATCAAGATAGAGTTCACAAACCACACAATTCACCCATTTAGAGCATACAATTCAATGGTTTTTAGTATATAGCAAGCATTGTCACAGTCAATTTTACATTCTCATCACCCCAAAAAGAAGCCCGTACCCCACACCTATGCCCGAACGCCCCATGCATGAACGAAGCCCTTGTGCTTTCTGAGGTCAGGCCAGGGCTGGCATCAGGCTGCAGAGGTTTGCATTTTCCTGTCCCCTGAGAGCACACACCTCCCTTCTCCCATCCCGACCTCACCTCAACCCTCCATGGGTTGTCAGACTCTTTGGGGGAGAGGGATAGATACACACTCCAATCTCCAGAAACAAGAGGCATGTGCATGTGCCCATGTCCTTGGAAGGACACCTGACCTGGGGCTGGGCAGGGGGTGGAAGCTGCTCTGGGTCCCGTGGCTGCAGTCTCTCATGGTGACCCCACACCTCCCAGCCACTCCCTCTGCTCTCCTTCCTCCTCTCTGGCTGGCTACTCTGGCTTCCAGTAGTTTCTGCCCCTGACCTCCCCTGACCTCCCTGCTGTGCCTCCTTCAGCTACTGGCTGGTCCTGGTCACTTGTTCTTTTTCTGCCCCAGGTCACAGGTCACTGGCAAGAGCCAATTAATGGGTCAGGGGCCGGGGTCATTTGCAAATTGTGTCTACCTGTGGCTTCCCCTTGACCAGAGCTTGGGGCAGCCCAGGGTCACCAAGGAGGGGCTTTGTGACCCAGGCTCACACCCTGGAGGGACGGTCGCCCCCCCATGACTACCATCCTCAGCTGGTCCCACGTGAGCACCCAGGGGGTGAGTCTCCTCCCTTCTGCTCCTGCTACATGTTGACAAACCATAAGAATGCTAACTTGCATTGTTCCCTTAGAGATCATCAATACATCATTGTGAGATGCAGAAACAGGCCCAGAGAGGCTATCCTATTCTAGATTTTCCAGGGCACCCGCAATTGCAAATACTCTATGATTTTAGCAAAAGCCAACAGGGACTTCCCTGGTGGCGCAGTGGTTAAGAATCCACCTGCCGATGCAGGGGACACGGGTTCAATCCCTGATCCAGGAAGATCCCACATGCCGCAGAGCAACTAAGCCCGTGCGCCACAACTACTGAGACTGCGCTCTAGAGCCCACAAGCCACAACTACTGAGCCCGCATGCCTAGAGCCCGTGCTCTGCAACACGAGAAGCCACCGCAATGAGAAGCCTGCGCACCGCAACGAAGAGTAGTAGCCCCTGCTCACCACAACTAGAGAAAGCCTGCACGCAGCAACAAAGACCCAACACAGCCAAAAAATAAATAAAATTTAAAAAATAAATAAATAAATAATTTTAAAAACAAACCAAAAAACAAATGTTGATGAAGATGTGGAGAAAAGGGAACCCCTGTACACTGTTGGTGGGAATGTAAATTGGTGCAGCCACTGTGGAGAACAGTATGGAGGTTTCTCAAAAAGCTAAAAATAGAACTACCTTATGACCCAGCAGTTCCACTCCTGGGTATATATTCAAAGAATACAAAAACACTAATTCAAAAAGATACATGGACCCCAATGTTCATAGCATTATTTACAATTGCCAAGATATGGAAGTAACCTAAGTATCCATCAACAGATGAATGGACAAAGAAGATGTGGTATATATATATATATATATATATATATAATGGAATATTACTCAGCCATAAAAAAAGAATTAAATCTTGCCATTTGCAACAACATGGATGATTTGGAGGGTATCATGCTAAGTGAAATAAGTCAGACAGAGAAAGACAAATACTCTATGATATCACTTATATGTGGAATCTAAAAGATACAACAAACTAGTGAATACAACAAAAAAGAAACAGACTCACAGAAATAGAGAATGAACTAGTGGATACCAGTGGGGGGGGGGAATAAAAATGTAGGGGTAGGGGAGTAAGAAGTACAAACTATTATGTATAAAATAAGCTATAAGGATATATTATACAACACAGGGAATATAGGCAATATTTTATAATAACTACAAACAGAGTATAACTTTTAAAAGTTGTGAATCACTATACTGTACACTTGTAAAATATAATATTGTACATCAACTATACTTCAATAAAAAAAGTTTTACCGTGCTCCCAATGCAGGGGGCATGGGTTCAATCCCTGGTCGGGGAACTCAGATCCCACATGCTGCATGGCCAAAAAAAAAAAAAAAAAGTTATGTTTACACTATACTACAGTCTATTAAAGTGTGCAAAGGCATTATGTCTAAAAAAAAAAAAAAAAAAAACCCAGTATATATACCTTAATTTTAAAATAATGCTGGGATTTCCCTGGTGGCGTAGTAGTTAAGAATCTGCCTGCCAATGCAGGGGTCATGGGTTCAAGCCCTGGTCTGGGAAGATCCCACATGCCGTGGAGCAACTAAGCCGGTGTGCCACAACTACTGAGTCTGCGCTCTAAAGCCCACGAGCCGCAACTACTGAGCCCTTATGCCACAACTGCTGAAGCCTGCGCGCCTAGAGCCCGTGCTCCGCAACAAGAGATGCCTCTGCAATGAGAAGCACGCGTACTGCAACGAAGAGTAGCCCCCGCTCGCCACAACTAGAGAAAGCCCGCGTGTAGCAACGAAGACCCAACGCAGCCAAAAATAAATAAATAAAATTTTAAAAATAATAAAATAAAATAATGCTGTTGGAAACTGGTGCCAATAGACTTTCTTGACACAGGGCACAAATGTTCAGTTTGTAAAAAATGCAATATCTGCAAAGCACAATAAAGCAAAGTGTGCCGGTACATACAATAGAATATCATTCAGCCTTTAAAAAGCAAGGAAATTCCAACAAGTGCTAAACATGGATGAACCTTGCAGACATTATGCTAAGTGAAATAAGCTAGTCACAAAAGGACAAAGACTGATTCCACTTACATGAGGTCTGGAGCAGGCAAATTCATAGAGACAGAAAGTCGAGTAGAAGTTACCGGGGAGGGGGAGGGGAATGGGGAGTTAATGTTTAATGGGAACAGAGTTTCCGTTTAAGAAGATGAAAAGGGTCTGGAGATGGACCGTGGTAATGGTTACACAACAACATGAATGTACTTAATGCCATCGAACTGTACATTTAATGGTTAAAACGGCCATGGTATGTTATGTATATTTTAACACAATTTTTAAAAAATCCATGGATTGAAAAAGAGAGAGAGGGGAGAAGAGGCAGTGGAGCAGCTGGTGTAGACAGTTTTCTATCCTAAAGGGTTTGGCAGCCGGTGACTTGGGACCCTTCCTCCTGGAAGACTTGCCCTCCCTTCCTGTCAGCATCCGCTCTGTCTGGAGGCCCCCATGACTCTGATGGCTCCATTTTTCTTGCTTTCCTTACCCGGGTGCCAAGAGCTTCAGACAGCTGCAACAGTACTGTGCTGTCTGCCTGGGTCCTGGTTGTTTGTTTGTGTCTTGACTCTGTAACCTAGACAGTGGATGAGGCCACAGGTGCAGTGGAGATGGTGCGGGGAAGGTGCCGGGTGGGCCAGCCCGGGGCAGCAGCCAGCCCAGAGCAGCCACTAGTCCAGGGCAGGATGATGGCTTTGTCCTCACCCCTGGGGGGGTTGGGGGGGGTGGGCACAGATGTCGAGGTCAGCATCCTCTTCCACCAGACCTGGCACCAACAAACTGACGAAGGGGACACGGACCAGAGCCCAGGAGTCAAAGAGGAAGATCTTCCAGAGGAGGCTGTGCAAACATCCCACCCCTCTGCCCCAGCAGAGAAAACCCATGCTCATACACTTGAACATACACACACACACACACACACACACACACATTATCAGTGTGCTCTCTTGCAGAGAGGACTCCCTGAAACTGAACTAGAAAAATGTCAGCCAGTGAACTGAAGGAGAGGCAGCTGTCAATGAACACCTAGATGTCCAGGTAGAAGCAACACCTCATATCACAGAGGGAAAATGCGAGGAGATGCAAAGCACACAGGAAAAATGAGAGGCTTAGACCTCAGTTATGGATGGAGTCCCAGAGGAGCAAAAGCGACAGGTGGTTAGCGTGACCAGGACCATTGGACAGATATAATAGAACATCTCCAGGAAGATCCAGGGATGTAGGCGTGCGAGGCCCAGAGAGCTCCAGGCAGGAGGCCAAAACAGGCCCCACCCAGGCCCATCCTGATAAATCTCCTAAACCCCACGGGTAAGGAAGAGATTTTCAAAGCTTCATTGAGAAAGCAGTTGCTGACAAAGGAAAAAGACTCAGACTGACACTGGGCTCCTTGTGTGACCCGAAGCCTGCAGAGGCTGGGGAAAAGCATCTTCGGACAGCCTAGACTGCTCCCTGGACTCATGTGCTGGCACCTGAGTTGCACACGCTGAGCCCAGCCAGGAAGGGGCCCAGAGAGGCCTCCTAGTAAACAAGAATGAGACAGAACCCAGTTCTCAGGGCAGAGAAGTAAAGGGACCAGGAGAGCAGTGGTGAGCTGTCTTCCCCCACCTCCTATCTGTACGTATGCATGTGTACACGCACACACACACAGATGTGTACAATGTGCATGCCTGCATGTGTGCACATGTACATATGTATGTGTGCGCTCACATGTGCATATATGCACACCACATGCACGGATGCACTTGTGAGTTCATGTGCCTACATGCATGCATATCTGTGCAGATACATGTGGTTTGTGTGCATATACTTGCATGCATGCTGACATGTAGTGGAAAATAGGTAGTGATAATCTCTCTGGAACTGGGGGAAGTAAGTGTTGAATAAAGATCCTTGATATGGAAGGGGCTGCTACCAGGAAGTCTATCAGTAGGCTAGTGCTAAAAGATCGGAAGTTGGAGGTAGGGAGTCGGGATAGAATCCTTCCTGAGGTCTCATGATAGGTGGGCAGGAGGCAAGAAAACAGGAATAAATTTTCCATAGATTTCATCTTGTTATTGGGGGGAAGGTGAGGAGTAGAGCATCTTGGTGGGAAAAATAGTTTGTGTCTTGTTTTCAAATAACAGCAGAAAAAAGCTGCTTATTAACATCAGGAAGGGGAAGGAACATCAGGGATGAATGCAAAGTGCGCAGGGCTTCCAGGGCAGCAGCAGAGCACGCGGGGTGGAGATCCCATGTAGGGAGAGGAAGGAGTAGGATGGGCTGGGCCGTGGCTGGGCAGCCTGAACCTGGGGGCCTGGGCAGGGAGCAGTTACAGCTTTCTCCCCACCATCCTGAGCCTGCCCTGAGAAAACTGCCCTTCCAGGCAGGATGGGTTTCCTGGGCGGATCCATGGTTTCTGCTCTCTTCATTTATTAAAATCCAAGTCCCTGGTAGGTAGCTTCCAGAGATCCCGGGTCCAGCCTCTCACTAGCCCAGGTCGCGTGCAGCTCCCAGGGGCTGGAGGGGACAGTCCTTTCATCTCCTGAGCCTGCTTTTTTACCCTAGTGTCAGAGCCGGAGGAAGGATAAGGAAAGTGGGCAAACTTCTGGACCCTCAGCGCCCTCTGTGGGGCTCTCTCATGGGGCTGGGTATGCCCACCCCCCCCAAAAACACATGCTTTCTGACCGACGTTCTCCTAGGCCCCTGCAGGGAGCCAGTGCTTCTTGCCCAGCAGGTGCCCACCCTGGAGCGGGGCACCCTGGAGTCCCCAGCCCCACACCTTCCAGGTGCCCACGTTCAGCCCTGGATACTTTGGGATCAAATAGGTACAGACTGTCTCAGTCAGGATGGGATGGGTAAGCCACATAACAAATAGTTCCTAAAACCCAAGGACTGAAAACAAGAGTTTTTGTCTTGCTTATGCCCCACATCCATTGTGGCTGGGAGGGGATTCTGCCTATTGGTCACTCACAGTCCCAGAGAGATGAAGCAGCTGGCCCCTCAGATGTTGAAGGAAGAGAGAGCAGCTGGATGGGCTTCTGTGGGTTGGCAGGGGTGGGAGTGCACTTCTGGACACAATTCACTGTGACCCCTCCCCACCCAGGGGCCTGACATTCGGACTGAGAGCTGGGAACTCTCTCTGGGGCCTCTGAGCAAGTGTAAGAGCAGAGACTCTTGAGTGGGGAGGAGAAACACCCCATTAAGGTCCCCTTGGGCTGGGTGGGGGCATAACGGGTCCGGGGTTCCACTGCCATGAGGACAAACACAACCAACCTTCCTTTTGCTCCCAGGGTAGAGGGGGAGGGGGAGATCAGCCCACACAGACTGTCCCACACGAAGTGCTTACTCCCTTACCCCTCCCCGAGCCAAAGGTGAGGCTCCGCTTCCTTCATGGGGAGCAAATGCCCTTGGCTGATGGAAACCACCTTTGACCTTTAAACAGCAGCCCCACACATCAGCCCTCTCACTCTCTGCTCCAAGTCCACTAGCCTCCCACTGTCCCCGGGGTGAGGCCCAGAGCCTGCTCTCAGCGCCCCCCCGCACTTTTAGAACTTTGCTTGCTGTTACTGAAAGGCATGTCTTCTCTCCCAACAGCCTCCCCCTGGAAGCAGGAAGAGACTCTGGGGTTAGGGAGTGATTCCAGGGCCAGCACAGGGCCTGCCTCAGGGGACACAGACCAGGCCCACTCCGCTTGCTCTCTGGACCTGAGTCCTCCAGCTGTGTCCTCAGCTCCTGACCTTCCAGGGGCAGCTCTGGAAGCACAGTGCCCTCCAGGCTGTGCACCGGGATTCTTTTCTCACCTCAGCCCAGGGCCGGGCCCCACCTCAGGAGCCTTCGGCTCCCATCCAGGGGCAGTCAGGACCGTGCCCACCCCTTGCCACCACTACTAACGATCATCCCCACTTAAGTAACAAAATTTGCCCAGTGAGTCCTTTTCTGGGGGATTGAGAATGCATGAGCCAACCATCGGGAAGTGAACAAGGACTGTGGAGCTCCCAGACAGGCTCCAGGTGGACACAGGGGGCCATGAGGCTGTGGTCTGCGGCTCTGGCGGCTTGTGTGTGCATGTGAGTGTTTCCCACACAGCTAGTACCCAGCCACTGGCCGAGGAAAACTCCAGGAAATGCTGGGGACATCCAGGGCCCTGGCCAGACAGAGCACCCGTGGGACTGGGCCGAGCAGCCTTCCAGGCTCTGGGTGCTCCGTGCCAACCCCATGACTCATCGGGTAGAGGCATGCAGCCCCCACCCACGCCAGGAGGGAAATGGAAGTGAGTTCATGCCCCCAACCAAATTCCCAGGCACAGGCCAGACTGGGGTGGAGGTCAGAGTTGGGCTAGGATTCCAGCACTGACAGGCGTTTGCTGCAAAGGCAGCCACTAGCCATGCATGGCTCTTTAGCTTAATTAAAATGAAGTAAAAGTAAAGACCTACTTCCTCAGTCTCACTAGACACGTTCTACATGCTCAGTGATGCCTGGATCGGACAGCACAGAACAGAGTGTTTCCATCATCCCAGAGAGCTCTCTTGGGCAGGGCTGCTGGAGACCAGAGGTCTCAACTGGAGTAGGGGTGTGGAGGGGTATTTGGCAATGTTGGGTTATCACAATCAGGGGGTCACTGGCATCTCGTGGGTGGAGGGCAGGGATGCTCTCAACGTCCTACAGTGCACAGGGTGGCCCCCCCACAGAGAATGATCCGGCCCCCAGTGTCGTTGGGGCCAAGGTGGAGACCCCCTTGCCTTAGATGGAGCCCGGTGCCTGATTAGCGTCTCTGCCCACTGGATAGAGGCTTTGGTGGGCCTGATTCCCAGACAGGTCTTTTACCTCCGTCAGGTGAGGGTGAGCTTGGAGGAGGCCAGGTGGATGGATGGCTCTGCTGTGCCAGCCCCCAGGGCAGAGCTAAAGAACATCCACAAGTGTGAGTGTTGCCTGTCCATCTGTAAGGCAGGGGATCTGACATTTGGAGTCCTGAGCCTCAGAGCTGCAGGGGCAGGGGGCTGGGGCCCACTCGAGAGGCTACTGGCCACCTGGGCTAGGTACAAGTCAGGTCTTTGGTCTTTGTGTTACCAGGCCCAGCTCGGGAGCGCCCCACCCTGCCCCAGCCCCCCAGGAGGGCAGAGGCTCTGTTGCACAGCCCCAGTAGGTCCTCAGTACTTAGACTGGACAGACAGAGGGCCAGCAGGGGCTGAGGCAGTCTCTCTCTGAAAGCAAGTCAACACTGAACTTTGAGCCCAAGCTCCCCACCCCCTCTTTGTGGTTCCCTGTTTACTTTCCAGCCTCAGGGAGCTGGTTTCCAGCCTGAATCCCTGGCTCAGGAGGGACCGGTAAAGAGCAGATGCTTGGGACTTCCCTGGTGGCGCAGTGGTTAAGAATACTCCTGCCAATGCAGGGAACATGGGTTTGAGCCCTGGTCCGGGAAGATCCCACATGCCGCAGAGCAACTAAGCCTGTGAGCCACAGCTACTGAGCCTGTGTGCCACAGCTACTGAAGCCCATGTGCCTCGAGCCCGTGCTCCGCAGCAAGAGAAGCCAGCGCAATGAGAAGCCCACACACTGCAATGAAGAGTTGCCCCCGCTCGCCGCAACTAGAGAAAGCCCACGCTCAGCAATGAAGACCCAACGCAGCCAAAAAATAAATAAATTTAAAAAAAAAGAAAAAAAGAGCAGGTGCTTTCTAGAGCTTGCCCAGTGTCACCTATGGTCAGTGGATGCAAGAGGGCCCCAAAGTGGTCCCAAGCCCTATTCCTGGGCAGGAAGCAGATCCCTGCAGCCTCTTTTGGAGTCTGAGGGCAGCACCTCTTTGGGCCCCCCAACCCTGCCCTGGCATGAGTGGAAGGATCTCTGGTGGTAGCCCCTCCCACAGGAGGCCTTTCTCCTGGCCTCTCACCTCTGCCTCTGGCCACAAGCCCGAGCCCCACCACTCTCTGTCCACCGTCATCTCCTGAAGGTAGGGTGGGGGTATCCTCTAGTCAGGGTCTAGACCTGCTCCTGCCCCTCCTCGCCCGCAGAGCTCCCTAGAGAGCCCCTTCTCCTGGCCCTGGGGATAGGCAGGGCTGTAGATGCCATCCCAGGAGCCAGAGACGGCAGCCTTGGGCAGGGAGTGATGCCCACACGGCTGGGGCACCTGTGCTTCTGGCCCAGCCAGAAGGAAGTTGGGGTGACCTCCAGATCCCCCTCTCTGATGGGCTGCAGCTGTTGGCCTGTCTCTGGCCTCGGGTGGTCTCCCCTTTCTCGTGGCCACCCTGTGTGCCCTGCAGCCAGGCCAGCTGGGAGAGCCCAGACCCCTCGCCTGCTGACCTCTGCATCTCCAGTTGTGCTGCGCGACTGGGCAGTGAGTCACCGGGCCGAGCTTCCGCCCCAGGTGGGCAGGGCCTCTACAGGTGCCACCCAGTGAACTGGCAGCCATGGGCACTTCCATAACACCCCTTCCCCTGGGGGCCTCACACACCTGGAAGGTCCTGTGGTAAAGTCCCTGACAGGGAGGGGGCTGGGGCCTCTGACAGCAGAGAGACCCTGCAGCAGCCTGCTCCAGCCAGGACACCCCACCATCTCAGCTGGCAGAGGGCATCTGGTTGAGCGACCCAGCCCTGCCCAGCCCGAAGCCTGTTCCCTCGGGAGGCCTCCAGGCGGGGTGCCCTGGGCGCTGGGGCAGGAGCTGAGGATTCTGGGGTCAAATCAAGGCTAGACTTGGAATGCTCTCAAATGGGGCTCATGACACCTGCCTGGGAGCGTGGGGCAGGGGTGGAGGGGGGCTGTGCTACAGGGTCTTGCAGCGCGCAGGACGCACAAACACTGGGAAAGGTCAGCTGTCACTGTTGTTGAAAACAATCTCGGTGACATCGAGAGAGGGATGGGCTGGCAAAGGCAGCTGACTCAAGACCAGCTCTGCTCCAACTAAGCATGGATTCCAGAAATGCAGTTTAATTCCAAGCCAACCCAAAGAAACAAGAAGGAGAAAATACAAAAAGAAATTTAAAAGGGCAGAGATCAATGGAGGAGGGAGAGAGAGGCAAGAGCGGAGATGAACAAAACCCAAAGCTGGTTCATTGGAAGAACAATCACATGAAAACACTCTGGCAAGGAAGAAGGAAAAACCAAGTCACTGCAAATAAAACATACAAAGAGGAAATAACTGCAGACACAGCACAGATTTTAAATAATAGAATTAGGAACACTTATAAACTAATAACACTGAAAACCTAAATGAAGTAGATAATTCCTGGAAAAATATAAAATGACAAAAAGAAGGGCAAAATGAAGTAATGAACAGGAATAGACTAAAAAGTGGTTGTCCAAGCCCTCTCCTCCCCCAGCCTGGAGCCCGGGCTTTATGAGTGAGTCCCACCCTGATTCCAGGGACCAGTTAATTCCTGTCTTGGACAAAATGTTCCAGAAAGTGGAAGAGAGTGGGATGTGTCCAGCTCACTGCGTTTGGCTCCGAAGCAGACAAATGGGAAGAGGATATGAGAGGCTCATTTCACTCAGGAACTTGGGTACAAAACATCTGAAATAAAACCCAATCATAGGAGACTTCCCTGGCAGTCCAGTGGTTAAGAATCCGTGCTTCCTCTGCAGTGGGCACAGGTTCGATCCCTGGTCAGCGAACTAGGTTCCCACAGGCCACGAGGTGTGGCAAAAAAAAAAAAAAGACCCATCACAAGTGAGAAATAGACCTCATGGTCTGGGTTTCTCTAGTTTAACATCAAACACAGCAATGCAATTCATCCCATACATAGAGTAAAGGAGAAAGATCCTATGATTAAGTCGATAGGTACAGAAAAGCATTTGATGCGTGTCTTGAATACAGCGGATTTAGTCTATTTTGTTACTGATTAAAAAGCCCTCAGCACAGTAGAAACAGAAGAGCGTTTCCTTCACCTGATGGGGGTTACACCCCCAAGCCTACAGCACTGGTGGTGCAAAGGAGAATGTGCAGTGGCTCAGACCAAGACCAGGACGAGCTGCTGGGTGACACCCATGTTCCCCACAGTCCCAGAGGCTACAAGATCCGGCAATCGTGCTTGGCTATTGACTGAACGTTGGTCCTCCCCATTTCCTCTGTTGAAACCCCCAGTGTGATGGTGTGAGGAGGTGGGGCCTTTGGGAGGTGATTAGGCCATGAGAGCAGAGCCCCTGATGGGCTCTTCTGAGAAGAGGCCTGAGAGCTCACTCTCACTCTCTGCTCTCCGCTGTATGATGACACAAGAAGACATCTCTGCAAGTCAGGAAGCAGCTCCCACCAGATGCCAGATCTGCCAGCACCTTGATCTTGGATGTCCAGCCTCCAGGCTGTGAGAAATACATGTTTGTTATTTAAGCCACCAAGTCTATGTGTTCTCTTATAGCAGCCTGAACTAAGGCATGCTTCTAGGTATTTACCCAACTGAGTTAAAAACTTATATCCACACAAAAACCTTCATGCAAATATTTATAGCAGGTTTGTTTATAATTGCCCCGAACTGGAAGTAACCAAGATATCCTTCAGTATGTGAGAGGATAACAAACTGGAACATCCATACAATGGAATATTATTAAGCAATAAAAAGCTGTCAAGCCACACAAAGCATGGATGAATCATAAATGCATATTACATTGAAAAAAGCCAGTGTGAAAAGGCTACATACTGTATGATTCCATTTATAAGACATTCTGGAAAAAGTAAAACTATGGAGACAGTAAATAAATTAATGGTTACCAGGGGTGGGGGTGGGGGGAAGGACGAATAGGTGAAGCACAGAAGATTTTGGGGGCAGTGAAACTACTCTGTATGGTACTGTAATGGTGGACACATGAAAGTACACGTTTGTTAAAACCCAGAGGCTGTATGAAGCTTAATGTATGCAAATGTAAGAGAATCATTTAGGAGATGGGGATCTCCAGATGAAATGACAAAAGAATCCAGCTGCATTACAAATAGATGAGACCATCTCACTGTAGGGGGTGGGGGGAAGGTGCTGACCTCAGTAACTTTGGGAATGAGTGGGTTCCTAAGACTAAAGGCAAAATAACAGCACACAGACCTATACTGTAGTTGGTAATGTTGCTTCCCACTGGGACCAGTTAATTCTGAAACCACTGTGCAGGCACACTGGAATTGAACAACTGAGTGCATGATGGTGGATGCTGTGAGCCACTTCTCTCTGTTGGAGTGGGAGTTTACAGATAAGCAAGGGAAAAGGCTAGAATGATCCATGAGGTAATAGAATTAGAGACACCAATAGGAATTCATGCTTATTATGGATACTTGTGGAAACATGTAGAAATATTTATAGATACATGTATATACACGGGTTAGTACACTGAATTGTGGCCACCTCCCCCCCCCAGAAAATCATAGGTTGCAGCCCTAACCTCCCATGTGATTGTATTTGGAGACGGGGCCTTTAAATAGGTAATTAAGGTTAAATTAGGACATAAGGGTGGGTCCCTGATCCTACAGGACTGGTGTCCTTACAAGAAGAGAAAGAGACATCAGGACTGAGTAAATGCATAGAGGAAGGGCCGTGTGAGGACTTGGGGAGGATATGGCCGTCTAAGGGCCAAGGAGAGAGGCCTCAGGAGAAACCAAGCTGCAGGCACCTTGATCTCGAACTTCCAGCCTCCAGATCTGTGAGAAAACAAACTTCTGTTGTTTAAGCCTCCCAGTTTTCAGTGCTTTGTTGTGGTATCCCTAGCAGACAAATATAGCTAGAAAGGAAAGAAGTGCTCAAAAACAAAACAACAACCCACAACAAAGGGGTTTTGTTAAAGGGACACAAAGTAAAAGAGTTCCCAAGGCTAAGGCTGGAATAACTTGAGCAACAAAGTATTAGATTAAAACACAAAGCATAAAAATAGGTATCCATGAGTCCATACTGATATAAAAATGATTAAATAAATACATGAATGGGGAGAAGAGACAAATCTGTGTGGAAGCATTACAAGTCATATATATAGATGGCTGTGCCCTCTGGGATGGAGACCAAACCCCCCCTTAAGTGTGGGCTGCACCTGGTGACGACCCCCAGAGAGAACAGGATGGAAAGGGGAGAAAGAGGAACTCCCCAGCGGTGACACCTGACATACACACCTCAGCCAGGTGACCAAGGGCACAGCCACGGTGAGGAGTCATGTTGAGAGCACAGACCCTGACAGGATGTGATGCGAAGGGCACTTTCCCTCTGTGGTCTCCCTCCCCCAAACCCACAAGCCCAGAGTAACAATGAGGAAAACATCAGACAGAGGAACATCTGCTGAAAACATCAGCAGAGGGACAGTCTGCACATCCCTGCCCAGCCCTCCTCCAAACCGTCAGGGTCATTCAAACCAGGAAACTCTGAGAGACCCTCCCGGCCAAGAGCAGCCGGAGGAGACGTGATGACTAAATGTCATGTGGGGTCCTGGACGGTCCTGGAGCAGCAGGAGGACGTGAGGTTAAAACTGAGGACACCTGAACAGCGTGGACCTTAGTTAAAAAAATAACGTATCAATAGTGGCTCATGAATTGTGAGAAACACATCACAGTCATGTAAGATGTTAACAATAGGTGAAAACTGGATGTGGGGTATATGGGAACTCTGTACTATTTTCACAGCTTTTCTGTAAGCATACATGTGTACTAAAATAAAAAGTTTAGGGAGTTCCCTGGTGGCCTAGTGGTTAGGATTCCAGTCTTTCACTTCTGTGGCCTGGGTTCATCCCTGGTCGGGGAACTGAGATCCTGCAAGCCACACGGTGTGGCCAAATAAGATGTTTATTTAAAAGTTAAAAAAAAAAAAGGTATTTGCTGTAGGCTACTGATTGTTACCATAGCAAGTTAAAGATCTTCCCCATTATTCCTAGCTTGCTAATAATTGTAGTAAGAATTAGTATTTAAATCTATCATCTCTTGAGATGAAAAAAATACATGCACATATAACACATCTGAAGGGCTGCCTATGGGGTCAGGCAAATGAGAGCAGGGAATGAATGAGTAAAATATAAATAGATGAAACAAGAGAGGGCCTTGCACTTAGGAAACACTATCATATTCCATGACCTGAGGTATGTGATGAACTTGACCCTCAGAGGAAGAAGGAAACTGGCTGTGAAATTGGAAGGCTAGCCTGCAAGCTGGAGAGCCTACTTTACTTTCTAGTGAGCTTGGTGAGGCCTCCCAGCCTCAGTTTACTCTGCTGTGAAGCGGGGCAGGGATGGGAGGCACCAGCCACAGTCAGTCCCCACCAGCAGGGCCTTCCAGGTGAAAGGAAGGGTCACTGAGCTGCTCAGAGAGACCAATGTTGCATCGCAAAATTGTGGGAAATGGTCAAAAACAACAACAAAATTGAAACGTGATTTAAGAAGCACACAACCAGGACTATTTTTAAATATAGGGAGAACTAGAAAATATGGAAGGAGGATCATTGCAGAAAAAATATATTCATGAAAGACCTTTAGGGCCTGTGAGACCTGAAATCAACCTAACTGTTCCTCTCCATGAGCCCCTGTACCTTCCATGGAGAGTGTACCAGGGATAGCTCCAGAGGACCCATGCACAGCCAGGGATTGGCTTGATGTCTGCCTGCTTCTTTGGAGTTCCATTTTCTTGGAAACCATACTCTGGAAGTATGTCCTATGGGCAGATCTTACACTCCAGTCGGTGCCTTGGTCACCCTCCTCAGGTGAGGATGCTTGAATACTCCCCCCTTTGGGGGCCAAATTTAGCAAACAAAAATACAAGATACCCAGTTAAACTTGTACTTCAGATGAACAAGGAATTAATTCTTTAGTATGTGCAATATAGGTAAGTCTATATGGACCAAAAGTAGATGAGTGGTTACCTAGGGCTGGAGGGACTGGGACGGAGAATGACTGCTAGATGGGTACAGGGTTTCCATCTGGGGTGATGTAAATGGAAATTCGATAGAGGGGATGGTTGCACAACTCGGAATATACTGACAACCACTGAACCCCGCACTTTAAATAAGTGAATTTTACAGTAAGTGTACTGTTAACTCAATAAAGGCCCAGCATTTAATCCGGAGCCCCCTGTGCTCCTTCCAGCGGTGCGTCCTTGTCGCGTTGTGGGGACCCCAGCGCGGTGGGCCTGCGGGAGAGGCCTGACGTCCGCACCGCCTGTCTCTGGGCGGGTCCCCTGGGCCAGGCTTTCGGAACTAGCGAGTCAGGACCTCAGAACCACATGTGACCAAGCAGCTCGGGGCTGACCACGCCGAAGACTCCGCTCCGGTCCCGACCCCGGGAGACTCATCCCACGTCGCCCTTCTGGGAGATGCAGCAGAGGGCCCCGTCGTCCAAGCGGGCGCCTCTCGCGTCTCGGCAGCTCTCTAGTGTACCCGGAGAACCCCTCCAAGCGCCCCCAACAATCGTAGCTGCACCACAGCCCTGCAAACGCCAGGTGACCGGGCTGAGAGAACGAGGACTGCTCCGCCTTAAAGAGACATCCTTGGACTCTGATTGGTTACTTAGGATCATGTGCCCACCCTGGCCCAATCATACAGGCCACGGCTTGTTGTACTGTGATTGGTCAGGCCCGGTCATGTGCCAGGGAGGCGGTGCTGGGCGGCGGCTGGTAGTCGCGGCTACGACGCCGGGAGGGCCCGGGGTCACATGGCTGGGGTCGCGGGGGCGGGGTTCCCAACAGTTTCCGGAGACTTGGTCCTGCGGGCCAGCTCCGAGCGCTCGAAGCACTGCCCCCCCGGGCACCTCTCCCCAGGCAAAGTGCTCGTCCAGGGTGGACAGCCCAAAGATGAGACCATTGCCTCACGCCAACATGCACTTCAGGGTTTTGTTCAACGGATAATTTCAAACTCAGCAAAGTCTATTTTCCAGTGAACACCACCCAAATTCTTTCATTAGCATTTACATCCAGCAGTCCGTCTACTGTTAGGCATATAAACGTGTTATAAACACGTAAAACATAAATAGCATACAAACGTTGGGGGGAACCCTTTAAAGCAAGAAAATGCTAAATATCTTGGGGAGAGGGACGGGGAGAAGCACACGAATAGATAGATGCAAGTTATTGGAATTGCTCTAGTTTTGGTGCTGGAGGTAGATTTGCAAGTGCTCGTTATGTTATTAAACCACTAGAGTAAAAACTATATAATATTATTAGATTGCAAATATAAGCACAATTCCCCCCACATACTGCAGCACGCATACCATTAACATGTAGTATTTGTTTATAGATTTTTAACGTTAAATTTACAATGAAGTACATAAATCCTAATCATACGTTTGCTGAGCTTTAGCAAATACACACCACTGTGTGAGCCAAGATGCTATCCAGACAAACACAACATGTTCATCACTCCCAGAAAGTTCCCTCCGGCCTTTCCCATTCCATGTCCTCCCCTACCGTGCAGAGACATCCACTGTTCTGATTTTTTCCACCGTAGTTTTGCCTGTTCAAAGAGTCATATAAACGAAGCACAGAGTACACACTCTTGTGTAAGGCTTCTTCACTTAGCATAATGTTTTTGAGATCCATCCATGTTGTTTCGTGCATTGATCGTTTGTCATTTTGATTGCTGAGTAGTGCCCCATTGTAAACATCCTGTTGATGGACACTTGGGCTGACTCCAGTTTTTGGCTATTGTGAATAAAGCTGCTGCAAACATTCTTTTTGCAGTCTTTGCATGGACATATGTTTTTATTTCTCTGGGCAGATACCCAGGACTGGGTCAAAGGATAGGAGTTTGTTTATTTTCACCAGAAGCTGACAGGTCTTCTTCCATCATGGCTTTCAATTTGCACACCACTAACAGTGTATGAGGGTTCCAATTTCTCTACATCCTCATCAGCACTTTAAAAAAAATTGTAGCCATTCTAATAGATGTGAAATGGTATCTCAGTGTGGTTTTTTGTTGTTGTTGTTTTTTAAAATATTTATTTATTTATTTATCTTTGGCTGCATTGGGTCTTCGTTGCTGTGCACGGGCTTTCTCTAGTTGCAGCGAGTGGGGGCTACTGTTCGTTGCAGTGTGTGCGCTTCTCATTGCGGTGGCTTCTCTTGTTGCAGAGCACGGGCTCTAGGCGCGTGGGCTCCAGTAGTTGTGGCATGCGGGCTCAGTAGTTGTGGCGCACGGGCTTAGTTGCTCCATGGCATGTGGGATCTTCCCGGACCAGGGCTCGAACCCATGTTTTCTGCATTGGCAGGAGTATTCTTAACCACTGCGCCACCAGGGAAGCCCCCTCAGTGTGGTTTTAATTTGCATTGTTCTGATGATGAATGACACTAAGTGCTTTTTTCTTCTTTTGAGAAGAACAAATCTTTTGTCCATTTATTTAAAAAAAATTGGGTTGTTTAACTTTAAAAAATTTGTTTTCCAACAGTGACATTTTATTAGAAATGTACTATCACAGGTAACTTCCAGGAGGGCCTTTAAAAGGGATTATTACACGGAAAAGGAATTTTCAAATACCCCTCCCTGTGTTTAACCCCCTGTTTAAGATAGCAAAAGTGTAGTTAGCTAATGGGACCACTTAAACTTCTGTGTTGCAAATAGTGTTGCAACAGAGGACTTTCAGGCCTCTGGTAATTCTGGGCAGGCATACCTCACTCTGCCAGCTTCAGTCACATTGCAGGGAGGGTATTTGATAACTGAAGAGTAACAAGGTTAGTGTATGTTTTATTTAACTTTCTATCATGTAGGCAGTTAAACTGTTACATCTGAAAAAAGCACACATTCCAATTTCTGCCTGTGATATGATACCTTAACTTACATCTGGGCACTTTTGTTTTGTGTCCTTCAGTTAATGACAGCTTCTAATTTACTTTCTTGGGCTGGTTGGCTCTCCTCCTCAAGGTGCAATGGAAATAAACCCCAAACCATGGACTTGATTCCATAAAAGACAGTCGTATTCATGTCCACTCTTTGGCTGGCCCTTTTTCAAATGTGGTCAAAAAAGCAAAAGTGAGATAGGATGGAGTTTTCCAAGTGGGTTGTTTGACTTTGTATTTGGAGCAGTGGGAGTTCTTTATATAGTCTGGAGACCAGTCTTTGTCAGGTATTAGTTTTGCAAATATTTTCTCCCATCCTCTGGATTGCTGATTGTCTTAACAGTGTCTTTTCAAGAACAGACATTTCAAATTTCAATGAAGTCGAATTTCTCTATTTTCTTAGAACTAAGAAGCCTTTGCCTGTCCCTAGGTCAGAAGATATTTTCCTTTGTTTTCCTCTAAAACTTCACGGTTTTAGCTTTCACATTTAAATCTATTGTGCATTGTAAATTAATTTTTGTACATGATGTAACATAGGATTCATTTTTGCCACGTGGATGTCTGGTTATTGTAGCATCATTTGTTGAAAAGACTTTCCTTTGTTTGTTGAGTTGCTTTGGCAACTTTGTAAAAAGTCAGATGGCATATAAAGTGCGTAGTTGACTTGTGCCTGTCTCGGAGAAAGCAGCGTTGGCGCAGACCCTCGGTGGGGGTTTGGCATTGGGCCGTGCAAGGAGCCCCTTCACACCAGGACTGACTCCTGGGCTCTGGCTCACCAAGGCGGGGCTGCGCCGCGGCCCGGGGCCCCTGGGGCTTCGCATTCAGACGAAGACAACGAGGGCCTCCGGCCGGGGGTCTCCCCCCAGGTATGCTTAGCTGCCTGGTTCGCTGTCCACCTGAGGCCGCGCTGACAAACCCGGCCGGAGCATCTGGCTTGGTCCCCAGCCGGCCTCCTGGCCCTCCCGCGATCCTCAGTGGTCCCCGAGGCGCGGAGCGGAAGCCCCCAGCTCAGCAGGCTCCCCCACTTCAGGGGCGCCCCCAGAATGCTCCAGTCCGGAGTGGCCCGGGCACTTGGCCCTCCCCACCCCCTCCGTCCCCCGAGCACCCGCAGGTGGGCGGGTGTTGGGCTCTGAGCCTGCGCCCCTCCTCCTCCCCTTCCCGCCCCCACCCTTCCCTTCCCGTCCTCCTCCCTGCCTTGCCCCTTCCCCCTCCCCGCGATTTCCCTCCCCGACACCGCCCCCTCCGCGTCTAGCGACCCCTGTCTCGCCCTCTTCCCCTTCCTGCACTCTCTCCCCGCCCCTCCAGGCCGCGCCCCGACGCACCCCTGCTGCACCTTCCCGGGCCGGGGCCAACGTCGGTCTCGGTTGCCTCTTTGGCACCCCAGGTAGTGGGCAGTTCTAACTCTTGTGAGACTTTAATTTTTACAGGTCTTCAAAGAACAAAGGGAACACAAGGTTACTTTTGTTTCTAAATAGAGTAAAGCGCCTCCTGGCTTGCACTTAACCACTGTGGCCCACTGACCCCTGTCTTATTTTTCCTGTATCTTGAGACATTTTGCTACTTCATCATCCTAAGAATGTTACCCAACCAAACTTGGGTCCGCTGGCAGGCTCGCAGTAAAGACAATCTACTGACACCCGGTGGTGAAGGAAAGTGCAGCATTTATTGTCAGGCGCCATACAAGGAGTCTGGGACAGCTAGTGCTGAAAGGGCCCGAACTCCCAGTGGGTTTCAGGGAAGCCTTTTTAGAGGCCAGGTGAGGGAGGGGAGTCCCAGGGTGTGTGATCAGCTCATGCACAGTTCTCTGATTGGTTGCTGGTGAGGTAACACGGTGGTGTCACAGGGGTTAACAGTATCCTTAGGCTCCAGGAGTCCTGGGGCTCATGGTCATCAAGTAGTTAACGTCTGCTTTTTGGTGGGGGGTTTAGCATCTATAAGACTACTCTGGAAATGTGTGTCAGATACTGTTATCTAGGTGCTTCAGAGAGGAGCTAAAGCAGAGGATGTGGGGGAAGGCACCATAGGGTCCTGCTCAGTTACAGGAATTATTTCATCATGACTCATCAACTATTACCAACTATGCCCACAATGACTAAACTAGTAAGAAAACGGAAGATTGATGGCATCACCTGGAAGGATGACGCTGCTTCTTCAGTTTCCCACGGGGCCTCGGAAGTATCAGCCTCTTTCTGCAGACGCCGCTCTGTGGCTGCAGTTTGCTCTACTGAACACAGTGGAGGGTCCGGAATCTCCCATTTGCTGCCCTCAGTGCAAAGAGAAGAGACAGGGGAAGCAAGCGCATCAGAAGATTTATTTATTTTGGCTGCACTGGGTCTTAGCTGCGGCACGTGGGATCTTCATTGCGTCATGTGAGCTCTTAGTTGAGGCATGCATGCGGGATCTAGTTCCCCAACCAGGGATCAAACCTGAGCCACCTGCATTAGAAGTGCAGTCTTACCCACTGGACTGCCAGGGAAGTTCTGATGTCTGTGCTTTAAAACCACTTGATAAAAGGACAAAGAGGCTTTCTATGTTTAAATTCCTATTAAAATTTCTAAAAAAGAATTTTATTATCCTTTTATTTTTACTTTTGTGAATTATTTGTGTTGACTAAAAAATTATTCACAACCTAAAAGTTGAGAGTGATGTTTTATTCTATGGGAATTTTTAGGACTTCAAGCCGGGGAGGCAGCATCTCAAGTAACCCTGAGAGAATTGCTCCGAAGAGGCAAGGGGGGCAGCCAGGTTATGTAGAAGTTTTGTAACAAAGGGCAGGTAGTAGGAACAAAAGATTACTATTAATTAAAGAAGACTAGATACCTCAAGTTCAGGAATTTAGCCCTTTTCTATGTATGGGAAGATGCAAGAGACTGGGCTCACTGAAATCATTTCTTTGATATGCATCTTAGCTATGGGGGCCAGTATCCTGTGTTTTCACAACCTGGGTTTCCTCAGGGCTCACTGGCTCACGTTGGAGGGCTGCAATTGCTGATGACTGTGACATCCTTTGTTTACTGATATGACAGGTAATATTCCATTTATCATTTGTAATCTGAATTAAAATACAAAAAGTGAAAGGGGACCATTCTCTGTTTCCTGTCATACTGGGGTGAGAACTGCCCTCAGCACCCAGGGCTGTGCTGGGTGGGTGGAATCCCAGCCCTCCAGGTCCTTTCCCTCTGAGACCGTGGGGTGGGAAATGGAGGTGAGGGACGGGAGGATGAGAGAGTGGTGAGAAGGATGGGAAGGAGGTGTTTGCCTGAAAAAGCTGAGAGGGGTGAGGTTGGGGGGAAGAGTCCAGGGCCGGGGTGGGGGGGCGCATCATAGGAGGGGGACCGGGTGCACGTGTGTAGCAGGTGTATGTGGGGGAGGAGCACACTGTGTGTTTCTGTTTGGGGGCAGACTGGGCAGGCGTCCCTGGGCCTGAGACGGTTCCAGGAACCAGCATGTGTGCCGGGATGTGGGGCTCCTGCCTCCACAAGAGCTTCCTTTCCTATATTTCCAGTGTGTTCTGAATCATCATCCCAGGATGCTTATTTTGACAAGTAGGTTCCCATGAAATACCTGACTCAGCGGATCTGTGCTCATAAGCCAGGCCAGCATCCCCCAGGAAGGTGGGTTGGGGAGCTTCTCTGAGTGTGCCCCCAGCTGTTATCCCCAGACCTTTGTCCAGGGCACTGTGCACCCCCCAGGGCAGGGAGCAGTGTGTAGACTGGTCTGGGGGCAGGAGTGAAGGGTGTGGAATGAGAGGTACATTTGAGGCCCTGTGACCGTGGCAGAGGCTCCTGGACGCTGGTCAAAGTGGTGAAAAAAGATTTGATTCTGTATCTCTGCCAGTAGGGAAGGAGCTGAGCTCCATTCCAGATCTGTGCAGAGATGATGGGATGTTTTAAAGGGAAAATGGGGAAGTAGGGAGGGGGATGGCTCAGTAGAGTCAGAGAAGTGAAAAATTGCAAAAGTGGGAAGGGGCTTTGTCCATGTGAAGCCTATCTGGGCTTGCTAACTGGTGCTTATCAGAGCTAGGCTCCTGCCCTCCCGCAGACGCTGGGAGATGGGGCTCTGTCTTAAGGTGTTGGCCAGAAGCCCCCTCCATGGTCAGATGAGGAGGAGAGGTCAAAGGCAAGGGTCTGGAGCCCTGGAGCAGGATGTCTGGGAAGGAACAGTGAAAAGTCCATTCTGCAGAACACCTGCTGCAGCCACCGTGGGGAAAGGTCTTTATTTCACTCATGAAGGGTGATGGGCCTAGAGGTCTGGGGGTTGGCACTGAAAGAGAGAGGCCGCCCCACGCTGTTGTAAGACCCTTGACATTGTGACAGGCCTTAGCTCAGGACTTCACAATTATAGAAGTTTTCATGCCTAGACCCGTCCCCAGAGCAAGGAAGCCCTGGGCGACCTCAGACCCTCTCAGCTTCGGGGACATTAAAATCCCCAAATGCCATTCAAGGAGCCAAGCTAAGGGCAAATGCGAGGGGCTGGTGGGGGTGGTTCAGAGGAGCAGATGCTCCAGGAGGAGGCAGTTAGAGGTTTAGAGGAAAGGAGGGGCCCAAAGGGCAGGCCGGCAGAAGGACAGTTAGAGGCCAAGGGGGCAGAAGCAGCTGGATTCCATGAGAGCAGCCTCTAGCCTGGATGACGTAGGTGTCCTGGGAAAGAAGCAGACGCCCCTCATCATGGAGCCAAACACACCTTGCCGGTTCCTCCTTTCAGGCTGGTCTGGGGGCCACCAGTCGACAAAGCTGCAGTCACAAATTGTGGCGCCGTCCCTGAGCCTGGAGCGCGGAGCCTGGAGCCCGGAGCCTGGTCCAGGCTGGGCTCGGGCCCCTGCAGAGATTTTGGTGAAACGAACAAACAGTGTTGCCCATGCCCCACACCCCCAGACCTCGACATCGGCTGCGGTTGGACCGTCCAGCCAGTCTGAGGGGTGAGGTGCCCTCCACCTGGCTGGCTGCGTCCTCACGCCTCTCCTGGTAGGCGGTGGTGGCCACAGGTCCTGTGCTGACGGCCACGGGTCTCGGCTTCTGGGAGCTGTAGTCCCCCGTGCCTGTTTTTCTCGCTGAGTTCATCTCTGTAAACAAGACGTCGTGTGTGAGGGGTCTGATCCGCACAGCATTGCCCACCCTGTATTACAGATTTCTGAGACTTGCTAAGTCGTGGGTGAAAATTGCGCTTGACAGCTGCCCTTTGCTTTTCTTTAATTGTGGGTGAGCGTTTTCATGCGTGTCTATGTCAGCTGTTACCTTGTTTGCGACCTGCCTGCTCCTTCCTCTCGTTCTTACCCATTTCCGGAGAGCTCTTTCCCATGAAGAAAATTGGCTCCTTGCCCTCTGTCCCTCTAGCTCCCCAAATCATTGACTTGGGGTGTGAGCCCTGCTGGTCCGGATAACCCCAGCCTCTCGGGTTGATTGTTAAAGTTCCTAAACCCTAGACCCCTAAACCATCAGGAACGTTGTGGGGATGCTCATTTCTTGGGGACAGGGTGACAGTCTGGTGAGAACAGACTGGTTTGTGACCAGCGCCTAGCCCGCTAGGGAAGTTGTCTTGAAGCTGGGGGGCTCCACCTCTTGTCAAAGGCCCCTGCCACCTCTGGGACTCAGTTTCCCCATCTGTCAATGAGGAGCTGAACTCTGGGAACTTGGTGCTTCCTTCCAGGCCTGGTGTGTCAAGCCAGGAACACTAGCTGGGCTGGCTCCCTGCCCTGTCCCCGTCCTGCCGCCAGAGGGCAGGAGGCTCTGCTCTCTGCATCGCTCCGAGGGGTGGCAGCTGCCGCTGCTTGGACCCAGATCGGTTAGGGCTCCACGGGCTCCACAGCACCCACAGTGGCTGGGGACCCTGCTTAGAACCTGACTGACCACCATGCTGTGCCAGGCTGGGTGCTGGGACACCGTCTGGGAGCTCGTCACCTGCAGGCAGTAAAGGCCCTTGAAGGCAGCCAGGGGCCAGCTCTGAGGATTCCAGCAGACAGCGAAGAGAGTGGGTCGCAGGCAGGCCAGGGGCCGGTGAAGGTGTGGGTGTGTGTGCAGGCTGTGCCATGGACACAGCGGCTCCTCAGGGCCCCACTCCTTGCTCAGACCCTGCCTTTGGCTCCAGAGGAAGTGGATGGAGAAGCCTTAGGTCTCACAGAACCAGCAAGGGGTTCTGGGGGCAATGGGAGGATAGCCAGCTGAGATGATGGGAAGGGAGGGGCCAGGACATGCAGGCCCAGCTGGACCTCCCAGCTACAGGCACACAGAATGGACTGGGTGGGGCCATCAGGGTTCGGCTCAGACACCAGGGGGCAGAAATGGGGACATCTTGGGGGCAGATCTGAGCTCAGAGCAGGCTCTCTGGGTGAAGAGGGAGGAGGTGACAGCAGCAGGGAACCAGAAGAGAAATGGACGAGTTGGGAGGGGCAGTGCAAGCTGGCGGGTCTTGGAGCCCTGGCGCTGGAACAGACAAAGGGGTCCAGGCAGGGGTCCAGCATGCTTGAGGTTGACCTGGGGGACATACAATGTCCTGGGAGGGGATGAGAGAGGCAGACCCCCTTCTAAGTGGCCCGGCTACAGACAAGAAGATGTGACCGACCATGTCACAAGAGAGCCCTCCCAAGCTCAGTGACCAGGACCAGGTATTCTTTCTGATGATGCTGATGAGGTCCGAGTGAGGGGCATCAGTGAGTCCCCAGGACACCACGGCTAGAGGATCATAGGGACACAGCCAATGTGGGGGACTGACCGCTGTTCTCCAGCCCTGTAGCTTGGCGAGTGACAGCCCCTTGGCAGGGACCCAAGGAGACGGGAGACTGGGCAGGGGATCTTCCCAGCCTCTGCCCGGTCTCCCAGGAGACCCCCCCACCTCTGGTGTGTGAAGACCAAAGCCTCAAGCCCACGTGAAGAGAAACCCACTCAGGCAGAAGGTGTGTGTGTGTGGGGAAGGCAGTCTACTAGAAGACTCTGAGGTCAAGGTAGTCGTTCTCTGGATGTGCTGAGAATAGCCTGGAACTTCTTGCTATGATGACCAGACTGCAGCCATGACAGCAGCTGCTCCAACCTGAGCAGTACTGAATCTATGGCTAGCACAAGTCCAAGAACTGGCCTCAAGAGAATGGGATCAATATTATTGCTCATAGTAATCTGTATCTTTGAGGGCATCAAAATAATTGTAGCTTGCTCTGCCCATATATGTAAGCGGGCAATTAAAATTGTCAGTAAAGAGATACTACAGGCCCATGTTGACATCTTCCACTCTAAGAGTACAGTGCCTTATATCAGCATGAAGAAGTTATAGAAGATGGACCTTCACCCATGATCTCATAGAAATGGAATGATGTTTGACAGTGGGGAATTGAAAGCAGCTCTTTTGTCCCTTTCCTGTTTGCCCATTTCTGTTCCCCTCCAACCTTAAAAGAACCTAATTATGGGAACAAGATCACTAGGCAATTTAACCAAACTCCTGACTTATGCTCTCCTGAATGCACACCATGCCTTGCCTGATCTGTTGATTTGTTTCCTAGATAAAAAGAATGAAGAATTGAGCAGTTAGGGACTTCCCTGGTGGTCCAGTGGTAAAGAATCTGCCTTACAATGCAAGGGGGCACAGGTTCGATCCCTGGTCAGGGAACTAAGATACCACATGCCGAGGGGCAATTAAGCCCGTGCGCCACAACTACTGAGCTCATGTGCCTAGACTGGAGAGTCCGTGTGCCGCAAACTACAGAGCTCACGCACCCTGGAGCCTGCCCGCCATAACCAGAGAGGAGCCCGTGAGCCGCAACGAAATATCCCACATGCCTCAACGAAGATCCCACGTGCCACGACTAAGACCCAATGCAGCCAAAAATAAAATAAAATAAAAAAATAATAAATAAATCTTAAGGGAAAAAAAAAAAAAGAATTGAGCAGTTAAAAAATGACTAGCTCTCTACCTGCAACAGCCCCCTTAGCAATCCTACAAGCAGATCACGCAGGCAAGATAACGTCTGAAGCGTGCACACAATGGAGAATGATGCAGAACCCAACATCCTCCCTCAATGGTTCACTGAGATGCTTTCCTTTTTTCCCCTTTAAAAACTGTCATGGCTGAGCAGAATCTTCAGAGTTGGTCTTGGGACATGAATCCACTTCTCCCCAGATTGCTGGCTTTTGTGATTAAAGCAACTTTCCTTTCTATTGATACTTGCCTCTTGAATTATTGGCTTTTGAGCGGCGAGCAGCTGAACCTGAGTTCGGTAATAACCTGAAGGGAGCCCTCCTTCCTGGGCCATCCATCAGGGTGGGGGCTGAGGTGGGGACCAGTCACCCACCCTGGCTTGGTTTTGTCCCCGGGGGGGTGGGGCAGGGCATGGCCTTCTGAGGACTGAATGCCTGAAGCCCAGGGCTTGAGTCTGAGAGAGGCAGATGCCATGCGTGTGTCGAGGGCCAGGTCCAAGGAACTGGGGGAGCTCCAGGCTGAGGAGACAGGCCACCTGCCCATGGCTGTCCATCCCCAGGGAGACCAGGGAGGCTCAGGAGGCCCTGAACGCCATCCACTAGAGGGCAGAATGGTCAGAGTACGCAAAGGGATGACATCCCTCAGCCAGAGGACTGAGAATGGGGAGGAGGAAGAGGGGAGGGGGAGGGGACCCAAGAGGGGGAGGGGGAGAGGGGGACTGGGAAGGGTAGGAGGCAGAGGGGAGGGCAGGAGGGTGGAAGGAGCCTCCAGGAGCTGGGGACAGGTGGGGAGGGCTGGCCAAGGGCTCCAGAGGAGGTGGGAGCAGTGCCCAGCTGGTGGCGGCTGGACCCACCAGGACTGTGGCTGTCCCGGTGGCTGGGTGGGGGCAGGGGGTCAGGGCAAGGTGCACAAGCATCCTTGGCCCATGTTGGGGCTGTGGGTTTTCATTTGCCAAGGTGGTGATGGGGGGACATTTTATTAGCCGCTGGTTCCCTGGTTTAGGTGTGAAAGACAGTTGCCTGGATACGGGCACCACTTGTGCTATTGCCCTTGTGGGTGTTGGGGGCTGGGGAGGATGGGGGGCTGCAGGACTGAGCAGGGCTGGGGGCGGATGTGAGGCCGGCGGGGGAGTGAGAATTTGGTGGGGGGCACCGCAGGCCTCGCCTCTCCTTCCTGCACCCAGACAGCAGCTCCCGTCGCGGCAACCACAGCCTCTGCTGGCCAGGCTGACAGGTGCCTGTGAGCAGACTGACATTTCTGTGGCTGCTCACCTCTGCGCCTGTGGGGGAGGGTCTCCTCGTGTTTACCCTTCCCCCTCGCCCAGGCCTGCAGACCTGAGAGTCCTCCACAGGGGCAGTGAGGGCAGCAGATGGACTTATCTACAGCCCTGACCCTCGGTGTGGTGTCAGGCTGAGGCCCTCCCCTGGTGTCCCCACGCTGGCCCCATGGAGCATTGCCGCCCTCCCCCCGCCCCTGGCTCCCTGCATCCCCCTCCTGCAGTATTTCTCACCAGCACCCAGGTGCCTCTTTCCAGATCTCTCTCCTGCCACCTAGGAGTGCTGGCTCCTTGGGGGAAGGGCCCCAAGTTTGTTTACCGCTGTACCCACAGCACCTAGACCTGTGCTCTGTGCAGAATGGCCACTCGGTCAGTATTTGTTGGATGGAGATAAAAGTTGTTCATTTAGAAGAACAAGAACTGTCCCTGGCTCCACCTTTGGACCCCAACCTGGTTACATCACACGGACATCTATAGGGCACAGCCGGCGTGTTCTTCAGGGGCTGAGCACCCACTGCCCCTTAACTGGGTGTCCCCTACTTGGGGAGCCAAGAGCTGACACCACAGCAATGTGGTGTATGGCAGGGCTGGAAAGTTCCTCAGTGGGGTGGGGGCTTGGGGTGGCCTCAGGCCTGATGGTCCAAGAGGCTCACAGCAGACCCTCAGGGAAGCTTCAGGATGTGGGGCTGAGCCGGGTCTGCGACCTGGGATTGGTGCTGCCCCTCAGGTACCTGGGCCCCATCTCACCTGCTGTATAGAAATGACCATCTACTCTGTGGCATCTAGAAGCTGTGCGTAGGTGGCTTGAGCTGGAGCTCAGGGTGGACGTATCTCCCAGAAGCACCCTGGCCGGTGGGCCCAGGCGGGTTTGCTATGTGGTTCTGACACTCAGGCCTCAGCCCCTCCCAAGGCCTGGAGGGTCAGGTGTGACGTAAAACTTGGTAAAGGTGTGTAACCACGGTGGTTCAGACCCCTGTCTCCTTCCAGTGTGCTCGTGTGTCAGGTGGCCTCAGGCTGGCCCAGAGCATCTCTGGGGCCTGGCTAAGAGGAAGTTGGGCTGGGGATACATTTAGTTGGTTAGTGGGTCTACTTATGAGTGTGCAGTGGCTTCAAGATGCATGAAGATTTTGCTATCTATCTGGGAGAGGGATGGTGCACTGAGGGTGAATGGTACCCCCCAAAATTCGTGTCCACCCAGGACCTGTGAATGGGACCTTATTTGGAGACAGGGTCTTTGCAGATGTAGTCAAGTTAAAAGGAGACCATCCTGAATGGCCTTAATCCCGTTATGACTGGTGTCCTTATAAGAAGAGAGAAGTTTGGATACAGGGAGAAGGCCATGTGGTAATGATCTTGGAGAGGCAGCAGTGAGAGGTGGCTTGAAGCGAGATCTTAGTTCCCTGCCCAGGAATTGAACCTGGGTAACCTGTATGAAAACCTTAGCCACTATACCACCAGGGGCTAGAGGCTAAGAAGCAAAACTCCCCCGGCCCTTGCCCCCATTGGGAAAATGCATTTCTCAAGGAGGCAAAAACTATAAAAACAGGTACAAAGTTTACTATTAAAGACACAGTACAACAAGTGGGAGAGCACACAGGGAAGCAGTTTGTTTAGTTAAGACAGAAGCAAGACAGAGATACACACCCGGAGAAAAAGGGTGTGGGCGTCCCCCCTAATGAAGAGGAGCACGGTAAGGAGGCGGTGAAATCATTTATACAGGGCAGTTCTTCCCGGTCTTTGTTTACCTTTGATCAATCATCTGGTTGCCTTTTCCACACCTGACGCCCTAGGACCCTCCCCAACATACGTGTGCAACATTTTTCCAAGATGGATTCCAGCCCAGAGGCCTATGGGGGCCTTGGCATCACCTATTCTGGGGTGGTGCCCCCTCTTTTTTGACCCCCAAGGGCCTTTCTGCGCATATGCAATGTCTCCCTTGCCCCAAGGATTGGAAATATATGACCTCTTGATCTTTTACTTAAACAGGGTTTAGCCCCTCTCTGTTCCTGCCTTGACTGTTATCTTAAAGTGCCCTGGCTATTTACCCTGTTTCTGTTGTTACTTCTATTTTGAAGTGCAAACAGGAGGCTGGCCGTAAGTGTCCGGCCTGAAGCCCATCTTTTTCTCGCCCCAAGGAACGTAAACAGGAGGCCAGTTGTAAATGCCTAGCCTGGAGCCCATCTATCTCCTGTCTCAGTGACAGGGGCAGAGAGCGGAGTGATGCGGCCACAAGCCCAGCAAGCACACATCACTGGCACCACCAGGAGCTGGGAGAAGCCTGGAGCAGATTCTCCCTCGGAGCCTCCAGAAGGAACAAACCCTACCTTGGTTTTGTACTTCTGGCCTCCAGAATTGTGAAAAAATTAATTTCTGTTGTTTTGAACCACCAAATTTGTAATTCATTACGGACTCCACGGGAAACTAAGACAGGTTTCTTCCCTGCACACCCCACCCCCCCCACCCCCGCCCCCGGCTCCTGGGCTGGCTCTCCGGCTTCACGACAGGAAGGTTTGGGTCAAGGGGTGGAGGACGGAGGGAGCCTGTGACTTTCCGTGCCTGGCAGTGCCAGGTGAGGTGTGTAAAACGTGAGGTTGTTGGCAGAGGCCTTGGTGCTCGTCCACGCCGGTCAAAACCTGTTTCACCTCCAGGACCGCCCTCCGTGATGCAGCCCGACACAATTACAACAGCACCGTCCGTCCTCCCTTTTTCTTCTGGTACGAGACTCTTGAAAAATAGAATTTTCTGAAACCCCTGTGTTTGTAGGGAGCCAAGGCACTTGTTCTGCATCTCCAGCTGGCCAAGCACATCCTGATCCAGCGGTGCTTTCAGAAGAATGGTATTTCTCTGTGCTGTTGTTGTTGTTGTTTTTAATATTTATTTATTTATTTGGCTGCGCTGGGTCTTAGTTGCTGCATGTGGGATCTTTAGTTGCGCCATGCAGGCTCTTAGTTGTGGCATGTGGAGTCTAGTTCCCTGACCAAGGATCGAACCTGGGCCCCCTGCATTGGGAGCATGGAGTCTTAACCACTGGACCACCAGGGAATTCCCTCTCTGTGTTCTTTTGTGGTCATATCAAGAGGCCACCAAAGAGTAGGCAGTGACATTATGGAGCATAAGATAGAATTGTTAATGATGTTCATTAATTTTAAAATATTGTTATTTCCTGGATATTTTGGATGCTTTTTAAAATTTGTGATTTCCTTTCTTTGTTCTAAATAAACATTTGCTTTTGTACCTGGTTTTGCACTGGTGATTTCGTGTTTATTTCCTTAGAGAGCCCCTCTTGGTGTGCATGAGCTCAGGCTCCCCTGGGCTGCACCTCTGCCCACACTTTGGAGTGAGCCTCTCTGCCACACCCTGGGGCGAGCCTGAGGTGGTACAGGGGGGTGGCCACATGGCCTTCAGGCTGGGTCCCTGACAGAGGCCCCTCCAGATCGTCCAGGATAACTCACAACCTGCCCCTCCTCAGAAGCCCAAGGCTGAGTTTATCACAGGCGTGTCTAGTTAGGATAAAATGTGCACTACTGTTTTGTGTGTGTGTGTTTGTAGCTCATGTCAACAGCGTTGGGCCTGTAGACCTCATTCTGTTTCTATTTTTGCTCAGCTCCTCTTGATAGTAAATGATCATTTTTTAAAGTTTCACATATGGTGTACAGTCATGTCTATTTTCTGTTCGATGAGTGTGGGATTTCACATTAACTAACAGCATGATTCAGATCTGAAGGAGCAAATTGAAATCTCAGGCTTAATTGGTTGATTTATCTATTTCTCACAGTGGTTACGTCCTTCCTGTTCTTATGCATTTTGCTATTTTTAGATTCATGGGTTCAAACTGGTTATGTGTTTTTGTTCTATTGTCGCTTTGCCAGTATTACTATTTTGCCAGAAGGTAGGATTGATAACTCCAGCTTTCTTGTGGTTCATGTTTGCTTTTTATATGTTTTCCATTCTTTTCCTTCCAACCTGTGGTGTCCTATTGTTCCTATTGTTCTTTGCAGACAATATAGTGTTGAATCTTTTCTTTTAAATACAGTTTGAGACTATCTTTTAATTAGTGAGTTTAGCCCAGGGATTTGGGGCAGGCCAACCTGGAGTGGGAGGGGTGCACCCCTGGGCCAGCTGAGACCCCACCCTCCGACCCCTCTGCCCACTGTGCCGGCCCCTCCCCATTGGCTGCTGTCCCGGGCCAGCCCCTGTGTCAGGAGGGTCAGTGCCATGCTTTGGGGGCCAGAGTGAGGAGGAGCCAGCGCCCGGAGGCCCATGTTTCCACTGCTGCTCCAGTGCTTGGCCAGCCTGGGCCAAGCTGACTCTGTTTCTCCAAGTCTAAAAGCCCCCCACTGGAACCCCCAAAGCTTCGGTCTGAGGGTGGAGGCTGCTGCCACAGTCAAGGCCTTTGCCTCTAGCTGCCGTAGGCTCAGTCCACACCCGCAAAGGTGGTGAAGCATTTGCTCTGCGGAAGTCACTCTGAGGGCTGACCTGAGGTATCTCGGTCCTCATGGCCCCCCCCAGGTAGGGAAGCTGCTGGCCGCATTTTTTATTTTTATTTTTTGTCCGTGCCATGCGGCTTGCAGGATCCTAGTTCCCCGACCAGGGATAGAACCCGGGCCCTCGGCAGTGAAAGCACCAAGTCCTAACCACTGGACCACTTCCCTGCCCCCATTTTACACTGAGGAAATCGAGGCCCAGGAGGCTCAGACCCAGACACAGACATGTGAGAACCAGGACTCAGGCCACACTCGGGTTCTCTGTCACAACGGAAACAAAGCCAGGAGTACTTAAATGCCAGTGTGCTTACATGTATGTAACATGCCCAGCATGCAGTGGTGCTCAACGTGGGGCAGGGGGCACATGGAGGAGGGACCCAGCCCTGCCCTTCATGTCATCACAGTCCTGGCAAAGGACAAAGAAGCAGATGATTAAGGGGTGATCATGCGAGGGGAGGACGGTAGGGAGCACAGCCCCGAGCACGGACCACAAGGAGGGGAGGAGGACCGAGGGGGCACAGCCTCTGGTCGCTGGGGTGGAGTCGGGTGGAGAGATGCCTCCGATGACAAGGGCCTCTGGAGGTGGGCCGATGGTGCTGTCTGCTTCCGTCTCAGGTGGTGAGAAGAGGGCAGAACTACGGTGAGAGCTGAGGGTCAGGGCAGTGGGAAGGGTGGCCAGTGTGGGAAACCACAGAGCCCAGCCCTTGAAGACAGCGTGGATCCCACTCCTCTAATTTACAGATGGGGAAACTGAGGCCCAGAGAGGCAGGACTTGCCCAAGGCCACAAGAGTGGAGACCAGAAGTCAGCAGGCAACAGGTGGACACCTGCTGTATACTTGGCTCTGTAGGGTGGCCTGCCTTTCCTCAGGGCCCTGGGAGGTAGGGGGTACAGGGGCGCTGTGTTCCTTGCCTTTGCCCCTGGTACCCGTTTGGGTCCCAGCTGCAGGTCCCGGTACCCTCCACAAGAACAGCTGAGATCATGTTCTGAGCTGCCCAGCCCAAGCCCAGGGTGTCCCAGTGACTCCCTGCCCCAGTGACACACACCTCACAGCGACAGAGCCAGTGTCAACACCCCATTTGTTCTTCCATTATTTCATCTGTGTAGACATAAAAGTACTGTCATGTGTTTAAACAACTACATACACCCATCTGTGCTTTATAAATGTGGGATCATACACACACTCTGCACCAGCTTGTATTGTTATGGCATCTTGCAAAGGTCCTAGCGTGATGTTTCAGATTCTTCATGGTGCCCTTTTAATGCCTGCTGCATGTGCAAACCATAATCGATATAGCGGTTCTCTTATTTGGACATTTAGGTAATTTCTCAGTTGTTGATTTTTGTATTGAAAGCAACACTGCCATGGATATCACTGTAATCTTGTTTCTATGCCCAAAGATCTTTCCCAAAGATATAATTCCAGCTAAAACGAACACCATTCGCTAATGACACTTTAATCTTTGCAAACCCCATGGATGAAGGGTTATCTCATCTCAGTTGGTGGGCAGCATGGTCTGCTGTTTCTTGGCCCCGAGTCCAGGAGGACGCAGCCATGGTTCACATCCACTCTTGGCGCGCCTGTTTCCCCAAGGTCGGTTCCCCAAGGTCCCATCGCACCCCAACATGAGCGCACACCGGGAGTGGCCCTCTATTAAGACCCCCAGACCACTGCTGCTAGCTCCCCTTCCTCCATCCCCACGTCACCCCATGGTGGAGGCTAGTGAGGCCAGGAGGACTCTGGTTGATTTGCCCCTTCTCCAGCCTAAACAGGGCCTGGAGTGAGTGTGTGTCCCCTTGCCCCTCCCTCCTTCCTGAAAACCTCACACATAATCCCTTAGGCTGTCAAAGTCCTTGGAGACTCTAGGGAGGGTGTCAGGCAAGCCTCCCTTCCTCGACTCTAAGCTGGCTGAGAGATAGACACTGGAGTTGGAAAGGGGAGAAGAGAAGCCCTTTACTTCTGGCAAGGCTGGGCTGGGGTCAGCGCTCAGCCCCCAGCCTCCCCAGACCCCCCAGCTGCCCGCTGCCCCAGGCCCAAGTCCCTCCTTCAGAGCAGCCTCTTCTGCCGTGGAAGGGTCAAGGCAGCAGGACGACAGAAAAGCTTCCTTCCCGGTGGCTCCAAGGTGCCAGCAGCAGCCTCAAGGGTGGGAGGCAGGCAAGGAGGGCTGCCTGGAGGAGGCAGCAGCAGCCTAACTGCTGTGGGGAGCTGCCTGTGTGTCCATGCTGGGTTGGATGGTCTGCCCAGAGCTCTGCTGGACAGAGGGAGGCCTGGGGTCCTGCCAGGCTCACTGGTACTGGTTGGGGATGGACATGGTGTTACAGCGGCTGTGGATGGACATGGTGTTACAGCGGCTGTGGGACATGTCCTCGTAGATCACACACGCCGAGTTCTTATCCCTCGCACAGCAAAGTTTCTGGATCTGAAAGAAAGCCTGTGATCTACCACTGGGGGCAGCTCGCTCAGGGGCACCCTCTATCTTCAAGGCACCTCCCCACAGGAAGCTTTTAGATTTGGGGGCCTGCATGAACCCTTTTTAGGAGGGTCCTCGGCCAGACCCCCAGTTCTCCAGAGCTGCCCAGGCCTGGGAAAGGGTGGGCGAGGCAGGGCCCTCGGGCAGCGGCGGGGAGTTGCAGGTGGAAGTGACCTTGCTCCCTGGCCCTGGACAGGGAGGGGTCTGGCTGTTGCAGGGGACATGGAGTTGGAGGCGCTAGGTGAAGGTGGGGGCAAAAGCTGATGGACCAGGGGCAAGCTGACCACTTCCTGGCCCCTGTCTCTGTTGCCCCCTCCCCTCCTGCCTCCAGCCAATGATCGCACATGGATTTCACACACCCACAGGCCTGACACTCGCATATGCACACCCATGCACATGTGCGCACACACGTGCACACTCTCACAGTCACGCGCGGCATCCCCATGCTCTCCGAAAGGATCTCTCTGGACCCTCCTCTCGCTCCCCCGTAAACGTCTGACCAGGACGTGTCTTCCTGGTCCCACACCCGTCCTTGCTGGGGGCTCCAGTTCTTGGGTTTCCTCCCACCTTGGACCTTGCCGTCCAAACCCTCTGAGCTCCAGGAGACCCTGACGGAGGGAGTGGATAGGTGCTGAGGTTTCCCATGTGGCCAACTCCCTGGGGCTTAACTACTCTCCTTCCCTCCTTGCTCTCTGAGAGATGCGGGCTTATAGGGACGCAGATGACATCTGAGGGTCCACACTGACCTGTGTCCTTCTCAGCACACACACTGCTCCCAGTCCCAGACCGACGAGGAAGAAGCCCACAGCCAGGGCCATGGGGAGGGCAAAGTGTATCTGCTGAGTCTCCTGGCACGTGTTCTCTGTTTGGGGCAGTTTTTCTGGGAAGAAGGAACAGAGAGAGGCATTTGGCAGGTGAGGGAGTCCACGAGAGCCTCTGGGGTTCAGGGCAAGGGCGGGGCTCTGGAGTGTGTGTGCATGTGGGAATCCAGGAGGCTTCCTGGAGGAGGTGGGCTTGTGGTAACTCAAGCAAGGGTAGAGGGAGGATCCTCAGACAGGGGCAGATGGAGCCCGGGCTGGCCAGCAGGCAGGTGGAGTGGTCCCCGGGGTGGCACACTCCTTACCTGTCACCACGACCAAGGTCCCGGGCCCCCAGACCTCGTTATTCATGATGGCCTGGCAGGCGTAGTCACCGGTGTCGGCCAGCTGCAGGTGGTGCATGCTGATGGTCAGGTTGTGCTGCAGCCCTGAGAAGGTGATGCGGCCCTGGAACCGCTGGTCCACGGTGGGCTCCCTCCCGTTTTCATAGTAAATCACGTTGCTGAGCTTCGGCCACCTTTGCTTCAGGTAGATGCCAAGCAGGGGCCCCAGAGTGGAGCAGGTGATGTTGACAGAGTCCCCCTCTAAAGCGATCGTGTAGGTGGGGGACTGCCAGACCTCTGCAAGGGGGACCTGCCACTGTCACCACCAGCCTGGCCAGAGGGGCAGGGACCCACCTCTCTGCCGGGGATGGTGGCAGGGCAGAGGTGCCCTGGGTCAGCCCACTGGGTGTTTTCTGTTTTTGTTTTATTTTGGTTTTGTTTTTTAATTTAAAGAAGGCTTTAATATCTTTTTTTTTTTTTGGCCATACCGTGTGGCATACAGAATATTAGTTCCCTCACCAGGGATCGAACCCATGCCCCCTGCAGTGGAAGCGTGGATTCTTAATCACTGGACCACCAGGGAAGTCCTGGACAGCCGGCTGTTGTCAAGGATGAGGCAACTTTCGGAAGCCTTGGAGCAGCTCATGGCGCCAGCACCCTGGGCTGCACTCAAGTTCCAAAGGGGCCCCAGGGGGCTGGGCAGCCTGTGACCTCTCCCCACCCTGAGGGTCAGGGGAAGTCGGAGCTGGGGCCTCTTCCTTCCAAAGTGGCAGGCCGTCCACTGAGACCTCCAACACCTCTCCCAGGCTCTACACCTTCTCCCCCTCTTAAATGACAGTTCCCGTGAGAGCCGGGGGCACTGTCCTGTCTCCCCGTCTCTTTCCAATGCCTACTGCCTCAGTTTCTCCACCATTTCCAGGCACCTGAAGCCAGTGGCTCCATGGGGTGGGCATATCCTGGCTTGTCCGTGGGACACCCAGAAAGTTCCCTCATCTGCCCAGTGAGGCCCAGCAGGACCCACTTCTAGGTGCAAACATAATCCAAATACCAGCTCTCCACAAACTAAATTCTGCAGCTCTTTTTGGGAGAGACAACACAAGAATTGCACCTGCCGGGTCCCCCATCCCACCTTGCGGAACTAATCTCTCCTTCTTACTGCAGAACTTCGCACAAAAGGTAAACCGAAGGACAATGTTCTCTCAGGACAAAGGCAGCCTTGCTGGTTGTAGGAGAGAAAGTCCCCAGACATTCAGGTAAAGAGAAAGAAGAGATTCAACCATAGTGATTCTGCACCCAGATATCAGCGTCTTGGTGCCCATTGTTTTTTGTCTAAGTGTCCAAAGCTGGACCTTACCCTCTGGAGGGGCTGCCAAGGCTTCAAGGGAAGGTCACACTCAGCATCCCCAGCATCCCCGGGAAGGGGGAGCACCCACTTCCCAGAAGGAGAGTCCAGAGCGGGGAGGGGAGGGCCGCAAGGTTGGCTGGGTGGGAGCGCTGAGCCCGCTGATGGGTGCGGTGGGGGACGGGGGGACGGATGGTTGGGAAGTGCTTACCTTGGGCAGCCAGGTTGCAGGGGAGCACAAGGAGCATGGGGAGCAGCTGGAGCCCCAGGAGCCCAGCCATGTTCACTGCAGTGGGGGAAGAGCAGGGCCCCGCTCAAAGGGCTGTCGAGACTTCCTGTCTGCAGCACCTAACTGCGTGCCACCACCTCACAGACAGCCACTTCCAGGGGCAGTCGGGGCAGGATGGAGCAGGAGGTAGGCAGGGGGACTGCACACAGTGACTGTAGGTTGGGCACTCCAGGAGGGCTTCCTGGAGGCGGTGCCATGAGTGAGGGGAGGCGCTGTGGGTGAGGCTGGGAGGGGTGGCCCTCATCCCCCCTTCTAAACTGCTGAGTGTCTCCAGGTAGACCCATGGTCCTGGTCCTCTGACCCTGCTTCACAACAGGGAGAGGAGAAAGGAGGGTGAGGGAGGGGAAGGCCCAGGAGAAAGATAAGGGGGTCCCCCCGTGGGGACCTGATTTATGCCCAGAAACTTGGAGTATTATGTCAGTCACACCCACAGCGTGGAGGCTTGCTGTGGCTGTAGGGACGGGGCCAGGGCGTGTGCTCAAGGCTACGGCTGCCCTGGTGGCTTGCGATTCTGCTTCCTGTGGGTGCAGGGGCTGGAGGCATCTCAGCTGGACTAGCATCCTATGTTGGTGCGCCAGGCCCTGGTGATCAGCCCCCAGGGCAGAGGGAGACCCATGCCTGGCCCCTGACCCCGAGGACACGGAGTCAGACTCTAGGCAACCAGGAGGTCATTCCTCTGTGGGCCACGGGCCAGATGGCCAAGCCTCAAGTGTTGGGCCCAAAGCCACATGTGCATGTACACAGGTGTGTGCACATGGCTCACATGTGGTCTGAAAGCCTTAAGCTGTTTCTTCCCTGGAAGCCCCCTCCACTGGCCAGATGCTCCTGTCTGTTGATGGCTCAGGGTCCTGAGTGGGGTTTGGGGGTGGGGGCAGATTAAGTCTGCTAGGCTGACCCACAGACGCTCCTTGCACGAGGGGTATCTATTTCGGGGGCAGAATCTTGCCAAAGGCCCCTAGGAACCTAGCAAGTTGTTTGCAGGAGGTGATGAAAGCATAGGGCTTGGCAAAACAAGACCCTTCCTAATCTCATTCTGCCTTTGTTTATCACCAACACTCACCGGGCGCCCGTACGTGCCAGTGACTGCCAAGAGCAGAGGGCAAAATGGACAAGAGGCCTGTGGCCCGGAGCTGACCTCCAGGGATGGAGAAGCAGACCTGCAGCAGGACACAGAGCCTGTGTCAGGAGAGGTGGCCAAACCTCAAGGGGCCATAGGAGTAAAGGACTGAGGAGGTGAGGGAGGGTCACGTGGTGTCTGGGAACAGTGTTCCAAGCAGAAGGATCAGCAGGTGCATGATCCCTGAGGCCAGAAAGTGCCTGGTGTGTCTGCGGGTCTGCACGAGGGCCAGTGTGGCTGCAGAGAGGCAGAGGGAATCAGGGGGAAGGGCTTCTAGGGCATTGCAAGGACTCAGAACTAAACTTCCTTTAGAGAAATCCTTGAAAATACAGACAAGCAACAAGTAGAAAATGAAAATTAGTCAGAGACCCAGATGCAGTATTTCCTTCTAGGTTTCCTGCCTTGGGTGTGCAGGGGCTGAATGACTTACATGAGCCCTTCCCACCATAATACCAATGTTAAAATAACCTTTGAATTACTTCAAATGCATCAACACTTTTTGTCTGTTTCAGGCAAAATGGAACAGATTTCATGGCCCCCAAAGCATGGCGGTCCCAGGTGCTGTACACACTGTGTCCCATGGGCTTGGCCCTGTGGTGGCACAAACCCAGTATTTCTCGTGTGAACGTTACTTTAACCTGAGAGATGCAAATGCAGACCTGGACTCTGGGTGCCAGCAAACTGCTCTGGGGTCATCCTTCTCCTGTGAGGCCACAGTCGTCAGGCACCACGCAGGGTCTCCAGTTTTGAATTCTTCATGGTGAGTGAAGACTCCCAGATGTCTGGTCTTTTGGATGCCTTGGAACTTTTTAGTTTTTAAGACTCGAAGCAGCTTGTTTGAGATTTTTATTTTCTCCACTTAAAAATGTGTTTCTCAGCTCATTTGACGATTTGCTATTTGGTTTAGTTTATTCATCTTGCGGGTTAGCAATACGGATGTTTTGCAAAGCACTGAATGCAGTACTTCTAGAAAAATCTTCTTTTATCACCTTATATGTACCTTTTAAGAATACACTAAACGCACCACCAAACCAGTTCTACAACAAATACTAAGGGAACCTCTGTAGGCGGAAAATAAAAAGCCACAACTAGAAACAAGAAAATTATGAAACGGGAAAGCTCACCAGTGAAGGCAAACACACAGTAAAGATAGCAAATCATCCACACACAAATATGATATCAAAACCAGTAATCATGAGAGGAGGAGAGTACAAATGCAGGATATTTGAAATGCATTTGAAATTAAGAGATCAGCAACTTAAAACAATCATGCATATGTATAGACTGCTGTATCAAAACCTCATAGTACCAACAAACCAAAAATCTATAATAGATATACACACAAAAAAGAAAAAGGAATTCAAACACAACACTAAAGACAGTCATCAAATCATAAAAGAAGAGAACAAAAGAGGAAAGGAAGAAAAAAGACCTACCCCACCACCCCCTGCCAAAAAAAAGAACACACTCAGTGGAGTTACACAGTTTTGATCATGAAGACATCTGGCATAAATGGGTTGGGGACCTAGAAGAGCCAGCAGGTGGGGCAGATGCGGGGGAGGGGAGCCCCAGGGCTAGGGGAGACCAGGGGGCTGGACACAGGTCCCCAGCAGCCACCTGTCCTGCTTCCCTTCCAGAGGGGCTGCTCTACCCCCTGGTGGTGGAGGAGGGGCCCACGTGCCATCTCAGGCCCCTGATCCCCGCATCCTGGTGCCACAACTGCTGGCAGGAGGGTCCCCAAAACTTGTTCTTGTTCATAGTCCAAAGACAGGAGGGTGTCCACGATCAACACAGGACCCCAGACTGGGGTGTCTCCGAGGTGACAGCAGCATGGCCCTCCTGCCCCAGGGAGGAGCCCAGGCCAAGAGGCCTGGATGGGGCAGAGGAGGGGGAGGGTCCTGCTGGGTCAAGTGCTTTGGAACTTGAAACTTTTGCACTTTTGGCCACAGGAGCTGCTGAAGAGCCCTCCTTGGCTTGCCTGTCAGGGTGAGGCCAGGACGCTGCCAGACTTCCTAGTCCTCTGCCTGGTCCTCCCCTCACTTTCCCCCTGTGTAGTGCAGAGTGTGGTGCACAGAACTCCCCACTCTGGCTCAGAGCCTCCTTATCTGGGGAGAGAGGGAGGGAAGGATGAGAGCCGTCGGCAGACACCTGTGCCTACAGGCACACCTGAGGACACACCAACTGCCCACACATCGTAGGTCTCCTGGAAGGAGCAGGGAGTCCAGCTCCCCCCATGCCATCCTCCAGGGTGTCCTGGGGACAGTGGGGACCCGGCGGCCTGGCTGGGAGTGGGGCATCTGTGTTCTGGGCCTGGAACTGGCATAGTGGGCTGGGGTCCTCTGGGGGAGGGGCACCAGCGCTCTGCCACCTTGCACGCTCCCCACTCTCCCACTAGCCCCGGTGGGTACAAGGCCATGGGGCCGAGTGTCCGTGCTGAGTCTCAGAAGACCCCATCCAAGACCCCCTGCTTGGCCCACAGACCAGGCACAGGGGCCCATACCTGCTGGAGCCTGGAGAACTTTGGGGAGCCGGACCTTCTGCACCAGGCCAGCAAGCAGACCAGCAGGACGGAGAGGGCGACCAGGGCGAGGATGGGGAGGACCACCTGGACCTGGCTCTTGTCTTCGGGGTCAGGCTTGAGACTGGGGAGCAGCATCTCCGGGCCTGTGGGGAGTAGGCGGGACCGCCACCCTTTGTTCACTGGTGCAGGAGCCACTGCCTGCCTTGAGGGCACCCTCGAGGGGGACATCACCTCCAGCCAGGACACCCAGAGGTGGGAGAGTGGCAGGGAGATGGGGTGCATGGGATGGGCAGGGTGCCAGGCACAGAGGGTGCGGGTGTCTGATGGGGGGAGACCCAAGGGGGCTTCCTTGAAGCTCCCCTCCTGTAGCCCAGGATGAAGATAGAAACACCTACCCCGGGAAGGTGTGAAGAGTGTGTCTTGGGGCTCTGCCAAAGAGAGATTCCAGATAGGTTGGTGGGGACCTGCCCAGGGCCAGCCCTTATGCAGCCCCTCCACCCCAGGTATCAGATGAGCTCTGGATACAGGAGTCCATGAGGGCCTCACTGGCTTCCCCTCCCAGGGCCCGGCTAGGCTGGGGGTGCCGTTCTCAACCCCTCCCACTGTACCTGGTCGGGGGCAAAGCTGAACCCCTGCTCCCTGTCCCCAGAGCTCGGGGTGACCACGACTGCATTACAACCAGGTGTGGGGGGGTGAGAGTGAGGGGTGGTGACTTGGGGAGTTTTGCAGCAAAGGAAGGGGGGGGGGTGGTGGGAGGTTTTTAGGGAGGGAAGGGACCAGCTCCCTGTGCAGGCAAACAGGGGATGGTGCCCAGGGCATGCGTGCACGGGCTGCCCTGGGGAGAAGCTCGGAGGGGGCACAGATGTGGGGTGGATGGAGCCAATGGAAGCCCTCTTTAGACCCCACCCCCGTAGCTCTGGGCACCTCAGGTGGGCAGGAATTGCTCCTCCCTGGTTGCTGCCCCTCCCAAACAGGAAAGCACCTGGGGGTCAAGGCGCTCCTGCCCTCACCTGAGACGTTCAGGGTGGTGGTTTTGAAGTTTCTCTGGAGCCCCACAAGACTCCACTTGTACTGCCCGGCCTGGGTGTCCTGGGCTTTTTCAATCACCAGATGCGCCTCGCCCCCTTGAACCCAGAGCTGCCATCCACCCTGGCGGAAGTTTCCTGGGGCCTTTACACTGAAGACGAGCTGCCAGCTCTCCCCATGGTAGGTTTGCAGGGAGATGTTGATGTGGGAGAAGAGGTTGGAGATGTTGCAGGCCATCATGGCTGGCTTGCCCCTGAACACAGAAACCGCGTCCTCGGTGCAGCTGGGGCTGTCCCAGCCTGTGTGGGGATACAGTCCAACATGTGGGTCACGGCTGGGCCTCAGGACATCCACTGATTGCCCTCTCTGGGGTCACTGACACTACCTGGGGCCTGGGCCCTCCTGGCCTGACCTAGGTCTCTCCTTCCACCCCTGTCTCACCCCCGGGGGGGCCCCCCTAGCAGAGTGGGACCACGAAGTTTACCTCTACTCTGAGCACTCCCAGAGGTGGCCAAGAGCAGGAGGGCGCAGAGCATGCTGGGCGCGGGAAGGGGAGATGCCGAGGTCAACATGGCCGGCAGGACGGAGAGCAGGCCTCAGGGGTCCCTCGTCTTCCTTAGTGGTTTTTGGGACACTCCCTGGAGGAAGGAAAGCCGATGAGTCAGAGGCCCCCTGGCCTCCTCCAGAAGCCAGTGGGAGCGGCCACAGCCTGGCCAGGGCGGGTGGGGGTCCCCAAGCTCCTCCCTGACCGCTGTGCCTCGACCCTTCTCTGTACCTTTATGATGTGTGCAGTGGGGCCAGTGTCAGACAGATGAGAAACATGGACGAGACAGGAAACAAGTCCCTGGGAGACAACCCCATTTACATCGCAGGGGTTATCCTTCAATTTTATATAAAACATACAAAACTGCCTGAGCCGTGTGTCCTGTAGAGACGGGTCGTGACACACAGAATCTCGCGTAGCCGCTTGAACCTGACACCAACCTAAGACCACCCTGGAAGCCCCCAGCCCCTCTCCCGCTCTTGCATTCCACAGCTGGGCATTTGGGGACATTTGGCCCACTTGCCAGATTTATTAACAAAAAGAGTCTTCCTGTGGAACTCGTGAGTTCTGATCAGGAAAACTGAACTTTCACTTCCTCTGAAACAAGTGCCCATCTCAGGCTTCAGCCTCCAGTAAAAGTGACATTTATCCTGATTAGTTTAAGCTATTTAAACTATTGACCCTTTGATTAAAATAATAATAATAATAATAATAATAATAAATAATAGACTTTTTGGTTTTGTGTTTGAGCAGTTTTAGGCTTACACAAAAATTGGGCAGGAAGTGCAGACAATTCCCACACCCTCCATTACTGGCATCTACAGTCAGTGGGGCATTCATTACATCTGATGAGCCTATAGTGCTTTGTTCTCACTGACTGAAGTCTACGCTTTACATCAGGGTTCACTCTCGGTGTTGGACATTTAATGGGTTTGGACAAATGTATAATCACATGCATCCACCATTAGGTAACAAACAGAGTAGTTTCACTGCCCTAAACATCCTCTGTGCTCCATCTATTCATCCCTCCTTCCCCCCAGCTCTTGGCAACCACTGATCTTTTTACTGTGTCCATAGTTTTGCCTTTCCCAGAACGTCATAGAGTTGGGACCCTTCCGTTTTGAATTCAGCCTTTCTGAGTTTTTTTCCACTTTGGGGGGAATTGGGCAGAAGGGCCAGGAGCAAAGAGAACTGTGAACGCAATCGCTTCCAGGAGCTTGGGGCCGTCGGTGAACAGGCTCGGTCCTGACCTCAGGAGGCTCTGGGCCGAGCAAGGAGAATGACATTGGGAGGGACAATCTCGGTCGTCCCCCCCCACTGTGGCCACATCGCACCCTCATTCCAAGCACTGCATGTGTGGAAACTCGTCAAATCCATGGGACTTTGACCAGGTGGGGCCTGTGGTCCTCCCTGTTGTCCCATCTCCCCATTCTGCCCCAACCCCCTCTGGGTTCCTGCCTCAGAGCCGAGCTGACAGCTGACTGCCTGTAGTCTTGCCCCCTCTACCTGCCTCGCCCCTGGGACTCCTGTTGGGCTAGTGGTCTTTGGACCAGCAGGTCCTGGCCAGTGTACTGGTGGCCTTGGGAGCTCCTGGTGGGAGTGGGACAGGGTGCACGGCCCTGCTGATCTGGGGGCCTCGGAGCAGCAGGAGAGGGAGGCCCACTCTACCCTGGAAGGAAAATGGCTACATCCAGCTTTTGAAAGAAACATCTAATTTGAGTCGGGAAGGGTTTCGAGAACGTAAAATGCAAACCAACCCATGCTCTCCTGTCCTCCTCCTGAATGGCTGGGTCTGCAGGGGCTCTGGGTTGGCGGCCACACTCCTGGGGAGGGCAGGGGTGGACCCTAGCATGGGTGTGCCCATGGGCCCAGGGCTGGTCCCAGACGGCTCACCCTCCAGGGGGATGGACCAGGCAGAGCAGACAGACAGATGGCCAGGCTGATGGATGGGTGGTGCTTTCTTTCTCACTCAATCCACATGGGATTCTGGAGTCCCGGGGTGGGGTGTGTACAGGGTATGGTGTACCAGTGACAACGCATCCCCCGCCCTTAGGTGTCTTGGTGCTCTGGTCTCTAGTAGATGGTGCTGACCCTGGGTGCATCCTGGATGAGACCCCATGGCAAACCCAGAATGGACTCTACGTGGTATGTGCCTATTCTCTTAAGAACAGGGACCCTGAATCTCCCTGAGGTTTGATTAATCGCTGTGCTGCATGTGCCCAGGCATCTTATGACAGTGCTAGCAGCAGTGTTCCTAAACTTCATAAATCAGAGGCAATTGCTATACCCTGGATGCCAGTTTTCCATCTATGCATGGATACCTGTTTAATCTAAGAGCACACATGGCCCAGAGCTGCGTTACTATGATTCCTGGTGTGTGTCTTCCCACCACTGGCCCAGCTCATTCATTCATTCACTCCCAATAATCAGCGCCCATGAGCCCACCTCCCACATCAGGCTCTGGCTGACCTTGCCCCTAACCTGCACCCACCAGGCAGCCCCGCCGGCCCCACCGCTGCCTCCCCCCACCAACCCTCCACATCACTCCTTTGCTTTTGTATGCATTGTTTTGCGCCTCTGCATTCCTAAAAAATAGAGAAGCTTTATTTTAGCTGTTTTTAATAGTATGATAGGCTACTGGCCAGTTTCCGCTGGGGAGCCTCCTTTTGCCATCCTTCCAGGCTTAGCCGGCGGACCCGGCTGCCAGGAGGCAGTGGCAGGTCCTGAGGCAGCGGAGGTGTAGGCCACCCTGGAAGCTGAGTTGCCAGGCCCCACCAGGTGTGGTCCCTTCCAGTGGCTCTGAGCTGCGTGGGGCCGGGGTCGGGTTCCAGAGTGGTCAGTGGGCCAGAGTCTGAACTCGTGTGACCGGTGCTGCTGTTTCCCAGCTTCCTTTGTTTGATTTTCTAAACTTGTTTCTATTCCTAATTCACTGTCAGAAGGACAGCCTTCTTTTCTCATATATGTACCATATCTGTAGCTGAGGAAGAAAGAAGCACTGAAAGATGTCAACTGAGAGACACGTATTCTTGTGCACACGTGTGCACACACACGCGAGTAATTTTACATATGTGGAATCATATTAGACGAGCTTTATCAGAGATGCCCACTGCCCATCCTCTCTCCTTTCTCCCTTCATACTGTATGTAGTGGGGTGAATGGTGACCCCCAAAACACATGTCCATCCAGAACCTGTGAAGGTGGCCTGACTTGGAAATAGGGCCTTTGCAGCTATAATTAAAGATGAGGTCGGGGACTACACGGGGCAGACCGGCTCATCCTGCTTTTGGCCCTTTGGGTTTCTGCATTGCCACTGCCTTTGCAAGCCCTTTGCCCATTTTCCTGGGATTGTCTGTCTTCTCCTTACAGGTTTGTAAGACTTTCACGCCTTACAGAAACAAACCACCATCCATGGCAAGTGCCTCCCCAACATCATTTCTCCCCTGATTGTTTCTGGAATAAAGACTCCACATGTTTATGTCATCCTGTCTGTCTTTTCCTTGAAAGTTTCAAGATTTTGTTTTAAAGTGGTTTTTGTTTGTTTAAAGTATCCTCTTAAAAAGGCCTCCCAGGACTTCCCTGGTGGCACAGTGGTTAAGAATCCACCTGCCAATGCAGGGGACACAGGTTTGAGCCCTGGTCTGGGAAGACCCCATACGCTGCGGAGCAACTAAGCCCGTGTGCCACAAGTACTGAGCCCGTGCTCTAGAGCCTGTGCTCCGCAACAAGAGAAGCCACCACGATGAGAAGCCCGCGCACCGCAACGAAGAGTAGCCCCCGCTCGCTGCAACTAGTGAAAGCCCGCGCAAGCAGCAGTGAAGACCCAACGCAGCCAAAAATAAAATAAATAAATTTAAAAGAAAATAAAAATAAAAAGGCCTCCCAGACCGTTGAGAATCCGTCATGGCCAAATTTTGTCTATTTTTATGTTCAAATATTAAATCCATCTCAAGGTCCTTTTGCAAGTGGCATGTGACAGGGTCTAATTTTGCTTCCTTCCAGGAGGGCAAGTGGTGCCCGAGGCACTGAAGAGTGAAGCACCCTGTCCCCTCTGGCCGAGGGACCCCCACCAAGCGGGGCCACTCAGAGCCTGCCAAGCCATGCGGTCCAAGCCGCTGTTGTCCATCATGTGTTTTCACCCCTGGGATGGCAGGCTCTCTCTACCGCTCTGTTTATCTTTCCTTGGAAGCTTGTCTTCCATGAGAACATTAACATAATTTTAATCAATTTTTTTTTTTAGAACCAAGTTTTTGATGATTGAGTGGAGAGGGGCCGTTGTCCCGATCCTGCCCGAACCTGCTCAGCATAACACAAAAGAGGCTGAGATTTCACAGTTGGACACAATCCAGTGGCTACCTTTCTGATTTCACTGCTAGTCAGCAATTGCCAGGATGGGTATAAATAGCTCATCACCATTACATGTTGCTGAGAGCCTTATGTGACAGAAGGTTCTAGAAAGAGGTTTTGCAACTTTCTGTGCTGGGGCTTTTCCTGGCACCTCAGATAAGATCTGCTCAGTCCTTTTCCTGAGTATTTTTGCAAAACAAGTTTTCTTAAATTGGAATACACAGAACGGTGCCGAGCAACACATGGGGCCCAAAGGCATCCTTGCTGGTGGTACACAGTGACTCCTGGCCCCCTGGCCAGAGCCCTCAGGGCTACCTGGAGGGAGACCCCTGCACAGGTGTGTCCTACCCCGAGCCTGGCTGAGCAGACAGGAAACTCATCTTGTGTGGTCATCTCTGGCCACTGGCCCTCCCTAGAGGAAGCCTTGGGCAGGACCCCCAGCATTTCCAGTCTCCTCAAGGTCTCCCCCCCCAACTCCTGCCACTCTGCTGCCTCCACCGACCTCAGAACAGTCTTTGGTCCCCACACTTCCCCGGCCATCCAACGTGGGTCTGTGTGCCCCATCGACGGGGAGGCAGGCCAAGTCTCCCCAGGCTGGAGATGCGGGAGGACATGCTCCCAGGGAGGCCCGCCTGCTGACCCCCAAGGCTGGAGCGGGCAGGTGTCCTCAGGGCCACGTGAAGGATTCACCCCCAGGGGACCAAAACATGAACGCCACCTAAGCCCATGCTCTGGGAGCCTGGCCCTTCAGCGGCATGCGTGGTGGAGCCCCCTGCTGGTGGCCTGGCGTATCCACCGAATGCCCAGTGCACGGACTTGACACCTGGAGTCCTCTGAACGCGAATTTATTTCTACCACGTTCCTTCTGTGCAACCTCGAGACTTAGCAGGCGTCTTCTTTCTCGGAGGGAGATACCCAGGGGTCTGTAGTATCCAGAAGGAAACCCTCCCCCTCAAAACCTTTCCTCATCACATGTTTTCCTGACTCTTGTCCGGCGTTTATCCTTCCTATAAATTTAAGAGTCGTGTTTCAAGTTCCAAGTACACTTTCTGGGATGTTGATTGAGAATAAATGAATGGGTGGGTTAGTTCACAATCCTGGACCGTGCAGGGCCTCACCAGCCTGGAGAAACCACCTCCTCTTCAGAGGCTTCCTTGATCCTACTCCCACTCCCTGTGAGGCCCAGCCCTCCACATGCAAGCAAGCACACAGGGCACACACACACACACACACACACAGTGCTGGGCGGAGGGCCCCTCAGGGCCTCCCACTTGCTCTGCATACAGTAGGTGCTCAATCCCTGCAGACCTGCTCAGCCTCCCCTGCAGGGCCATTCCCATGAAGGCTGCAGTCAGTCCCCCATGATGGGCCCTGGGCAGGGGCCTCAGCTGAGCTAGGAGGGTAAAGGTCAGCCTTGGTTCACACCTGGATCAGGTGACATGGAGAGGGGGTGACCTCAACAAAAGTGTGTTCACGTAACAGAGGCTGACCTGCCTGGCTGGACTTTGGGAGGGAGCATGTGTGTTGACAAGTAAAAGGAAAGCAAAAGGAAGCAGCAGGCTGAGGTCCAGAGGTTGGCTGGGAGGACAGCCAGGGACCTCCAGCAATGAGGACGGGGCCCTCTGAGAGAGGTGTGCGGGGGTTCCCCGAGCCTGAGTCAGGTCTGCCAGGCCACCCTTTGCCCTCAGTATTGGTATGTCCTATTTCACCTGCCTGCCAGGGAAACACCCTAGTGAGGCCAGCCCACCAGTCTCCCGATCCCGCCAGCCTCCCGCCCCAACCTCTGTGGTTTTCACCACACTATATACCCCAGTATCCTAACAATTATTTTGTTTATTTTTTTATACGTCTTCATTGGTGTATAATTGCTTCACAATGCTGTGCTAGTTTCTGTTGTACAACAAAGTGAATCAGCCATAAGCATACATATATCCCCATATCCCCTCCCCCTTGAGCCTCCCTCCCACCCTCCCTATCTCACCCCTCTAGGTCATCAAAAAGCACCGAGCCGATATCCCTGTGCTATGCTGCTACTTCCCACTAGCTAACTATTTTACATTTGGTAGTGTATATATGTCGATGCCACTCTCTCTTCACCCCAGCTTCCCCTTTCCCCACCCCCCGTGTCTTCAAGTCCATTCTCTATGTCTGTGTCTATGTTCCTGCCCTGCCACTAGCTTCATCAGTACCATTTTTTTTTACACTGACTCATTTTTTTAAACATTAGTATTTATTGTAGCCTCACCTTAAGAAACACCCATCTGTAGTCATTAGATGTGCTATTTATAGGTATGTTGTCACACACAATGAAATGACCAGAAGACTATTAAACCAGGAAGTGTCACAGACCTCCTACCACCACCTGGTGTCCTCCTGAGGGGGTATGACCTGTGTAAAGGTGACCCCTGGCCATCCTCTGTCATGTTGTCAGAGGGAAGCCAGAGGCTGCTGAAGGTGTGGGCTCCCAGACAGGCCCTGGTTGGGACTCCAGGCTCCTTTTCCCACTGCCCAAAGCCTCCAGTCTCCTCTGAGCCTTCCTCAGGCCATGGGGGGGCTCTGCCCTCACACACAGGAACCTCTCAGTCAAACTTCATGTGCTCCCTGAGGTTCTCCTCACCAGGAAATCCCCTGCATGGTTCCAGAATCCAGATAAGAGACACCTGGGTCGCACCCATCTCTGCCCCCAAACCACAGCCACCTTGGGCCTGGCTCCTCACCATCAGAGGATACAGCCTAAGAGCTGGGAAGACCTCCAGCTCGGGGCAGATCCCCAAAACTGTGGACAAGTCTTAACTCAACTGAACAAAATCTATAAAATGGAGACACAAACTTCCACCTTATAGAGCACAGAAGGGCTGTCTGCAAAGAGCTATACTGGAGATGGAGGAGCTGGACTGGGGATGGAGGGAGATCCCCATGTCCTCAGGAACATTCTGCTGCCCTGATCTGTCTGGGGCTCCACTGCTGTCTTATTTTTAAACCTAGGTATATTCTATGCAACATTTGCGACATACTTGTATTTCAAAGTGATTCATTATCTGAAATTCAGATGGGTTTTTAAGTTTGGCAGCTCCACTACTCTGCTTGAGTCTCCCCTCTTTTCTCCAATGCTGCAAAGGACAGAAAAATGGGAGAGAGGGAGGCCAGGGCACAACAGGGAAAGTGAGGGGTGAGAAGGCAGAGGCTCAGGTGTGGTACAGGAAGATTGCATGCATGGGGCAAGGACTGGAGGGGCCCCAAGACTTCTGGGATTGGGAAAACCAAGGCAACAAGTCAGATTTCTCTCAAATCATGGACACAGGTGCTGGCATGTGCGCATATCAAGATGGGGCAACACAGCTGGGATTTGTGCAGTCACTTGGGAGCTGTTCACATTTGGGAGTCAGTGAAACACCTTGGGAAGTGCATGCCATTGCCAGCACCTTGTCCTGCCACAGGATCTTGGGGAAACAGAGGCAGCAGGTTTGTGGAATTAAGGGTGTCGGCTGGCCAGGTGCACAGGGGTCCTTGGTCAGTGGGGATCTCCATTCCCACAGCACCTGAGAGCAGCTGGAACAGCTTTCCCGCCTGCCGCAGAGGCTCCGGTAACACCCACTTGTATGTACTTGGATGTTTACGTGGGAAGGTGAGCACAACGCTGCCCCGGCCGGCTTTTCACCAACACTGTGGAGGGAGGTGACCAACCACCTCCAGAAGATAGCTGAAAAGGCGCAGAGCCCCAATTCCTGGCTCAGAGGGAGGAAATGCCCCAGTCCAGGGCGCCACTGCCCATGTCTTGTCCCTGCTGCTGTGGCCTGGAGGGAATCCCCACTGGGCATGAAAGTCCTCCAGGCCTAGGGGCCGAGCCTGAAAACCCTTGCCGCCTCAGCCTCAGCACGTGTCTTCCCTTCTGCCTTTCTACCTGGCTGCTTCTCACTCTCGTTCACAAGGTACTTCCTGGGGACTTCCCTGGTGGTCCAGTGGGTAAGACTCTGCGCTCCCACTGCAGGGGGCCCGGGTTCTATCTCTGGTTGGGGAACTAGATCCCACATGCATGCCGCAACTAAGGATCCCGCATGCCGCAACTAAAGACACAGTGTGAGCCAAAAATAAATAATAAACAAATAAATATTTTAAATAAACAAACAAATAAATACATTTGGATATCCCATAAGACTTTATAAAATAATAACAAAAAAAACCCACAAGGCACTTCCTCTGAGAACTCTCCTCTCCCTGCACCTGCTGGTCGTACCCTCCTGGGACCTCGGCACCTCCCCACCACCTTCACTATCACTATCACTATGTCCCTGGGGATGAAGGCCTCCCAGGGGCTCTGGCACCACAGGCATGTAAAGTGGTTTTCCAACTGCAGATCATTAACCAGTAGTGGGTGGTGAATTGAATTTAGTGATTGCTGCTGCAGTTAAACCAAAAATGAAAGGGCAGCGTGGAAAGGGGCAGTTGAGCACCCACACCACCTTAGGGGAAGTCTCTGGGGGGTTTCATTCTGTTTTTACGAGTGTTTGTGAGTGAATGAGCTGAGTGCCTATGAGTGTGAGAGTCCACGAGTGTGCGTGTGCACCCCTGGGAGTGCACACAAGTGTGAATGTGTGCACGAAAGTGAGCGTGTGTGCGCGAGTGGGAGAGCCGCCGTGCTGGCCCTGGACGTGAATGCGTTTCGCCACAGACGTGGTCGGGGGCAGGAGGGCCTCTGTCCGGATGGGTGGACGCCTGGGAGCCCGAGATGCCACCTCTCTGCCCTTCCAAGAGCCGAGCCTGGGGACGCCCTGCAGAGACGCAGTTTCCCACCTCGACGCGAAGTCCCTGTCCCCTCCCTCGGCATGCAACCTGCGCCCCTGGTCGCTGGCTCGCGGACCCCGGCCCGGCGCTCTGGGCGCATCCCTGTGGCAAGAGGCGGCCAGCGTTGAGTGAGGGTAGGGAGCTCCGCGCCACGCCGTCTCCATCCCAGCGCGTACCTGAGTGCACCAAGCTGTCCGACACCCGGAGCCCCGCCCCCGCCCCTCTGGGCCTCCCCTCCCGGCCCGCGAGCCCCTCACCTGAGTCCAGGGTCCCGATGCGCCCGGCTCATCCACGCCCGCAGCTGCAGCTCCTCTGTGCGCTGTGGGCCGGTTAAAACTGAGCGATCCCGGGGCGGAGCCAGGCGAGGAGGAGGCGGGAAGGAGGATCCAGGATCCGCTTGAGGTTGGGCACCCAGGTCCTATATTCAGGAAGGAAACCCAAGTAACGGGAAGTCACTCGAGTTTCAGGAACTGCCCTGAGTTCACGGGAAAAGTTGATGATTTTCTTGGTAGTGATTTCCTACACTGCATTAGATGATCATTCTAAAGAAAACAGCAGGTGGTTGTTTTCCTGGAGAGCCAATCCCTGGAGTTCTCCATCCTCAAGCTTCCTCAGAACAGATGCTTCTTTGGGGAGCTGGGTGGGTTCACTGCCCTTCGTGGATCAGGGGACCTGCCAGTCCCCTCCTGTGTGCACCACCCACACACACAGGCTCGCACCCAAGGGGCAGAGCACTGCCTATTGAGACTCCTCAGAGCCTGATTCCAACTTGTCAGAAATGCAAGTTGGGTCCACTTGGGAGTAGGACTGGGGGTGCAGACAGGGATAAGGAGCCATAATAAATAGGAGCAGGGGTACAGAGTTAAAAGGTTAAACTGCACTGTATTAGCCCTTGAGCAGAAGGGGCTCCTCCTCCCAGCTCCCTCCCCACGGAGGGTCATACCCAGGGTGGGCATGGAGACACATCGTGGGCAGACGAAGGTGACCTAGGGGCATACCTGTGTGAGATCGTTCCCAGAGGGTGGAGGCCGATAGGTGCTGACCTTGGAGAAACATTGGAAGCTAGGGGTTCATTACAGGGGTTTGTATGTTTCTCATGTACAGATGGTTTTGGTGCTTATTATAAAAATCACTAAGATAAAAGTTTCTCTTTGAGACTCTGAAAGTGGGGAATAAGGGGAATATGTGAGCGTTACACGGGTGGGGAAGGGCGGAGGTGTTTGAGTCATTCTTTGTTCACTCTAGGCTCCGTTTTTCAAATTGCTGGAGGGAAGCAGGTGTTGTGGACTTGAATCCAGAGTCCTTGGTCCATGTCCAGCTTCGCCAGCTTTCGGGGGCTCGTCAGCAAGGCCCAGCTTTACTGCAGACCAGGAGGCAGCTGCTGACCCTTCGTCCACTCGTTGTCACTCCCCACTGACCAACCTGCTTAAACTCGCCAAGCTTCATCTTCCTTGTGACAGAGGGGCAGGTGTACAGATGCAGCTGCAGGCAGTCTGTGTCCTGTGAACTTACACCTGGGGCAGTGGATTCATGAGTCAATGGCTATGAGAAATAAGGGGGCGTGTGCAGGGCTGTGTCAGGGGATGGGGGGCAGGAGAAGGGGTTTGTCTCCATCCAGAGTGGGACGTCCCTCATCAGACCTGAGCTTCCAAAAGCCCCCGGAAGGCAGGAGTGAGGTGGAGGCAGCGAGTCTGGAGGTGCTTGCAGTGGTTCCATGGGGGTGGGGAAGGCTCGGAGGTGTATGGAGAAGGGAGAGCCCACAGATATTGGTGGTTTGGAGGTGGGGTGAGGGAGCCTGGAAGTCCCCAGTGCCAGCTGGGTGGCACGTGGACTGTCCCCTTCCACTAGAACCCAAGGTGACCTGCTGGCAGGGTGCAGTAAGGGACAAAGACGTGTTTCTAGGCCACCAGGGGAGAGGTCCCACAGGCTGTGGACCCATGGTTGGGAAAGTCCTTGTCAGGCAGGCAGTGAGAGGTGCCGGGGTAGGTGATGCCCCACTTTCATGAAAAGAGAGGACGATGCAGAACTGAGTTCTGGGGGACCCTTGAATTTTGTGGGTGGAAGAGGAGAGGCCCAGACTGGACAGGACAGAACATACCATCTGTCCCACAGGTGGAGCATCTCAGCCTTCAAGGAGGTCAGAGGGCAAAAGGGCCACCTCTTCAGTTGGACTTGGGCCTGAAGGTTGACCAGCAACCCGGCATCTGAGCTAGGCAGAACAGGACAAAGTCCTGGCTGGACGTGCCAAAGGAGTAACCTTTGTCTTGTGGGCAGATAAACCTCAAAGCCAGTCGTCCTCATGGGAAGGTGGCACCAAGGTCAGTGTGAAATTCAGCCCCCCCACAGAGGGGCGCCGAGATTGGGGTCCCCAGCCCCATCCCGCGGGCCAACGAGGCACTAGAGAAAGGTCTCACAAATAACCTGGCCTGGGGACCAAAGTGCCACATGCCATCCCCTTGCCCATCATGCCCACCTGGGCTGGAAGGAGCGTCTGATCCCTAAAGCCACCTCCCAAATCAGTCCTTCCTTCCCCTCCCATCCAGCCCTGCCTAGGGTCTCTCAGCTCAACGGGGGGTCCTGGGCAGGGGCTGTTCGAGCAGGAGAGGAGAAGGGTCCTACACACTGAGGGGCCTTGAGCATCAGCTGAGGGGTTAGAGTCTCGTCCCTACGAAGTGAGACCCACTGGGACTTTGATGAACATGGGTGTCCTGATAAAGCATGGGTGTCCTGATAGAGCATTTACACTTTTGAAATGAAACTAGTTTGTTTGTATTGAAAGTAAACCAGTCATATGTCATAAGAAGAGAAGCTAAAACAAACTGTGCTGTATCTCGCTGGGACTCCTGTTTACTTCCCAGAGGTAACGCTTGTGGACACTTCCTCATATAACTTTCTAGAAGTTTTCTGTGTCTGTACAAACACAGAATGCTTGTCCAAGGTGTGCATCTTTCATGTTTTTAGACAATCCTGGGACCCCGTCTTTGGAGGGCACTGGGCTCCCTCATGGTCTTCCCTTCTCTTCTCTCAGAAGTTTCACACTAGAATCTCAGCCTTTGCTGAGAGGTGGAGTTTCATTTTCCCTCGGTTCTAGGAATTTGTAGATTTCAGTTCTGATTTCCTATCTAACTAAAAAAAACAGTTCAGCAGCATGTTCTTCATATTCCAGAAGTGCTGTGATGTTTATCTTTTTGTTGCCAATTTGTAACTTCGTTCTAACTTCTGTCCTCATTCTCTGGGCTCCCTCACTTTGACACCTTGCCATTTTGTGCCTCGGTTGAGACACACACACACACACGCGCACACACACACACACACGCACACACACACACGCACGTCAATTGTTGTAAATGCCTCGGGGTCCTTGAGACATCCTTGTATCCTCTGTGGTCCCTCCCGTCAAGGTGATCCGTGGGGTAGTACAGATCTTTTATATACTTGCCGAATTTTATTAGCTTGAGCTGATTTGTCAATGATTGGGAGAGGTGGGTTGGAATTGCTCAGATGATGGGGAATCATCCATTTCTCCCTGTAGTTCTAGCAATCTTTTATCATATATTTGAAAGCTATTTTATTAGATGTAAAAATATTTAAATTGCTGTATCTTCTTGGTAAGTTGAGCCTTTGTCATCAGATAGTGACCCTTTTCACCCTAATCATCCAATTTATTTTAGTCTCTTTTGTTTGATATCAGTACAGCAACACCAACTGTCTTTGGTTAAAATATTCCTGATAGATCATTTTCCAGATTTTACTTTCAGCTATTGTGTGTCCACATGCTAGGTGCGTCTCTTGTAAGCAGAAACTATCTAGACTTTTATCCAACCTGACAATCTCTGGTAGTTGAGTCCACTTTCCATGCATCAGGATCATTGTGGACCAGCCAACACCCATCCTACGCTGACACGTGTACATTTCAATTCTCTCCTTCTGGATGAGCAGCTTCCCCGAGGCATGTGGCCACCTTCATGCCACACCTGTCTGCTGGTGTCTCGGACGGTCGGCTCTCCTGTGTCAGGGCAGGTGTCTGAGTGCAGACCCTCCGCGGGCTCATGGGCCTGAGAGTGTGTTTAAACACACCTTTGTGTTTGGATGCCTTGGGGCTGGGTGCACAGCCCCAGAATCCTGGCTTCTCGTTTCCTCGATACTTTGAAAGCCCTGGTCCAGTATCATCTTATTTCCAGAGCAGCTGAGGAAGAATTGAATGGTTCTCGTTTCTTTATGCATCACCCTTTTGGGGAGGTAAACTTTCCCTCTTGTGTTTGGTTAGGGAAGGGGAGTATTTTTCTTACTCCTCTCCCTGGTGCCTGTGGCCCCTTTCAAACCGAGATCTTTCCCTTTTTAAAAAAAAATATTTATTTATTTTGGCCGTGCTGGGTCTTAGTAGTGGCATGCGGACACTTATTGCGGCACGCGGACTCTTAGTTGCGGCATGCATGCGGGATCTAGTTCTCCGACCAGGGATTGAGCCCGGCACCCCTGCATTGGGAGCTCAGAGTCTTACCCGCTGGACCACTGGGGAAGTCCCACTTTATTTTTTTTTTAACTCCAAGAAATGCACTTCCTTCCTCTTCATTTTCAGTGCTCTCCCTGGGGCTCCCGCCATCCAGATGTCAGCACGCATGTCACAGCCATTTCACTCCCAGGTCCAGGAGGTTTTCAGCCAAGCTCTTCCAACCTGTGATCTCACCCCTCAGTGGCACCCATGCGCCGTTTATCCCAGCGCTCGTGTGCTTTAATTCTGCTCTTTGTTTTGTTTCAGCTAAGATTTTTGCTTAGTTCTTTGTTCTTGTTGTTTATTCTTGTTCTTCTAACTTAATCTAATTCTATCTGTTTTAGATTTTTTTTTTTAGCCGAGCCACACGGCTTGCAGGATCTCAGTTCCTGGACCAGGGATTGAACCCACGGCCACACACGGCAGTGAAAGCGCCGAATCCTAACCACTAGACCACCAGGGAACTCCCGTGTTTTAGAAATTTTTGAAGTTTTAATATTTAAGACTAATTTAAAATTCTTGACCCATTAATATTTCTCTTTCTGATGGAGTCACAAGCAATATGATGTTTTCTTTCTGAAATGGCTGTGTTCCTCAAACATCTGGTTATTTTGTCCCAAGCTGACCCACCCTTCAACGCTCTTGGGATTTTATTGTATTTATAGCTTCATTTTAGAAAGAATCACATTTTTAATATTAATCCTTCCTCACCAAGACCCAGCTATGCCTTTCCATTTATCCGAAAGCTCGTTTATTTTCTTCAGAATATTATAACATTTTATTTATAGACGTGCTTCTCATCCTTTATTAAGTTGGGTGCTTTGTTGCTGCTTCAGGGAATGTGAAGTAGCCCCGCCTCTGCCCCCACACGTGAGTTGGGTGACACCATCCTTAAGGTCTTGCTCCTGCAGTGGCCTCCCCAGAATGAGGGGGAAGGGGGCTCCGAGGGTCTGGATGGGCCACACTGCGCCCACAGCTCCTCCCAGGGTTCCTGCTGCTTCCAGGCCTCCCAGGCCCTGGCGGATCATCAACAGCTGATTGGATGCTCTCCTCTCCTCTCTGGGGACGAGCCAGGCCAGTGCACCTTGATGTCACCTTGCTGATATGGCACCAGGAACGGAGACACAGTGGCCGCAGTAGCAGAAGGGCAGCTCTGCCTGGAAGGGGAAGGGCAGGCTCTCCTGTGCGCCGCCTCCGTTAGGTGACATTAGAGCACTGTCTCCCCCTTATCAGGACAACGTGTTCATTGTAGAACATTTACAAAACGTAGGTAAACAGAACATAAATCTCCTGGGATGGCATTCCTAGAGGGAACCCTCTGGTGTGCTCATGAGTGTAGTGGTTTAATGCACTCGCTGCATGGCACAGTGAGGGGGTTGGTGGCCCCATCCCTCTGTGGGCCCTGACTGAGGCCACCTCCCACCCCCTTTCCTCCGATAAACGCCCATCCTGCTACTGCCCCCCATATCCCCTCGGGCTTGCTGGCTTTGGCCTCCTTCTGGTCCCCAAACAGCAAGTCCCCCCTTGTTCCAGTGCCTCTGAGCTCAGAGTAGGTGTCCTGCCCCCGGTGGGGCCCAGCTGGACGTTTTCCTGGGAGGAAAAGTCATGTGTAAGTGTGACGAGCTCCCTGGCACCACCCCTGGTGTGTGGCAGACAAGTCAGGCGCAGGATCAGTGGACACAGGAGGTAGGTCCCGAGCCAACTTGGCCCTTCGTGGGGGCTGGCCTGGAACCGGGCTACTCTGGGCCCTGGGGATGCACCCGTGGGCCCTGACAGCGTGCCGGGCGACCTGCAGTGTCCAGACCTGCTCTCCACAGAATCCTCACCTGCAAGGTGGTGGGCATCCCCACACGGGGTTTTTTTTTGGGGCAGAATAAATCCATTTTTATGTCCTCAATATTTATTGGTTTGTTTAAACTACTCTGTTTTAACGATGTAGATTCTTTCCCAAATCAGCCCTTGTTTATTCAGCAAATATTTGCAGAGGGCTGAGGGCGAGCCAGTGCCAAGAGGGGTGAGTCTTGTGCCACAATTCCGGGAAGTCCCAGGACCAGCAAGCACGGGAGGGACAGTGCGAAGTTTACAAAACATGTAAATGCTAGAGCCCTTCAAAGCAGCTTTCCTTCATCCCACTGAGCATGAGCGTGGCCCACACAGCCTGCCTCCCTGCTCCCCCCCGCCCCGGCCCCAGTCACCCCAAGTGTTCCCCGGAGATGGTGGTGGAGGAGCTGCCACATCCACACACCGTCCTCTCCCTTCAGCTGTCTGCCTCCATTCCCAGAATTACCCGAGAATCAGGACGCTTCCCTGGGAAGACTGTAACCCCAAGTCAACTAGAGGGCAGGGCAGGGCCCTGGGATGCGGCTCCTTCTCATCCTGGGAGACGCCCTCCCTCCGCAGGAGTTTCCGAGAGGCATCTCGGAAAGAGCGGTTCCAACAAAGGGAGACTCCTCAGCTGTTCCTGGGGGGCGGGAGCTGGGAAAGACCTTCTTCAGGGGCTGCTTGAAAATGGTCATCAAAGGGGAGGGCCCCTGGGGTGTGTTGTGTGGGAGAGGGGCCACCGGGCGTTCCCCTGGAGGTGCTGTTGACCTGGAGGTGCTGGTGCTTCTGGGACCACCTGAGGGTCTGGGGAGAAGCAGAGGATCTTGTTGGGGATGCTCCTGTGACATCAGCTACATCAGCTGCAGGCTCCATACACAGTCCCTGTGCATGGCAGCGTCCGGTGTGGATTGAGGGGCTGTGGTGAAGCCAGGGCACGTCTGACGGTAGTGTCTGGGCATCAGCAGAACCTGGTGACAAGATCCCCAACTGTGCAGACAGTATCGTCCCAATATCCTTTTGAATACATATAAACATATAGACTTCCAGAAAAGCTAGAAGGACATAAAATGTCGTCAGGAATTAAGTTTGAGTAGGGGAACTACAGGTTTTTACAGTTTCTTCTACTTTTTTTTTTTCCTCCAAAATTTCTCCAATGGACATGTGCTTAAATAATCAGAGAAAACTGTGTTCCTTAAGAATAAACCACGATTTTTATTAGATTAAAGAGAGAGAGATTGACTGGGGGAGAAGGGACAGTAGGGTGACCCCCCAGGTCTATTTTGGGCCCTCCCCAAGGCCCCCGGGGCAGTGGGTGGAAGGGGTAGGGACAAGCTGAAATGCCCATGGGCTCTAAGTGCAAAACCATGGGTCCTTAGAAGGCCATCGCCTCTCCCCTCCGACCCACACCCAGCCTTTCCCAGGGGAGGGTCTGTGGGGCCCTGGCCACCACCACGCTGCCCCTCCTGGGTGGAGTGTCAGCTCAAGGCCATCCAGGGAAGGGCAGGGGCTCCCAGGGACTCCTGGATGGTCACCATGGCTGAGGGGCCTCCCCTGAGTGGCTCAGCTGAGGGGTTGCAGCCTAGATAGGCTCAGCCCTGCACACAAAAGAGGAGCAAAGAGTGTCTTGCTCACCGTCCAATTCTGCAGAGATCGACCCACTGCAGCCGCTCACCCACAGTGCGCTCTGTGCTCAGACAGGAATTAGAGATGGTAACAGACGTTCTGCACTCCGGACAAGCAGCCCCTTAGATAGTTAGATGCATGTCTCAGGAAGAATTTTAATGACCCCAGCTGCGTGCATCTTCCCACACATAGAAAAGCACTGTAATCATTAACTTGCGATGTCTGTTCTTTGTGACAAGCAGTACAGTAATCTTTACCAAGATGGATGCTTGACCACCCGAACTCCCGGCCGAAAGTCCCATAGGAGGTAGCCTCCCCCACCTCTTGGGAGGGGTTCGCTCACTCCACCTGCAGCTCTCTCATTGTGTGTGATTTTGTTTCAGTCGACAGCCCCCTCCCTTCAGAGGCTCATTCAGCTTTGTGCAGGGGTTGGACGTCTAGAGGGTCCTTCCACCTTCCTGGCCTGAGAAGATTGGCCCTCAGCTCCAGGACTCTTCAGGAGCAAAGAGGCCCCTCCTGGCCCCCCTACCCCTAGGCAGTTCTTTCTTCCTCCACATCCTCATTTGACCTCTGACCTCCCCTCCTGGCCAGAGGCATCCTGGCCCAGGGCTAGACCAAACAGGCCCGAGGCCACCAGGTCTGAGACTGACAGGGGATCAAAGTCCAGTACGGGGCGGGGGTGGGGGGGGGGGGTGGGGGGGGGCGGTGTCCACACAAGGCCAAGTGAGGGGAGGGCTGTGAGCAGGAGACTAATCGCAGGTGGTCAGAGACCCCTGAGCCAGCCCTGGGGACAGGTCTGGGTGCCCGGGCCTCAGCTGGTCAGCACAAACCTGTCCTGGTCCCCACGTTTTGGAATGTGCCAAAGCCGGCCCAAAGGGGAGGCCCAGAGATGGAGGGCAGAGCTGAGACAACTGCTCGCCTGGCAGAAGACACTGCTCAGCCTTCATAGAAACCCCAGGGGACTCTCCACGCTGGGGCTGGGCTACCTGGGGTGGGGGGGGAAGGGGGAGAGCCATGCACGTTTCCTTCTGCGAGGGGTCAGTGAATGAGGGCGTTTTGTCTCCATGAGCTCCCTGCTCTTCCAGGGGGACGAATGCCTGCCATTCTGTATTCAGTAGGTGAATGCTGCGGAACAGCCACAGGTGGGTGCCCCTGGGGCAGAGGAAAGAATAATGTTTGCAGCGCCTAACTCCCCCAGCCGCCTCCCCCCTTTGGAGGTAGGCTGCTCGGCAAAGGAGATGAGTGTGCTTTCTGGAAAATTCTGAGCCCCGCCTGCTTCATAAAACACGCAATGTGTTCACAGAACTCAGTGCGCTGCCGTTTGGCACAAAATCTCAGGACTTGACAGGTGGCGTGTGAGCGGAGGCCCCATGCTCCCTCCCTCCATCCCTTTCCCAAATGGAGTGTCTGTGACTCAGTGTCCATTTTGCTGTTGGATTTTCAGTGGCTCAGCTGATAAAGGGTTTGAAAAAAGATTCAGAGACTAAAGGAATGTGGGGATTGTTTGCTACTAAAGGAGCGGATTCACCTGGAACTGAGGAAGTGGCCTTGAATCTGGAATCCCTCATCACTCCTGTGCATCCCTAGCTTGCGCTCTGGGCGGGGAGGTGGGGGGCGGAGGGGCACTGAGTGGGAGGTTGTCCGGTCTCAGAAGCCAGGCTGGTGACTGGACAGAGGCCTTGACAGAACGGCCAGCCCACGGAGCAGCCCAGCCTTCTGCGTCTGTGTGCCTATGACGGCTGGCGTGCTGGAGAGGCGAGAAGTCTGGGAGGCGGACGAGAAGATCCATCAGGGTCGGGGTGGTGGTGAGTTGAGTTCCTATTCCCACTTTTCCAGGAATTGTCATGATTGTTCCATGTTTCCTTGTAGAGCTGAGCCTTAGTGGCGTCTGCACAGATGGGCTGAGTCAGCCAGACAGCTGCTTCCTGCTTGCTGCCCCTCTGTCCTGCAGTCTCACCAGGCTGCCCTGAACTGTGCCCGCTTTTCTGGGAATTGGGGCTGGTCTGACAGGCTGTCCGTGGCCTCACCCCTAAAATCTGAAGGAGCTGGAAACGTGGGCACCTGCTCTGCTTAAGGATGCAGGTGCTGGGTGCCCAGGCTGCAAGCCCAGATGGGGACCAAGCTCATCTGGGGAGGTACCTACTACCCAGGCAGACCTTCTGGGCAGCTGCCATCTGGGAAGGGGGGTCCCATTCCACACTTGGCCCCTTGTTGGCAGGTCCGAGTCAGCCTGCCTGGGGGACCTGGCCCGGGGGCCTGCTGACACTGAGGGAGGCTGGTGCACAGGAGCTGCCTCTGTGAATACATGCACCCAGCCAGGTCCCCCCTTGGCTGAGGGTACCCTCTGTCTTGGAAGAGGTGTCTACCCGGGGGACCTCCTGGTGATGACCTGGGGTGGGGGCTCTGTGGAAACAGGGGCATCCACAAGTGCCCCTGCCCCTGCCCAGGAAGCCTCTGCAGGGAGCCTGCACCACATGGTCCCCTTGGGGCCCAGGTGGCCAGAGGCACCTCCAACTGGTGACAGGGCCGACTTTTAGAACCACACCGGGGCTCGCCTGCCTTGGATGCAGGTGTTGCCATCACTTCTGCAGGGCAGCTCATGAAGGGTTGGGAGCGCCCTAGGTTACTTTGCCCCGTGTCTCCTTCCAACTCAGATCTACACTTTGTTCTCATAACAGTTGTCGACATAAAGGGCATTAATCTTTTTTTTTCCTTCTTTTATTTAATCTTTACCCAGACAGCTTTGAGGCCCTGCAGATCGACTTGACCTTGGAGCCCAGTGTGGGTGGGGGGGCTGGAGCCCATCACGCCAGGGGAGGTAGCCCTGCAGCACTCGGTGCTGTCCTGCTGGGTTCACCGTGCACTTCTGTTAGCCCGCTTGCCCCGTGATGGTGGCTGCTGCCCTCGGGCTCGGCTTGACCCATAGCCAGGTGATGGAGACTCTCGGGAGAAATACTTCTCCCCCCGCCACCCCCCAAAACACCGACTTCTCGGCCTGCACTGCTTCTCGCCAGCTGCTCCTGACTTGCCCCCGGCACGGGTCACACAACCCTTCAGGGAAGCCCTGGTCACCTCAGCCCCAAGCCATCTTCCCCATGATCTCTGTTGGCCTCATGGGCCCCAGACCATCTGCTCGGGTCACACTGGGGACCACGGAGGGGGGGACTTTTATTCTTTTTAAAATGGGGTTTGAACCAGAGATTAAGCCATCGAAGTAGGCAGATGGTGGAAGGAACATGACTGTTTTCTGTTATCACGTTCTTCTGGGTCCTTTCCAACTTTACGGAAATAAAAGCAAAGAGAAATCTGTTTTTTTACACAAAGGCAGCACATCAGTCTGAGTTTGGAGCTCGGCCTTTCTTACCAGCTCTCCTGGAGACCTCCCTGCCTGGGGCTGCACAGGGCCTGCTGGGCCACGATTACGCATGGTCCACGTTGCACGTGGGCTTTGGGTTTACTTCTGACCTTGAGTGATCTTGTGATGGATGCCCTGGTTCATTGCTTCCCTAAGCGGGCTGCCGACTGCCTCTGCTCTGCGTGTGCTGTGGTGGGGGTGGCTTTGTCCATCACCCCTGAATTGGCTGCACCAGGTCCCACTCTTGCTGGCAGGGAGAGGGCCCTTGTGGCCCTGAGAATGGCTGCTTTCTGCCTTGGTCCCTGAGCTGTGGCCTTCCCTCTCTGCGCTCTTGCCTCCTCAGGCTCTGTGCTCTAATATCACCCAGGGCCATGCCAAGTTCTGGACAGTCTGCCCCCCTGTGCCAGCCCGAAGCTGCTTGTCCCCAGAGAGCCTCCTTGGCAGGATGTCAAACAGCCACATGGGTCATTTCTACGAGCAGAGCCCCACAAGGTTAGTCTTCTGGATGCAGCTCCACATGGCAGAGCTGCCCAGCCGGCCCCTGGTGTCCGAGATCTCTGCCGTAGACACCACTGGACTGAACTTCCCAGACCCTTTGCATCGAGGCGGGACCCAAAGATACCCGTTGACCTGAAATAATAAAATTCAGTGCCATTCCTAAAAGAATTTTTCATGAGATTAGAAAAACTGGTTCTAAAATTCATATGAAATAGGAGTGTCAGGAGTGGCCAAACCATCTTTGAAGAAAAATCAGGGTCTTACCTGCTGACCTTAGGGTCCACATGGCTCTTCTGGCTTCCCCGCCCCCCAAGCCTAGGCTCCGATTGTGGGGGCAGGGTCACCTCCGGAGCAAAGAAGCCAAGAAGCAGGTGGCCAGAGGTCTGGGTCCTCAGGGAACATGGCCAGCCCAGACCAGAGCCAGGAGGGGTGTGCGTTCTGGGTAAAGCTCTCTGACCTTCCACATCTCGGGTGGGTGTGTGAGGGAGGTAGTGTGGGTGTTGGGGTGTGTGCGTGCGTGCATGCGAGTGTGAGGCGGTGAGTGAGTGTGAATGTGGGGGTGAGGCATGGCAGTCCCAAGCTGGGGGCTCTGAACCAGACGTGATGGATGAAATATCCTAAAGGCACAGTGAAGGTGCAGGTGAGCTTGCCCCCTAGCGGAGGGCTGAGCAAATTGACCCCCAGAGGGCGGCGGTGACAGCCGGCCACACTGCCCTCGGACCCTCGGACGCTTATTCAGAACTTGCTGCAGAGCAGAGGAGGGGAAGCCTAAGCCAATGGCGGGATGCGGCCCCAAGGAGGCAGGTGGCCAGCCCAGCAGGAAGCGCCAGTCCTGCCCACCTGCCCTGGAGAACAAACACACACAAGCCCTCAGGGCAGCACTAGTGAGTGTACGGTGCAAACCCCCATGCCCCCTTGCACACGCACACTGCACACAGCCTCACATCTGTGTATACACACGTGTGCACTCACAAACGTGGGCTCACACGCCTGGTGTGAATGACCCTGTCTCCAGCCTGTGCACACCTGGGACACCTAGTCACATGGCGGCTTTGGCTCCGCAGGTCTGGGCGGCTGGGATGCTGTGCGCTGCTCACCAGCTGCTGCTGATCCTGGACCACCGGGAGCGAGCTGTGCCCACCTCACACACCTGGTGGCCATGGAAATGTCAGAGATTTGTTTCAGGTGGGTCCAAGCTGGCTCCGCCGGCATCCAATGGCCGGCCTGCCCAGTGGTGAAACCTTCCCCTGTGGCTGGAGACCGGAGGGAGAGGGGTTCCTGGCTTCAAGGGCTGGTCAGTGGGCAGAGTTCTCTGTCTCCCAGGACACACAGCCAGGGTAGGTCACAGTACAGCACTGGGAGAATCAAGGCCCGTGATGCCTAAAGGTCTTTTACGTGTTTTTCTTTCGTTAGAGCCGATGCCTTCTGACTTTCTGATTGGTGTTTCCTTCGAGGGACCTCATGTTATCCTGTCCCCACTGTAGAAAGGGGGGTTTCGGTTTCTATTTCAGTTCTGGGGCCTGGTGGTTGGAGCGATGGAAGATACTAGAGTCTGAGGCCATACAAAATGTACCTGGAGCTGGAGGGGCGGGCCCCCAACTGCTGGCCAGGGATCCTCGGGCTGGCTGCTGCCACCGTCCTGCCCTGGCCATCACCTTGTAACATTTCATCAGCTCTCTCTCCTCCTCAAACTCACCCACCCCCACATCTGATGCACATTTCTAAAGGTATCTATTCATTGTAGGTTAGCAAACCAACGTTTCTCTTTTTTAAAGAAGAAAAGACCATATTGGTCAATTTAGAGCTACTGTACAAGTGAAATAAATGTAAATTTTCTTCCCTATGCTTATTCAGAAACCCAGCCCTCAGCTGGAATTGAAGAGTCAATAATAAAACAGGCGGGACCTTCCACCCAAAGCGTTTTCACTCCCCATGATCCTCCATGAATCACTGACAGAGATACAGAAGGAGAGTCCACAGGGACCTCAGCACAAAGGCTGGGCTTCACGCCTGTGACACGGACTGGATGTGGGTGTCCCCCCAAATCCACTTGTGAAATCCTGACCCCCACTGTGACTGTGCTAGGAGGTGGGGCCTTTGGGAGGTCAGGAGGTGGAACCTCATGAAAGGGATTCGTGTCCACATAAAAGTGATGGGAGAGCTCCCTCTGCCTTTCACCATGTGAGGACACAGTGAAAAGGCACCTGGCTATGAACCAGGAAGACGGCCCTCACCAGATACTGAATCTGCTGGCACCCTGATCTTGGACTTCCAGGCTCCAGACTGTGAAAAATAAGTATCTGTTGTTTATAAGCCGCCCAGTCTGGGGTGCTCTGTTGTAGCAGGCCAGGCTGACTAAGACACTCCAAGTGAACAAAAAAAACAATCCAGTTTTTAAAAATACCAAAGGGATCGTACATGTTCATTATGGAAAATTTGGCAAATTCAAAGCATTGTGCACAAAGACATAAGACACTCAGATTCCCAGCATCTAGAGGTAGGGTTTCCGTTCATTCATTAAGTTGCAAAACAGTCTTGAGCATAGCTGTGTGCCAAGTTCTATCCATGATTTTGCGGTTTTCTTTCTGGACTTTCCCTGCCAGGTCATTATTTTCAGACATTCCTTTGTACGGTTTCCTTAGGAGTCTGGAAAGTACACCTGGCCCCCGGGGCCAGGGCGGGGTAGGGGGGTGGGGGGGTGGGCGTGTTGAACCTGCAGGTCGCTGGGTCATCCACACAGGTGTGGAAGGGTTTCCGGAGGAAGGGAGGTGCTAGGATGAGGGTCTTCTTTGGGATCACAGTGAAAAGTCAAGGTCACGGGGCAGAAATGTGGAGGTTGGCAGCCTATTGCAAAAGCAGCAGGTTCCTCCTCCTTCCTGAAACATAAGTGCCCAGAATCAGGGGAGCAACAAGCCCAGCCCCTTTGCCCTTTCAACCTCAGCGGCTTGGAAGCCAGGCCTGGGGCATCAATGGCTTTAATTAGTGGGTGATTCCATTACCTCCTCCACCACATTCCTGGCCCTCCTGGTTTCCTGATGCTTGGGAAACGTGCTTCCTTTGCTGACTTGCATGCAGCTTAGATTTGGAGACCACATGCATGGTTTAATAGCATCTCTCTTAGTGGTTTTCCTAATTATAAAACGGTTGCAAGTGGGGAAACATCTTCTAAGACCCATCAGTCCTGTGCCCCCAAGCCACTGATGTAAAGGACTTTTAAACTTCTTCTATTACCGGGAGAACAGTGTCGACTTAAAAAAAATGCACAATGTGAGAGTTGTGAGTTAAGTTTTATTTGGGGCAAAATGAGGACGGCAGCCCAGGAGAGAGCATTTCGGATAGCTCTGAGAAACTGCTCCAAAGAAGCAGGGGGGAAGGTCAGTATATATGTGATTTTGGTGAAGGGGGAGTACATGCAATCAAGCACATATTTTTTTACAGAAGGTTTCTGCTAGTCTCGTGCGGGTTACTGCTAGTCACGAGGAGCAGATGTCACCATGAAGGATTTTAGTGCTTTTCTAGATACAAAGAGATACAAGAATTGGGCTCATAAATTCAGGTCCTGAAAATATCTAACTATCTGAAGACCTGTTCTGCCAGTTTTTCCCAGAGCACAGAGTGCCTCATTTCTGCTCTCCACCTGAACTCCCTTCAGGGGGTGTTGAAAGTCAGCAGCTGCAGCAGCACATGATTTAATCCTCGTAGAGGTAGACGGCAAGTGCCAATGGAAAATGCCAATTTGTAGTTGACAACTGTATTTATTTATTTATTATTACTTTTAAAATTTTATTTAATTAATTAATTTATTTGGTTGCGTTGGGTCTTCGTTGCTGCACGCGGGCTTTCTCTAGTTGCATGGAGCGGGGGCTACTCTTTGTTGCGGTGTGCGGGCTTCTCATTGCAGTGGTTTCTCTTGTTGCGGAGCTCGGGCTTTAGGCGTGCGGGCTTCAGTAGTTGTAGCACGTGGGCTCAGTAGTTGTGGCTTGTGGGCTCTAGAGCACAGGCTCAGTAGTTGTGGCGCACAGGCTTAGCTGCTCCGCAACGTGTGGGGTCTTCCTGGACCAGGGATCAAACCCGTGTCCCCTGCATTGGCAGGCGAATTCTTAACCACTGCACCACCGGGGAAGTCCTGACAACCACATTTAAATTGACACAGATTTCCTGTGTCGTCTGGGGCTGAGGATGTGAGCGCATTTTAGCCCAAATGTCTTGAGGGTCCAACACCTAGAATCCTGCTTTTTGAATGGGAGCAGAATTTGCAGCTTTAACCAAGGGCTGTGCATGGGTTGTCTGACATAAGGTGTGTCGTTTCCTCCCTAGGCAGGCCCCATCCCACCACAGGGACAGCATGTCACTCTGCCCTATTACTTGGTGTGTTCAAAAAGCATAGATGTTAAGAGATGGTGTTTTAGGCCAAAATGACCCTGGAATCAAGCCCTTTCATCGTGATGCATGCTGTCCAAGCACGGGCCCTTCTTGAGCCCTCTCCCCAGTTCCCTCAGGGCGAGAGTGTGGTTTTCAGAACAAGATGCCCAGGGTGTGAACCAGTCAACACCAGGCCCTGAACAGGCTGCAGAGAAGGTTCTGTGTGTGAGGGTGACCTTTGGCCCAGGATGCAGGGCCCTGGATTTTGACACGGCACCTCATGCTTCTCTAGTTCTCAGGAGGCCTGACCCAGCCTGGAGCCCAGCTGAGGGGACACACCTGGCTGTCGGGGCTCTGGGCCCCATCAGCCGGTGTGAACTTGGTTGTCTGAAGCCTCTCAGCACTCGCCTCACACTGTCTTGGGGTTGAACGCCCTGTGTAAGTACACGCATGTCATCCGGGGCCTGGCACAGGGTAAGCCCCAGAAAAGCGTGACTGTCCCTGGAGTTGTGTTACAAAGATCAGCTCCAGGACCCAACTTGGAGTCCCCCCAGCAGCGTCACCTGCTCCCAGAGTCACAGGGAGTGTTTGTGGGAGCCCATGCTGCCAGCCACGGCCTGTTTATTTCAGAGAATCTCAGTTGTCACAGAAAGAAGTAAAACGGTCCTTGAGGACAGGGCCACATCAGTCCTGGCTGGGTGGCCTCAGGCCCCCCACTGCCAGTGGAGCTCAGCACAGTGACATAGCACCCCGCACACCTGCACCCCACTCACAGGCCTTGTTGCAGCAAAAACAGAAATGAGTAAACAGCCTTAGGCACATGCCAGCCAAACAGGCCTGCAAGAGTTAAGCAATCTTGGTTATTCTTTGGCTGTTACTACTAACAAACACTTGTAGCTAGACTTGTCCTTCACAAAGCTAAACAAAACTAATCACTCTCTGATTGCATATGAATTATACTCTGCACCTGGCGTTCTTCTCCCCCTACACTCCCTTATAGGATTCTGCATCTCAAAAGGAGGAAGGTCACTGCGGATAACTTCAGGGACACCAGACCAGGTTGCTGAGCCTCCTGACACCAGCTTTTGGCTGTAAATTTGCAGATGAAAAAAAAAAAAAAAGCAAGACCTTCATTGTTTTGAGCCTTATTACCTACCCGCAGATCATGAGCCCCAGGATGTAAACCTCTCTCTATTCCCAGAAATGGGGGGCACAGTTCTTGAGGTGCTAGCCTGCTATGTTACCCCCTTTGCCAGGCAAAGATTAAAGCCATTTTTCTCATTCCTCCAAAACTCTGTCTCGGTATTTCTTTTCGGCATTAGTACACAGAGAGCCAAGATTTTCAGCATCAGCCTCTGCATAGCCTGGGTTTTCCATCTGCAGGGGGAGCCTGGATGGGTCACCCCCTTGGCCCTTCTCGATGCTTCTCTGTGTCTCTGCCCCACCCAGACTGTGGACATGGGCTGCAGACAGGGTGAGAATGTTACAGTCGTATGTTTTCTTATTTCCACAGTAGTTCTTGTTCATTTTATTTATTTAGATTTTTTTTTAAATGTGGACCATTTTTAAAGTCTTTATTGAATTTGTTACAATATTGCTTCCGTTTTATGTTTTGGTTTTTTGGCCACAAGGCATGTGGGATCTTAGCTCCCCAACCAGGGATCGAACCTGCACCCCCTACACTGGAAGGCGAAGTCTTTAACCACCGGACCGCCAGGGAAGTCCCCAGTTCTTGTTCATTTTAGAAGCCATGGAAAACACAGGCAAGCAGAAAACCCTCCCCAAAGGTGGCGTTGGCCAACATCTGGTTCTCAGTCCTGTAACTTTGTGGTCCCTGCGTTTGGGGCCCAGCCCTCTGTACCCCAAGGTATTAATCAAGTCTTCTATTTACTTCAATTCACCAGAAATGGACTGGGTGGGTGGGGCCTGGGAACCAAGGTACCTGCTCTGAGGGCCCCGGGGACGAGCCCAGTGGCAGGGGAACATGCATGCACCTTAGACACTGCACACCTGCACTTGCACACGCAGACATGTACACAGTGCACACTCACAGCAGGTCTCCAGGGCTGGGGTGGCAGCAGAACTGGACTGGGGGGTGGTTTGGACATGCCCCCAGCCCACCAGATGGGGCTCTGCCGAGAGAGGACTCAGGACCCTGAAGACCCCATGTCAACGTCCTGATTCTACAGATCAGAAAACAGAGGCCAGAGCAGATCGCAGAGTCGGGAGTTCTCTGGAGGTTTTAAAGGACAGGCCCTTAGTTCTGGTTCCGTCGGGAGCTGGGCCGGCATTCATTGGGCTGGGGCTCCTTTTACGAGGCCGTGGTTTGGGGTAGGGACACACCAGTCCACGCAGCCTGAAGTCACCACCAGGGGATGCCATTGGTAAATGGTAAGTTGGTGCCGGAGTCCCAGGCCTGGAAATGGATGCTGCCGCCCCAGGGCTGCTCCCCAGTGTCCCTGCGATCCCCAGGAACGAGGGCCCTGCCGCAGGCCAATGGGGCAGGTCAGGGGCGCCTGGAAGCTCCTAGTTTCCATAATCTTTTCACCACCCAAAGATTTATGGGTGTGATTCAGTCTCACGTTTATGTGCTGGTTTTCTCTAGTTGTGGGTCTTTAAACAAAAGTGCAATGCAGGGCTTCCCTGGTGGCGCAGTGGTTAAGAATCCGCCTGCCAGTGCAGGGAACACGGGTTCGAGCCCTGGTCTGGGAAGATCCCACATGCCGCAGAGCAACTAAGCCCGTGCGCCACAGCTACTGAGCCTGCACTCTAGAGCCTGGGAGCCACAACTACCGAAGCCCGCGTGCCTAGAGCCCGTGCTCCGCAACAAGAGAAGCCACCACAATGAGAAGCCCACGCACCACAACGAAGAGTAGCCCCTGCTCGCTGCAAGTAGAGAAAGCCCGCGCGCAGCAATGAAGACCCAACGCAGCCAAAAATCAATAAGTAAAATAAATTAAAAAAAAAAAAAAAAAGTGCAATGCACAGCAGGGACAGGGGCGCCTGAGAAGGGTCCTTGCACACAAGGGGCTGTCATATCCACACTCCTGCTTCCAGGTGAGGTCCTCATTTGGCAAGGGGTGGGCATGTTCCCCCCACCTTCACTGGAGAAGGGAGGCAGCTCAGAGCCCACTGCCTTGGCAGGAGCCCAGGAGCCCACCCACCTGGAGCTGGAGCTGGGAGCTGGGCCAGTGTGGTAAAGCAGGAGGCATGGCTGTGCTGCCCCCCTGGGGCCGTTTGTGTGCCTGGTGGTGTCCCCTCATGGCATCCCCTCCTGGTATCCCCTCTGAGCGTCCCCTCACGGCTCCCCTCAAGGAGTCCCCTCATGGCTGCCCCCCTTGATATTTTCCTCATGGCATCTCCTCGTGATGTTCCCTCATGGCATCCCCGAATGATGTTTCTTTCCCTCATGGTGTCCCCTCATGACATCCCCTGATGATGTGTCCCTCATGGTGTCTCCTCCTGGCCCCCTCATGATTATCCCCTCATAGTGTCCTTTCTTTGTGTCCCCTCATGATTCCCTCCTGGCATCCCTTCAGGACACCCCCTCATGGCATCCCCCACTGTGTCCAGCAGTGGGATCCATGGTGGTGACGACAGCTGCCCACGTATGTTCGGTGGCTTCTCCAGTGCAGGACTGTCCACGGCCTGTGGATGGGATCCTCATGGAGCGGAAGTTGAGTCAATGTGGCCTGTGCCTGTGTCAAATGTCTGACCCTCCCAGCTCACTCTCTGTACAAGTTTGGTTTTGCTCTGACTTCAACACGAACAGATTAAACTGAAATGAATATGAAAACTGTTTTTAACTGACAAATGTGTTATTCATCGAGAGCCTCAGCCTTTCACTCCGATGACAGACAGTGATGAGCCTGGTCTCCATGAGGGCAGGCCGGCAGTTGCTGAGGCCACATCGCTATGATTTGCCCAGAATTTTTAATCCTCAGCATTTTTCCTCAGTTTCCTTTAATGTGTGTTTTTAAGGAGATGACATTTTTATAGGGTGATGAGAGGGAAAAAAAGAAAATCTACCAGGAGCATCCCAGGTTTACGTCTTTCATGTTTGGTGTATTTAAGCAAAGGGGTCTCTGGCTCACGGGTTCCACATCCATGGGGCCGCCTCTCCATTTCTCACTTGGGGCCAGAGCGGGAGTCTTTGTCCAGATCAGCACCACTCAGCCGAGTCCCTTCTGCCCCCTCACTTGCCATCCCCCACCCAGCCTGCAGTGACCCCACCTGCCTCAGGCACCCACGAGACAAGGGGGTGAACCCACGGCCACCCTCTCCCGACACGTGCAGGTGGCTGTGCTCACCATGAATTTGGAGGGCAGGTGGTCTGAAAACAGAACCCTCTGCAAGAAGAGGCGGCTTTTAGCTGTGAGGTGAGATGGACATTTTGAGGTATCAGGTCTCGGTTGCTAGCCTCCCATGTAAACTTTCTGAAAGAAAAAAACAATATTGCTACATTCCAGGGAAACAAACACAGTAAACCCAGGTGGTCTGTGTGGTCCTGAGATGGGGCTGGGAACCCCAAAGGCTGGAGGAGTGTCAGCCAGATGCAAAGGCATTTTTGAGGGATGCCCTGTGCCCTCAGACCCTGCCCTGGGCCCGACCTGGTCACTGGCTTGGGGTCTGGCCTGTCTGGGGGCAGCATTTCCAGAGGTCTGAGCCTCCGGAGCACCTTGTCAGGCCGTTCCCTGACCTCTCCCCAAGAAACACCAGTGCCCCCCACTCACGGGGCTGCTTAAAGCTGTGTCAAAGACCTTCCCAAGCAGGTCTCTGCTGACTCCACAGGGCAGCCTCTGCCCTTGCTGTTGCTGGTGAAACCCCACCCCGGGGAGGAGGGGGCTCTGCTTCCACCTCCCCCACCCCCTAATTTGGTCCCCAGCTGCCCAGAAACCCACCTTTAAATGGTGTCAGGTTATCTGCTGATGTGTCCGGCTACAGTGGCAAGGACATGCATATGGTGAGGAAACCCCCGTGCCCCTTCAGGCAAAGGGCTCTGTGGTTCCCACACACATTTGCTCCTTTCCTGCTCAGGGACTATTGTCTACACAACCTGCTGGGGCTTCTGGACCAGCCACAGACTCTGGATTCAGAAGGGGAAGCCCTGGCCATGAGGGAAAATAGTGGACTCTGAGCCTCAACCAGGCTTTGGACCTGCCCGGGGCAGATGATAATACCCACCTCACCTAGATCCCAGCCCAGAAGTGCTCAGAACAGTGCTGGCCACAGCTGGATGTCAGTGCCCGGGCCCTCTCTTCCTGCACCTCGCGAAGCCATTCTTCCTACCTAAGAGTAACATGCAGAGACCACACTTTAAAAAAATATATTTTTTAGACAAAAAATTCTAAATATCTACAGAAAAATGAATAGTACAATACATACCAAACATCGACAGCACTCTCTCTCTCTGAGAGTTGTGTTACCGGTGATGTTAATTTTCCTCTTACTTACTTATCTGTTTCCTAAATTTTGGATGATGGATATGCATTATTTTGAAATAAGGAAACAATACTGGAGGTTATTTTTTAAAGGACAGTCTCTCAATGCATGATGACCAGAGCATGAGAAGACGGACTACAGAGGTTCCCGGTCTCACAGAGCTCTGGTGAGAGACGTGACCAGGGCACGTGGATATGCTTCCACACTGCAGTGTCCTGGTCCCCTGGAAGGAGAGAGGCAACAAGAGGTCAGTAGGTGGGCAAAGCAAATAAGACAAGGAGGGGTGGGCTGGAAGGGATGGAAGGCTCTCTGGAAAGTGCCTCGCTTGGCACATCTGACTCTCCTCATTCACCACATTCTCCATTCTCAGGTGTCTTTTATCACCCGTCTCCTTCCTAGAGCGGAAACTCCATCCCATAGAACCCTCCTCCATCTGTTTTCTGTACTGACATATCCCTTGGGCCTGGAACAGTGCGTGGTGCACAGTAGGGCTCATTAAATGTTTAGAGATTGATGGTTTCCAGTACCAATCACAGAACAGTCATCACACAGATGTGAAATGTTGACCCCAGAATTTACTGACATTCTATTCACCCAAAGGTCTGCATGGCACGTGCCTATGTCACAAGGTCATTGGTGTGAGTTAGTGTGAATGTGAATGTGTTCGTGTGTGTTGGATCCAAAGTTCCATAAACCATGCCTGGGATTTTGACTGGATATTCACTTGGTTATCAGACTATCTGGGGGAAGAAGGGGAAACAGACACTGCTCACCATTGCTTCCACTCTTCCAGGAATACTTTCTCTGGGCCAATCTTCTGTCCTTCCCAGGGATTGAAATAGGAAAGGCCCAGACAGGGTCACCCTCAGGCTTCCTAACCATCATTAACCTGGAAGCTATAGACTTTCTTAGCCACCCTGGTCAACTGTGACTGGGGAAGCGGGAGTTGCCAGGATTGATCTGTTCCTGAGAGGGAGAGGAAAGGAGAACCAACAAAGACTTTCTGAAGAAGAGCTCTGGACAACACTGATGCAAAACTCTATGACTTTATTTAGTTAAAAATGACACAAAACAGGAACTAAATAGGCAAACTGCATAAAACTGCCAATATTTGAAACAAGGTCTCTCCCACTGCAGAGTCCCCAGTGCTGATAACTGGGTCCTGTGGAACCCAGAGGCCATTGGGTAAAGGCAAGCACATGTCCCTGTGGTCCCCAAAGTCCAGCGTGTTCCTGGGAGTGTGTCACACCTGAGAAGTCCCTCCCCACAGCCAGGGTGGGGCTGGTGCACAGATCTGCGTGCTGTTCCCCACTTCACACACTGCACGGCAACCACTCACCCAGCACATCCTGAATAGCCTCAAATTCCTAACTCCATGACATTTGACAGAGAACTTCTCTCCCAGTTACAGGTGTTTGGGTCCCTTCCACCTGATGCTGTGGTGGGTCCCATTTCTGTCTCTGGGCCACTCACCATTCTTCCTCCCCAGGCCCAACTCTCCAACCTTTGCTAATTGCTAATTGCTAATAACAACCCTGGCTGCTGTGGAGGGGTCAGTCCTTCCCAGCCTCTGGTGTCCTGGGGAAGCCAGGACAATGGTGACCACTTGGGCCTCAGTTCCTCAGTTCAGGGGCCCTGGGCTGAGCATCTGGAAACGTGGCAGCTCCCCCAGGGCTGAGGCTCCCATGACAGCCAGGCTCTCCCCAGGCCCTCTGGGCCCACTGGTGCTGGGATCCCATCCTTGGGTGGAGGACTGTGGCCTAGAGGCCGAGTCCCCCTCCTCTGCCTCCCTCTTGGTCCAGGGTGAATAAGAGAGGATGGTGAATCCCCTCTTAAGCAGGGCTGAGTCCGCAGGGACCAGCTCTTCATTCTGCCCTGGAGGAGAGGATTCCAGAATGCTGAGCCTCCACCGGTGCAGGTCCTGCTTCTGGGGTGCATCTTGGAGTCTCACCACCCTCACCTCATCAGGCTCCAGCAGCAGTTTCCAACACTGGTCGGGGGTCCTCAGGGCCCATCCTGGCTTCATCTTCCAGAGGTAGATGGCATCATAGCAGCCCACCATAAAGATGACCTGCAGGTCCAGTAACGAGGCCTTGGCCTCAACAGGGTCCGTGGCCCGGGTGGTGCCCAGCTCCAATACCATGGGCTCCCGCCGGGGGCAGGTCCGCTTTGAAAACCTCCTGCCATGGAGGAGAGGGGCTTGGCCAGTGTGAGCAGGTAGGGAGTCCCCCACATCTCCAGGGAAGGCTTTGGGTCCAGTCAGCATCCTCAGCACCCAGGCCCAGGGCTGTGGCATCCTGAGGCTCCAGCTCGGTGGGCACAAAGTGATCGTCCAGGCCCACCTCTTCTGACTCCACAGGGCCTGACGCCAGGGTGCCCGACCCCCAGTCCACAGACCCACCCTGTGCAGGCTGCCCTTGGCCCTGCCCCCAGCTTGGTCCCATCCCCGGGGATGCCCCCTGCTCAGACCCTGCCTCAGTGTGGTCCATCAGCTCAGGGTCCCAATCTTCATCTTCCCAGTCTTCCGGCTCCAGCAACTGTCTAAGGTCCAGAAAGGCAGCCTTGAAGCAAGCGAAGCAGACCCTTAGCTGGCTGCCATGTTGAAGCTGGTACATCCAGGATGTGTAGAGGTAGGACATGCCCTCCGCCTCACACCGCATGCTGACTGGGGGGCACATGGCCACGCCGCCTACAGGACTTGCTGGGATCTTAGGGGGTCTGGCCCACAGGTGGAGGGGCACAGTGAAGTGCTGGGGGGGCAGGGAGGAGGGGGCGTGAGAACGAGGAGGAGAACGGTGCGGATCAGGAGGAGGACAAAGTTGTTTCCTGTGTGGGGATTTGGGGTGGGGGGTGGATGAACTGGGGCCTAATCCAACAGGGACCTGCAGAGGTTGGGAGGGACAAACTTCTGGAATTGTCTTCAGCTGGTGCAAGTGTTCTGTCCTCTGGGAACTGCAAAGGAAAGCAGTGAGGTTAGGGCCCCCCAGCAGGCAGGTGGGAGCAGGTCACGCAGGGACGAGTTGGGTGCAAGGACCTTTGGGGTCAGACCCGGCCCTTTCGCTCTGCCTCTGCTCAGTTTAGCTGATCTGCGGCCAGTGGGCCACACAGCCTCTCCCCCATCCAACTCCCTACCCTCCCACCTCAGGGATCCCCAAACCCAGTCCGCCTTGCCTGATGGAACTGAAGGAAACTGAGGCAACCTGTCACAGCCTGAGGGAACCTGAGAGAACCTGACTGAACCTGACAAAACCTGAGGGAAACTGTCGGAACCTGATGCAAGCTGTCAGAACCTGAGGGAACCTGTCAGAACCTCAATAAATCTCACAGAACATGTCAGAACCTTATGGAACCTGACAGAGCTGTCAGAACCTGACGAAACCTGAGGGAACCTGACAGAACCTGAGAGAATCTGTCAGAACCTGAGGAAGCCTCACAGAACCTGAGAGAACCTGACTAAACCTGACAAAACCTGAGAGAAACTGTCAGAACCTGATAGTAGCTGTCAGAACCTGAGGGAACCTGTCAGAACCTGAACAAATCTGACTGAATCTGACAGAACCTGACTGAATCTGAGAGAAGCTGTCAGAACCTGACTGAACCTGAGGGAACCTGTGAGAATCTGATAGAACCTGAGTGAACCTGCGAGAACTTGATGGAACCTTACTGAACCTGTCAGAAACTGATGGAACCTGATGGAACCTGAGGGAACCTGTCAGAACCTTATGGAACCTGAGAAAGCTGTCAGAACCTGACAGAACCTGAGGGATCCTCACAGAACCTGAGAGAATCTGTCAGAACCAGTCAGAGCCTGACCAAATCTAATAGAATCTGACAGAACCTGACAGAACCTGAAGGAGCCTGACAGAACCACCCCCACCTGAGCTAGCCCATCTGGCCTGAGGCCACGCTGGACCACGGGGGCTCTTCAGCCTCCAAGCCCCACACTCCACCAGCCCGCAGGCCCCAGACCCTCTCCTCAGTCTGAGGGGCTCTCTCCTGGCCTGGTGCCTCCCTCCTGTGGGCACCTGGGGGGAAAGGAAGGGACAGAGCCCGCCTGGGCATATAAAGGGCCATTTCCCATAGTGCTCTGGGCTCAACTGCATATCTCCCATGAGCCTCAGCCCACCAGGAAATGAAACTACTGAGTCATCCCCCTCCCCCGCAGGAGAGCCTGTGCAGCCCCCAGGGGAGGGCATGCCTGTTCCCCCAACCCTGTCCCCAAGGTGATTGTGCCTGTGATATTTGCTCCTCTGAGGGCTGAGAAAACTGTTCCCATCAGTGTTTCATTCTGCAGGTTTCTGAAATTGTGTGGGCAAGCATATCTCTTATGGTCATTATCCCTTCATGGGTCCCTTGGGTGACCTACCTGGTCACGGGTCCTGTCCTTCTGTGGTTAAAATGGATTCCTTCTTTGTATCTCTTGATTAAAGTTTCTTTATGAATTTCAGAAACTGATCGATTGCCAATTATTTACATTTTAAGCACATTTCTGTCTCTTCGGCTTTTCACTTTTAAAATAAAGGCTCTTTATCTACAAATAATAATACAAGTAATAAATAAACGCTGGAGAGAGTGTGGAGAAAATGGAAACCTCCTACATTGTTGGTGGGAATGTAAATTGGTGCAGCAACTATGGAGAAAGCGTGGAGGTTCCTCAAAAAACTAAAAACAGAGTTGCCATATGATCCAGCATATATCCAGAGAAAACTATAATTCAAAAATATACACACACCCCAATGTTCATAGCAGCACTATTCACAATAGCCAAGACATGGAAACAACCTAAATGTCCATTGACAGGTGAATGGATAAAGAAGATGTGGTATATATATATACAATGGATTATTACTTGGCCATAAAAAAGAACAAAATAATGCCATTTGCAGCAACATGGATGCAACTAGAGATTATCACACTAAGCGAAGTCAGAAAGAGAAAGACAAATACCATATGATATCACTTATATGTGGAATCTAAAACACGACACAAATGAACATATCTACGAAACAGAAACAGGTTCACAGACATAGGGAACAGACTTGTGGTTGCCAAGGGGGATGGCGGATGTGGGAGGGAAGGATTGGGAGTTTGGGATTAGCAGATGCAAACTATTATATACACAATTTTTACAAATTGTAAAATTTTTTGTTCTAATTCTGTGAAGAATGCCATTGGTAGTCTGATAGGGATTGCACTGAATCTATAGGTTGCTTTAGGCAGTCTAGTCATTTTCACAATATTGATTCTTCCAATCCAAGAACATGGTATATCTCTCCATCTGTTTGTGTCATCTTCTATTTCTTTCATCAGTATCTTACAGTTGTCTTTTGCCCCTTAGGTAGGTTTATTCCTAGGTATTTTATTCTTTTTGTTGCAATGGTAAATGGGATTGTTTCCTTAATTTCTCTTTCTGATATTTCATTGCTAGTGTATAGGAATGCAAGAGATTTCTGTGCATTAATTTTGTATCCTGCAACTTTACCAAATTCATTGATTAGCACCAGTAGTTTTCTGGTGGCATCTTTAGGATTTTCTATGTATAGTATCATGGCATCTGCAAACGGTGACAGTTTTACTTCTTCTTTTCCAATTTGGATTCCTTTTATTTCTTCTTCTTCTCTGATTGCCATGGCTAGGACTTCCAAAACTATGTTGAATAATAGCGGCAAGAGTGGACATCCTTATCTTGTTCCTGATCTTAGAGGAAATGCTTTCAGTTTTTCACCATTGAGAATGATATTTGCTGTGCGTTTGTCGTATATGGCCTTTATTATGTTGAGGTAGTTTCCCTCTATGCCCACTTTCTGGAGAGTTTTTATCATAAATGGATATTGAATTTTGTCAAAAGCTTTTTCTGCATCTACTGAGATGATCATATGGTTTTTATTCTTCAGTTTGTTAATGTGGTGTATCACATTGATTGCGTATACTGAAAAATCCTTGCCTTGCTGGGATCTCGCTTGATCATGGTGTATGATCCTTTTAATGTGTTGTTGGATTCTGTTTGCTGGTATTTTGTTGAGGATTTTTGCATCTATATTCATCAGAGATATTGGTCTGTACTTCTCTTTTTTTGTGAGGCACTGTTTTTAGAGCAGTTTTGTGTTCACAGCAAAACTGAGGAGAAACTACAGAGAGTTCTTATATTCCCCCTGCCCCACACAGGCACAGCCTCCCTGTCAAACTCTGCACCAGATGGTACATTTGTAACCATCAGTGAACCTATAGTGACACACTAGTATCACTCAATGTCCAGTTTACATTAGGGTTCACTTTTAGTGTTGTTCAATCTATGGATTTGGACAAAAGTTTAATGACATATATCCACCGTTACAATAACATACATGGTAGTTTCACTGCCCTGAAAATCCTCTGCGTTCTCGCTATTCATCTCTCCCTATCCTCATCCCTGACAACCACTGATATTTTTTTCTCCAGTTTTGCCTTTTCCAGAATGCCTTATAGTTGGAATCATACAATATGTAGCCTTCTCAGATTGGCTTCCTTCACTTAGTAATATGCATTTAAGTTTCCTCCATGTATTTTCATGGCTTGATAACTCATTTCTTTTTAGCGCAGAAAATTCCATTGTTGGGATGGACCACAGCTTATTTATCCATTCACTTACTGAAGGACATCTTGGCTGCTTCCAAGTTTTAGCAATTATGAACAAAGCTGCTATAAACATCGTGGGCAGAAAAAAAAAAAATCATGTGCAGGTTTTTGTGTGGACATAAGTTTTCAACTCATTAGGCAAACACCAAGGAGTGCGATTTCTGGATCGCTTGGTAAGAGTATGTTTAGTTTTCTAAGAAACTGCCAAACTGTCTTCCAAAGTGGCTGCACCATTTTGCATTCCCACTAGCAATGATTTAGAGTTCCTGTTGCTCCACATCCTGGGCAGCATTTGGTGTTGTCTTTGTTCTGAATTTTGGCCATTCTGATAGATGTGTAATGGTATCTCATGTTGTTTTAACTTGCAATTCCATAATGACATATGATGTGGAGCATATTTTCACGTGCTTATTTATCATTTGTATACCTTCTTTGGTGAGGTGTCCGTTCAGGTCTTTTGCCTATTTTTAAATCAGGTTGTTTATTTTCTTATTGTTAAGTTTTAAGAATTCTTTGTATATTTTGGATACCAGTTCTTCATCAAATGTGTCTTTTGGAAATATTTTCTCCCAGTCTTTGGTTTGTCTTCTCATTCTCTTGACAGTGTCCTTTGCAGAGCCGAAGTTTTTATTTTTAGTTAAATCCAGCTGATCGATTATCTCTTTGATAAATTGAGACTTTGATGTTACATCTAAAAAGTCATTGCCGGACTTCCCTGGTAGCCCAGTGGTTAAGAATCCGCCTGCCAACACAGAGGAACACGGGTTTGAGCCCTGGTCTGGGAAGATCCCACATGCCATGGAGCAACTAAGCCCACGTGCCACAACTACTGAGCCTGTGCTCTAGAGCCTGTGAGCCACAACTACTGAAGCCCGCACACCTAGAGCCTGTGCTCTGGAACAAAGACAAGCCACTGCAGTGAGAAGCCCGCGCACTGCAATGAAGAGTAGCCCCCACTCACCGCAACTAGAGAAAGCCCATGCGCAGCAATGAAGACCCAACACAGCCATAAATAAATAAATAAATAAATAAATAAGTCATTGCCGTATCCAAAGTCATCTAGATTTTATCCTGTTATCTAATAGGTGTTTCACAGTTTTGCATTTTACATTTAGGTCGATGATCTATTTTGCATTGTTTTTTTGTGTAGGATCTGTGAATAGATTCATTTTTTTTTTTTAAAGATTCTCTTCTTTTTTTTTTTTTAATTTTATTTATTTATTTTATTTATGGCTGTGTTGGGTCTTCGTTTCTGTGCGAGGGCTTTCTCTAGTTGTGGCAAGCGGGGGCCACTCTTCATCGCGGTGCGCGGGCCTCTCACTATCGCGGCCTTTCTTGTTGCGGAGCACAGGCTCCAGACGCGCAGGCTCAGTAATTGTGGCTCACGGGCCCAGTTGCTCCGCGGCATGTGGGATCTTCCCAGACCAGGGCTCGAACCCGTGTCCCCTGCATTGGCAGGCAGATTCTCAACCACTGCGCCACCAGGGAAGCCCTAGATTCATATTTTTGCATGTGGATGTTCACTGTTTGCAGCACCATTCGTTGAACAGACTATCTTTTCTTTACTGTATTGCCTTTGCCCCTTTGTCAAAGATCAGTTGACTATATTTATGTAGGTAACAGACACTTTTTAAAACAAAGACTTGTTTAGAGCCTTTTAGATATAATCAAATGTTAATCTTTTCTTTTAAAAAATTTTTTTGTCTTTTAAAGTATATCCTACAGTTCCAAGGCCATGATGTTAGTTTACTTCATCTAATTCTTACTCTCTAATATTTTTGTTTGCTTCTTGTATTAGTCAGCCAAGGCTGCCATCAGAAAATACCAGAGTGAGTAGCTTAAACAACAAAAACTTATTTTCTCACAGTTCTGGAGACTGTAAATCCTAGATTAGGGTGCAGGATGGTTGGGTTCTGGTGAGAGCTCTCTTCCTGACTATCCAGATGGCTACCTTCTCACTGTGTCATCACATAACACAGAGAGGGAGATCTCTCTCTCTCTCCCTCTTATAAGGCCACAGTCTTATCTGATTAGGGCGCCACCCTTATGACTCTATTTAACCCTAATTATCTCCTAAAGATCCTATTCCAGATGTAGTCATATTGCGGATTAGGGCTTCAACATATGAATTTTGGAGGGACCAATTCAGTCTACAGCCCTTCTCTTTGCATTTTTATACAAAATGCAATTTAAATGGAAGTTGCGTTTATTATTAATAGTATAAGAATGTAGATAGGCAGCTTTTGGGATGGTTTGCCACGTTAATTGGGTAAGTCAGTCCTTCTTTCCAAACTTCAACAGATATATTCAAGCACACCAGCAACGTCTCCCCCTAGATGTTTGTCGAGCACCCCAGAATGAAGGAATCAGCAGTCAGCAGCTGGGCCTGGATTGGGCAGTGCCTGCAGGAAGGAGACACAACCACCTCTAGAATTAGTCAACAGCGAAGGTTCTTGGATAAGTGGCTCCCAGATTTTGCCGCAGGTTAAAATTTTCTTGGGAGGTTTGAAGAGTCCCAGTGGCCACATCATAGCATGTGGCAGACACACCTAAGGTGACCTCCAGTCAGTCACACCCTCCCCGTGATTGGGGGTGGAGCCTGTGATTTGCTTCCAACCAAAAGCAGTGGTCAAGGTGGTGGATGTCACTGCCTTGATGAGGTTACATTATGTGGCAAAGTGTCCCTTCTGCGATGACATTACCCTAAACTTACATAAGACTCCTACACAGCTCTTGCTCTCTCCTGCCGGCCTTGAAGAGGGACACAGCCATGTTGTGAACTGTGGATGGGAACTGTGAATGGCCTCTGGGACCAGCTGACAGCCAGGAAAGCCAAAGCCATCAGCCCTACAAGCACAAGGAAGTGAATTCTGCCAGCTAAGAGCACAGCCCGGCCAATACCTTGGTTGCAGCTGTGTGAGATCCTGAGCAGGGGGCCCAGCCAGGGCATGTCCCTACTCCTAACCCATGGAAACTGAGAAAATAAATGTGTGCTCCTTTAAGCCACTAAGTTTGCTGATCTGTTACGAAGCAAAAGAAAACTTACATTCACCCCTTACCAATGATAGCGGAATTCACACATGGGACGCAGGCATCAGTATCTTTTTAAATTCTGCAGGTGCTTCCAAAATGTACACTTCAAGAACTAGTGCCTAGACCGCTGGGTGAGGTTAGAACTTTTCACAGATATTGGGTCCTTTGATCCCTCCTCCCTCCCTGGTAAACGTGGTCTGAGTCCAGTCGATACCCAATCCAATCTCCACAGGGACCCCCAGTAGCCATGGTCCTCTGACCACCTGATTGCCCCACCCTGTGACTCAAACACCCCACCGTGACCTGCCACAAACTGAGTAATTGGTCCTGCCTCGAGTTCCTGACCCACATGGCCCTCATGGGTCCAGAGTCACGGTCGGGAGGCCAGCAGGGCCCAGAATCTGGCACCCAGACCTGTCCACTGCCCAAAGCCCACCCCTACAGGCCCGGGACACATGAGTTCTCACAATGGAGAAGGGGGAGAGAGAAGATGAGGGTCAGTGGGGCTGACAGACCAGAAGGGCACCAGGATGACTGCCCCGGTCAGTTTAGGGCCCCATTGCCCGGGGGGCTGGGCGCAAACACTGGTTGAAACCCGTGGTAGGAAGGAGACCGAAGCCCTACCATGTGCCCCCAGAGCACCAGCGCCTTCGAGCTGCAGCAGAAGTTACCAGTCTCACCCACTCGGCTCTCTGCAGCTCCTGAGGCTCAGAGAACATTCCAGAGAGGTTTGTGGGGTGGACACATTCCTGCTCCTTCTCTGGCTTGGTGACCTCCATCCTCAGGATAGCCAGCCATCACAGCATTCCCAACCTGCTGTGTCCCCGGGCATGGCCCTTGCGTCCCTGGATGGGTTCAGAGGCAGCCTGGGTCGGTGCCTTTCCCAGGCACAGGCTCTGCCAGCGCGTCCGGGAATCTGACCTCAACACGGCCAGTCGTGCCCAGAGAAACCACCCAACCCACGAAGCCCTCAAGGCCCCACGGGCTTGGATGCGTGGGCAGGTGACCCAGCTGGAATCAAGCCCTGACAAGAAAGAAAAGTGTGTTTAGACAATCAAGTGACTCACCAAATAAAACCTTCTTGAAAACTGTTGTAATAATCAAGATGAGGAAGGGATCACTGCCTATTCCAGTGACGTCCAAGTACTTGGATCTTAAACATTTACATCGTTGCTCTTATATTACAAAGCAAAGTCCAGCCCTTACCTCCAGTCTCCATATTTGCGCCAAGCACTTCAGTAGATTTTTATTGGCTTTTCCCTCTCATTCCTCCTCACAGGCAATAAAGGAGGAGATGAACAGTTTAACACTTTCTTGCCTGAATTCACTACAGAGAGTTCTTCAGAGGGACGCTGCCTGTTGATGCAAAGGAAGACCTCTGCTTCCACAGGGAGCAGGCACCCGGTGAGGCCCAGAGGCCGTGAGACACCCCCATTGCCGTGGAGAACAGATGTGCTCTGAAAAGTTGCTTGTCTGTTGATTTTCTATTTTTTTACTGACTTGCCCATAAAACTAGAGTTGTGTTTCCAAAAGGAACAAAAAGCCACAAAGACAAGGACGAATAATAATTCTCTGACCAACTTATGCTAAGACTCAAAGTCAGCCATAGTAATGAGTAAGGTTCATGAGTTTACTGTAAAATAATGTACAGAGCCACTGGTTTCTGTCTCTGCAATCCCCTGGGGTATAATTGGGGTCTCACACGAGTGGGGGCCTCTAACACCATGCTCCGGTTTCCCTTAGAAGCACATACTTCTATAGGGACATTAAATTCTGAATGCCATGGTAAATCTGAAGAAATAGCAAATATCTTGGATTTCCATTTTCATATCATTTGCACCTAAGCATGTGAGAGTCATTTTCATTTGTTTCCCTCTTACCATTAGAATTTTATAGAATCAAAGAGTTCAGCTGCTTCTGTTCTCCTTCTGTCCTGACTGGTCTTTGTCTCACATCCAGTCACGGCCCCATCATCCTTTCTGCCTCCAGCTACCACCAATTAGAGGTCTGACCTGAAAGGATACCTTCCCCCAACAGGCCTTTTGCCTTTTCCAGTCTCCAGGCAGCACAAACTTTGGGGGCTTCCTGGGGGGATAACATATTGCAGATTGCGCCTCCTTAGGCAGGGCTTGCCACGTGTCACACTGCGGGGACATGTCCTGTGCGTGGCCGCACTCTCCACGACATCGCCCCGGACTTCTACCATCTGAAATTAAGGTGTTCCTCTGCTGAGGAGATTATTGTTAGCTCCTCCTCACTAAAATGAAGCCTGCAGAGCAAGAAATGGCACGTGTTTTTTACCCCCTGAATTCCTCAACCCAGGACAGGCCCTCAGCAGGCATCTGTCCCATGGGTGGGCGGGTGGGAGGGTGGGCTGTCAGTCCCAGCAGCAGGAGTCCCATTGGGCTCCAGAATCCAGCTGCACTATGTCACTGCAACTGGACCTCCATGTAGGGGGAGACATGCTCAGCCCTCCATGCCAAGTTGACCTGCCAGACTCAGATTTGGGGCTGAAAGTTCTGTGTTTTACCAGAATGAGGTAAATGATATTGTCAAACGATACTAACAGGCCATGTCTTATAGCAGGAACTTGGGCTGCAGGGTTTCCAGGGAAGGGCCGCCGTGGACACAGTGGGGCCACTGCGGGAGTTGATGCTACGATCCCAGCTAGGAAGAGGGCACGTGCAGGAGGGGAATGCTCGCGGGAGACTCAACATCCCGGGCAGACGCGGGAAATCCGTTTAATTCTTCCTTCTCTCTTCTGCTGCTGCTTCTCACAGCAAATGTGCATTTCGAGTCTCTGTGGCACCAACCATCTGTAACTGGATGAATTCATTTTCTTCTCAAGGGTTGTAGGAACGCCCTATAGAAACATGGATGGTTTGTGCAGAGATTTCATTTTGGAAACATCTGGGCAGCAGAACCCTCTTCATATCTGACACTGAAGGGAGATCTTTTTTTATCATTGTTTAAGCTTGTTCTGTCAGGTGTGGGGCATGAAAAAGGCCAGAACAAGAGGGAAAGGAGTTGTGTGCTCCGAGAGCCTGGCTTTTCTCAGCCCCTTGGGAAGTTGCTTGTGACAAGTTGTCCCAGAACTCGGAGCAGAGGGCGGCCTTCAGCCTCCACTTCTGACTCATGGGAGCTTCTAGTTCGGCCCCGTACAAGAAGTCGGCTTCTGAGAGCTAGGACACTTCCCATGTGTCCTGAGAGGAAAGATGTTTCCAGAATTCCAGAGCTGGACAGGAACAACTGAGAGCACAGGATGGCTGAACAACGTCCCCGAAGATGTCCACTAATCCTGGGACCTGTGAGTATGTCACCGCACACAGCAGAGGCTCTGCAGGTGTGATTAAGTTAGGGACCTTGACGCGCGGTGGGCGTGGGGGTGGCCTGGACGCCAGTGGGACCAATGGCATCACCAGCATCCTTACAAGGGGAGGGGGAGGGGGGCAGAGTCAGAGAGAGAAGGCATGAGGACGGAAGAAGAGGTCACAGATGATGCTGCGCTGCTGACCTGGAGACGGAAGAAGGGGCTGTGAGCCAAGACGTGTGGCTCCTCTAGAAGCTGGGACAGGGGAGGGAGGGATTCTCCCCTGGAGCCTCTAGAAAGAACCAGCCCTGGACCCACTGAAGACATCAGACCTACAGACTCTAAGAGAAGAAACTGTGTGGCTTTAAGCCACTGAGTTGTGGCAGCCACCGCAAACTCACAGGATGAACGTGCTTCTGCCTGGATGGTTCTGGGGGGCTCTGGAGTAGGGGACATTGAGACGTCCCATGTCCAGTGCGCTCCCTGAGGTGGAGGCAGCCATGTCGAGGGTGGCATCCAGAGCGGGGATGGGTGCCTCCCAGCAGAGTGTGACCAGAGCTAGGCTGGGCTGCTGGTCACTGCATGTGGGGACACGGGGAACACGTGATGATCACTTGCTGGGGGATGTTCACCCTGAATCTGGCTCTTCTCACGGCTGCTGCAGCTGCTGGAGCCCCCACTGCCTGGAAGTAACCGTGGCAATGGCACGGCTGATGGATGTGTGTACAGCCGCTCAGGGTCTGAGTGCATGTGGAGGCTGTGGCTACAGGGGAGCTTCAGACACTCACAAGGGTTGACATGAAAGAACCTGAGGGTGGTTCCAGGGACTCTGGAGTCATCCCCCCAAGGGCTCTAGGCAGCGGAAGACCCTGGGAAGGAGGTCCAGCCCCGCCATGGTCTCGCGGGACAGCACTCACCTCGCCATCCTATCCATTCACCGAGTGCCAGTCCCTGGCTGGAGTCTGGAGGTGTGAGGGTCCACAGTCCATGGCAGCCTAACAGGCAGGTGCTGGAGGGCGGCTGGGGGAGGTAAGCAGTGGGGAGAGCCGTGCTCAGGACTCCAGCCAGGAGGGGCTGGTCTAGACCCCACCACCACCCACAAAGCACTTCCAAGGGCTTTCAGTGGCTTCCAGAGCTGTGGTCATAGCACATATTTATTCTAGAAAATTAGGTGAATATGGAGATCTATGAAGAAAATTCAATAACTCACAATACCCCCACCCAGAGGTAATCACGCTGATATTGTGTTTCCATTCTTTATATGCTTGCAGACATGTGATACCCAACATGTGTGCACAGGGCACAGACGTACCCAGATGCACGGCACTTATGTATGCATGGCACTTATGTGTGCACGCGGGCAGGAATCCACCTGCATGTATCACACCTGACAGTTGCACACGTGGCCACAGATATTTTTCTTCTACAAAATCAAGGCAATACTATGTACACACACAGGGACTTCCCTGGCAGTCCAGTGGTTAAGACTTTGCCTTCCAATGCAGGGGGTGTGGGTTCAATCCCTGGTTGGGGAGCTAAGATCCCACATGCCCCTCAGCCAAAAAAACAAAACATAAAAACAGGAGCAATATTGTAACAAATTCAATAAAGACCTTAAAAATGGCCCACATTAAAAAAATATTTAAAAAAATACTATGTATACAACTTACAACCTGCTCTTTTCTTTTCACTGGGCAGATGCTGATCACTTCACAGTAGATCTTCTTTGAAGCTTGTTGTCTGTGGCTGTGTGTGTTCCATCGTGTGGCTGTTTGTGTTCCATGGTGTGGCCGTATCCTGTGAATTCCTACCGGTGGACACTGATATTGCTTCCCAATTTCCACTCCTCACGTCGTTCCAAAATGGACCTCCAGTTTTTCAGTTTTAAACTTATTCCTGTAAATATCAGCGTCTTTGCTGACCTCTTGCGGGAATGGGTTGCAATCTTCCTGTCGTGCAGGATCATTCCCTTCTGTCTTTCTCATGATGTTCATTATTGTCTTCGTCCTTGGCCACTGCCTTTGGTTTCTGAAGAGACCTGAGGGGAGAATCCACGGGTCTGAGGCTCCCCAGGCTGTCCTAAGTTCTAGATCGTTCCTTCCGTGGACCTACCCGAGCATTCTGAAGGGTGCGTGGATGTTGGGAAGCCTGTGCCCATGTCTCCATGACACCGAGAACAAGTCGCTGTCCCTTCCAGCTTGGGAACTGCTCCAGAAGCCTTGCTGGCCCCCAGTGTGGGAAACTGTTCCCAGAACCTCGCTCACGTCGTCCTGGCACTGTGCTGGCCATTTGTTCCGGCCTGTCTTTGGACAATTTTGCATCCTGCAAGGACAAGCGCTCAGCACAGGGCAAGGGCAGTTAGAGCCTGTTGAACAGACGTGTGGATGGATCAATGAAAAACCAATGACCAGAATTTTATAGATGTAAAAATAAAAACAAATAATCTAAAAAATGGCATTTAAAAAACTAGTCCTCATAAAGAGAGATCTTAGTTAATCATGTCTGAATTCACTGAAGAAAAATTGATTGAAATATTGAGGATATTGTTACTCTTGTGTAACCCTAACTCTGTCGTCAGGAATGATAAGATTTTTATAACAAAACATATTTAAATTGTTATTGAATTCACACGGATTAAAAGCAAGTTTAATCATTTTCATCTAAGAAGTGATTATTCTTTGAAGAAATTATAATATTAAAGCACTGGGTTTAATATATGGACACATGATTAACCTTTTTACAATTTTGAAAAAAAAAAAAATCAAGGACCGCATCCACAGGAAGCGAGACTGTCCTCTGATCCTCCGTGCTAATCTGGAGTGGATCCGGAGTGGATCCCTAATGCCGGGAGGGGGAGGGAATGGGAGGATGGGGGCTGCCCCCCGCCAGGTGTCTAAGTGCCTTCACTCCCCTACGTCTCACACACACACACACACACACACACACACACACACACACACAGCCGGGAGAGCCAGGGTGGGCAGCCCATTCCCACCCAGGCTCAGGGTCCACGAGCCAAGACTGTCACCTTGAATGCTGGAGTCCATGAGAGCTCACGGCTGAGGGCAGGCCCCTCGATGGTGAGCCCCAGTGTCGGGTGGCAGAAGAAGGTTCGACAGGCCAGGGTTCAGATGCCCACTCTTGGCCTCCTTGCCTTTATTTTAAAAGTGAGAAGAGCCAAAGAGACAGAAATGTGCTTAAAATGTAAATAATTGGCAATTGATCAGTTTCTGAAATTCATAAAGAAACTTTAACCAAGAGGTACAAAGAAGGAATCTATTATAACCACAGAAGGCAAGGACCCTTGACCAAGCAGGTCACCCAGGGGACCCAGGGATAGAACAATGACCATAAGAGAGACACTTCCCCACAGAATTTCAGAAACCTGCAGATTGAAAGAGGGATGGAAACAGTCTTCTCAGCCCTCAGAGGAGCAAATATCACAGGCACACCCTGCGGACAGTGTTGGGGAAAGTGCCCTGCCCTCCATGGGGGCTGCACAGGCTCTCCGGGGAGGGGCGGGGGGGTGGGGGGAGGGGAGGAGAGGAATGACTCAGCAGTTTCATTTCCTGGTGGGCTGAGGCTCATGGGAGATATGCAGATGAGCCCAGAGCACCATGGGAAATGGCCTTTTATATGCCCAGGCAGGCTGTAACCCCCTCCTTTCCTCCCAGGTGCCCACAGGAGGGAGGCACCAGGCCAGGAGAGAGCCCCTCGGACTGAGGAGAGGGTCTGGGGCCTGCGGGCTGGTGGAGTGTGGGGCTTGGAGGCTGAAGAGCCCCCGTGGTCCAGCGTGGCCTCAGGCCAGACGGGCTAGCTCAGGTGGGGGTGGTTCTGTCAGGCTCTTTCTGTCAGGTTCTGTCAGATTTGGTCAGGTTCTGACTGGTTCCCTCAGGTTCTGACAGATTCCCTCAGGTTTTGTCAGGTTTAGTCAGGTTCTCTCAGGTTCTGTGAGGCTTCCTCAGGTTCTGACAGATTCTCTCAGGTTCTGTCAGGTTCCCTCAGGTTTCGTCAGGTTCTGACAGCTCTGTCAGGTTCCATAAGGTTCTGACATGTTCTGTGAGATTTATTGAGGTTCTGACAGGTTCCCTCAGGTTCTGACAGCTTGCATCAGGTTCCGACAGTTTCCCTCAGGTTTTGTCAGGTTCAGTCAGGTTCTCTCAGGTTCCCTCAGGCTGTGACAGGTTGCCTCAGTTTCCTTCAGTTCCATCAGGCAAGGCGGACTGGGTTTGGGGATCCCTGAGGTGGGAGGGTAGGGAGTTGGATGGGGGAGAGGCTGTGTGGCCCACTGGCCGCAGATCAGCTAAACTGAGCAGAGGCAGAGCGAAAGGGCCGGGTCTGACCCCAAAGGTCCTTGCACCCAACTCGTCCCTGCGTGACCTGCTCCCACCTGCCTGCTGGGGGGCCCTAACCTCACTGCTTTCCTTTGCAGTTCCCAGAGGACAGAACACTTGCACCAGCTGAAGACAATTCCAGAAGTTTGTCCCTCCCAACCTCTGCAGGTCCCTGTTGGATTAGGCCCCAGTTCATCCACCCCCCACCCCAAATCCCCACACAGGAAACAACTTTGTCCTCCTCCTGATCCGCACCGTTCTCCTCCTCGTTCTCACGCCCCCTCCTCCCTGCCCCCCCAGCACTTCACTGTGCCCCTCCACCTGTGGGCCAGACCCCCTAAGATCCCAGCAAGTCCTGTAGGCGGCGTGGCCATGTGCCCCCCAGTCAGCATGCGGTGTGAGGCGGAGGGCATGTCCTACCTCTACACATCCTGGATGTACCAGCTTCAACATGGCAGCCAGCTAAGGGTCTGCTTCGCTTGCTTCAAGGCTGCCTTTCTGGACCTTAGACAGTTGCTGGAGCCGGAAGACTGGGAAGATGAAGATTGGGACCCTGAGCTGATGGACCACACTGAGGCAGGGTCTGAGCAGGGGGCATCCCCGGGGATGGGACCAAGCTGGGGGCAGGGCCAAGGGCAGCCTGCACAGGGTGGGTCTGTGGACTGGGGGTCGGGCACCCTGGCGTCAGGCCCTGTGGAGTCAGAAGAGGTGGGCCTGGACGATCACTTTGTGCCCACCGAGCTGGAGCCTCAGGATGCCACAGCCCTGGGCCTGGGTGCTGAGGATGCTGACTGGACCCAAAGCCTTCCCTGGAGATGTGGGGGACTCCCTACCTGCTCACACTGGCCAAGCCCCTCTCCTCCATGGCAGGAGGTTTTCAAAGCGGACCTGCCCCTGGCGGGAGCCCATGGTATTGGAGCTGGGCACCACCCGGGCCACGGACCCTGTTGAGGCCAAGGCCTCGTTACTGGACCTGCAGGTCATCTTTATGGTGGGCTGCTATGATGCCATCTACCTCTGGAAGATGAAGCCAGGATGGGCCCTGAGGACCCCCGACCAGTGTTGGAAACTGCTGCTGGAGCCTGATGAGGTGAGGGTGGTGAGACTCCAAGATGCACCCCAGAAGCAGGACCTGCACCGGTGGAGGCTCAGCATTCTGGAATCCTCTCCTCCAGGGCAGAATGAAGAGCTGGTCCCTGCGGACTCAGCCCTGCTTAAGAGGGGATTCACCATCCTCTCTTATTCACCCTGGACCAAGAGGGAGGCAGAGGAGGGGGACTCGGCCTCTAGGCCACAGTCCTCCACCCAAGGATGGGATCCCAGCACCAGTGGGCCCAGAGGGCCTGGGGAGAGCCTGGCTGTCATGGGAGCCTCAGCCCTGGGGGAGCTGCCACGTTTCCAGATGCTCAGCCCAGGGCCCCTGAACTGAGGAACTGAGGCCCAAGTGGTCACCATTGTCCTGGCTTCCCCAGGACACCAGAGGCTGGGAAGGACTGACCCCTCCACAGCAGCCAGGGTTGTTATTAGCAATTAGCAATTAGCAAAGGTTGGAGAGTTGGGCCTGGGGAGGAAGAATGGTGAGTGGCCCAGAGACTGAGAAACGGGACCCACCACAGCCTAAGGGGGAAGCAACACAAATGCCAATATTGGAGAGGGAAGTTTTTACCTGTCAACTGTCATGGAGTTAGGGACATGACACTGACAAGGATGTGTTGGTGTGAACAACTGCTATAGAGTGTGGCGTGGAGAGCAGGGTGCAGTGCCATGCCCCAGCCCTGACCTGGACTTGTGGAGAGACGTTATGGGTGGGATACACACTCCCTGGCACACTCAGGAGTCTGGGGTGACAGGACCACCAGACCATCTCTGGGGCTCCACAGGACGCTGTCAGCAGCACTGGACACTCTAGTCTGTAGCGGGAGAAGACCTGGTTTCAAATGTTGGCCATTTAATGCATTTGACAGTTTAGCTCCCGTTTCTTTGTTTTTTTAATTAAATAAAGCAATAAGAGTTTTGTGTCAAGCCCCTGTGCTGACTATCCTCAACTAGTCCTTGTGGATTGGCCTCCTTGTCTCAGTGTCTGGGTGGAGTCACTGTTACATGTTTAAATCCCCTGGGAGCAGGGGACAGAGGTGGGGAGCAGCACAGGCCAGATGAGGGTTCTGGTCAGTTTTTTGGCTCATGGTGTTCATAGGTATTTATCACATTATAAAGAACAATACATACACACACGCCTAAAATAAGAAAGGGAATGCTTTGAACAACAATGAGAGTGTGTCATCAAATACAGATTTTAATGAATCTAAATCTGTGCCCTTGATATTAAAAAAAACAAAAACAAAAACAACTGGAGGCAGAACCATGTGCAAAGATTGCTAATAATGTTCATGACACCAGGAGTAGGGGGCAGTATGCATCAGCCTACCTATTCTCTGCACAGACTCACTGGAGAAGGAAGCTCTGGAGGTCTTGTCACCAGGGTGCTATGGGCCAGGAAAAAGCTCTTAATTGGCAGTTTCTCTTTCTTATAAACGACCAATCTGGAGGTTTCTACAATCCTCCGTTGCGGGTCTCAGCTGGCATAGCCTCCAATGATTCAAGGATGGGCTGTATCCCTTTCAGTGAAAGATGCAGATCTAAGGGTCCACTCTGGGGGGGTGGGGGGTGAGGGGGTGCTGCTGTGTTAGGTATTAACAGTAGCAATGAGACCCTTTCATTGAATTTTGGGGGCAGTCTTTTTCTCTTGTATCTTTCAGAAGTAAGTCTCCAGGTCTTAAATCATGAAGACTTCCGATGCTAATTAGATAGAGAGAAGGCATTAATGCAGCAGCCATTCGAAACATTTCATTTTAACACGATCTCATAATTCTGTGGGCATTTATCGACTTGGAATCTGTATTCGAACGTGCACCTGGCTCTTCTTCTAAATAAACTCAGCATGGTCTTGCCTTCGTTCCCTCCTCTCTCTGTTCCTCCAGGTTAAACAGTCCGTTTATTCATCACTCCAGCAAACCCTTGTTTTGGGCAGACTCTTCTTTTAATGACCCATCTGCTTTGCAGTATTGTGGGGATGTGGAGGTAAGGAGAAGGCAGCCCTGCAGCAGGATCCAAGCAAGAGCCCCAGCTCTTTGCCAAGAGGCTACAGCTGGTTCCTCGGCTCTTCTCATCTGAAAATGGGGGGAAAACATCAACTCGCAAGGTTATGGTGAAGATGAAATAAAATCCAATGTATCCTAAAAAAATTAAACATATATTACCATACGACCCAGTGATTCTACTACTCCTGGCTGTATACCCTAATAATTTAAAAACATATACACACATGCTCATAGCAGCATTATTCACAATAGCCAAAAGGTGGAAACAACCCAAAAGTCCATCAACTGAGGAACGGATAAACAAACTGTGATCTAGCCGTGCAAAGGGGTATTATTCAACCATAAAAAGGAGTGAAGTTCTGATGCTGCAAGGTGGATAAATCTTGAAAACAGTGTGATAAGTAAATGAAGCCTGTCACAAAAGACCATATATCGTATGATTTCATTTATATGAAATGTCCGGAATAGGCAAATCCACAGAGACAGTAGCAGATGAGTGGTTGCCAGAGACTGAGGGAAAGGGGGAGGGGGAAATAATTGCTTAATGGATGTAGGGTCTCTTAATGGATGTAATGAAAATGTTCTGGAACTAGACAGAGGCGATACTTGCACAATTTTGTGAATGCACTACATGCCACTGAATAGTTGATTTTATGTTATGTGAATTTCACCTCAATTAAAAAAAAATCAAATGTAAAAGTTGTAGCACATTGGCCCAGAGTAGGGATAACTGTCCGTTCTCTTTCCAGAGGACCTGTGAAGAACAGCCCCCAGTGTCCTCCCAGCCCCCACCTCCCGGCAATGCCGTTCCAATGTGAATTAATTCACTCTTTCCATTAAAACAGCTGCAGTGGCTTCCCAGGTGGCACAGTGGTTAAGAATCCACCTGCCAATGCAGGGGACACGGGTTCAAGCCCTGGTCCGGGAGGATCCCACATGCCGCGGAGCAATTAAGCCCATGCGCCACAACTACTGAGCCTGTGCTCTAGAGCCCGTGCTCTGCAACAAGAGAAGCCACTGCAGTGAGAAGCCCACGCACCACAACAAAGAATAGCCCCCGCTCGTCGCAACTAGAGAAAGCCTGCGCGCAGCAACGAAGACCCAACTCAGCCAAAATAAATAAATAAAATAAATAAATTTATAAAAAAATAAAAATAAATAAAACAGCTGCTGTCAGTTCTGGCCTTTAGTGGAAATGCTGGCCTTCCCACTGCATACAGTTACGTGGTGATTTTCTCTCAAATCCAAAACAACAGCACAAACAATTACGCTTACATTCACAGCCTGGGTTCCTGTGGAGGGATGTTCCTGTCAGATGTCCCAAATAGCATTAAAAATTATTTGTCATTGTGATCAGCAAACAAAATTTAACTGGGTCCTGTATTTTATCAGTCGACGTTGCACCAGCCCCATAAGTGCAGACCTGGCGTGTGTCTGTGAGGAACTAGGCCAAGAGCACTGGACAGATCACAGGACAGAGAAAGTGGGACCCAAATGGAGGGGAGGTAGACACAGGGCATGTGGTATCCCACCTTCTGTGCTGCAGGCCCCTTCCAGAAACATCTACTGTGGTGCTGGCAGTGTTCCCAGCCCTGGGAGGGGCCACAGAGCCTTTCAGAGGGTAAGTGAGCTCGTATCTGTCAAGTTGAGAGAAAAGATAAAAGTGCAAAAAAATAGGTACAGTATGTCCCATTTACAAAAATTTTAAAGCACATTATGAATTTCACATGGAAAAGACACGATCAAAAACAAAGTTTGGCAATCCAGTCAAAAAATGGGTGGAAGACCTAAATAAACATTTCACCAAAGAAGACACACAGATGGCCAAGAGGCACATGAAAAGATGCTCAACATCACTAATAATTAGAGAAATGCAAATCAAAGCTACAATGAGGTATCACCTCACACCAGTCAGAATGGCCATTATCAAAAAATCTAGAAATAATAAATGCTGGAAAGGGTGTGGTGAAAAGGGAACCCTCCTGCACTGTTGGCGGGAATGTAAATTGATACAACCACTATAGAAAACAGTATGGAATTTCCTTAAAAAACTAAAAATAGAACTACCATATGATGCAGCAATCCCACTACTGGGCACATACCCTGCAAAAACCATAATTCAAAAAGAGTCATGTACCACAATGTTCATTGCAGCACTATTTACAATAACCAGGACATAGAAGCAACCTATGTCCATCGACAGATGAATGGATAAAAATGTGGCACATATATACAATGGAATATTACTCAGCCATAAAAAGAAATGAAATTGAGTTATTTGCAGTGAGGTGGATGGACCTAGAGTCTGTCATATCGAGTGAAGTAAGTCAGAAAGAGAAAAAAAATACTGTATGCTAACGCATATATATGGAATCTAACAAAGGTATGGATGAACCTTTATTCCTGCAGGGCAAGAATAAAGATGTAGACATAGAGAATGGACTTGAGGACACGGGGTGGGAGGGGGAAGCTGGGGCGAAGTGAGAGTAGCATTGATATATACACACTACCGAATGTAAAATAGTTAGCTAGTGGGAAGCAGCAGCATAGCACAGGGAAATCAGCTCGGTGCTTTGCGATGACCTAGAGGGGTGGGATAGGGAGGATGGGAGGGAGGCTCATGAGGGAGGGGATATGGAGACATATGTATGCATATGGCTGATTCACTTTGTTGTACAACAGAAACTGACACAGTATTGTGAAGCAATTATACTCCAATAAAGATCTATTAAAAAATAAAAACAAAAAAAAATTTTTAATAAATTAAAAAAAAAACACAAACTTTGGGAGTCGCCCCAAGGTCAGGCCAGCAGTGCCTCTAGGGAGAGAGGACAATGGGAACGTGGAGGACTGGGGATGCATTATTTCCTTAAACAACCATCTGAAGCAAATATGGAAAAATACTGTCACTTGAGCTAGATGGGGGTGCCCAGGTGTGTATTATGTACTGAGTGAAGGTAAAAATGCTGCTGCTGCTGCTGCTGGTGATGATGATGATGGTGGTGGTGGTGATGGAGATGGTGATGAAGTTGATGGTGATGATGGTGGTGGCAAAGAAAGTCCCCAGGAGAGACTTCACCTCTGTTCTTCTGTAGCAACAGAGACCCCCACTCTTGGATTTTGGCTGCTGCAGAGACCCCTCCATTAGTCTGGGGGCTCAGGCACCTCACTGCTGTTTTCATGGACGGGGCTGAAGGGCCTCAGGACGAAGGTGGTGTCCTGACCTCCTTTCCCAGGGAGGCAGGGAGGAGTGTGATGGCCATGCTAAGGGGAGAGGAGCCTCTACAGTCTGTTACTTGGACAGAATCAGGAGTTAGAGTTCACCGACACAGTGAGGACATCTGGCCTCGGCTGTACTGCTTTCAGGAGAAATCTGGAGCCCCTGGGGTTTCCGCCTTCACTCCTGCATTGACTCCCACCTTTGCCATCCCTGGAAGGGCTCTCAGGGCCTCTGCATCCAGCCTCTTCACTCAGAACGTGCAGTTTCATGGATCCTGAATTGGGGCCCTTTTCTGCAGATCACCCAGCCTGAGTGGGCCCCTGGGACCTGGGAGGCGGCAGTGTTGGACCTGCAGCACCTCTCTAAAAGGCAGAAGGCTCACGTGGCTTCCCTAGGGACCCCAACGTCGATTCTGAGAGAGACAGTGTTGTGTGTACTTGACATTTCTCCTCCCTCTCCTTTGCATCCAGCTTTCCCGAGCTCGGGCATTTTCAGTCGGGACGTCTCCGAACTCCATGCTGTTTCATGCCAGCTTTGCACTTCAGTCACGTGGATCGCTCAGATGCTGGAGACTCTCCGTTAATTTATAGGGGCCCGCCTCCAGCTGGAGACCTGGGCATGTTTTAATTGGTTTGATTGAGATCCTCATCCCTCCAGCTGGGTCTCAGATCTTGGGTATTTGAGACAAGGATTGGGGAAAATGTTGTTTTTGAAACTGAAATCAAGTAATAACGTTAGCAGCAGCACCAAGGGAAGGGTCTCCTGGAAAACACAGTTAGCTATTGATTGCAGAGGGGCCCTGGGCTGGTGTGGAGGTGGGGGCTGGCCGAGCAGGTGTGTCCCTTCTGGGACCTCCTTCTGGGGCAGGTGCCCCCAGCTGGGCCCCAGGCAGCCTCTGCCCATGACTGAGCCCTAGGTGGGGTTACGCCAGCCATTTCTGCCCAGCTCCGGCCTCCCCCTAGTCTTTGCTCTCTTGGGAGGGGCTGGCCTAGGCTCTCAGGGGTGCATCGAGGCCTGTGCGCCCCCCACCCCCATTCCTGCTCCCTCCCCTTTCTCTTTCCCAGGCATTTTTTTTGAGGGGGGTGGGACAGGGCAGTGACAGGATATGTCTCTGACAAGTCTGTGGTCAGGCTGGATGGGCACCTGTGAAGAGACTCCATGAAGCCAGATTCTGCCTATGGAAACTCATTTGCCCAGTAATTTAGTAATACAGTTGGGAAAGAGTTCTTGCAGAAAAATTATCATTTCAAGACATAATGAACCCATTATATGCAGAGCGAAGCTTTAAAGTCACATTTGTGGAAAGTGGGGGCTTTATGATTATGATTTATGATTTAATGGTCCATAAAGTGAATCAGAGATGGGCAGAGTTATGTTTGCACAGAGCACAGTAGGTTTTAGGGAGGGGGGTCCACCAACCCGAGGGCAGCAGCATCAGTTTCCTGCAGGATCCCGGTCCCCTCTCCTCGCCCCTCCGACCTCTGCGGCCACTTGGATCCTCTCAGATCCAGGCTGAGGACTCTGTGCCGTAAAGGAAGGTTCTCAGGTATCTCCCTGATGGCACCCCTTGAGGGGACATACCGGCCACCAGCACCTTCGTGTCTTGCAATATCTCCCTCCTCCACCCTTGGCCTCTGTTGTTCACACTTAGGACAGCCCAGCCCCTACCCTACCGTCCATGGGTTCTGTCTAGCATGCGTGCTGGATGGGTGTCTGTCCTTCCCTCGTGGTGCAAATAGAGAGAAGGCCATGGGCTGTGTGGCCTGCAGCTCTGCAGGACATCATGACCAGGAGATGAGACCAAGTCTTCTCTGAGATGGGCAGGGAGCTGACCAACACTTAAGCAGATGCTATCCTTGGTCATCCATACATCCTGGCCTGTGGCCTTGAGGGCCTGTGTCAAGCTGGGCTGCTCAGTGACCCAGGCAGCTGGCCCTGGCTGTGTTCCTGGAGGTTTCTCTCTGTAGCCTGGGCCCACTCTGGGTTACAGGGTGCTTGGACCAAAGGCAGCAGATGGGCCTGAACACCATGAGGCCGACCAGCCTGAAATACCTGCCCAGAGAGCAGGAGGATGAGAGGAAGACCTGTCCATGAGTCCACCTGTCTGCGAGCTGCGGTGGTGTGACTCAGGCACACCCCCATGCCAAGAGCATCCTGGCTCAGGGTCCCCATCTGTCAATGAGGAGTGGAGAGCAGTGCTCAGAGGGTCCCAGGCTCCCTGAAAATGGAGTCATCTGAAAAAGACCTGACAATTAATGATGGTTAGGATTTTTCAAAGAGATAAAGGAATAAATATGATCCATAAAAGGAACAGGAAATTGTGAATCAAAATAGCAGCACTAGTCACCATCACCAAAAGGGGAAAACAACCCAAGAGTCCATCACAGATGAAGGGATAAACAAATGTGGTGTGTAAGCAACGGAATAGTATTCAGCCTTGAAAAAGAAGGAAACTCTGACACTTGCTACAACATGGAGGAACCTCGAAGACATCACAGTAAGTGAAAGAAGCCAGACACTAAAGAACAAAAACTGTATGATCCCACTCACAGGAGGTGGGTTCCTAGAGTAGTCAAATAAAAAATGGAGACAGAAGAATAGTGGTTGTTAGGGGCTGCGGGGGTGGGATGCAGAGTTGTTTAATGGGGACAATTTCTGTTTGGGTTGATAAAAGGTTTTGGAAGTAGTGACGAGTGCACATTATGAATGTCATTAATGCCACTGGGTCGCGGCCCCGCCTCGGTGTCTCAGAACCACCCCCCCCTCACTGTGTCCCCACCAGGTGCACGGGAGGGTCCAGGGCTTGATTGACGACCGCTCAGCGCCTGGGAAACTGAGGGGTGGGGTGCAGAGGGCGAAGGAAAGCAGAGACGCCCCGCGCAAGGGCTGCAACCTGCCTGGACTCGGCTTCACCCCACGGCCGAGGCGTGACCTGCCCCCTTCCCTGCGCCCCACCCCCGCCCCCGCGCCGGCTGCCCTCCCCTCTCCCCGCGCCTCCCCAGCCGCCCCAGCGCATCCCCGCCCCCCCCCTCCCGCGGCCCCCCCCCCGGGTTATTAATGCCCAGGCCGGGCGCAGGGCCGCGGCGCATTCCCAGCTGGCGGCCGGGCAGGTGGCGGCGGCGACAGGGGCCTGGGCGCGGAGAGAGGCTCTCCCGGCGGGACCGGCGGGCGGGCTCCCCTCCACCACGCGCCGCTGGGAGCCCGCACGCCCCTCCGCGCTCACGTCCGGGACGGAGCCCTCGGGAAGGTTCCCGGAGACGCGTGGCGGCGAGGAGGACGTCCCGAGCGCGACCCCGGGGCTCGGCGCACAGACCTGATGGCCCAGTGACCGAGGTGGGCATGGGCGCTGAGAGGGTGCGGGGCGGGGGCGGGGGCGGGGGCCGGGACCTGGTGCGCGGGGCGCCCTCCCCGCCGGCCCGCACTGTGCCAGGTAGGATCGCAGGGCCACTGAGCCCTCCTCGCGCCTCGGGGAGGATGTGCGGCGCTTCGGGTGGCGAGCGGTGAGGTGCGCGCCGCGGGCTCGGCGAGGGCTTCGCGTCCCTCCCGGGGGCGCCCTCGGCTCGGTTCGCTGCAGCCCCTGGGGGAGGGCTCCGGAACCCTGACCCCCGGGGGGCGGCGGCCGGGGAGGGAGCCTCCGGCCAGTAGGAAGGCCCCCAGCTGCCCTCGCCAGACTCGAGGCTGGGCCGGGTCCCGCGGAGAGGGGGTCTGGGGCGGCATCTCTGCACTCAGGTTCCCTTCTGCACGGAGGGCTCAGACCACGTCGGGTGGACGCCCCGAGTTTATCCGTGTTAGTGTGAACGCTGGACCTGTAGAGGGAAAAAACCTGGTGCCAGTGTTTTCCCTGGATGTGGGGAGATGGGGCGATAGAGGGGCCTCTCCTCTCAGTTCAAGTATTTCCAGTTTTAGGTCTTTTTTTCTTATGACGGCAATTTTCACACAGTACGGGTCATAGACGTGCAACTCCGTGAGTTTTTACACGTGTCTACACCTGTGTAACCACCATCACATGAGGACACAGCACAAGTCCATCCCTCAGAGTGCTCTCCAGTGCCCCCTACCAGTTGACACCCCGGCAACAGCTATCATAGAGATTTTGCCTGCTCCCAAACTTCAGGTAAATGGAATCACAGTGTACTCTTTGTGTCTGTTTTTTTTGTTTTGTTTTGTTTTTCTCAACATAGCATATTTGAGTTTCATCAAGTTGTTGACTGTAGGGTAATTCCATCTTCTTCATCATCTCAGAGCATTTTTATGGAGGGGTCACAGTTTCTTTATCCACACTACTATTCATGGACAGTTGGGTGGTTTCCAGCTCCTGCCTGCTGCGAAAATTCTCACTCTTGATTTTTGTGGACATTTGCACTCATTTCTCTTGGACACCAACCTAAGAGTGGAACTGCTGCATGAGAGGACATGCATGTGTCCAACTTTACTTTTTTTTTTTGATGGTGCCAGATTGCTTTCCACAGGGGCTGCACCATTCTATGGCCCCTCCAGCAGTTCAGGAATCTGGTTCCTCCACATCCTCCCAGCACTTGGGATCTGCCTTTTTGATTCCAGTCATCCTGGTGAGGGTGCAGAGGTTTTTACCCTAATCTCCTGGATGACTAATGATGTTGAGCATCCTTTCATGTGCTTCTTGGCCATTTGGACATCTTCTTTTGAGAATTTCCTATTCAAATCTTGTCTTTTTTTTTTCTTCTTCCAAATGATTCATTAGTCTTTATTGATTTGTAGTTCTTTCATATATTTTGATTACTAGTTCTTTGTCTGATATATGTCTTCTGATAATCTTTTCCTAGTCCATGGTTTACATTTTTTACTCTCTCAGTGAAGTTCTCAATTTTAATGAAATCCACTTGATGGGTCTTTTATTGCAAGTATTTCTTGCTCTTTTTTTTTTTTTTTTAAGAAATCGTTGCCTTCCCAAGGTCATGCAGATATTCTCCTATGTTTCTTCCAGAACTTGATTAATTAATTGATTTACTCTGTTACATACAGGTGCACAGTCCATCTTGAATTATTTTCACGTGTGGTGGGAGGTAGGCATCAAGGCTCATTTTCCCCATGTGGATAAAGAGATATTACAAGGGCTTTCCCCTCTTTACCAAACATATTTTCCTATTTGAACTTTAAAGTCAGCAGATACTACTTTTGCAATCTGAACAAAATGTATTTTTTAAAACATACAGGAGAAATAAATTGGGAGAAAGGATGCAGGGGTGAGCACGGTCTCCCTGCCCTTCACAGATGAGGAAGTGAGGAGGTCTAGGGAGGACTCCTGGTTCCATCCACTGCTGACCCCACCCCCGCGGGCTGCCTGCTGTGCTCTGGTTTTCAGAAAAGTCCAGCCAGATTCTAGGCAGCTGCTGCAAAGGGTAGCAGTGTATCCTGATTTCAGAGAAACTGGAGCACCAAAGATACTTCTCCTCAGTGCACTTTGCTAAGCATGAAGGGAAGTCCAAAAGCTAAAGGCCCTATCAAAGGCAGTCCAGCAATTTGTTAAAATGTCTGCTCGTGCTCCCAACTGCAACTTCTAAATAACACACTCGATCAGTCTTCCAGTCCTCAGCTCAGTTTGGTCTATGTATCAAGGTACTTATCTTGAATTCAAAGAATGTTTTAATGTTTAAGATGCTAAAGAATATAAAGACTGACAAGACACTCCGGTGAATTGTCTGAGAGAGTTGCCTGCTAGAAAAAAAGTTTTCATTACAAAATACATGCTCATTACAACAAATTCAGGCAGTAAATGCACACAGTAAAACAAGACGGTCCCTTGCAGCCCTGAGGTAACTATTATAATTTGATAAGTTGAAAATTTGAGTTGGTAAAATAAAACTCTGTGTGTTCAATTAAAAAAAAAAAAAAAAAAGTCCAGCCAGCCCAGAGGCCTTTGGACTTGCATTGAGGCCCAGGGTGGGGGTGCTGCCGGGGCACGCATGGGGAGCAGCTGGTCTAGGTGGTCCCCCTACATAGCTGGGGAAACAAGGCAGAGTGTTAGAGTTTTGAACGAAGAGTCCCCAAGGGGGTGTTGCAGTTGGCGAACCCCATCCCTCTGCAGGCCTCCCTAGCCCAGTGGGAACTGTGTCCTCTCACGGCCTCCTGGAAGTAGGAGGGGGTGCCTGACCTGCATCTTTTTTTTTTTTTTAATTTATTTATTAATTTATTTATTTTTGGCTGTGTTGGGTCTTCGTTTCTGTGTGAGGGCTTTCTCTAGTTGTGGCAAGCGGGGGCCACTCTTCATCGCGGTGCGTGGGCCTCTCACTATCGCGGCCTCTCTTGTTGCGGAGCACAGGCTCCAGATGCGCAGGCTCAGTAATTGTGGCTCACGGGCCTAGTTGCTCCGTGGCATGTGGGATCTTCCCAGACCAGGGCTCGAACTCATGTCCCCTGCATTAGCAGGCAGATTCTCAACCACTGCGCCACCAGGGAAGCCCCCTGACCTGCATCTTTAATGGGCATCCTCTCCCGCAGGACGAGCTTGTCATCCACAGATGCCCCTTCTCTGCCTAAAGGAGCAGCAGGCCCCAGCCCCAAGCCCAGTGTGAGGCGGCAGAGATGGCGCTGAGTCCGGAGCCATTGAGCAGGTTCCCTATGCTGGTTACGACAGGCAGCCCCATGCCCGAGCCGCCTGGCGCCCCCAATGCATCTCTCAACAGCTCGTGGGCCAGCCCAGCGGAGCCCAGCTCCCTGGAGGACCTGGTGGCCACGGGCACCATTGGGGTGGTGCTCTCGGCCATGGGCGTGGTTGGCGTGGTGGGCAACTTGTACACGCTGGCTGTCATGTGCCGCTTCCTGCACACCTCGGCCTCCATGTACGTCTACGTCATCAACCTGGCGCTGGCGGACTTGCTCTACCTGCTCAGCATCCCCTTCATCGTGGCCACCTATGTCACCAAGGCGTGGCACTTCGGCGACGTGGGCTGCCGTGTCCTCTTCAGCCTGGACTTCCTGACCATGCACGCCAGCATCTTCACCCTGACCCTCATGAGCAGTGAGCGCTACGCCGCCGTGGTGAGGCCACTGGACATGGTGCAGCGTTCCAAGGGCTACCGCAAGGTCCTGGCGCTGGGCACGTGGCTGCTGGCGCTGTTGCTGGCACTGCCCATGATGCTGGCCATCCGGCTGGTCCGCAGGGGCCACAAGAGCCTCTGCCTGCCAGCCTGGGGCCAGCGCGCCCACCGCACCTACCTGACGCTGCTCTTTGGGACCAGCATCGTGGGGCCCGGTGTGGTCATCGGGCTGCTCTACGTCCGCCTGGCCCGGGCCTACTGGCAGTCGCAGCGGGCTTCCTTCACGCAGACGCGGCGGCTACCCAACCCCAGGGTGCTCTACCTCATCCTGGGCATCGTGCTGCTCTTCTGGGCCTGCTTCCTGCCCTTCTGGCTGTGGCAGCTCCTCACCCAGTACCGCGGGACCCCGCCGCTCACGCCCCGCTCCGCCCGCATCGTCAACTACCTGACCACCTGCCTCACCTACAGCAACAGCTGCGTAAACCCCTTCCTCTACACGCTGCTCACTAAGAACTACCGCGACTACCGCCAGCGCTCGCTCCAAGGCAGGGGCGCCCACCGGCCCATGGGTATCCACAGCTTCCCGCAGGGCCGCACCGGCTGCCAGCGCGGCTCAGGCCGCTCGCTGTCCTCCAGCAGCCAGCGGGCCAGCGAGACCATCGCGCTGTCCCAGGCGGCCCCTAGGGGGCTCTGCACCTGAGCGTCCCCAGCCTCCACGTGGGCGCTGGACTGGGGGTGGGGAGTGGCCCCCAGAGCCCAGGCCACTCCTGGACTCCCCCACTGACTGCCTCCCTTCCTCAGTCCTTTTCCAGAAAGTTCCCTGCTCTCCCTTCCCCATCACTCACTTCAGCTCCATCAGCCTAGCCACCTTCCCCGTAATGCCCAGAAGTACCCCCTGCCCCATCCATCTGTGAGGGTCTGTAGGAGGCTCAGGCCCAGGACCAGCTTCTGAAAACGGTGGTGAGTGGAGTCTTCACTGCAGCAGATGTGAGCGCCTACATGACGCGTGGCGGGGCACACACTGGCAGGTGACAGCGTGTAGGCACATGGGCTGCCTGCATGGGACCCTCCTCCTGGCTGGTGCATGGCCCTCTCCCCATCCCTCCCGGCTCCCATGTGGCTCCACCCCTCACAGCTTCAGAACCTGGAACAATAAACTCTGAGCTCTTCGAGCCTTGTCCTGCCGCAGCAGTGTGGGTGGGATGCCAACGGAGGCAGGACCCCTAGGACGTCCCCCCGCACTTGGATGAGCCTGTCCACCTGGCTGGGGAGGAGACACGTCCAGCCATTCGGCCTTCCTGACACAGTGGGCGGGTGCCACCAGGCCTGAGCGGGGCCCTGGATGTGGGGCCTGAGACCTGGGGCGAGGCAGGGAGCCAGCAGCTTCAACCTGCTCAGGGAGGAGGGGCAGCTGGGGCATCACTCCAGGGCAGGAACTCGGCACCTAAACTGAAACCATGAGCCAGAATTCCTCTCCCTTCGGCAGCTCACCTGCCTCTCCCTCCCCAGACTTGCGGGGGTGGGGGTCAGGCAGGGGGTGGATCGTACAACACACGTAGGGGTTTATCTCATGCCTCCTGTGTGCAGCATCCGAGCTGGGCCTCCTGTGGACATCAAGACCACTGGGCCCTGCCCGCAGAGAGCCTGCCCACAGGGAAAGGTTTTGGACCTCTCCCCACCCCTACCCCACCGTCCAGTGGCCTGTACACTCCACATTGTGGCCCCAGCTCACATCCCACAGCTGGGTCTCAGCCTTGGCTGCACATCAGACTCACCACCGACCAGGCCCCTCCTGGACCCCTTTCAAGACCCTGACAGGATCCTAATGTGTGGGCAGGTGGAGATCTACACCTCCCTCCCCGCTGGCCCCTAAGTATGGGGTCTAAGGCCACCAGTGCAACTTGGGACACCAAATGTTTTTGGAAGTAAACAGCCCGAAGTTTGTACCTTGACCAAGACCCTGGGTCTCTGCTTCCCAAATCCTGATTCCAGGATGTGTTGAGAAGGCCCCAAACTTAGAAAACTGAGACCCCCAGAAGTGGCCCTGCAGCCCCCATTCATCTGCATGTGTGAAGGTGCTCTGTGCGCTGTTTCTCGGAGTGATGCTGAAGAAGTTACATTTTTGGCTCCAAACTTAAGACCTGAGTACCCTGGTTAATGTTCCCAGGTGGGCCGCGCGAGCCTCCACCACCAGGCCTGGGACAGCTGCAGGGGCTGTCCTCCCATCTTCTGCTTGGAAGTACCCAGCCTCTGGGGAGCCTCATGATGACACCCTGAGTGTTTCAGAATGTTTAAAAATGTTAGGCAGGCTCTCACGCCTGTGCACCCACACACACAGCCACGAGGAGACTCCCGCTGGCCTACTGTGGCTTGGCCGAGCTCCCTGGATCCACCGCCCACAGCCTCTCCCTCTCCCCTCACCCCGGGCCCCCAGGACCTACCAGTCAGGGACGGGTGATTTATGGAGGCCTAGTCTGGCTCAAGACCCGCAGTCATCAGCCCATCAGGCATGGTGCCCAGCCCTTGGCAAGCTGGACAGCAGAGGGTCCCGGGGTGAGGGGCTAACCGGGGCATGGCTAGAACCGGCTCTAGCAGGTGAGGGCGACTGTTCAAATGCTACAGCTTTATTGGGGGCAGTCTCACACCATAAAACTCACCCGCTTAAAGTGCAAGTAATGATTTTCAGTGAAAAGACAGAGTTGTGCAACCATCATCACAATCCAGTCTCAGGACATCTGTCAGGCAGGGAGCTCCAGAGAAACTGACCAATAGGACAGACATAAATAAGGAATTGGTTCAGCGATTAAGTGGCTGGCACGTCTGAGATCCGTCGATGGGGTGGCGGGCTGGAAACTCAGGCAGCAGAAGATGCTGCAGCCTTGGGGTAGAATTCCTTCTTTCCCGGAAACCTCCAGTTTTGCTGGAAGGCCTCCAACCGCGTGGAGGAGCCTCACGCGCCACATTCCGGGAACAGGCTGCACAGCGTGGGCAGAGCTGAATGTGCCCCGTTGGATGAACACGTGTCGGTTTTGGGCATCTGAGCTGCTGCCACATTTTCTGCAAATGAACAGGGCTGCCGTGGACACCCGCGTGCGCGTCTGTGTGGAGGCGTCGCTGCTCTGGAACCTCTGGACTGTTCCCGGAGGACTGCGCATCTGCCGCTCCTTCCAGCTGCCCTGCGTAAGGGCTCCTGTCCTCCTGGCCTCTCCATACTGCCCACACTGCCCTCCCACGGGGCAGGCACTGTTTTATGACAAAAGAGCAGCTGTTCTGGGTAAACTCGGATTAAGAACGGGCAGCTCCGGATGGTGACCGTCTCTCAGAGTCACGCGTCTGTGGGGCTAGGGCCACAGGCCTTGCTCAGATGGGCAGGGGCAGCGAGGGCAGTGCTGCCCGCGGGCTGTGGGGGGCAGGGGCACCCCCCTTCCCATCCTCATCACCTTGGCCTCCAATGGGAGTGAGTCCAGGCTTCCTCACCTACAGTTCTGTCCCAGCCACCTGGGGCTTCCCCACCTGGCAACATGTACTGAGGGGGGGGGGGGCAGCCGGCAGGGCCCCTCGAGAGAAAGGGACATCATCATGGCCATCTTCACTATGGATTGTCTTGCTTATACGGGTCATCGGAATCCTTTTGGCCACCGTCCCCTGTCCCCAGAAAGGCACTGACCAGGTCACCACCACCCCCTGTGACCTGGGGAAGGCACCGACCAGGTCTCCCGTCCCCTGTCTCCAGGAAGGCACTGACCAGGCGTGTCCACAGGTCTGGCTACTCTCACATCCTGCTGGGAGGCTGGGGCTGCTCCACATGCCGAGTCTTTTCCAACAGTTCAAAGGCAGGGAGGAGGGCTCAGAACCCAGGGTTCACTCTGCAAATTCCCTCATGGTATCTGACGCTTAAGACCACAGGGCTTTGCTGGAGATCTGGCAGTGTGGACGCTGTGGGGGCAGGTCATTGGGAACAGAGCCAGGGAAGCCCCGGGTGGATGTTCACCCCCGGGCCCTGGGGCCCTCTGACCTTAACTCCCACACTCCCCAACCACAGTTGGAGCCTGAGATGCTCTTGGGCCTGTGGTGAGGGGCCTTGTCCTGCAGGGCCCCCCTGGGGTGGGCACAGGTGCTGTCGGCACCAGCATGGGCTGCTCCCCTGCCTGCATCCCGTCCCTTCCCTGCCTGCCCCAGAATCTCAGGCCCCCACAGGTGCCAGTGGGCCTGGGCCTCTGCCCGGGCATCCTTCCCCCATTGTCAGGGCCCCCAGTGCCGCAACAGCCTGCACTGGACGCCCTGGATGATAGCATCTGCTCATCCTGAGCAGGGGACCACCAGAGCTGTGCACAGAGCTACTTTACACATAACCATGGAGGGAGGGGGACACAAGCCACCACTCCAGAAAATCGTGACAGTGCCCCTGTCCACTCTGCAAGCATCAGATCCAGACCGCGCTCCTGCAACCTGGAGGCCTCACCTGGGGCTACCGCCTTCCTAGGCTGAGGAGCCAGTGGGGGTAGTGGAGAAGGGAGGAGGAAGGAGAAAAGGGGAGGGATGGGGGGAGAGAGGAGAGGAGGGGATGGGGGAGAGAGGAGGGGGAGGCAGTGGGAAATGACAGGGAGGACCAGGAGGAGCAGCCGGCACTTTTCTGCTAAAGCACTGGATGCCAGGAGCTGAGTGGACCTTCTGTGTGAGTCCAGCCCTGGCCTCCAGGGCAGTGGTGGTCAGTAGTGGGGACGGGAGGGCTGTCGGCTGTCTGATGGATGAGCACTCGGGCTGAGGGTCACTCAGGATGATGGACGAGGTCTTGACATTTCAATGCCATCCACCCAACACCCAGACTTGCAGGTGAAGAGGCAAAATGCCAAGGCCAGGCTCAGCCCACGGTGCTCCTGACGGCTTTCTCTGGAGGCACTGTTGCCCTGACTTCAGTCCCGACCACTGCCCCAGGGCAACCCCCACCCTGCACTGGGGGAACGAATTTCTTTTCATAGACGGCTACTGGGATCCCTTTGTGAGACACTGTGCTCAGGTGGAAGGTTTTGTGAACTTGGACCTGGTTCCGGGGGGCTCCCTTGAAGCTGGGTTAATGGGGTGTGGGCTGGGCAGGGAGGCCTTTGCTGGAGGTGGTGCATGAAGCTCCTCTGGAAGAGCTTGGGCACAGAGCCATGGGGACTGGGTGCCCAGCTGCATCGGGAGGGAGCCGTGTGCCAGGCCTGGGGCATGTCCCCGGCCCCATCCCCACCCCCTGCACCCTCTTCCCTGAGTTTCCCCACCCCACTCCCCTCAGTTCGTATAGCAAAAACAAGGAGTGGGGACAGGGGTCAGGCAGGCGGTGGGGCCTGTGACCAGGACAGTGGCGGCCAGCACCCAGTGGGGAATGAATGAATGAATGGACAAACTGTGCCTCCACCAGGGACCCGCTGCCCTCTCTTATTCTGTCTTCTGTCTTCCTGGAGGTGGTGGAGGGGGTTGGTGGAAGGTGGGGAAGGAGCCAGAGGCGGATGAGTTCACAGCCGAGTTCACAGCCAAGCTCACAGAAGGCGCAGGGATCCAGGAGCCTAGTGGCGGAGGATCGGATGATGGATGATGGATTTACCAGGTGCAGCACATTCCTGCTTCGCAGGCCAGTCAGTTTCCAAGAGGCTCAGGCTTGGCCAGGATTTGGCTGCTGACCTGTGGGTTTTTTCAGGCCCAGAAGAGTGGCCTGGCCCAGTCCAGAAAGCTGTGCCTTGAGCCCCTCCCTGCCACCTTCTGTGGGTCCCCGGGGGTGGAGAGCCCAGGGAGAGCCCAGCTCCGCAAGGAGACACACCAGCGCACAGAGTGCGTGTCACCAGGCTGCACGCCCAGGGCTGCTGCACTTTGTGTAAATTACTCATCAACAAAGATACACACGCAGTCCAAAGTTTCCTCTACTCCTAATTTTTCCAGGAAGTCATTCTTTGGGAATTGAGTTGCACCTACAACCAGTAGACACATCACTTTTACCTGCCTAGGGAGCTCTCTGCTCTTGTAGACTGTCCTCACCAAATGGAGCTCTGGGGGGCAGTGCCTGGGGCCATGGGTGACACAGTGACAGTGGCCCTGCCTGGTAGGGTGGCCTAGTTCAGGTTTGCAGAGACCTGAACTCTTACCTGATTCCACACCTGAACACGCCCAGCTGACTGGTGTTCCTGATCCAGGTCACCTGGAGGGCCAGCCTTGGGGGGCGGTGCTGGGGCTCCTTCCTGCCCTGGAGAAAGCCCTCAGCTCATCGGCACCTTCACTCACACACCCAGCATGCAAGAGAGAGGAGGGGGCTCAGCCAGCAGAAGGTGGGAGCCCCCATCCCAGGCAGGGGGTGGGGATGACCAGAATCTAGCCTGGGTCCCATACATCTGCAAACCACCAAACCGGGAATCTGAGAGCCACAGGGCCACCTGCAAGGGCAGGTTTTTTTCCATTGGAATTCCAGACAGATGACGCTCTGAGCAGGAAGCCCGAGAGGCTGCCAATGGCCAGCAGCCAGGAGCTCCAGACTCTTGCCTTTTCCAGGCCAGCCGAGGGCCCAGCCCCACAGAGGGGTGGGGGCCAGTTCTCCTGGGACCCTGTGAGGGCCCAGAGGAGAGCCCCATCCCCTGAGCTGCCCAGAGCGGGCCCCCAGGCTGGATGGCTCTGTCCTGCCACCTTTCCCCTCCTGGAGCTGTGGAGACCAAGGCCTGGCAGGCCTGAGTGGTGAGCAGGGTCAGAGCCAGGAGGCAGCTGGGGCGGTAGGTGGCCTGGGGACTCCGGTCCAGTGTTCCAGCCCCTCTCTACCCTTCCTCCATGTGCAAATTCCCTGGCCCTCAGGTGGCCCCCTTGGCGAGCTCACCACTGGGTCATCTTTTATACAAAATTCTCTTATTCCTGTTTCACAGCTGAGGAACCAGGCCACACGGGACCCGGGACCCGCAGGAGCTGGGAGCATCCACCCGCCTTTGCCCTTTGTGGCTCGAGGCACCCCGCAGCGTGATTGAAAGCCCAGAGCCTGGTCTCACCCCAAAACTATGTGTCAGTGTGAAATACCGAGGCTGCCCGGGTGTCAGAGCTGGCTGCCCTGCACCAAGATTCCTCCCCAGGGCCGGGGCGAGTCAGGGCTGGGACTGGGGTCTGATGTTGGGGGGACCTCCATTTCTGCCCTCAGCCTCCCAGTGCCCCCCACCCCTCTCCTCATCCTGCCCCCTCCCCCCAGCCCATGGTGGCTGGGCAGAGCTGGGATGGACCCTGTGTGCCCCACAATGCGCCAGGCTGGGCAGCAGGCAGCTGGAAGCCAGGAGACTTCTCCACCAGAGATGTGGCCGGGAGGTGGTCCTGGTGCACGGGTGATCATAGGGATGGGGGGAGGTGCTGAAGGATCAACGCGAGCCCACATGCCCACCTGTGATGGATGCAGGAAGGCTGCCTGAGCTGACAGCGAGGTTGGGGTGCTAGCTGGGGTCTCGTGGGCAGGTCCTGAGCTGGCTGAGGGGTCTGGATTCCCCCTCTGAGGGGTGTGTGCCTGATGCCATGCCCCAGGAGGCAAGACCCACACACCCTGGATGTGAGGCCTCAGCGAGGGCTCCAAGGGGCCAGTGGGGCGTGGAGGGCAGGGGTCCCCAGGAAACAGCAACTCCACCCCCGCCCTGCATTGGCCTCATAGAGACACGGGCACAGGAGAGCACCCACTGCGTGGCCCCCACCTCACTGCCACGTCCACCTCACCCCACAAGCCCTGCTAAGCCCCTTGCAGCCGCTACGGGTAAGGGCAGGGGGAGGGGGAGATTTGGCTACGTGGGGTGGGCAGGGAGAGCTTGTGGGGGGCTGGGGACTCTGGGAGGGGGCAGCAGGTATAAGCACGTGGCCCACTTTTTCCTGGGGAGGACGTCTTGGTCCAGGACCCACCCTGGGTGTGCAGAGACCCTGAATGGTGCCCACCCACCTCCCCCTTTCTCTCCCCTCCCTCCTCCTCTCACCGGACTTTTCCAGGAATGGGGCCCTTCCTAAGAGACCCCCCCAGCTGTCTGTTCTTTAACAAGGGGCATGGGAGGAGACAGGTGAATGCCCCCAGGCCTGGGAAACCCAGGGACGATTGGTGGGGGCATGGGGCTCAAGCTGGGCACCTGGCCAGGTGTGTGACTGCAGCAAGATTCCAAGCCTCCACCTTGCGTGTTCACTGGGATGGGGGGTGGTAGCCATGACCCCCATGCTGCAGGGTGGGAGAGGTGCCCTGCGCTGGGGCAGGCAAGGCCCAGCCCTCCCAGAGCCCCCACTGGCCTTCTCGGGAATGGGGGCTCACCTGCACCCCCAGCTCCATTGGGATCTGCTTGGCCTCAAAGGTGCTGAAATGGAAGGAACATCGAGGTGATACCAAGAATCTTGGCTCTCTGTGCACCGATGCTGAAAAGAAATACGGAGACAGAGTTTTGGAGGAACGAGAAAGATAGCTTTTCTTATTCTTTGCCTGGCAAAGGGGGAACACAGCAGGCTAGCGCCTTGAGAACTGTGCCCCCCTTTTCCTGGGAATGGAGAGAGTTTTATATTCCAGAGCTCATGGTCTATGGGTAGGTGATAAGGTTCAAAGCAATGAAGGTCTTGTATTTTTTTTTTTTCTTCTGCATATTTTCAGCCAAAAGCTGGCGTCAGGCAGCTCAGCAACCCAGGCTAGTGTCCCTGAAGTTATCAGCTGTGACCTTCTTTCTTTTGAGATGCAGAATCCTACAAGGAAGTGTAGGGTGAGAAGGATGCCAGGTGCAGAATATAATTCATATGGAATCAGAAAGTAATTAGCTTTGTGAAGGACAAGTCTAGCTACAAGTGTTAGTAGTAACAGCTAAAGAATAACTGAGATTGCTTAACTTTCAGGCCTGTTTGGTTGGTATGTGCCTAAGGCCGTTTACTCATTTCTTTTTTTTTATTTTTATTTTTTGCTGCAACAAAGGTGGGGCCTCAGATCTGCAGGGGACAGAGCACAGCCATCAGTGCTGGTCCAGAGCCTTCCCTGCCACTCTGCAGGGCATGGTGTGCTGGCCAGCAGGGGAGGTTCAGGCCCCCGAGGGTGAACAGGGGTACAGAGGGGCCACTAGGGGCCGAGTTAGTAGACAGGAGCCTGCAGGGCCCATTCCTGGGGCGGAATGGGGGCCTTAAACTCAAGATCAAGATAAGAAACTGGTATTTATGTGTCAGTGCATCCAAGGAGACCCCGAGATGGGTTGGATGTGGACTTAGGATGTTTCCCTCTTCCCCGGGGCCGCCAGGAGCCTCAGGCCTGAAGTTTGATTGACATCTGGTTCACTGGTGTTCTCCCCTGCTTGGCCTCAATCTGCTATGTCATTTCATCTGTCTTACTGCTTTGTACTTTGTCAACACTTCTCAGATTGTCCACACGCTGGGGGATAAACTCTTGCTGCTCCCACTTGCCCCCACCTGCCTCCCCCCGACACACCCCGGCCCCTGCCTTCCAGGCTGAGCACTGCCAGGGCCCTGAGTTTGGTGTGACTGGCTTGGTTTCTGGAATACGCTGCGTCATTCAGGACTCACATTGCTGGGGTCTTAGGTCCTCGGCCCCCAGTCTCAGGGATGAGCAGGTGTCCCCAAACTCTTCCTCCCTGTGAGAACCTCTAGAAGGTGTGGGAGGCTCTGAGACGCTGTGACTTCAGAAGGCAAATGAGCCAGTACCGCGGGGCAGAGATGCCACCAATTAGGGGGCTGGTGGCTGGGACCACTTCCCTGGACGGCATGAGAAATACCTGCGCCCGAGGCCCCACAGCACAAGCCCAGGAGATGCCCAGGAGCCAGTGCTGCCTGGGGGCTGAGGGCTGGCAGGGACTGGGGCAGCTCGGTCCCACTTCTCTTGTGAAGACTGGGTTGGAGGAGAGAACATGGAAGCGAAGTGGCTCCAGGATTAGAAGATCAGGACTGAGAACCAGCATGGATCCCGAGACCATTCGAGGTGGTTCCAGTTGTAACTCAAAGGGGAACAAACAGGCCGGTCTTTTGCTCTGGGGCCAGCCCTGAGACAGGCTGGGCAGCTGCGGAGATTTCTATAAACAGCAACCCCCATGCCGTCCCGCCAGCGGTATCCCTGTGGCCCCTGCGACAACCACCTGAAGCCACGGCGCCCTGCTCTGCGGCCCCTGCCCACTGGCCCCGCCCTAATCACGGGGATGCCACAGCCACATCCTTCCCGCCCGCCCGCCCACGCTCACGCCCGGTCCCGCTGTCTGTCGCCGCCGAGCACCTTCCGAGCCTCCCGGAACCCCAAGGCAAGGCGAGGGGTCAGCCACACCTGCCCACCTGGTGAGAAAGCAGAGGTCCCGCACAGCGGAGGTGCCAGGCAGTGACCGGCAAAGCCAGCCTCAAGGTGGACACAAGGGACCCCACCCTCCCTGCACTGGCCGAGCCCAACTCCCACACAAATGGTGGGGCCACACCTGCCCTGCATGCCCTCCCTGGACACCCTCCCTGGCACGTTGTGGCCACTTCTGCTTCTGGGATCTTCTGCCATTTTCTCCTGCGCGGGGCAGGTGAGGTAACTCGCAGCTGGCTTGGACCCCGTCCCACTGGGTCAGCTCCTGACCTGACGTTTCAGCTTCCGCTCTCACGGAGGCTCTGCCGTGCTCAGGCCTGGCCCTGGCGGCCAGCTCGCCGGGAGAGACGGAGCGGCAACCCTTTCTTTCCAGCAGTGAGACCAGTGCTCATGTTCTGTGATTCAGACTAAACACTTTTATTAGGAAATAAATCACTCAGCAGAGGACGTGCCAGGAATGTCCTCTTCTCCCTGGAACACACCACGTCTGCTCTCAGTCAGGACCATCCCGTAGAATGGAGATGCCCACGCGGCCCCAGGTGAGCGCTTCTGGGCGTCACCGGCATGGGCTACGCATCTTCTCTCATTTTAAAAGAAGGACATTCTTTTTTTTTTTTTTTTTTGCCACGCAGAGTGGCTTGTGGGATCTTAGTTCTCCGACCAGGGATTGAACCCGTGCCCTCAGCAGTGAAAGTGCAGAATCCTAACCACTGGACCGCCAGGGAATTTCTGAAAAGAAGGACATTCTTGCTTTTGCCCAAATATCTTTATTTCTTTGTCCAAGTACCTCTGTGATGATTATGAACAGGATAAGTAGCAAAGAATGTCAATTAAAACCAATACCTTACTTATTTCCAAAGCACTTCAACCACAACTAAACCATCAGACCCGCCCCTCCTTAGATGTAGTGAGTGGCCACGTGGGCTGTGGAATGCCCGAGAATGTCTGCCCATCCTCACACCGAGGGTAAGGCGTCATACAGATAACATGAAGGTTACAGAACAAAGTGAGGCCTGCACGGGGCTTTCCTGTCAGAATTTGCATCTCAGCCTGAGACCAGAGCAACAAACCTTTGAAAAGCCAAGACAGGAGAAGCCAGAGGACAACCTGGATGGGAGGGGGTATATTTTCCTGCACAGGACTGAGGCCAGCTGGTCCAACCTAGAGGCACTGTCCCCAAAGCATCGCCAACCCTAAGGTCAGCCCTGCCCACCACCCAGAGCGTGGCCTTCATCCTTCCCAGATCTGCCCAAAGTCCTTTAAAAACAGGAACCACAATCCAGGCCATCATGTGGGTGGCGGCCCCGACTTTCTGGAAACTGCAACCATGACCCAGAAGGGGGCAGATCCCAAGCCACTGTCTGCACATGGAAGCTCAGCCCCTACAGCCCTGAGACACGCATGTCATCACCACGGTGCAGGAGGGACACCCGGCAAACCGAGGGGCGGACCCAGGGGTCCTGGCTTCCAGACCCTCATGGAGCCTCCTCAGGTGCCACGCAAATGGCTTATCCCAGGGTCCAGGAATGCTGCCCCTTTCTGTATGAGCCCAAGCAGCCCTGTGACTGCAGAGTGTGGGGAACGCGTGGGGCTGCGCTGGCCGTGTCCACATGTCCATGCTGGGTGGGCGAAGGGGAAAGTGTTGAGGCTCCTCCTGGGTCAGGCTCGCCGGGAGAGTCCTGCTCCCATAGCCATTTCTGGGGATCCCTTTGCACTCACAGGGGGTGATCGGCTGTTCTCCCAGAAGGTGCCCAAACCCCAGGCCAGTTGCTTTGTGGGGCGGCCCTGGGACCTTGTCCGACCCTGGCAGAAGCCAACTGATGGACGTGCCGCCCTTATCCTGGGGCCGTGCTACCCAGGCTTCCCCCATGGCCAGTTTATTTACTATTCCTGGCTCCCCTGACTGTTACTTTTATGTAAAAGGCATGGACAGCTCCAGGACGAGAAGAGAGTTGCTAAGACCTGAACCTGAGCAGACAGACCCTCAGCTGGGCAGAAGGCCCCAGGCGAGCTGCGGACGGCCACGCTGGGAACACACTCGGACCTCGTGTCAGGGACCCTGGCCGGTGATGGGGCAGAGCCCAGCCTGGCATGAACATGGTGCCAGGGTGACTCTCAGTGGCCAGCAGTGTTAGGGGCTCTGCCCAGAGCTGCCAGAACATCAGATGTTCGCCTCCACCCAGAATCCAGCAGTATCAGCCCTCCCAGCCCTCCGGCTGTTGTTCCCAGAGCCGCCTGCCCCCAGAACCTTCTCCAAGGTGCCATAATGCTGATTCTGCTTCCCCGAGTGGAGGCTGGTGGCCCCACTCAGCTTCATCCACACTTAAGTCGGCTTCCAGTGGCCGGGTAACGACCCTCTGTCTGCTGACAAACGGGGATTCCACCCCGGGCACGGGATCCCTTCCTGAGAAAAGGAGGGCAGGGTGGCCCTGCCAGCTCCCGGGCCCCACGTCAGCATAGCAAAGCCAACGCTGATGCTTGTGAGGGGAAACTGGTTCCCTCCATTTACTCACAGTTGAAAAATGATCAAATGTTAGCAAATCAAAATTCAGGATGATTCGTAAGGCACCTTGTTCAGTGGAAATGGGCTGAGCGAGAGGGAAGGGGTGTGTGTCCAGCGTGACTGCTTCCCTGCAGGGCTGCTGGACAGGCCTCCCAGGGCTACGTGAACGTTGGGTCCGCGATGCCATGGTCGGGGTCGCAGGTGAAGGCGATGGTGATGGCGTAACGGGTGCCCCAGTGAACCTTCTCCACCCGGTGCAGGTTCTCGGACCCCGAGGTGAAGAAGGACACCCGACCTGGGAGAGAGGAGAGCAGAGCATGACCTCAAGGCCACATGCGTGGCCGGGCCTCAGAGGACCTGTGTTCAGGCCAATGCAGCAACACAACCAACCCGGCAGGCTGGAGAAACAGCTGATGCAGGAAGGCGGGGGTTGGAGACAAACCAGCAGGAGAGCCCTCACACAGGACGAAGGGCACCCCAGCACCCGGCCCAGCCTCCGCAGGCTCTTTGTGGGGCAACCTGGACTTGGGGTGAGGCCCTGCTGCCACCCCCAGGGGCTTCTACAAGCCATGTGACCTCCTCGGGCCCACCTTATGATCTTATTTCTAATCACACATGGAACAAAACCAAACCCTGGAAGTGATGACAATGTTTTAGCAAAGGATCAGGAAAGACACGTCGAGACAAACACCCAGCACCTGTAGCTCCCTCCAGGGCAGCTGAAGACAGGACTCGGGAGGTGGCTTCCGAGCGTCCTGGAGTGGGGGCCCTCCACCCATCTGTATTCAGAGAACCCCGTGTTTATGTGCTTCCGTATTTAACTGGCCTCATACACACCACCGTAGATTTTTTAGGACAAACGAGTTGACCGTTACAGAATCGTGGGGGAGGAGCCCCGGGATCCTGTAGGTGCCGCGTCGCCGCCACACGGCCCTGCACCAAATGTCCCACGACAACTTCATTTCTCTTCAAAAGGTCACTGCCAGGAACTCGACTGCTAAATCTTTGAGAGAGGAGAAAAGTCTACCCCAGAGTCTGCTGCTTTCTGGTTGTAAACAGAGGACCGTGCTCTGCCCGGAAACAAGGGAGCAAAAGAAATCGTGTCACACACGGAAACCTCTGCATGGGGGCCTGGGGACACCAGGAACTCAGACCCTCCTCTGGACCAGCCAGGCCGCCCCTGACCTGAAGGAAACACTCTTTCCCAGAGCAATCTGGAGTCACGCCACTTTCTGAGGCTCACGTTGCTAAAGGACGTTTTGTCCTCAGTTTTTCCACTTTCAGTCACACCTGAGACCTCGGACACGTAGCCAGGCCCGTCTGCCCATCCACGCCATCTGTGCACCCCCCTGCCGCCACCCCGCTCCAGACACAGTTATCAAATGTCGCTGACTTGCAGCAAGAGTGGGGGTCTCTGGGCATTCCCCCACCCCAGCATTCCTGCACACTCTGCAAACAGAGGCACCAAAGAACAGAGAAGAAAAGGACTGAGGAAAAGTGAAGCTCCTCGTGGCCTGTGGGACAATAGGAAACCGTCCACCATTCATGTTGGAGCCTCGGAGAGAGGAGAGGTTCATACTGGGGCAGGAAAAGGTGATTTGAAGAAATAATGACCAACACTTTCCCTAATGTGATGAAAACTTTGACTTTTAATCCAATAAGCTTAGCAGGATAAATACTCCAAGTGGGATAAGTACAAACAACTCCACACTGAGGCACATCATAGTCAAACTGATGAAACCAGAGATTAGACAACATCCTGGAGGTGGCAGAGCAAAGAGGCAGCTACTATGGGGCAGTGACAGCGGTGACAGCAACAGGAGGGCCAGAGGAAAGGGACGATGCTTTTAAAGAAAAGGGAAAAAAACCCCACCAAGCCAGAATTTCACATCCAGTGAAAATATCCTTTAGAAAAAAAGGTGAAATAAGGACATTTTCAGAAAAACCATCACCAGCAGACCTGCACTCTGAGAAATGCTGAGGCGGAAGGGGAATGTACCTGTTGGAAACCTGGATGCACAGGAGGGGACGGAGGGCTCTGGAAAGTGAGTAAGTGGGAAAACTGAAAACACTCAGCCTACTTTCCTGTTAATTTCCATAAGAGAGAATGAACTCTTCTCGGGACAATGAACTCTAACCCCTTTGGCACAGCCTGTCGGAGCAGCTGCATCACGCTCCCTGCCAAACGCCAGGCTCCCTGTGACGTCTGTGCGGATGGGACAGAGTTGGTGACTCTCGTCCTGTCGACCTGGAACGGGAATCCGCTGACCCAACCCAACGTCAACGTGATAGCTTGTTGAGGAAAGGCCCACACGGGCTCACAATCTTGCCTCAGACCTTCTTTCCTTTTTAATGCACCAGTAGTTAAGCCCCACACCTATTCTGACAGCTCCCAAGTCCAGAGTGATCAAGACAATGACGGGCACGACACAAACGCCAGGAAGAACCCGAGGGCAGGTGGCCAGTCATCAGAACCAGGAGGAAACTTTGGGATGAAATCACCACCCGCACAGTGACCAGCAGGCCGGCGCTGGTAACTCACCCTACAAGGCGTAACGTTCACACGGAGGCGACGGCCCACCCAACCCCAGAAACGTGAAACTTTTCAGCATTCATGAACGGTGCTTTCTGGCTTTTTATTTTCTTCAGTAAACAACTGTTAGATTATCACCCACTTCTTTAAAGTGGGATTTAGCTCGGCAACTTAGTAACCAAAAATACAAAGTCATCTCAGTTTCTGGAACCCACCTGTATTTCTCCTCTTAGTCCACAAGCATCCCTGGACACCTCCCAGAAGCACGTGACATGTGACCCTTAGCACCAGCTGCCTTAGCACCAGCAGCTTCTCTGGCTCTTGGCCCATTAAATCCTTGGAGCTGCAGGGCGTTCTGAGCCCCTCCTGCCTGCTGACCTGCGCCTGGGTCTGCCCCCCTCCAGCACTCACCCCCTGAGGGAAGAGAGCCAGCCCTGAGCTGCTTAACTTCCTTTCTACACCTTCTGATGTCCAAGCCACCTCTGCGTGGATTCAGGGCTACTGAAAGGAGCATTTGGACTCAGTGGCTTGCAGGACTGCCTCATGGCTAACGGGAACGTTCTAAACCAACACAGGTGGACAGCCTTGTTGGTTTGAGCTGCCTGCTGCCAGGCGGAAGCGGACACAGCTACACACCCAGTAAGCAGGGTGACGCCGTGGGGTCGGGTGAGCCACGGCAGCAGGTGAATGGTGCTGGCACAGTTGAGGCGCCCAGGCCAGAGCCAAATGGCCTGGCTCTGTCTCTGAGTCTCATCTGGGGCTGGGCCGGGGCCTGGGCTGCCCCTCAGGAAGCCCCTGGGGGACCCCCGCCCCTCCCCCCCCCCAAAAACCTGGGGAGGAGAGGGGACGATTCCTCGCTCCACGCATGCTCACTGAGCAGCACTGAGTGTCCGAGCTGGGCGGGGGGCAGCGGGAGCTCTGGGACCACCAGGTCGGGGAGGCAGGTCCCTGTGCTTCGAGCGGTTTACCGACATTAGGTCAGGATCACTGCCTCGTCTCAAGCTTCGAGTCACTACAGGGGATGGAGCGGGGGCTGGCTCTGGGAACTCACTCCGCAGTGACAGCAGTGACCGTGGCCACGCCCGCCTCCTCCTCTGACAAACGTGCTCCATGGACACACTGGACACACCGTAAACACAGCATCCCGGGAAAGGCCCGCCCGTGAGTCCTACCTGCTCTCGGCTCCACCGTCTTGTTGGCCCCCTCCTCCATGAACACAAACCGCCCACCACCGAAGTCATCCAGGTAGTCGGAGAGGTACAGCAGCGATGTGTAGTCGAAGGAGCCGTAGGTCACCTGCGGGCAGAGCGTGAGGGCGTGTCACCGTCTGCTTGCGGGAGGACTCGCTCCTCAGGAAGGGACAGACCCAGGCCTCGCGCCGCCTCCCGACTACAGAAAACCCTCTGCTGAGCACAGGCGTGCGGTCCTGCCTGGCTCCCCGCGCAGTCAGAGGCGCAGCCCACGCCAAGAAGCCCACACGCGTGACCCCCAGGGCCGCCACGCCACCCACCCACCCACCCACAGGACCCTCCCGCGTCAGCACAGGGAGCAAAGGTGGTGCTTCTGCTCTTTCTCCAGATGTGGGCACTCCAGGCTTTCTTTTAAATTGTGGTGAAATACACAAACCATACAATTTACCACTTTACCCATCGTTGAATGCACAGCTCAGGGGCACTAAGCACATTCACAGTGTTGTGCACCCACCCCCGCCGACCATCGCCAGAACTCTTCGTCCTCCCAAACTGAAACTCTGTTCCCGTTAAACACTAACTCCCCACCACCACCACCCAGTGCCCACGCTACGCTGTCTGTCTTTTCCTGTCTGGCCCTCTTTGCGTGGACATTCTTTTGGAAGACGGCGTGGGCGGTGGAAAGCAGGGGATGGAGGGTGAAATCTGTGCTCTGGGCTCATAGGAGCGTGGACCCTCTGGGCCTGGGTATAATGTAAACAGGAGGCACTATCATTTGTTTCCCAAGGATCCCTTGAAGTCCGGGAGGGAAGATGGCCAGATAGTTGTCCCATCTGTGGATCTTCAGGACTTATTATAGGTAAGGGGTGCCATATGAAGAACTTGATTTCAATGTGAGATAGAGGAGTTTGTTGTCTGTAATGTGCGAAGCAGGTGTTGTTTCCAAGGACATAAGAACTCACACAAATTAGCATCTACTTAATAGAGGGAATCAGTGAGATAGGCTATTCCACGCAAAGATAGTGACTTGCATGTACAAGGAATTTTAATCACATGATAACAGTTCCCAGCCTGAGGAATCATTCAATTAGCAAGACTGGGGTAAGAGATAAAGAAGAATGAAAGAGTCCAAGGACAGCAACCCAAAGTCATCCTACCAGTGCCCTATCCCTATCGCACAGCCCCAGGCTCCTGTTATCTGAGCTGCTGTGTTTAAGGATGGATTCTTAAATGATTTTACTGACACCTGTAGGCACCATGGGAGCAGTACACAGAAGCCCCAGGTCAATATCCATAACACATTTGATCAAGGCTCAAAAAGTCCAAAAGCCCCACTCCCCCTGCAAGCAGCTAGACCACCATCACCATGACAGTGGTCATCTCCTGAGAGAGGGTAGGCTGACCAGGAGGGAGAGGCAGCAAGCCTGCCAAGGTGACTGAGTCCCCGTCACCTTCTCATGAACTCAGTACCACGCCATCTGTGGGACTGGACTTTCTACACAGACCTGAGCTCCCTCCACCTCCCCCACCAAGACCCCATTTAGGGGCCCCTTATCCAGCATCAGGGCACCAAACAAACATCAAAGTGACCTAAACCTGAGAACAGCCCAGGGCAGTGATTCTGAATCGCTTCAGCAGTGAACCTCATGTCCACTACCTGCATAAAACATAAAAGAGACCCGGGGGCGGGGGGCGTCCAGGAGCCTGACCCTCTCCTACCCACCCAGCTCAGATTCTGCAAAGGAACCACCTCAAACCCACATGAACACAGTGACCTGGGAAGGAGGCAGGTTATGGCAGGTGACAGGGATGGCAGAGGCTGGCAGGGCCTGAGCTGTCCTGAGCTAGAGGCTGGAGAGCTTCAAGGCAAGGAGCAGATGCATGGAGTCCCCTCGTGCGAGGATGTCTTTTTGCTGTGTCCACGTGTGAGTGACCCCTTGGCTGTGATAGCCACCCTGGTCCTGTAGACCCGGTCCCGAGGCCTCCTGGCTCTGAGATGTCTGAGGCTACCCCACTTGTCACTGTTGACTCGTTTTCTCTGCCTGAAGAATTTCTTCCTTATCTTTCTTCCTCTGAAGTTGGATCACCGAACCAGGGTACATTCAGTGTCGTCTTTCCTCAACCCACACTTCCCAGTACATGGAGGGCTGCTCTTCCTTCGTTGCGGGGAAATTCTCCGGACACCGTCCCACGCGTGAGGCTCCTTGCTGTGTGAACCTGTCTGTCCTCCACACACGTCGTCTTTGCCCTCAACCCCATAAAACCCTGTTTTTCCCTCTGCAATATCTACGATGATCTTATGTTGAAGGTCTCGGTCCTGGTCCCCTAATGAAATAATGCACCTGGGCAATGGTTATCAATGGGTCAATGGCTGCTAGAGCCATGAAGTGAGGGCGGACAGGAAGCCTGATCGTGGATGCATCAGTCCGAACCCACTGATCAACCTTAAGCCCACGGGAAGAGAACAAGCACACCCTGTACGCCTCCTTAGGGTGAAGCCCACACTTCCAACCCGAGCTCCATCGAGCCCTGCGAGCTGCACTGGCTCAGACAAGCCACTGGCCACATAAAGCTACTTCAATTTAAGTTAATTTAATTAAATACTGGGTTCCTCAATCTCACTAACCACATTTAAGTGCTCCCCTCCTCCATCGAGCTCAGTCGAGATTATTATAAACACATGAATGTCTGACTGAATTTCAGGCAGAAGCCCAATCTGCGAGCTTCTGCCCAAACCCTCTGCTTATTTTTCACTTCGCTTCCTTTGTTCCAGGGTCAAGCGACACAGAGATTATCTGGGTCACCTGAGCACACCCGCGGCTGGGGTGACCGCCAACAGCCCTCAGACGTTTCCACGGCCAACTGTCCCCTGGCGCCACGCTGCGTGTGCTGGCTCAGTGGGGCAGGGCAGTGGCTGCAGTGCAGGCGGGACAGGGCTTCAGTTGTGGCTGATCAGGACCACTGATTGATTAGGTGCCACTGTGTCTAGGGAACAACAAGAGATCAAGGAAGGGGAAGCTGCAGAATCTGGAGTGATCGAGAGATCTTCCCAAGAAAAGGTGAAAAGTGGGGAGAAGGGGGCCTCCTGGGCAGGGTGCGGGACGCAGGCCTGAGGGGAGACCACACGACAGAAAGGCCAGGTCAATCAAGGCCGGGTCAGGTGACATCCGACGAAGCTCACAGCTCAGGTGGAGACAGCTCTTCGTCTGGGAACAAGTAGCAAAGGATGGTCCCCATCAGGCCCTCACTGTTCTGTAACGTGCTTTTCACAGCCTTCTCTCACCTCATCACACGAGAAACAAATCTTATCTCCTCGACCGCATCAGTGAGAGAGGAAACTTCTAAAACCCTGACCACGTGAACAGACAGCACCCAGCTTGGGCCGTGGTGGACAAGCCCCAGGTTCGCTCACCTTGTCCACGTGCGCGTGCCAGTACTCGTCATGAGCCGTGCGGGCCGCCGTGCTGTTGATGCGGGAGAAGAAGGTGGGCTTCGTCAGGTGCAGCAAGGACGCGCTGATGCCAAATGCCTGGGCGATTGCCAGCTGGACCTTCTGCCGCAGGTCCCTGCCGAGAGGACACAGGTGTCAGCCACACAGGAAAGAATTCTCCCCGGGCCCATAGGGCCCGCACCGTGTGACACTGAAACGGAGCAGGACCCTCCAGTCCTTGCCCCCAACCCCCACGTTCTCAGCCTGCCTTTTGTCTGTGGAAACACTTTAGCCAAAGAATAAGTTTAATCAGAGAAGTGAGAAAATGCAGAAACAAAGGAAAATAGTCAAACGAGACCAAATAATAAGTTTAGTCATTAAGCATAGTCAAGGACCTTTAGTTCCTCCTTAAGGGCTATAGGTAATATTCTAAGCCGTGTCCTGTGAGCTGTTTTGCAGATACTGAAGCCCCCACCGGGCAGAGGAGGATGACTACATGATGACCAAACTGAAGCCATGACATAAGCTGCTCCACTTCACACAATTCCGAGAACTGGCCTCAAAGAAATGGGAACAAACCCTGGAACTAAAGATTAACTGTACTTAAAACCACCAAGGTGACACTGATCAGACCACCACATTACTGGTTTCAAGATGACTGTCAGAACTGACTGTGCTGTTCTGCTCCCGCCTATGCAACCCTGAAACTCCCCTTTAAAAGCCCCTGTCCCCTGAGCAGCAATCAGGAGTTGGTTCTCGGACAGGTGTCCACCCTCTCCCCCGGTTGCTGGCCTCTGAAATAAAGCAACCTTTCCTTTCCCACCAACATTTGTCTCTCAAGAATTGGCTTTCGAGCAGCGAGCAGCCGGACCTGGGTTCGGTAACACTACAGAAAGACAAGGGCTGGCAAAGGCGAAAGGTGAACAGATGCACACACAGGTCCGCACACGTGGGACAGGGTATCACGTGCACACCCAGGAACCTGAGGGCCAGTTCTCTGCAGGACTGACCCCAGCACTCCCAGCCCCGCTGCCACCTTCCCCCCTCCTGACCCGGGCATTCCTTCCCTCACCGGTACAACTGGAAGTCCTCTTCTGAGAAGATAGTTTGTATTTTATCCCCAAAGTATCTGTGAAAAAATAAGGAGTATCAACAAACGTGATGTTTTATTAATGTTTCCTTACTTCCTTTAAATTCAGCCTTTCCTCCAGTTAACCAGCAAGTCCCTGAAAACCAGCTGGTCCTTATTATCGTGGAGCTGCTCCTTCTACAATGATAACTGTGTGATAAAAGGGAGGAGGGTGGGAGGGAGGTACCTGGCAGGTGGGGTGACATTTATCAAGGTTGGGGGAATCTCTTGCTTCTCCTGGCCCTCGGGGAGGAGCAAAGCCTCTCAGGAGGCAGCTCTCAGGAGCCTGGCCTGCCACTCACCTCTCCCACCTCTCCCTCCAACCCCACCCCTTGGTCCATTCCTCACTAAGCTGTTCCCTGAAGCTACTGGCAAGGATTCCGCCCCTCGGAAGAGCTGCACCTTCCAGTTCTCATCTGGCCTTGGCCCGACGGCAAACGTCGCAATTTACCCAAGACTTGAAGCCGCTCTGATCCATACACGCAAGCCTCACTCAGGTGTCTCCAGCTAAGAAACGAGCAGAGACACGCCCCCCGACCCCGACCCCGGGGTTCTCACCTGTACAGGTTCACAAAGTGCTTCCCGACAGACAAGGCCCCCGAGTGCAGGTCCAGGATAGACGCCTGGAAAAGACGTTGGCAGGGCGGCGTGAGGGCTGCCTGGCAGGCGACCGAGCTCTAAAAGCCACCGACGTTAAACACGTGTTCCCGAGACCCATCTTTGTACACCCGGGTCAGGGCGACGACGCACACGGGCTGGGTTTCAAGACATTTGGACAAAGGTGTGTGACGGTGGATATTTCTCTCCTGCCCTAAGAATGAAGACTCTCTGGTCTAAAATTCTGAAAACGGTACACAGATACAGCTCCTCCATGGGTCTAAGAACAAGCCCTTCCCCCGGCTTTGCTGTGGTATAACCAACACACAACGACCTGCTCCTGTTTAAAGTGTTCAGTTTGGTAAGTTTTGATGCTGGCATGCATCAGCGAAACCACCATCACTACCAGGATAGTAAACACATCCATCACCCCAAATTTCCTTGCACCCTTTGCAACCCCTCCTTCCTGCCCCTCCCCAGGTGCTTTCTGCCACAGCAGTTGGTTACTTTCTAGAACCTGAGGTCCTGGAGTCACGCAGGTGCACTCGCTCTTGGCCTGGCTCCTTTCACTCAGCATTGCCTCCCTGTGACTCCCTCACGTCGGTGCAGGTACCTGCTGCCCACTGTCTCATGGCCAAGGGGCACCCATCGTTTGGGTAGGAGTCACTTGTTGGTCCATTCACCTGGAGACGGACACGTGGGCTGTTCCCAGCTTAGGGCTGTTGTAAATGAAGTGGCTGTGACACTGGGACAGCATTTCATCGTGGGAGATGCTCTTGTTCTCCTGGGTAAATGCCCAGGAGTGGAATCGCTGGGTCATAACTCTTTAATGAACAGCCAGTGTTTTCCACCCCTGCCCACCCTGCCTCTGGGGGGCCTTCCCCATGTCTTGAGAGGGGAGTGGGTGCCAGCACGGACCACCTCTACCCTGTCTGGGTGTCTTTTCTCATGGATGCAGCGATCAGCCCAGGGGTTTGTTTGAACACAATTTGGGCTTTAAAAATGTTAACTGCACTTAAAGGTATCAAACCTGGATGATTCATTGCAAGACAACTTCCCGAGTAAATGCTGAGCAGAGAGTAAAAGATGAGTCCACGCACGAATAGGTTTTTAATAAATATTCCCCCTGAACTGAACCAAAATAAAAGGAGAAGCTTAATTTTCAGAACTCAAGAGGAAAGAGTCTGCAGAGTAAAAGACTCATGGACATAATCACCAAACTATGCAGAGGAGAGTGGATCTTCCTACGGGCCCACATGCCAGGCGAGGAGATCCCCATTTGGGACCACACGAGAACTCCGGCCAACGTAAGATGCTCGCAGGGGTGGACTCCTGAGCCTGCCCAGGAAGTGGATGAGATGCAGAGCTGCATTGGCCTGTCCGAGCTCCCCATGGTTGCTGTAAACAGTAGGCTTAAAACAGCAGGAATTCATCCTCTCCAGCTCTGGAGGCCAGAAGGCCGAGATCAAGGTGTCGACAGGGCCCCACTCCTTCCAAAGGCGCCAGGGGAGGATCCTTCCTTGAATCTTTGGACTTCTGGTGGTCCCAGGGGTCCCTTGGTTTGTGCCACATCACTCCACCTCTGCCTCCACCTTCACACGGCCTCCTCTTCAATCTCAAATCTCCCTCTGCCTTCCTCTTACAAGGACTCTTGTCATTGGGTTTAGGGTCCATCCTGATAATCCAGGAAGATCTCATCTTGAGACCCGTAACTTAATGACATCTGCAAAGACCCTTTTCCCAGATAAGGTCCCATTTACAGTTCTGGGTGGATGCATCTTTCAGGGGCCACCGTTAGACCCCCTGCAGTCTCACCTGGTGGATGACAGTCCCACGCAGCATCTGTGGGAGCCTCCTCTGCCTTCCATGGTCCTCACTGTTTCCCGCCAGCTCCTCCTGCGCATGCTGGCTCTCCCTTTCCCAGGGCCGTCACCCTCCTCAAAGGGCCCCTGCTCGTCACCCGCTCTGTTCACTCCCTGCCTACGACTTCCCCCCACTGCCCCCAGCCAGGGTGTCTGACACAAAGATGTGATCCGAGGCAGCCCTCCTGTGAAGGGAGGGGGCACTTCATTCCCAGGAGCAGGGCCTGCACACCCGGCGCCCTCGCCTTCCCCTCGGAGGGAGAGCAAAGTTAAAGGGTTAAAAAGAAAACCGAAGCAGGAACGGCACACGACTCACCCCTCCGTCAGATCCTCCCAGGGACAGCCCCTTCTCGGCTATGCTGTGGGGAAGACCGTCTTAAATCAGGATTCAGTTAACAGCATCATCTATGATACATCTAGACACATATCAATCAGCATGACTAACACAACGTTAACAGACTGCTTAATGTTTATGACAAAACCACATGTTTAGACCAAAGGACTTGACTTTCAAGCTAAGTGAGTAAATGTTAATATTTTGTCACCATCTCGTTAACCACGTATGACATAGCTTGGGGACAAGTGGGCTTAGTTTCCATCTTTAGCTCAGAGACCTGGTGCTGAGTTGAATGGGTTCCTCTGCACTGGAAGGTCCCTCTCCTGTCATCACAGGCTGGGGGGCAGCCTTTGTAATCACCAGCTCAGGAGGCAGAGGCCACATGGTGGCCTGTGCTGGAGCTCACAGGACCACCCACGTCACCAAAGATGCAGGGGCTTCTGGTGCCTTTGACAGATGCTTCATGGCCGCCCGGGAAACTGACTGGGGGCTGGATTCATCCCTCACACCAGGGACCCCCCCTACCCAACCAGCCTCTACAATGTTATCTAGAAACAGGAGGAGCGTTTCCCCTCATGACGCAGCTCGGCATGCGGACCAGACGCTGCTCCGCTGGGCACATGCTTGTGTCTGAACTCCTTGTTGGAAAATCAAAGCTTCAAGATCTTGTTTTTAAAAGACAATAAGGAACAATCCAGTGCCAACTACTTCTGAGTAAGACTTCCTGCCCTGTCATGAGTCACGGCTAGGATGCAGAAGGGCTAATCCCAACCAGTTTTGGAGAGGAGACGAAAATAGTCTAGTGACCGCCTGGGGCTGCTGGGTGAACACACTGTCTCTACACAGGCACCTGCTGGGCCCCTCAATGGCTGACGGGAGAGCATCCCCCCAGCCTCCCCACTGGGCCAGAACTGCTGTCCCTGGAGAGGGCCCAGGCCTCTGGAAGGTTCCGTCAGCAACTGCATCACTGATGACAACAGCCTCTCCTCCTGGAAATCAGAAAAGCCCCTCTTTGCCTTGGAAGTGCAAAGAGGAATTCTTAGGGAATTCTAATGAATTTCTTTAAATCATCCTTTTAGTAGTAATTCTCTATACTTCACCCACAGCCCCACTCTCCTGCTCATTCAGGACAGAAGCTCAGAGACACGTGTACCTGCGAATCCTCTGGGCTTCGTCCCTGGTGATGATGGCATCGCTGACGCCCCGGCCACACTTCCTCGGGGAGCAGCCTGGAGAGAGTCGAGCCAGGATGAGACGCCACCCCCACTGAACCCCGACAAAAGAGCTGCCCGCTGCTGTCAAGGACTCACCTGTGGGCGGCCCTCCCCAGGGACAACGGAATTTTGTGGGATGGGGCCTTGCCTTCCATGGGATTAGGGGGCCAGGTTTGGCAAATAAAATATAGGCCACTCGGTCAGATGTGAATTTCAGAGAAGCAACCGTGACTTTCCAGTACAAGCAGACCCCCTGCGGTGCACACATCTCACTGGGAGGGGGTGGTCCTGGCAGCCCCACACAGGCGGGTCACTCCTGAAGCAGCTGACACTCTGCCCACACTTGAGAAAACAGCCCAGAGGCGGCATCCATGATATTCTAGAACCATCACTGACCACAGATCCAGACCCGTTGGCTAGTGCCTTCTGGATGACCAAAGCTGTGCTTGCAACTGTAGTCACTATCTTTCTGCAGCGCCTGGCAAAGCTGCCCCAAGGGCTCACCACACACTCCACCCTGCCTCCTCCTGCCTCTGCACCTAGGGCTGAGCTGCTTAGAGGGAGGAGGATGGGGGAGCTTGGATGGGGATGGGGCCAGGGTCGGGCTGAAAGTGGCCAGGGTCGGGTGGACACGGCCAGGGTCAGGGTGGACAGGACCAGGGTTAAAGTGGCCAGGGTTGCCACTGGGTTGGGGTGGACAAGGCCAGGGTCAGGGTGGAAAGGGCCAGGGTCAGGTAGATGGGGCCAGGATGAGGCAGAGCACCAGAGATGGACAAGCTTAGCAAGCCCCTGGTATCCTGGCGCCAAGGGCAGGCTGGCTGCCTCGCACTGGGTGGGCCCTAGGATATGTCCTGGCCGATGAGATGGAGCCTTGGGACACTCTCAGGACACACTGGGCTGGCTGACCTTTAGCTTTCATCCTCCTTTCCCTCTTCCTGCCTGGAACGTGCCTGGAGGTGGAGCGATTGTCCTGGGACCACGTGAGCCACACGCTGAGTGGGAGAGCTGGGGCGCTCGGCCTGGGGCGCTTACAGGGAGCCAGGCTGGCCTGGGGTGCCTTTCTCTGGGTCTCATCATGTGGGAAAAATAAACTTCTACGTGGAGGTCATTAGGGGAGGGGTGCCTCAGTTCCACGGAGCTAAATACAATCTATTAATATACATGTTTTTATTAAAACACAAAAATGCTTTTTATAAAGGTTGAAGGTAAAAGCAAAAACAATGATAACCGAAAGACAGCTTGGGGAGCGACATCATATCAACAAATACACTTTAACACAAAAGAATTGTGAGAAGGGAAAAGATTGATAACAGGAACAGTTTCACCAGGAAAATGCAGGGGCAACAAAAGCACCAAGTGACATTGCCTCAAACACCTCTGGTGGCGAGGTGGCCACCAGACCCAGAGTCTCAGTGGAGACCCTGCCTCGCGGCTCCCAGTAACTGTGGACGGCGAGACAGAAGTTCAAGAAGACAGTCTGCACACATGAGCGTGAACTAGGAAGCACGCAGAGCTCTGCAGCAGCCATTCAGAAACACATTTTTCCAGGTACACGTGCAACGTTAACAAAGACATATTAGCCCAAAAGGAAAGTCGGTTCAGCGTCACAAGGTCTGTACCATACAGGTTACAGTCTCCAGCTACAGTGCAATTAGAGAGAACCCAAACCCCATCGACCTTGAAATCTTAAAATCCAGCAGCGACACAACATGCTCAAAGTGAATGAGCATCAAAAGCATAATTTGGGTGAGAAAGTGAGTTGTGAGTGGCTGACGATGTCAGTGCACATACACGAGTGCACACGCCACAAACACGCACACACACCACCCAGACACACAGGTCCAGGGCAGGCGGAGCCCCTGTCAGCTACAGGAGGAGAGAGGGGCGAGGGAGGGGGGAGTCCAGAGGCTTTAATGCACACTCCACCTTTTTTTTTTTTTTTTTGGTAAAATATATATAACCCCAAATTTACCATTTTAACCATTTTAAAGTGTGCAGTTCAGAGGCGTTAACTACGATCACATTGTTGTACAACCATCCCCACCATCATCTCCAGAACCTTCTCATCTTCCCAACTGAAAACCCATACCCGTCTACACTAACTCCCCCTCCACCTCATTCCAACTGTTTTTAATGTTGATAAATTATTAAATGGGTAGGAAAAATACGTTCTCAAAAGCTGGGACTTTAGAGTGAAAAAGCTGACCAAGACAGAGAGAGCACGCCCACAACAGAACCTAGCCACTTTCCTGACCCCTGAGGGGAAAGGCAGCCTCCATTCCCTGGGCGCGTCTTTGCCTCCCTTCGTCTAAACCCCGCTTGTGTGCATCACAACGGCGCCCCTTGGTGGAAGGATTTAGCAATATTTTCTTGGTTCAAGTCCAAAGCATTGCTCTGAAGAGAAAAATAAACTGAATTTTGTCTTTAAAACCCAGTCACTCTGGTTAGGTTTTTAAAACTGCTGCCCTCGAGCAGAGGAGGCAGGTGCTGGGATGGGGCACACGACATGGGGGAAGGGCCTCTGGTATCTCCGTTCCCTGTTGCAACATTTTCTGCAGTAACAACACCCTAAGACAGAAAATGCCGGGCTTCCCTGGTGGCGCAGTGGTTGAGAATCTGCCTGCTAATGCAGGGGACACGGGTTCGAGCCCTGGTCTGGGAAGATCCCACATGCCACGGAGCGGCTGGGCCCGTGAGCCACAACTACTGAGCCTGCGCGACTGGAGCCTGTGCCCCGCAACGGGAGGGGCCGCGATAGTGAAAGGCCCGCGCACCGCGATGAAGAGCGGTCCCCGCACCGCGATGAAGAGTGGCCCCCACTTGCCGCAACTAGAGAAAGCCCTCGCACGAACCGAAGACCCAGCACAGCCAAAAATAAATAAATAAATTAAAAAAAAAAAAAATGCCTTTTCTGGGTTCCACTTGCTCATCACTACCATCCCAATTCTGTTACATCCTTCCAGGCAAACCGCCTCTTCCATCAGATGGCACCCACAGTGTGGGGGGCCTCAGTGAAACACTGGCCATGGCCTGGGCAGTGAGGCCTGGGCAGTGACCAGTGGGCCTGCCCCTGCACAGGCAGGGCCTGAAACACCCACACTTCCGGGTCCAGGTGTGGGCTAACCAACTGGGGGCGGGGGAAGGGGGCAGCGGGCGGGGGTGGGGAGGAAGGTCACCTGCCCACCCCCACCCCCACACTACTTTCAACCTGATTCCCATCAATTCATTGTAGCAAAAAAAGACGCATTTTGAACACACTGAATTCCATGTTAACACGCTGCTCTTTCCCGGATCACCTCGGCATCACGTACCTTCAAACCTTTGGTGACTGTCATAGTCCTCGGAGCAGGGCACCTCGATGAACCTGCCTGGCAGGACCTCACTTCGATGAGCTAGGACCTCCGTGATGCTGTCATCACCCCCCAGACTGCCCCAGAGCAGGAGCGCGATGAGCGTGGTGCAGGCCCCCAGGACGGCAACTCTCAGCCACTTCTTCCACACATCCCGAAGAGCCCGGACACTCTTGGTGCTGAGAACAGAAGACAGCTGTGGTCACCCAAATGCACCTGCATGTGCTGAAAATGCAGACCACAATGACCAGAGACCATAAGGACCAGAGACCACACCCACCCTTAGTTACAGACTTAAACTGTTCCCACGCTGGCCGTTGTCAGAGCTACTCTCAATCAATCCAGAGGCACTCGCCAGCATGGGAGGATGTGGTGGGGAACGTGCCCCTCACCCCATATGACCAGACAGGGCTCACTTGTTCCCAAGGGCAACAAGATAAACTGCCTGTTGGTGTTCCTCCCAGCCTGGCCAGGCCCATGGAGAACCTGTCTGTGAGGTCCTGGCAGAGTCTGTGGCTCCAATCACGTTGCCTGCATCCAAAAATGACTGCCACAACCCCATGCATGTGGTCCCAGTGCACGTATGTGTGCATGCCTGTGCGCACACACACACACACACACAATGTGAAGTAAGTTAAGCATGAGTCAAGCCCACTTCACTAAAACCACCAGCCAGCCAGCCACAAAGAGAATACAAGTACAACAGAAATGATTCACTAGTAAGACACTTTCTGTACCACCCAGGTTAACTGTGGGATTCACACTGCCTGTGCAGAAGTTGTAGGCATGTGTGTGTGTGTGTGTGCACATGTGTGTTTGGGTGGTATATAACCATGCATATGTGTGTCTGTGTACATGCACGTGTGTTTTCACGTGTGTGTAGCTGAGCAGCCGTGCACTCTGTTATCTAAGAAAAATGTGAAGGGTTTGAAGCACTGGCAGAAATGAGAAAAGAGATCCAGGCATCCTTTCAGGAGGTGCACCTCATGTCTTCAAGTATATGATTAAAAGCAGGGAGCCTGCCTTCTATTTTTATATGTCTCTCCACACTTCAAATTGCTATATATGTAACACACAAATTCCGATTAAATAAATCCCAAGGTGGGCACAGCTCAGTCAGACTAGGTTGGGTGAATACATGATCATTTTAAACAGGGAGCATAGTTGCCCAGAACACAAAGACCCCCACCCCCACTCCTAGAACTGCCGTCTAGCCTCCAGCCCACCTGGCCTCCTCTAATTAGACCAGGGTGGACACCTCACTCCGGTGGCCCCATCATTTCTCTTCCCCAATTCCGAATGGGGCAGGGCGACTGCCCGCTCATCTCAGCAGCAGGGGCTGGAACCCTAACTGCAGGTGCAAAGCTGTGGGTGACACCTTCGCCTGGTACAGCCCGGCTGCTGACACAGAAAGGGACAGAGAGGAAGGTACAGAGACAAGAGGGGAAAAAACAGCCTCCCGGGCCAGATTCGGATGCAACACTCCCCTGGAGGTCTCCTCAAAATAAGCACCCCTGTTCAGGGTAAGCTCGCTCAAGCTGCACCCCGAGAATCTTGCCAAAACAGAAGGGGATTTGGAGCAAGGTCCATGGCCCATGGGGCAAGCACGACGACAAGGTAATTTATCCTGGAATGATTAAAATACACCCCTGGCTCTTAAAGCTTTAGGCAGAATCCCCTCGAAGGCTACGTGATGAGACCATTTTTTCATCGGGCCCCCCAACGGGGAACCCTCATGTGCACAGCCCTGAAGAAAGTACACAGAGACCAAACATGGGGGTCCCGGAGCCGTCGTCCCCGTGCGGGAGGCCAGGCGTGGAGCCCTTGGTACATATGGGTGAGAGAGGTCAGAGAAGATTCCCAACGGGATGCCCCCCTCCTGGGCCGCCCCCCACCCAGCCCCGACCCTCCTGGCGCTGGCCTCGCGGGATTCTGCAGGCCACGCCCTCCAGACAGACCACACCCCTCTAGAGCCCGATTCGCCCAAGCACATACCACGCCCCTCGAGGCCAGGCCACACCCACACTGCAGGCCCGTCCCGGGAAAGGCCCCGCCCACACTAGGTCCAGCCTTTCCTGACCGGGCCCCGCCCACAGCCCCGCCACACCGCGCCCCCGCCCCTCCAGGCCAGGCCCCGCCCCCTCGACCAGACCCCGCCCACGCTGCTGTCCGCGCGCTCCCGGCGCTGCCCAGTACCTGCTCGGGCGCCGGCGCTCCGCTGCCCCGCTGCCCTCGGGCGCCTTGGGAGCGCCCCTCCTCTGAGGTGCCATTGGCCAGGCCGCCGCGGAGCCGGGTCGAACGCGGGATCCGCCGCGAGCCCGGGACGAGCGCCGCGAGAGGTAGCGCGAGACCAGCGCAGCCGGGGACGCGGAGCGACGCGTTCCGCCGTCGACCTCCGGTCTGGTGGCCAGGCCTGAGCAATCGGAGGCCGAGCGCCGAGCGGGGCGGAACGGGGACCCGTGCGCATCCGCGGCGCACCCGCCCTTGCCTGCCCCCTCCTCCTCCCCTGCCTTCCGCGGAACCCGACGAGCCTCCAAGCCTTCGTCTGAAGTGTGTCCTCGCTCCGCCGTGCGTGCTCTCCCGGAGTCTCCAAGCCCACCTCCCGGGGGTATCCAAGTCCTCCTCCCGGGGCTCTCCAAGCCCTTCCCCCCCCCGGGGTCTCCAAGCCCTCCTCCCAGGGACTCCGCACCCTCTTCTGTGGGGTTTCCACGCCCCTCTCCCCCGGCCCTTGCCACACCGGAGGGCACTGGGTCCAGTTGGTGCTCAGTACATGTGTATCCGTTAGGCCCTGCTGCTTTGTTTACAACATTCAATTTCCCTAGAGAACCTTACGTCTAGTGGGCAAGAAGATCTTAACCAGCCCTGTGGAGATACCTGATTCTGAAAGAGAGGAATTAGCAGTGAGGTTCATTCATGAGGATTAAGTCTGAAGAAGGTGAGTAATTTACTGATACAGGGGGAAAAGAAAACCTACTTAGACTCATTGAACAAGAAAAGAGATCTGCCCAACAATCCCAAAACTGGGGAAATCAGATGCCATTTCCTGGTAACTTACCTGGAAGCCCGAGGAACTGGGACAATTGCAGACCTGCCAGGTTGTCTGGTAACAATAATGACAGTTGACCCAAGTCTTTGAAATAATCACATTTCTATAGACTTCATGCAGGAGGGAATCAAAGCAAAGAACTACACACTCACAAGATGGATTACTGAATTCTCCCTCTCCTTTTCCTTTAGATTTTGCAGCAACTTACATTGGTAAACAACTCTGAATGTGTCTGATGCAGGTAAGATGTTTGTGTTCATTCCTACTCTAGGGCTACAGGAATAATAGGAGGATTTCTCTCTGTATACGAGGAGGCACACACAGGACCAAGGCAGACTTCTCAGCTCAAAATTTTTTCTGTTGGGACTTCCCTGGTGGTCCAGTGGTTAAGACTCTTCACTTCCAATGCAAGGGGCGCAGCTTCGATCCTTGGTCGGAGAACTAAGATCCCACATGCCGCACGGTGCAGCCAGGAAAATATTAAAAAAAAAATTTTTTTTTTCTTTTAATTCTATTCCCAGGAAAATAGATTTGGGGTTTTTTTTGGGGGGGGTGTTTTTTAAATGTAAAACAATTCAGCTTTAAAACGTTGCAGTTTTTCAGAATGGTTTGTCTTAAGCTCATCCACTTCTCAGTGGTAATTGAGGTAATTGCTTTAAGAACTTTGTCATTCATTGAGACTGTCTTGAATATAGTTTATTCTTAAAAAAATCAAACTGATTGGCTTCTGTGTGCATTATATTATTTCTTCTGTTATATTATGGATTCCTTAAGGTCAGGGATTTATGAATCCTTGCACAGAATGAGTAGTTTGAATTACTGAGCTGAATATATGACCAATACACAAAGATTTTCTTTCATTTTCCCATCTAATCCTTTGTGTTTTATGATAGAAGAAATAAGATTTCACTGTTTCCCAGCTGCTTCAGTATCATCCAGATACTTTCTCTAGTTTAATATAAACTAACCAGCACTGATTAACTTGTGGCTTACTTGTTTTTTAAATTATCAATGGCCTATTTTAAATCATAGACAGTTTTCTCTGACCTAGAATAAATTTTTAGAATTTCTTCCTCCGTACAACCAAGCTGACTCGAACTCTAGAAATATAGTTGTTTTTAACGCTATTCAAAGTAGAATAAAATTGAGGATAAATTTTCTACAAAAACATCATATTGTGGGGCCTGAAAAGTGTTTGAGATATTTGCCTGTTTTCACTGGCATAGTATACATAGGATAAGAGGATCTTTAAAACAAGAAATTATTTTGCAGTCATTTGTGTTATTACAGATTATAGCCATCCTATAAGGAAACAATGCTGTTCTATTTTAGGGACAAATCACAACTAACTGGCAAGGGTCCCTATGTTTGAACATGGAGACAGACATCTTTTTTTTTGATTTGGCTGCCCCGCGTGGCATGCGGAATCTTAGTTCCCCGACCAGGGATCAAACCCATGCCCCCTGTAGTGGAAGCATGGAGTCTTTTTATTTATTTAGTTAGTTAGTTAGTTAGTTAGTTAGTTATTTTGTCTGCGTTGGGTCTTTGTTGCTGTGCACGGGCTTTCTCTCTAGTTGTGGCAAGCAGGGGCTACTGTTGCGGTGCGCGGGCTTCTCATTGTGGTGGCTTCTCTTGTTGCAGAGCACAGCTCTAGGTGCGCGGGCTTCAGTAGCTGTGGCACGCGAGCTCAGTAGTTGTGGCTCGCGGGCTCTGGAGCGCAGGCTCAGTAGTTGTGACTCACGGGCTTAGTTGCTCCGCGGCATGTGGAAACTTCCCAGAGCAGGGCTCGAACCCATGTCCCCTGCATTGGCAGGTGGATTCTTAACCACTGCGCCACCAGGGAAGTCTGAAGCATGGAGTCTTAACCACTGGACTGCCAGGGAAGTCCCAAGACAGACATCTTGATTCGATTTCATGTTGGTGAAATGAGTTCCCTCCCAGTTCATATCAGAATTGAAACAGGCATTGGAAGGACCAGGCCAGTTGAGCCTCTGTGGAGTCTATAACCCTGAATTTCTCCACTAGGAAGAAGTGCCCAGACAAGAGGTTTTTTTGTCACATGACTTCACAAAAAATAGTATGATGTCGGGTTCCTCACCATTTAAGATGCGACTAGTTCATCTGGACCTGAAAGGAGCCCCACCGAGGGTCTGCTACCTCTCGGAGGTGAGAGCTCCCTTTCTCCTCTAGAGAATCACTTTGCCTTGGGTTTGGTTATGAAGTTGTGAACAGTCAGTGTTCTGTAGACGTGTGCTTGGAACACAACTGTGGGTTCTGAGTTGGGGCACGGTGGTGGCAGCAGCATAGATTTTGAATTTCCCCCAAATCCCCTCACAAAGCAGACAGCAACCACGATAGGAAAAGGAAAAACAGAAAGGACAAAAGAAGCACACAACCTCTTCATAGTGAGCCGAATCGTGTTTCCCAAAAAGATATGTTTAAATCCTAACCTGTCGGACCTTGGAATGTGACCTGATTTAAAGATACGGTCTTTGCAGATGTCATTGACATAAGATGAGGTCATATGGAGATAGGGTGAGCCCTAATCCAATAAGTGGTAGCCTTATAAGGAGAGGAGAATTTAGACACAGAGACATACACAGAGGGAAGATGATGTGAGGACACAGGGAAGGTACCACATGAGGACAGAGGCAGAGATTAGAATCGATGCATCCACAAGCCCAGGAGGACCAAGGGTGCTGGAAACTCCCAGAAGCTGGAAGAGGCAGGAAGGATTCCCCTTACAGCCTCAGAGGGGGAGCATGGCCCTGCTGACACCCTAGATTTTGGACTTCTGCCTCCAGAACTGTGAGAGAATAAATTCTTACTGTTTCAAGCCACCCAGTTTGTGGTGACTTCTTAGGGCAGCCACAGAAAACACATGTACTCTAAATCAAAAGTAGGCATCAGGGTATCCCCGTGAATTCCAAAACGCAAGGGGTGGGGCCAAACCACTGACAGCACAACACCCACGTGGGGTTAGCAGCCGGGCAGGGGGTGGTAGAGGAAAGAGAAAAAAGAATTCAGACGATGTCAAGACCAGAGGACCCAGAAAAGAGCCCAACTAGTAAAGGTCTGTCAGAAACTGGGCCAGTCGTCCCTGGCTCCAGTTTGAGGATGAGTGCCCAAGGCCTCAAAGCACTCCAAAATACCTTCCAGAAACTTCTTCCAGAAGGACAGAGCCCACACTAAGGACACAGTGTTGGGGAAAAGATCCACATTGAGCTGGGCAGGAACATTGAGGGTGAAGTGGAGAGAAGTTTCAAATACTGGGGGGACGGGATCCAGAGGGAGTGGAGACCACGTGCTGTGGCAGTAGCTGCACAAAGTCCGTAACTGCTAATCCTTTATGTAACAGCAGCAGAGGGAGCCCTGGGCTGGCCTAGCTCCATCCCAAACAGAAGAACCTGCTCTCAGAAACACAAGAAAACACATCTCATTTAAAAATGAGCAACAGAAAAGGAGTGTGGTTGTGCCACACAAAGACACTGTAAGAAAAAAGAGGATGATGATCTGAGTAACAGTGAAGGTGCACCAGGAACATGTGACCACAAAGCAGATGACATAGTTCCGCAGTATTTCAAAATCAGAGCAGAGATACTAAGAAAGTGATACAGTTATGGAAGAACAGCATAAGTCAGAAATAGAAAAGCCCAGAAATGTGACAGCCAGACAGAAGGAGGTTGTGAAAAGATTGCGTCCAGACTCGGGAATGAATTAGAAAGCAAAAGAAAAAAAAAATCAGAAACGGAGACTAAACTAGAAAAAGAACAAAAGTGAATAGACGCCATGGGAAACAGTATTGGGAAATAAATGGCCGAGAAGAAAAAGTCAAGTGTGAAGAGATAAAAGCATGGTGACAAATGGATAGATGTGGAAGACAGGCAAAGAAGATCCAGCTTATGTGTAGCTGGAGCCCCCATTTCATTACCTGCTGCTGCTGACAGAGAGGTTTAGACAACAATTTCTTATTCCTCCTGTTTCCACAAGTTGGCTGGGTGGCACCCTTAGGCTGAGCTTAGCAGCCTGTTAGCCACCCACAGCACCAAGGATCCCTACCACCCCCAATAGAAATGCCAAAGAGGCCACCCAGTGGTCAGACGGCCGAAAGGCTACAAGGGAAGCCAGGAACAAAAACGCTGAGGAAAATACGAAAATGCTGTAACCATTATGTTCCATTTGTGTAAGTGACTGACCTGGGTTGGTTTGACTCCTTTCCACAATCTGCCTCTTCTTGTAATTTGTAGTCAATTATTGATTACCCATTTTACAATTATCCCAGCTAATTCTTAGTCCCAAGCTGATTTCCTCCTTCCATCCAGCATGCTTCAGAACATCCCCATATTCTTGGGGAAAGAAAACTTCTGATAGCAACATCAACAAGAATGCTACAAATCACATAAAACTCACAGTGGCCCTTGTCTGGAGGTGGGTTACTATTCTAAGTTTCTGCAGGAGCCCCCTCCCTCAGCGCCCACCCCTGGCCGTGATGCCAGGCTAGAAGAAAATCTCAGTCCTGTATACAGTAGACACAGTCCTAAAAGTCCTGGAGGATAGGGATCCATGTTCTTTGAGATAAAGGTAGAGAAAGAAGTGGGGGAGAACCAGGGGAGGGACCCCATGAGCACAATGGGACAGCCTCTTTCCTCCTTCATCTCCCTCCTCTAGGCTCCTTCCAGGTGCTGCAGTAACTCTCCAGAGCCCTGTAGGCTCCCCTTGCCCCAGCTCCCCCCCCATTCCGCCCCCTTATATAAAATGAACACATCACTACATTAGAATTTGATTTGGCGTCACACGGAGTACACGGGAAAAATACAAAGATCAACTACAATCCATGTCCATCAGCTGGAAGAACAAGTCCATGAGCTTCACATGTGTCACTTTCTGTTCAAATAGTCATTTCTTCATCACATCCCCCTCTCCCCCAGATATTCCCCCTGTTCCGTGCCCTGGGTGCAAATGGCCTCCTCATCGAGTATGAAGACATGTTTCCCTACGAGGGCCACCTGAGGCTGCTGAGGGCCAAGCACGCATACAGGTACCCGAGCCGCCAAGCAAGGCGATGCCTCTGCAGAGAAAATGGGGTGTGTGGGGCGGCAACCTGGAAGGGAGGGGAGGCCAGGCGAGAATTGAACGACAGCAGGACAGTCCTCTTCTGTCTTGTTAAATGCGTGTCTTTAATCATAAAAATAAAGCATGTTCGCTGAAGAGAATTTGGAAACGTTTAAAAGAAAATAAGCATCAGCTATGATCCCCCACAAGGAAGCGCTGTGATCTGTTTCAGTCTTGTCTGGGTGTGAAGTGTGTGGAGGACACTTTGACAGGTGTCCATGCAGGGGAAGGAGGGCTACTGTTTAAGGTGGGCTCTTCACCAGGAAAGTGAGGATTAAAAGGGAGAGGATCAGAATCAGTGAAGCCAGATAGCGTGGTCATGGGTGCACCCCACTTGGCTTTAAAATTATGGGTATCCATGTAAATCAGTAATAAATGGCCCAAAAGAAAATGGGCAAAGAACATTTTGATCCCCAAAAAAGAAAGAAAAATAGCCAATAAGTATATGATAGTAATAAAATAACAGTGAAATGCCATTTTGGCTACCAAATTGGTGAAGCTTTTAAAAAAATGATAATGCTCTGTGTCCACGAGGGTGAGCAAAAGCAAGCCTCCCACTGGTGGGCTGTAAAGCAGCCCAGCCGTTCCGGAGGGCAGCTTGGCTCCATGTGGTAAAACTCCCAGCACGTACGTGTGGGCAGGAAACCGGAAGGGCATGAACCAGAGCATTAATGTGGTGAGATGGCGGAGGTATTCGTGTTTATTCCTACAATGAACACGTTTTGTTCCTTTGTTTTTGAAAGTGAAAAAGGTGCCAGGGTTCCGGTGAAGCTTGAAAAAGGTATATTTAAAGACAGAACTTTATATAATCAATTCATTTATAGAACTGGTTAACTTTAGAGATGGTTCGAACACATACAGAAGTTGAGATAAATTCACAAATGACAACTCACGGTGGAGCAGACAGTGGGCCCTTCCAGCATGGCGTCCTCAGTGGCCTCAGCGACGGAATGCTGGCCTGAAGGGACACTCCCACCCGAATCTTGAAACTTCTTTTTTTTTTCCTTTGTTAAAGGGATCACCAGCCTTTTCTATAAAGGGCCGGACAGTAGATATTTTAGGTTGTGCAGCCCATCTGATCTTTGTTACAACTATTAGTGGGGCAAAGGCAGCCACAGGTGATAATAATGAGTGGGCATGGCTGTGTTCCAATAAAACCCTATTTGTGGACACTGAAGGATGAATTCCATACGATTTTCACATGTCCCAAAATATTCTTCTCTTGAGTTTTCTCAACAATTTTAAAACAGAAACCATTCTTAGGTCACAGGCTGTACAGAAACAGGTGGTGTGTTTGTTCTCAGGCCTGTCTTCCCACCCTTGCTCTAAAATATGATTGCTTGTGTGGCCTAGTTTCTTGTAAAATGACTTTAGCCTCTTGTCGAGTTTGGGTCAGAATAGCTGGTACTATTCTCACAAGAAGTAAACTGTTACTTGATATAACAGAGCATCGTTTTCCTAAATTCTAGCATGGGAGTCTTCTCTGAAAACTTAAGAATATCCATTGGGCTTTTCAGAGTTAGCGACCCTGCTAGTTTCCGCAGTAGACTCCCCCAGGAACCTGACGAGGGGGGTTGGGGGGAGCCTGAGTGGAAGCCAACGTGAACCTCTCTGGGTGGTCTTGGTCTCTCTAGCCCCTCCGAAATCAAAGAGATCCTGCATCTGGCCACACTGAATGAGCTGGAGGTCATTCCCTTGGTGCAGACATTTGGGCACATGGAGGTAAGTGGGAGGAAGGGAAGTTACCTGGTACCCAGGTGTGGGGTTCAGGGGTGCACAGACGGGGCCAGACACAGGCAGGGAGCAGCTCAGCACTGTACAGAGAGGCTCTGTGAACAGCTGAGGAGCTCGGAGCTCTAGGTGGGAGCACCCTCTGTCCAAGGAGGGGAGGGGAAGAGCTGGATGGGGGGCCTGATTCCCACAGAGCCCTGCAGACTGGGTTGTTTTCCTTTTTAACGTGTATTCATCAAATTATTATTGTGCGAGGTGAAATACAACATTAAGAAAATGTGCTTTCTAGGACTTCCCTGGTGGTCCAGTGGGTAGGACTCCGCACTCCCAATGCAGGGAGCCCGGGTTCAATTGTGCTGCCAATGCGGGGGGCCCGGGTTCAATCCCTGGTCGGGGAACTAGATCCCACATGCATGCTGCGCCTAAGAAGTCCGCATGCCACAACTAAAAACAGATCCCGCATGCCATAACTAAAGATCCTGCATGCCACAACTAAGGATCCCATGTGCCGCAACTAAGACCCGGCACAGCCAAAATAAATAAATAAATATTTTTTTAAAAATACTTTATTAAAAAAAAAGAAAACGTGCTTTCTGTGTTCTCCTTTTTCACTTAATGTTGAAAATATTTTCCCAAGCTCCTATGTGATCTTCAAAAATATTTTTCACGTCTGCCTCAGATAAGGGGAAGCAAATTAAACATAATACTGATTTAATGGCTCTCAGGCTCCGTTTAGATCTATCAGCAGTCCTTCCCCCACATCTTCACTTTCACTCCCAGTGATGGCGCTTTCCTTCCTGTTCAGGGATTCTCTCCCACCATCTGCCCTCCAGCTCTCCTGGTTGACTCTCCCTGCTGTGCTCTCTGGGCTCCGGTCCTGACACGCTCTCATTACCCACAACCCCCTCCTCCTAAACCCTATGGCCTCCTGGTCCCCGGCTCTGGCTGTGCCCGGCATCTTCTCCATGTGCTGTCCTGTAGCTGCACTGGACTTGGCTGTCCCCATGGCACCTCTTGAGGGCCCTCTACTCACTTCACACTCCTTCTCTGGACAAAGCCATTTCCCCTCCTGCTTCCCTCTCCTGTCCTCAGTGACTCCCAGGACCCCTGTCTCTAGTGCAGACCCTGGGTTCTAGTCTACAGTTGTATGCTTGGCGTCTCCGTTGAGAGGCCCCTTCCAGCCTCAGGGAGGGGCTGTACCATCCCCAACCCCCGACACCAGCTGCATTTCCTGTCTACTGTCAGGTCCTACCCTTTGCTCCTCTGCCTCCTGAATCAGCATTCCCTCCGTCCCACTGTCACCATCCTTGTCTAAATTACTGCCTGACCTGCTGTGAAGTCCTCCAGTGGGTCTCCCAGCATCACTCCGCCCATCCCCACCCCGCGCCCTGCTCCCCACCACAGCTGGTCTGAGAGCCTCAAGTACAGCTCCATCGTCCCACGCCCTCCTGCTCCTTAAGTGGCCTTGCTCTGCGCTTACGGTGGATTCGTCTCCTGGGGCTACCATAGCAAAGGACCACAAACCAGGCGGCTTAAACTACAGACATTTGTTCTCTCACTGTCTGGAGGACAGCGGTCCAAAATCAAGGTGTCAGCAGGGTTGGCGAAGACTCTACGTCTGGTCACTTGCATCAGAATACCCTCTTCAGCAGTGAAGCACAGTTCAAGGATTTTGTGCATTTTACTTTCTGAACTGTTGAGTTTTTTAAATTCTTTGTGTATTCTGGACAAAGTCTTTTGTTAGATACGTGACTTACAAACATTTTCTCCCAATCTGCAGTTTGTCCTTTCATTCTCTTAACAGTGTATTTCAAAGAGCAAAAGTTTTTAACTTTGATGAAGTCCAGTTTATCGGTTTTTCTCTTCGATGCATCATGCTTTTGATGTCATTTCTAAGAACTCTGCCAATCACCAGGTGATGAAGATTTTTCCTGTTTTCCTCTAAAGTCTTACACTTGCACATTTTCTATTTAGACTTATGATCCATTTGGGGTTAGTTTTTGTGTGAGGTGTGAGGTGGAGGTTCATTTTTCTTGCATGTAGTATGGCACTGCTTGACCAATGGTGCCAACACCATTTGTCAAAAAGACTGCTTTCTTTGAGATTTGGTATTGCCTTTGCACCTTTGTCAAAAATCAATTGACCACATTTATGAGAATCTATTTCTAGACCGTATTCTGTTCCATTGATCTATGTGTTATCCCTTTGTCTATACCACATTATCTTGATTGTTATAGCTTTATTGTAAGTCTTAAAATCAGGTAGTGAGATTCCTCCAACTTTATTCTTTTTCAGAATTATTCTGGCTATTCTAGTTCCTTTGCCTCTTCATATGTATTTTAGATCCAGTTTCTCTATGTATCTACAAGAAACCTTGCTGGGATTTTGATTGGGATTGTGTTAAATCTGTATATCAGTTTTGGCGGAAAATTACCTCTTTACTGTGTTGAGTTTCCCAAACCATGAACGTCATATGTCAGCCATTAATTGTGTTATTCCCCTAAATGTGCCTTTTAGGTTATGATGTGTCCAGGTTTGGGTTTCTTTGCCTTTATCTTCCTTGGAGTTTGATGAGCTTCTTCACTTTTGTGAAGTTTGGGGCCATTTCTTCATGTTTTTTTCTGTCCCCTTCTTTTGGGACTCCTTTGCTCATGCGTTGGTAGCTCGGATGTTGCCCTATGGTCTCTGAGGCTCTGTTCATTTTCTTGTACCTTTCCTCGGTTACTCAGATTGAATAATTTCTGTTGATCTTCTGTTCCAATCACTGACTCTTCTGACATTTCAAATCTGCTGCTGGGCCCATTGAATGGATTTGTCTTTTTCCACACTGCGTGGCTTGCAAGATCTTAGTTCCTCGACCAGGGATTGAACCTGGGCCCTCGGCAGTGAAAGCGCAGAGTCCTAACCACTGGGCAACCAGGGAATTCCCCCTGAATGGATTTTTAATTTCCCTTATTGTAAATAGTTTCCTTTAATTCTTTTTTTTTTAATTTTTAAAAAATTCATTCATTCATTCATTTATTTTTGGCGCGTTGGGTCTTTGTTGCTGCACGCAGGCTTTCTCTAGTTGCGGTGAGCGGGGGCTCCTCTTCATTGCGGTGCGGGGGCTTCTCATTGCAGTGGCTTCTCGTTGCAGAGCACGGGCTGTAGAGCACAGGCTCAGTAGTTGTGGCGCACGGGCTTAGTCGCTCCGCGGCATGTGGGATCTTCCTGGACCAGGGATCGAACCCGTGTCCCCTGCATTGGCAGGCGGATTCCTAACCGCAGCGCCAGGGAAGCCCTTCCTTTAATTCTTGGAACATATTCGTAATAGTTTCTTTGAGATAATTGTCTGATAAATCCAACATCTAGGCCCACTCGGCATCAGTTTCCATAGAATTGTTTTTTCTTTGAGTCTGGGTCCCACTTTCCAGTTATTTGCATGTCTCAATTTTTGGTTGAAAACTGGACATTTCAGATCATATGTTATAGCAAGTCTGACTTTTCCCCCCATGGGTAGGTGTAAGTTGCCTGGATTTAATCTGTCTCCCCAGCTGTGTGTGGTCACGGATGCCTCTGTTGTTTTTGTATTCTTGTTTTTGGTTTTTGCCCTAGGGGTCACTCTTCGGTCTTCACAGCTGATGATTCCGCAGGGTTTGGGTGGTGGTTGTGCCCGAGCCCATAAGGCCCCCCCTTGTGCCACAAGGATTGGGGGGCCACACTCAGGGTTCAGGCAGTTCTCAGTCTGCCGCGGCTTCTGCTTTCCACCCAGCCTGCTCGGGCCCCTGGGTGTGTGTGGCCCCAGCCAGCCGGTGTGTAAGGAGAACATGTGTCACCTCTGTCGCCCTATGGGGACCGCAGAATTCAGAACAGTTTGCCATTTTTACTGACAGGTCCCCAAAGGCCGGGTTTACCCACAGCCAGCCATTGTGGGGGGTGGGAGCACCTAGGCAGAAGCTGCAGAATCTGTTTTTACCCAAAGTTATGGCAGCCTTTCATGAACACGCATTTCCCAATTTGTTGTTCACCTTTGGTTGGTTTCTGGAGCTCTAAAACGGTCATTTTGGACAAATCATTCCACTTTGTACTTGTTTTGGGGAGAGGATTTGCCAGCCCCTTCACTTGAGCAAGAAGTCCACCCGTGTGTAGTTCTATTGTGAAGGGAAGCTGTCTTTTCCGTTTTATCATTCAGCCCAGTCAGAGTTGGAAGGGAGAAGGGCTGTTGACCAAGCAGCCATGTTGCTCAGAGACCCGCCCACTTGGCACCCTGGCTCTGGTCCGCAGTGCAGCCCTGCCGGCCCCTCCGGGGACTCTAATAGACGTGAGGCCATCAGGACTCAGAGGCAGGAGCCGGACTTCGGGGAGCTCGGGGACAAGCTCCTCCCCAGGGTCACCAGCTTTCCTGTTGTCTCCCCACAGTTTGTGCTAAAGCACGAGGCTCTCGCTCACCTCCGGGAAGTGGCACTTTTCCCCAACACCCTGAATCCCCACAAGGCGGAGTCCCTGGCACTGGTTGGAGCCATGATTGACCAGGTGATGGCACTGCACCCGGGCGCCCGGTGGCTCCACATCGGCTGTGACGAGGTGGGTGCCTTGCCTTGCCTTGCCAGCAGGCGGCTCCCCCAGCTCTGCAGCAGCCCCTTTTCTTCACCTCAAGGTCACCTTCTCCCACCTCGTGGGTTCTTCTCTTAAATAGAAAAGTAGTTCCGAGGATAAAGAAGTGCTGGCCGAGGAGATGTCCCCAGTGAGGGCCTTGGTCCCAGCTGACGGGTGATCTCGCGCCGGCGAACCTGCCAAGCCAAGCAGGGTGCAGTGGGGTGCAGGCACCCACAGGACAGCAGCAGAGCAGCCCCTGGTTACGGCACATTCACGTCCTCGGGGTCAGTGTGGCCATGAGTTTGAGCCGGTTCCTTTCTTCCAGTTGAAGAAGTGCAGTTTTGGACTGTGGGAGAAAGGAAATACCACTTTAGGGCCGTGGAGCACTGGCTGGAAAGGTGGTTCCCGGAGGTGCCCTCCTTGTCCTTGAGAAACACAGTGGCCAGGAAGATACCGAGCCACCGAGCACAGTGACCCAAAGGCCTCTGCTCGTCTGAGCTTGGGCATCTGAGATAGGATGGTGGTTTGTAGACATTTTACCCCAGAGTTTGATCCTCTTCTTCAAAAAAAATCTCTTTTTTTGTAGTAAAATACACATAACATAAAATTTACCGCTGTAACCACTTTAAAGTGAATAATCCGGTAACTTTTAAGTCATTCTCAGTGTTGTACAGCCCTCCCCCCGGCTACTGCAGGACCTCTCATCTCCCCGCCCCCCTGTCTTCCGCCCCTGCATCTATCAGTCTCCTTTCCATTTCTGCGTTGCCCCCTAAGCACCCCATAAACGGAGTCCTGCCCCGTGCGTGGGCTTCTCTCACTGGGCACCTTCTCCAGCGTGGCTGAGTGACGTTCCAGCGTGTGGATGGGCCACACTCTGTTTATCCATCTTGTGTTGTTGGACGTCTGGTTATTTCCACCTTCTGGCTGCTGTGGAGCCCCTGTGCCCAGGCTCAAGGCAGTCTTGAGTCGAGGTTCGGGTCTCGGTGCAGAAGGCAAGGGCACCCTTCACTGTCTCCTCCCCATGGGCAGCTGCCCCGAGAGTCTCCCCGGCCACAGCGTGAACCCATGGGTGAGGATGGGTGGTCCTGGGGCAAACCCACCTGTGTCTCCTCCCAGGTCTACTACCTCGGAGAGGGTGAGGACTCAAGACAGTGGCTGCAGCAGGAGCCCAACACCAGAGCAGAGCTGTGTCTGTCCTACATGGAGGCGGTGGCCAGCCACGTGCAGGCCCAGCACCCCACCACGACGCCCCTGGTGTGGGACGACATGCTGCGGGACATCCCCGAGGACCAGCTCTCAGGTCGGCCAGGCATGGCCCTGGGGGGCCGGCCAAGCTCCACAGGGCGCTTCCTGGTGCCATGAGGGAAGGAAGCCGAGCTACTCTGAGCCCCCGACTGTCAAGGAGAGACCGTGTAGTAGATCCGCACCAAAGCTAACTCCAGACCATCCTGTTAGGACCGTTTCTCATGTGAAAATGCCATTCCCCTAGAAGGCCTCCTGGAGTCTTGCCAGGAGTACTGTTGTGAGAGATCTGACCCAGAGAGCAGCACGAGGCCCCGAGGGGCGCTGGCCATCAAAAGGCAGGGGTGCGGGGCGGCAAGGGCCCCTGGTGGCACTTGAGAGCTTCCAGTGCTTCTAGGGGCCTCGGCCCCACACACCTGCACGGCCAGCCCTGCAGGGGCCTCTACTGAGGTTCACACCGGCTGGTGGAGGGAAGCAGTGGGCCCCCAGCCCTCTGGGGCCCAGCCTGCCTGAGGCTCTAGGTTGAGACAGGGAGGTCATGACCCATGCTTCCGCAAGGCCCACCCAGGTGTCCTCGCTGCAGCCTCTACCACATGTGGCCACTTGGGTTTTAATTAATTACAATTAAGTCCACTTAGCGGTATGTTCCTGTTGCACCTGGGCCGGCCCCGCGTGCAGACAGCATGTCCCCCTCGAGGGAGCTTTGGGACCGCTGGCCTGGGGCTCACCCCTGGCAGCTCCAGCAGTGTCCAGTCACTTCCAAAGCCAGCTGGGCTTGTGGCTGCGGCATTTACAGCCAAAATCATAGCATAGTATTGAGTCTGTACTTAAATTCATTTTAACGCAAAAAGGGAGAGTTAGAGGGACACGCCCTCACAGCCTCTCTCCACCCCCAGCATCGAGGGTGCCGCAGCTGGTGGAGCCTGTGCTCTGGGACTACGGGGCCGACCTGGACGTCCACAGCAAGGGTCAGTACCAGAACAGAGCCCAGCGGTCATGGGCTCCTCCCGGTTTTCCACCCGGACGAGTGTGTGTTTCGGGCTTCCCGGCTGCACCTCCTCAGGGTCTGCCACTCACACCTCTCACTTGCTCACCCAGCGCTCCTCATGGAGAAATACCGAAAGAGCGGCTTCTCCTGGCTCTGGGCCGCCAGTGCCTTCAAGGGAGCCACGGGGGCAAGCCAGGCCCTGACCCCCATCGAGCACCACCTCAGAAACCACGTGCAGTGGCTGCAGGTGGCGGGCAGCGTGCCAGCGGACACGCTGCAGGGCATCGTCCTGACTGGCTGGCAGAGGTGAGGCCATGCAGGCCCCAGGGATGTTCTCGGGGCCGGCCTTTCCCGGGAGGGTCAAAGCGGTTCCCGTCACCTAGGACACACCGCCCTCCTCGGCCCATCCAGTCTGGGCCTCAGTCCTTCCCGCCATTCGGTCAAGGGGAAGCAGCCGGCCCTCTGAGGAGGGTGTGGAAGGACCAGCTGCACAAAACAAGCCACTTGGGGTCAAGCCCCTCACGCCACACTCTGCAGAGGGGACGCTGCTCGGGGTGTTCAGGGCCCTAGGGCACTGGCCCTCCTGGCCCATGCCCTGTCCGAACCACACGTCTCTGCATGTTCACCCCGCCCTGCCCCCCTGCCCGAGGTCATGTTGGGAGAACCATGAGGACAGACTTCGGCTTGTTTAGGATTTCACACCATTTGAAAAGTAGAGCTACAGGTAAACCCCTGGTCCCAGGCAAGTCCTGGCCTCAGGTCCCATCCTGAGGGGGAGGCCAGGTGGCCCTGACACCAAGAGCAGGAGGCCCTGAACCCACAGGAGGTAGCAGGAGGCAGGGCTGACCCACTGGACCTCAGCCCTCACTCATAAAGCTGAGTCAGAGGTTAACTTAGGGATTTCAGGGTGGCAACCACAGAGCATTAAGCCCAGGCAGGTCACTCTGGGTGGGGTTCCTGCAAAGCCATGGAAACTTCCGGAAGCAGCAAACGCTCTGCAGAAGCTTCTAGATCCCTGTCCTGTCTCGCGGTGGCTCGTGTTTGAGCATCTGCTGTGCTGAGCGCCCCTCTCCCACGGACTTAGGTATGACCACTTCTCTGTGCTGTGCGAGCTGCTGCCCGTGGGAATCCCGTCCCTGGCTGTCTGTCTGCAGGTGCTTCTACATGGTATGGTCCCCTGCTCCTCCCAGGAAGCCTAGTGCCCGGGGCCCCCAACTGCCACCTCCTTGGGGCTGGACTGTGGTCTTCCAACCGGTGCAGGAGAGGGGAACACACCCATGGCCCCGGCTCAGCCACCCACCCACCCCACTGCAGCCCGGGTCTTCGAGCCTAAACCAGGACACAGACCAGGAAGTTAGGGGGACATGCCCCGCAGGCACAGTGAACCCACAAGAAAATTCATCATGGATAGGGTGCAGGAGAGGGCCCACCTTCGCTGCATAAATAGCCTGAATGCCCAGTGCTGGTGGGTGTGGCCCCAGAGGGGCAGCTCCCTCACTTCTGGTTCTCGAGGGAGCAGCCAGGTGTGGGCATAGGTGCTTAGAGACAGAGGAGACCAGCAGGCAAGGTTGGTGACGAGGCCCTGGTTACATAAACTGCATATTATACGGGACCAGGTGGGAATTTAAGTAGCAACGTATGTGGTGTTGGCACAGAAAAACGTCGAGGTGGTTGAGGAAAGTGAGGACTGAAAAATAAACACACTTTGTATTGTGCTGAGCTACAGGGAGGTGGAAGGACAGATACTGGGACTCTGGCTTATCCTTTTTTGAAGTGTCAGTTCTGAACTCTTTGGGGAAAGGTACAGACAACAGAGCAGATGCCTGTGCTAATAGGAGCGCGTTGGCCTTGGCACCCCTTCCCCAGGAGGCAGGCAGCACAGAGCCTCCAGCATGTCCTCACCTCCCTACCAGGCTGCAGTAGCCTTGGGCTAACCCATCCCTGAGGTCAGCATGTGCCCAGCTGGGCCTGGCCGGCAGTCCTTCTCAGTTGCTTTGCCCACCACCCATGCCTGAGGGCCAGGAGGTCCAGCCAGCACAGAGTCCAGGCCACCTCCTCCTCCAGAGGCCCCTCCAACCTCCATCTGTGGTTGGTTTTAGGAGGCTTTGCCGAAAACGTTAAAGCAAGAGTGGAGAACTTTCTCGGGACTTCGAGCTTGGAAGCAACGGATTTCAGGAGGTAACACCCTCACCCCCAGCCCTGCCTGTCCCCCCATATTTGGATGCATCCTCAGCACAGCGGCTCCCTGTGCAGTGAGAGGGCCGGCTCCTTCCCTGGCAGCGACATCTTGAACCTCATCACACAAGTCAGCCTCCATCTGTGCAGCTCTGTGGATGCGCTGCTGGAGAGGGACAGGTGAGTGGGCAGGGGAGTGACCCCCCCACCCGGCAGGGTGAGGGCCAGCCAATCCTGCAAGACTTTCTGGGCGGAAAACAACTTTTTAAAATTTCTACCAGATTTTCAAAGGTCTTATTTTACAACCACCGAGTCTGCCTTACGAGCCACAGCGTGCCTACCTATGTGTGTGGATTTGCCCCCAGGTATGTGACCGGCTGGTTCAGCCCCTACCATCGCAGACGGAAGTTCATCCACCCCGTCATGATCCAGCACATCCAGCCCCAGGCACTGAGGTAGCCCACACCCCTCCCAGCCGTGCCCATCCCCGAGGCTGCCCACCCTCTACTGCATGCTGGCAGCTTTCTGGACAAGCTTTCTAGGTATTGCAGCCGTGGATTCCTAGGTGACTCAACGGAATCAGCTGTGCCTTTAGGCTTTAGAGAAGCTGGGGCGTTCCTGCCTGAGAGGGTGAGGGTCACCAGATGCCCTGAGCAGGGTCCAGGGCTCACCATAGAACCAGACTGCCTAGGGCTGATCCTGGCCCTGCAGCTGCATGTGTCACCATGGGGACAGGGTCCCAGCCAGCCCTCCCCAGTGCTCTCCTGGCTCTGAGGCCAACACAGACTGTCCCTACTGAGTGTAAGATGCAGTCAACTGTCAACAGGTTCATGCACCAAGAAAAACCCTGCCAGCCAGTTGTGAAGTGCCTTCTAGTTTCAGAGGTCAAACTGTGACAGTCATTCACTTATTCCCAACAACCCTATGAGGCTGGTGCTAACGGCCCTGTTCTATGGATGAGTAAACTGAGGTACGGGAGGTACTGACCCGTGGGGTTCTGGAGGCCATGAGGTATGCCCCGGGGCCCTCGCCAGGCAGGCTCACTGCCTCCTGGTCTTCAGTCTCCTGGCCAGGTGGAGCGTTCTCGTGGGGGAGCTGGAGGCTGCCCTGCAGCGTGTCTTCTACCCAGACGCGGTGGAGGAGTGGCTGGAGGAGAATGTGCGCCCCAGCCTGCGGCGGCTGCAGGCTCTGCTGCAGGATCTGGGTGAGGCAGCCGGCGCCAGGCCTGACTCGGGTCAGGACCCCTGAGGGGAGGGGGCCAAGCTCAGGCTGTCGTCCTCCCTGCACCCTCATCCAGCTGCACCCAGCCCCACGTGCGCCTCCTGAGCCCTGGGCAGCCATTCCAGCAGACAGCGCCCACAGAAACAAGAGTAAACATGGAAGGAAAAGACACTCTGGGCCTATGCAGTGATCAGCATTAGAACTTTAATTCTTTCAAAATAAAAAGGAGAGTGGAAGCCAGAAATCTGAAAGACTTAGTTACTGGCCCTCACGATGGTCTGGAGACCCTCCTCGCCCAACCCAGCCCTGGGAGAGGGGAGCTGGCGAAACGCCCTCCCTCCTCCAGCCCAGGGGCAAACACACAAGAAACCAACCATAGCTGTTTCACACCTTCTAAGAAAAAAGTATTTCAGGTTTAACCATTTAGAAACCTAACTTTGGCATGTTTAAATGACCTTGTGCCCAAACTAAGGGCTGGCTGGCAGCCACCACTGATAAGGGAGAGGATCTCATTTCTCTGGAGTTCCCTGGAAGTTGCTGTCTCTCACCCAGGCAGCCTCAGAACCCCTGATCCATGCAGCCGTTCCCAGGTGCACAGCCTCATGGGTCCCTCACTCAGAGGTGCTCTGGGCACATGCTGTACCTCGGAGGAGCCTAGGTTCAGAGAAAGCAGGAGAAAACCAATAGTGCAGTTGAGGGTCAGTGTGGCTGGCACCGACTCCACGAGGGTGGCTGCAGCTAGCTGCTCAGGCGCTGCTGAGGGGCAGCCATAAGCCCAGCGATTCTGGGCCCAAACACACAAGCCCAGCACCAGAGTGCGAGAGAAGCTGGGAATCTGGGTTCTGAGGGATGGGTCCAGGTTTTTAAATGCTGCACGAGGCTAGAAGAGAGAACTTCTGCCTACACTGGGGGCAGGGGCAGGAGGTTATCCTCTCTGTGAGAGCCCGGCTGCAATCCTGGTTGGACTCGAGATGAGCCACCTGAGTGGACAGCGGTCTGGGGGCTGTGGAAGCCTCAGGAGTGGCTGCAGCACACCACCCAGGTGTGCCCCTTGGCGTCCACCCTGAGCCCCAGCAGCTCCGCAGGCAAGCACCTCACTTCTGACCACTGAGGACGTCCGCCTGCGGGGAGGAACGGGCATGGGGAGCAGGGCAGGAGATGGGATTCCTGGGGATGACATGTGGCGGCAGCATCCTCAGAGCCTAACCCAGCTGCTGGCCCTGCACTGGCCCGCTGGCACCTCACCACAACCCTCAGGACCTGGTCCTGGTGAACCTCCCAACCCAAAGAGCTCAGCCCTGGCCCTCACACCCTGGGACCCTGGGTGTTCTTGCTTCCCGCTTCAGAGGCCTTGAGCCCCACACAGCTAGCACATCTGGCCTGTCCACACCAGGCCACTGCCCCAGCAGGCTGTCTGATTCCAGGAAGAGACAGATCTGAGGCCTGTGCCCTCTCTGGACCCCTCGGAGCCTGCAGAGAAGGTCCCACTGTGGTTTTGCTCAGAGGACAGAAGCAAGCAGCAGGAACGGCTGAGGGTCCTGCCCTGGGGCTTCCAGGGACATAGCCAGGAGCTGAGGAGGAGGATTTGTAGGCGGCCCATCAGTCCTGCTGGGGCCCCACCAGAACCAAGGCGGGGGTCCCGTGGAGGTCAGCTCTGGTCCCCGAGGCCATCGACCTCACTGTCACTGCTCTGAGACAGCTCCACGGGACTCTCAAGGCAGTGCAGCTCCAGGAAAGTAGTGATGAGCTTGGCGATGGCTTCCACATCACTGGTCCAGACCGGCACCAGGAGGAAGGGTGGGTTATTGTGACAGAGGTACTGGCCACCCCGCAGCAGCCACAAGACCATACCAGTCTCACCCCAGGTATCTACCTCCAGGGTAACCCACTAGGACCCAGCACCTTCAGTCCTGATCCCCACCCTCACCTGACACTAGCCCAGTTCTCTATGCCCACCAGGGACCCCTGACGTCCCCATCCCCTCTCTGTCCCTGTGGGGACCCCTGACCTCCCCCCTAGTGGGTGGTGGCAGGCCTGGCCCCCCGGCCTCACCTCCTCCCCCACATTCCTGAGGCCTCTCTCCATGCCCTGCCGTGCTGGGCAGTCCCTGGGGAGGACCACCTGACTGGGGGCGAGGGCAAGGGGCAGCCCTGGCCAATCAAGTCACCTGTCCTCAGCTTACCTGCGGTGGCCCATTACAGCACTCTGCGTGAGGGGGTGGGAGAAGCCCGTGGCAAACCGAAGCACCACCACATAGCCCTTCCCGAAGTACCGGACCTTCTCCTCCTCCACGTTCACGTCCCGGATGTCACTGAGCAGGACCACCACTGTGGGCAGGGCCCTGTCAGTGGCCGTGTCCCCCACCCACCCTGCCCCTCCCACCTGGGTGCTGGCACAGTTGCTTCGGGGCCACGATGCAGAGGATCACATCACGCTTGTCATGAAGCAGAGAGCACGTGTCACGCCATGTCTGAGGCTGGGCCCCAGAGGATGCCGAGACCCTGGCCTTAGATGTCACAGGTCAGTGACCGCAGTGCAGGGTTGTGTGGCTGCTGGTTAATGTCCAGTCTGGGTGAGAAGGAATGTCCAGCAGGCCCACCGTTGCCTTGAAAAGCCCACCCCTTCTCTCAGTCTAACATGTCAGGGGGCGGCTAAACACAGTGCTGCCCAGCTTTCTGCTTCGTTTTCCCCAACTGCTGGAAAATGCCTTCCTGGTTTCTAGCGGCCAGTCACTAAGCTGGGGGCTGCCCAGCAATTTCCTTTGGGCCAGGGCACATCTGGGGTACACAGCATCCACGAGGCAGGACACAGCTCTGGTCACTGAGTGGCCAGCTTGGACCCAGCCCGTTTCCAGGCCTCAAGCCTGCTCCCTGCCATCACACACAGACGCTCGCCGCCCTCCGTCCATCCCAGAGTAACCTGTGTCCTGTTCACTCCCCACGCCTCACCTTGATCATGGCCTGCTCTGCAGAGAGTCAGCAGCTTCCTATACAAGCTGAACGTCTTCAGCACGACCTTCCCGGTGCCCTTATTGAAGACGGCTTCCTAGAACACCAGACACAAGGCAGTCACCTGGCTGCTAGCCTGTAAGCCAGCCCAACACACACAGACTTGCCGACTGTGTCCCCACCCTCACCAGAGCAGACACTCAAGGAGGCAGCCCCTCTTCCTTCCCATCCCAGTCAGAACCCCAAACCCCTGCAACCTGATCCCTCCAGGGGCTGGGGTGTGAAAAGCAGGAGCCTCTCCTCTCCGCACTCAAGAGAAGCGAGCACAGTGGGCAAGGTCATCAAACGAGGGAATGGAGATCGGCAGTCAGAGAGCAATACTGGGGCCAGGCGACCCAAAGGACACGTGAAGAGGGACAAAAGGGAGGCGAGGGAGGTGGCCTTTCCCTTCTATTCTAGGAGAACTTCTGGGAGAACAACAGCTTTAGAGGATTCCTTCGCCTAGGGATGGTCACAGACAGGCAATGTCCAGAGGACAAGTCCTGCTATCCAGAAACCACTAAGCTCAAGTTTCAGGATGGAGCGGGGCATTAGGCCCCTGGAGCCTTTCTTCCTACTTTGATTTGCACTGCAGGGAAGCCCAGGAGCCCAAAAGCCTGGGCACCCTTCCTGCACTGGCCTCACCTCCCAGTCCTCCAGGTTCTGCACGGCCACGAATAGACAGCCCGTGACATAGAAGAGCTTCCAGCCCAGACTATCTGGGGAGCAAACACAGGAAACAATCAGGCGAGGGAAGGCAGCAGAGGGGCAAAGGCCAACGTGCCCAGACACGGTGCCCCCTCCCCAGCACAGCTGCTTCCCCGACCAAGGGCAGGAGTGGCACCTGGGGGCCTGGCTTGCTGCCCATGCCTGCAAGGACACCCCACCCCCACCATGGCCACCTAGCACTGCGGGCCCTGTCACCTGGGACAGGACGTGCTCCACCAGTTCTGCCCTCACTCTCCCCCTGGGTGTCTACTCATGATGACAATCACAGCATGGTGAGTGAGAGCAGAAAGGTGGGAACGCTTACAGGGAGCCGCTGAAAGCACAGATCATCCCTGCAACAGAACATGAGGCAGACACAAGAGTGCCTTTCTGAAGAATATTTTATGATATATGAAAATGCTGAAGATATAAGTGAAAAACGTAAGGTGCGGGGGACACACCAGCACATGGAAGTGGGCCACATCCACAAACAATTTAGAGGCAGAGGCGGTCCCCAAAGCCATGCCCTGGCAGATTACAAATGATGGGCTTTCCTTTTTTCCCTCTTCCAATCAGCTGAGGAAGTTCCTGGGGGGCAGATAATGCATCTCACCTCCACTGTAGTAGGCAGCAGCCAGGCCAATCGACAAGATTCCTGCGAGGAGAAAGCAGGTACCTTCCCATTGGGCCACCACCAGCCCAGAGCCCAACTCCTCCCAGGACCCACAGACCCAGGTAAGCAGGCCCTTCCCATTGCCAGGGATGGCTGAGCACAGGGAGCAGGGGGCAAGAAGACCACCAGGCTCAGAAGTGGGGGAAACAACCGGGAAGTCTGTTCAGAAGAATGTTCTACACTAGTCACAGTATTCACTGGACACATGTCTACGTGAGGTTGCAGAGCTGACGGGGGAACCAGAAAGAGGAACCTGACGTGGGTTTTACCCACTGATGGCACATTGTGTGGAATGAAGACAAGAGTGAAGGTAAAGAATCACAACCCGGCACATGAGACAAATCAGGCAGAGTCCTGGGAAAGAAGGCCCAGAGCCAGGCTGCTGAAGGCACAGCAGCATCTCCCCACACACCTAGGTTCCAATCAACATGGTGCAGCTGCCCAGGGAGTGCAGGGCCCTCCAACGGGTACTGACAGGGATGGAGGCCAGGGCCCCCGCCGCCTTACTCCTCACTGTCTCCATCATGTGGGCCCTGACATAAATCAGATACCTGGGACTGGGTGTATGAAAACAAGCAAAAGGGGAAGTACGGGGACCTCAGAAGAGCATGCAGAGTATAACCAAAGGATGTTAAATGGTGAGAAAAGACAAGACAGACACACATCATCTGTAAAAGCACGCGTAGAGGATAAAAGTTGGAAAGGCACAATAGTTGCTATATCTTGGGGTAGTAGAACCACGGAAAAATTTAGTTTAATTTTCATCCTTTTTTAAAGTTAGATTTTTAACTTGAGAAGAAATATGAACATCCTTACCAACCAGCAGGGACCAGGACCTGATGCCTGGAGCCCTCTTCAGATGGAGGCAGGAACTGGTGCGTGTCTCCACCTGCATATACATCCCTGGAACGTGCTGCCACCACTTTCAACAGGAGACCGGGGGGCTGGGGAAGGGCAGATAGACAGCTGGAGCCCTCGAGCCACTGCCAACAGACAAGAACCCAGCTCCTCTCCAGAACAGGAAGCCAGGCTGCCCACTAGCAAGGCCCACACAGGCTCAGGAACCAGTCAGCCCGTGCTGACTGCAGTCTCTGTGGTCGGGCAAGTCACTTAATCCCCCAGAGACCTGTAAGGAAGGTTCTTCTCTGCTCAGTTGTAATGGTTGCACTGGGGCTTTGTCCCCTGCTCCGACTCACAAAGCATCAACAAGCACTTGATCATCACCTGCTCCCTTCCTACCTGGAAACCTCAGTCTCTTGGAAACCGTTAGCCCCCAGCAGGCTTCAAACTTCCAGCACCCTACCGGAACCTACCAGAACACCCTCATTTCCCTGTGCTGGCCTCTGAAAAAGGGAACTGAAAGTCTCATCATGGTTTGAGTCTGTATTGGCACTGACCGAAAAAGCCAGCTCTGCGGTCTCCTACAGCTGCCACGAAGAACAGTCTGCACCCAGCAGAGGGAGCGGAGGGTCCGGAGAGTCCAGAGCACCGGTTTAATGAACGAGTCAGCAAAGGGGATTGATCTTCCACACGTGGAGAATTCTGCCCTGCACGCTACAATACGCTCGAATTGCTGGCTCCAGGGACCCCGTTCTGGGTAGCTTTTCAGATATTCCCTGTGAAGTCAAGTCAAATTTCTGACAACAAATAGTTAATTCAGTTCACACAAACAAAGCCAGGATCCTGGGACATCACCGGCTCCTTCCCCTGACATGCCTCATCTGTCTCCACGCGCGACTCAGCCGCCCGCGGGGCGAGATCACGCCTGTCACCGGCACAAGCCACCCTAGACACGCCCCGCTGACCCCTGCGGCCACACCGGGCGCCCCGCCCGGCTCGCACGCCGCCAGGCCTCCGGGGCATTGAGCCGGGCCGGGTACCGAGACCGCGCTCCCGGCAGGACCCCGGCTGCGGGAGCCGCCCCCCAGCCCACCCCGCACCTCCCACCCGCGACGGCGGAACAGCCCGGGCGTCCACCGCGGACACTAACCTGCGGGCGCGGACGCGGGCGCGGACGCGGACGCGGGGAAAGGGCGGACCTCTAGGCTTCAGTACCCGCCGGCCTCCGACTTCCGGAGCTGGGGGCTATGTCGGCTGACTTCCGGACCCGCGGGGGCGGATGGGACAGCTGACTTCCGGACCGGCGGGCGGGCGGGCGGACGCTAACTTCTGAGCTCCCATTCAGCCTTCGAGGTGGGAGAACGGGCGGGGCTGCAACGGGAGGTTGCCTACGGAGCAGCAGAGGCGGCCGCGTGGTGTGGTGTGCGCGCCCGGGCTCTGAGCAGATAGCGTTTGGGGTCACAACCTTTAGAAAGTCCGCAAAGGAAGGTGAGGTGAGTTGTACCACGAAACATCCGCTTAGGATGGTGAGAAAACGTGAAGTACATAGTTAACCTCACAACAGATACGTACGAACATTATGGTAGATTCTGTAAAAACTTTAATAAGAAATATTAAAGTAGAACTAAGATATTTGTTCATGGACTGGAAAATTATTGTAAAAATGTAAATTCTCCGAACGTGATCTGCAGATTCAATTGCGAACCCAGTAAGAATATCAACAGGTTAAAAAACTAAATCTGAACAATGCTGCAAGGCACAGTGGAGGAGGGTAGGGGAAAACCAGAGATCCTTGACCCCCAAAAAACTCAGTGTAGCTGGGGAAACTGAACATTCACATGTTCGTGATGGCAGTTTTTCTGCTGCTCAGAAGCTTGCCCCAGTGTCTGGGGAGGAGGATTGTAGTAGGAGAGACAGTTTTCTCCAAGAAAATCTTGAATGGCCGCTTCGGTGGCCTCCCTGCTCCACTCTCCACCAACACACTCAGCACCTGTCCCCACAGCCCCCACATGAGGCCCCAAGCAGGACCCTGACTTGCCTTTCTATTTTCCACCAGATGGAGAAGGACCCTACAGGAGAGCCTCCACCACACGGCCACTGCCTGCTTCAGTGACCTCCAAACTGGGATGGTCAAGATGATCTGTGGAGTGCTAGAAAAACGTACTAGAGCTTGTATTCCTACTTATTTTATGTTTTTATATCTATTGTCATGTGTCTTATAATTTACATAAGATTAATACACAGTGCATATTACCTTATAAAGAAATATACATACATAGATATGCATAACCCTAGATGTTTTATCAATATAGGCACAATGTCAAAAATTTGGAGATGACTTTTCTGTTTTACCAGTCTCCATATACTCTCCGCCTGTGGTTCAGAATCACCTGGTGGGTTTGTTGAAACACAGACTGTTGGACCTGTTCCCAGCAGTGGATGGGGCCTGAAATGTACATGTGCTGCTGCTCTGGGAACCACACTCAGAGAACTTATGCTCTAAGCTGGAACAGAAGAAGGTTCTGCCTGAATGTGGCAGGTTTCCTGACCTGATGCCTCAGCTCACATTCCATCTTCTTGAAATGCCTTCTCGGGTAAGATCCCACACCATCTTGAAGGTCCATTTGAATTGGTTAGCACCTCCTTTAAGTCCCTTTTGCTTGGTGCAGCTGAAAGTGATCTTAATTCCTTAGGACTTAGGGAGAACTGAGTTGATACCCAGAAAATTCTACTTTGCATTACAGTTATTTGCATAATTTCACCTTTTGTACTAGAGTACAAGCCATTTAAAAATGAAGCCTACACTAGCCTTCTACTAATGTTAAATGAGTGAACAAATGATGTCTGATTTGGTTAAAATCCTGCTGAATACTGATAAGAGCAAAAGTCTGGAAATAAATACAAAATCCATAAATAGGGGACTGAGTAAAATCTGCATATTTTGCCAGTTATCAATGCATTATATCTCTGTTCTAAATTCAGACTTCATTGCCTGTTCTATGAAAATGCATCTGAGCCCTTATTTTGTTCTGTGCTCTCTGGCATGATATTAAGCTTTGTCAGTAGAGGGTGCTGGAGACACTTGGAGGAAGAGTTTCCTTTCCTGGTTCTGGTTCTGTTGTGCTGGATCCACAGGCTCCTGCAGTGCACAGGGCTTCTCCAGTGTCCAGCTTTTACAATACACACTGGCCAACTGCACCCAGCATCCACCACCTTCCCCAGCAACCCCTAAGTGGTTTTGTAGCAGAGTGCCTCCAGTGAGACTGATGTCAGGTCTGAAGTAAGAAATGTACAGGGAAATGTATTAAAAAGCAAAGAGACTGGGCTTACCTGGTGGCGCAGTGGTTAGGAATCCGCCTGCCAATGCGGGGGACATGGGTTCGATCCCTGGTCCTGGAAGATCCCACATGCCGCGGAGCAGCTAAGCCCGTGCGCCACAACTGCTGAGCCTGTACTCTACAGCCCGTGCTCTGCAGCAAGAGTAGCCACTGCAATGAGAAGCCCGCGCACCGCAATGAAGGGTAGCCCCCGCTCGCGGCAACTAGAGAAGGCCTGCGCACAGCAACGAAGACCCAACGCAGCCAAAAATAAATAAATAAAATAAATAAATTTATTTTCAAAAAAAGCAAAGAGACTATTAATGTCTTGTCAGAAGAATTCAACAGCATAATCAAATAGTGGATAAGAGGAATTTCTCATTATGGAAGTAGTCCTGCTAATAAGTGAAGAAGAAATGATAGGAGTAAAACATCACCCTAATGAGGCTTCCCTGATGGCGCAGTGGTTAAGAATACGCCTGCCAATGCAGGGGACAAGGGTTCAAGCCCTGGTCCGGGAAGATCCCACATGACGCGGAGCAGCTAAGCCTGTGCGCCACAACTGCTGAGCCTGAGCTCTAGAGCTCGTGTGAAACTACTGAAGCCCGCGCACCCTAGAGCCCGCGCACCACAACGAGAGAAGCCCGCGCACCGCGACAAAGAGTAGCCCCCGCTCGCAGCAACTAGAGAAAGCCCACACGCAGCAACGAAGACCCAACACAGCCAATAAATAATTTTTCAAAAATCACCCTAATGAATCTAGGCAATCTCATCAATGGCTGCTAATTAACATCACGAAAAGGACAGAAAATAGAACCCCCTGAAGGGATTTCACAACACCATCTATGAAGTAGTCTTGCCAAAAAATTTTTACCTGTGATCAAGCCACTAGAATGTTTTAACTACCCTTTGCTGAAAATTCAGAACAAGGGTATGCTAAAGAACTCCACATGGATGCAGTCAGCGATTGCTGAAAACCCTGCAGTCAACCTGATTTCTTTATGATATGCAAGGAGAAGGGGGTATGTGGATGGAACCTATAGATTTAAAAAACAAACCAAAAAAACTCCCAAAACCTTAAGACTGGGAACTCCCTGTACTATATTTGTTAACTTCTAAGTGAGCCTTATTTTTTTTTTCTAGAAACAAAGATTTCTAAGAGACAAACACAAACCAATAGAAATATAGACTAATAAAACATTGAACCTTTTTTAGATCCTGATTGAAACTAGAAAAATGATGAGACCATTGGGGAAACCTGGACAGAAACCTGGACACTATCTACACATTTGATTAAACTAATTGTAACTTGCTTTTTTCACACATGATGATACTGTTGATGTTTTTAAAACATTAACAAAATATATACAAATGACAACCTAAAATTATTCTTTTCTTCAAGCTGATAATTGAAGATGTTTTCTGAGAGGTGCTGACATAGATTTGAGTAATACAGTGGGTTAATCTGGCAGCCAGTTAGGACCTCCTGAATTTAACTGATGGCATTTATAAAAAAAAGTCGTACGAACCAAAAACTATTAAAAAAAAAAAAAGGTTTTAATGGGGAAAATTTTAAGATCCTAGTGAGGTTCTGGGACGTGGAATATACTTGAATGTTTTGCTGACCTCTGTGACTCCCCCCCAAGGTTAGGAGGAAGAAGGGTCCATTCCTGAGATTCCTGTTAACTGCTGGTGTTTGATAGAGACACCCTCATGGTGTTCTTCCAGGTGTATTTCTCATTTCCGATGGTACGATGACCATGCACAGACTTCATAAAATGTTCACAGTGGACAGAGTTCAGCATCTCCACTTAGCCCTGTATCCCCCCCACCACCCCCGGTTTGCTAGAGGCAGCGGAAGGACGCAGGTCCAGTACCACCGCTTCACAGGTGCCTCGCGCTCCCGACGGCGACACGTGCTCCCGACCCGCCGCGCGTGCGCACTGCCGCCCCGCCGGGCTACGTGACGCCTCTCAGGGCGGAAATGGCGGCGGGGCGGCGCCGTCTCGGCCGGCCCGAGCCCGGAGCGGGGCGCGCGTCTGGCGCCGAGCTGACGCGCCCGAGCGCCCTGGGAACGATCTCGGGCCGTCCCTTCGGCACGGTGAGCTAGCTCGCCCAGAGCCGCCGTCAGAGCCGAACGCCGCGGAAACCCACCTGGGAACCGGCAGTGGTCTCCGCGGGGGTCCCGCCCGCTCCGCCCCGCGTGCTCCTATTGGCTCCAGGGCCTGACCCGCCCCTTTCCCGCGGTCTCATTGGCCTAGGCAGAGCCCTGAAGCGTGGAGCCGCACCGCCCTCTACGCGCTCCTGTTGGTTCAGGCTTGTGGCTCGCTCGCTCCAGGAGCTTTCATTGGTCGAGCGGAGCGGCGAGGGGTGGGGCCGCGTCGGAGCGAAGACAACAAAGGGTGGCGGGCGGCGGGTGGGGGTGACCGCGTCTCCCGGTGCTCTGCTCAGGCCGCGCACCCGGACCTGCCAGCCCCGCTCCAGATGAAGTGTGAGCACTGCACGCGGAAGGTGGGCTCCGCGCGCTCGGGCCGGGGCGGGGTCCGGGGCAGGGTCTGGGGCCCGGAGGAGCCTACGCTCGCAGAGCCCGGGGCCTCGGGGGCGTCGGGAGCCTAGCAGCTCCGAGCGCCTCAGCCTCCGCCTTGTCGCTGACAGAACCTCCGGGCGCCGGCTCGCAGCTTCCGTTCTCGGGTGTGGAGGCCGCTGAGGGTGGGTCACCCGCGCGTCCGGTTCCCGCTCCCGTCTCCCGGAGGCGGCGTGACGTCGGGGCGCATGTCTATCCTTTCAAAGTACCTTCGAAGCCAAAAACCACCAGAAAAACCGACCAACCTTTGCTACCAGTCAGGGCACTCACAGCAAACACCATCCTTAGTGTGAATTAGCGATATGGTGATCAACAGTGTTTTGAGGGGGCTTTATGCTACCTAAAAACTTTAGTGCTTACAGTAACGAAAACGATACAGAAGTGCAGGAAGGAAACACGGGCTGGGCCTTCTGCTACCTGGGTAACCACAGTAACTGTGATAGCCTTACCCACTTATTTCTAGGCTGTGATGCACAGGGGGGGTTCTGTTTGTTTTTTCAAAATTGGATCGTATCATAAATGTTATTCCATCACTTGCTCTTTCTTTCATTCAACGTTATACAGGAGATACCTTTTCATAGCATTACACACAACCTTAGTTCGTTGTATTCCAAGTATACACATGTCCAGGTAGCCTGGCATTAATTTACCTGTCATGAGAGGCCACATTGCTTCTAGTTTTCATTTGCTGCAAACAATGCAGGTATAAAGGTGTGTATGGGTGTGTTTGTATGTCCACAATTATAAGTGCTTCTATTTCTGTAGAAAAGATTTTTAGACATGCGATGAATTCAGCAAGTATGTATGTTTTTTTAAATTCACAGAGTCAGATTAAAAGTTCTTTCATATGTTCCTTTGCCTTTTCAAGGAATGTAGTAAAAAAACAAAAACCGATGACCAAGAGAATGCATCAGTCGATGTACCAAGTCCAGCCCACGAGAATGGAGAGGCAAGTAGATTTTTCAGTTTTGTATCAGCCTGGAGTAAACAGCTGCTGCTGTTTTTCTCCTCTTTGGGGGCTCACATCACCAGGTATATCATTGCTGTAAGAAAGAAAGAAGCAAGAAATGCAGGGGCCAAACGTGCAGGTCAGTCAGTTGGAGGCACACGATCTTCAAGGTAAGTGCACGAAACAGCGTCTCTTCACAGAATACACCAAGCCAAAACATACCATGTTAGGGACAAAGAAAAATGTTGTCCTTGGCTGTTTATTAGAAATAGAGCTGTAATGTTTAAACTTCCTTTTTTTTTTTTTTTTTTTTTTTTTAGTGAAAAGTTCTATTCTGTAAGATGGGAGTTTAGGTAGGTAATTTATAAAATAATTCAGATTTCCTGATTCTGTAAGTTTATTTTTCTAATGGTTTCTTGTCTCAGTTCTTGAGTTTTTAAGTTTTCCTTAGCTAGTAGTGACAGTTTACAATTACTGGGTACATACCCTGAGCTGGGCGCTAGAGAAAGTGCTTTATACATGTGATCTCACTTCGTGCTCAGAATGAGCATTTCAAGTATGCCCTACTGTTGTCCCCCTTTTACAGAGAGAAGGATGCGGCACAGGGAGGTTAAGGTTATTTCTTCCCTTAAAAAGTACTGGTACCGGTTTTAGAAATGGAGAATTGGCAACATGGGAGAAGCAAGCAGCAGGTTTCCTCTTTAGTTTAGGAGTCCTAATACAACATTGAGTCAGACAGGCTTCGATCTGGTTCCCTCATGTACCAGTGCTGCTGTGTGCTCTGGTGACTGTACGGCTTAGTGAGCAGCAGGGGATGAGACAAGCACCCAGGGCACTGAGGCAGAAGAGAGGCAGGGAGCACCTGGGGCCCTGCAGCCCCAGAGCACCTGGCCTGGGGCCTCCCACACCCACCCTCTGGCTACACCACTTTGGACAGACATCTAATCCTGGGAGCCCCAGTTTCCTTATCAGTGACATGGGGAGTTGGGTTACTTCTCTCCCAGGGCTGTGGTAGCTGGGAGATAATGTGTGTACATGGCTTAAGTGGGCGCCCTGCCAGCACAATGGGAGGACCCCCTGATGGGAAGAGCCAGTCAGGAAAGTGGCTACTGGAGTGGGCCCTGAGGGTGGGGGATGTAGGGATGGGGTGAAAGCTCATCAGGCACAGGGAAGGTGTTAAGGGCAAGGAGACAGATTGGATGCATGTTTTAAGGCAGGTGGCTTAAGCTGACTAGAGTAGGGGAAGAATAGAAGGAAACTACTTGGGAGGCTGAGGGTGGTGAGGCCTGGGTGGGCCAGCCAGAGTGGCAGAAGCAGGAAAGGGGGCGCGGCACAGGGAGCTGAGTGCAGTTTGAGCTGCATGGACACTGAGCTTTGCAGGATATCAGTCTGGAGCTTGGGAGGGAGAGAGCTCCCTGGAGGCAGAGATTGGAGAGGTTGAGTAGGGGCCTGACACTGCTCTGAGAAGTGAGGCTGATTGGAGAGAAGGGCCGATGGATAGGCTTCTGCAGAGAATGCCCATGTTTAAGAGGCAGCAGGAGAAAGAGGAAGGACCGCAACAGGTGGGAAGGAACCAGTCCTGGCCCTTGAAAGCCTGCAGAAGGATGAGGATGACGGGGTGGCGTGTGGCTCGTAGGCCAGGAGGGAGCCCTGCTGCCCGTGGCAGCTCAGAGCGTGGTCCTGGGCGCCTCTGCAGGGGCAGTGGAGGCAGAACTCTCAGTGCTGCTCAACAGTACCTATTAGGCACCAGCTGTGTGCCAAGCCATGTGCTCCAGACCCTTGGAGCAGCAGCTCTGGCCCCACCTGGGGGCTTGTTCGAAGTGCAAAGCCTTGGGTCCTGTCCATACCTCCTGAATGAGCATCTGCAACATAACAAGGTCCCAGAGTGAGCGCTGCACAGTGACACCGGGGCACATGGTGGGGAGGGAGGTGACAGTGTGCACTCCTGTTCAGAGCTGCTGTGGACGGGAGGGCCACACCACCCCCACCCCGAGCCCTCTCTCACCAAATGTTTGAAAGAAGAACCAATGTACAACCATCAGGAGCTGTTGAAATGGCTCTAGTAGGCTTCAGAATATTCATTGTTATGAATTTATTTGTTGCAATGGCTCTAATAGGCTTCAGAATATTCATATGTTCATCCACCAAATATTTATTGAGTGCCTTCTGTACACAGGAGATGTCAGAGAACAGAAGGAAATGAGACAAGGTTGCTCCCTCAGAGCTTGCATTTCAGGGAAAAGGGGCAACACATAGATGCCAGGGGGTACTGTTCTGGCAGGTGTCTGCAAGGGTCCGAGGGGTGAGCCAGGCTCTCAGGGAGCATTTCCCTCAGGGAGACCCAGAGCAGGAAGGGCCAGAGTGGCTAGAGGTGAGAGCTGGGAGGAGTGACGGCGATGAGGGCCTCCAGCAGCGGAGGTGTGGCTTGTGTTCTGATGGACCTCTGCCTAGGGAGGGGGCTGCAGGGAGCAAGTGGGTGCAGGTGTAGCCAGGAGAAGACGAAGCAGCCAAGGGTTATTGTCTTGGCGTCTAAGGGAACAGAGTCACTGATGTGTGAGTTTGAGCGTCACAGCTCTGTGACGTGAAGGCCCTGTTGCCCACAGGTCAGCAGTGAAATACGTTAGTTCTAAGCCTCTCAGGGAGGCCAGTCTGCGGGCTTCCATGGGAGGCTTCTGTGGGGAGCCGTGGGACTGGGCAAGCTCAACAGGGAGTGCAGAGCAGGCCAAGGCAGGAGCCCCCAGTGGCAGCAGGGAGAGGCGTGGGGGCAGGAGAAGCCCAGAAGTTTAGCTCTCCTCCTGCCACATTTGACGGTGCTGGCCCGCTCCCCGCATATTGCCATCCGTGGGACCCTGGTACCATGGTGGCTGCAGCACCTGGAGCTCCAGGCCTGGCCTGGATGTCTCAGGGATTGTGCACTAGTTTTCTGTATTATGCTTGTGCTGTTACTTTTTCTAAAGAAGCAAGTATTAAAGAGTTTTTGTTGAAGAATCAGGCCAGAGCATCATCTTTCTTTCGTAGAAAGGAGAATTCCATAAATTGGCTGATGCCAAGATATTTCTGAGTGACTGCCTGGCCTGTGACAGCTGTGTGTCTGCAGAGGAAGGAGTCCAGGTTTCCCAGCAGAACGCCAAGGACTTCTTCCGAGTTCTGAACCTTAACAAGGTACGACATCCCGGGCGCTCTCTGGCGCCAGAGGTGGGTGGAGGTCAAGGTGAGGCATGAAGCCTCTGCTGGGGCTTGGGGAGTGCATCTTGACCCTGGCCCTGTGTTCCTTGCTGTAGTTGACCCTCTCCATAGCCCTGTCAGAACAAAACCGCACCCACAGTCACACTCCCTCATTGATGTGGGCAGCAGCTATGGCCGGCACCACTGACCAGGCTCCCCTGGCTTGGGGGAGGCCTCTGCGTGCTTGGTCATGGGATGGTGCGGCGGCTCAGCTGCTGCCGCTCTGCCTCTGGGGCATTCTCAGAGGCAGGGCTTCTGTCCTCACAGGCTCTGCAGCCTGGGGCAGGGCTGTGGTCCTTCAGCTCATCCCTGCAGACCCCCTGTACAGATGGAACTACTCAGTGTCACTTGTATTCCAGTAGTGACAGGAAGACAGGTGAAGGGGAAAGACAGGAAAGGCGGAGGCAGATGAGGCTGTAAAGCACATCTCTGTTCGCCCTCACTCTGGCCTGGGGTGTTTCTGTGCTCTCACAGCTGCTTCCCAGGAAGTGTGTGTACCGGCTCTACACACAGTGCTGGGCGCTTTGGCCCATGTGACAGTGCGGGTACCATGTGAGGCCCAGGTTGCTTTCTAGGTGTACTGACTACAGGTAACAAATTTTATCTTTTCCAGTCTGTGTATATCTTATTTCTTCTTCTGATGGTATTGTCTAGGACCTTTAAATCAACCTGAAATAACAGTAGTGATAAAAATAGTACTAATGTCAGGACTTCCCTGACGGTCCAGTGGTTGAGGCTCCACACTCCCAATGCAGGGATCGCAAGTTTGATCCCTGGTCGGGGAACTAAGATCCCGCATGCCACGTGTGGCGTGGCCAATTAAAAAAATAATAATAATAAAATTAAATTTAAAAAAATAGTACTAATGTTTTGTTTCAGACTTTAGTGGAAATGCTGGTAAAGTTTTACTATTAAATAGATGTTTGCAGAATCTTTTGCTATTAAAGAGATGTACATACTCATACCAATCAGCATTTTGGCTATAGAAAATGGATACCCAAGTCAAACTAGCATAAAAAGGAAATGCTTAGTTATTTCATGAAACTGAAAGCTTAGAAGTGGGAGAGGTTTTGGGTTTGGCTGAGTCAGTCAGTGCTGTCATCAGGAAAAAGCAGTTTCTATTTCCCTGCTGCCCTCGGCTCTGGGCTCAGGCTGATCCCCTCTTGGTCATAAATCGGCTCCCTCAGAGGAGGTGATATTTGAGTGAGAATGAAGTGAGGAGTGCGCCCTCGCAATTCCCTGGGCAGGGTGTCAGACAGAGGGGCAGGAAGTGCCGAGTCTGGCTCCTGAAGCTGGGGACAGACCACCCTCTGCCTTTCCTCCTCCATTAGCATTTGAAACTTGCACCCCCTTGTTCCTGCTTCCAAATTTATATTAGGATGCTGCTGGTCACAAACCACAGAAACCATGCCTGGCTGGCTTGGGCATCATAGGAGTTTGTGAGGGAGCTGGAGGTCAGTGTGTGCCAGCTTGGTGCCCTGATGGATTTGTTGGGTGTGGGCTTCCCAGGCGTCACATGAAGGTGAAATCCCATCCAGAGGAGACAGGCAGCCTCAGCATTGTCTCGCCTGAGCTTCGAGGCAGGGCATGGGGACAGGACCAGACTGTCCTGTCTGTGACCAGTCCACAGGTAGACTGTGGTGGAAGGTGACCACTGAACACCTCTGTCCAGGTTTCCACTTTTCCTAATTTGCAGGCAGTGTCTGACCTGAACAGTCTCTGTCATGATAATCCTACATCTTCTCTCCTCTAATCCCAGGTCAAGGGATCCCACTGCTGACTTTCTAACGCCCGACATGCTTGCTCATGCTGCTCCCCTGGGTTACATCCTGCGTGTCCATGATGAGTCAGCACACTTCTAAACTCAATTTGTTCATATTTTTCTAGGGATTTCTTCAACTGCCAGGATCTAGTTTTGGATTCAGGCTGTGATAGCCTGGTTTCACGCTTGTTTCTTTGGTACTTATTAAAGACTTCACAGAAAATGAGGATCATCTACTACTTAAAAATTTGCTAAAATTTGCCACTAAGTGACCTGGGCTTGAGGTCTCTTGGGGACAGACCTCAGGGCCCCATTTTCATGTATTTTCATTGTTATGGATCATTTCAGTTATTTACAGTCCAATATTGTACGTAACTTTTATTTTTCCTTTAAATTTATCCATTTTCTCCAGATGTTTGCATTTATGTATAATATCGATATATATATTTTTGATTTAATAGTGTTCTTAAAATTGATAAAATCTCTTGGAATGTCTCATTCTTTTCATTCTCGTTTTTTTTTCCTTTTTCTTTGTGCTTGCCAGTGTCTTGTATATTTTATTAGTTTTTCCATAGGGCATCTATTACATTCTGTTTGTTCTAGACTTTTCATGAAGGTATCTTACTTTCACTCCCTGTGTAATCACCACACGTCCAATGTTCTTCTCTGTTTCTCCTAGAAATGTGATACCTCAAAGCACAAGGTGCTGGCAGTGTCGGTATGTCCTCAGTCTCTGCCTTATTTTGCTGCTAAATTCAGCCTCAGTGTGACTGATGCATCCAGAAGACTCTGTGGCTTCCTCAAAAGTCTTGGTGAGGTGCCTTTTGATATTATTTATAGCAAATAAATTTGATTTAATTTGAATTTGTAACTTGAGTTTTTAACTGCCCTTTTAATCTCTAGAGTTCAATTTTCAAGGGCACAAGATAGGTAAGAACTTCCATGAGAGTTTTGTGGAACATAAGAGGACCGTGCCTCTGACCCATGCATGGTAGGCTGGTGTCACTTACTCTCTTGCCATGCAGATGGGTGTTGTGTTACAGCCGGGGCTGGCCCCTCCGGGAACAGCAAATGACCATCTTAGGGCACGTAGCTGGGGACACCTGGGACCCACACTTGCCCAGCAGTGTCGAGTTGCCTGGCTCATAGGGGTTACAGAGGGTGTTTATTTGATGGAGAATCACATCTACAATGATTGGCGTCTGGTTTCCCAGGAAGCTCTCTGAAGAGCAGAGTAGGAAGGGAATGGGCTATGTCCTTTGTGTGAAGCATGAAAGGTCAGTACATGAGGACTCAAATGTGAATGAATACTAGAGTAATACTGCCTCAAACAGCGATAAGAATGCTTCTGTCTTGTCTGTCATGTCAGACTAGAACTTCCCCTCCAACCCAGAGTGTCCTACAGGTGGGCTCAGAAGAGGAGAACTTGAGCCATTTGCCAAATAAGAGTTTTTACTGTTCCTCAATGGATTTTTAAAGATGCAAATGCATTGGGATTACTAATAAAGTAAGATGACACGTAGAGTAAATGTCCTCGCACCGGTCTGCCTGCCTCACTGCTCCGTGTTGCTTTCCACGCGGAGCTGTTTCTCGGTGCACTGCCTGCCACAACCAAAACTAAGGCTGCAGCTACCAGCGTGGACTCCTTAAGTCATCCTTCATGCTTTTAATCTTAAAAAGCCTAAGTTTAGCTTAGTTTTACCAGAGATCAAAGTTATTAGATGCTCTGTCTTCTCATAGGGAAAGGCCCTATTTTTAGGGGGGGGATTTTTAAAAAATAAATAATTGGACATTATATGTTAATAAAGAAAATATATCCACAGTGAAGCTGATATTTTTAAGGTAACTCTTTAAGGTGACACAATATTTATAATATTTCTTTTTTTTAATTATTTTTTATAAATTTATTTTTATTTTTGGCTGCATTGGGTCTTCGTTGCTGCGCGCGGTCTTTCTCTGGTTGTGGCGAGCTGGGCAACTCTTCATTGCAGTGCACGGGCTTCTCATTGCGGTGGCTTCTCTTGTTGCAGAGCATGGGCTCTAGGAACACGGGCTTCAGTAGTTGTGGCACGTGGGCTCAGTAGTTATGGCTCGTGGGCTCTAGAGTGCAGGCTCAGTGGTTGTGGCGCACGGGCTTCATTGCTTCTCGGCATGTGGGATCTTCCTCGGCCAGGGATCGAACCTGTGTCCCCTGCATTGGCAGGCGGATTCTTAACCACTGCTCCACCAGGGAAGTCCCTATAATATTTCTTTCTAAGAATAACTGGCTGCTTTTAAGGTTTAGACCAGCTGCAGATATTAAAATTATTTGCTTGCTTTATTGTATTGTAATTATTATTATTTTTTTTTAATTTATTTATTTATTTTTGGCTGTGTTGGGTCTTTGTTGCTGCGTGCGGGCTTTCTTTAGTTGCAGCAAGCGGGGGCTACTCTTCATTGCGGTGGCTTCTCTTGTTGCAGAGCACAGGCTCTAGGCGCGTGGGCTTCAGTAGTTGTGGCACGTGGGCTCAGTAGTTGTGGCTCGCGGGCTCTAGAGCGCAGGCTCAGTAGTTGTGGCGCACGGGCTTAGTTGCTCCACGGCATGTGGGATCTTCCCGGACCAGGGCTCGAACCTGTGTCTCCTGCATTGGCAGGCGGATTCTTAACCACTGTGCCACCAGGGAAGTCCCTGTATTGTAATTATTGAAAGCACATTCTTTTGTCTTAGGTTTATTTTCCAATATTAAGAACTTATTTGCAGTAACATGGATGGACTTGGAGGGTATTATGCTAAGTGAATTAAGTCAGACAGAGAAAGACAAATACCGTGTGATATTTCTTATATGTGGAATCTAAAAAAATATAATAAGCTAGTGAATATAACAAAACGGAAGCAGACTCACAGATATAGAGAACAAACTAGTGGTTACCAGTGAGGAGAGGGAAGGGGGGGAGGGACACTATAAGGGTGGGGGGTAAAGAGGTACAAACTATTAGGTATGAAATAAACTGTAAGGATATATTATACAACACAGGGAATATAGCCCCCCAAAAATTGTTTTTTGGCCACGCCATGCGGCTTGCAGGCTCTTAGTTCCCTGACCAGGGATTGAACCCGGGCCATGGCAGTGAGAGTGCTGAGTCCTAACCACTGGACTGCCAGGGAATTCCCTATAGCAAATATTTTATAATAACTATAAATGGAGCATAACCTTTAAAATATGTGAACCACTATACCATACACCTGTAACTTATATAACACTGTGTATCAACTATACTTCAGTTTTAAAAAAAGAAAAATATTTATTAAAAAAAAGATAGCTAGTTAAAAATCAACATAATAAAGGTATGCTCAGCCAGTTTACTCATTTTGTTTATTTTAAAGATATCAAAGACCATTACAGACTGGAATTTAATTTAGCCAGTGAATTGGAAGAGAATACTGCTGGTACCATGTAATATTCCATTAATTTATATATGGAGTACGGTAAGGTGTTTGTGTACATGTAGAGGGGAAAAGAGGAAGCAGGAGAGAGAATATATATGTTTTATTGTGAAAAATGATACGTGCTGTTGTTTGAAAGAGTAAAGGGCATAGTCCCCTACTTCGGCAGCTAGCGATGCTTGTGGAGTCTGCCCTTTCAGTTCGTCGCTGAGACTCCAGACCCTGAGAATAGATCCCACATTCTGTGATGTGGAGCCGAATGCGCCTCTCTTCCCTGCAGGGGTGCAATATGTCTTCGATACAACAATCGCTGCAGATTTCAGCATCCTGGAGAGTCAAAAAGAATTTGTGCGTCGATTCCGCCAGCACAATGAGGAAGAGCCCACGTTACCCATGCTGACCTCTGCCTGTCCTGGTGAGCACAGGGCCTGCGGCTGGGCCTCTGGGTGCCTGAAGCACCTTTTCACATCAGTCTGCGTTTGGGGGCAGGCCTAGGCAGTGGATGAGGTCAGGTGTCAGTGGGTCTTGGGGAGGAGTTTGAGCCTTGAGTAGTTTTACATCGACCAACATATTTATTAAAAGTATGACATATTTCAAATGTCCAAACAATTATAGGTAATATGAACACCCATGGATCTTTTGCCAGCTTAAATAGAAATTACATGATAAAAAATATTTCTTTACATTAATACTAGATTCCATCCTGGAGCACTTTTTTTTTTTTTTTTTTTTCTGGAGCACTTTTTAAACCAGTCTTTAATTAGTTTTATTATATAGAGCTTGGTGCCTGAGGTAGAGAAATTTTATCACAGGTTTTTTAATTCTGGAAAAATAGAAAGTTTTGGAATAAGAAAATGTTTAAAAATGATGCATAAGGGAAGGGAGGAAGTGCTGTACTGGTAAGTGACATTTAGTGAAAAAATTATTTCTAGATAAATCAGGTCTGTGAGAGCCCCGTTATGGTCTACATAATCTTAGGTTTTTGTTCACGTTTCTATTCTCAGTTTATCCCTCCTCCCCCACCATGGTTCCAAATTTTTCTAGCATTTTACATGTCACCCATCAATCGTTAGGATTATGATTTAATAAAGTTGAATGTTGACATTATGGTTGCTTAGAATTTGGAAATACTTTCCACCCACTCGTAAAACCATGGAAAGGAAATTTGCCATCTGTCCAAGAGGCCCATGGATTGATTCATTAACTGAGCGATGTTGTTCAGCAGCCCACGGGCTGGTGAGAGGTGATCAGCATCAGGTGAGGCTTATTTCCGGTGTGTAGGTTGTCCTCCTGGAAAGGTGACCCCCCACGTGGATGCTCCCAGCTCTCCAGGCGTGTCAGGCAGTTTCTGTATCCAGAGTCTACGTATAAACTGACTCTAAATGCACACTTTGCTGGGCTGTGGTGTCCACTTCTGCGTTTACGTCCTTGTAGGTGTTTTTGCAGCTGCTTAGGAGTAGATATGCACAGCTGAGGTCTCGGGGAACCACCTGGCTCTCCAAGGGCACTGCAGAGGTGCCCCTGCCCCTGGGATCCCAGCACCGGATCCTTGTGGGGCCCTCACTCGATGCCACACAGCCAGTCACTGTGGCTCATTCCCACCCATCCAAGGAAGAGGCAGTATAAAATGACCCGAGCTCGGCACGTGCCCCCAGGGCGGTGGTTCCAGACTTCCCATTTCACGTTCCTGTCAGCAGGATCACAGGAATTCCTGTGCTGTCCTGACACCAAAACCTTCAGATAGCGATGGATTCCTTATGTGGGAGGCCCTGTTGGGATGGAGCCTGGAACAGAAGCCTCCACTCCTGGCAGGAACTAGCCCTGCTGACCTGGGTAGTAAGCAGGTAGTTGATTCCTGCAGAAAGCAATGAGCCCTCTGTCCTTGGAGTGAGCGCAGCGCTGGTGGAGACCTGGGCTGTCTGCTGTTGCTGCAGACCAGCCACTCCCCCTCCTCCAGCTTGGTGTTTGCTGCATTTGGTGGTCTCCTTGAGCTGCTCAGGGCTGTTTACTCGTGGGTTTGGAGCTTCTCCAAGTTTTCTTCCTAGATAATGATGCATTTTCCTTCGGGAGCTCTTCGTAGCTAAGCCAGTCAAAACTGTAACTGTTGTTCAGGTTTATGCCACCTCTCAAATTCAGGGAGATGAGGTGAGATCTGGTTCGGACCTAACCCTTTTCTAGAGTTTGGTGCTGACATTTTGCTTCCCTATGACAACTTAGGGAAATTAAAACAACACCAAGTCGGATGATTTGACCTGGCGTGCAGAATCAGGCTATAGGTGGTCCTGGACTGACTCGCCAGGCTTCTGCACGCAGGGTCCCTATGTCCCAGTCGTGCTTCCTCAGACTGGAGGGCAGCACATCCAGGCCGGGATAGGGACATCTGGGCAGGCCCTTGCTGCCCACAAGCCGATGGAGCACCACCTTGCCAATGCACCTTTGCCCACTGGGGGTGGGTGGGAGAGGGGGTATTGAGCTGCTCAGTTCTGGACATGCTCATGGGCCTTGGGCTTTGTGATATCCTGCCAAGAGCACTCATTGAGCTGAAGTGTGGGAAGTAATCTCTCCAACCCAGCAGAGTGTCTGGAGAGCGGGAACCTTGTGCCAGGCACTTCTCTGAGCAGGTTCCCTTTCTGCCTTCAGAGAGGGTCACTGAGAAGAGGTGGGTTGTCTGACAGGGTGAGATTTGGGTGCCCTATCCACACCCATGCTGCCACCAATTGGGGGGCCAGCGGGGCTTACGAAGCCCCACGCTGGTGCTGGTAGCAAGTTCTGATCAGGGGTGCCCATGAGAAAGTGCTAGCCTGTCTGGTCTCCTATGCGAGGTGCTGCGGACCCTGTGACCTGGTTCCTCCTCTTCATCCCTGTTTGGTCCTCTTCCCCGCCCTGGCCAGGAGGTTCTCCGGGGCCCTGGCTCCTACTGCCTGGTGTTCTGCCTGATCTTTTGCGAGGCCTTCACAGCACATAGCACGCTCGCCCGCAGCATGGAGCTGGGGTCTGCCTGAAAGCCGAGTCTGCAGGTGCGGGCACTGGCACTGAGACCAGGGTGCACAGGGGCCTTACAAAGCCAGACCTGTGGTGGGAGTGGCCTTGGGCCCGCAAACGCTCAACGACCTTTGATAGTGTTTCTTTTTACTTATTTATTTATTGGCCGCGCCGTGCAGCTTGTGGGATCCTAGTTCCCCAACTAGGGATTGAACCTGGGGCCCCGGCAGTGAAAGCGCTACATACTAACCACTGGACCACCAGGGAATTCCCTAGTTTTTCTTTTTTAATGTGAACCATTCCATGTACACGTGCAGAGGCTGGGAACGAGGGGAGCCATCCTCCAGCAACATTTCTCTTAGGGGCTTCTGCTGGTGACCATGGACATTTCCTGAGTATGCTCAGGCCTGCAAGCAGGTGATGGCTGTGGTTTGAGTTTGTTCAGATGGATTGGCTGGTGCTTGCCGTTCCTCCTTCCGGGAGTGGGCCTGGGGAGGGTTCTGGTGGGCAGCTTGTCTCCAGGCTTCCTCGCCCCCCGCTCCCCCCCGACACCCCTTTCATGGTGCTGTGGTGTGCACACCAGTCTGTAGGATCAGCAGCGTCACCGGACGCTCTCCCCACCAGGTCGTGCCCAGCGGGAGAAGGGAGCAGGCTGTTGCTCCTGCAGGTTGAGCTGCTGGCTGTGTGGTCCGCTGACCTTTCTGACCTGCAGTCCACCCCGGAATCTGTGGCAGCGGTGGTGCATTCACAAGGCATTGTGGGAGTCAGTGACTCAGGGGAAATGCTAAGGACCATGCTGGGCATGCCGTGGGCACGCTGCAGGTTGCGCTGCTTATTGTGCATTGCTTGGAGAGTGTGGGTTTCTCGTATTTCATTGTCCTAAAAGTGGGCAATTACTGGGCTGTTAATTTCCAATAGGTGAGTGAAGCTGGGTGGGCCTGGTGGCCATTGGCTTCTGTATGAGCTGTGGCCACCCATCCTGGCTATGAGAACAACTTTGCAGCTGGCAAGGTGGAGCTGGAACCAAGCCACCCAGGACACCACCTCGTAGCTGCTCCTCCAAGCTTGTTCTCAATTTGGGGAGACCTGCAACCCCAGCTCTTACCTTCCTCTTGCTCTGTTCTCTATGGTCTGGGGCCGAGGGAGGCGCGCATTCCCAGCACCCTCCAGTTTTGTGGCAAACGCACCTGGGATTCCCGTGGCCGAGCCGCTGAGGAGAGGCGGCCTGGTCAGAGGGAGCCTGTCACGCACTCCTGAAAGAAGACGTGTCCTGCTCTACTCCGGGTGAGGCAGCCACGAGGAGCTGACACGGGGCCCTTCCCTCCTCAGGCTGGGTCCGATATGCTGAGCGGGTGCTAGGTCACCCTGTCACCCCCCACCTCTGCACTGCCAAGTCTCCCCAGCAGATTATGGGATCCCTGGTGAAGGACTACTTTGCCAGACGGCAGGTAAGCCGGCCTCTTCCTGAAGGGCAGCGTGCAGGTCAGGCGACGAGCTTCCATGTGCGGACAGGTGCTGATGGGAACTGAGGGTAAGCGAGGGAGGGCAGGGGAGGTTCCACCAGGCATGCACGGTGGTCTCAGCCCCAGGCTCTGCTGATTGAGGGGGCATCCAGACACCTGGTCACTCAGCTTCCAGCTTCTGGCATTGCCACCAATTCCTGCTCAGTCGGGGGCACGGAGAGGGGCGGCCTGGTCTCTTGGGAAGCATCTGGAAAGTCTGCGGGGAAAATGGCTGGGTGTTCATTTACAGCCCAGCAGTGGCTTGTTGTCACGATGTTTGGTCACCATGTGCATAGTTCAGGGGAAACAGGCCAGCTTCTGGCTTCTCCCTGTGAGTGTCCAGGCAGCAGGTCTTGAGCGAGGTGGTGCCGTGGGTGGGCTTGGGGGTGCTGCGGCTCAGGAACTAGGTCTGTGGGAGCCGGGGCTTGGACCCCGAGAAAGCACCAGGCCTGCTCCCTTGCGGCATGTTCTGGCTCCAGTGCGTTAAGCTGCCCCCTCCCTTCTGCACGGCCCCCAACGTGGATTTGCTTTTCCTGCACAGAACCTGTCCCCAGACAAGATTTTCCATGTCATCGTGGCCCCTTGCTATGACAAGAAGCTGGAGGCCCTTCAGGAAGACGTTCTCACGGCCTCGAGGGGTTCCCGGGGCACTGACTGTGTACTAACCTCAGGTGAGGGTGGGGACTCGGGAAAGGCAGCAGGGGGAGGCCAGCCCCGCGGCCGGTGCGTGTCCACGGTGAGGGCCTGATACCCAACCACACTGGGGACACGGAAGCTTCCTCCTTCAGAGCAAAGCAGAAAGCACATGTGTGACCGGGGACATTGCTGGGGGACTCCTCGTTGAGGCCCTGCCCCTGGACTTGTGCAGAGAGGCCGCAGCACCTTCTCAGTGTTGGGATGGGAGTGATTCCCTGGAATCCTCAAGAGCCATTCAGAATGCTGCCATCAGTTGAGAGGTAGATTAAGTCTTTGCTGAAGCCCAGGTGGGTGTACTTTAAATGGCCTTGAAAACAGGTCCCTACGGCATGGAGGCAGAGTGGCTGGCTCTCTGGCAACCTCCGAGGACAGTGGGTCCCCTGACCAGAAACTCACTCCCCACGTGGAAGCCCGTGGAAAGGTCCCCACCGCACAGGCTCCTATGGCGGTGACGGGGGTGAGTGGGGTGGGAGAGCCTCAGCCACAGCCCTCTGCTCACCTTAGATGATGGGTTTTCCTAAGAAGCACACTCGGGCATCTTTTCTTTGAATACAGTAGATTTTTACTCTTTTTCACAGATGTTCAGTCTTCTCACACATACCTGACACCACAGCAGTTGGTTCAGGATACACCCTTAGCGTTAAGGGTTTCTTCAGGATCCCTTGTGCAAAGGGAGATACAAAAGTGGTCCTGATTTTCGATCGGTCTTGTTGCAGATAACTGTCATCCTATCCACATGAAAGCTTTCCACTCAGGAAACAAAAACACCGGGAGACGTTTGTAGAAGCCCCCGTTTCAGGGCAGAAGGAGGAATTAGACTCTTCCCTGGCATTTCATCAGTGTTACTTTGCATCTGTTGCCTGTGACAGGCGTGATGACCAAGGTCATTGTAACCTAGAATGTTCTCCGGGGGAAGGAGGTGACACCGGGAACAGCTCCTGAGGAAATGTGGGCCATGTCCTGTCACGGCATCTTACGTCGCTTCTTTGTCTGTAGGTGAAATCACTCAGATGATGGAACAAAGTGACCTCTCGGTGAGAGACGCTGCTCTGGACACTCTGTAAGTGGCTTTGCAGGGAGGGGCACCCTTGCACCTTGGGGGCCTCCTGTGTGACCTTGTGACCTCTGCCAGGTGCATGTCCCAAGGCCTCCCTCCTTTACAGTAAGGCCATGTGCCACACTGAGGCATGGGTGTGGTGAGGCCCCTGGCCTGGGGGGCCACTCCCTTTGTTGCCCCACTACGTACGACCCTTGGCTCTGCATGCACGCGCAGCACCATGGAGTGGACACCGTTCACCTGGTGGTCTGACGTGGACACCAGCACCCCCCACTCCTGAACTTCACATGTTCCTGACGTTACACCTGGACCTACTGGGGGATGGGGGGGCACCTCCAGACACAGAGTGGCTCCCTCAGGTCCGTTTGCCCAAGAGCAGCAGACTGGGTTTCTGCCATCAGTGGTGACCCCAACCACTGACCGCACTCCTGCTGCATCCTGTTCCCCAGAGTGCACACAGACTGCAAGAGCACGCGGGGGCCACAGGGCACACACGGGCTGCGCAGCAGATCCTCCCAGCAGTGATGTCAGGCCCACGTGTGGCCCTGGTGTGGAAGGCGGACCATAAGCATAGGATGTAAGCGACTGGTGTGCCTGTGGCCAGAGCCCATGCTTGGGCCCAGGCTGACCCAGAGGCCTCGTCCTGGCCGGGCACAGACGGTGTGCCCTCTCAAGTGGCCCTCAGATGCCTAGTTCTTGTGCCCCGAGTTGTGAGGTTCTAAGGGTTGTACCTTGCCACACATGCAGCCAGAGGAAAGGAGTCATTCGGGCAGTGGTGGGCACGCCTGCACCTGCAGGCTTCACGTCAGCCAGTGAAACCCAACACAGATGAGGTTTTTGCCCAAAGTCTAAATACTTGTAAAGGTTTTCGCGACCTTGGATCATAAAACTTAGGGAGTTGGATTTAACTCTTGCTGTCACTTTTCCTGCCTGGTGAGGTTTGGAGACATGAAGGAAGAGGAGGTTAGGCGCCATGACGGAGCCAGCTCCGACGGATACCTGGCGCACATCTTCAGACACGCGGCCAAGGAGCTGTTCAACGAGGACGTGGGGGAGGTCACCTACCGCGCCCTGAGGTGCGTGGGGCTGGGGTGGCCTCTGTCTGTCTGCCTGTGTGGTCAGCGCTGCCTGTCAGGTGTAAATTCTATAAATAGGATTCCCGCCCCCCAAAGCCAGCTGCAGGTCCGGGAGGGAGGTCCTATTTATAGAACTTACACCAGTCAAGATCGAAAGGCCTTTTATGTGTTATTCACAGACTTTTAAATTTTGCTGACACTCCAAATTTAGATTGGAAATAATCCTCAAACCACAGAGGAAGGACCCTACAGATCAAAGTCTGTGTTGTTGATTTTATAGGAACAGAGACTTCCAGGAGGTCACCCTCGAGAAGAGCGGGGAGGTTCTCTTGCGCTTTGCTGCTGCTTATGGCTTTCGAAACATCCAGAACGTGGTCCTAAAGCTGAAGAAGGGCAAGTTCCCGTACCACTTTGTGGAGGTCCTCGCCTGTGCCGGGGGTAAGACTCAGGGGCCCAGGCTGAGCTGGGCACCTCCGAGCCCTGTAGGAAACAGGCCCTATTGGCCACCCCCAGCCTCACTCAGCTCCAAGGGCTTTGTGGGAGTGTGGATGCTGCCCTGGTGGTTGTGGCGTGATGGTCCCTCTCCTTCCCTCACACCCACATATTGGAAAGTGCAGGCTGGGAGATGTCACCTTGGAAAACCTCTTGGGGACATGGTCCCAGAGAAGAGTTGCTTGGCTGGCACCAGCTGAGAGCCGGCTCGTGTGGCAACTGGTGTCGAGAACACCGAGACTGCCCGGTAGCTTGAATGGCCCCTACCTCCTCCAGCCAGGTTTGTCAGTGAGTGATGGGAGAGACCCGTGTGATGGATGGAGGCCCATGAGAGGGGGTAGGGGTCCCGCAAGAGGACCTGCTGGTAGAGTCGGGCAGGAGGGGAGCGTGCGGCCCTGACCCTGACCCTGACCCTGACCCTGACCCTATGGCCCATCAGGCCCCTTGGTGGTGATAGAGCCAACTCAGAGAGGGGGTCAGGGATGTCTGTGCCATTCTGGGGTGGGGGGTGCCCACAAGATACGCAGGTGGAAATACCTGGGGGGTGGGGCGGATCCAGGTGCGAGACGGGCTCAGGGAGAGGAGGCCCCAGTGCGGGTGGCTGAGGGCAGAGAGGCGAGCGCTGGCCGTGGGGGATGGGCAGCCTTGGGGACCGCGCTCCAGGGACCAGGACACGGAGGGCAGATCCCATGGTCCAAACGGAGGAGTGGACAGGAGATGAGGACGAGGAGGCAGCGGGGGAGCTATGGTCTTGAGGGGTCCATGCAGGCCCTCCAGGAGAGGCACCCCATACCTGCATGCCGATCAGGGTAGAGGCTCAGCAGGACTCCCTTGTGCCCTGTAGTTAGAGCATCAGCTGGGGGAGCAGGAGCCGGGATCTGAGGAGAGAGAAGCAGGCCCCTGGGGAAGTGAGACGTGAGGTCCAGAGGGCAGCTGTTGGGTGCAGCCAAGGGATAAGTGGAGGGAGGTTTGGAAATTTGCTGCAGGTTCTTTTATTTTTATTTTCATGTTTTTATTTATTTATTTATTTGGCTGTGCTGGGTCTTAGTTGCGGCATGCAGGATCTTTGTTGCTGCGTGTGGGATCTTTTAGTTGCGGCATGCTGGATCTTTAGTTGCAGGCATGTGGGATCTTTAGTTGTGGCATGCAAACTCTTACTTGTGGCATGTGGGATCTAGTTCCCTGACCAGGGATCAAACCCAGGCCCCCTGCGTTGGGAGCATGGAGTCTTAACCACTGGACCACCAGGGAAGTCCCGCTGCAAGTTCTCTTAAATGAATTTTTATCTTACAAGTCATGACATCATCTAACACGTTTGAAAATAAGTAGCACCAATACGTAGGAGGCATGTTCTTTATTCAGGCCGAGGTGTTGGGGTGTTGGGCTCCTTTCTGGGCTTATGGGTCTCCATCCACCGTCCCCCTCCCCTGTGCAGCCCAGATGTGGATGCACACACTAAAGCACTATGCAGACACCAGTGATTTAGCTGTTCATTAATAATTTCTATGCTCTCCTGGTTTTGATAAATTTCAAGAGAAACTGGAAATCCAGATTTGCATACATAGCCACTCAGTTCTAAAAGGTTGGCAAGTTATTTCGGCTTTAGGTAAAAACATTTCATGGGTAATGTGAATAGGAGAGAATAGGAAGCACCAGGGACTGTGAGCCTGTGACCGGGGTCTTGGGGCCCAAGGTCCAGCTCGAGGCTCTGGCCACGAGACACTGCACACTGCTGTCATTCCTCTCCTCTTCCAGAACCATCTTCACTTTAAGATGAAAGGTGGGGGACTTCCCTGGTTGTCCAGCAGTTAAGACTGCGTGCTTCCACTGCTGGGGGCGAGGGTTCGATCCCTGGCCAGGGAACTAAGATCCCACACGCCATGTAGTGCGGCCAAAAAAAAAAAAAAAAAAGGTGAAAGGAGGGAAAGAGTAAGCTTCCTTTGTTTTTCAGGATGCCTTAACGGCAGAGGCCAAGCCCAGACCGAGGATGGGTGCGTGGACAAGGCCCTGCTGCAGAAGATGAAAGGCATCTACACTGACATCCCCGTGCGGCTCCCGGAGACCAGTGCCCATGTGCAGGAGCTGTACCAGGAGTGGCTGGATGGCACCGACTCCCCCCGAGTCCAGGAAGCCCTGCATACCGCGTACCAGGGCCCAGGGCATCCTGCTAACAGCCGAGACATCAAGTGGTGAAGGTCGAGGAGGCTGGGAGGCAGGCCTGTCAGCTGCCTGAGGATGGAGGAGCTGCCACGTGTGGGTATCAGAGACACTGGAAGAAAACAGCTCAGCTTTTCTCTTACTACTTTGGTTTTTCAGAATTCTCTGCTACCCCCATTTGTCAGCAGCCCCCTCCCTCAGTTCGATGAGGTGCTATCTTCGTAATATGTATGTGATTGGAATATTTTAATGTGAGAGAAGGGTGCCCCAATTTGAGTTCCCTTTAAGACTGAAAAATTCCAAAGAACAAGAATGGAGACAGAGTACTGTCTTCTGGGCTTAATAAAAATCCGGAAAGTGTCCTGTGAACAGCTGAGACCCCGGAAGTTCTGATTCACATGCCTCAGAGAGATTTGATGTGGAAATGACAGGAAGCGGGCAGGCTGCAGGGGTCTATGGTCTATGGTCAATAAGTTGGCTCTTATTTTTACCCACTTATTTTATTCATAAAAATGTTTTTGCCAGAATGTGAATAAACTTCATCCTTTGGGAATCAGGGGGCTCATAAATATGAATCTGGATTTTCAGCTTTTCTTGAGAAAAAGTTCTGGCAACAGTGGGCCGCGTTCCTCACTGCTGTGGTGTCCAGAGTGCAGTAACAGCCGCCTCCTGGGACCAGACCCTCTAACTGTGGGCCCTGCAGGCTCTGGCAACTTATGTCCCAAACTCATGCTTTCACATTCAGTCTTTAAGTGAACTCACCTCGAGGCAGAGGGAGGCCTGCGAAAGGTGACAGGTGTTACAGATGGAAGGACGGAGGGGCAGCTGCCCTGCTCAGGCCAGGCTGTGTGGTCGGCAGTCAGCCTCCTCCATCCTTCCCTGGGTGGGGTCAGGCAGGTGACGGCCCTTCTGACCCTGAACTTGGGTGAGGCAGCTTCCTGATGGTCCAGCCTCTCCTCGTTCTCCTCCCCGGCGTCCTTCCCACACACCGTGGGCCTGGCTCGTCCACGGGGCTCAGTGAAGCCTCGGTGGCTCCTGACGGGACTCCCCCACCTGGCATGTAGTGCTCATGTGAGCTCGCCTTAAAGAAAGGTGGAAGAGAGCAGTTTACCCACAAACAGAAAGGGCTAGCAAAGAATTGGAAATTATGGAATCATGGAACTCCATGTCAGGGCTCATCCTGTGAAAGACGTCTGTGGATAGGCCTCCAGTTGGTTGTTCAAAGCACTTGAATTTTGTTATCATGGGTGGTGACGTTCTTCTTGGATCCCTCAGTGCTGTAAAGCCTGAGCTGTTAGATTTCCTTCATCTACTCTATGTTGTATTGTACCTGTATACCTGTCTGGGTTGACAACTGGATATAATGTGTGAAATTGTATATTTTTTGCTTTCAACCTATATATAATTGGGTTTCTATCCTCTACAGTAACTGATTATGGAATAAACACTTGAAGAGTGTCTGAGTGTGGAGAGTGCGTGAACCAGATGCTGACTCCCCAGCCAGGGGCCTGCGTGTGCCCTCCCTCACCAGCCCCACCCAGGCAACTCCCTCGTGCTTTGGGAGCCAGCACCAGCCTGGAGCAGGGGAGCATCTTTGCCCGAAGCCCTCCGCGGGCCAGGGATGCCAGGAGTCGGGTGGGGCTGCTCCTCTTGCTTCAAAAGCCACCTCTTCCAGCTACAACAAAAACACCCCTGGGCCAGGGCCCAGGCTGGGGGACTGGGCGTTCACACATGCGTTGTCAGGTCCTACCCGCAGCTGACCTTTGGTTACGGCCGCATGAGAGGAAAGTGGAATGAGGATTGGTTTTCCTTCATTATAACTCAAGTGATATGAGCAGTCACAGTGAGGGGTGGCGCCACGATCGGGCTGGGGTGGTGTGCCGGGGGTGTCTGCTAGTGAGCAGTGCTATCCTGGCATGAGGAGGGGAACAGAGTAGGTCCAGATTCGTGTCACACCCAGCAGCTGCCCTACAGGAGTGCTGTTGTCTGAGTCCTGGTGCCACTGATACCTCCAGTGGCCCGTGATCATGTCCTGTAGGTGTGTGTATGTCGGCCATCCTGGTGAATAGCTGTTCTCCAGCGCCCTTGCTCTGGACCATATCCGAGCCCAGATTTCTCAATTCCGTTTCCTCCAGGCCTGTCAGCTTGGTCCAGTTCCAGCCAGTGTAGATACTGGTGCTTCTTCCTCAGCTTTGCTGGAGTAAGGATTGGAGTTCATGCACTGCCCACACATCAGTTTGATGCTGGCCTAGGGTGTGAGGCAAGGGCACTGCCTGTTACAGGCTCTTAAGTTCTGCCACTGACTTAAAGGTGTTCCGTGGCCTCACCTGCTGGCCCAAAGCTGAGCAACAGAAGCTTCTGGACACACCGCCTGCAGTGAGACCTCAGGTCTTCACACAGTCCAATCAGACGCAGGTGAGGGGTGTCTCACCTGGTGAGGGGACTGCGGCTCAGGCAGGCAGCTCACTTGCCTGAGGCCACCTGGCCACCAAACGTGAGCTCCCACCTTGGGCCCAACCTTGGTACTTAGATGCCACCTCCTTCCACACAGGCATTGGCCTTGCTCCTGATCAGCAACAGCAGACATAGCATTCATTTAAAGCAAACGAACCCTCACCTCTGATGTTCTGGGAAGCAGGGAGCACAGTCTCATGTTTGGACAGAGACTGGCCCCTGGACTTTCTGAATAAGGATAAGCCATGTGTTCTGGGGTTTTTTTGTTTTTGGTTTTTTGAGTCATAGATGTAGTGTACTGGATAAGAGACCCGTGGCACTAGTCTTTCTAAGGCTACACTGAAGCTGTGAAAAGCCTGGCTTTTTAACTGGGAAAAAGTGTCTTCTTTTCCGTGTCCCTGTAAAAAGTGTTCCACATTAGTTTTACATGGATGTTTCCAAAAGCTTGATGAAAGAACTCAAGCACAGCATTCTAAGAGTGAAGGGTAGTTACACTCAGTGAGTCATGCAAGTAGTGAATTGTATGTGACTTAAAGCACTAGTATTTCTAAGGCTACATTGAAGCTGCCAAAAGCCTAGATTTCTTCAAGGAAAAACTGTCTTTCTTACCGTCTCCTTGTAAAGACTTCCTTTTAAATTAGATTTATATAGACTTTCCTTACAAGCTTCATGAAAACTTTTAGGCACAATGTTCTTTGAGTGAAAGGTAATGATTTTCAAGCCATACGTTTTAAAGACAAGGAGAGCAGGTACCAGAAGGGAAGTCTGATTTTTAAATTGAAATCAAATTGCACATACACATACATGCACGTGTGCACACATGTATATGTGTACATACACGTGTGTGCATATATACACGTGCATAACTATATGTGCACATATACATACATGTGCACATACCCATGCATACATATACATGGACATATGCGTGCACACATACGGGTATGTGTGTTATGCATATACACATGCACACGTGTATATACGCATACACATGCATGTGTACACATACATATACACTGACGTGTGTACATATATGTGTGCACATACATACACAGGCATATGTATGTGCACACACATATACATGTGTACACGGACATGCACATGTAAGCATATAAGCACATATACATATATACACATACACACATAAGCATATACTTGGGCACACGACCTATGAAGTATTGGTGTCAATGAGAAGAGCAGGTGCACTTGTGGGCACTGTCACTCTCAAGAGCCTTTCCTACGACAGTAGCCGCCCAGGGGCCCAATGGGCAGTACCTGAATGGACCCTTTTCTGCGTTGGCATGAAGAGTAAACAGTCTGCACTAAAAGCTCGTCAGTGGAGAAGATTAAGTAATTGTCTGTCCTGACATGGGATTCTAGAGGTTAAATGTGCATGATGGGACATCTCAGAACTAGAGTATGAGCCCCTTTGGTCTCCTTTTTTTATTTTATTTTTTATTTTAATTTTTTTTGGCCGCGCTGTGCGGCTTGTGGGATCCTAGTTCCCTGACCAAGGAATCGAACCAGGGCTCTCGCCAGTGAAAGCTTGGAGTCCCAACCACTGGACCGCCAGGGAATTCCCCTAGTCTCCTTTTTTTAAAGCCAAACTGGGGGGCAGGACAGGAGGAAGGACATTAAAAAGAACAAAGAGATCAGGAAATCCCTAACGTGGCTCCCTCTGGGGTGGGAGGAAGGGGAACACTGGTGATCAGGTGGACTGCCAGGGTCTCAGAGTTACCACCTATCCTGTGCCGGACTATGTCCCTGTGTCCCACTGCTCGGGACACAAGAGAGGGAGACAAAATGGTCACAGGCAAAGCAGATTCTACCGAGATTTGAACTTGGATCTCTGGATTCAAAGTCCAGAGAGCTAACCATTACGCCTTAGAACCATATGCCACTGTGTCCCTTTGCTGGCCACCCTTGGCCTAAGTGCCCCTGGGAAGGGACAAAAGGGGTCCACAGGTCCCACTGAGATTTCGACTCAGATCCCTGGACTCAGAGTCCAGAGTGCTAACCGTTACATCATAGAACTAGTTGCCACCCCTGGACACCAGGGTCCACAGGCCGACCTTGCCCCACAGCTGGGGACCCAAAAGCCAGATCTAGCAGGCAAAATGTAAGCTCATAGCAGAGGATGGTTTCGATCCATCGACCTCTGGGTTATGGGCCCAGCACGCTCCCGCTGCGCCACTCTGCTGTAATGTCCTTCCCTCTGAGCCTGTCTGTAACAAGCCCTACAGCCTCCCTGGGGTACAGCCCAGAAGACAAAAGAAAAGGGGTGGGGGGAGGGCGTCTCCTGCAAGTGCCCTTTTAAGAATAAAGTGGATGTTCGCTCTCCCTCCCTCAACTTCTTACCCAGAGAAATCTCTGAATTCACGTCCTTTTCTGCTGTTTAAAAAAAGTCAAGAAACACAACCTTCAGCCCAGAGTGTCTTTGGACAATGGTGGCAGGTTCTGTATTGCAGCGATGCTGGTTGGATTTCGGAAAAGAACAAAAGCAACGTTTCTCCTCATCATTTGAAAAAGACTCCTAATTTGTCCCAATTATCAATAAACTATCCTTTTAATTCGGCTTCTTCTCTTGACCTACTTCTTCCCCATGGCCAAGGAAGCTGTTTTATCCATACAAAACTGCATAAAATTAAAGTGTTATGAAATCTTGCTGTTCAGCTTTATAATTTGAAGAAAAAATTAAAAATAACTTTGCATTTCAAAGGGGTAGAAACTATTCCCCCAAGAACATTCTGGATATAAATCCTTTGGGGGAAAAAATCGCTGAATTTGTGCTGAACCTTTTCACGTAAAAAGTGTCCATGGAACTTGCCGTTGCAGATAGTAGGGTGTCTCCTCTCTCAAGCCAACAGAATCATCAGGAAAAATAAACACAGAGACTGAAACTGCTGGAGTTCTATGGCCAGACTATGAACACCAGGACAGTCAAAGGACATGGAACTATTTCTCTTTTTTTTTAACTTTTTATTTTATATTGGAGTATAGTTGAATAACAATGTTGTGATAGTTTCAGGTGTACAGCAAAGTGATTCAGTTATACATGTATCTATTATTTTTTCAAATTCTTTTCCTATTTAGGTTGTTACATAATATTGAGCAGAGTTCCCTGTGCTATACGGTAGGTCCTTGTTGGTTATCCGTTTTAAACATAGCAGTGTGTACATGTCAGTCCCCAACTTCCTAACTATCCCTCCCCACCACCCTTCCCCACTGGTAACCATCAGTTCATTCTCTAAGTCTGTTTCTGTTTTATAAATAAGTTCATTTGTATCATTTTTCTTAGCTTCTGCAATATTTATCTGTCTGACTTACTTCACTCAGTGTGACAATCTCTAGGTCCATCCACGTTGCTGCAAATGAGATTATTTCATTCTTTTTAATGGCTGAGCAATATTCCATTGTATATATGTACCACATCTTCTTTACCCATTCATCTGTTGATGGACATTTAGGTTGCTTCCATTTCTTGGCTATTGTAAACACTGCTGCAATGAACACTGGGGTGCATGGAACTATTTCTACAAGCAGGGTTAAATGAAGCCACAGGCACGGTATGCAGTCCCACACTGGCCACAGCACTGAGACGTCAGAATCCCAAGGCCTGGAAGCTGGAGTTCCTGGACCCAGTGAGAACAGGAGCTGTGGCCTTCTTCCCTAGCAGGTTGTGGACCTTCAGCTAGGCAGGGAAGAACTGAGGAATACCCAGGCCTTCTCCCCCCTCCCCCAACCTCTAATCTCCTTACCAGTGCCTCTCATTGGCTACAGCCACTCAGCTCTCTTGCCCTCCAGCTTCCTGTTGGTCTTAGGGAAGAGGAAGGTAGTGGTGGATCTAGAGGGGAAGCAGAAGACACCCAGAACTGCAGAACACAACTAGAATCCAGACGTACAACCACATTGCCAAGGGCTCTGAAGGGAGAGTGAAGATGAGGGAGGAACTTTAGCAAAGGCCTGGGCAAAGCTACCAGGCAGGGACTTCTACAACTTTAGTGACACATCCAGCACAAGGGGCACAAGGGGCAGCCCCTGGCTCAGAATATCAAGACAGACTGGCAGTTGCCTTGGGGGATAAGGCTCCCTGAAATGCACCCACAGGGCTGTACCGTGAGCCTGAATCTCCACCACCCGGGTCTAGGATATTGTCTGAGTCTGATAAATCTAGCCATATAGGTACACTGTGAGGCAAAAAGGTGGCCACTGGGAGAAGACAGGGGGAAGCCCTCTGGGCAGCACATCTCATCAATGCCTCAGGCAGGGCCTGAACAAAACCACATTGGAGGGTTGGGCTCAAAGCTCTTTGCCAGTGAGGTGTGGGGATGGACTTTTCTGAACGGGTCCAGAATTTGAGAGATTCATTATTCCACACAAAAGCTCTTCCAAAGGTCTCTACTGTGGGAAAGGCTGAACCAGGTGGCCTAGGTAACCTGCAGATACCTGTCAGACTCCTTCTTCAGCCATCCTAGTGATGCTTGCTTAACCGTTGGACCGAACTGTGGGGACAGGGAAGGAGACTCTCCCACTAAGCCTGCCCTGCCTGACTCCCACGTACAAGTTTTAGTGGCCAACCCTAAATCCCAATATTGGCTGCGGGGCAGAGCGGGCAGCCAGCCACCTGAGGGTGAGGCCACATCGGAACAGACTCTAATTCCGGACCTGGACTTATTTGCTTTCCATTCGGGCACCCCACTGTCATCGCGTCCATCACAACACCGCTCCCAGCAAACCACGGGGCTTTACAATGACAGGTCTCTGCTCGTGGGAAAGGATTTCTCTTTTCAGTACCTCACCACCAGAGGCAGTGCCCTAGAAAGGCGCGTCAGCGCCTATTTGTTTCCTCAGCACAGCTGAGAAGGGAGAGCGCAGGACCAAAGCGAAGGTGCGCTCCGTTCCCGCTGACAATTGTGCCCAATTGCTCGGGAGGAGGCCGCCCCGCTTTCCGCCTTAAGCCCCGTCGAACTCGGGGCCCCGGGCCCACTGCCAAGCGTGGCACCCGCTCCACTCGTCGCCGAAGGAGGCGGCGGACGGCGGCCACGCGGCCCCAGACTCAGCCATGACCTCGCCAGGTCTCGGCGGAACCGGATTCCTCCCTCTGCACGGCGTCGGCGGTCACGTGGGCGCGGTCACGTGGGAGGGCCGTCACGTGCCCTGCGTAAGTCCGCTTCAGGCGGCGGCGCTGCTGTCTACCCCTAGCGGTTGCGTACGTTTCTCATTTAGTGGCGTGGGTCGGGGACCCTGGTGGCCGCGCTGGGGACAGGGCGAACTCCGGGCCTGCCCCCTCCATGGGGCCGCGCTGATTGATGCCCCTGCCGTGCAGACGCTGCGCGCTCCCGGTCGGGCCCCAGGTGCCCTGCTCCACGCAGGGCACAGGATGGGTGGGGTCTCCAGCTTGTGCAGTTTGGAGCTCCCCTTTTAAGAAGAATACGGAATTAGATACGAAGGTGAATGTTGATAAGAATAAGTAACCACAACAAACTGCAAATTATACACAGCTGATTAATATCACAAACTTTAAACAGCTAAAACATTTCACTGGGACTACCTTGGTGGCGCGGTGGTTAAGAATCCACCCGCCAAGGCAGGGGACACGTGTTCGAGCCCTGCTTGGGGAAGATCCCACATGCTGCGGAGCAACTAAGCCTGTGCGCCACAACTACTGAGCCTGAGCTCTGGAGCCTGTGAGGAGTCACAACTACTGAGCCTGCGGGCCACAACTACTGAAGCCTGAACGCCTAGAGCCCGTGCTCTGCAATAAGAGAAGCCACTGCAATGAGAAGCCCGTGCACCGCAACGAAGAGTAGGCTCTGCCCGCCGCAACTAGAGAAAGCCCGCGCGCAGTGATGAAGGCCCAACACAGCCAAAATAAAATAAAATAATCAATTAAAAAAATTTTTTTTAATAAAACATTTCACTAGTTAACTGCCTAACACACCTCATATTTTTTTCTTTTTTTTTTTTTCTTTTAGTTGCAGCGTGCGGGATCTAGTTCCTTGACCAGGGATGGAACCCGGGCCCCCTGCATTGGGAGCGTGGAGTCTTAACCAATGGACCACCAGGGAAGTCTCAATCTTTTCTAAATTTTTAAATGCAGACCTTAATTACTCCTTCATATGGGAATGATTTGGTAATACTGTTTTTATATGGTAAATAGATAATTCAGTCTTTTCTTTAGCAGGGTTAATCAAATTTTGCTTTTTATTATTAATAGTTTAGAAAAGATTGTCCAGAGTTGCATTCTTTTGATGATGTTACATACTGTTTCAGGGTTGCCATCAGACTTGGCCAAACCTATCCTGTATGTCTGGAGGCAGGGAACCACCTCTAGTCCGTGATGGCCTCACAGTGACTTGTTAGGAGCTTTGTGTCATGTATTTCATGATTTGTGTTTCATGTCAGACCAGGAAGAAATGGAAAACACTTTCCACGTTTGCTTTCCTCATCTTCACAAATTGGATCGCATACGTTCTGTGTGTTTCTGACCTCCTTACAGAAGGAGCCTACTCTGTTTTTATGTGATTTGTGTGTGGCCCAAGTAAACATGTTCTTGTGCTTTGTGCAGTCTTCATGATTTTTGACAGTTCTAAAGACATCCACTGATGTGAAAGTCTGTCTGATGTAAGTGATGTCTGTCTTGTTGAAAACTACACAAGCAAAACAATACAGGCAATGTTTAGTCTTGGAATAGGCTAGTCAATATCCTGTAGCAGTTTTCCTGTTAAAAAATAACTTTCAAATGTTTTAAGAAGCATCTCTTTTGTCTGTTGTACCTTGATTCTTTGTAAATGGAATCATAATTTTGAACGAATGAATTTTTCATTAAACAGGGTTGGGGGAATTAGTGTTCATTCTAACAGGTTTAGTGAAGTAATCAATGAAGTAAAAAATCAGTGGGTGGGGCCACCTGCTGTGTCCTGCTGAGTGGACTGGTTGTGGTTTTCTTTTCTGTTATCATCATCTTCCTTCTGCTTTTTTTTCCTTCTGTTTTTTTTGTTTGTTTTTTGCTTCCTGTTTAGGAGTGTTCTGACTCTCATAATACCTTTCATCTCTGTGTTGTCATTTTCATTACCCATATTTTCTTAGATGTCATGATTCTTTCCCTTCATGATTTTGACCATTATCGTTTTTAGTTTCCATTGTGTTACATTTGTTTTGATATTTTGAAGTTTCTACCAGACTTTTTCTTTTGTTTTTTTTTTCTTTTTTTCCCCTCCCTTCCAGTAAAATACTTCCTTCTGTTTGAATTTTGATATGATCAGTAATTCTTTAAAAGTATACAAAGTTAATCTGAATTTAAGGCAAGTACAAGTACAACTCAAATGCATTTTTTTATTGCCCCTATGTGTACTGAGCTCCATGACTATGAAATAAAATAACTGTACACCACATACAGTGATTTACAGGTGAATGTGTGAAGGAGTTCTATCATAGGAAAACACATTTCTTCAGGCCCTTTTGCTGTGTCATATGAAGGTTGAAATGAGTTCATACTGACGTTTCTAGCTCTAGTCCAGCTTCATGGTTTCCACGTGGTTTCCTCCAGCCTTTCCTTGCTTCTCTGTAACTCACTCTCCAACATGAGAAATCTTCTTTGCCCACTTTTTAAAATTGTGGTATTTGATTTGTTAGAGGCAAGATCCCTGTCTTCTCATCTTTTTTTTTTTTTTAAGATATGAGACAGTATTTTCCATATAGTTTTTTTTTTCTTTTTTTTTTTATAAATTTATTTATTTATTTTTGGCTGTGTTGGGTCTTCGTTTCTGTGCAAGGGGTTTTTCTAGTTGCGGTGAGCGGGGGCCACTCTTCATTGCGGTGCGCGGGCCTCTCACTGTCACGGCCTCTCTTGTTGCGGAGCACAGGCTCCAGATGCACAGGCTCAGTAGTTGTGGCTCACGGGCCTAGTTGCTTTGCGGCATGTGGGACCTTCCCAGACCAGGGCTCGAACCCGTGTCCCCTGCATTGGCAGGCAGACTCTCAACCACTGCACCACCAGGGAAGCCCTTCTCATCTTTTTATTTCCTAAATGAAGCACAGTGTCTCCTACAGATGTAGCTCTGCACCGATGTTGAATTGACATGTTTAGCTTTGATGTTTACCATCAGAATTCTCTACAAAATAGTTGCCTCAGCTTCCATGCTCATGTTCTGACTGCCTGCTTCCTCTCTATTTCTCATCCCTAACCCAGGGCCAGCAGGATGAGGCAAAGTTTTCGTCTTGGTCCTCCGTGCTTCACATAAGCTCAGAGAAGTTTTCTGCATGGGCCAATGGACAGTAAGTGATTGGAATAATCATTCACTCATTATGTCACTTTCCCAAACTTACTCTGCATCAGGCCAGTGCCAAGCCTAATCAGGAGCTCCAATTCCAGGCTCAGAGTCCTGTTGGGATAACATGTACGCAATGACTGTCCCAGACTGCAAGCTGGGAACCAGGTGGGTACCAAGCGGCTTCGAGGGAGGAGCAGTTCTCACGGCATGGCAGGTGGCCGGGGCGGCTGATGGAGGTGCCATGGGAGCCGGGTCTTGCATTTGGGTGTCTGGGTGAGCATGTGAGGGGAGGGGGACCCGGGGAAGGGGGCTGGCCATGTGTGAGGGAATGTGGGCTGCTGGTCCAGGTGAGGAGTGCTGAATCAAGGCTGCCTCCCCTCCCTGTCCTGATGAAGGCAGGGCCCAGGTCCCCTTTGCTCCCTGTGGGCCTGGGCATCCAGCACTGGGCCCAGCATGAAGCTGGAAATAGGAAATGTTTGATGAGTGGACAAGCTAGTGAATGAATGAATGAAAGAGTGAATGCATGAATGGGCGATGAGTAGCCCATGAGTCAAAGTTAGCCTGGAGGCTTAGAGCTCAGGAGATGGGAGGACCAGAGATGCCCAGACAAATTCTGAGAAGCCACAGCCCAGGTTGGGTGGGGCTGGGGCTGGGGGCCCTGAGTCCAGGCGATAGAAGTTCCTCTATTCAGAAATAGCCTTTAGCTATTGAATCCTTGTCTGTCCTACTGTCTGTGTTTTGCATGTTTTCCATGTGGGCTTTGGGGGACACTAACCTCAGCATAGAGATCCAGAAAGGTCACCTGGAGGAGACTTGGCTGGATGGCCGATGCCAAGGGCAACCGAAGATGGGTCTGCATGTGGCTGACCATGGGACACCAGTCACTACAAGGGGCACGTGCCTCACACCTTCATCCCCCGCTCCCAGGCCATCCCTGGTGTTCTTCTCAAACTTAGGTAAATGTGACCTGTGGTCCAGTGGTAAAGAATCTGCCTTCCAATGCAGGGGACATGGGTTCGATCCTTGGTCAGAGAACTAAGATCCCACATGCCGCAGGGCAACCAAGGCCACGTGCGCAACTACTGAGCTGTCGTTCCTCAACTAGAGCCCGTGTGCCACAAGCTACAAAGCCCACGCGCCCTGAAGCCTGTGCCCCACAACTAAACTAGAGAAAAACCTGGACACCACAACTAGAGAGAAGCCCGCACACCACAACAAAGAGCCTGCATGCCTCAGCGAAGATCCCGAGTGCCACAACTAAGACCCGACGCAGCCAAAAATAAATAAATAAATAATAAATCTTAAAAAAAAATGTGGCCTAGAGCACAGAGGCACACAAGACAGCTGGAGCAGGGCCCCCCTGCCCCAGGGCACATTCTGAGGGCTGCGTTTCTGGGAACATTGCCTTAACCCAGGAGGTAAGTACAGTAAATCCCCTACGTACGAATGAGTTCCATTCCAAGAGCACGTTCGTAAGTCCAGTTTGTTCATAAGTCGAACAGGTTAGCCTAGGTACCCAACTAACACAGTTGGCTATATAGTACTGTACTGTAATAGGTTTATAATACTTTTCACACAATACATAAAAACAAAACACAAAAAATAGAACATTTTTAATCTTACAGTACAATAGAACAGCTGGCATACAGGGGCTGGCATTGAGTGAACAGGCAAGAAGAGTTACTGACTGGAGGAGGGAGAGGAGGTGGGAGATGGTAGAGCTGAAGGATCATCAGCAATTGGAGACAGAGGGCAAGCTGCAATTTCACTCACATTGATAGAATGCACTTTGGAATCTTTGAAAGTTTGCAACTTGAAGGTTCGTATTTAGGAGACTTACTGTGCACATAGCCACATATGTAATGGCTTCTGTGACGTGTGAAGAACTATGCAGGGACACACCCAAGGACCCCCTTCCTGCCCCCGGGTGTACAGAGAGTGGGAACATGCCTCCCCCTGTTTCCAAAGCTCCGAAGGGAGGTCTTTGGAGAAGAGGTTTTGGTGGAAGAGGATTAGAAACACACTTTCAGGTCCAGTTAATATCAGCAAATTTAAGGGTATTCTCAGTATTTTCTTTTTTAAATTGGTATTATAAGATTTATCTCTGAAGCTCTCATTTTAAAAAAAAATTTATTATATTTATTCGGCTGGGTCGGGTCTTATTTGTGGCATGTGGGATCTTAGTTCTTTGACCAAGGATCAAACCCACGTCCCCTGCATTGGAAGGCAGATTCTTAACCACTGGACCACCAGGGAAGTCCCTGAAGCTCTCATTTTTTTAGAATGAAATTCAACTAGGAATGTGTGTATTATTCACCTATAAAACTCACTCTTTCCAAAAATCAGACAGGGTTTAAAACATTTTACCAATTTTTAACTTTTATGTGATCTAATTATGTTTTCCAACCTTAATTAAAATGTAATTTTAAATTGCAATTACAAAAGTGAGACATGCTTATTATTGTTTCTTATTATGGAAAAGGGTAGAATCCTAAGAAGTGGGAGTAGCTCATATGAGCAGCTGGGAGAGTGTTGTTCTGGGCCTTTCCTGGTGAACAGGTGGTAGATCAGCCCTGACCATGGGGCAAACATCACATCCCCATTACCACACCTGGGCAGATTCACCCCTTCATTTCTTTTTTCTTTTTTAATATTTATTTTTTTATTTATTCATTCATTCATTTATGCATGCTGCACCAGGTCTTAGTTGCAGCATGTGGGGTCTAGTTCCTGGACCTGGGATCGAACCCGGGCGCCCTGCATTGGGAGTGTGGAGTCTTACCCACTGGACCACGAGGGAATTCCTTTTTAAAAATATATATATGTTATTTATTTATTTTGGCACCCCTTCATTTCTTTCTTTAATTTTTAAAATTAATTATTTATTTTAATTAATTTATTTATTTTTGGCTGCATTGGGTCTTCGTTGCTGCACACGGGCTTTCTCTAGTTGCGGCAAGCAGGGGCTACTCTTCATTGTGGTGCGCAGGCTTCTCATTGCGGTGGCTTCTCTTGTTGCAGAGCACGGGCTCTAGAGCTCAGGCTCAGTAGTTGTGGCGCACGGGCTTAGTTGTTCCATGACATGTGGGATCTTCCCGGAACAGGGCTCGAACCCGTGTCCCCCACATTGGCAGGCGGATTCTTAACCACTGCGCAACAGGGAAGCCCTCATTTCTTTTTTTAAAAATTAATTTATTATTTATATATTTATTCGTGGCTGCGTTGGGTCTTCGTTGCTGCACGGGCTTTCTCTAGTTGCATAGAGTGGGGGCTACTCTTCTCTAGTTGCGTGGAGCAGGGGCTACTCTTCAGTGCAGTGTGCGGTCTTCTCATTGTGGTGGCTTCTCTCGTGTGGTTGTGGAGCACGGGCTCTAGGCACGCGGCTTCAGTAGTTGTGGAGCACAGGCTTAGTTGCCCCAAGGCATGTGGGATCTTCCCTGGGTGTCCCCTGCATTGGCAGGCAGATTCTTAACCACTGCGCCAGCAGGGAAGTCTTGGCACCTCTTCATTTCTTTAATGTGTGGATGTCCTAGTAAATATTCAGCTGGCTGCCACTGATGTACATTACAGTGCTGTGTAGATTTCTGTTTTGAACCCTGCAGGAATCAACCTAGCAGAGCTGTGCTGGTAACTTGTAAATTCCTACACCTGGAACCTCCAAGTCTGAAGATACCACACTTCCAGCTTTGCTCTATTCGAATGACCTTTTTGTGGAAACTCAAAACACTTTCCACAAAATGCTTATATTAGGAGGCACCAAAGGGTGTGCCTGGGAGAGCCTGCACCAGCTCCCCGGAATCCGGGGAGGCACCCCTGTCCCGCTGCACCCATCCCGTACATCTGTTTCTCACTTGCCTGCTGAAGACACTCCGGTTGTTTCAGCTTTTGGTTATTACGAGTAAAGCTGCTATGAACATTCTTGGACAAGCAATTTTGCAGGCATCTGCTTTCTTTTCTCTTGGGTAAGTACTGCATCTACACATACGTGGTAGTGGTTGTGTGTGTGTGTGTGTTTGTAAGACTTTATCTAAGAAGCTGCCAGGCTTTCTTGCCGAGTGGTGGTACCAACTTTATATTCCCACCGACAGCGTACGAGAGTTCTTGTTGCTTCACATCATTGTCTGCACTTAGAAAGGTTGGTCTTACAAATTTTAGCCATTCTTCCGGTACCTCGTGGTTTTAATCTGCGTTTCCCTGATGACTAGTGATGCCAAACATCTCTCCATGTGTATATTGATCATTCACATGTCTTCTCTTGTGAAGTAGCTGTTCAAGCCTCTTGCCTATTTATTTTTTCATAACTCTAATTTTTTTTTAAATTTTATTTATTTTTGGCTGTGTTGGGTCTTCGTTTCTGTGCGAGGGCTTTCTCTAGTTGCGGCAAGTGGGGGCCACTCTTCATCGCGGTGCGCAGGCCTCTCACTATCGCGGCCTCTCTTGTTGCGGAGCACAGGCTCCAGACGTGCAGGCTCAGCAATTGTGGCTCACGGGCCTAGTCGCTCCACAGCATGTGGGATCTTCCCAGACCAGGGCTCGAACCCGTGTCCCCCGCATTGGCAGGCAGATTCTCAACCACTGTGCCACCAGGGAAGCCCCATAACTCTAAACAATTTTTTTCCTTTTATGGTTTTCATGTTTGGGGTGCTGAGACCCAAAAGACAAGGATAGTTTCCTATGTTTTCTTTTTGGAAGCTTGATAGTTTCAGCTTTTACATAGAACTCTATGATCCATCTCAAATTAATTTTTCTGTATGGTGTAGGATACGGGTCAGAGTTCTCATTTGTGGTTGTTACAATTATTCAGATATCCAGTTATTCCAGCATTGTTTATTGAGTAGACTTCCTAAACCATATAATATGAGGTCTTTTGTGACTGGCTTCTTTTACTTAGCATAACGTTTTCAAAGTTTATCCATGTTGTAGCATGTATTACTATTTAAATTTTTGGTTTCAAGTAATTCTGCATTGTATAGATACACCACATTTTAAAAATTTTTAAAAATTAAAAAAATAATTAAAAAAATAATTTTTTTTCCCGGGCTTTCTCTAGTTATGGTGAGCAGGGGCTACTCTTCGTTGCAGTGTGCAGGCTTCTCATTGCGGTGGCTTCTCTTGTTGCGGAGCACATGCTCTACGCACGCGGGCTTCAGTAGTTGTGGTGCGTGGGCTCAGTAGTTGTGGCACACAGGCTTAGTTGCTCTGCGGCGTGTGGGATCTTCCCGGACCAGGGCTCGAACCCCGTGTCCCCTGCATTGGCAGGCGGATTCTTATTCACTGCACCACCAGGGAAGTCCCCATATACCACACTTTATTTGTCCATTTTTCAGTTGATGGACATTTTAGTTGTTTTGACTTTTTGGCCATTATGAATAATTCTGTTATGAACATTCATGTACAGTTTTCTGTATGGGCATACTTTTTCATTTCTCTTGGGTATATGTCTAGAAGTAGAATTGCAGGGTCATGTGGTAGCTCTATATTTAACCTTTTGAGGAACTGTCAGACCATTCTTCAAAGTGGCTGCATCATTGTATGTTCTTACCGTAAACAATGTATGAGAGTTCCAGAAGGGTCTTAAATGGAGCTTCTGCCTATGTGAGGTTGAAGTACCACCCTCCTGGCACATGCATGTGTTCACTAACCTGGGAGCTCTCTGAACCCCATAGTTTAGAAACTTTTATGGAAGTTTCATCATATAGTCATGATTAATTATTAACTCAATCTCCAGCCCCTCTCCCAGAGGATGGGGGTGGGGCTAAAACTTCCACTTCTAACCCTGGCTCGGTCTTTCTGGTGACCAGCCCCCATCCAGGAGCCCACCCAGAGTTGCCTCATTAGAACAAAAGATGCTCCTATCACCCAGGAAATTCCAAGGGATTTAGGAGCTCTGTGTCAGGAACCAGGAGCACAGTCCAGGTATATATTATGTCACACTGCCTTTTCCCTATTGAGTAACTTCAGCACCTCTGTTGAAAATCAATTGATTCTATATGTGGAGGTCTATTTCTGGACTTTTCATTGTGTTCCACTGATTTGTCTACTCTTACACCAGTAGCACACAATTTTAATTAGTATAGTTTTATGTTGATTTGATTACTATAGCTATACTGTATTTGATTAGCTTTTCATTAAAGGCTGAATTAGAGAAGGCATCTTATATTCACTTGGTTATTACAGCTTTATTTTAATTTATATTAATATAGCTGTAAATCCTTCAAACTTAGTTCTTTTTCAAGATCATTTTGATCCTTTGCACTTCCATATGAATATTAGAATCAGCTCGTAAATTCCTACAAGCAAGCTAGCTGGGGATTTGATTGGGATGATATTGACTCTATAGATCAATTGGGCCATACAACCAACTTAGCAAATCAATATTCAAGAATACATTACTTTTGTTTAATGATGTATACCAATATAGTTAACCAAACCAATCCGGATAAACTCCACGTTGGCAGGTACTTTTCCACATATAGCATGCCAGTGAAAAAACGGTATTTGTAATTATGATCATGGGCACCGTGAGATCATGAAATGCCTCCTGAATTGTCAAGAAAAGTCACGTCAGTAAGGTTTTGATGTCAGGTTGTTGTGACTGTATCACAACTATTTGAAACTTCACAGTCATATGATAAATTTTTTAAAATTTATTTTATTGAAGTATAGTTGATTTACAATGTTGTGTTAATTTCTGCTGTACAGCAAAGTGATTCAGTTATACATATATACATTCTTTTTCTTATTCTTTTCCATATCACAGGACATGGAATATAGTTCCCCGTGCTATACAGTAGGACCTTGTTGTTTATCCATTATATATATAATAGTTTGCATCTGCTGACCTCAGACTTCCAACCCTTCCTTCCCCACTCCTCCCTGCCCGTTGGCAACCACAAGTCTGTTCTCTATGTCTGTGACTCTGTTTGTTTCGTAGATAAGTTCATTTGTGTCATATTTTAGATTTAGCATATAAGTGATATCATCATATGATAAATTTGGATTTCTTTATCAAGTGGACCTCAATTCAGCTCCGTGGTTTTACAAATATATGAAATACCTACTACCTGCCAGCTCTATGATGCTGAGGTAGGAACATAGGAACAGCCATATTCCTGCCTCAGAGCCGAGGATGTGTGATCAAATGTAACATTTCATTCGTCTCAGAATCCTGGGTAGCAAAAAGTTTATGATACTATGACTTATTTACTCCGTGGTATTTGTGTTTTCTGTAAAGAGAACCAGAAATGTGAAATTTATCTTTTATCCAAGATAATACCTTTTGAATTTCCAGTACTGATTACCAGCAGGGCCATACTTTAATGAACATACCTTATATTTCCTCTGAAAGCTTGGCCAAAATTAGAATATTTGTCTCCTCTCTGTACATTTTTTTCCCATGCAATTCAAAGTGCTGCTTCCATCTTGTCAAAATGGATAGGGTACCCATAGCCAAGGACAGAGCTGAAAGCAGCACCTGGCAGCCCAGTCAGATGGATAGAGCTGCATGATTTCCTGAGGCAGCTGGGCGCTGAATGCCTGTCTCTGAGAGTGGCAGCTCAAAGTTTGCAGTAATAGAGTCAGGGAGACAAGACATACACCACACACTAGTGAAAAGTAACAGTATGGAAAGTAAGTAACAACGCAAGGTAGGCAGTATGTTACTAAGTGTCACAGAACACACAAGTTAGGAAGTCCGGGGCCCTGGAGAACCTAGCAGAGTTGCTGCAGCACTGGAATACTTTGTGCAGGGAGAGGGAATTGGATAGGTGGGAGGAGAGTGCTGAGTGCAGGCAGCTGATATACAGGTCCTCCATGCCACCTGGGTGCAGTGGGAAGAAATGGGGAAAGTTGGGCAGGAGCTGGACAGGGAGGAAACACGGACTGTTGGGTCTGGCTTCCATCTGGTGTCTAACCATGAGCTTCTGAAGGTTTTTTACTAGGAAAAGTTATGAAACCTGGTGTTACATTCTCAAGATCACAGGACTTCTCATCACAAGTTGTTCTCATCACATACTATTTTGTTAAGTGACACCAGTTGCGGTGCTGGAGTTTACTCTGAATTTTTGTTTCTTAGAGTATCAAAATTCATGATTATTATATCATCAATATGCACCCTCTTTATTGTGAGTGGCACACAGGAAGCCTTGTTTTTGCTTCTCCAGTGAAGTGATAAAGAACAGACTGGTGTGCTGACATGGCCAAGTTATTCAACCTCTCTGTGCCTCCGAGGAGTAATATGTGGGCAGTCAGAGCATCCATCAACTAGAGGTGTATCGTGAGGATGGCCTGAGCCAGTATCTCAGGCTGAGATAGAGCAGCTGAGACAGAGTCCTTAGAGCAGTACCTGGCATGCAGAGAATGCTGCACAAGAGTTTGTTAACTGAATCGCAGGTAATTTTGATAGCAGGTTCCGTCAGGACAGCCCCAACATAAACACTGGAGGTGTCAGGCCTTGTTTGAATCTCGTTTTATTCTAGAAAGAGGGTTTTCAAGTGGGGTAGCATCCTGGGGTAGCCCCTAGAGCCTCCTTAGAATGGAGGGTTAGAGCTGGAAGAGGCTTCTGAGAGCAGCCCGTGCCGTGGCTCATCTTGCAGGTGAGGAAACTGAGAATGTGGACAAGACGGTGGGACCCAGGCCACACCACTCATCAGTTAGTGGAAAGACCCAAGTGGAAATCTGAGACTTCTCCCCGGTGCCTTCTTACTCTGCTGGCACACAATGTGGCTGGACCACTGCAGTTTTGATGGTGAGGGTACATAATCATTTTTATGGAGTGTAACTGGCTTAGTTAATAAGTATTTAAATCATCCTTACTGACTTTTTTGCCTGCTTGTTCCATTAATTACATAGCAACGTGTTAAAATCTCAAACTCTATTAGTGGGTTATTTTTCCTTTCGGTTCTGTCAATTTTTGCTTTGAACATTAGGCAGTTATGTTATTATATCGATTTTGTAAACTCATTTACATTAGGTGGGGGTTTTTTTTCCACTTCAGTCTAAAGTCTCCAACTTCTTTCTTTTTTGGCTGCACTGCTCGACTTGCCGGATCTTAGTTCCCCAACCAGGGACTGAACCTGGGGCCACAGCAGTGAAAGCACTGAGTCCTAACCACTGGGATGCCAGGGAATTCTAAAGTCTCCGACTTCTAATTGTAGTTTTCTATACATTTACATTTAATGTAATGATTGACATGGTTGGGTTTAAAGCCACCACCTTGCTGTTGTGTATCTGTTCCATCTGCCCTTTATTCCTTCTCTTTTGCCTTCTACTAAATTATTCATGTATTTTAAAAATTTTGTTTCATCTCCTCTATTGTATTTTTGGAATATATATTATGTATGTTAATATATATTTTATATATTATTTTTGCTAACCTTTTTGGATCTGTGGGTTGGTATATTCTCACCAATTTGTAAAATCTGTACACATTCTCTCTTTAAAAATTTCTTCTGGGGGCTTCTCTGGTGGCGCAGTGGTTAAGAATCCGCCTGCCAATGCAGGGGACACGGGTTCGAGCCCTGGTCCGGGAAGATCCCACATGCCATGGAGCAACTAAGCCCACGAGCCACAACTACTGAGCCCACATGCCGACAGCCCATGCTTTGCAACAAGAGAAGCCACTGCAGGAGGAGCCCGCGCACTGCAACGAAGAGTAGCCCCCACTTGCTGCAACTAGAGAAAGCCCGCGCACAGCAACGAAGACCCAACGCAGCCAGAAATAAATTAAAAAAAAGAATTTTCTTCTGTTCCATTTCTTTTTCCTTCCTTTTGAGAGTCCAACTTCATGTACATTAGACCTTTCTGATCTTGTCATGGGTCTCTAATACTCTTTTCTGTTATCTTTTTTCCTTATTTTCATTTTTTAAATGTTTATTTATTTTTGGCTGCGCTGGGTCTTTGTTGCTGTGCGTGGGCTTTCTCCAGTTGTGAGCAGGGGCTACTCTTTTTTTTAATTTTATTTATTTATTTATTTTTGGCTGTGTTGGGTCTTCATTTCTGTGCGAGGGCTTTCTCTAGTTGCGGCGAGCGGGGGCCACTCTTCATCGCGGTGCGCGGGCCTCTCACTGTCGCGGCCTCTCTTGTTGCGGAGCACAAGCTCCAGACGCGCAGGCTCAGTAGTTGTGGCTCATGGGCCTAGTTGCTCCGCAGCATGTGGGATCTTCCCAGACCAGGGCTTGAACCCGTGTCCCCTGCATCGGCAGGCAGATTCTCAACCACTGCGCCACCAGGGAAGCCCAGGGGCTACTCTTCATTGCAGTGCGTGTGCTTCTCATTGCAGTGGCTTCTCTTGTTGTGGAGCACGGGCTCTAGGCACGTGGGCTTCAGTAGTTGTGGCATGTAGGCTCAGTAGTTGTGGCACACGGGCTTAGTTGCTCCGTGGCATGTGGGATCTTCCCAGACCAGGGCTCAAACCTGTGTCCCCTGCATTGGCAGGCAGATTCTTAACCACTGTGCCACCAGGGAAGTCCCTTTTCCTGTGTTTTGATTCAGATGATTTCTAGTGATGTGACTTTGAGTTGAAACTTCCTCTCTTCAGCTGTATTCAGTCTTCTAGGGTGTGGCCTTTCTGGTGTCCCAGCTGGTTGCTTGGGCTGCACCAAGATCTCTTCTCTTTGCTTCAACATCTCCCAGTCCTGCAGGACCTCTGCAATCTCTGTTCAGCTCTCATGTAGGACCTGCAGACAGAAGAGGTTCAAAGAACAGTTAGGTTGCTTTAGTAAAACTTCCCCCAGTTCTGTTTACTTATGTGCATACATTTATGAAAAAAATAGGGATAATACCGATTCTGTACCCTGCCTCATTCTAGTAATTCTCATCACTGGATATATGGACTAATTGTTAGGGGGAAAAAAGCCTTAGACATTATTGAGACAAATCTCCAATATAATTCAACTCTTTAGTCTTAATCAAAACTTGAATTTTGGGGGCTTCCCTGGTGGTGCAGTGGTTGAGAGTCTGCCTGCCAATGCAGGGGACACGGGTTCGAGCCCTGGTCTGGGAAGATCCCACATGCCGCGGAGCAACTAGGCCCGTGAGCCACAACTACTGAGCCTGCGTGTCTGGAGCCTGTGCTCCGCAACAAGAGAGGCCGCCATAGTGAGAGGCCCACACACCGCGATGAAGAGTGGCCCCCGCTTGCCACAACTAGAGAAAGCCCTCGCACAGAAACAAAGACCCAACACAGCCAAAAAAAATTTAAATAAATAAATAAATAAATAAATAAAAGATGTCATCCTCAAAAAAAACAAAAAACTTGAAAATTTTTTTTTGATGTGGACCATTTTTTAAAAAATTAATTAATTAATTAATTTATTTTTGGCTGTGTTGGGTCTTCGTTTCTGTGCGAGGGCTTTCTCCAGTTGCGGTGAGTGGGGGCCACTCTTCATCACGGTGCGCGGGCCTCTCACTGTTGCGGCCTCTCCCGTCGCGGAGCACAGGCTCCAGACGTGCAGGCTCAGTAGTTGTGGCTCACGGGCTTAGTTGGTCCACGGCATGTGGGATCTTCCCAGACCAGGGCTCGAACCCGTGTGCCCTGCATTGGCAGGCAGATTCTTAACCACTGCGCCACCAGGGAAGCCCCTTGATGTGGACCATTTTTAAAGTCTTCATTGAATTTGTTACAATATTGCTTCTGTTTTATGTTTTGGTTTTTTGGCTGTGAGGCATGTGGGATCTTAGCTCCCTGACCAGAGGTCAAACCCGCACCCCCTGCATTGGAAGGCGAAGTCTTAACCACTGGACCGCCAGGGAAGTCCCCAGGAGAAGTATTTTTATCATGAGACAAATTCACAGCAAACTGCAAATTAAAAATATGTATGTATATATGAATCTCTCTCTCTCTCCAGGCATAAAAATAGGGTCATCAATAAATTATGTTCAGGGACTTCCCTGGTGGTCCAGTGGTTAAGAATCTGCCTTCTAATGCAGGGGACGTGGGTTTGATCCCTGGTCTGGGAACTAAGATCCCACATACCGTGGGGCAACTAAACACGTGTGTCACAACTAGAGAGCAGCCCGCACATGGCAACTAGAGAGGAGCCCACAACAAAGAGCCCACACACCACAACGAAGACCCAGTGCAGCCAAAAATAAATAAATAAATAAATAATGTTCAAGTATAGACACTTACTGTATTTAGAACTAAAATTGCAGGGGGATTTGAGTTTAGGAAAAGAGGATTTAATACAACTCCTAACCGTTAACCAAGAAATTACATATATGTTTATAAAACATACGACAGTGGGTTTCAAACTACAGTGACATTCAGGATCCATTTGATACGTTTCAGGAATGATGTCATGATTTTATTTTATTAAAAAAATTTTTTTGGCTGCACCGTGTGGCCTATGGGATCTTAGTTCCCCAACCAGGGATCGAACCTGTGCCCCCTGCAGTAGAAGCACGGAGTCTTAACCACTGGACCGCCAGGGAAGTCTCCATGATTTTATTTTAAAAGGCAATGTTTCTAACATTTGGGAAATTGCATCTATTGCAACTATTTAAACATGATGGAAATTTCTGCTATTATCTTAAATGTGTAAGCTTACAAATTTTCACAGAACTAGTTTGTTGGGTACTTACGCAAAAAGCTTTGAGGATCATGAGTCCAGCTACCCTCTTCTGTAGCCTGAATCATTATAAGAGACACAAATGGGCCTCCCTGTTTTCAGTTTTGTCCCACACAGCAGAAAGGTTGATCTTTGTAAAAGTTAGATTGGATCATGTTGCTCATTGCTTGAAATGCCCAGTGGTTTCCCATCTCAGGTGCTGAGGGCCCCATGGAGCAGCAGCCTCTGAACTGCTCCCTGGCTGTCTCTCCCCTCATGCAGGGCCCGCCCCCGCCCCTGACACACGGAGCATATAGTACTCCTGCCTCTGGACCATTGCCCTTGCTCTTTGCCCAGAGGTCACCGTGGCCCTGGCTCATGTCCTTCAGGCCTCAGGTCAGAGGTATCCTCCTCCTCCGGCCCTCCTGCCCGCCTCTCAGACCTCTCACTCTGCTCTATGTGCTGCTCCTTGGCTGTGCCTGTATGTGTTCACATGTGCACTGTGGGTCCTCCGTAAGCACCACCAGGCAGGTGCCCCACCAGGCAGGTGCCCCGTGGTCTCGCTCTCTTCCTGCACCTGTGTCCAGCATGGACACACCCCCAGATGAGAGAACAAAGGTTTGTAAGCCCTTTGGGTGGGGTGTGTCTCCTCCACATCTCCGCCTTCAGCTGCTCAATGTAAAGAGCAGCGATGCTGCTGAACCCCGAGAGCATCTCCCGGTGCTCTTCCCCTGTCTCAATGGATCTTGCGTGCTGCTTCCTTTTGGCCCCTTCTTTCACACGTGCTGATGGGACGTGGCTGCCGGGTCTGCTCACTGCTCTCTGTCCAACCCTGGCCTGTGACTGGTATACAACGGGTGCTTACTGAGCACTCGGAACGGATGGAAGGGCCGGTACAAGCCCCCTCTGCTCTGGAGCCTTTTCTGACTATCCCAGTGTCGGTGACCTGTTTCCTTCTCAGAACCGTGTGGTTGTTACCATTTCCACTTGCCTGGCATTGTCCACCTTTTCATCAAGGGGCCTTGTGTCTACATAGGAGGGACATTGTTGAGACACATCAGTTCAATGGGACAAACTCACCCTCTTTATACCTATAGGCCTGGGTTCCCTGCATGCGGTGGACACTCTGTGTTGACGAAAAACTGTGAAAAGCAAGTGAACGTGTCTAGTGAGCGGCCTTACATAAGTTCAACAGCACACAGCACATACTCCGAACACAGTCAGTTACTTTATCACAAGGAAGCTTCCGAATGCCAGGTAGAGTGGTGGTTGTCCCCCACCAGAGCACCAGGACCTCGGGACAACACACTGGTCACTTTGACAACTGGTTTGAAAACATCAGTTATACTTGATGGGATGCTCTTTCTTTTGATCGACTGTGTTTCGTTTGAAAATGAAAGGTTCCCTACTTATTATGGGTTGGCCAAAAAGTTCGTTCGGGTTTTCCTGTACGGAAAACCCGAACGAACTCATTGGCCAAACCCAATACTTCCATTCTTGTCTCAACACCACCTAAAATCTCTCCCACGTATAAGTATTTAACGAAACTACTTTTCTTCTGTCTAGGAGATTCTGCCACGCTTATGGTTCAAAGCAGTGTTAACCCCTGGGGGTTTATACTATAACCGCAAACACATCTACGGCAAATGAGACAGACAGATGTCGCATTCAGAGGGGCACGTTAATTTCCATTTCTTTAGAATGGGTTTTTACACAGAGAACCCCAAATACCGGGCTCTGCCACCGGAGCCCGACCTGCCTGCGGCCCTCGAAAGCTTCCCGCTCACTCCAGGCCCACGGCGTCGGGACGCTGGCCCGCGCTCCTGCGCCCCTCCCCTCGCCCCCTTCCCACGCTCCCCTGGACCCTCCCAGCGGGCCCTCCCCACTCTCCTCCCGGAGGACCCTCCCCCTGCCCCCGTGGACTCTCCCCACTCGTCTCTCCTTCCTCGTCGGCCCGCAGACACTCACGGTGGGGTCTCACAGCCACTGCAACCGTGGAAACGCGTGGATTTCGGCTGCTAACACGAGGCAGGCTCCGGCCACGCTTGAGGATGCGCGCGTGACGGCAGCGGCAAAGCACGGGGCCGGGTGCGGAGTGTGCGGGCCCCCGCCACCTGCCCCCGCCGACCTTGACCCCGGCTCGGCCCCCGCCCCGTCCCGGTTCCCCGCTCGGCGCGGCGCCGTGCGTCGGCTCGGCGGCTCCACGGCCGCCCAGCTCCGTACCGGGTTTTCCAGGCCGCCAGAAGCCGCGCCTGCGTCGGGCGCCGCGGCCGACGTGCGGCCGCACGGCCGGCGTGCCTCGCCATTGGCCAGCCTCTGGTAGCCCCACTGCCGTGCACCGCCGCTATAGGCGGGGGCCGCCGTCAGTCACGGGCCCGGCGCCGGCCCGCGGCGCGCCGCGCGTGTCCCGCCCCTCGCCGCCGCTCGTCGCTCGCCGGCCGGCGGCCTCGCTCGGCCCTCAGCTCCGTGGCGGCGGCGGAAGGCGGCCCGGGCCCTCGCAGGCCCATGGCGGCGGCCGCGGCGCTCCCGGGCGCGGGCGGGCCTCCCGCGGGCGGCGGCGCCGGGGGCGGCGGGGGCGCGGGCGGCGGGTCCCCGCCGGGCGGCTGGGCCGTGGCGCGCCTCGAGGGCCGCGAGTTCGAGTACCTGATGAAGAAGCGCTCGGTGACCATCGGGCGCAACTCGTCGCAGGGCTCGGTGGACGTGAGCATGGGCCACTCGAGCTTCATCTCGCGGCGCCACCTCGAGATCTTCACGCCCCCGGGCGGCGGCGGCCATGGCGGGGCGGCCCCGGAGCCGTCGGCGCAGCCCGGGCCCGACGCAGGCGGCGACTTCTACCTGCGCTGCCTCGGCAAGAATGGCGTGTTCGTGGACGGCGTGTTCCAAAGGCGCGGGGCGCCGCCACTGCAGCTGCCGCGCGTGTGAGTGGGGCCCGGGGCGGGCGGGCGGGGGTGCGGCCTGGCCGGCGGGACCCGAACCCCGACCACGACCTCTACCACGACCCGGACCACCGACTCGCGATCCACGACCCCCTACCCCCACCTACGACCAGGAGGACCCAGATTTGGGTCCTGACCACCCCCCGGGATCTGCTGCCTCCACCTACAGGACCCAGTCCCCGGCCAGCGATCCCTGCCTGGACCTAGCCACGAGTAGGACACAGTCAGGACCCAGACTCGGAGCCCCATTCCGACCCCAAGCCCTTGTCCATCTTCCCAACCAGGACCTAGATCCCGACATCTGGGCTCGTTCTTCCTACGACCAGAACCAGACCCAGACCCCGACCCCATCATCCCGGCTGGATCTCAGTCCATGACCCCAATGTCCCGACCTCATCCACCGTACCCACGACCAGAACACAGACTACAATCCCTGCCCGGGACCCCCCATCCTCACCTATCCAAAGCTGGAGGCTCAGGCAGCTGTCCACGTGGGATGAGGTTTTCTGGGGTACTGTGTGCGTTCTGGGAGTTCGCATATATTTTTCGTAACTAGCATGTAGGTAGTATAGAATAGAAATGTAAAACTCTGGTTGGTGGAACTGCCCAAAACAAAAATCTGTGTCTTCTTAACTGATGTTGGGTTATCTGTTACTTTCTTTTTGTTCTACACGTTTTCAGTAGTGTATTATTTCAATCGTGTGTTTTTTAAGCTGCAAGGACTTCTTTCTCTCATTGTGTTTTTTGTAGCCTAAAAATTGAAAGCTCTTGAAGCATGATGGATTTTTAAATCTGTGCTCTGAACCTTAAAATTTTGGAAAACTAGATACTTTCAACATAACTTTTTTTAAAAAGTCACTAAATTATTTAGAAATTTTTATAAGGTGTTATAGAGTATAATTAAGTGAGCTTCTTGAGGAACTGTCAATCCTGCTACAAAGCAGTTCAACTTGGTTCTGTGGTTTTGTGAAGTTACTTAGTCTGCTTGAAAAACAAATTTGCTCTCTAGGAAATGCTAATTATTCCTCAGGGGCTTTCTAGATTATTCCAAGTAGAACCTTTCTCCACAAACTGGAATTTTTGACTGCTTTCAGTTGTTGGAGATGGTGATAAGAGCTCTTGCTTTTCTTTATTTCTTCACTTTTGTATGTGGGTGCTGTGTTACTGCTTAGCCTGGAAAGCTGCACCAGCTAGTTCCTTAAATCTTGATGGGAGCATTTCAAAGAATGTTATTTTTCAAACCAGAACGCTGTTTGTGTGTATTTGTCCTGTAGATTGCATAAAATCGATAGTAGGTACCTGATGGCAGCTTTTTAATTTGATGGTTTGTTGTTTACAAATAACTTGGCATCACAGCAAAGAGCGTTATATTTTTACTCTGAGAACTTTGAGGTTTTTGAAGAAAATTCTTTTATTATCATTCAGCCAAAACCATTTGCGTTGACCTACCAAACATGGAAATAAATTGATTTTTATGCGAGGGAGCAGAATTCAGACTTTTTGAGGAGTGGAGTGAGGCTTTCAGAGGAGATGAGTAAGAAGGGCGATGGGGCGACTTCCCTGGTAGTCCAGGGGTTAAGACTCCACGCTTCCAATGCAGGGGGCACGGGTTTGATCCTGGGGAGCTAAGATCCCACGTGCCAAGTGGCAGGGCCAAAAAAAGGAAAACCAACAACAACAAAAAACAAAACAAAAATAAAAAATAAAAATAAAATATCTTAAAAAAAAGGTGATGGATAGTTGCCGGGTCTCTGGCCTTCATCTCCAGCTAGTGCACAGTGAAGAGTCCCTGGGCCACCAAGGCTACCACCAACCCTGGATTTCTTCTGGGCCTGGGAACCTCTGCCCATACTGACAGAGGGGAGTGGTTTTTTTCACGGAAGGGGTTTTGGCATTTTTACAGTGTGAGATGAGTGGATATCTGTTAGGATTTTGCAGCACCTCCCTTTTTGTAAGGCATTGTTTCCAAGTTGTTGGTGTAGGGTGATCATAGATACAGGTTACAGGGAAAAAACTGTGTAAAGACGATTGGTGCTAGCTAAATGCAGAGAAATTGTTTTAAAAATCTTTTTCTTGAAATTAAACTCAGTTTTATGTTCCAAGTTCTTTTTAACATTAAAAATAATTAAATTGTGAAAGTTTAAAAGCAAATGTAACTTAGAGTGATTACGCAGAGGTTGAAATTTTTTTTTTTTTGGCCACGCCCAAGGCATGCGAGATCTTAGTTCCCTGACCAGGGGTTGAACCCACGCGCCCTGCAGTGGAAGTGTGGAGTCTTAACCACTGGACCACCAGGGAAGTCCCCAGAGGTTAATAAGTATTGTTACTGTTTATTTCATACTTGCTTACTGAATTGAAAAATCACTGAGGAGTTTTAAAAATATGACAACCTATGGTTGGTCTCTTATTTGAATAACAATGACTTTATTCCAACTTTAAAATGAACTTAAATTTTGTAGTTAGTATTAAAAGTTTATATACAGAGGACTTGGAAGAGTATATAAACACTTTAGGCTTAAAGTATGGTTCACTATTTTATTTTATTTTTTATTTTTTTTTCACTATTTTATTAAAATACTAAAGTATTAATTTGGGAGGAATAGAGGAAAATGAGGACTGTGATCCTGTATGTTGGTGTTGTGAGTATTTTAAATGGTTTGGATAAGATCTGAGTACAAGCACCTTCTCCATGGTGGTTGGTAAGTTCCATGCCTAGTGAGGACCGGCGTGTGAGTGTGTATGTTGGGGGGGGGCGGGGGTTTGAGCTGAATATGTACAAGAGTGCCATAGTGTGGTTTTCCAGAAAACAAGTGATTTCCAAAAATCCTTGGTTTTTGGCCAAGTATGCAGGGCTGTGTGTACAGAGATGCAACTTTTTCCTCCCCAGGAGCGTCTGACTTGTTGGAGGTTCAGGTGTTATTGGGACTGGGGGGGAGGTGGTCTGTGGAGTGATCTAGGTGGGGGAGCCCTGGGCCACCTGGGCTGGGCTCCTGAAGTGGGCAGGTAGAGTGACCTTGCAGGTGTGGCTGGGCCAGCATCCAGGCACTGGAGAGAGAGAATTCAGGCTGGAAAGGACTTTGGGGACAGGTTTGTGGAGCATGATGTTTGCCTGGGCCTGGTTGGGGAGCATTTTCACAGTGGTCAACGAGAGAATGAAGAATGTTCTCTTTGAGGACAGGGTCCTTGTTTGTCTAAGGACCTGGTCTGGCGCCTGAGTGAGCAGTAAAGTGTTTTAGGAAGATCTGTTGGGCAGGAATGTCTGGTTTTGCTGCTGTTGCTCTTCTTGTGGCCATGGTAGCAAACTAAGCATAATTTATAAATAAAAATAAACAACTCTTTAACTGTTGTTTATACTTTGAAATGTCAAGTGAATCTGATGTATTTTCCAATCAGTAAGATCCTAAATATCTAATAGCCAAGCATAAATAGAACAAGTTGAATTTACTATTGCCCAAAGATATTTAACATGCAGAACTGCAGTTGTGTTTATTTAGAAAGTGACCCTGTTTCTATGCTGAATTAACTGCCTATCGGTTGGTGATACAGCACACCTCCTCTTTCTTATGTGGCATGTTTTAACTTGCAGATGAAGTTTGGTAATGTCACTTGAAGACTTTCTCACTAAATCATAGGTAGCATCCTCTAAGGTGAGGACAGGAGAAAGCTGAGCAGACAGTGGCTTCTGGAGCTTCGCAGGTGAAGACTCCAAGAAGAGAACTGAAGGATCTCACAGTGACTCAGTCCTGCTTAGATAATAGGGATTGGGCAGAACCAAGTTTCCCAGAGAATACCAGTACCAGGAAGAAGGAAATAAGAAGGGGTGTACCAAGAGAGGAGAGCCTTGGGAAAAGGACAGTGACCTGCAGTGTCACCCTCCATGGGAAGCCATGGGCTTGGTGATTAGGATGTTTTGGAGGATGAGGAAGGAGATGGGGTGTGGGACTCCTGGGTGAAGAGAGGGAGGAGGGAGTGGGGGTGTAAGAAGTGTTTGTGGGGAGAGGGTGGATATTCTAAGGAAGGCAGAGGCGATATTAGGGTTAGAGGGAGTAGAAACCATGTGGATCACCAGGGTGAAGTGGGTGCGGGGACCGCTGAGATATGTAGCTGAGGCCCAAAGAATGGACACAGATGAGGTGTGGAGGATAGAGTTCCCAGTAGGAGATGATAAAATGAGGGTGTCTTCTTTTTTTTTAATTTTTATTGGGGTATAATTGATTTACCATGTTTTGTTAGTTTCAGCAAAGTGAACCTGTTATACAATTACATATATCCACTCTTTCTTAGATTCTTTTCCTAATAGAGGCCATTACAGAGTATTGAGTAAGAGTTTCCTGTGCTATACAGTAGGTCCTTATTAGTTATCTATTTTATATATAGTAGTGTGTATGTATCAATCCCAGTCTTCCAATTTATCCCTCCCCTACTCTTACACCCCCCCCACCACCATAACCATAAGTTTATTTTCTACATCTGTAAGTCTATTTAGGTTTTGTAGATAAGTTCATTTGTAGCCTTTTTTTAGATTCCACATATAAGCAATATCATATGATATTTGTCTTTCTCTGTCTGACTTAGTTCGCTCAGTATGAGAATCTCTAGGTCCATCCATGTTGCTGCAAATGGCATTATTTTGTTCTTCTTTTATGGCTGAGTAATATTCCATTGTATATATGTACCACATCTTCTTTATCCATTCCTCTGTTGATGGACATTCAGGTTGCTTCCATGTCCTGGCTATTGTGAATAGTGCTGCAGTGAACACCGGGGTGCATGTATCTTTTCGAATTATGGTTTTCTCCGGATATATGCCCAGGAGTGGGATTGCTGGCTCATATGATAGCTCTATTTTCAGTTTTTTAAGGAACCTCCATACTGTTCTCCATAGTGGCTGTACCAGTTTGCATTCCCACCAAAATGAGGGTGTCTTCTTCTTTTATTTATTTATTTATTTATTTAAGGCTGCGTTGGGTCTTTGTTGCTGTGTGTGGACTTTCTCTAGTTTTGGAGAGTGGGGGCTACTCTTCGTTGTGGTGTGCGGGCTTCTCATTGTGGTGGCTTCTCTTGTGGAACACGGGCTCTAGGCGCATGGGCTTCAGTAGTTGTGGCACATGGGCTCAGTAGTTGTGGCGCACGGGCTTAGTTGCTCCATGGCATGTGGGATCTTCCCGGGCCAGGGCTCGAACCCGTGTCCCCTGCATTGGCAGGCGGATTCTTAACCACTGCGCCACCAGGGAAGTCCCGAGGGTGTCTTCTTAGAAGACCTAAGCAGAGCCACTAGTGAGGTCTGGCATGTTTTTTTGTTTCAGGGCTGCAGGGTTGGCTGAAACACCTTCATTTTATGACCTGAGACTCTGACCAGCTTGTAGGCAGAGCTAAGATCTGGGGTCTAGGATGGCTGGAGTCCAGGACCCAGAAGTGGGCGACATGTAATGGCAGATCCACAGCAGAGGAGCGGAGGTGCTTTACACTTCGGAAAGTGCTCAGTTTACAAATTAATTGCTTTTAATGACCACTATGTATTTTTTTTAAAAGCTACAATATATATTCATTTGGCAAATTGAGATACATTTTTATTATCACTGATTTGTAGACATTGGGAACACAGTGCAGCTATTTTAGCATAATTATTACTTTACTAAGTTAAAAATAACCCAATAACCAGCTTACTTGTACTTTACATAGTGTTTAGTAGTTCTTCTAGTGGTAAAGCTCATTCTATTCATTTTAATGTTTACTTAAGGAATAGTTTAAGATGGTTAGATTTAAAATAATTTTAATTTCTAACAGAGTTTGAGAACAAGGCTACATGGTGGGACCTGTCACCTGTAGTGGTCATTTGTGTGCCAGCTAACTGTATCAGGAGAAGGCAAGGATGGGCTCTGGGGCTGGACAGACTGGAGTCAAATTCCAGACCTGCCGCTTAACCTATCTGAGTTTTAGTTCCCTCACTTTTAACAGGGATAATAAGTGACATTGTGTGGCACGGTTAACACCATGCCTGTGCCCTTGCCCTTGCTAGACATCAGGGGCTGCTTGTATTTTATCTATCACAGTGTCCTGGTGTGGAGGGGCCTATGGAGATCTAACGTGACAGAAAATATGACATGGGGGTGAAAATGTCCTCAAGGGGCCAGCACTCTCCAACTTGCTCATAGCTCCACACGCATGCACACGTGTTTGCAGTAAATTGATCAAGAGCCTCTGGGAGTAGTGAGCGAAGTTTGAAATTTCTTCAGCTGGGAGAAGTTGTCTTTTCCCTGCCAGGACCTGAGGATAAAGCCAGGCCATGGGACGTGGATGGTGTCGTCCAGCACGCCAGGTCTGTCTGGGGGTGCCCTCTCTCCCAGAGCCTCCGTTCTGGTTCTCCTCCACTCCAGTATGTCGGCTTCACCACAAACCTTCCCCATTTCAGGGGGAAAGGAAAAGTGCCTCTGCCTTGGGGGCAAAGTCAGGAAAAGGAACTGGTTAAAAGTCATGTCCTGTTTGCCATCTGATTTGAAGGATTCTTGTTCATTAATGCCATTGGCCAAACTCATTTTGTAATTGAAGGATGGCTTCTCTGTCCAGTCGAAGAACTTTGCAATTTACAGTATACTGTTTTTCTTTCTAAAACTGCCTTTTTATTGAAGTGTAACGAACCGCATACACTTTTTTTAGGAAATTATTTCTCATTTATTTAGTTGCGCCGGGTGTTAGTTGCGGCAGGTGGGCTCCTTAGTTGTGGCTTGCCGGCTCCTTAGTTGTGGCAGGCGGGCTCCTTAGTTGCAGCATGCAAAACTCTTAGTTGTGGCATGCATGTGGGATCTAGTTCCCTGACTAAGGGTCGAACCCGGGCCCCCTGCATTGGGAGCACGGAGTCTTTTTTTTTTTTTTTTTTTTTAATAAATTTATTTACTTATTTTTGGCTGCTCTGGGTCTTCGTTGCTGCTTTCTCTAGTTGCGGCGAGTGCGGTGAGCGGGCTTCTCATTGCAGTGGAGCACAGGCTCTAGGCACGCAGGCTTCAGTAGTTGTGGCGCATGGGCTCAGTAGTTGTGGCTCGCGGGCTCTAGAGCGCAGGCTCAGTAGTTGTGGCGCACGGGCTTAGTTGCTCCGTGGCATGTGGGCTCTTCCCGGACCAGGGCTCGAACCCGTGTCCCCTGCGTTGGCAGGCAGACTCTTAACCACTGCGCCACCAGGGAAGTCCCACAAACCACGTTTACTTTTTAAAAATTTTTTATTTATTTATGTATGTACATATGTATGTATGTATGTTTGTCTGCGTTGGGTCTTCGTTGCTGCGTGCAGGCTTTCTCTAGTTGCGGCGAGCGGGGGCTACTCTTCGTTGCAGTGCGCGGGCTTCTCATTGCAGTGGCTTCTCCTGTTGCGGGGCACGGGCTCGAGGTGCGCGGGCTTCAGTAGTTGCAACACGCGGGCGCTAGAGCGCAGGCTCAGTAGTTGTGGCACACGGGCTTAGTTTTTCCACGGCATGTGGGATCTTCCCGGACCAGGGCTTGAACCCTTGTCCCCTGCATTGGCAGGTGGATTCTTAACCACTGTGCCACCAGGGAAGTTCCCGCATATACTTTTGAAACTTGGGCCATGGTCTCTTTCTTAGAGACAGTGAGGACCTGAAGCTGGGTTCCCCTGCAGGCCTCGAATGTCAGCCGTGTGCTTTTCAGACATTCAAAGTGCTGTGGACCGCCTAGGAGGGGTAGGTTATGGAGCCCGTTCTTGGGACTAGCCTGTCAGCAACACTTTCCGCTGTCAAGCTGGGTGAGGCAAAACGTTTCCTCCTCATCACCTTGTGCTGGAACTTGTCTTCTTGTTTGACTTTCTCCCCTGCTGGTCCTCCAAGGTGGGGACCAGGTCCTATATGTTTTTGTTCCCCCTGGTAATGGCACAGATCCATCATCACTTGGTACATATATAATATACATGTGCAGGGACTTCCCTGCAGTCCGGTGGTTTAAGACTTCACCTTCCAATGAGGGGGTGCAGGTTCAATCCCTGGTCAGGGAGCTGAGATCCCACATGCCTCACGGCCAAAAAACCAAAACATAAAACAGAAGCAATATTGTAACATTCAATAAAGACTTTAAAAATTGTCCACGTCAAAAAAATCTTAAAAAAAAAATAGCATACATGTGCCTGTTGGCTGCTGATTTAGGACATTACTGTTGCTTGAATATTCTCAATGTTGATCATTTAGTGACAGGATTCTAGTCAGGTGTGGCTCCCCCACCATTTATGGTCCCCTGTTCATCAGCAGGTCTCATCTAGATACACAGTTGCAGAAGCACAGCATAGCTTCATGCATAATTGGTGGAAATATTCCACAAGACGAGGCAACAGCCTCAGTAACAGCAAGTTTTTCCACTGTGAAAATTCAACGATTCTTGCTTTGGTGAGAGAAAGGTTTTTTTGTGTGTTTTAAATGAAGAAAAGAGGATTTCTAAAATAAGGAAGCTTTTAACCAAAGCAATTAGCATTTTGGATAGTATTCTTATCTGTTTAACATTTTTGTGTAGCTCATGTTTTCTTTTATGTCTGGGTTTTGGAGAGTTTACAATATCTTAACGATAATACAGTAAGTCAGCTCCCACACTTCTGGTCCTAGTTTTTGTTTTTTAATAAATTTATTTTTGGCTGCATTGGGTCTTTGTTGCTGTGCCTGGGCTTTCTCTAGTTGCGGCGAGCGGGGGCTACTCTTCGTTGCAGTATGCGGGCTTCTCGTTACAGTGGCTTCTCTTGTTGTGGAGCACCAGCTCTAGGTGTGCGGGCTCAGTAGTTGTGGCACGCGGGCTCAGTAGTTGTGCCTCATGGGCTCTAGAGCGCAGGCTCAGTAGTTGTGGTGCATGGCCTTAGTTGCTCCGCAGCATGTGGGATCTTCCCGGAGCAGGGCTCGAAGACCGTGTCCCCTGCGTTGGCAGGCGGATTCTTAACCACTGTGCCACCAGGGAAATCCCTGGTCCTCGTTTATAATGAGGATTTTTTGAATTTGCTAATGAAACACAGTACACCAGGGCACATTGAAGGCGGCACACATTGCCATTTCTGTGATTTGAAGCAGCTTGAGCACCATGACAAAGTGTTACTGCCGTCATCCCAGGAAATGGCTGCAGGGAGATTAGAAAGCACCTCTTAGGAAGCTGCCTTTCCTAGCATGCCTCAGTTTCTGGAGTATATGTTTGGTGCTCTGCTGGAATTCCATAGGGATGTTAGACATTATTTGGCTTTTGCTGCAGTTCGTCATTTGCAGAGTGCTTCTGTATCTTATCCAGTGAAAGGTATCAGAGTACAACAGTGGTTCTCACTGGGGTACCCTTCCCTTCCCCAGGATATTCGGCAACCTCTGGAGACATGTTAGGTTGGTACAATTGGGAGGGGGTGCGACTGGCATCTGGTGGGCTGGGGCCAGGGATGCTGCCAAAAATAATGCGATACACAGGACAGCCCCCCCACAACAGAGGATGATTCTGCCCCAAGCATCAGTGGTAGGACGGTGGAGACCCCTGGAGCACAGTGATCTTAGCAGTCAGTAACAGTGTGATGATATTCTTAGCCCCATAGATGGTGAATTTTAATAACTTACAGATGGTACCTATTTACAACCTTTAAGGTACCAAAGCATTTGTTTCTAATTCAGTGGCAGGTGCCTTTCTGAAACGAAGCCTGAGGTGGAGAGGCCTGGCATAGAATCATTCTCTTTGCAACTTTGGAAGGACACTCACGGGAAGCGATCCTAAACCTTAACCTGGGTTGTAAGAAGATTGGCCTTAGTACTTTAGGGAGTAGCCTGATGTTCTCCCCCTTGGAATATGTGCGCTCAGGCATATCCAGTGGCTTTAGTTAGGTTGGTCAAATTACCTTACAAGCACTTACGGTTAATGAGAAGAACACTGAGTTGTCTTAGTGGAGTTGTTCCAGTTTTTTGTGGTCTTGGTTCTCCTGGAAAATGAACTGATGGAGTGAGGGAGTGTGAATTAGTGTCATTACAACCACACTGTGAAAGACTGCTGTCAGATGCCGTTTTTTCATAGTATTTAGTCACCAGTTGTCAGCAGTATGAAACTCATCTTTTGACTCTTGAACAGATGGGATACAGAAAACCCTAAACAAGTAGATTGGAGAGTGTTGTGTTTTTCTGGTCTTTTTCAGACTGTAGTAGCATTTTTAGTGCTTAAGTGATGTATTAAAAATACTATGTTTTTGCCACTTCTAAACTTTTGGAGGATGTTAGGTTTATGAGCATCAGTTTTATAGCTGTTTGAGCTGGGTGGAGGAAGATGTGGTTTAAATGTAAACTGTCCATTCTGGTTCCTCCTTGAGTCTTGTGTTCCCACTTTGCCTAGTCTCCTTCTGAACTTGCCCACACGTGTTTTAAACACTGCTCATATCCTGTACCTTGGCACTCAAGTGTTCCGTGGGCTGGGGTCGTTCATCCTCAGGTTGTACACTTCCTGGGACTGTGGCCTGTGACCTTCAGTGACCTTGAGTAGTGCCAGGAACATGATAAGGACTCAAGTGTCTGTTGGTGAATTTGTTTGTAGGCTGCAAGGTTTGTGTTTGATAGATATTGCACCAAAGGAAACAGTTTAGAACAGTTATAAATAAAATTAAATTCACTCTTTGATTCTACAGTTCCCTGCACTTGTCTTCTTGTTTATATTGATGGTGGACCATCCTAAATGGCCTTTTTGGTTTTGTATATATGTTTTTTAAAGTTAAAGTTGATTGATACATGGAGGGGGTCAGGGGAAGCCTGGATACACGTGGACAGAATTTCCTGTAGTTGAATAAAAATGTCCTTGATGATGTGCATTGATCATATAACTGTTGTCATGCTGCAGGGTAGCTTCTGTAGACCTGTTCCAGGAGCAAGTCAGACCATGCAGTTTTCTTTTCTTCAGTGTTGCTCCATGCTAGACAAGGTGGATCTAGTCTTGCCTACGTCCCTGCAAATATGTCTTCACTTCTCCCACAGAGCAGATGCACAGATCCTGGCTCCTATGGCCTCATGCCTTCGGCTGGAGGAGGGCCAGGCTCCTAGTAGTTCTTCTGGCTTAGGACTTTTGCAGAGGTCTGGGGAGATCCTTCTGGGATTGCCCAGTCCAGAGCATGTCCTTGTCCTAATGAGGTGGTCCAACTCTAACCCCCACTCCTGCCCCACCTCTGAAAGTTATACTTTATTTTCCATTGATCTTTTATTTTGTTCTCTCTTAAAAGTTGTCTTTCAGACAACTTTCTTGTTGATGCAAATTTATCTGTTAGTCACAGTTTTGAAAAATATCTAGTTCTTTATAACATCTGTGGGTTCCTAGTAACCAGGCATTCAATGTTTAGGGTTTCTTTTCCTGTGTGTCTCTCATGGGAAGAGCTTTACTTTTATAAATAATTTTTTAAAATATTTATTTATTTACTTTTTGGTCTTGGTTGCGGCACGCAGATCTTTGTTGCCAGGTGCGAGATCTTTGTTGCAGTATGCAGGATCTTTTAGTTGCAGGCACGCAGGATCTTTTAGTTGCGGCATGCAGGATCTAGTTCCCTGACCAGGGATGGAACCTGGACCCCCTGCATTGGTAGAGCAGAGTCTTAACCACTGGACCACCAGGGAAGTCCCTATAAATAATTTTTAAAGTGATTTTAGTATTTTGGGAATGACGATTATTTGACCGCTTTTATTTGTGACTGACTTGTATACTTATGCCATTATTTGTTAAAGCAGTGCGCTAAGCCTTGGTTATAGTTGTTGGAGGACACCTCATGCTGTTGGAACAGCATCCTGGCTTGGCTGCAGATTAACTTTGGGCATCTGACCAAGCCTCTGTGAGTCATTGCATTGTCTGTAGGTTGAGGTGGAGCTCAACTGAGAAGGCTGGTTGAGCATCCCTCACCTCCTGGTGTCCAGTAACCCTAGCTAGCTCTGGATCAGCCTAGGTCTCCTTTCTGTTCTTTGGAGGGCAGCTTTCAAGGGGCTTCACTTAAGAATCACATCCCAGAGGTTGCTTGTTATTCCCCTCTCTGTGTTATTCTCCACAAACCGCTCCACGTAGGAAAGGTTGAGGGTGGGCTGAGAATGACTAAGGCAGGCACTGTATGCTCATCAGGCTACTGAAACACTGTCATAATGTCACTTTGGCCAAAGGAAGGCAAGAGCCCCTCCCCCTGTGGCTGAGCTATTTAATCTCTTAACCTCAGGGTCCTCTTCTGTAAACATGGATATTACTGCATCGACTTCATGGGGTTGTTGTATGGATTGCCTTTGCCTGACGCAGGAGAGTTGCTGAATGAATATTAATGTTTGTTCTCTAAAGAAAACATCTTAAATTTCTTGTCTCAAGTATTTTGATTGGAGAGTTTAATTCATTTACATTTAAAGTAATTACTGATAAGGAAGGACTCTGCCATTTTGCTGTTTGTTTTCTTTTCTTTGTCTTAGAGTTTTTTGGTTCCTCATTTCCTCCCTAACTGCCTTCTTTTATGTTCAGTTGATTTTTTTTGTAGTCAACTGTTTTGATTATCTTCTCATTTCCTTTCGAGTGTATTTTTAAGATATTTTCTTTATGGTTACCATGTGGGTTACATTTAATATCCTAAATTTAAAACAGTCTATTTTGAATTGATATCAACTTCAAAAACAAAAACTCTGCTCCTATACAGTTCTTCTTTCTCCCTTTTATGTTTTGTCACAAATTACATCTTCATACATATGTGCCAAATAACATAGTTTTTTTTTTTTTTGCATTTTGCGGGATCTTATTTCCCTGACCAGGCATTGAACCCGGGGCCACAGCAGTGAAAGTGCCGAGTCCTAACCTGGACTGCCAGGGAACTCCCAGATTTATAATTATTTTTATGCATTTGTTTTTTGAATCCTGTAGGAAAGTGGAGTTACAAACCATAGTCACAATACTAATCTTTATATTTTCTCATGTGTTTATCTTCACTGGAAATCTTTTTCTTTGTATGACTTTGAGTCACTGTTTACTGGTCTTTCATTTCAACCTGAAGGACACCCTCTAACCTTTCTTGTAGGGCAGGTCTAATGTTAACAAACTCCCTCAACTTTTGTTTATTGAGGAATGTCTTAATTTCTCCCTTGTTTATGAAGGACAGTTTTGCCGGATATAATTCTTGGTAGGTCGACAGTTTTTTGTTGTTGTTTGTTTGTTTTGTTTTTTAAGGACTTTAAGTGTCATCCCACTGTCTTCTGGCCTCCGTGGTCTCTGATAAGAAATCAGCTGTTAACCTTATTGAGAGTGCTTGTATGTAACATGTTACTTCTCTCTTGCTGCTTTCAAGATTCTTTCTTTGTCTTTCGATGGTTTAATTATAATGTTTCAGTGTGGGACCTCTGAGTTTAACCTACTTGGACTTTGTTGAGTGTTTTGGATTTGTAGGTTCATGTCTTTTCATCAAATTTGGGACATTTTCTGCCATGATTTTTTAAAAAATATTCTTTCTGTCTTTTTCTCTCTTCTTTTGGGACTCCCAAAATGTGTATGTTGGTCTGCTCGTTGATGTCCCATGAGTCCTTTGGGCTGTGTTCAGTCTTTTTTCTTTCTGCTCCTCAGACTTGATCATTTCATTGGTCCTATCTTTTAAATTTGCTGATTCATTCTTCTACCTGCTCAAATATACTGTTGGACCCCTGTAGTGAATTTCTTCAGTTACTGTACTTTTCAGCTCCAGGCTTTGTGGTGTTCCTTCTTATACTTTGTATTCTTTATTGATATTCCATTTTTGTCAATACGTCGTTTTCCTGATTTCCTTTAGTTCTTTGTGTTTTTTTTAGTTATTTGAGCATACTTAACACAGTTGTTTTAGTTATTTGAGCATACTTAACACAGTTGTTTTAAAGTCTTTATCTAGCAAGTCCTATCTCTCACCTTCTGAGATGATTTCTGTTCATTAATTTTGTTCCTTTGAGTCATACTTTCCTGTTTCTTTGTGTGCCTTGTAATTTCTTTGTTATTGAAAACAGGACATTTGACTGTTATAATGTAATAGTTCTGAAAATCAGATTTTCCACCTTCCCTAGGGATGGCTGTTTTTCATTTGTTGAAGGCTACAGGACTCCTTTTTGCCTAGCGATTTTCTCAAACTGCTATTGCAAAGACTGTATTCCTTGACAAAGTGATCCCTGAAGTCCTATTTCATGGCTTGTGTTCAGCTGGTGGGGGGTTTTGTTGTCGTTGTTGTTTGGTGTTTCTTTTTTTTTTGGCTGTGGCATGCGGGATCCTAGATCCCCGACCAGGGATCAACCCATGACCCCTTGAGTGGAAGCATGGAGTCTTAACCACTGGACTGCCAGGGAAGTCCCTCAGCTGGTGTTTTGGCAGAGATTTCCTCGAACACCAGGAGCTCTCCCATCTCCCAGTCTTTGAAAGTTGTCTCTGTGCCTGGGCCCTCCTTCAACTTTTGGTCAGGCTTGCACTGTGCTTGGGGATCAGCCCAAGGTGAAAGCCCAGGGTCTTCTCAGGTCTTACATGAGCATGCATCTTGCGCTGGGCATCTGTGTGGCTTTCTGAATTTCCCAGCATGCACTGTTACTCCCCCCACCCCATCTGTTTGTGTTTAATCAGACAATATGCAAAGTATTTACAACCAATTCCGAGTCCCCCTCTCCCCCCTGCACTGTTACTTTTGAATGTCCTAATTTCCCAGGAAAACTCTCCCCATCTTTTGCCTTAGGCAGTGTATTGTATATTTGGACTGTAATCTTTCACCTTAGGCTCTGGGGCAGATTTGATTTGCAGTGTTTTCAAGCTTTTTCAGCCTGAGTTCTGAGGTAGGCAAAACACAGAGGTGCCTGTGTCAGTCCTTCAGGTAGCCCTCAGACAGGTTGGAACAGACATATGCAATAAATTGTCTCAAGATATGCTCTGCTCCCTAGAACCAGGGAAACAGTCCCACATTGGCAACCCAGGCTGCTTCACTTTAAGACCATTTATGCTTTAAGACCAAGTCTGCTGCTGCCCTGCAGAGGGGATGGACAGGGGTAGCAAATTCTAAAACTTTCCTACCTTCCAGTACCTCTTTCTCAATTCAGCACTTAGTGGTTACAGATTTCTGACTGCTTTGCAGGGTTTTCCACATATTGGTTCTGACAGTTTCTGCTTGTGTGTGTGTGTGTGTGTGTGTGTGTTGTGGGGGATGAGAGCTTGGAGCTTCCTACTGAGCCATTTTGCTGATGTCACTCTGATTGATTAGTTCTTTCCAGTGAAATTTTTAATTCTTTTAATTCTCATTTTTCACTGAGTATGAAATAGTCCAGTTGTTTTCCTTGGATTTAGAGATATGACAATATTTGAATAAAATCAAACTTATTGTCTCATTTTTTTAAAAGTGAAATAGAGTGCGACAAAATTTCTAAATTACCTTGAGTGCAAAATGACATGAAAGTCACACTCTCATTCATTTCCAATAAGTCTGTCTTGACTATTCTTAGTAATTTGTTAGGGTCTATACTTTGAATCAGAAGATATGAAATTTCTTCAGGAGTCTTAACGCTGTGTGAAGTTGATTCATTTTCTTTAAAATCCCTTAGAAAAAAGTTAAGATCATAATAGTGATTTTGTTAAAGAAATGTTTCTTAGTACCTGCAGGATGTTTTGCATAAAGTAAGAAATAATTTTGCATTTAAGTTATTACAAATGTTTTCAAATGTTGCCATGTGTAGGCCAGTGGGAAAGGGTGAAGTTCTTACATATAGATGGTACTGAGGATGGAATGGAGGCTGTGGGGCACCGACCTGCAGCTTCTGCTCGCATTTGCTCTGTGAGTTCTGTTGAGTTGATTCCTATCCCTATTCCAGTTGAGAGTTGAGGCTTGGAAGTATTAACCCGAAGTTGCATAGCTTGGAAATGGCAGAGCTGAGATTCGAACCCACATCCAGTTTTCTTGCCAGTGTTTTAAAGCACTAAGCTTTACTCAAGGCCAAGAAAAAGCCATTGGATGGAAGATGGGAAACTCTACAGGTCAATCTAAAATTGGCTGTTTTTTTTTTTTAAAACCAATAAGATGTTTATTCAATTTATTTATTTTTGCTCTTTTTTTTTTTAAAAAAAAAATTCAACTATAGTTGGTTTACCGTGCTGTTAGTTTCTGATGTATAGCAAAGTGGTTCATATATATATGTACATGTACTTTTTCAGATTCTTTTCCATTATAGGGTATCATAAGATACTGAATCTAGTTCCCTGTGCCATGCAGTTGGACCTTCTTATTCATATATAGTAGTGTGTATCTGTTAATCCCAAGCTCCTAATTTATCCCTCCCCAACCCTTTTCTCCTTTGGTAACCATAAGTTTGTTCTTTTTTTTTTTTTTTCATAAGTTTGTTCTTTATGTCTGTGAGTCTGTGTTTTGTGAATAAGTTCATTTGCATAATTTTTTAGATTCCACATATAAGTGTTACGATATTTGTCTTTCTCTGACTTACTTCACTTAGTATGATAATCTCTAGGTCCATCCATGTTGCTGTAAACGGCCGGATTTCATTCTTTTTTATGGCTGAGTAATAATTCCATTGTATACATATACCACATCTTCTTTATCCATTCATCTGTCAGTGGTTGCTTCCATGTCTTGGCTATTGTAAATAATGCTGCAGTGAACATTGGGCTGCATGTATCTTTTCGAATTAGAGTTTTTTCCAGATATATGCCCCGTAGGATCCAGGGTGGGATTGCCAGATAATATGGTAACTCTATTTTCAGTTTTTTAAGGAACCTCCATACTGTTCTCCATAGTGGCTGCACCGATATACATTCCCACCAACAGTGTAGGAGGGTTCCCTTTTCTCCACACCCTCTCCAGCATTTATCATTTGTAGACTTTTTTTTTTTTTAATGTGTTTTTTGGCTGCGTTGGGTCTTCATGGCTGTGCGTGGCCTTTCTCTAGTTGCGGCAAGCGGGGACTACTCTTTGTTGTGGTGTGTGGGCTTCTCATTGCAGTGGCTTCTCTTTGTTGCAGAGCACAGGTTCTAGGCACACGGGTTGCAGTAGTTGTGGCTCGCGGGCTCTAGAGCGCAGGCTCAGTAGTTGTGGCGCACGGACTTAGATGCTCCGCGGCATGTGGGATCTTCCCGGACCAGGGCTCGAACCTGTGTCCCCTGCATTGGCAGGCGGATTCTTAACCACTGCGCCACCAGGGAAGTCCATTTGTAGACTTTCTGCTGATGGCCATTCTGACTGGTGTGAGGTGATACCTCATTGTAGTTTTGATTTGCATTTCTCTAATAATAAAATAAGCTTTTTAATAGCACTGATTTCTCTAATCTATTTTTTGCATTCAGATATGTAAATTACTCATGGCCAGGGAAATACCATATAGTCATTAAAGTGTGTTTATTCACATAGAAAGAAAGTCTCGTATTCAGCAGGAAAAGTTAAAGAACAAGCGTGTGTGGTGTAATTCCATCGGTTAGAAATGTAAGTGTATGTGTGTGGCATACTTGATGCATATCTGCATTTATTTTATTTTATTTTTTTTAAAGGGATTCCTTTATTTTTATTATTTTTATTATTTATTTATTTTTAGCTGTGTTGGGTCTTTGTTTCTGCGCAAGGGCTTTCTCTAGTTGCGGCAAGCGGGGGCGCCTCTTCATCGCGGTGCGCGGGCCTCTCACTATCGCGGCCTCTCTAGGTGCGGAGCACAGGCTCCAGACGCGCAGGCTCAGTAGTTGTGGCTCACGGGCCCAGTTGCTCCGCGGCATGTGGAATCTTCCCAGACCAGGGCTCGAACCCGTGTCCCCTGCATTGGCAGGCAGATTCTCAACCACTGTGCCACCAGGGAAGCCCTGCATATCTGCATTTAAAACAGCATTAAGATGGTAAGAATGCTTACCTTCAAATGGGCACCATGGGTTGACATTTCTGTTTTCCTTTTTAAAAAAAATTACTGTAATGAGCATATGTTTCTGTTTAATAAGAAACTGTTGCATCTAAAAGTTGACTACTCTGATTTAGATTAATGTGTTTTTTAGGCATATTAGTTATTCATATTCTGCAGCAAGTGAATTACACTCCCTGTGGCTTCTAGACCTGCCTTGTGACTGTGAAGTGGCCTGTGTATGTTATATAATAGGCTGAAGAGCTGTGATGATGTAAGTGAATGTTTGCTTATTTTGTAATACTCTTTTGACATGGAAGAACATTTCGTCTCGCTTTGAAATGCTGTGTGTGTCTTGTTCCTAGAATAGGCTGTGTCCACGGATTGTGGCATCTGTGCCCATCAGTAGATGATGTCACTGCTTGTCAGCTCTTAGGAATGAGTATTTTAAAAATAATCTCCAATTCTCAGCCATGTGAGGATTGCCCCCCTGCTCTAAAGGAGGAATAGGAAGTAACGTGAAGTCAGTTATTGGCATAAATGTTGCATGGCCCCCACGTGTTGAAATTTCTATGTTCTGTTTGCGTTGCCTTCATAGGGCAGTCTGATGGGAATTTTATTCTTTAGATCTAACTTTCTGATTGGTAGCAAGGAAAATCCGATTCATCAAAAATAAATTGTTTATTTGTTGGGCTTGTGTTAAAGTTTTTATCTGTGGACATAGGCAAAGAAAGCTTTCTTTTCCTTTTCATTTTTGAAAGGAAAGAGGGATTACTTTTCCTGATTCTGCCCCAGACCATCCTGTCTGTTGTTGGCATCTGTACTTTGGACAGTTCAAGGTCACTCTTCTCCTTCCGTGTAGTAACTGTGCTTTTTTAGATGTCTGGGTGCCTGCCCTTTCTCTGGTTGGGGTGGGCCCGGGGGCTTCAGATGGGGAGCAAAGCAGGGGCAGGGCCTCAGGGCACCTCCAGTTTAGAGAGGTCAGTACTTTTTTTTTTTTTTTAAACACTGATGCTCAAGCCTCACCCCTAGAAACTCTGATTTAGTTAGCCTGGACTGGAGCTTGAGCATGGGCAATTTTATTAATTAATTAATTAATTTTTGGCTGCTTTGAGTCTTCGTTGCTGCGCGCGGGCTTTCTCTAGTTGCGGCGAGTGGGGGCTACTCCTCATCGGTGGTGCGCGGGCCTCTCACCACTGTGGCTTCTCCCGTTGCAGAGTAGGGGCTCCAGGCACACGGGCCTCAGCGGCTGTGGCTTGTGGGCTCCAGAGCACAGGCTCAGTAGTTGTGGCGCAGTCACTCTGCGGCACGTGGGATACTCCCGGACCAAGGATGGAACCCGTGTCCCCTGCATTGGCAGGCAGATTCCCAACCACTGCGCCACCAGGGAAGTCCCCAGTACTTTAAACTATAGTAAATGTTGCCTCTCTCTGATCTCAAGTCTTTCCCTCACAATAAACAAGAATCCACAATGAAACTCCTTGGCTTTTCGAGGGCCCAGCAGTTGAGCTTCTTCAGGCAGGGCTATGATGCGAGGGCCAAGAAGATGTGGCCCTGCCTTGGTGGGAGGGAGCATGTGGGGACAGGGAGGCTGGGGGTAGTTGGAGTAAGGCACAGTCTAGAAAGCTGCGTATGTGGACTGATGGGCATGGGGCCTGAGGCTAGGGAGTACCCTGCCTGCCCAGGAGTTTGTCCTTCGTCAGCCAGGGAGCTCTGGTGGTCTGAGCAGAAGGACGATCATGACTACATGGCGGTGGGGTGGGGGTGGGGGGTTAGGGTTAGGTGCTGCACTTGAGAAGAGGGGGGCTGGAGATGGATGCAGAGCCAGGCCTAGGTTTTGCTGCTCATGACTAGACAGAAGCTAGCAGGGCCTTAAAAAGATCCTTGCACAGACCTGCGGGGCAGAAATCTTTTGGAATTCCGAATGCTTTGGGATTGTAGAAGGGTGACCCAGTGCTTATGTATAAATCAGCTCCTGGGATCTTCTGCAAAGGCTGGGCAGTGCTACCCCTCAGTCATATCCTGTTTCTGCAGAGAAACATGTACATTTCCGCTTTCAGATCAGGCTTTGTGGCCAAATGAATAACAAAAAAACCCAGACTTTGGTGATTTCAGAATTATGGATGAGGGATTTTGTACACATGGAAGTGTATTTCTCTCTCATTTTATTTTTTTATTTTAATTAATTTATTTTTTTGTGGTGGTGGGGGGCTGCGTTGGGTCTTTGTTGCTGTGTGTGGGCTTTCTCTAGTTGCGGCGAGCAGGGGCTACTCTTCGTTGCAGTGCGCGGGCTTCTCATTGCCATGGCTTCTCTTGTTACGGAGCATGGGCCCTAGGGAAGAGGGCTTCAGTAGTTGTGGCGCGCAGGCTTAGTGGCTCCGCGGCATGCGGGATCTTCCCAGACCAGGGCTCGAACCCATGTCCCCTGCGTTGGCAGGTGGATTCTTAACCACTGCGCCACCAGGGAAGTCCCTCTCTCTCATTTTAAAAATATGAATTTACTATGGCTCTTGTTTTTGTAATGTTTGATGGCCAGCATTCCAGCATTACCCCTGCATTCCAGGCAGCAGGGTGAGCACTTCCTGGAGTCCCAGGCACTTCCTGTGCATCTTCTTGCTTAGCACTGGAATTCATGGCATGTGGGTAAGCTGGCAACTGTAGGTGCCCTTGCAAGGAGGGAGGGAGCAGGGATACTGTGTGGTGCAGCTCGCAGGAGTGAGGGGATTGTGGGCATCAGGCAGACAGACCTCTAGGCTCTAGTTAATGGTTCTTGCTGCTGACATTGACTAGTCTGAGCACTTGGGAGACAGAGCAGGTGCTAAGCCCTGTCCAAGAGGATAACACAGATCTTTTGGCTTATGGATATGCCCTTTATGTTTTTCCTTCTGGCATTAATGTTCTAGTCTGGTGTTTTTTCTGGTTTTGTCCTATAGTTTTCACTGTCCTTTCTTTGTTCTGTGTACTTCTTGTCCTGGGCCCCCTTTGACCTGCGGAGTGCTGGAATTCAAGCTGGTTGAAGCAGAAGCTCCACTATGGAGGAGGAGGGACTGAGATGGTCTCAGGTGCTTCTCAGGGCCTGTGGTGTCTCCATTCCCCACTGTCTCCTGTGTCTTTCTCGGTGGTGATGTCCTTAGACTCTTCCTGCTTTCCTGTGGACCTGAATTCCCTCCTGGCTGAAGGGAGGGGAAGGATCTAGGCTGGTGCTCCCAGGAGGTCACCTGTTTCAAAACATGAGAAGAGGTGGAAGCATACTGGTTGGTTCTGCGTGGGCCACAGGCTGTAGTGGACAGGGTGCTGAGACCAGCACCTCAACAGGACCGGGTCCTGTCAGAGGGCAGCACGTGCTGCGGGGGTGGGGAGGTCCTAGGAGTAAACCTACACCTTAGCGCTGCCCTAACCGATGGGGAGTGGCTGGATTTCGTTTTGGACCTGTTGAATTTGAGGCACTGGTAAATCCCCAGGATTTATTATTAAGGCACAGGTTTCTTTGGCCTTTCCAATTTTGACGTCAGCCAAAAACATAGCATTTGGGGTGGTACACACAGTGAGGAGCAGATAGGATGTGCAGTGGAAGCTGAGCTTGTCGCTCAGACTTGTGGGGCCTGTGGTCAGAGTGCCCTGCCCAGGTTCAGGATTCTCAGCCCTTATGCTCCCCGGCCGCCGCCTTTGCTCCCTCCCTCTCGGAAGAGCAGAAGGCGCAGTACGTGTCTGCCTCGCACCCCTCACTGGCCTCATTACTATCATTTTGGTGATGTGTTGGCCCTACCTGGTGCTTAGAACCTGAGTAAGCCCTGCTCTGCAGGCAAAGTGGGAGCCCTAGTTGACTCAGCCCCTTACTGGGATGGGCTGTGAGGTGGTGCCAAATGTCCAACTTTGTTTGTTCCACCTCTGGCTCTTTACCAGGGGTACGCATTACCGTCACATGGAGGTCTTTTGAAAAATGGTGCTTGGACCTCCCTTTCCCTGCAGAGACTGGCGGAGGGGACAGTGGGAGGGATGTGTGTGTGTGTTTGTGTGCGTGTATACTTTGGAAAACCTCTCCAGCAGCTTCTGGTAGGCACCTGAGGTTAGAAAGCACTCTCCAGGAAAAAGCGTATAAAACTTAGCAGTTGGCTGCAGAAGGCTCTTCGTGCATCACCCTCTGGGCACGTGTTTGAGGGCTGACCTCCAGCAGACAGCTGAGTGGGGCTGTGGGCTAGAGTTTAAATGATCAAATTAAGTTTATTTTGAAATATTGTAAATTTTAAAATAATATAACATAATGCTTGCAGTAGAACATTTGGAACAATTAAAAGGGATAGGAAAAATTACCTGTAATCTCACCATCCGTAGGTAGCCACTGTTGGCACAAAACATATGTGCATTATTCTATGAATAGGTTTAAATTTGTTTTTTAAATAGTAGAGACTCCCTTTATAGGTAGGATTTTTGTCTCCTCTTTTCACTCAATTACTTTTTTTCATGGTGTTAACTCTTAAAACATGCTGCATGAGCTTCCTTCTGTTGGAAGTGCTGTGAATTACCTTACCATCCCCTGTGGTTCAACATTTAGATTAACTGTTTTTGCTATTATTAACAATACAGTGATTGAATTTTGAATTAGTAGATTCTTAGAATTGCTGTTCTTGTGTCAGATGCACATTTCTGTTTTTAAATGTTCTTTCTTTTTATTAAAAGTGACATGTAGCACCATTGAGTTCATTTTGCAAAAGGAAAGATCACCCTGATTCTACCATCCTGGCAGTTCTCTTCCTTCTCCCAGAATCCTCTGGTGGTCCTTTAGTTGTCTGTGACATACGAATGGTGGAAAGCTGCCCTCTGGACTGCTGCTAGGGGCTCCTCTGTGTATTGTGTTGTGGTATAAAATAAAAGAGCAAAGTGTTTTACTCTTTTTATATGGAGTAGAAACCCCATCCAAACTTAAGATACCTCCTCCAGCCATGCTCAGCCATGGGCAGCCCAGTGAAGGACTTGTCCCCCTACCACACTGGGGAGGGGCTTACAGACCACCCAACCCAGGCAGTGATGATGAGTCCTTGAGAATCTTATTTTCTTTCCTTTTCTGGTTTGTTTTCTGGTGAGATAGAAAATTTTTTTAAAACTGGGAGGTGATGGGATTTCTTTTTGAAGTTGAAAACTTGATGTGAGTGTGGGAGGGAGAAATGAAAGAGTATTGACGCTTTTACAACTGTAACGCTGACTGACTTTTAGGTCAAATATTTATATTTAAATTTGGTTTATTTGAAATTACTAGTATTTTAAATTTGCATCTACAGCTAGAACAACTTATTAATTGGATGTAAATTTAAATGTTAAATTTTTTAATTTAGTTACACTGAGATGAACTACAAAGAATCAAACATTAAAATTTTTTTTGCTTATATATAGAAGTGAAGAAAAGACAACAACAGTAACAATAGTTCAGTAAAATAATTAATAATTTTGGACCTAGTACCATTTATTTTATTTGTGTCATTTGTCATATTAAGAAGAGGTTTAGAGGAGAAACATCATAGGTTTCATTGAATACTCATTTTCTGAGTTTTTTTTTTTTCAAGTAGTTTGTCAAGAGTGATGGCGGAGGGCACACATATGGATAGGTGAGCAGTGGATGGCTTTCCTGGCACTTGGCACCTGGGCTTGCTGAGTGGGAAGCCTTTTCATTTGTTAATACTGTGTAGGCTGGAGTGCAGCGGCCCCCTTGGAGGACTGACTTGCCACCTTCTGGGACGGTGGGTCCACACTGGAGTGCGTTGGTCTCTGGCTCCACCAACAGGCCGTCCTCTGGGCGGAGGTGTGCATCAGGCCAGCCTCTCTCACAGAGGGAGGGAGGAGAGCATGTGTGGAAGAAAAAAGTACTCCTGAAGTAAGCAATTTTATGGAGTTGGGATTTCAAAAAGTAGTTACAGATTCTGAATGTCTAATGATTTAAATTTTTAATTTATTAAATCTGTATATTAAAAATTGACAACTTGCGTGACAACCAGATATGACACTCAAAACAAAACTTTTGGCAAACTTCTGAAAAATGGTTTTATTATGCTTAACTTAACTATTTAAACTACATTGTGTCTTAAAGCTCCTGTGGGCTCAGGAGGTGGGAAGGCTGAGACATAGAGAAGGAGCCTGGCGGGAGGTGGGTTAGAGCTGTATTAGCCAGGGGTCGGTCAGCCAGTGTGCAGGTGGTGCTTGCTGTGTTGTGTGGGTTTGTTTTTCTCTGTTTCTTTTAAAACGGCCTGCCTTTGGCTACTGTTTAGGTTATTTACATGAGAAGGAGATATGGAATTGGTTCAACTTCCTGAGCTGATTAGAAGGCCTAATGTTGGCTGTGTGGATACGCCTGTGTCTGACTGTAGCAAGGCCTTTTTGGCTTGTCTCCAGAGGGGCCACAAGTCAGAGGTCATTTCCCGTGTGGGGGGCTCAGTGTTTTCTAAATCTGTTTCCCCCCTCAACTATTTGGAAATATTAACTAAAAACTGGACATTCTATCAATAATATTTTGAGATGTCTTTTTTTTTTTGGTAAGGGGGTAATATACTTTTAGAGCAGTTTTAGGTTCATAGCACGGTTGAATGGAAGGTCCAGAAATTTCCCATACACCCCCTGCCTCCACACACACAGCCTCCCCTACTATCAGTGTCCCCAACAGAGTGGGATATTTGTACAGTCAATGAACCCACATCCACGGGTCATAATCACCCAAAGTCCATAGTTTGTAATACGGTTCACTCTTGGTGTTGAACATTCTATAGGTTTAGACAAGTGTATATTTACATATATCCACCGTATTATGGTACCATACAGAGTAGTTTCACTGCCCTTAAAATCCTCTGTGCTCCACTTATTTATCCCTCCCTCTTCCAACCCCACCCCTGGCAACCACTGATCTTTTTACTGTCTCCATAGTTTTGCCTTTTTCAGGATGTCACAGAATTGGAATCACACAAATATGTAGCCTTTTCTGATTAGCTCCCTTCACTTAGTAATGTGCAGTTAAGGTTCCTCCTGTCTTCTCAAGGCTTGATAGCTCCTTTCTTTTTAGTACTTGATAATATTGGATTGTCTGGATGGACCACAGTTTATTTATGTGCTGGATCATATGGTAAGAGTATGTTTAGTTTTATAAGAAACTGACAAATTGTCTTCCAGAATGGCCGAACCATTTTGCATTCCCACCAGCAATGAATAAGAGTTCCTATTGTTCCATACCCTTCTCAACATTTGGTGTTGCCACTGTTTTCAATTTTTACCATTCTGCGTGGTTGTATCTCATTATTGTCTTAATTTGCATTTCCTTGATTAACATATGATGTGGAACATCTTTTCTTATACTTATTTGCCATGTGTATATCTTTATCGGTGAGTTGTCTGTTCGGCTCTTTTGCTCATTTTTATTTATTTTATTTATTTATTTTAATAAATTTATTTATTTTTATTTTTGGCTGCGTTGGGTCTTCGTTGCTGCACACGGGCTTTCTGTAGTTGCGGCGAGCAGGGGCTACTCTTTGTTGTGGTGCGCGGGCTTCTCATTGGGTGGCTTCTCTTGTTACAGAGCACAGGCTCTAGGCGTGCGGGCTTCAGTAGTTGTGGCACTCGGGCTCAGTAGTTGTGGCTCGTGGGCTCTAGAGCGCAGGCTCGGTAGTTGAGGCGCACGGGCTTAGTTGCTCTGCGGCATGTGGGATCTTCCCGCAGCAGGGCTCGAACCCGTGTCCCCTGTATTGGCAGATGGATTCTTAACCCCTGCGCCACCAGAGAAGCCCTTTTGCTCATTTTTAAATTGGGTTATTTGTTTTCTAGTCCAGTTTTAAGAGTTCTTTGTGTGTTTTAGATAACACCCCTTTATCAGGTATGTCTTTTGCAAATATTTTCTCCCAGTCAGGCTTGTCGTCAAATTCTTTCAGTGAAATGTCTTTTAAAAATAAAGAAAGAAACAATAAAGATTTATTGAGTGCTTACTATGTTCTGACACAATTGTATGTGCTCTTAAAATTTTTTTCTTAAATTGTGGTAAAATACGCATAACATAAAATGTACTATCTGAACCATCTTTAGGGTGTACAGTTCAGTGACATTAAGCACATTCACACTGCTGTGCAACACCACCACCTCCAGAACACGTTTCTTCTGGTAAAACTGAAACTCTTTGCCCATTAGACACTAATTCCCTATCCTCCCCTCCCCTGGTCCAGCCAACACCAGTCTGCTCTCTGTCTCTATGAATTTGACTCCTCTAGGGACTTCATATAGAATCTTACAGTGTTTGTCCTTTTGTGTCTGACTTATTTCACTCAGCATAATATCTTCAAGATTCATCCATGCTGTAGCCTGTGCCAGAATTTTCTGATGAAATGTCTTTTTAAAAAAGAAAAACACATTGCAATTTGGTCATTTGTGGAGGCTAATCAAATTATTGAGGGTCAGACATGATTCACAAGTGAGATGCTAGTTACCAGCGAGGCAGTAGGTGAAACAGCCTTTTTGCACACAGATGAACACTTCTTTTAAGGGGCTTTGTGAGCTACTCTGGGGTGTGGGGAGGCGCCACAAGCGGGGAGTTGAAGAAATGGCAGTGAGCAGAGAGGCAGACACTGCTGGTCTGCTTGGAACCCAGGGCCTTTGCCTCTTGAGGCAGGCTTCTCTTTGCTTGTTTACTTGTTTGTTTGAATAGTTCTGGGGTCTACTTTGAGAGCTGTCACTAGAAACTGGAGCGATGAGAGAGAGTCTTGCTGTTTTTACTATTTCGTGGCTTTTAAATTTTGCGCCATGCACATTTATTGCCTGTTAATGACAGCAACAAAAATACTAATTGATATTCTACTCTGGACAGTAGCTTAATGGATTTTTTTTTTTTTTTGAAGTAAGCCATCTGATTTCCCCTTCAACAATCAGAATTATTTCTGGAGAACTTCTTAAGGAAATGGTACCATTTCTAACCCAGCAGGCATACACAGATCTCGCCCAGAACCTAAGGAGCCAGAGGTGTTTCAGAATCAAGAGTAGTTTGGATTTTAGAAAAGTAGTACAGTGTGTGTACTGTATATTGTTTCACATTCCCAGCACCCTGTAATCCAACACATTAGAATTTCTGTTACAAAACACATGAATTTTCTAAGTGGGATAATTAAAGGCTAGAATTAGCTCCTTCTCAGTTCAGATCAGAATTGGCTGCAAATCATTTCAGATCACGTTTTTTGGAGCTGTTTGCTTTTTGGAATTTGTGAACAAGGTGTTGTGGGCCTGTATAAGGTAGAGGCCTTGAAGGCAAGTCATTGTGGTGGGATATGAAGAGTAAGATGCTGATAGGTGGCTGTCCTCCAGCCCAGAGTCTGCAGTCCTGCTGTTTCTCTCTGCTCAAGTATCCTCCTTTCCTCCTGTGAGCTGATGTCTATCTAGGACCAGGGCTCACACTCTCCCCACTCTGCTCTGCTTCTCTGAATTCATAGAGTTATTTATTTGTCCCCTTCATTCCACTTGAACATTTCTCAGGTCTTTCCCTTACCTTCCTGCTGCATAGCTCTTGACTTAGCGATTTTTCACCTGGCCTTCTGGAGTACTTTCTTAGTTGGTCTCTAGTCTTGTCACCCTCTACAATTTGTTCTTATTTTTGTTTTTAGTATAATCTACATACAGAAAAGCTCAATATAGATCCTAAGTATAAAGCTTAATGAGAACCCACGGTGTAACCTGCCCCCAGTTAAGAAACATTGCCTTGTCAGCACACAGAAGCCTGCCATGTGTCCCTCCTAGCCACAGAACCACTATCCTGAGTTCTAAACTGTGTAGAGTGTTTGCTTTTGATTTCATATACATGGAGTTATACAGAATGTACTTCAGAGGGTGGTGTTGGCTTTTCACTGAATAAAATGTTTTTGAGATTAGCCCATATTTTTGTACTTGGCTGTGGATCATTCATTCTCATTGCTGTAAAGTATTTAATAATGTGAATATAGTGCAGTTTGATATTCTGCCATAGATGGACATTTAGGTAGTTTTATTTGGGGCTGTTATAATGGATAATGCTGTATGAGTCTTTCATAGATTTTTTTTTTTAAGTGGAAGACTTTTTTAGTTGAACACTTGATTGAGATTCTGGTAGCTGTGTTTTGACAAGCACGTACACGTTTCTGTTGGGTAGGCTCCAGTGGCTCACAGGATGTACATATGTTCGGCTTTCGTAGGTACAACCACTTTGGAAAACGCTTTCTACATTTACACTTCTTTGACACTGTGTAAGATAGAGTTCAGGTGTCTTCACAGCTTCGTCACATTGGCATTTTCTCTTTTTCATTTTAGGTTTTCTAATGCGTATGTTGTGGTATTGTATTGTGGTTTTAATTTGCATTTGTCTGATGACTAATGACGTTGATCTTTTCGTGTGCATATTGGCCATTCAGCATGGTATTTTGAGAAGACTTTCCTGCAGGTTGAGCAAATGCACACCTCTTGTGTGCAGCTGACCTAATAAGTGAGAAGTCTAAATGCATCTGCAGGTATTCAGCATCGGCAATACCTCAATGTGGAGGGTGACACTGCGTCAGAACTGCCGATTCAGAGAGCACACCTTATGGGTTATGCTTTTGTTTTCCTACCCATAAAGTGGAAATTATCTTTTTATAAGCTGCCCCAAGAATGGAATGCCTTACTCCATTGTCGAACATACGTAACAACTGTCCATTTAATAAGGAACTTGTTGCAGTCATGTCTCTTACTGCTGTGTAATTGGTAGCCTTATCAGTGGTTTAAAAAACACAATCCTAGGATGGAGGAAGTGGGTGAAGGGGGGAGGGTCAAAATTACAAACTTCCAGCTGTAAGATGAATAGGTCCTGGGGATGTAATGTACAACATGGTGCCTGTAGGTAACAATACTGTATTGTAAATTTGAAAGTTGGTAAGACAGTAAATCTTAAAAGTTCTCCACACACACACACACACACACACACACACACACACAGACTGTAACTATTGAGTTGGTGCATATTAACTAACCTTACTGTGCTAATCAGTCTGCACTATATGCATTTATCATTACCTTACATTATCTTAAACTTATACCATGTTTTATCTCAATATAACAAAAAAATTCCACAATCCTAGACATTATAGCCCTTGTGTTTGGAACCTCACAGGGAAAACAAAAGTGATGTTTTCTCTAGTACATTAGTCTCCAGAGTGTGTGTGTGTACCCCAGAAAGAGATCAAGATGATCTTTTAGAATTTTGGAAGAAGATATACTTCTGATTGTTTTTCTCATCCTGTTTGGTTGCTATTTTTATGTTTTATAATGTGTAGTACAGTAATATAATTTATACATGTGTGAATGTGTTGTTGCCACATTAATCTTTTAAAAAAAACGTTTTTTGAGGTATACTTTACATAGGATAAAACAAAGCTATTTTAAGGGTACCTTTCAAAGAGTTTTGACAGATGCATATATCTGTGTAACCAAAACTTCAGTCAAGATAATAGAACATTTCTGTCTCCCAGAATCTCTCTCCTGCCCTTTTGCCCCTCTTCACTAAACTGAAAGTCCTAGGCAATCACTGATCTGCTTTTCGTCACTGTAGACTAGTTCTATCTTTTCTAGGATTTCTTAAGAATTGAATCATGCAGTGTGTACTCTTCAGTTTGGCTTTTTTTGATTAACATGTTTTTGAGATTCATCCATGTTGCTTGTTTGGGCACTTTTTTTTCTGTTTTGTTTTTGCAAATTTATTTATTTATTTTTGGCTGCACTGGGTCCTTGCTGCTGCGCGTGGGCTCTCTTCTTAGTTGCAGCGAGTGGGGGCCACTCCTCGCTGTGGTGTGCAGGCCTCTCATTAAGGTGGCCTCTCTTGCTGCGGAGCATGGGCTCTAGGCGCGCGGCCTTCAGTAGTTGTGGCACATGGGCTCAGTAGTTGTGGCTCGCGGGCTCCAGACCGCAGGCCCAGCCGTTGTGGCACACGGGCCTAGCTGCTCTGCGGCATGTGGGATCCTCCCGGACCAGGACTCAAACCTGTGTCCCCTGCATTGGCAGGCGGATTCTTAACCACTGCGCCACCAGGGAAGCCCCCAGTTTTTTCCTTTGTGATTGTTGAGTGGTAGTTGAGAAGTATATTCTTGCATGGACTTAACATCATTGGTTGATCCATTCACCTGTTGCTGGACACCTGGGCCATTTCCAGGTTGAATTGTTATGCATCCTGCTGCTGTGAACATTCATGAAGGAGTCTGTGTGGACAGATGCTCTCATCTCTCTTTGTCAAATGCCTAAGAGTGGAATGGCTTTACTAAGAAGCCAACAGACTTTCCCAAAGCAGTCCCACCCTTTTATATTCCCACCAGCAGTGTGGGAGAGTTCTAGTTGCTCTGTGACCTCATCAGCACTTGGTTTTGTCAGTTTTTTCATATTAGCCATTCTGTGGGTGTGCAGTGGTATCTTATTGTGGTTTTGACTTGCATTTCACTGATGACCAATGATGTTGAGCATATTTTCATGTGCTTGTTAGCCATTTCTGTACTACTTTAGTGAAGGTCTCTTTGACCATTTTTAATGGGTTGTGTTCTTATTGAATTTTAAGAATTCTTTGTATATCCTGAACACAAGTCATCTGTGAGCTATGTGTATTATGAATATTTCTCAGATTCTGTCCCTTGCCTTTTCATTTCTTGATGATATATTAGTCATATGTTGACTCCTGCTTAATTTTTCATTTAAAAGTGTACAATCAAAAATATTTGGAGACTACTGCTCTTCTGCATTGGCGGAAGGAATTGCTGTGAACTGGGGAGAGGAAGGAGGGAGTCCAGGCCCTGCCCCACGGCTTTGCTTATGAGTTCAGTCTGAGTCAGGTGTCTGTTGGAGAGCCTGCTTTGGTTTCATGTGAATGTTATTTGGGCAAGTTTGGGGTAATCTCAAGAGTAGTCCCACCTCAGAGGGGTAATCGCTTCTCTCTGAGCACCTACTGTATGCTCAGCACGATTGACTGTTTCCTGCTACCGTCAGCGACACGGAAGGAGGGCCCACCCAGCCATCTGCACCCAGAGCCGTGGGTGTGGTGGCTTGTGATCCAGGCGAGAGAGGGCTCATGGGATTATTTCTACAACTAGCGGAAATCTTTGTTAGTCTAGAACATGTTTTGAATGACTGAAAATTAAAGTAGAATTTGTACTGTGGTTTTTTATAAGACTGCTGGAAGCACAAAGCATCACATTGACTACACTAATATCCAGTACTGCCTTCACCCTCAGCCTGGCATCAGGATTTTAAATGAGTGTGCTTCTCTGAGTCAGCCTTTCCCCCAACAGCAAATTGCCATGCAAAGTAGTAGATAAGGCAGCTCTTTCCAGTACCTTCATTAATGGAATCGCAGTGCAGTAAGTGGCCAACAGACAAAATTCTTCTCCAAGCCAAAGAAAAAACTCAGAAGCAGTTGTGAAGCTGCTGGTCACATGTGTTGCTGGAAAACCCAACACCAGCTCTCTAAATTGGGTCAGGAATGTTTTTGGAATCAAGGCTTCCTGGTCTGTGGGTACAAAAGCAGATCTGCCTATGGAAATGCACCATTTCCTAATATACTAGTATCTTAGGATACAGGGCCAGCTCCATAATACATGGGGTCCAGTGCAAAATGAAAGTGTGGATTAAGAATGCTGCAAAAATCTCCAAGGATATATTGTACAACAAAGGGAATATAACCAATATTTTATAACTGTAAATGGAACATAACCTTTAAAAATTGTGAATCGCTGTGTTGTACACTGGAAACTTATGTAACATTGTACATGAACTATACCTCGGTTTTTTAAGAAGCTGCAAAAAGCTTTTCATTTCTTTTGTGGTCTCTCTCTCTCTCAACCTGCTGCGGTGTTTTTGTTATTTAATATCAAGCTTTCTTAGGTGGAGGGGTACTCGTGGGGCAAGTGCAGACTCTCCCAGGTGCCCAAGGTGCCCCTGTCCAGGCCCCGTCCTGGACAGTGGGTGGTCGTGGAGGGGAAGGGGGTGTGGGAGGCAAGATGTGTGTGAACTGAGCCTCCAGGCCCCAGGCTGTGGTCTTTTGACCCATTGGACCTCACTTACAAAACACAGACTCAGATAAAATGATTAAGGAGAGATTTCAAGGTGCTGGCTACGGAACATTCAGCCTCATCTGTGGGCCCTTCTGAGCACAACGCCTGTTTGACTCACTAACTAGCCACATGCCTGCAGTGTCCCTGTCCACGCAGAAAAGCGTTGTTTCACGTGCTGTGTAGTTTCTAAGTCACCTCAAAGCTAAACGTGCAGTGAAAGTGCTTCACTCAAAGATAAATCTCGCAGCGCCTGAGCCCAGGTTGCAGGTGTCTTATTGAATTAGGCTTTTGAGGCTCCGGTTAGAAGTTCATGCTAGGGACTTACCTGGTGGCACAGTGGTTAAGAATCCTCCTGCCAATGCGGGGGACATGGGTTCGAGCCCTGGGCTAGGAAGATCCCACGTGCCACGGAGCAACTAAGCCCGTGCGCCACAACTACTGAGCCTGCTTTAGAGCCCGCAAGCCACAACTACTGAAGCCTGCGCGCCAACTACTGAGACCACGCGCTGCAGCTACTGAAGCCCGCGCACTCTAGGGCCTGAGTGCCGCAACTACTGCCTGTGTGCTGCAACTACTGAAGCGCGTGTGCCTGGAGCCTGTGCTCTGCAACAAGAGAAGCCACCACAATGAGAAGCCCACGCACCGCAACGAAGAGGAGCCCCCGCTCTCCGCAGCTAGAGAAAGCCCTCGCGCAGCAACAAGACCCAACGCAGACAAAAATAAATAAAAAATAAATTTAAAAAAGAAGGAATAGCTTTATTATATATAAAAAAGAAATTCATGCTAAACCCAACAAAAACTATAGTAACGTGGCCTCTTTTAATAAACACCATTGTGTTTCATGAGTTCTATAGAATGTTTTAGCGTTTTTCAGGGTAAGAAGTCAAGCTGAGGTAATAGGTGTTGCTTGAGGTTTACTGCAAAGGAGCAGCAGAGAAAAGTGTGGACTACTTAGGGTTTCGGGCTCCTTCCAGTATGGTCTTCATTGTCCTAACCTGTCTTATAGTGGGTCAGGCTGTCGACCTGTGACTTGTGCTCTTTAATAAGTGGCTGCTGGCCTCCCAAAGACACCTCCTCTGAGGGGCAGCCCTCTCCTGAGCTGATGAGCTGCCCCTCCACATACCCTCTTCTGGGGAGAAGGGAGCACCCACCAGGCTCCGAGTGGCCCTTTCAGACCCATGGTGGTGGCAGCTCAGCGTGACCAGCGGGTAGGACTGACTGGTGGTGCGGACTTGTTGCTCTTGGAGCCACAGAAAAGGCAGCCCCGGGTGGGGGAGTGATTTATGAGTCACTGACAAATGTGATTGATTAAGGGCTACAATTCATTAAAGGTTGTAGTAAAAGTTTTGATATTTCTGTCAAAAATTAGAGGAAACTAGTAGAAGAGAATGATCAAAGTGTATATATAGGCCCATTTAAAGTGCCTTTTTGGCTAAGTCCGCCTCAGGGTTTGGAAAGAAGAGGAATTTTTTTTCCAATTTTTCTTCCAAAATTCCAATGGAATTTTCTTCCATTTTTGCAAAAGATAAAAAAGAGGCATGGCTTGCCATCGTAACTGAGTTATGGGTTGACTAGAGCCCATTGTTAAACTCCCACAGTAGTGTTTCCTCCTGCAGGGTAATGCTTGCTTGAGTCCTGAAGGCTGTTCTCTTCCACCAGGCCTGCTGGTTGAGTTTCTTAGGCTCTTTCTCCTCTGTGATGTGGCGAATGTACCCTCTCACCGCCGAGGACACCGAGTGTGTCTGTCCAGGTTTCAGGAGGGGCTGGTTGGACGTCCCCCTGGGATTATGGGTAACGGGCACCTCAGAGGTCATGTGTCCACTTAGCCATTGCACCCCCCAGCCTGTTCCTCATCCATCCTCATCTCAGTAATTGGTACCAACATTCTTAGTCACACGAGCCAGATGTGAAGCCAGTCATCCTGCGGTCTTCTCCCTTCTATGCCCACACGTATTGGTGGGTCATCAGGGCCGTTTATTTCCATCTCCCATACCAGTCAGATCCCGTCTCCTCTTTCTGTCCTCACTGCCTCACGTGGTGTGAGCAGTGCACACCCTGGCTCCTTGGAAGCCTCCTCACTGGTTTCCTCATTTCCCCCCTTATCTCCCGATCCAGTCTTGGATGTAACTGTCCACACATTTCTTCAAATGCGGAAGATCCTGTTGCTTTCCTCCTTGGCAATCACTGCTGCTCATAGCAAGTCATCGATGGCCTCGGAGCACTGTCCACCCTGTGTGACATGTTATTTTTATTGACACAGTCTTTCCTTTGCCAATCCCGACATTAAATGATCGGATTGTCTTCCCCTTCTTATTAGATTATCTTTGTCAGCTGTCATAGGTGAATGACAGAGTAACTGGCCTCCCATTTCTTCCCTTGGAGAGCAGGTCAGCAGCTCAGCTAATGTCTCTGTGGCCAGTTGCATAGCTGAAAGGACTTGAAATGATTTTCCAGACATCCCTTGGGATTGCTAACACTAGGGAGGTGATGGTGTGTGGAGAGGGTCCTCGCTGTAAGCCCTTCTGCCCATTGACCGCAGGGGCCACGGAACTCGCTCCTTCTGTCTTTTCTCTCTGCCTTGGAACCAGCAGTATCCTCAGTGGAGCCACTGCATCAGCCTGGGCCCCAGAGTGAGGGAAACGTGGAGCAGAGCAGCCACGAGCAGCCACTTATGGGGTGGGTGGATGGTAGAAGCTAGACCCAGACCTTTGCTGTGAGCCACAGAGATCTTGGGCCGTTTGTAGAACAGCAGGGTTCAGCCTATGCTGGCTGTCAGGACACTCAATGCTGTGCTCTAGGAACATGATTGGGAGATACTGTTCTGTGTGAATATTGCTATATGTAGGATGGGACAAATCTTCCCAGGAGAGAAGAAATCCAGAGTACAGAGTATGGTGTCACCACAAACCACAGCTTCTTGGGTCACAGTCTGGAAGCCCAGTGATGGGATGGTGTGTAGGTTTAACAGACATCAACTGTGTTGGGTGAATGTGAGGGCACAGATGTCAGGGTCATTTATGTGAATGTGGCCATGACCCTGTCCTGTGAACTCCAGAACTGGGGTTGTACTTCCCTGCTTAGCCCAAGGCTGACTATCAGGGACAAACAGACTCTGGAGGAGGGTCTGGAGTTGATAAGAATTGCAGTGAGGTGACATTTCATAACTGTGTCAGGTGTCCCACAAGATTGTCCTTGGAATTTGGTGGGATTCTGAAATATATAGAAGATAGATAATGATGAGGGTGTGTCCCAGAGCAGGGCTCTCAGACTGTCTGTGGAGAAGGTATAGTCTGAACAAGTAGAAGAGTGAGTGGTTTCCAAACACTGTGTCTATGCTCACCTTGTCACGGCTCATGACACAGTTCCTGGCCTGGCTCAGGCCCAGCGACACCTGGAGTGGCACAGCCTAGATCATCAAGCTTTGCATTGGACATCTTGAAAGTTTCCAGATTTTTTTCTTTTTCTTTGAAATTACTCAGACTTATAGAAAAGTTGCAAAAATAGAACAGAGATTCTCATTTTCCCAGATTCCCCAAATACTAACATTTACCACACTTGCTTCATTACTCTGTTTTTTCCCTGAAAATTTTGAGAATAAGCTGCATACATGATTCATTTTTACCTCTAAAATATTTCCATGTGTATTTCCTAAAAAATTTTCTAACATAACCACAGCCCAGGTACCAATACCAATTAGCGTTGATACAACACTGTGACCTAACCCACTGGCCTTAACTGGACTTAGCAATCGTTTACTGATGCCCTTTTTCTAGAGTCAGATCACACATGCATTGAACTTTACTCTCATTTGTGACCGTTCCTTGGCCTTTCTGTGTCTTCTATGTTGATTTTTATTTTTTTTTAAGAAGTAGGGTCAGCTGCTGGGGGTGAGATAGGAAGTTAGCAGGTCATAGATTTAGGGAGCTGGAGAAAGTTGGGGTTTTTTGTTCATTTGTTTTAATATTTATTTATTTATTTGACTGTGCTGGGTCTTAGCGGCATGCAGGATCTTTATTTGCAGCATGTGGGCTCTTAGTTGCGCCATGTGGGATCTAGTTCCCTGACCAGGTATCGAACCCGAGCCCCCTGCATTGGGAGCGTGGAGTCTTAACCACTGGATCACCAGGAAAGTCCCATTGTTTTGTAGAATATTTGAGGACAGGCCAGTTGTTTTGTAGAATATTTGTCTGATGTTTCCTCTTGGTGAGATCCAGGTTTGTTATTTTTAGCAGGAAATCCAAAGGTGAGGCAGTGTCTTCTCGGTGCCCCATGGCAGGGACACTGTTGCTGCTTTGTGCCCTGGCCATGAGGGTGGCATCTGCAGGCCTTGTCCCATTAAACTTTCTAAAATACTCTTTAAAAACTGAGGGACTCCAGAGTTATCCTAATAATGACTGTCTGAATCACATTCAGATGTGTTTTTTTAAGTAGGTAGAAATGAAGCCCACTTGTGGGGAGATTTTTCCAACTCAGGAAGTGTGTCTGAGTAATCTGTGCCACGACAGAGAAGGATGACAGGAGGCTGGGGGACATGGTGGCTGTCCCCCCCGGGGCCTGCCGTCACTGTGGGGGCTGAGGTGGAAGGCTGCTCTGCTGCACTCACCATTCCGAGTGGTGCTGTGGGGCCAGACCACTGTTCCTGCCTGTCTCGTCTTCTGTGGGGTAAAGGGTATGGGAGCCAACCTCTTCCTGAGACCAGCTACACCTCTGAAGTGGCCCAGTTGGACTTGGTTGTAGGGAATAGTTTGCCTAATTGGTTAATTGTTTGAACTTGCTTTGCATAGAGATATCACTAAATTTGACTTTCCATTTGGTTGGAGACTTATTTCAATATGGCTTATTTCTGCCTAGCTGTATGATGTTAGTGTTGAAGTATTTGCAGCAAGGCCTGGCTTTGTATTGATATATAAAGAACAGGTCTTCAGGGACTTCCCTGGTGGCACAGTGGTTAAGAATCCGCCTACCAATGCAGGGGACACGGGTTCGAGCCCTGGTCTGGGAAGATCCCACATGCCGCAGAGCAACTAAGCCCGTGTGCCACAGCTACTGAAACCTGCTCACCTAGAGCCCGTGCTCCACAACAAGAGAGGCCACCGCAAGGAGAAGCCCGCGCACCGCAAAGAAGAGTGACCCCTGCTCGCCGCAACTAGAGAAAGCCCGGGCGCAGCAGCGAAGACCCAATGCAGCCAAAAAACAAATAAATAAATAAAGAACAGGTCTTCAGAATCCTTAGAGCTTCTTTGTGAATCTGAAAATTCAGAGCTCTAGACCCAAGCCATTGGCTTGCATATCTCATTTGTAAGAGTTTCCATTCCAACAAGAAAAATGCCTGTCACCAAGTATAGGAGACTAAGAGAGAGGTGAAGAAAAAGATATTTGCAACTCTGAATTCGTATTAAAATTGTTAATGTTTATTCAAGTAAAAGAAACTTAGTTTTTATCAGGGTCCTTGCCTAAGTTTGAAACCATCAGCTGTTGTGTTGTTTCAGTTTTGATTTGTGGCTCAAGTTGTGCGGCTTCTCAGAGGTGCTCAGTACCTGGTCATTTTTTGCTTAGGGGTTTGCCGTTCTGCTTTCTGCTGTCTGGTTTTTCTTATTGTTCATTTAAAATCTTTCCCTTTTCTCTGTTATTCTGTCATATTTCTCAGAGTTCTCATAAACATGCATTTTTTTTTAATATATTTGTTTTTTTTTAAAATTTATTTATTTATGGCTGTGTTGGGTCTTCGTTTCTGTGCGAGGGCTTTCTCTAGTTGCGGCAAGTGGGGACCACTCTTCATCGCGGTGCACGGGCCTCTCACTATTGTGGCCTCTCTTGTTGCAGAGCACAGGCTCCAGACGCGCAGGCTCAGTAATTGTGGCTCACGGGCCTAGTTGCTCTGTGGCATGTGGGATCTTCCCAGACCAGGGCTCGAACCCGTGTCCCCTGCATTGGCAGGCAGATTCTCAACCACAGCGCCACCAGGGAAGCCCACAGATGCCTATTTTTATACTGAGCTTTATTACAAATCTTTCAGGATCAGTTAAAGTATTTTTAAAGAGCACACGGTGTTAGGTATTGTGGTGGTATGAAGCAGTGTGAGACCCGGGCAGCATGCTCTTAATTTCCCAAATCAGTATAGTGTCTTTTAGGCTCTTAAACCCTTTCCATGACCTGAAGTGCTTCATGGGAACGAGGACCAGAGTGCCCAGACGTAACAGTCCCTTGGTGGTGGTGTGGGGGAGACAGAGATCTGACACTCACCTTGCTTTGTCTGCTGTTTTAATGTTTTGCTGCTCTTTTTACTTTTGTGAAACAATTAATTAAAATTATCCCACTATTTTTTTTTAACATGTTGGGTGGGGTGGGCTGGGCTACCTAGTCTCTGTAATTAAGCTTTGTTTATTTTATTAATTTATTTTATTTCTTTTTGGCTGCGTGGCATGTGGGACCTTAGTTCCCTGACCAGGGATCCAACCTGGGCCCCCTGCAGTAGAAGCATCGAGTCGTAACCATTGGACCGCCGGGGAAGTCCCTATCCCACTGTTTTCTATTTCTAGCTTAGAAAAGTCAAGCAGTGGCCATTCACATTCCCTAAAGGGGAACAAGGATTTCATCACTAATGGAACTCCATAGAGAACTCAAACATCACTTTGATATATTTTGCTTTGAATGTAACCTACATAGAAAAATCGGTTATAATTATAACATGGGTGCCCATGTAATCACAACCCAGGTAAAGAAATAGGCCACTGTTAACCCAAAAGTATAGAATATGTGCTGTGAACCCCCTGACATGTTATCAACATTTTACCAATTTCTGTATCCATCTACAGATGGCTTTTTTTATTAAAAAAAAAAAAAACTTTATTGACGTATACTACATATACAGAAGAGTGTATGTTTCATACATGCATAACTCGATGAATTTTCACTAATAGGAACTCACCCATGTAATAATAACTCAGATTAAAAAACAAAGTTACCACACTACCTGGGTAGCTTTTAAATGTGTTTCATGGCTCATACACGTATGAGAAGTTCACGCTTAGATGCAAACAGAGATACCATTTTCACCTGTCAAGGGGGTGGGGTTAGTGGCAGTGTCCACTGATGGCCAGGACACTCTCACATGCTGTCGGTCAGAGGCTGTCAGCAGGTGGCCTGACAGTGCCTTGCGTTGCTTTAGATGCCCTCTGTGCCCTTGGAGCCTGAGGTTTATGGATGGCGCCTGTGCCGTGGAGACGATTGTTGTCTTTAATTGGAAACTTTGGGAATAGGATACAAAGGAAGGAAGTTCTCCATGTGGTGGTGCTAGCCCTGAAGGCAGCGCTCAGCCGTCTGTGCGAACAGACCCTGTGGGTGACACTGAGGGAACGTGCAGACTGAGGGCCAATGTGCAGGGTGTGGTCCTATTTTGTGGAAAGCAGAAATAAACCCCGGGAGACGTGTAGGTACCCCTTGGGGGAGGGAGGAGTCCCATTCTCACATTCCCGTGTTGGAATTGTGCACAGTGCTTTGTTGCTTCCGTGGCACATGGAGGACAGGCAGGTGGGTGTGCTGCTCCTCTGGTGCAGTCTGGGCTTCTGTGAGTTCCCAGGTGATGACGGAACAAACAACACAGTGGATGGCGAGTGTCCAACTGTAGGAAAAGCAAGTACTATTGACATCTTACAGTGGGGCTGAAGGTAGTTTGGTTTTTTCATTTTAATAAACGTTTGAGTGTTTGATAAATATTTGAATTAATCCTCATGGTACTCTCAGAGAAAGATGCTGTCATCTGTTCTGTGGATGAGGAAACAGGCACAGAGAGGTAACTGCTCTGCAGGATCGGATGCCCTCGTGCTGGGTGACGATGCTTGTTCTAACAGCCTGACCTTCCTGCTGAACAATGACTATCGCCTGAGGACAGGGGCTCAGGAACTACAAATGGGAGGAAAAGGAGGAAACTTCCTTACTCCCATAATTGTTATATATATTGTGCTAGAAATTAAGGCCAGTGGGGTCTTAATCCCCTTCTTTTCTAGGCCTGGAGTTGATTATTCAAATCTCATGCTAACGACAAAGGGGCAGCTGCAATTGTGGGCTTCCCGTTTGTTGTATTCATGTGATTTGCTTGTTTTAATTACCTTTTTAATGTATGAAACTGGGCACTTGTTCATTAATTCCAACAAGTGTGTACTGAGGGCCTTCTCTGTATATACCAGGGACTCTTCTGGTCTCCATGTTATAGCAGTGAACTGAGCTTTGTTCTAATGGAGGTTGTATCCTATTGGGGTGACAACAAGCAAAAGCGGGGTAACATAGAATCATGTGGCCAGAGTGAAATGAAGAACAAGGCAGCAAGGGGAGGGTGTGGGGCGGTAAGGAAACCCTTGGATAGGCAGCTGAGGGGTGGGAGGGGACCCCTGGGTAGTGAGCAAGGGGAGGAACGGACAAGAGGCAGGGATGTGGGGTCTGACCCACAGTGGGGTGGGGGCCTCTGGGGTATTAAAGTGGAGGGAGGACAGCATGAGAGAAGGATCTCGAGAAGGAAAGAGCTGTGCCCCGAGGGCAGAAGAGACAGAGGCTGGCCTTTTTGTATCTTTGAACACCACATGCAGATCTTGCTGTTTTAGAAACACCCTGGCTACTGGCTGCAGACAGACTAGAGTGGGAACCTGAGAGAAGGGCTGGGCAAGAGATGTCATCAGAGGTAAGCAGGTGAGGGGCGTTCCTGGGGCGCCTCCTCCTTGTGATGGGACTGTCCATGCACTGCAGGGTTAGCAGCATTCCTGCCTGGCCTCCACCTACTCAATGCCAAGAGCACATCTCCAGATCCCAAGCCTGTCTCCAGAGCCTGCCCAGTGTAGATTAAGTGGTATTTGAGTCTTTTTTGAGTCTCCTCTCCCTTTTTTTTTTTTCCTGTTGGGCTGGTCTAAATGATGTTTTTGCTTACTAGTGTTTTTAAATCATGTGATGCCTCCTTTGTGTTTCACTCATTAATCGACTTGTAACATGTGAGGTGAACTTGAAGTGGGCTTCTTTCCGACTCTTCCATGCAAGTCGAGGCTCCAGTATGTCTGGGGACACTCGGGCTCTGCAACCTGTTGTGGGTGGGGCATCCTGCCCACCGATCGGCAGATGGACGCTGACAGTTGGCTTTTCTTTTTTAGGTGCACGTTCAGGTTCCCGAGCACAAACATCAAGATCACATTCACTGCCCTGTCCAGCGAGAAGAGGGAGAAACAGGAAGCGCCCGAGTCCCCAGTGAAGCCCGTGCAGGCTCACATCTCGCCGCTGACCATCAACATTCCAGACACCATGGCCCACCTCATCAGCCCCCTCCCCTCCCCCACAGGAACCATCAGGTACACAGCAGCTTCCTTGGTAGATGGGGTCACCGTGGGGTCAGGGTGTGCATGTGCCAAGGTGGACATGACCCTGTCCAAATTTCAGTCCTTGCCTCTTGCAGTGGGACATTCAGAAGCCATCGTACGTCACAGTAGTGGGCAGCAGCACACAGCGACGTCTTCTCCCTTCCCTGGTGCTGACCTACATGGAGAGGGAGATGTTGAGGGCACTTAAAATATTGTTTAGTTTCTGAGCACTGTTTGCTCTTAGTTTCCTGCATATGAAACACAGTTCCCAAATGTTCCTTGTTTTCACTTGTGGATTCTTTTATTTGAGTGTAAGTTTAAAGGACAGATGATTTGTCTTATTGGTCTAAAGTGTGAGGTGGGTTTTCAGTTGCATTTTGAGTTTTTTGGTTTGCTACAATTTCGTGCAAATTTTGATGACTTACACTTTGGATTACTGAGTTTGACCACAGTGAGGTGACAAACTTCTGTTTGTCCTAATGTCCTAAGAGAGACTGGGAGCCTCAGGAAGTGGAGGATGGTGCCTTCAAGGCGTGCTCTCCACTGCATAACCCAGTGCAAGATGGTCATGTTGTGCCGCGCTTTCAGGGGGCAGTAGCTGGGGGTCAGGTCAGGAATTGCCCAGGACCAGCAGGCGCGACCCTAGGACAGGGCTCAGATGGTCGGTCCTCCTGTGTTCTGTTGGGTCTTAGAAGAGTGAAGTATGTATTCAGGCATCTTCTTCCATGTGAGTAATGTTAGACTTAGGTGCAAAAGGAACACATTTGCTTCTCTTGAGAGCCAAGCTCCTACTGTCCAGGTGTGTCCGCAGGGCATGGCTCCAGGCAGAGAAGGCCTTGCCTCGTCCACTGGGACTGACCCCTACATGTAGCAGAGCAAGGAGGGCACAGAGGGAACACTGGCAGCTCTGGGTTGTAGCTTTCAGTCGGACACTTCTGTTTCTTATCTTAAAAGCCAGCATGCACAGAAAGGTATCCTTCTGGAAAGGCCTGGAAGGAGTGTCAGGTAGACTCTGGCTGCACCCTTGCTTGGTGTTGTGTGAGTGCAGCTGCTCTCGGGCCCCTTCTCTGCCCCCTGCCATGGCTGCTCCGCTGAGGATGCTGCCTCTGTCTCTCCCACTTGGTTGAATTTGTCTGCATGTGACTAGATGGACCAGGTAGTAAGTGTGGCAGTGGGTAGGCAGAAGTCAGCAGCCGGTGGCCCGATTTTTATTCAGCACTGTGTGAAAAGTGCACAGAATTCACAGAGGAAGAGGAGAAAGCCCGTGTTTACCCACGTGGGACAGCGGCCCACAGTGGAAGCAGCAGCTTTAGGGTCAGGTCACTGGCAAACTGCCCGGCCATGTGGAGACAGAAGTTCTGTGGGCGCTCAGGGAACTGGAGGTGGTTGGAAACTTTAGGGTTTGGGTCAGGAGCTGATGCAGTCTCTCCTCACCCCCTGCCCCATCTTCATCCTGTTTTCCTTGCTCATCCCCTCTTCATACCCCACCACCAGCACCGAGCAGCAGAGCACCCCTGCTGTTGAGACAGCTCACGGTGGTGGAGCCCACCACCACCCAGCCAGTGGGGCCACTCACCACAATGACCCTTCATTTATGCTAGCTAGTTTTAAAATCATAAAGCAGGAGTTCCAAGAGTGTGGTCCTGCCATCTGTCTTGTTCCTCTCTCCCCAGTGCTTTAAGAGTTGCTCCTGGCATGCGGTAAACACTTGTTTCGTGGGTGAGTGCATATACTGACGGTGCATGTTCATGGTAGAGAGTCCAGTAGTGCTTCAGAGGGTGCCAGGTACTAGTGTGTTGTTCCACCTCCTGGGCCCCTCCTTTCCAGTTCAGTTTTTTGGAGGTAACTACTGTTTCTTAGGTATTTTTTCCAGAAATTTTCTATACATTTGCAATACTTGACTTTTTTTTATCCAAAACATAAATGAGATCTAACCATACATACTGTTCTATAACTTACTGGATTTTTAAAACAGTCTTATCTTGGCATCCTTCCATTTCAGTAGCTTGTTCTCTTTTGTAAAGTATAATACTGTACAGAAAAGGGAGAATAAGTTAAATACATAACTTGGTGAATTACCACAAATGAATGTGGCTCTTAATCAGCAGACATCAAGAATCAGAACATTCTCAGCATCATGGCCAAGCCCTACCTTGTGAAAAAAGAAAGTGCATGTTTGAAAACAGGTTCCTGTTTCTGATTTCTGGGTGTTCTCTGTGAGCCCGTCACAGCCTGCGTGTCTGTATCCATGGCCTCCTCCCCTTTTTGTGTGTCCTGTCTTCAGCCTCGCTGCTGTCCCCCTCTCTTCAGACTCCCCCTGACCTTTCCAGTGTAGCTGGAAGCCATGTCCTTTGTCACAGCCTGTCCTCAGCTTCCTGGTGGGAGGGGGCGAGCAGAGCAGTGGTCTGTGTTCATCTACCAGGCCGAGTCCTGGAGCCATCATGCATGGTTCTGTGTCCTTGGTAAGTTCCTAAGATGACACATGTGGAAGCAAATACCTGATTTCTTAGGGTGATCTTAAATTTCACAGAGTTAATGAGTCCATTTTTCCATGGAAAATGCTGAAGTTCTCTTACTTTTAAAATTTGTTTTCCTTGAAATAAGAGTCAGTTATTGAAACAGAGTGTGATGTACGTTTTACCATAGACTGATAGGAACAACCTTTTCTCGTCCACAGTGCTGCGAACTCCTGTCCATCCAGCCCCCGGGGAGCAGGGTCTTCAGGGTACAAAATGGGCCGTGTGATACCATCTGACCTCAATTTAATGGCCGACAACTCACAGCCAGAAAATGAGAAGGAAGCTTCAGGTGGAGACAGCCCAAAGGTAAATGTTTTATAGCCTCGAAACAGAACCCAGGGCCTGTTGGGGAGCCAGCTGTCCTCACTGCATTGCCTGCATGTCAAGGAACACCCCCCCAGGGCCTTTTGAGAAGTGCACGTCTACGTGGATGTTGGGTCATTGCTGAGCATGTTCTCAGTGCTGGGCACTAGAGATGCGTTCTTTTGGTCATTCAGCACTGGGCCCTCCTTGGTGGCAGCTATGGGCCCAGGTGCTGAGAGCTTGAACCCTTGGTCCTCACAAGGTCACTGCCTGGTGTCCTAGGAGACCACTCTTGGGATTTAGTCCTCCTGTCCCAGATGCTGAAGGTTGCACACACACATGTCTGAATGTACATGTGAACACGTATGCACACAAACACACTTTAGAGAGGGCACATCAGTTCCCCTTTTGGATGGTAATTATTTTTTTTTTTTAATTTTATTTATTTATTTAATTTATTTGGCCGCATCGGGTCTTAATTGTGGCATGTGGGATCTTCGTTGCGGCACACAGGATCTTTCATTGTGGCACGCAGGCTCTTCGTTGTGGTGCGCGGGCTTCTCTCTAGTTGTGGAGCACAGGCTCCAGAGCGTGCGGGCTCAATAGTTGCGGCATGCGCAGGCTCAGTAGTTGTGGCGCTTTGGCTCAGTAGTTGCAGCACACAGGCTTAGTTGCTCTGCGGCATGTGGGATCTTAGTTCCCTGACCAGGGATCAAACCCACATGCCCTGCATTGAAAGGTGGATTCTTAACCTCTGGACCACCAGGGAAGTCCCTGGATGGTAATTATTGATGGCCCACAGTAGGACCCTGCTTATTTCTATTCTTTGACCCAATAACACCCCTTCTAGGACTTCATTTAAGGGAAATGGACAAAAATCTCAAAACAAAAGTTCATATAAAACAGAAAATTGAAAGCAACCTAAATGCCCCTAACTGAGGGAAGAATGATTAAGTAAGGGGATATTATGTGGCATAGTTACTGATATGGAAGTGCTCTTGATATAATGCTACGTGAAAAAATAAAATAAAACCAGGCATAGTATTACTTTATGTATTTATAAAATGTGGTATATTCGTGTCATAGGACACGTCATAGCCATGGAAATGGTTAAGCCGTGGCTGCGCACTGTCTCTCCACAGCAGCCAGGAGCCTCTTGCACAGGGTGCTGGGCAGGGGCAGACACAGAGGGGCACCCTCTGTTGGATTCCATTTTTGTCCATAGTCCATTTGCCTGTTTAAAACCAGGCAAAACTAAATTGTTTCAAGATGCATTCTTAGATGGTAAAACTTAAGTCACAGTAAGGTTATGATTAGTATAAAATGTCAGGAATAGTGGTGGCCTCTCTGGGAGGCAGAGGGGGCACGAGGAAGCTTCTGAGACGTGGGCTGTGTTCTCTCTTGACCTAGTGTTGGTTGTACTGTTGTTCACTTTACAAAAATTTGTTTTTACCTGATATGGGTGTATTATGGGCTTTTCTGTCTGTGTTATGTTTTTCAATATAAAAAAGCTTTTTTAAAAAATTGAAATGTATAGAAGAAAGATAACAAACACAGCAGCATAGGCACAGTGAGGAAGGCTTTGTACTCTCACCTGGTGTGTACTCCAGCTCAGCCACTCCACCGTCCCTTTCCTGTAACTCAGCGTGAGCTCACTCAGGGGACAGACAGGGCAGAGCCTGGCCCAAGTGCTCAGGAAATATCAGCTATTTAAAAGTGGGGTGCTGGGGACTTCCCTGGTGGTGCAGTGGTTAAGAATCAGCCTGCCAGTGCAAGGGACATGGGTTCGAGCCCTGGTCCGGGAAGATCCCACATGCCGTGGAGCAACTAAGCCCGTGTGCCACAACTACTGAACCTGCCCTCTAGAGCCCGAGAACCACAACTGCTGAACCCGAGTGCCAGAACTACTGAAGCCCGCGCGCCTAGAGCCCGTGCTCCACAGCAAAGGGAAGCCACTGCAATGAGAAGCCCGTGCACTGCAACGAAGAGTAACCCCTGCTCGCCGCAACTAGAGAGGGCTCGTGCGCAGCAACAAAGACCCAATGCAACCATAAATAAATGAATGAATGAATGAGTGAATGAATGAATGAATGGACGGATGGGATGCTAACGGACTTCCCTGGTGATCCAGTGGCTAAGACTCCCAATTCAGGGGGCCCGGGTTTGATCCCTGGTCAGGGAACTAGATCCCACATGAACTTAAAAAAGATCCCACATGCCTCAACTAAAAAAAGATCCTACATTGACGCAGCTAAAGATCCTGCACGTCACAACGAAGATCCCGCGGGCCACACCCTGGTGCAGCCAAATAAATAAATATTTTAAAAAATAAAAAAAGTAAATAAAAGTGGGGTGCTGGGATAACAGGTGGTTCAGTCTTCCAGTGCAGAGCACATGCCCATGGCCAGCTGTCAGGACTAAAGTTAGCCTGTACAGGTGAAGCCTGCATTCCGTTCTTTGGCACTTCACTTTCCTTCCTCACCCATCCTACAGTCCTCTGCTTGTCTGCCTATTTGTATTTATCTCTAAACAATATCTAAATTGTTCATTTCTAAACCTCATATAAGGAATATCATCTTGAATGTATTCTTTTGCAGCTTACTGTTTACATTCAATGTTAGGTTCTGTGGTTTCTCTGTTGATAATGTGTATTTCCCAGTTCACAGCCAGAGGTGCACCCTCTCCCCAGTGGGCTTGTGCACGTGTATGGGGTTCTGAGTTGTCACAATGGCAAAGAGCCACTGGTGGCTTTGAGTGCGCTGGGACCAGGAATGCCAACATCCTGTGGTGTGCATGGCAGCCCTGCACACCTGAACAATGCCTGCCCAAGTGCCTTGGACCCCGGTGTGGGAACCCTGCGTCTGGCTCCTGGTGCTTTCCTCTGCGTGGGGTTTTCTTACAGGAGGAGCCTCTTGATGGACACTTGTTTCTGAGTGGTCCTTACTCTGGCGCTAGGGTGTTCAGCATTCCTGCCCCATCTCCTTGTGTGTATGAGGACCCCCACAGGGGCCTGAGAGAGGGTGGCTCGCTCCACCCTTCGCCACCACTGTCCTGGCCCAGCTCTTCACTTGACTGCTAGAGCCACGTGATGGTCCTCTGGCATGGTTTAGTATGCATGCTGTGGACCCTGCTGAGGTGAGGCAGCTTTTCTCATTTTCTTATTCTTTTCGTTTTTACCATTTGGACTTTTTCCTTATGTGGTTTTAATGTTCTTTTTTATGCTGCTGTACATGCATCCATTTGCTTCCTCCAAATTTTCCAAATGCTTTCCCATCATATTATATTACTTTTTTTTCTTCCCCCTGCCACGCGGCTTGTGGGATTTTAGTTCCCTGACCATGGATCAAACCTGGGCCCTCAGCAGTGAGAGCGCAGTGTCTTAACCACTGGACTACCAGGGAGTTCCCCCCATCACATTAGATTACTTTTATAGGAAGGAAAACTAAGCATTATCATAGGAATGCTCAAAAATGTCAAGAATCCTGAATTATAGTAAATTTAGTAAAAATTTTGATAACTTCAATACTTTTTTTTTTTTAACTTAAACACAGGATGATTCAAAGCCACCTTATTCCTATGCACAATTAATCGTACAAGCAATTACGATGGCTCCTGATAAACAACTCACCCTAAATGGAATTTATACGCACATCACGAAAAACTATCCCTACTACAGGACTGCGGACAAGGGCTGGCAGGTAAATCCATTTCAGTTGTTACTAAATGTTTCTGTTACATGTCTTGTAGATGCTGGTTGGCAAATGAGAAGAGAATTGAGCTGCTATGTATGTAGCTGGGGCACAGGTAGAATGAGATGAGTGAGGGTCTCTTGTGCCGAGAAAGGAAGAGGCCTGCTGTTGCCACACTCTCTCTGACCTCCTTAGCGCAGAGTGGGAGGAATAGTGGTTCTAGAAGAAACCTCAGCACTGTTTCTTACTGTTATGGTCTCCATGGATGGGAAAGGTGTGGATCGTTTGAGATGTTTCTCTTGGACCAGTGCAGTTCATATGTCTAAAGTGAGGGAGAGTTAAAAATCTTGTCCATCCATTTACTTTGGCATTCTTCTGTCTTCCTTAGCTATACGTCTGCTGACATACGTAGCTTTTTGAAGTTTGCACAGAGATGGTTTTCAAACTGTTTTACTGAGGAACCCTTTCTTCAAAAGATACCTCCTCCAGTTGGCCAGTATACAAAACAGATGAACACAGCGCTGCCCTGTTTCAATTGTCCACCTGTACTTCCAGCCTATTCCTAGGCTGTCTGTGAATCCAGGCCTCCTCAGAGGACACTTTGAAATTGGTGCATAGTATTTCCATTTTTTAGCTTTTTAATTTAGTTTAATTTTTAAACCTCTACATTGTGTATGTTTTTCCTTGTTCTGCGTGTCTGTGTTATGTGTGGCCATTTACTAGGTGTTTAGCAGGACCTCACTAAGGGTAAGTTTGAAGTATGGAATAGTAAAAGCATCACAAAAGAGAGAAGAAACATACATTTACATATTTTGAATTTATTAAGTAACCAGGAATGGCTACAGAATTCCTTTGAGGCTTAATGAGTAAATGATCCTTTGAAAAATACATCTGTTGAACCATAACCATAATCAAGTGATGTGGGCGGGGTAGGGGGTAAGCCATTCTGTTTACGGAGGGTAAAAACTTTTTTCTTCTATCTGCAGATGCATAAACGTGTTGTAATAAAAATAGTATTCCAGCCAAATCCTGACTCTTTCCTCTGTAAGGGGTCTTTAGTCATGTAAAGACTAAAGGTACGAAATGAGACCTAGCCTATCCTCCTGGCCTGGAGCATCTGTGCCCTGCCCGCCTTCCTGTTCACAGCAAGGTGGCATTTCTTAGTTGGCCATGAGGGAAACAGTGGCTCGGGAGAACACTTCTGTATCCAGCTACCTGGCAGTTCTCTTAAGATGATGTACAATTAGGTCCCAGCAGTACTTACCATATTTTAATCTGTAACAGTGAGGTTGTGCTTCAAAGAAAATGAAAAACAAAAGAAGCAGAAGCAGACGACAGTCTATATCCATGTCCATGTCACACAGCTCCCTGGGCACAGGCAGGTGAGGTCTGTCACAGAGTGTCCTGTCCAGGAGCTGTGTGTAGAATTCTGATGATTTGAAATGCCAGTGAGCTGGGTTGTAATGGGAGTGAGTGTTTCTGAAAAGCCTGGCCAGACTTTCAGTGGTGTGTTTCCCTTCTGGTCATATTTCCCTGTGCTTTGTAGCATCCATTTACGGGAGAACTGATTCCGTGCATCACAGGGTTTTCTTGCTAAAGAAGACTGAAGGCTGAAGGGCGACCTCCTCCTGGCCTCGGGGTCCTGGGGAGTGAGTCAGTCAGGAGGGGCCGTGATCACGGAGAGGCGAGGCCTGTGGAGGTGACCCCTGAGTACACTGATTGCTGCTGGCTCCTGAAGTGACTTCACAGCCCACTTAGAACTGAGAGTTATAAACACCCTCTCTACTGAACTGTCATTAACGCTTGTTTTTATTGAAACATCTTCTTTTCTGTCCAGATAAAGGTTCGTAAGGGTGACTGCGCCTCTTGCCCGTGTAAGGCTGTTCCTGGGACAATTCACACCTCCTGCTCCAGCTATTTTAGCGAGAAAGGGCTTTCTTGCTCCAGCCCTCCTTTAATTCATGGATATGCACTCAAATTCCTGTCCTCAGCAGTCCTTGCTCTCCCCAGCATGCCCGCATGTGTTGTTTTCTGCCATGGGACTCTCTGAGCTGCCCATCCTGAGGGACTGCACTTACAGACTCTACAGGGAAGGCTCATTCCCATTCCCTCTCTCCTGGATGAAAACAAAAAGCCTTCTATTTTGCAACCTTGTTTCATAAAAGACCCATATCCTTTTTCTTTTGAGAAAAAAAAAAAAAAACCAACTGTCAACCAAAACAGCCCATTTTTCAAGTGTGGATTTGCAGACTGCATCCTGCCCTCCCCAGTGGGGCAGGGGAGATGGCAGTGCCATGCTTCTCGGAGCTCAGGTCCCGGTGCTTGAGCCCCTTGCTCTGCCTCAGTTCCTAAGATGACGCCTGCGGACATTTCCCACCACGCCAATTCTGAGCACTTAATGGAAATCCATGTCTCCTTTCAGACTTACTTTTGGTATTATGCAGTCTACCCATGCCAAAAGCTTATTGATTAATCCGGAGCAAACTTGAGGATAAAGCAAGGTGGTCTGAGTAACACTAGCTGGAAAGATGGCATATCTCTTTTGGTTGCATACTTATGCCAAAATGTTTCACTTTGTTATGACTTATAATTTTACCCCGCTCAGAATTGAGGTATTTGTTGTGACTGAAAAGTTTGAGAATTCTGGAGCTCTTGGCCTCTGAAAGGACCAGAGCTGGTTTCTGAAAGTAGAAGGAGTGACTTGTGCTCACCCACTCCCTGCACACTGGACTCTCCTCTGGAAGGTCCTTCCCTTAAATTTCTTTACAAGTCCTTACTATGCTGAGTACACATGGGCAAATGCTCAGTGCTGAGTGGGACTAACAGACACAAACTGCCCATGAGAAGTGTAGATTACGGGCAGGAAGGCTGGAGGCGCTCAGGGAGGATGGCACAGAGCAGGCACGAGTGATGAGCTCTGTGCCTTTCCCCTTTGTCAGCTGGGCTCTGGGAAGCAGCCCCTACTGGGGAGAATTTGGGGGAAAGAGAATGTGCACAGTATTGAAGATCCTTTTCTTCGTATTTAGTTTTAAATAATAACCTGCCTTCTCCCTGAATACTTTAAAATAATTTCTGAATCACTGGAATTGAATCAGTGTGGTTTAAATGTATATAGCTTGGTTTGATCAAATTACAAAGGCCTTAAATTACCTTAGAAATACAATTATTTATTCTATCTGTGTATACATTAAATATCTCTTATTACCTCTTCATGTTTTCTAGAGTCTTGTTGGCTGGAGAATCACAGGTGACCAGTAATTGGGGTCATTTGTCTGTGAGATTGTTGTTGGAGCGCAGAGGAAGTTAGACCCTCTTTTGATGGTGCAGACTGGGTTCTGTTACATTTTCAGAACAGAAAATAGCAACTCCCTGACCTAAGGACTTAACTGTACAGTTTGTCCGTGGTGTGAGGGTTAACGGAACAGCTGTATTGCTGATCCTGGTCCTGACCTTTGTCAGTGGGTAGAAATCCTAGTGCCCAGTCCCCTGAAGTAGCACTTCCTGCCTCCAGATTCCCACTGTGCTAACCTCCCTTTCTCCTCCTAACAACATGCATGTGAACCTGCTTCACCCCAGTCAGTGCAGTTCCAGCCTTCACTTGAGGCTCGGCACCTCCCTTGTCACGTGTCACCTAGCACTGTGGCTTAGTGGTCACTTCTGAGCTCCCATCTGGGTGCCGGCCTCCCATGGCGCAGTCAGGAACTCTGGACCCTCACCCACAGTTCACAGTGAGAGTGTCCTCCAGTGTCATCATCTGGGCTGGCTTTTCTCAGTCTTTTCTCTTAGAATCTGCCTTCTACTCCACACTCGAAAGGTCTGAATGCAGATGGAGAAGGATTGCCTTCTCTGTCTTGATGGGGGCACCAATAACAGATTCGATTTTCTGGAGGGATTGGTAGGCGTTGGTTGGTTATCAGCCAAACCCTATGATAAAACGTCATAGCAGGTATCTGTGGTTATGCATATATTCTAAATCTAATATACTACATCTGCTTATAAACAATCTCACAAATCACAGACATAGCTAAGCCTGTCCCTTCACGTTGCCAATGAGGTGACTGACATCCACAGGCATTGGTGGTTCGTCGTGGCCTGTGACTGGTCTGGTTCTTGAATAGTCCCTTAGATTGGTTGTAAAGTAGTATTTGACATGTGTTGATTTCTGAGCCACCTCTGGGAATTCAGAATTTCAGGTCGTGACTAGCAGTTCTATTAGAAAGTTAGTTGGAGAACTTAGAAATGATTTTTGGATAGCCAGAATTTTAGTTTGGGTTGAAACTTTAATAGTTTATTAATTTTAAATTTAAGCATTAATGTAAATGCTGAAAGGATCTGAATGCAGGACTTCCATCCAGCTTTTCCTGACCTTTCGTAGGTCTCAGATTTCGGTGCATCAGGGAGCTGTCCTCAAATCATGTGTAAACTGTGAGCTGAGCTTTTTGTAATAGAAAGAAGAATGGACTTAGGAATTGAGAAAAATTTTCTCAATGTGCCTCACAATATTATTTTGAGAGTCAAAGTATATAGAAGTTCTTTTATGGGAAGATGGTGTCAATAATATTTCTCAAACTTTGGCTCATTTTTTCTCCTTTGCTGGTTTGCCAAATACCTTATGCTGGATTAATTCATTTTAAAGGTTGTGACAGTTTCTATAAGCTAATTTTGCGCTCAAAAAAGTATTTTAAAGGAATAGTGGATCTCAGCGCTGTCCTTCTCCAAACAGGGAGAGGTCACAGTGATAGCCCTTGATTTCCTACCTGGTAAAAAGGTGGAAGTTGACGTTTTTCCCGTTGGAAATAGCCTCTTTCTGTGTGGTGTAGATTTCTCACCCCTTCCCCATTCCCAGTTCCCTTCCTTGCCTCCTGGTGCCCATCCTGCCATGCTGTTCACAGTGCCCTGTGTCCTTGTGTCTTTTCCTCTGTAGAAGCCATGTCGCAGCCTCTGAGTAGCCACACCCCGCAGTTCCTCCTTCACTTTGGGGAGGGCCGGTTCCTTCCAGCACAGAGCTGCAGGGCCTTTGCAGGGCACTAAAACTGGGGCACATTTTTATTTCTCAGCAAAGAAATATATGAATTCTACGTATTTTTTTATGTTTCATAGAATTCAATTCGCCACAATCTCTCTCTGAATCGTTATTTCATCAAAGTACCACGTTCCCAGGAAGAACCAGGCAAAGGCTCATTCTGGAGGATAGATCCTGCCTCTGAAAGCAAATTAATAGAGCAGGCTTTTAGGAAAAGACGGCCTAGGGGCGTGCCTTGCTTTAGAACCCCTCTGGGACCGCTCTCGTCTAGGTAAGGAAAAAAGACAAACAAAAAGACCTCATTTAATGGTCAGTAAATTTACCTCTGATGTATTGGTAAATTTTCCTTTTGAAAATGAAGGAATTACCAAATGCATTATGATTAAATGTTGGGTTGGGGATTTGGAAAAAAAAAAAAAGTGTTGGATGCCACCCATGTATTTTTGTTTCTAGTGGTCTGAAACAATTCAGATTATAAAGTTTTACTTGAATTTCATTCCTATGTAACATTGTTGCTTCATTGAATGCATATTGTCAATATGATGAGTCGGCAATATCACGATGCCATGTTGATGAATAATGTTTTTTCCTTTTTCTTGGATGTGAAAAGCTCTTTAAAGCTACATCTTAGCTGCTTAAACTCAAGATTGGTTTATACAGTATTAATTGCCTGATTTTAAAATCCATATTTTTAGCTCCATTAGATTTCTGTTTTTAAGCAAAAAAAGAAATGACTGTGACGTTAAGTCTTGAGCCCCAGCTGGCTCGCACGCTGCTGGCTCCTGCTGCCTGGCTGTGGATGGGAGCTGCCTAGGGAAGCAACCAGTCCCGCCCCATGCTGTGCGGCCCGTGCTGGGTGTGGAGCAGCGGCACCCTGCATACAGTGGCTCTGTCACAGCCATGCCAGCCTCGCTGAGTGTCCGTCTCAGGTCACAGGCATCACACCTAAAGTAAGACTTACGGAACTGTAGTTGGTTGGCAGAAGACAAATGACACCTTTGTTTTTGCAAAATACGCCTATTAAAACAAGGCAGCTTTATGAGTGCTTTACCTGTAAAAATCCACTGTCTTCTTTTTGGTCATACAGAAGTGCCCCAGCCTCTCCCAATCATGCTGGAGTGCTGTCTGCTCACTCCAGTGGCGCCCAGACCCCTGAGAGCCTGTCGAGGGAAGGTTCACCGGCCCCTCTGGAGCCCGAGCCTGGTGCCTCACAGCCCAAACTCGCTGTCATCCAGGAGGCACGGTTTGCCCAGAGTGCACCAGGTGAGATGTGCAGAGGGCAAGTGTGGTGGGAGAGGGGTGGGTCAGATGAGCATGTGAGCCAGTCTCATCAGAGAAGAAATAGCAAGAGGCCTTGGATCCTTTGCACCTTGTGCCTGATACTTTCTGCATAGTACCTGAATGTTATTTTATAGGCTCTGAAAAATTAATTGCACTGCGTTAAAAAAAAAAAATCAGTCAACATTCTTTTATGACTCTGTGTAGGTGCCTGAAATATTTTAGAATTAACCCATTTCTTAGTTGCTTTATCATTCAAAAATCTATGAAAAAGATTCCCCTTGTAAAGAAATAATATAAATTTGATGAAGTAGACATTAGCAGCAAAAAAAATGTCTATTTAATGAATAGGTGAGCATTTCTCAGTGTACTTACAAAGTCGCAATGTAGAATAAAAATATGTGCCCTGGGGAATTAAAAAAAAAAAAAGTAGTGTGAAAATGTGTCCAAAGTAATTGTTATGGTTCCTAGTTGGTTGGCAAAATGTGCATTTTGGTATATTGGAATTCCTGGCCATGCTGGCAATACCCCCTGCCAACCCCCATTCCTGTTGCTGGAGTCCAAACGCCCAAATCAGAAAGAACAGAGACTGGCAGAGCTGCTGGCTGCCAGCTCTGTCTGCACACTTTCTGCTCCTCTGTACCCATCATAAGATGGAGACTTTGATCTTGGGGAACATGGCCCCCTCCTTCAGGCTTCATTGGGCACCTTCTTCCCATATCTTGTGTTGAGGTTTTCTTTTTCATGAGAGAACTGTGGGAAGAGGTGTTGCAAGAAATCTGAACAGGCACTTCCCTGGCGGTCCAGTGGTTAAGACTCCATGCTTCCACTGCAGGGGGCCAGGGTTTGATCCCTGGTCAGGGAGTACCGCATACGGCATGGTGCGTCCAAAAAAAAAAAGAAAAGAAATCTGAACAAAGCAGAGATTGCCTTTTTAGCAGTTAGATATACATTAAATATCCCCATTAAATATGTCATTTCTTTCATCATGAATGACTTTATTATTACCAGGTGAAAGGGGCCATGTCCTGTTTTCTTAAATCAGTCTGCATGTTGCTAGTGAGGGGTCATAGTTATTTGGTTTGGGATGTATGAGCCTCACCCCCACTCCCGTCCTCGGTAGGCTCACCTCTGTCTAGTCAGCCCGTCTTAATCGCCGTGCAGCGACCACTGCCACCGACGATCAAGCCTGTTACCTACACTGTCGCCGCCCCTGTGACCACCTCGACCTCCCAGCAGCCCGTCGTGCAGACGGTTCACGTCGTCCACCAGATCCCAGCGGTGTCTGTCACCAGCGTGGCCGGACTGGCCCCGGCAAACACGTACACCGTCGCAGGACAGGCCGTGGTCACTCAGGCGGCCATGCTGGCGCCCCCTAAGGCAGAGCCACAAGAGAATGGAGACCACAGAGAAGTAAAAGGTGAGCAGCAGAAGCAGTCACTTCGGGCACTTCGGGCAGCTTTTCAAGCTCTTAGAAACCCACCAGCCTCGTTCATCCTGACCCCCTTGCTAACATGTTACGTAACGTTGTGATGGAGCAGGGCTGCTCGCCGCCTGGTTTGTTGTACTTCAAACTAGTGAGATTTCTGTAAGCTACCCAGTAATATTAGTTGGTGTCACTTTTTCTCTTTTCCTTTTCTTTGAATTTAGTGAAAGTAGAACCTATTCCTGCGATTAGCCATGCCACACTAGGTGCTGCTGGCCGGATCATTCAGACGTCACAGACCACCCCTGTCCAGACGGTCACCATAGTGCAGCAGGCACCTCTAGGTCAGCACCAGCTTCCAATAAAAACTGTAACACAAAACGGGACTCACGTGGTGCCAATCCCCGCCGCCGTCCACGGCCAGGTGAATAACGGTAAGCAGTGTACTCCGTGGGTTACTGGGTGCTAACAATTCGAGCAAAGGTCCTCTGCTGTCCTTTTATGAAGCATGGTGTTCAAGGTTTTCATTCTGACTGTTACAATTTTAATTTTTTTGTCTGAAGAAATATTTGCATTTCTAAACTATAGGAAACTGAATAGTGCTATAGGATACCAGGGAATTGGCTGTGGGAATTGGCTCCCATGTGATTCCCATTGGAGGAGCCATCTGAAGAGAGAAGCATTTCTAAATATAATAAGTCCCCTACATATGAAAAAGTTCCATTCCAAGAGCACGTTCATAAGTCCAGTTTGCTCGTAAGTCCAACAAAGTTAGCCTAGGTACCCAACTAACACAGTTGGCTGTATAGTACTGTACTGTTAATAGGTTTATAATAACTTTTCATACAAATAACACATAAAAAACAAGCAAACACAAAAAATAAAACATTTTTAATCTTACAGTACAGTACCTTGAAAAGTACAGTAGTACAGTACAACAGCTGGCATACAGGGGCTGGCATGGAGTCAACAGGCAAGAAACGTTACTGACTGGAGGAGGGAGAGGAGGTGGGAGATGGTAGAGCTGAAGGATCATCAGCAATAGGAGACGGAGGGCAAGCTGCAGTTTCACCCATGCCTGACGTTGATGGACTGCACATTTGCACCTTGAAAGTTTGCAACTTGAAGGTTTGTATGTAGGGGACTTACTTATCCAGAGAGATGAAAATACTCCCACCTTTTGTAGACATCTGGGTGTGGCCTAGAAGCAACCTGGGGGCTGTCCCAGCTGATCTGTCCAATGGTGGTGCCCTCCCCTGGGGCAGGGGTGTGCTTGAGAGTATCTGATGGTGGAAGGGGAGAATGCTGGTCTCCTGTTCTCTTTGCTCTGAAAGCCCTCTGGAGCCCCGTGCACATAGCTCCCGCAGATGTTCTGACATGGACGAGCCTAAGGGAGCTTGGCTTTTAAACCAGAGGACAGAGAACCTTCTTCCACCCAGTCCTGTGGAGCAGTGTGAAGGGTAGGAGTCCAGCTGGCTGTTAAGTCAGCTCAGGAGTTTGGGGTCCTTGGAACTGGTGTTCAGACGTCTTTGCCGTGGGTCTTCACCCAGGCATGTGGAGTGCTTGCTGTCCACACGTGTGGGCTGTCGTGATTCAACTACAGGACTCCAGGCAGTACAATCAGAAGCTACTGGCTCAAAGTAGCTCTCTGTGCCCAGAGGTAGTTTCTTGGAAAGAGGGTGGGGAACAGAAGGCTTAATTGTGTTGACCTCTGAATCCTTCCTTACTGAGCTATTAAGGGACAGAGACCTGGGACAGACACCTCATGTGATTCTGCTTCCCCCTTGCTCCTCCCCAAATTCAATGGACGAACGATATCTGCGACCTTTTCTAGGGAAGACTAACCACTGAGAGTTTTTTGTTTTTAAGTAATAGGTAACATGCCACTTGTGGATAAATTGAGAAGTTTGCAACCAGTTGCCCATTTAAAATGCTTTCTTCCTCAAGCCCGGTGTCTCCTAAGTAACTAAGAGTTTTTCAGGCCTCATTCTTCTTTTCTCCATGAATAACTTGGTTGTCACAGGTGGTCCAGATGTGGCAAACCTGGTGGCCCGGTGTGTGGCTGGGAGCAGGTGGTGTCAAGAGGTGGACGGTCTATTTCTGGTCAGAGCCGTTCTTCCCTGTCTTAAGCCATGGTGTAGGCTGTTGATTCCCAGATACCATGTGCCTTAGAATCACTCAAGGGCTCCCTCCCAGAGTCCCCAACTGAGCAGGTCTGGCCTGGGACCCAAGAATGTACATTTCTCACATGTTCCAGACCTTCTGAGAACCGCTGTGCAGGTCAGGGCCCTTTTATGGCCACCTGTCTAAGGAGTTTGAGAAACTGTGTATCCTTTTCACATACTTAAATTGGTGTCTAAAATTTTTCTTTATAAATTTAATAAGCAAGGAATTAAATTTTCCACTATTGAAAATACTGATGTTTTATTTTAAAATATTTTTTTTATTTTTATTTTTGGCTGCACTGCACAGCTTGCGGGATCTTAGTTCCCCAACCAGGATTGAACCTGAGCCCTCAGCAGTGAAAGTGCGGAGTCCTAACCACTGGACCACCAGGGAATTCCCAATACTGATGTTTTAAAATAAAACTTACATTATTCTTTTAAATGTGCTCTTGGCTCTAAATACTGCTCTGATTTGATGCCCATTCTCACCCGCATATCGGCACACAGACAAGCAGGCTCGCCAATCCTCGTGGCTCAATCCCATGTCCCCCACAGATTTTGTGCTAGTGCCACATATTTTATGCTTAAATGTCATTTACTGAGTACATATTTTCTTTGCAATAATAAAATGGAGAAATATTAGAGATTTAATTGTCTATGACTATAAGGATTCATTTATCAATCGTTATAACTACAGAATTGATCAAAATCAAACTTACAATTCTTTAAAAATTGTATTTGGGAATTCCCTGGCGGTCCAGTGGTTAGGACTCTGCACGCTTTCACTACCACGGACCCGGGCTCAGTCGCTGGTCAGGGAACTAAGATCCTGCAAGCCGCATGGCACAGCTAGATAGATAGATAGATAGGTAGATAGATAGGTGGTATTAAAGATGCATTTCTCAATATATCTGGGCTTTAAAGAAAACCACACAATTATTGTATTATATTGACGATCACTGCTGGGAACAGTAGGCAAAGTGCTGGGTCAGCCCTGAGAAACCTTGTTCCCACTCAGAAGAAGGAAGGGTAGAAGAAATGCTAAAACTCCTTCCAGTTTTAGTCATCTTTTAGTGGGAATTATCCGTTAGTGGGAAATTTTATTGGTTCTCCTTGAATTTAGTCTCAAACTTTTACTTAGAAATCACTTGGTCTAGAAGAGGATTTGATGTCTAGTCAGTAGTAAGTCAGGTTCACAGTGCCAGTGTTTTCACTCTTCCTTTGTTTCATGCTCCATCTTGACATTTGCATCCCCAAAAGCAGCCCAGTTGAGTGGGTGAGAGAGAGGCTGTTGAGAAAGGGGAGGAGGGAGGAGGTGGCAGATCAGCTTTTAGAAAGATTCCATGGGCAAGTGGAGACTCTGATGGTGGTTTTTTTGAAAACTGATGTTGGGTGTGATGTGGATGCTGTATGACCCAGCTGTGACCTCCCTTACCCTTGAAAGTCACTCTCAAGAAAGGGAAGCAGTGCCTAGTACTAATGAATTTTGAAAATCAGAACCTTTGGTATTTTAAATTTTTATTATGGAAAATGACAAACTTTCTGAAAATTAATTCACAGCCAGCCTTGTTCCATATTCCCCACCCGCCCCATCTGCTCCCACCCAGATCCAGACATGTCATTCCCTGTTTTGGCATGCGTCTCTAAAGATAAGGACTCACTTTTAGTATATAAGCACAATACCACTGTTATAGTTTTAAAAATAAACAATAATTCTTTTAGTTAGTTTTTGGCTGCGTTGGGTCTTCGTTGCTGTGCACAGGCTTTCTCTAGTTGCGGGAGTGGGGGCTACTCTTCGTTGCAGAGCACAGGCTCTAGGCACACGGGCTGCAGTAGTTGTGGCACGCAGGCTCAGCAGTTGTGGCTCGCGGGCTCTAGAGCGCAGGTTCAGTAGTTGTGGCGCACGGGCTTAGTTGCTCCGCGACATGTGGGATCTTCCCGGACCTGGGCTCGAACCCATGTCCCCTGCATTGGCAGGCGGATTCTTAACCACTGCGCCACCAGGGAAGTCCCAACAATAATTCTTTTATACCCAGTGTCTCCTTAGGGTTCAAATCATCTGTATATTTTTTTAATTGTGGTATTCAATAAAATATACATAATATAAAGTTTACCATTTTAAAGTATGTGGTTCAGTGGCATTAAGTACATTCACAGTATTTTGAAGCCATCACCTCTAACTAGTTGAAAAGCATTTTCATCACCCCAAAAGGAAATCTCACACCCATTAAGCAGTTACTCCCCATTCCCTACTTACCTCAGTCCCTGGTAACTGCTAATGTACTTTACATCTCTGTGGATTTACCTGTACTGGATATTTCCTGTGAATGGAATCGTATGAATTGTGGCTCTTCTTAGCTGGCCTCTTAGCACAATGTTTTGAGGTTCATCCATGTTGTAGCATGTGTGCATCATTCCTTAGCTAAATATGTTTCCATTTTGTTTATTCATTCATCAGTTGATGGGCATTTGGGTTGTTTCCACCTTCTGGCTATTGGGAATATTGCTGCTATGACATTCATATACAAGTATTGGTTTGAGTCCTTGTTTTCATTTCTTCTTGGTGTATACCTAGGAGTGAAATTACTGAGTTGTATGGTAATTCTCTGTTAATTTATTGAGTAGCCACCAAACTGTTTTCCTCAGCAGCCACAACAATTTTCCATTCCATCCTCAATGATGTGCAAAGGTTTTGATTTGTCCATATCCTCACTTGGTACTTTCTCCTTTTTTTTGATCATGGCCATCTTACTCTTTTTTTTTTAAGAATTTCTTTCTTTCTTTCTTGCTGCTATGACATTCATATACAAGTATTGGTTTGAGTCCTTGTTTTCATTTCTTTTTGGTGTATACCTAGGAGTGAAATTACTGAGTTGTATGGTAATTCAACCACTGCACCACCAGGGAAGCCCTATTTTTTTGCTTTTTGCCTTTCTCCATAAAAGTGAAAATCCTCTTCAGATTTCTTCCCATTATCAAAAATGGGTACTAATGTAGGTCCTTCATAAAAGTGAAGTGGCATAAAGGGAACTTTTGCAAAGGGGGGTGTGGGGGAATACCTGTATATGATTTGCAGATATTTTCTTCCATTCAGTGGGTTTGTCTTTTCACTTTCTTGATAGTGTCTTTAATGCACAAAAGTTTTTAATTTTGATGAAGTCCAGTTTATTTTCCCTTTTGTTTCTTATGCTTTTGGTGTCATATGTAAGAATTCATTGCCAGATCTGAGGTCATGAAGACTTACACTTAGACCTCTGTGTTTTCTTCTACTAAGAGTTTTATAGTTTAGCTCTTATGTTAAGGTCTTTGATGCATTTTGAGTTAATTTTTGTATATAATGCGAGGGCCCGGCTTCATTGTTTTGCATGTGGAGATCCAGTTGTCCCAGCACCACTTGTTGAAGAGACTGTTCTTTCCCCGTTGAATGGTCTTGGCTCCACTGTTGAAAATCTGTTGACCTCAGATGTATGCATTTATTTCTCTCAGTTCTATTTCATTGATTTTCGTGTCTACCCTTATGCCAACACCACACCGTTTTGACTACTGTAGCTGTGTAGGAAGTTTTGAAATCCGGAAGTGTGAGTCCACCATTCTTTTTTTTTTTAAGTTGGAAGATATTTACATTTATTTTTACTTTCCCACATCACCAATCACGGGTATGAGTGGCTTGTATCTCCATCCGGAAAACATAGCACTATCAAGTTACTATTATATCCAGTGGAGAACTCAATCTTCGGTCACAGCGTAAAGAGCGAGTCTAGCATTCTTTTTCAAGAATGTTCCGACTATTCTGGATACCTTACAATTCCATGTGAATTTTAAGATCAGCTTTTCCATTTCTGGGGGAAAAAATGGGATTTTGATAGGGATTGCATTGAATCTGTAGATTACTTTGGGTAGTATTGCCATCTTAATGATATTAAGTTCTCTAATCCTTGAGCGTGGAATGTCTTTCCATTTATTTAGGTCTTCTTTGATTTCTTCAACAATGTTTTATAGTTTTCAGTATATAAGTCTTGCAGTGTTTAAGTCTTGGTTAAAATTCTTCCTATTTTATTTCTTTTGAATGTTTTTCTAAATGGAATTGTTTTCATAATTTTTTTTGAAATTGTTCATTGGTACTGTATAGAAATACAACTGATTGTTTTGCATGTTGATCTTGTATCCTGCAAGTTTGCTGAATTCAAAAACTAATACTAATTGATTGTATTACTTTTTGATTAGGGGGTTTCCTTATGTCGATTTGTTAGGATTTTCTGTATATAAAGATTATGTCATCTGCCAGTAGAGATAGTTTTACCTCCTTTCCCATTTGGATGCCTTTTATTCCCCTTTCCTGCCCAGCTGCCCTGGTAGGACTTCGAATGCAGTGTTGACTAGCAGTGGCAAAGCGGGCATCCTTGTCTTGTTCCTGATCTTGGGGGAAGCATCCAGTCTCTCACCATTGAAGCTGATTAAGTGTGGGTTATCATACATGTTACTATGTTGAGGACTTTTCCTTTTATTCCTGGTTTGCTGAGTAGTTTTATCATGAAAGGGTGTTGAATTTTGTCACATACTTTTTCTGTGTTAAGATAGTCGTGTGGGTTTTCTCCTTTAGTCTATTAAAACAGTGTATTCCATTGGTTGAACCCAACATGCTCTGGCCACTTTTCAGCCTCTTCCGCACTGGACCACAGTTCTGGTCACAAGTATTCAGTCCATTTTTGTGGAGACTCTGCTACCCTAGTCCTCCATCTTGTGGGGCAGTGGTCTCGGGAGGAAAGGTGTCTTCACCCTGCAGACAGTGTCCTCGTATGACCAGCGTTTCACCTGTTGTCCTAAATAGTCTCCCCTGTGCTCACAGGTATTACTCCTTCTCACAGAAAGTGGCCCCAGCCTCCAGCCTGTGCTGCCCTGGGGTCCAGGCCCTGCTAGGTGTTGAGGAGGTGAAAGGGTTTTGTGGGAGCCTTCTCCATCTGCCCGGTGGTGTGCTCTGTTGACTTACCCCAGCGTCCTCCGGGAACCACTTGCAGGTTGTGGTAGCAGCAGGCAGAGCGCCCACCGTACCAGCACCGTCTTCCGCTGGCGCAAGGGGAGGAGCTGCTTGGACTTGGCGGGGCGCGGCTGGGTTAGCAGTGAGGCAGCGCCGCCTCCTCCGGGGCATCATTCTGCCTCTGCATCTGCAACACCCGCCCCATGTGAGGCTGCTGCTCTGTGGGACTCCTGGTAGGTGGTCCCACACACTTGAGCCTGTATCCGTGGATTCCATATTTGCAGATTTCTTGCAGATCACTGAAATTTACTTACAACTCCCAGATCAGTACTCATTGTATTGATTTCACAGTCCTTTGCGGGCTTGTGCAGAGCAGCAAAGTATTCAAGTTCAGCATGCTGGTTCCCGGCCGAGCACAACTCGGCAGTGCCCCTCCTCCTCATTTCAGCTCCCACTGTGAACACGTGTCCTACTCACTGTTTCTTAGGGCCACATTTTTCACGTTTTGTAATTTTTGTTGGTGGTTTTGCTGTTTATTTTGTTTTTTTATAAAACTATGTATGTATGGCTGCAGTGGGTCTTCGTTGCTGCATGTGGGCTTTCTCTAGTGGTGAGTGGGGGCTACTCTTCACTGTGGTGCACAGGCTTCTCATTGCGGTGGCTTCTCTTGTTGCGGAGCCTGGGCTCTAAGCGCGCGGGCTTCAGTAGTTGCAGCACGCGGGCTCAGTAGTTGTGGCTTATGGGCTCTAGAGCACAGGCTCAGTAGTTGTGGCACAGGGGCTTAGTTGCTCCGCAGCATGTGGGATCTTCCTGGACCAGGGCTCGAACCCGTGTCCCCTGCATTGGCAGGTGGATTCTTAACGACTGTGCCACCAGGGAAGTCCCGGTTTTGCTGTTTAAAGTGGACTCTGAGCATGGTTCTGAAAAGGCCTGGAGTGTTCTAGGCACAGAAGGCTGTGACGTGCCTTATGGAGAAAGTACAGGCATGAGTTCAGTGTTAATGGATCAACAGTATAGATTAAATCGTCTTTAATCAAAAACCACATAAAACAAGGTATGTGTTGATCAGTTGACAAGCCCTACCCCGTGTTTCCCCGGGACAGCAACTCAGCACCTGCCAGCTTGGTATCCCACCTGGTATGGCTCAGCTTTGGGCACTGATTCACTCACAGCCGTGTCAGGCATCTCTTAGGAGCAGTGGTGCTGGGCTGTAGCAGGAAATGTGTCCATGCGTTATGCTTGGACGGGAGTTGAGTCTCTGCCTGAGTGGAGAGTGCATCCCGGGACACAGCCAAGAAACTGGGTAGGACAGCGCATTGGCAGGGAGACCTGCAGGGCCAGGGGCTGCTGGTGTGGGAAGCGGGCAAGCTGGGGGACCAACGAGTGTCCAAGCCTAAGATGGGTATTTCAGGGGCATTCACAGCCACAAGGAGGCTTCAGGGGATCAGCCGGGAGGCCGTGCCACCATCCAGGTTGGAGCTGCTGGCCTCTGCCCATGTGCGCAGACAGTGCTGATTAGATGGGTGGGGGGCGAGAGGGGTCAGGATGGTGCCTGGCGTCCCCTTGGAAGGTGACCCTGGAGTTGAGTCACCCTCCTGCTGAGGCACCATGTGACTGAGGGCAGAGTACCCCCAACGGGAACATGGTGCTCTCCCTGCTCTCTGGGCGCCTGCGTGGCCTCGAGAGAGAGCCCCGGTGCAGCACATTGTCACAGCTGCCCTCTCACCCTTGGGAAAGGAAGCCTGTCTCCCCAGGCACGTGCGTTGAGCTCCAGTTACTGCCACCATGGGCATGAGGAGGGCACGGAAAGGAAAGCCTGGCATTTTGATGCCCAGTGTTCATGGGAAGTGGAGAGGTAGGATGAGTCCAGCTGTGAGGTGGGCTCTTGGTCCTGGCCTCAGTCACAGGTGCACATGTGTGGTTCACTAGCATAGTTATGGCTGTGTTATTTCTTCAACGACTCTTCATCATTTTGGTCGGATATGGAGTCTTGGGCCGACGCCATGCTTAGGTGGCGTCCCACCTGCTCACTGTGGCCTGAGTGCCCCTTTGCACTCTTCCTGCTGAGATTTCTCCTCTGCCCACTCCTCAGTCTCCCTCACTGTCCTGGTCCTTTCCTTTTCTTTCTGTCACCTTTCTTAAGGGTTTGCAGTTCACAGTTAGCGGAAAACCCTGCTCAGCCTGGCCTAGGAACCACGCCATGCCTGCTTGGGAATCTGGGACCCAGGCTCCACCCACATCCCTGCCTCCCGGACAGCAGGCCCTGCTCGCTGCTGCCCTGCCCCAGCGCACCAGCCCCTTCTTCCAGTCACATCATTTTTCAGGCTTTGACCGTTTGCACTGATCTAGCGTTAACTCCATTCTGCTCTGATTCTACAGCCACTGCATCCTCCTGAAATAGCATTTTTTCAAGCCAGAATTTTGTGGGGCATCTCCTAGACTAGCCAGGGCTCTGGGTCTCTGCCATGGACTGCAGCAGTGAAGTGTGTGTCCTGCTGGAAGAACCCAGGCTCCGTGGCAGTGCTGCCCCAGCGCCACACATGCCCTTATTCATGAAAGTGACACAGCAGTCGTTCTTGAGAGATGACACTGGAGGTGGTCAGAGGCCCCATGTTAACCAGGGTCCAGCTGCTGATCCCTTTGTTCCCTAAAGGCATGGCCACATGAAATTTTCCTACACAAAAGCCTACTGTGACTTTCAGTTGGAATGGTGTTGAATCTGGAGGTGAGAGTGGGGACACTGGCATCCTGGCAGTGTCAGAGCTCCCCTTTCTTTGACCTCAGTCGTCTGTGTCCCGTGGCTTCCTGTCTCTTTCATTTTGTAGACCCTCCCTCATCTCTTCACTTAGCTTCAAGTTCCATTTCTTGAGAGGAAATTCTGTAATCACCCTGTGCCAGCTAAAGCGGTATGTTAAAATACCTAAAGTTATAAAGCTTGGTGTAAACTCCTTATACTTACAGCTCTTATGCAGCATGCAGAGCAAACTGTCATGAGTTGCAGCAGCCGTAACGTCTAGTTACTAACATCAGTGTGGCGGGACAGCACGCGTGTCACTGCTGGGACTCAGGCATGCTCAGGAGACAGGGTCGCTCTTCCCGGCTCTTTGTGCACATATCTTTCTCCATCTGGCCACCTGCTGCCATGGTCCTAAACCTCCCTTGGGGCACGAGGGCATGGGGTGGGAGGGCAGGGGTCTTCCTGGACAGGATGCTGCTTCTCCAGGTCACTGTGCCTCCTCCAGCACACATCCCACCCCGCACTCACCCCCACCCCCCTCCGAGTGGAATAGCTCCAGGCTCTTCCCAGCCCAGGCCTGCTTTCCCCATTGGAGGAAGCAGCACTTCCAGGTGTGGGACGACCAGTTTGCCTGGTTGTGCAGAGCACGAGGCAGGTGAGATCAGAGGTGGTGGAGACCCTTGTGCCCAGTGAGAGCCCCATAAGGAGGAAGGGCCCCTCTGTGATGAAGACTGGAGAGAAGAAGGGCTCAGGTGGAGGGGTGTGGGGAAGCCGGCCCAGGGCTCGCAGAGCTCCCTTCCAACAGGCTCGGGAGAAGGTGTGGCTCAGATGCAGGCTTGGCTTGCTGCACCCCGATCCCCTTCTGGATTTGGGGACTCTGCATCAGGGAGAAGCCGGCAGTGGCCCATGGGCCAAAACAGCAAAGCCATCTGCTCTGTGCCCCACCACTGCCTCAGTCCCTTTACCCCCTCCCGCTTCAGCAAGACAGCACGTGACTGGAAGCAATAAACAGATGCCGGCCGTTCATAAAAAGACTCACTGTTCACGCGGTTAACGTGTGGTGGGGTTTCTGATCCCCAGGGGTCTGGCGGGGACGAGGGTCCACCCAGAAGCACGGGCGCTGACTCACTGTCTCTCCACAGCAGCGGCGAGTCCCTTGCACATGCTGGCGACACACGCCTCAGCGTCGGCCTCCCTGCCCACCAAGCGCCAGAACGGCGACCCGGCGGAGCAGCCAGAGCTAAAGCGGGTCAAGACAGAAGATGGCGAGGGCCTCGTCATCGCCCTGAGCATGGATGCGCCGCCGGCAGCCGTGCGGGAGAAGAGCGTCCAGAACTAGCGGCCGGGAGAGTGTTTCTCACTTTAACGTCAACTCTGTGGTGCCAAAAGGAGACACTGCCTCTCACCGACGCTCAGAGCGCGTTCCCTCGGTGGGTAGAGGGCCCTGCGGTTGGACTTCACCTCAGCACTGGAAACACAAACCCAGGTGGCCTTAAAACTCCTTAATTTAAAGACTGAAGTCACCCCTGAACAAAACCACACGCAGCAAAGCTGGGCTCCAGCAGTGTCTCCCCGCCCAGCGCTCAGCTTAGCTCCGAGTAGATACTCTCAGTCCTTCCGAGGGAGGACGGACCCGGTGCGAGCGGGCCTGCTGGGCCAGAGCCACCCCGCCGCCAGTAGACAAGACAGTATTTTGTTGTTCACATGTGGAATTAGAATATTTTGAGGTGTACTTTCTTTCTTTACAAAATAATGGGGTCTTTGACATTTCAGATCACTCCATTTCTACTCTGGTAATTTTGGAATCACACAGGACCTTTTGTGTGGATTTCATCTGGGGAGAAGAAACAAAGTAGTTTTGTTTGTTTTTGTTGTTTGTTTTCAGCCTATGGAATGATTTACTTTTGTCTGTCCTGTTTAAGTTAAATGGAGCTACTTGACATCTACAAATTTTCCACGTTAGAGCAGTTACCTGATGAATTTAATCCACCTCCATTTCCGTGTGTAAGACGGACAGACACACAGACGGACGCCCGCGGGCCACTTGTAACCCTGACGGAAAGAGCTGCCAGGCTCGCGGAGCTGCACTTACCCATTTCTCTTTCTTGCTACTTTTTGTTGTTTGTTTCTTTGTGTTGACTTTGTCCCTGGCATAATTTTCCACTCTAAGTAAAACAAGTCTCCTATGTATTGTGTATGTTTAAAACAACAGAACTATTACTTCTTCATTTGGGAAAAAAGATTCAATCTTTTATCACACACCCTTTTCAAACAAACATCACAGATCTCTCCGTGGCACGTTCGCTATTTTAGGTGCCGTCACCAGCTCTCGGCATCGTCCGACCAGCCGGCCACCCGATGATGGTGCGGTTTGCCCCCCTCATGGCAGGAGCAGCTGCTGGGGTGGAGCAGAAGCTGCCTGTTAATACAAGGGTCTTGGAAGCAGGCGCCCTCCGTCCGGTAAGCATTGGAAACACCTAGGTTGCTTTCTGATTTGTAATAGGAAATTCCCCTCAACCTTTTAGAACTGAATTCGGTACTAAGGCTGACTTCTCTCCTACAAAAAATAAAAGCGAAAGGAAAGGAAACAAAGGTGAGAGAATGAGAAGTAGGAGGCCCACACGGCCTCAGCCCATGTTCCTCCAGAAGAAAGCCACTCACCTTTCCAGAGGAGGGTTCTGGGGGTCAGAGCTGAGCAGCATGCAAACAGAAAGAGGGCTTTGGCCTTATTGTGAATTTTTAAATGTCATCATAACGTTATTTATTTAAATGTAGTTATTTTGGTATTTAACTTTTTTTTAAAGAGAGGAAAAAACCCCTGTATTTTCCTGGTGGAATGAAACAGCTCAGAATGGTATATTTAGGCAATTTTAAAACATTTATTATTTACCTAAAGACCAAATATGATAAACCTGTTCTAAGTATTATGTGTCAATCCACGGTATGGAGCTGTCACAATGTTGTTGCAGATAATGCATATTAAAAATTATGAAATTACTGCACACTAGCTGGATTTATAACTCAGCCATTTAAAAAATAAAAACGAAACCATCATGTGAATGAGACCACGTGTGTGACAGTAGCAAAATCTAACTTGCAGACTGAAGCACGGATGGATCAGAGCACCTCAGGGCAGCAATCTGCATCTCCCAGGCACTTTACAGATACCTTGGAATGTATATTTTTTTTCTTTTTACTCAGAAGGTTTGCAATTTGCAAAATAATTCAGATCTGCTGTGTCCTACATGTGGGGTCAGGTCACTCCACTAAGTGCTCCAGACCTCTCAGTCATAGCCACTGCCGCCCCCTAACCGTGAGCTCTGGGGAGGTGAGTGGACAAGACCACCCTGATGGGGAGATGGCCTGGGCAACACTAAGCAAACGCCTTGTGCGTCCTCCAGGAGACGCATCTCCACAACCGTCCAGAAGGACTCGGGTAGATTTTCCCTGCGTAAGCCCAGTCCATCAGTTGATTATTTCTGAGCCTAAAATGTAGACTTTATGGGTCTGGAGGGATTTCTGCTTGGTTTATAGGTAAGAAAAGTACCCTGTTCTCAAACTTAAAGAAGGGAGAAGGATAGTTTTTGCTGCTGGGAGCTAGAGCATGCCTTTTTCAAAGGTGGGGCATTCTCTTTCCTTTTTCCTTCTGTCTTATTCAGTTGGCTCATTCATTGGCACATAGGAATTTAAGAATATCAAGGAGAAGGCAGGGAAAGGAAAACATAGATTAACAAACTACCATGTCCTGGGCACTTAAAAAAATTTTTAAATTTAGCTTTGAATCCCCAGGAGCCCTTCAACACCCAGGAGTCATGAGCTTGTGTCCTTGTGGCCCCACTTGATGCCTGGTGCTACATCAACAGTCACATTGCACTTCACTCCCGCCCGGCTGTCCACTGGTGGTTCCTAAGTGTCTCATTTCAGAAAGTCTCTGCTTTGACCTTTGCCAAACTTCTGAGCTCCCTCAGGGACTAGAAATTTCATTTCAGCAGCTTCGCCCTGAACCAGACAAAAATACAAAAGGGAAACTCACACGTGAGCCAAGTGATGTGGCGCATCCCAAGCTGTCTATGAATGGTTTTTGGATTGATCTTCCTCTCACACGTCAGTTGAGTCTCCACTCGGACAGTTGAGCTCCTTAAATGCATCACACCTCTCATCGTCCTCTCCTAGAACAACAGAGTAGGCGGGGTCACGGTCAGAAGGGGGTGGGGCGTGTCAGGACTTGGGATTTCTGTGCTATGTTACACAAGGAGACAAGTGACAATCTTCAAGTCCTAACCTCCACTATTCTAGAAGGTATAGTGGTGATTTGTGTGCAAAGATTTGAAATTTTAAAAGTACCAAGTTCCTGAAATTCAATAAAATATTTTTATTAATTTTAATTGAATACAGAGTATCATTGTCATTTTGATAAGCTTAAGCAGGCACTGCTTTTTTGCTTTTTTTAAATGCTCTTTGAGCATGCCAAAGGCCTAAAGCACTGGAGCGAATATTCGAAGGAGCTGCTGTGAGGACAGCAGTTCAGGCTTCTTGACTCCACCAGAAGAAAGGGGGCATTGAGTGTTTGCATGTGAAAAGGGCATTGGGTCACAGGCAGCGATAACAGTCTTGCTGGCTTTCAATCCATCATGTTAGAGTTTTCAAACTTACTTTGAGGTTCTGGTTGTAGCTGCCATTTCTTCTGCAGACTTGCTCCTCAGCCTGAGAAAGATCATTGCAAACAGCCTGAGATACATCCTCCCATGAGATGAAATTCTTGTCTTAAATAGGCACATGGGTATTGCAGTCCACACACTGTTAACACTTGGATTGTCCAGCTACTAGAAAGTCTGTGGTGTGGATTGCTAATGTCCTGAGGGGTGGTAAGAGGAAGGAGGAATACTGAAATGACATGAAGTCCCCTTTGGGAGCTAAAGGAAGCTCAAGCACAGAGTTCACATGGAGTTTTGTTCTTGACATTGATGCCCTAGTGTAAAAACAGTTCTATTAGCATAAAAGAACTGCTCTTTGTGTACTGAGACTCTCTCCTAACAAATGGGAGCGTTCCTAAATGTTTTTTTCAGATCTGTTGTCCATGTTGTTGTTTTTTTTAACAAATGTATTTATTTTATTTTATTTACTTTTGGCTGTGTTGGGCCTTTGTTGCTGTGCACAGGCTTTCTCTAGTTGCGACGAGCGGGGGCTACTCTTCGTTGCGGTGCGCAGGCTTCTCATTGCAGTGGCTTCTCTTGTCGCAGATCACGGGCTTTAGGCGCGGTCCATTTTGTATTAATAGATGCTTTAAAGTGCATTAGGTCTTACCTCTCCCTTCTCACTCAGGAAAAGCTCCTCTGGTAATTCATTAGGGTCACCTTGTTGAAGTTAAACTGAGTCAAATAAGAGCTATCCTACAGGATAACCTACCTTTACCCAAGAAAAAGATGTTGAAGGCAGGAGGCCTTCAGGTATAGGAAACAATTCAGTAACTCTGATAAGAGGTCTTTCATGTAGCAAAAGCCATGTTAGTTATTGCGGGGAGGCCCACATTTAGGCCACATTTCGTCTGTAAGGAAGACATAGGGGGGAATTCCCTGGTGGTCCAGTGGCTGGGACTCCAAGCTTCCACTGCAGGGGTACAGGTTTGATCCCTGATCAGGGAACTAAGATCCCGCATGCCATGCGGCACAGCCCAGAAAAAAAAGGAAGACATTGGGGCATGTCATGAAGCTATGTGCAGTTGCCATATGGTAAGTTCAGGCCTAAATATGGGAGGTGAAAGAACCCACAGTATGTAGTGATTTAAACTATAGCCTGTTGGCCAGCACTCACTGTAGGTCTCTGTGGAATACTGCCTCTTGTTGTTACCCCTCCATGTTTACATCCATAGCAATACAAAATTAAATTTTAACATGGGTCTCTCAGGTGATCTCTGATGAGATGACTAAACCTGTGGGCACAAAATTTCTGATTTTAGAAATGTCTTTCTGAGGTCTCTGCCCTGTGTCTCACCCATTGGCTGAATAAATAAAGCAACTGTCACAGTCCTCTGAAAAAGAAATAGTAGCAAGGGGGTTAAAACTGGAAGAACAACCAACGTGGTGATTATTTTCCTGAATTTTTCTCCCCTCTTGTATCTCCTGATGTAGACTCCAGGACAGCCTGAATATCAGAACTGCATGTTAGCAATGAACATCAGAATACCCAAGAGAAGCCTTTCCCTCACAGGGGAAGGGGGCCCCTGCGGGACACGTGGAGGGGAATCACAAAACTGTATACCTGTACGCAGGAGCCCTGGAGACACTGAGGACTCAGAGAAGAGGAATTGGAAAAGGGGACATTTCTAGTCCAAAGAAGTTGGGGGCAGGAGGGAGAAATACTTTTCTTTGGCCCCAAGGAGTGCAACGTCACAGGGAGGCTAAAGCCTGAGACTTAGCCAAGGGCCAGGAAAGCGGGTACCTAGGAGACAGGAAGTTAGAGAAAGATTCTCTAGGGCTGTGTATGGCATCCTGGGCTCACCCTCAGCTGCACATGCCTGGAACTGACTGAGGAAGCAGAGCAAAGGCTTTATTAATTGAACTCCCATGAAGAATGGCCCCAAATAGCACTGCAGAGCTTGGGAAACAGTTGACCCCCAACAACTTATCCCAAACCACAACCCACAGTGGGCAGGTCAGCACATTTATTCTGAACCTAGCCAGGTTATTTGCCTGCTTAAAAAAAAAAAAAAAAAAAGAGATTCTACATTCTCTACAGGATTTAAATAGGACTCAGAGATTCATAAAATGAACAATGTCCAGAATACAGTTCAAAATTACTCAGTGTACAAAGAGCCAGGAAAATCTCTTAAGGGGAAAGAAAAGAGATGTCAACTTAAGCATGTTGGAATAATCAGAAAAGGACATTAGCTTTCTATGGCTTTAATTATTGTACCCAAACTCCATGAAGTAAGGGCAAATGCTCTTGAACCGCAAGCTATAGAACTTAAAATTAACAAATGAAAAATTCGGTGGATCAACAGAAAAATGCTCGGAAACAAACCTTAGCCTCAGGGACCTGTGGGACAATATAAAAAGATCTAATATACCCTCGGTTAATGAATTCACAGCAAGAGGAGAAAGACATTGGTGTTTTAAAAATAATAATAACAATGCCTAAAAATGTCCCAGATATAATTGTAAAGACTCACAAAGCTCCAAATAGGATAAACTCAAAGACCATGTCAAGACACACCACTGGCTACTGAAACTGAAAACATTTTATCTTGAAAGCATCCAAAGAAAAGTGACTTATTGCATACAGAGTAACAATCTGAATACAAATTTCTCATCAGAAACCATGGAGGCCCTATGACTAGAAAATTTTTAAAGGGCTTAAGGTAACTGTCAATCTAGAATACTATATCCATAGAAAATATCAGGAGTGCAGATTAAAAGATATTCTTAGATGAAGGAAAACTAAGAATTCTTAACCAGTAGAACTGCTCAAAAAGAAATGCTAAAGGACATTCTTCAGGCAAAAAGTAAATAAAAGCAGAGAAACTTTGGAACTTCAGGAATGAAGGAAGAGATCAACAGAAATGGTAAATATCTGGGCAACTATAATAACTAGTTTTTCCTCTTAAATTCTTTAAAATATTCTAACTGTCCAATGTAAAAGTTTTAACATTGTCTATCAGGGTTTTCAGTGTATGTAAACTTAACACATATTGACAAAAGTACCAATATAAAGGAGGAAGGCAAAGGTTTGTAGGTCTCTACGTTTCTACATTGAAGTGGTAAAACATTCTGAAGTAGACTGAAAAGCTAGCTTTGTCTGTTGTAGTCACTAGTGCAATCACTAATACCAAACAAAGATAAAGGAAAAATCCAAAAGGTAAATTAAAATGGAATGCTAAAATTTTTTTGAAATAACACGAAGGCAGAGAACAGTAAACCAAACGGGAGGGGACAAGCAAAAAAAACAATAATATGGTAGGATCTTATCAACAATTACATTAAATATAAATAGTCTAAATAGACCAATTAAGAGTGTGTCAGTTGGATCAAAAAATAAGACCCAACTTACTTTAAATAATATGGATAGGTTAAAAGTAAAAGGATAGAAAAAGTATATCCTGCAAACACTCAAAAGAAAGTTGGAGTGACTATATTAATGTCAAAGTAGACCTCAGAATAAAGAAAATTATCAGACATAAAGACATTACATAATGATACAGGGTCAACTTGCCAAGATGCACAACGGCCTTAGGGTTCCAAGCACCCAACAACAGTGCCTCAAAATAAATGAAGCAGGGACTTCGGTTTCAGATTCCACGTGTAAGGAGCTGGGAAGTTGCCACTTCCTCCTAACACGTAAATAGTGCAACAGCCCAAAAATCAACAACTCATCTTGGAGCTAAGAGAGGTGAGGGTGCAGGGCAAACCACTACCCCCAAGATTGGAGGGACAGATGGGCGAACACAGGAGTGAAGATTACCATGGGGACCGGTGCCGGGCTACAAAAACCTACACTGTGAGCAGTCAACTGCTGGACAACTCTGAGAGTTAATGCCTCAGGGGAACCCAGTCTTAGGGGTTCCCCACACTTTTGTACATCTTACTTCCAGAAGCTCAACCAGGTTCTCACAGAAAATATTGGAAAAAACCAGGGGAGGGGAAAGGAACCATGTTTGAAATAGACCAGAGCACTGTTCTTTTTTTTTTTTTTTTTAAGGTTCTTTTTTGATGTGGACCATTTTTAAAGTCTTTATTGAATTTGTTACAATATTGCTTCTGCTTTATGTTTTTTGTTTTGGCCACGAGGCATGTGGGATCCTAGCACTCCGACCAGGCATCAAACCTACACCCCCTGCATTGAAAGGTGAAGTCTTAACCACTGGACCGCCAGGGAAGTCCCTAGAGTACTGCGTTCTTAACAAGCCCTGCCTTCAGGAGAAAAGAGTTAACCAGGGTCTACCTGATCTAGAAGGGAAATTCCCAACCAGCTCACTCTAGCCACCCTGTCCCACCTAAGAGGGAAGAAAACCTGGGAAACTCTTATGCAGTTCATAGCCCAGAAGCACAGGCTCACTAAGACTGAGTGAGACCTGCCCATAGGACTGTGTACACCACTGCCCTGCCCCACCCCCATCCCGCACCTTACCACGTCACTGAAGACCTGTGTACAGCAGCTCCTTTTATCCAGTACATCATGTCCAGTTGTCAAGAAAAAATTACAAGGATTAACTAAAAGGAAAACAATTTGTAGAGACAGAGCAACATCGGAACCAGACGTGGCAGGGGTGTTGGTGTCATCAGACGGGATCTAAAACAACTAGGACTAATATGTTAAGGACTCTAATGGATAAAGTAGACAGCATGCAAGAACAAATAGGCGATGTAAGCGTAGAGATGGAAATCCTTAAAAAGAACTGTAAAGAGCATTGTAACAGAAATGTCTATGATAGGCTTGCTAGTCGACTGGACACAAATGAGGAGAGAATCTCTGAACTTCAGGATGCATCAATAGAAACTTTCACAAGTAAAAAGCTAAGAGAAGAAAGACTGGGGAGGGCTTCCCTGGTGGCTCAGTGGTTAAGAATCCACCTGCCAATGCAGGGGACATGGGTTCAAGCCCTGGTCCAGGAAGATCCCACATGCCGCGGAGCAACTAAGCCCGTGTGCCACAACTACTGAGCCTGCGCTCTAGAGCCTGCGAGCCACAACTGCTGAGCCCGCATGCCACAACTACTGAAGCCTGCATGCCTAGAGCCTGTGCTCCACAACAAGAGAAGCCACCGCAATGTGAAGCCCCCACTCGCCACAACTAGAGAAAGCCCCGCGTGCAGCAACGGAGACCCAACGAAGCCAGAAACAATAAATAAATAAAATAAAATAATAAAATAAAATAAATAAGTAAAAAAAAAAAAAAAAAGAAAAGAAAGACTGGGGAAAAAAAACAAGAACATCCAAGGACCGTGGGGCAGCTATATAAGGTATAACCTATGTGTTACAGGAGTACCAGAGAAAATGGAAGTACCAGAAAGAAAGGAGCAGAAGAAATGTTTGAAACAAGAATGAATGAGAATTTCCCCCCAGATCCAGGAAGCTCAGAGAATACCAGTCAGGATAAATGCAAAAAACAAACAAAAAAACAACTACCTAGTCATAACATTTTCAAAAAACAAGGACAACAATACAAAACAGTAACAGATGTGGTAGATATTAATCCAACTATATCAATAATCACTTTGAACATCACTAGTCTAAATATACCAATAAAAGACATAGATTGTCAGAGTGGATCAAAAAACAAGACAACTATATGTTGTCTACAAGAAACTTTAAATATAAAGACACTTAATATAGATTAAAAGTAAATTAATGGAGAAAAAGATACCATGCTAACACTAATCAAAAGAAAGTAGGAGGGGTTTCCCTGGTGGCACAGTGGTTGAGAATCTGCCTGCCAATGCAGGGGACACGGGTTCGAGCCCTGGTCTAGTAAGATCCCACATGCTGTGGAGCAACTAAGCCCGTGCGCCACAACTACTGAGCCTGCACTCTAGAGCCCGCGAGCCACAACTACTGAGCCTGTGTGCCACAACTACTGAGCCTGCGTGCCACAACTACTGAAGCCTGTGCACCTGGAGCCCGTGCTCCACAATGAGAAGCCACCACAATGAGAAGCCCACGCATCGCAATGAAGACCCCAACACAGCCAAAAATAAAAACAAATAAATTGATAAAAAGGAAAAAAAAAGAAAGCAGGAGTAGTTTTTTGTTTTTTGTTTTGACGGTGCTGCACGGCTTGAGGGGTCTTAGTTCCCTGACCAGGACTGAACCCGCGCCTCAGCAGTGAAAACACAGAGTCCTAACCACTGGCCCGCCAGGGAATTCCCAGGAGTAGTTATTTTATTTTCAGACAGAGCAGACTTCAAACCAAGGAAAGTTATCACTGATAAAGAGGAGCATTTCATCATGATAAAAGGAGCAATTCTGCAAGACAATGTAACAAAATAAATGAAGCAAAAGCTGAAAGAACTAAAATAATAGATAAATCCACATTACATTTTGATACTTCAACACTCCTCTCTAGGTAATTGATAAAATAAGTAGAAAGTCAGCAAGGCTATAAAAGCTCTGAGCAACACCAGTCAATGTAATTATCATTGATAGAGCATTCTACTCAACAGAATACACATTCTTTTCAAATGCACATGGAACATTCCCCAATATAGACCAAATCTTGGGTCATAAAACAAAACTTACAAGCTTTAAAGAATTAAAATCATACATAGTATGCTCTTTGACAATTAGGGAATTAAACTAGAAATCAATAATAAAGATATTTTTTAAATCCTCAAATGTTTGGAAATTAGACATATTTTGAAATAATCCATGATTCAAAGAGGAAGTCTTAAAGGGAATTAGAAAATAATTGTAACAGAATGAACACGAAAATATATCAAATTTGTGAAATGCAGCTGAAAGTGTTTATAGGGAATTTTATAGCACAAAGAAAACCTAAAATTCACTCATCTACAATTGTACCTTAAACTAGAAAAGAATGAATATAACCCATAGCAAATAATCAGCAAAAATTGAAAAAATAAAATTAAGGAGAAAAAAAAATCAATGAAATCAAAGCTGATTCTTTGAAAAAAAAAAAAAAAATCAACAAATTAACTGGCTGGAATGACCGAGGAAAAAGAGAGGATACAAATGACCACTATCAGGAATGAGAGATGGGCTCTCTGTGATGAGCTCCGTTGCTCTACCTACCACCTGTTCGCCCTGTTATGGAGGCAGTATTCCCACCCCGTGTACATGGGGGTGGCTGGACACGACACTATGACACTGGCCAGATGAGATGAACGGTAGTTTATCAGTCACACATACTCACACCCGAGGACACTGCAAGCCAAGTAGGATCACATGGGCATCACTTGGGAACACAGTGAACAACCTAGGGCTACAGGAGGCAGGCTTTGTAGTATCAAGAGTGGGGGACCCCGTTCCCATGGGAGGATGTGATTGTTTGAATAACCCCATGAGCTGGAAGGGAACTGAAAATGCTTACTCAGGGATAAGCAGGAACTGCACCTGTTCTGTTTGATAAGGAGAGTTGTTTGGCTGGGGGGCTTTATCCATGGAAGTAGAGTGGGTAGCGGAACTTGTAGTTAGGCCATTCCAGGCCTTCCCAGCTGAACCAAATGTTAAGGTAGCACGTAATACTGAACCTTAATTTCAGGCTTCATACCACATCCATATCTGTAAAAAGGATAATAAAGGAATCCTATGAAAAACTGTGCTCATAAATTTGACATCTTAGATGGAACAGACTAATTCCTTGAAATACACAAACTACCAAATTTACTAAAGAAATAGGTAGACTGAATAGACTTGTCAACAAATTGAATTTGTAATTCAAAACCTTCCAACATAGGGCTTCCCTGGTGGCGCAGTGGTTGAGAATCCGCCTGCCAATGCAGGGGACACGGGTTCGAGCCCTGGCTCAGGAAGATCCCACATGCCGCGGAGCAACTAAGCCCGTGCGCCACAACTACTGAAGCCCGCGCGCCTAGAGCCTGTGCTCCACAACAAGAGAAGCCACCGCAATGAGAAGCCCGCGCACCGCACGAAGAATAGCCCCCGCTCGCCACAACTAGAGAAAAGCCCGCATGCAGCAACAAAGACCCAACGCAGCCAAAACTTAATTAATTTAAAAAAAAAATTAAAAAAAAAAAAAAACCTTCCAACATAGATAAGCTCCAGGAATTGTCCCCCCACCAAATCAACTACTGAGCTTGTAAGAACTGTCTGAATTAACTATTTTGGAACTATGGAGTCTACGCAAACACTTGCAATATCCAGGGGAGTGCTCCATAAAGAAAGGCTGGTAAATTTCAGTGAATTTTGGCATTTCACGTAGCAACTACCATCCCCCATCATCCAGCCTTGCGGCAGGCAGCCATGGGGGCAGCACCCCACGTTCCTGGTACAGCTTGCTGAAGCCAGGGTGGACAACAGGGACTTTTTCCTCCAAAAATTTGAGTTGTGTATTTTAATCTGCCTGGCGGTTTGCTGAGGGGCTGGTTCAGAATCTGGTCATTATTTCAACACCCACAACCTGAAGTAGCTTCCCTGGCAGCATGGGTCAGGTGATTTAAAAGGGCAGAATAGCTTCTTTTTTTTAAAATCTTATTGGATCCAGGAATATAAGGAAATCTGTGACAAAACATTAGCTGAACACAAGCTAAAGTAACAGACTTCAGTGATCACGAATGACAAGAAATATAGCCTTGGGACTTCCCTGGTGGTGTAGTGGTTAAGAATCCACCTGCCAATGCAGGGGACACGGGTTCGAGCCCTGGTCCGGGAAGATCCTGCCTGCCACGGAACAGCTAAGCCCGTGCTCCACAACTACTGAGCCTGCACTCTAGAGTCCTCGCATCACAACTACTGAAGCCCGCGCACCTAGAGCCCGTGCTCCACAGCAAGAGAAGCCACTGCATGAGAAGCCAGCACACCACAACGAAGAGTAGCCCCTGCTCGCCACAACTAGAGAAAGCCCGTGCAGCAATGATGACCCAATGCAGCCAAAAATAAATATTAATTTTTAAAAAAAGAAATCAATGGGATTCACCACATTAACAGAGTAAGAGACCATCTGACAAAACAACACAACCATTCCCAGTGGCATGAAGCTGAGAGCATGCGCCTCCTTAAACTTGGTGCTCTCAGCACCTCGTCTGCCTCACTCTTGTCTTGACTGTTCAGGTGGGTCCAGAGTGCTTAAATGCTTAAAGCAAAAAACCTCCATTTTCCAGAGAAACATAACAGAATCCATAACAACATACATACCATTTGCAATGTCCAAGGTACAACCCCAAAGTACTAGACACACAGGTTAATGTGACTCATACACAGAATAAAAGAAAATCAATGGAGACTTGCTCTGAGAAAATCCAAATGTGAGAATTACCAAAGATTTTTACTTATGTCTTATAAATATGCACAAGGACGTAAAGATTGTTCATGTGAATGAGCAAATGAAAAAGCTTAGTTAAGAATTAGAAACTAATTTTAGAACTGACAAATTCATCTAAAGTTTAAAGTACATGGTACAGTCGTGAAAGCAGAGTGGGCAGTAATAGGTCATTTAGTGGTATTCAATGATAGTTTAAATTATGCTAATTTTTTTTTAATTTTTAAAATTTAAAAAATTTTTTGGCTGCGTTGGGTCTTCGTTGCCACGCGCGGGCTTTCTCTAATTGTGGCAAGCGGGGGTTACTCTTTGTTGCGGTGCACGGGGTTCTCATTGCAGTGGCTTCTCTTGTGGAGCACGGGCTCTAGGCGCGTGGGCTTCAGTAGTTGCAGCACGTGGGCTCAGTAGTTGCAGCATGCGGGCTCAGTAGTTGCAGTGCGCAGGCTCAGTAGTTGCAGTGCGCAGGCTCTAGGGTGCACAGGTTTCACTAACTGTGGCACGTGGGCTCAGTAGTTGTGGCGCATGGGCTTAGTTGCTCCACAGCATGTGGGATCTTCCTGGACCAGGGATCGAACCCATGTCCTCTGCATCAGCAGGTGGATTCTTAACCACTGCGCCACCAGGGAAGTCCCAATGCTATTTTTAAAAACAGGAAAGAATACTGTAAAAACTATATGAACAGCCTCAATGATCAGAGTGGGACAACATAAGGTGTTATACATGTGTACTTGAATCCCAACAGGAAAGAGACAATAGCAGAAGAATTATTTGAGGAAATGGCTGAAATTTCACAAATTTGATGAAAGCCATAAATCTAGTTTCAAGAAGCTCAGTAAGCCCCATGCATGATAAATACAAAGAAAACCAAATATAGACATACCATAGTTTCCAAATTGTAATTTCATAAAATAATTTTTATCATATTGAAACAGGACACAGGAAGAACAAAAGGAAGACTCACAGCTTCTTTCCACACAAGTTGAATAGCTTTGTCATTAAAAACAAACAAATAGGGGCTTCCTTGGTGGCGCAGTGGTTGAGAATCTGCCTGCCAATGCAGGGGACACGGGTTCGAGCCCTGGTCTGGGAAGATGCCGCAGAGCAACTGGGCCCGTGAGCCACAACTACTGAGCCTGCGCGTCTGGAGCCTGTGCTCCACAACAAGAGAGGCCGCGATAGTGCGACGTCCGCGCACCGCGATGAAGAGTGGCCCCCGCTCGCTGCAACTAAAGAAAGCCCTCGCACAGAAACGAAGACCCAACACAGCCAAAAATAAAAATAAATTAAAAAAAAAAAGAATACAAAAAATAAGAAAGTAGAGTTAATATATAAAAAACAAACGAACAAACAAATATGAATGACAGTGCACTTACGGTGTCCTCAGTGATGTTACCACGTTACTGTTGGGGAGAAAATATTTATTAAATCCTGATACATTCTGTCCCTCAGCACTTCAGAAACAATCATTTTTGAGTTTTTGGAATTCCAATAAAATTTTATTTTTAGCTATTATTCCATTTAAAGTTCATCTGGGAAAAAAATGCTTAAGGATGCTTAAGATCAGCAGAGCCATGTAACCAGAACATAGTTCTTTGTGAAGTAGTACAGTAAGTCCGTGGGTAACAAATGAATCAGTTGATAGATGGCATTGTAGTAGGGCAACTGCATAATTTTCATCCAAACCAGAAAAGAGCACTAAGGTGGATGAGATACCACAACCCAGGGCAGGAAGAGGACCTGGGGTTGAGTCACCCTTGGCTTGGCTTGGCTTGAGCAATGCCTCACCCACCGGTGCAGGAAGATGAGGCCCTTTCCCCATTACGTGTTTGGAAATCACGGTCAGACTGAATTATGAAAATAAGACCTGTACATCGAACCCAGTGAAAAATGTTTTGTTTTAATCACAAGCCAATACTAGAAACCATAAAGGAAAAAGGCTGATAGATCAGACTATGTAAAAATTTAAGATACATACACAGCAAAGTAAAACCCCTCAAACTGAAATAAACACAAAGTGAAAAAAACGACAAGGGGAGATTATTTTAAAAGTTCTCATAAACAAAAAAGACAAAATACACCAACAGAAATACAGTCGAAGGCATGAGTAAGCAATTTACAAAATAATTACGGATGCCCAGCAAAGGTATTCCAAAATGTTCAACCTGGCTAGAAATCAGAGATCTTTTTTCTCCATCAAAGATTAAAAAAGCTCGTGCTCAGAGCCTGGTCCTGGTGAGGATGTGAGGTGTTGGCTGTTGAAGCTGACAGAATCATGGCAGGCAAGGTGGCAAACATACTAAATCTTATACGTGCAGATCCTCTGGCTTGGCAATTCCAGTTCTATTCAAAGAAATAGGTGGACAAGTGTGTAAACATGTATGCACAAGGATTTCCATTTCCAAAACGTTTATAAAAGCAAAAAATACAAATAGGCATCTTTGGGCAATTACAGTATGTTTTGACATGTTCACGAGTTGTGAAAAGTTAAAGAATGGTCCCTATAATGCTGCTGAGAATTACAGACTTCACCCCAGAAGGCGTGGGCTTTCCGAGAGTAGTCTTCTCTGGATATGGCAACTCAGGGCGATTTTCATTCCAACTTTACATTCTTCTATATGTTCTTTTCTTACAATGAACATTTTGTATTTTGATAAGTATTTTCTGATCCATTTTGAAGAGGAAAATTTCAGCACGAGTTCCAAAAGTATTGTAATTGCTCAAATGCCTCTTACAGAAAGAAAGGAAAGAGGCCAGGGACAAAGTTGTGTGAAATCATCTAGAAGTTTGGTTTGGTTGCAGAAAAAGAAATGCAAACATGAGCAGCTTTGGTCTCACAAGCAGAGTAAGGAGGGGAGCGGGCCTCCCCCTCCAGGCCGCAGTGAGCAGGGGCACTGCCACTGAGGACTCAAGGGACAGAGGAGCCAGGGGCAGGGGGGAGGGGGTGGAGGCTGCAGGGCGCAGAGAGCTCTGTCCCCACCTGAGACACCAAAGCCCTCCCCGTCCACGGCCTGGAGAGCAGGCAGGAGAGCCCAGTGAGCAGGGCCCCGTGAGGTGGTTCCTGGATGTTCATTCACATGGACACTTGGGGGAGAAACAAACCAGGCCTGTCCAGCCCAGCCACCAAGTGGGGCTTGTGGAAGCCCTGGACGCAGGACTTTTACGTCTGTGTCCCTCTGTACCCACATTCAGGGGCCGGCAGGACTCAGCTGAGGGAGGAATTGTAGGCGGCGCTGGCTTAGAGCAACCCCCTTTCTCTAAATAAGGCGACAAACAGTGGTTATCAATTTGAAAAACCAAGTCTGCTGCTGTCCTAAATAAACCGAGGAAGGTTCACCCGACAGCCTGCTCGCCAGGGATGGCTCTTCCCGCCACGTCCCTGAGGGTAAAGCGAGGCCACGCGCACAGGCCTGGGGAGGGCGGATGGTGCCTGGCCGCCTCAGCCTTCCAGACCTCACCCTGCTCTCTGGAAGCCTCGTCCAGGGCATTTCCCAGGTGGGACGTGGTGTCTTTACCATCGCGAAGGGAAACCCCGAGAAGACAAACCAGAGCCCCTTGGTGGTGGTCATCCACACCACCCAGGATGTCCCTGTTCTGTCATTTTATAAAGCAGGCAAGGTTTTGCCCGGCGTGGCAGAGCCAGGACCTGCTCCCACACTGTGGACTCTTAATGGAGGTGCCAGAACACTCCGGGTCGTCCTGGGTACAGCCTCTCCCTGGCTCTTCACTCAGCCCAGCTCTCACCAGCCTGCAGCACCTCCACACACCGTGAGGAGGAACTTTTTTCCTGGTTTAATGTACATTTGGATACACTAAAGGGATTATATTCGGGGAAAATATAAACTACTAATGATATAAATGTGAAGGACCCCTCCTACTCCTGTGCCCAAAGTTAGGGCTAGTGTTAGACGGACACTGACGGGTGGCCCGACACCACGCTGGTGTCTCCCCCAAAGGGAGTGTCCCCCAAAGGGATTTCAGGCAGAGCTTCCCCACCAGAGACGACGGAAACCGCTAGCGAACATCACTCTCTTCCCCTCTGCTCCCCGAGCCAGGCCACCACCCACACGGGCAGCGGGGCGTCCACCCGGCCCCCACGCAGTCCTGGACAGTTTAGGCACCAAGTGCACTGGGCCGCTCCTACAGCCTGCAGTCCAGCGAGGTTCTAAAGCTGGGGCTTTGGTTTTGTAACATACAATTCTTTTCCCTTGATGGGTACAGAGTACAACAAAATTAGTCATTTTTATTTAAAAGAAACAATACAAATAAGTGTGCAAAATTAAATTTCATGATTAAACACACATAAAAGTAACATGCATACTTCACATTGAAATCCACAGACAAAGTTAGTTGATTACATGACAGTAAAAGAACTGGCAAAACTGAGAATTTGCTGCTGCAGATTTTAATGTTTGCAACCTGAAATCAAAACATAAAATTAAGTTTTAAGGGAATTTAAGAAAATTAAATATATACCTCAAGTACTACTAATAATATAGAGCCCATAACCTATTTTAGTTACCAAACGTTAAAAAAAGTATGTGCCTCTCATTCCCAGAATGTTAGTGTGCAGCTAGTCTTAAAAATGGGGAGAGAAGATGGTGAGAAAGGGAGGTGGAATCGGCTGGCCGAGACATCCTCTCCAGGCCCACAGAAACCGGGCACTGCTTTGTTGAGACGCCCGTTTCCCTTCGTATCCTCCAAATTAAATGACGCTTTCTTCTATGACTAAGTTTTAAAGTCTATGCTGTTACTCTGTTACCTACACGTAACAGGGAAACTCCCTTGGACCCAGAGTTTCACCAGGAGGCCACAGGCACTGCTCACAGGGTGGGCGTGGTGCTGCCTCAGTTCCAATGGCTCCAAAAAGACAGGGACGCACGACACGCAGCTCTTGAGGGAGACGCCAGACCTATGCCCTCTTTCTTCAGTTTAGATGGGAGAAGGGCTTCCTTCCTCCTTTCCTAAGGCTGCCGGTATGATTGTTCCACTTAAATCTGGTGAGAACCAACACTTACACGTGTGTTCACCTCCCCGTTAAAGACTCAGTAAAAATGATGAAATCTGTTGCCACAACCAAATTTCACTTTGTCCCTCCTTTTTTCAACGTGCCCCCAGTTTGTCCGGAGCCCCAACAGCAGGTGGCGGATGCGGCAGAACCAATGAAGCAAGCGTCACGGCTGAACGAAAGGTGAAGCCAGCAGTTGGGTGTGAGTGTCCATGTGCCCTGAAGATTCTTCCTTTAACACTGGACTCGGGAGGTCTGGCTTCGGAAAACAGACGACACGTATGGCTTCGCAACAAGGTCCCAGGCCATCCCCCCAGCCCATCACCACCAGTCCCACGAGCTCGAGGGGCCGCTGGGCACCCAGGGCCCGTGGTGCTCGCACTCCTGGTGGAGGGTCACAGCTTGTCGTCGGTCATCTCCAGGAACTGCGCATACACGTCCCGGACGCACTCCCCCTTGGGGTTGAACAGGAACTTGTAGTAGCTGCCGTCCGCACAGATCGCTGGGCAGAGGAGACCGTGTCACTCAGGGTGAAAAGCAAGCAGCCCGCACTGAGCTCACTGCACAGGTTGAGCGGAGGCTGAGCAGCCCCGAGGGATCTGTGGGTGGTGGGGGCAATCGACCGAGAACCCCACTGTTCTGGGGGGTCTGCATCTACTCAGCTAGTGTGGCGATGGGGGAACCCTCTTTGGTCGCCGGTTCCAAGACCAAATTATCTGCCCCACTGACTGCCCGGGAAACCCCGGAGGGCAGGTGGCTGCGTGGACCCTGAGAGGGATGCACAGGACCCCCAGGAGAGAGGAAGGGCCACCAGTGGAGCTGGTGGGGCGCTGACCACACCTGGGGGCCACTCTCCTCTGGAAGGACCACTTACCAATGACAGCATTTGGCTCTGTTCCAAAGGCACAAATGCATGGAGAGCCTGAGGGAACCTGAAACTTGGAAAAACTCCACTTGGAACTGAAGTATTTTGGAAGGAAACTGGCTGATGCCAAACTGTGAGGACAGGAAGCAAAGAAAGAAAGTCACGGTCACATAACAAAGTTAGAGACACAGCTCTCTTTAATGTCGGCTTAGCCTTAATGATTTAAATTATATTTTTGCTTTTAATTTTTATTTTTCACATGAAAAAACTAAGTTGTTACAAATGGGTTTATTATAAATCCAGAAACCATCAGCACCAGAAGGGGCACAGGGTTCTACTGCCACCAAATTAATGTTCTGAACAGCTAATACAAGGATGACGGTTGGAGTTCAGGACCAAGTTCTACCTCACTGGAAGGTGCCTGGATCCTCATCAGACGTTTTCTAAGGAGCTAGTGGAAGGGGAAGTCGTGATGCCACTGTCTTAGCATCAAGTAATCTGCACTGGTTTTCAGAGAATCAAATGAACGACCAAAGAAAAGCATCCCGACTGTGACTCAGACTGAGTGGGGCAACACTCAGGCAATGTTCTGTCCTTCTAACTGGAAAACCTACCTTGATTGTTTATTCCTTTTTGGATCTTCAGCTGCAAAAATGTGCACTGTGCCGTGGTCACTGGACACACAGATGAGAGAAGCGTCCTGATTGAAGTTAATGCTGCAGAGAAACCAGACGAAGCTGGGGTCTCACGTGGACGCAGAAGCGAGCCCTGACCTCAGTCCCCCGTGGTCAGGACAGTCATTTTAAGAACCACCCCTCCTGACCAGCTGATGGGGCTCAGCACAGAACCAGATGGTCAAAGCCAGGGCACAGCCCCTCCTCAGGTGCCAGGGAGAGGGAAGGGGCTCCCTGCAGACCACCCTGCCACCCCAGGGGCCCTGAGGCCACCCAAACATGCCACTTGGAGGAGAAAAACTCCCCTCCAACAACCCAGGCCCTGTAGAGGTGGGCGTCACTCAGGCTGGCTGGAGGGGCCCGAGAGCAGACAGATGGGAGAGCGGGCTGCACCAGAGGCCCCAAGGACACTACATCCAGATACTAGCTATGTTTTTATCACTCAGGCCCCAGTGCAGCTCCACACCTGCAAAGGCCACAGACACAAAGAACAAAGTTCCGCCCAAGCAGGGGTGCAGCCCTGTCAGAGCTATAGACACTGTGGACATGGTAACAACCACCACAGAGAGAGCAGGTGAGCCTCGCAGGAGGCTGAAGTGACTACAGACAGGCTAGCTAGGCCTCCAGTGTTTGCCTGAAGATGCTACTGAAAAATAAGTTGGAGGGACAGTGAAGAGATGAAATAAAACAAGCAAATTCTGACAAATGCAGGACAATGGGTTCATGGTAATCATAATATTCTCTCTACTTTTGTGTATATTCCCATAATAAATAAACAGTTAAATTAGTAATAATAAAACAAGCTAATAAAACAGCCCCTACCAGCAGAACAGCCCCCGCCCGCCTCGTGGGGGTAGTCCTGACTCTCTTCTGGATCACATAGGGCCCCTTCTCTAGGGTAAAACAACGTGCTTTCTTACCAATAAATATTAGCTGCTTGAGATCCTCTTCGTAGTTCCTGGATTAAATGCCCTGATGAAGTATCAAATATTCGTATAAGGGTCCCCTTTGAAAAACAGTGAAGTGTTTCATTATCAAAGATTCACAACTTTTTAGTTTTCTTGAAATGATTTATATTCACAAACCCATTAACCCATCCGACCCTTTCCCAAACTCACCCACATCACCTAAAACTCAACTTTCCCTCTGTTGTCACTGAGAACAGACTGGAGTCTCTAGTCCGACGGCAGCGGGCAGGGGCCGAGAGAGGGTCAGGGAGACCCAGGGCCCAGGCCCACAGGCGTGGCCCTCTCGGAGCCCCGTGCACACGCTCCCCTGGCAGAGGCCCCGGGCTGTCTCACGCCCTGAGAGCCATCAGTTCACTCACTGTCCAGAGAAATGGCATCTTAATTATAATGCCCACAGCCAGTTAGAAAAACACTAATTCTACTGCCAAACAGATGGGGCACAACCAAATAAAATGACTTTTGGACCCTCTATGTCAACTATGACTTGCTTCCTGAGAGAAGGTGGCTAAGAGCCTCTCAGGGGTCGGGATCTTCAGGGAAGGGCTGGTGTCCCGGGAGCCCGCACACTACGGCGGGAGAGGCCACTCTGGGGGCACCTCCGTGGGGCAGGGACACCCACTTACTTTCTCAGACGCGGTCGCAATTCTTGTTCCCTGCAGGTTGAGAGCAATGCAGCTCAAGACGCCCTCATGGGCAGGAATGTCCACTGGCGGCTTCTCGGTGCTGGCCAGGTCCACGAGCTGCACATGGCCCGTGTGCGTGCCCGGGAAGGCCAGGAGTGAGTTGTTACTATTGGGGCACAGGACACAGAGGCCTAAACAGAGACAAGGAAACACGTCAAGGACTCAGGACCGTCTCAAAGCTTCTGCTTTTCCACAACCATACCTGCTCCCTGCCCTCCAGGTCCCATGAAAAAGTAAGAATCATTCACAAAATCTTTTCCCTGTGAAGGGCAGCAGAGGGCCAAGCAAAGCTCCCTCCCATGAGATGGCTTCATAATTGGAAACATTTGCTGAACTTATTATTGAATAAACTTTATTAAATGTCTGTCTTTTGGGGTGTCAGCCACGAGAATGCAAAATTGTAAAATCTAAAAATGAATTCTTAAAAAATAAATAAATAAAATAAAATAAAATAAAAATGAATCCACTAACAGTAACATAAAAAAACCAAAACTGAAGAATAAATTTAACGATAGATGTAAAAGACACTATAACACACTGCAAAGGAAAACCAAAGACCTGGTGGGTGGAGAGCTGTCCTGTGACCACGGCTTGGAACCTACCTTCACCCACCTACAGAGTAAGTGCAATCACAGTTAAAATCTCTGCAGGCTTTTCTGAAGAAACAGACAACCTGTCACTAAGTTATAAGGAAAGTAAAAGGTCCCAGAATAGCCCCCCAATTTCTTATAAAATAGGAACAACATTAGAGGACTTGTACTACCTAATTTCAAGAATTATCTTGAAGTTCAGGGACTTCCCTGGTGGTGCAGTAGTTAAGAATCCGTCTGCCAATGCAGGGGACACGGGTTCGATCCCTGGTCCAGGAAGATCCCACATGCCACGGAGCAACTAAGCCCGTGCACCACAACTACTGAGCCTGTGCTCTAGAGCCTGCGAGCCACAACTACTGAGCCCACGTGCCACAACTACTGAAGCCCGCGTGCCTAGAGCCCGTGCTCCGCGACAGAAGAAGCCACCGCAGTGAGAAGCCCGCACACCGCAACGAAGAGTAGCCCCCACTCGCCGCAACTAGAGAAAGCCTGTGCGCAGCAATGAAGACCCAACACAGCCAAAAATAAATAAATACATACATACATAAAAAAAAGAATTATCTTGAAGTTCCAGAAATCAAGGTCATCTGATATTGGCATAAGGAGAGAAACACAGACCACTGGAGCAGAATAAAGAGTCCAGAAGAATCTTACACTTATTTAATTAAAAAAAAAAGTATCAAGGTAATTCAATGCAGAAAAAATAGTCTTTTAAACAAATGGTAAAGGGACTTCTCTAAGCAAAAAAGAAAAGGCCACAAGCAGAAACATGAAAACTGTTAAAAGAAAAAAGCTCACTGGTTAAAGTAAATATAGAGTAAAAGTAGTAAAATCAACCACACACAAAGCTAGTGGGAAGGTTAAAAGACAAAGGTAGTAAAATCATCTACATCTGCAATAAGTAAAGGATACACAAAGCAAAAAGATATAAAACAATGTCAAAAACAGATTGTGGGGAGAGGGGAGCAAAATGTAGGGTTGTTAAAATGCGTTTGAAATTAAGAGACCAGGCCATTTAAAATAATCACACGTATATATACAGATTGCTATATATAAACCTCATAGTAACCACAAACCAAAAATCTATAATAGATACACACACAAAAGAGAAAGGAATCCAAACATAACACTAAAGACAGTCATAAAATCACAAGGGAAGGGATTTCCCTGGTAGCACAGTGGTTAAGAATCCGCCTGCCAATGCAGGTGACACAGGTTTGATCCCTGGTCCGGGAAGATCCCACATGCCACAGAGCAAAACTAAGCCCGTGCACCACAACTACTGAGCCTGCATGCCACAACTACTGAAGCCCACATGCCTAGAACCTGTGCTCCGCAATGAGAAGCCCGCACACCGCAATAAAGGGTAGCCCCGCTCACCGCAACTAGAAAACTAGAAGAAAGCCCATGCACAGCAGCGAAGACCCAATGCAGCCAAAAAAAAAAAAATCACAAGGGAAGAGAACAAAAGAAGAAGAAAGGAACGAAAAAGACCTACAAAAACAACCCAAAACAATTTGTGGCAATAAGTACATACCTATCAATAATTACTTTAAATGTAAATAGACTAAATGCTCCAATCAAAACACAGAGAGTGGATATATACACAATGAAATACTACTCAGCCATAAAAAAGGAATGACATCTTGCCATCTGCAGCAACATGGATGACCTAGAGGGTATTTTGCTAAGTGAAATAAGTCAGACAGAGAAAGACAGATACTGTACGTTACCACTTATACATGGAATCTAAAAAATAATTACAACATGACCCAGCAATTGTACTCCGAGAAATGAAAAAATACATCCACAAAAAAACCTGCATGTAAACATGTACAGCAGCTTCTATTTATAACAGCCAAAAATCTGGTATGGATCAACAGCTGTGGTATATCCATATGATGGTATATTACTCAGTAATAAAAAGGAACAAAATAATAGCACACACACAAAAACATGGAGGAATCTAAAAAATATTAAGCTAAGAGAAAGACACCAAACACATCTGAAAAGGCAAAACCTGAAGGTCAGGTGGGGAAGGGCACAGCCTGGGGAAACTCCTGTGTGACGGGACTGTTCTGCCCTGACTGCGGTGGCAGCTACACAACTGTTTACAATGACTAAAGTTTATCAAATGATACACTTAAAATGAGTTTTATGTAAATTATACCTCAATAAAGCTAGAAGAAAAAAACCAAAAATTTTAAAAGCAAAGTTAAGATGATAAAATGAATAACAAAGTCAGCCACACGTAATCCACCAGCCAGAAGAAAAAGGGAAGGAAATGTCTCAGAACTTAAAAAAAACATGGATTCCAGGGCTCACCATGGAGCTCCTGAATGGCTGACAGTGAAAATCCCAAGAGGGACTCCGATGATTCTGGTAAGATGCAGGGTCTTAGAACCACAGCGAGGAAGCTGGACTGTGACCGCGGGAAGGTTCAGGGGAGAAGGTAGGGACCGAGGTGGGGGAGCTTGCCATCTCCCAGACCCTTCCCCAGAGCCCCAGATGCCCCAGGACCCACCACTAGGGCGACACCACTCCAAGACCACCTGGAGGAGAGGCGCCCAGCATGGGTCTGCGTCCCACCTGGATTGGACCCAGGAAGCCAGTTTCCATCATCCATCCTCCTCTGGATTCTTACCTTTCGGGTTATAGCAGGTTTCAAAGACGTGCAACTGATGAGGATTGTGTGTGAATGTAAACACCTTAATCATAGAGTCCAAAACAACCACAATTCTGGAAAGAAAACAACACCATCAGAATTTCTCTCCCCCAAAGTGAAATTCAAACATTTTGTGACTTTTGTTCTTATCATCTGGAAACAGAAACACCGCAAAGAGCAAATACAAGAGGGTCATTCCTGGGATTTCCCTGGTGGTCCAGTGGCTAAGACTCCACGCTCCCAATGCAGGGGGCCCGGGTTCAATCCCTGGTCAGGGAACTAGATCCCACATGATGCAACTAGGAGTTCGCATGCTGCAAGTAAAGATCCCGCATGCCGCAACTAAGACCCGGCGTGGCCAAATTAATTAATTATTTATTTATTTATTTATTTAAAAAGGAGGGTCATTCCTGAACCCAGGCACTGGGCAGCAAGGTCTGTGGAGCAGGTTGGCAGGGAGCCCCTGGGCGCGAGGCTGGCACTAGAAATGAACGCCTCTCACCCGGCTGGAGGAAGGTACAGCCCAAGGGTTGGGAGGGCATTGTCATCAAATATTCTGTCTAGAGTAAGAACCAAGTAGGACACAAAGGCAGAAATTCTATCTTAACACACTTTTAGACACGTCTTGACAATCCAGAAATTTAGGAAAGTGGAAGATCCTTGATTTGGCTCCAGGATTTGCATTATTACGAGCCCCTAAATGCTGACATTCCTGGAAGAAACAAGTCTACCTACGAGTGCAGGGATGACAGACCCCTATTCACACTTGTCTGGTTCAGCATCTGTCCTCCCACAGCCGATCATAACATGTAAATCACACCACCGCCGAGCATAACATGTACATCACGCCAAAATCCAAAGCGATGAAGCTTTGCTCTACCTCCATCAACATACTAGGAAAAACTTCTGTGTTCTCCTAAACCCCAGGAAGGCAACAGCTGAGAGAGACCTGCTACCTTCAACAGGTGAGATTCAATGACACCTTCTCTGTGAGGAGTTCCTGAATTTTCCTTTACTTTCAGATTGAAACATTTATGAGGCAGCATTTGGACAAGTGTGGGCTAAGAGGGAGGCAATTCAAGGTTCAAAACTCGAGTCCTCAGTCTGTACCTCTCGGGTGGGACAGCTCCCCTGAAGGACTGAGAGCTGGGGGGGGCAGGGCTGGCCGGGGGCTGGGTCCATGGAGGTGCACTTCACCCATGCCCACCAACCACTCACCTGTAAGTGATCCTGGGAGGCAAATAAAACTCACTGCCTTCCTTATGTCCTTGGGTCATAAACTACAGTCTCATGTTTTTATACATCGTTTTCCTGAACACTTCTCTTCCTTCAATATAAAATGATTTCAGCCATCTTCAGAGAAAGTGACTGTTCCACCTCTAAAAATGAGACACCAAACCTACCTATCTCGCCGTAATTTGGCAGCCTTGACTTCGGTAGAAAATTCTATTTCAATCACAGTCTTCTTCTTCAGGTCATCCCAGATCATCACTGAAACAGGAAAGAATGTATGAACATGGTAATGAACAGGCCAGGGGCTGGCTTGCTAAGGCCACTCCTGAAGGGGTCCTCACATCACAAACACCTGACTGGGAGCTGGTGGGGGGTAGGGGGACACGAGGCTCTCCCACTGGCAGGACGGTCCCGCCCCCAGGTCTCAGACCCGCCCCCCCGCCTGCTCAACCCCGCCCTCTCGCCCTCCTATTCAGCAACCCCACACCTGCCCACACCTCAGGCAGCCAGTCTCTCTCTACACACACAGGCATTCAAGCGCACTTGAACCTCCTCCCTGCCAACCCTCGCCTAGTTTTTAGGCAAACTTCTCTCCACCTCTCTTTCCCTGGTTCTACTAGACTGAGCCAAAAAGCAAGCCCAACCACAGGTACCAAGTGCTAGAGATAAACCTGGATTAAGAAAAGAACGGGTCTGGCTGCGCTAGGAGGTCACGCAGGCTGGAGGCCTCGGTCAGAGGGGAGGGAGAGGCAGCATCCAGGGGACAACGTGCCAACTGCCAGGCAACTAGCCGACACTGGCTACAAGACCTCCTCCACCTCCACGATGCTCCTCACTGTTTACGGGGGCTACTCTGCAGTGCCCGAGCCTTCCACTATTTCCAGCGGCGCAGCTCCCAGCGCCAGGCTACAGAAGAAAAGAAGACCTCGGGAGTCCCGTACAACTGGGGGGCTTTTTTCCTTGAGCAGAGAGACCTGAGGCATGCTGTGGAAAGACCTCACCTGCAATCATTTCTGAATCAAGAGGATCAGGGCCTTAATGGTTTTCGAACTCTGCTGGGAAAAAGTGCCCACGTTTTCTCTGGTACAGTCAGTTTGGAGAGGCTACTGAATTGTAACAGGAATGGGAGGGTGAGGCACACCTACAGACATTAAATATTTTACCACGTCAAAAAAAAAGAAAAGAAAAGAAAAGAAAGGGTTGTTTCATGGGGAAATCAGACACATAAAAACCAGGGCCAGTGTTCTTCAGCCCTGACTGTTCTCACTCTGCTTCAAGCTCTGGAATATCTTCTGCTCACACTACAATCTTCCGTCAGGATGGATTAGCAGTTTATGTCCCAAGGGCTGAGACAATTTACAGACAACCCTGGAGGACGAGGAGCGTGTGTCCAGACCTCTTTTCCACTTGAAAAGCTGGGTACAAAGCGTGTGGGGTGAGGGAAATAAGCTCCCTAAACAGTCAGGTTACGGCTGACTGAGAATGGAAGGAAAGAATGTTTCCCCTAAAGGTCCCAACACCATGACCAACAACGGTCCGGCGGAATTCAGGGGTAAGTTTTGCCAGAATGGGTAAGTATCCTAAGTTTCAAATCAAGAGAGAACTGAATATCAGCCTACCAGAACTGCCAAAATTATTATCAAGTAACGTAAGATGTATTTACTATCGAAGAGGTTAGTTATAATTTATAACCACTCAAAAATGAAGCAAAGAATTGTGTTCTTCTTGCTCCTTTAAACACCATCTTTGATAAACTTCTCCCATCGGCTCTTCCTTAAAGGGCACCAACATGTCAGTGAGTAGACAGTTACCTTATTGAAAATAGTATCTTCCCAAAACCAGATGTTCACGACCTTCTGGGCAAAGGACACTCTACTCTTGAACACGAAAGCAATTCAGTGAACTTCCTCTGGCCCTGCAACCTAACACCAGAAAGCCTACAACTCAACACAAACGCAAACTGGCCCAAACCAGACAGAAGCCCACAGATAAGGATGTCAAGGGTGTCACAAATATGGATGAACTCCATTTTCAGAAATGTCTGGAAACAGCGTGATGAAGCCCCAAAGGCAGCAGCACGAATTCTCATTCACAAAAGAAAAGTGACCAGACACGATGCCTTGGGTAGTGAGAAAAATCCACGGCCTCTGAGGGCTGCGAGCTGCCTTACTGCAGGAAACCGAAAATTTTAAATGTACTGCGCGGGATTTCTGTATGTCTGTCTCTTGATACAGTTCCTAATAGCAAAAAATGTATTTCAAAATTCTGGACTTCCTCCTACTAAATGGAAAGGGCCTCTCTGCTCCCTGAACAGCACCCTGTCAGGACCCAGTGGGTCACCATGACAAACCAGTTTCCTCCAGTCCTGTTTTATTCTGTTTTCACAAACCAAAGACACTAGATTCTTTACACTGTAACACCATGCATCTTAATTGATAATTATTAAAATATTAAGTAGTAATTTTGACATTGAAAAAATGTATTTTTAATCTTACAAAAGTTTAAACAGACCAAGTAAGTTCTTTTTTAAAAATTGCCCTTAGCACACTACAAAAAGCTTAAATTTTACTCAAAATGTTCAGTTAGAAAATTGCTTTCTTCTAAAAAATTTTTTTCTTCTGCAAATTTCTGAGGCTCTTTCACTTCTCGGAATTTTTTTACTGAGAATAAGATGTTACAGGTGAGAGAGACCCCAGAGATTATCCGGTCCACTGCTCCCTTGGGGGCGGGGAGCAGTGACACCCCCAACAGGGCCACAGGTGGAGCTAGGCTCCTGACTCCTCACCAGTGATCAATGATCAATGAAATTCTTCATATGACAAAGACTGATCCAGCGGCAGAATCTCTGCCCATCCCCAAGGAGCCCAAGTAATTCTTCTTTTTTTTTTTAAATTAATTAATTTATTTATTTTTGGCTGCGTTGGGTCTTCATTGCTGTGCGTGGGCTTTCTCTAGTTGCGGCGAGCGGGGGCTACTATCAGTTGTGGTGCGCAGGCTTCACATTGTTGTGGCTTCTCGTTGCAGAGCACGGACTCTAGGTGCACTGGTTTCAGTAGCTGTGGAGCACGGGCTTCAGTAGTTGTGGCTCACGGGCTCTAGAGCACAGGCTCAGTAGTTGTGGCGCACAGGCTTGGTTGCTCCGCAGCATGTGGGATCTTCCCAGACCAGGGCTCGAACCTGTGTCCCATGCAATGGCAGGTGGATTCTTAACCACTGTGCCACCAGGGCAGCCCCCAGGTCAAGTAATTCTTGTTCCACTGCAAGACCCACCCCTGCCCCCAGCACAGTTGCTTCCGTGTCACTTCTGGGTGGCCTCTTCCAGGACTCACAGACACAGGCCCTGCCCATCCAGGCCATAGTGGCAATGACCTGGACAGCTGCCAGGCTTCCTGCCCTTCAGCCTCTGTGGTTATCAGGGTGAACCCTCACCTGAAAGTGGACTCCATTCCCTGTATCATGGAACCCCGTCCACACAACCCACCAGGCTCTTCTGAGAACTGCCAGTCAGGCCCCAAGCCTGCCCAGGGCCAAGCAGAACTCTGTGTGTTTCCATGCACCCCCTTTCTTTGTTTCATGGTCACAGGCAGACCTCAAGCTCACCCCCATCTTTACTCTTCGTAGGGAAACCTCGCTTACTACACTCCTTCCCTTCCCCACCAAGCCTTGAAAGACGGTGGTCTCCACAGCCCCCGGCACAGTGGAGCCTGTCACCAGTGGGCTCCAATTCAACAGTCCCGCAGGGCTGCAGCGGTCACCTAGGCCTCCTCCCATCTGTAGCATCTGCCTCTGATGCCCACACTCACTTCCCTCTCCTGCCTCTTCCTGTGAACATGTCTCCCCTTTCTGCCTCCAACCTCTGAGTCTCCTCAGCCTTACACTTACTTGCTTCTAGACTAGAACGTTCCTGAGACCTGCTGGTACTGCTTTCCAACCACACCCTCACCTGGCATGCGAGACCCCCACATCTTTCCCCACCCCCGCCCCCATCCACCTGCCCCTCTTCCCCTGCTCTACCCTCCTTTCCTGGATTTCTTCCTCGTGCCCCAAATGATACCTAGTTACAGGCATGCGATATTCAGCTGTGGTTGTAAAGTTTCTGTTTCTCCCTTACTTTCTTCTTTTTAAAAAAATTATTTATTTATTTATTTAGCTGTGTTGGGTCTTTATTGCTGCGCACGGGCTTTCTCTAGTTGCGGCGAGCGGGGGCTACTCTTTGTTGTGGTGCGCGGACTTCTCATTGCAGTGGCTTCTCTTGTTGTGGAGCATGGGCTCTAGGCGTGCGGGCTTCAGTAGTTGTGGCTCGCGGGCTCTAGAGCGCAGGCTCAGTAGTTGCGGTGCCCGGGCTTAGCTGCTCCGCAGCATGTGGGATCTTCCCAGACCAAGGCTCGAACCCATGTTCCCTGTATTGGCAGGCAGATTCTTAACCACTGCACCACCACGGAAGTCCCTCTCCTTTACTTTCAAAGAGCCACACTCTTTACAATGCCATCTCTTTGAACACAGACACACACACACACCAGGAACAACACTCCTCAACCCAGAGCCCAGCTGTTCTCTGTTCTATGTGTTTCTGTGAGTCAGTGGCTCTCTGCAGGAGAAGCAGCCTCCCCACACCTGGCTTTAAAAGGAACTCACAGCACAGGACACCAACCGCAGAAGAACATCCAGAACAAAACAGGGCAAAGGCCCCCATCCAGCCAACACAACTGAAAAGCACGTGCTCTATGTCCATGGGGACAAGTGACCCTGGTCACACGTTTCTTCTCCCAGGAGCAGCAGAGAAAAGACACTCTCTTTCTGGATGCTTCTTTCCCAGGGACTAGTCCTTCATGTGTCACAGGGCCACCAGGGAAGATCCAATGTAGCCAGAGACACAAAGATACTCTAAAAAGTTCAAGAGAGGACTACACATGAGGTGCATTATTAAATGCAAGATTACTTTACCTTTGTTCGGAGGGTATTTCGGCTTTTTTCCACCACCAACTAAAGCTAAATAGTTGCAGCGAAATAACATTTCAATATGGCCAACTCCTCCTTCTAGAAATTCTGAAATGATAAAAATAAGTCAGTATGTATATTTTACAATAAAAAAAAAAGAAAAAAAGTAAAAACGTAACAGTCAGAATTTGATTTTTAATCAGCAATTTGCATCTGCCATCAGAAATGAGAATAGTGACCGGCTAAGAAAATAATTAGCTTCAGACCTCTCAGCATCCTGTCATCATGAACTGTATTTTCATGTGTAAACACTAAGAGCCTAAGAAGCCAATGTAGCAAAATGTATGAAATACCTGAGTTCGTATTTTAAGGTGCAGCAAAATTTGTAAGCTCTCAGAAAGTTATGCTGTGATGCAAAAGCTGGAATTCCTTTTCACCGCTTTAAACACCTCTTCCACTGAAAGTCCGAAATGCTCAAAAATGTTCACAAATTATGTGAAGACGAACATGTCAGCAGATCTTCAGCTGTGCTCCACGACAGAAGGAAGCCCAACACGCTCTCTCAGGGGAGCAACATGAACCCCCAGGAGGAGTGTGGGGCTCAGGAAAGCACACTGCACTCTGAATGGTTCCTGTCGCAGCAGGGCTGCCCCACCCCATCTCCCCAGCTTCCACTCTGGTCTGTTGTGACCACGAGCTCCTGGGACAGTGAGGGGCAAGCCAAGAAACAAAACCTCTAAAAATCAGAAGTTGGGCTTCCCTGGTGGCGCAGTGGTTGAGAATCTGCCTGCCAATGCAGGGGACACGGGTTCGAGCCCTGGTCTGGGAAGATCCCACATGCCGCGGAGCAGCTGGGCCCGTAAGCCACGATTACTGAGCCTGCGCGTCTGGAGCCTGTGCTCCGCAACAAGAGAGGCCGCGATAGTGAGAGGCCCACGCACCGCGATGAAGAGTGGCCCCCGCTTGCCACAACTAGAGAAAGCCCTCGCACAGAAATGAAGACCCAACACAGCCATAAATAAATTAATTAAAAAAAAAAAATCAGAAGCTAACCTAAGAATTGACTCCTACCTGTCCAGTCAGAGCCACCCAAGATGGACTCAAAGTCCATCAGCTTGCTCAAGGAGAAGTTTCAAATTTGAGGCCTAGTAGAAACCTTAGAAAGGACTCTGTGCTTAACATTATCCACAAGGAACACAGCTCTCCTTATAAACAATTTAATGGTCCTGTGACACACAAGCCACCTCAAGTAATTCTGGCTGTAACAGGATGTGGCCACAGCCCAAACTCAAAGGACTACAATGCTTCAGTCCTTAAACCGCTCTCGGCTCAGTGTGCGGCCTCAGACCCATGACCGCGCAGGAATCCTTCACCCCACAGTGCGGGACATGCCTCCATCACCACAGGCACCACCTGGTTCCCTGGATGCACTCACTAGGCACAGGGAGATTAGCTGCTGGTTAACCTTCAGCCTCGGCCTTTACACTCTTGAAGAGATTAATGGACTCCAACAGACCAAAGCTGAGCAAAACTTGTAATAACCAGCTATTAAACAAATGCTGAGCACCAGTGGGGGAGAAGACGGTCTCTTCAGCAAACGCTGTTGGGAACACTGACAAAGAAGAATGAAGTTGACCCTTAACTTGTATCATGTACAAAAGCTAACTCAGTGGACTTCCCTGGTGGTGCTGTGGTTAAGAATGCCTGCCAATGGAGGGGACGGATCCCTGGTCCGTCGATGGGTTCGATCCCTGGTCCAGGAAGATCCCACATGCTGTGGAGCAGCTAAGCCCGTGTGCCACAACTACTGAACCTGCGCTCTAGAGCCCGCAAGCCACAACTACTGAAGCCCACGTGCCTAGAGCCTGTGCTCCGCAACAAGAGAAGCCACCGCAATGAGAAGCCCGTGCACTGCAATGAAGAGCAGCCCCCGCTCACCGCGCAACTAGAGAAAGCCCACACACAGCAATGAAGACCCAACACAGCCAAAAATAAATAAATAAATAAATTTACTTAATTAATGTTTTCAAAAAAGCTAACTCAAAATGGGTTAAAGACCTAAATGTAAGATGATCCAAAACTACAAAACTCCTGGAAGAAATCGAAGGCAAAAAGCTTCATGGCACTGGACTTGGCAATGACTTCTTGGACATGACATCAAAAGCACAGACAACAAAAGCAAAAACAGACTGGGACTTCCCTGGTGGTCCAGTGGTTAAGACTCCACGCTCCCAGTGCAGGGGGACCAGGTTCAATCCCTGGTCAGGGAACTAGATCCTGCATGCCGCAACTAAGAGCCCGCATGCTGCAACTAAAAAAAAGATCCTGCATGACACAACTAAAGATCCTGCATGCCGCAACTAAGACCCAGTGCAGACAAATAATAATTTTTTTTTAAAAAAAAGCAAAAACAGACCAATGGGACTACATGAAACTTTAAAACCTTTTGTGCGTTAAAGAACTTATACTGAAAAGGAAACCTACAAAATGGGAGAAAATGTCTGCAAATCATATACCTGATAAGAGGTTAATATCAAAAATATATAAAGAACTCCTAGAACCCTACAATAATAAAACAAAACAAAAAACAGTCAAATAACTGGATTATAAAAAATGGGTAAAGGACTTGAATAGACATTTCTCCAAAGATGATATATATGTTCAACAATCATGAAAAGATGGACAACATCATTAAATACAGAAATGCAAGTCAAAACCACAATGAGAACACGGTACATCTTTCCATCTGTTTGGGTCATCTTCAATTTCTTTCATCAGCAACTTAGTTTTTGGAGTACAGGTCTTTTTCCTCCTTAGGTAGGTTTATTCCTAAGTATTTTATTATTTTTGATGCAATGGTAAATGGAACTGTTTCCTTAATTTCTCTGATATTCTGTTGTCAGTGTGTTGAAGATGACACAAACATATGGAAAGATATACCGTGTTCTTGGACTGGAAGAATTAATATTGCTAAAATGACCATACTACCCAAGGCAATCTACAGATTCAATGCAATCCCTATAAAATTACCAATGGCATTTTTCACAGAAATAGAACAAAAAAATTTTTTAATTTGTATGGAAACACAAAAGACCCCAAACAGCCAAAACAATCCTGAGAAAGAAGAACAGAGCTGGAAGAATCACACTTCCTGACTTCAGACTATACTACAAAGCTACAGTAATCAAAACACTGTGGTACTGGCCCCAAAACAGACACACAGATCAATGGAACAAGACAGAAAGCCCAGAGATAAACCCACAAACTATGATCAGTTAATCTATGACAAAGGAGACAAGAATATACAAAGGAAAAAAGACAGTCTCTTCAATAAACGGTGCTGGGAAAACTGGACCGCTACACGTAAAAGAATGAAATTAGAACATTCTCTAACACCATATACAAAAATAAACTCAAAATTGATTAAAAACCTAAATGTAGAACTTCCCTGGTGGTCCAATGGTTAAGACTCCACACTTCCATTGCAGGGCACATGGGTTCAATCCCTGGTCGGGGAACTAAGATCCCCCATGCCACATGGCACTGCCAAAAAAACCCAAAACAACAACAACAACAACAAAAAACCAAACCAATAGAAAAAAAAAAACACCTAAATGTTAGACCAGATACTATAAAACTCCTAGAGGAAAACATAGGCAGAACACTTTTTGAAATAAATCACAGCAATATTGTTTTGGATCCATCTCCTAGAGTAATAGAAATAAAAACAAAAACAAACAAACGGGACCTAATTAAACTTAAAAGCTTTTGCACAGCAAAGGAAACCATGAACAAAACAAAAAGATGACCTACGGACTGGGAGAAAATATTTGCAAATGATTCTACCGAGAAGGGCTTAATTTCCAAAATATACAAACAGCTCATACAACTCAATAACAAAAAAACACAAACAACCCAATCAAAAGATGGGCAGAAGACCTAAACAGACATTTCTCCAAAGAAGACATACAGATGGCTAACAGGCACATGAAAAGATGCTCAATATCGCTAATTATTAGAGAAATGCAGATCAAAACTACAATGAGGTATCACCTCACACCAGTCAGAATGGCCATCATCAAAAAGTCTACAAATAATAAATGCTGGAGAGGGTGTGGAGAAAAGGGACCCTCCCACACTGCGGGTGGGAATGCAAATTGGTGCAGCCACTATGGAGAACAATATGGAGGTTCCTTTAAAAACTAAAAATAGAGTTCACCATATTATCCTGCAATCCCACTCCTGGGCATATACCCAGAGAAAACTCTAACTCAAAAAGATACAATGCACCCCAATGTTCGCAGCAGCACTATTTACAATAACCAAGACATGGAAGCAACCTAAATGTCCATCGACAGATGAAAGGATAAAGAAGATATGAGATATATATATATATATATATATATATATACATACACACACACACATAATGGAATATTACTCAGACTTAAAAAAGAATGAAATAATGCCATTTGCAGCAACATGGATGGACCCAGAGATTATCATACTAAGTGAAGTAAGTCAGAAAGAGAAAGACAAATATCATATATCACTTATATGTGGAATCTAAAAAAATGATACAAATGGGACTTCCCTGGTGGTCCAGTGGTTAAGAATCTGTCTTGCAATGCAGGGAACACCGGTTCGATCCCTGGCTGGGGAACTAAGATCCCACATGTCGCGGGGCAACTAAGCCCACACACCACAATGAAAGACCCCGCGTGCTGCAACTAAGACCCAACACAGCCAAAATAAATAAATAAATATTGTCAAAATAAAAAAATAATTAAAAGCTGATACAAATGAACTCACTTACAAAACAGAAATAGACTCACAGACATAGAGAAAACAAATTTACAGTTACCAAAGGGGATTGGAGGGAGGGGGGGATAAATTAGGAGTTTGGGATTAACATATACACCCTACTATATATAAAATAGGTAGGACTTCCCTGGTGACGCAGTGGTTGGGAATCCACCTGCCAATGCAGGGGACACAGGTTCGAGCTCTGGCCTGGGAAGATCCCACATGCTGTGGAGCAACTAAGCCCATGCGCCACAACCACTGAGCCCACGCTCTAGAGCCTGCAAGCCACAACTATTGAGCCTGTGTGCCACAACTACTGAAGCCCGTGTGCCTAGAGCCCATGCTCTGCAACAAGAGAAGCCACCTCAATGAGAAGCCCATGCACTACAACGAAGAGTAGCCCCCGTTCGCCGCAACTAGAGAAAGCCTGCGTGCAGCAACGAAGACCCGACACAGCCAAAAATAAATAAATAATTTAATTTTAAAAAATAAGATAAAATAGGTAAACAAGGATCTGCCGTATAGCACAAGGAACTATATATACTCAGTTATCTTGTAATAACCTATGATGGAAAAGAATCTGAAAAAGAAGATATATGTATGGATAATTGAATCACTTTGCCATACACCAGAAACCAACACAACACTGTAAATCAATTATACTTCAATTAAAACAACAACACAATGAGATATCCTGCCACAACCATTAAGATGGCCACTATCAAAAAAACAAAAAACAAAACACAGAAAATAACAAGTGTTGGCAAGGATGTGGAGAAACAGGAATCCCTGTGTACTGCAGCTGCTACTGGAGACTGTATGGTGGTTCCTCAAAAAATTAAAAACAGGGCTTCCCTGGTGGCACAGTGGTTGAGAATCTGCCTACCAATGCAGGGGACACGGGTTTGAGCCCTGGTCTGGGAAGATCCCACATGCCGCAGAGCAACTAGGCCCGTGAGCCACAATTGCTGAACCTGTGTGTCTGGAGCCTGCGCTCCGCAACAAGAGAGGCCGCAATAGTGAGAGGCCCGCGCACCACGATGAAGAGTGGCCCCCACTTGCCGCAACTAGAGAAAGCCCTCGCACAGAAACGAAGACCCAACACAGCCATAAATAAATAAATAAAATTTAAAAAAAAATTAAAAACAGACTACCACATGATCCAGCAATCCCACTTGTTGGTATACATTCAAAAGAACTGAAATCAAGGCTGTGAAGAGATATTTTCACACCCATGTTTACAGCAGCATTATTCACAACAGCCAAGAGGTAGAAGTAACCCAAATGTCTATTAAGGGTTATCTTAAAACATGGTCCATCCACATAATACTACTCAGCTTAAAAAGGAAGGAAATTCTGGAACATGGTACAACACTGGTACAACACAGATGAACCTTGAGGATATTACGTTAAATGAAATAAGTCAGTCACAAAAGGACAAATACTGTATGAGTCTACTTATATGAAGTCCCTGGAGTAGACAAATTCACAGAGTCAGAAAGTAGGATGGTGGGGGCTGGGGGAGGGGGAAGGGGAGTCAGTGTCTAATAGGGACAGAGTTTCAGTTTTGCAAGATGGAGAGTGCTGGGGGTCTGTTAGGAGTGTAATTATTTCCTCAGTGCAGGTTCACTAAGTTCTAGAATCAAATTTATTAAGAGAAACCTGTGAATTATGCCAAGAGGTAACCAACATATTTTTTAAATACTATCCAACCAAGGGAGAATATTTAATACTAACACAAACAACACTATGCGAGCACTGAGACTTCAAACTTATTAATGTTGGATTTGTCAGAGTCATGAGTTTTCTCTAGTTCTAAAAGCAGCGAGTCACTCCCTTAGCAAGATGTAACCAAGCTAATGGGAGAATGAAGAAATGCCAGGAGGCGCAGCAGCCTCTGAAATATGACCCGGACACAGAGAACCAATCAGGTGGGATGGGGAAAAAAACAAAAACTGAAGTACTTCACGTGAAGAAATCACCAAAAATTTGTTAAAAGGATATTACATTCTGTTTCAAAGTTTTTAAAAAGTTTTAATTTAAATGATACAGGCTATGATTTTTCTCTAAGCCTCTTTCTAACAACAACAACAAAAAAACAGTATTATACGAAATCAGAATTATTTTGTTTTACCTTGATGCCTATTTATGGCTGACTCTGATGCAATTAAGAAAAACATCAATGTCAAGATTACAAAGATGTTAAAAGTTAAGGATTAAGACAGCAGTTTTGACCACTGTAAACTGCTATGGCCTCTGGCCTTTGGAAAGGAAAAGAGAAAAGCAGATTTTTCAGCATCAACTGGTGAGGCAGAGAAAGCGGAACGTGAGGCTTTCCTCGGAAGAGCGGAAGCAATCAAAGGCGAGACTCCAAACTCCAGGAGAGTCAGAGGACTTTTAGCGACCCCCACCCAGGGCCACAGCTGCCACCCCAGTGAGCACCTGCCACAGCCCCCAAGGGTGTCTCACCCCCACCTCCTGCAGCTGGAGAGGAGGCGGTCTTCCGAAAGGAAGCCCAAGGTTGCCATCAGAGCCCCCAAGTCCCAGGCCTCAAGGGCTGGTCCTGAAAGATCAACAGGCGTCACTCACTGACAGAACAGCAGAGACACGCGCCCAAGGATGCTCGTCAATGTCCACATCTCTAAAAGTCCCCAGGCCTAGCAGCTGGCTATGCAGCAGACTAAACTACAGAGAGAGATGGAGGACACAAGACAGGCTCCAAGGACACTTTGACTGATGAAAGCTTCAGGCACAAATCAATACCTGACAGGTCCCACTCTTCCTACAGAACCTGCCTCAAAAAAATGAGAAACTGTACTTGTCAGAGTCTTTTCCATGAAAGACTGGTTTCTGGTACAGGTTTCTGGTAACTGACTGTACTGCTGAACTGAATGAATAAGCATTTTCAGAACTCTAATGAAAAACTGATGAACTCATAAAAGTGCTAACAAAAGATCACGATGAAAAAAAAAATTAATTACATGGGACTGAGTGAACTGAGGAGGATGAGTATAATTTTTGTGACTTTCTGTTTGAATTAAAAAAAAAAAAATCCCCCAAGGACTCAGAGGCAAAGAATATACAAATCAATTTTCACTGAAAAGTAAAGGAGCTGTTACAGTGGAGGATACTGGACTGAATGTCAATATTATGACATAGTATGAGTGTGTTTCATGTTTGGTAATTGCAATCATTGTTGCTTTTGTTGTGGTCATCCCTTTACAATGCTTGGTGTCAGTCTATTTATCTCTTGTAAAAATAAAATACAGGGTGTGTGTGTGAAAAAAAAAAAAAGAAAAAAAAAAGAATGTAAAATATCTTAAAAAAAAAAAAAAAGAGAAACTGGGGGAATTCCCTGGCAGTCCAGTGGTTAGGACCCCACGCTCTCACTGCCGAGAGCTCAGGTTCGATCCCTGGTCAGGGAAATAAGATACCACAAGCAACTTGGCCAAAAAAAAAAAAAAAAAAGAAACTGAAATAAAATGGGGGAGAAGGACGTCTGAGTGTTGGCTTAACCTCCATTCCGCTGAGAGGCTCTTATACAAAAGGGGAGAACTCAGCCCTCCTGGCACGACAGCAGCCCCCTGCCTTTTCATCTTGCCTCTGCCCTGCAACCCCCAGCTCTTTCTATTTCCGAGGAGTTTTCTTTTAATGTAAATATCTTGTTTCTCATTATACAAATTATATATATTATCACTATAAAAATAAAACAACACAAAAAAGCATAAAGTAGAAACAGCTGTAAACGAGATAACGCATGTACTTATACTGAACTCAAACCAATGGCACCACCTGGCACCATCACACTATTTTCCAACTTTTCCCTCTAACAGTGTGTCACGACTGTACCTCTGTGTCAGGATGTACCACAGCATCTAGAGTCTTTTTCCCAATTTTTTCCTTCAGATAAAATGCTTTAAGGCCAATACCGGAGAGGAGGAACCAAGATGGCAGAGTAGAAGGACGTGCTCTCACTCCCTCTTGCGAGAACACCAGAATCACAACTAGCTGCTGGACAATCATCGACAGGAAGACACTGGAACTCACCAAAAAAGATACCCCACATCCAAAGACAAAGGAGAAGCCACAGTGAGACGGTAGGAGGGGCGCAATCACAGAAAAATCAAATCCCATAACTGGTGAGTGGGTGACTCACAGACTGGAGAACACTTGTACCACAGAAGTCCACCCACTGGAGTGAAGGTTCTGAGCCCCACATCAGGCTTCCCAACCTGGGGGTCCGGCAACGGGAGGAGGAATTCCTAGAGAATCAGACATTTTTTTTTTTCTTTTTTTAAAAATTAATTAACTTATTTATGGCTGTGTTGGGTCTTCGCCTCTGTGCAAGGGCTTTCTCTAGTTGCGGCGAGTGGGGGCCACTCTTCATTGCGGTGCACGGGCCTCTCACTGTCGCGGCCTCTCTTGCTGCGGAGCACAAGCTCCACACGCAAGGCTCAGCAGTTGTGGCTCACGGGCCTAGCTGCTCCGCGGCATGTGGGATCTTCCCAGACCAGGGCTCGAACCCGTGTCCCCTGCATTGGCAGGCAGATTCTCAACCACTGTGCCACCAGGGAAGCCCGAAAATCAGACTTCGAAGCCTAGTGGGAATTGATTGCAGGACTTCGACAGGACTGGGGGAAACAGAGACTCCATTCTTGGAGGGCACACACAAAGTAGTGTGCGCATCGGGACCGAGGGGAAGGAGCAGTGACCCCAGGGGAGACTGAACCAGACCTATCTGGTAGTGTTGGAGGGTCTCCTGCAGAGGTGGGGGAGGGGGGGGCTGTGGCTCACTGTGGGGACAAGGACACTGGCAGCAGAAGTTCTGGGAAGTACTCCTTGGCGTGAGCCCTCCCAGAGTCTGTCATTAGCCCCACCAAAGAGCCCAGGTAGGCTCCAGTGTTGGGTTGCCTCAGGCCAAACAACCAACAGGGAGGGAACCCAGCCCCACCCATCAACAGTCAAGTGGATTAAAGTTTTACTGAGCTCTGCCCACCAGAGCAACAGTCAGCTCTACCCACCACCAGTCCCTCCCATCAAGCCTCTTACACAGCCTCATCCACCAGAGGGCAGACAGCAGAAGCAAGAAGAACTACAATCCTGCAGCCTGTGGAACAAAAACCACATTCACAGAAAGACAGACAAGATGAAAAGGCAGAGGGCTATGTACCAGATGAAGGAACAAGATAAAACCCCAGAAAAACAACTAAATGAAGTGGAGATAGGCAACCTTCCAGAAAAAGAATTCAGAATGATAGTGAAGATGATCCAGGACCTTGGAAAAAGAATGGAGGCAAAGATCGAGAAGATGCAAGAAATGTTTAACAAAGACCTAGAAGAATTAAAGAACAAACAAACAGAGATGAACAATACAATAACTGAAATAAAAACTACACTAGGAGGAATCCATAGCAGAATAACTGAGGCAGAAGAACGGATAAGTGACCGGGAAGACAGAATAGTGGAATTCACTGCTGCGGAACAGACTAAAGAAAAAAGAATGAAAAGAAATGAAGACACCCTAAGAGACCTCTGGGACAACATTAAACTCAACAACATTCGCATTATAGGGGTCCCAGAAGGAGAAGAGAGAGAGAAAGGGCCAGAGAAAATATTTGAAGAGATTATAGTCGAAAACTTCCCTAACATGGGAAAGGAAATAGCCACCCAAGTCCAGGAAGCGCAGAGAGTCCCATACAGGATAAACCCAAGGAGAAACACGCTGAGACACATAGTAATCAAATTAGCAAAAATTGAAGACAAAGAAAAATCACTGAAAGCAGCAAGGGAAAAATGAAAAATAACATACAAGGGGAACTCCCATAAGGTTAACAGCTGATTTCTCAGCAGAAACTCTACAAGCCAGAAGGGAGTGGCATGATATACTTAAAGTGATGAAAGGGAAGAAACTACAACCAAGATTACTCTACCCGGCAAGGATCTCATTCAGATTCGATGGAGAAATCAAAAGCTTTACAGACAAGCAAAAGCTAAGAGAATTCAGCACCACCAAACCAGCTCTACAACAAATGCTAAAGGAACTTCTCTAAGTGCGAAACACAAGAGAAGAAAAGGACCTACAAAAACAAACCCATAACAATCAAGAAAATGGTCATAGGAACATACATATAGACAATTACCTTAAACGTGAATGGATTAAATGCTCCAACCAAAAGACACAGGCTTGCTGAATGGATACAAAAACAAGACCCATATATATGCTGTCTACAAGAGACCCACTTCAGACCTAGGGACACATACAGACTGAAAGTGAGGGGATGGAAAAAGATATTCCATGCAAATGGAAATCAAAAGAAAGCTGGAGTAGCTATACTCATATCAGATAAAATAGACTTTAAAATAAAGAACGTTACAAGAGACAAGGAAGGACACTACATAATAATCAAGGGATCAATCCAAGAAGAAGATATAACAATTATAAATATATATGCACCCAACATAGGAGCACCTCAATACATAAGGCAACTGCTAACAGCTATAAAAGAGGAAATCGACAGTAACACAATAATAGTGGGGGACTTTAACACCTCACTTACACTAATGGACAGATCATCCAAAATGAAAATAAATAAGGAAACAGAAGCTTTAAATGACACAATAGACCAGATAGATTTAATTGATATTTATAGGACATTCCATCCAAAAACAGCAGATTACACGTTCTTCTCAAGTGCGCACGGAACATTCTCCAGGATAGATCACATCTTGGGTCACAAATCAAGCCTCAGTAAATTTAAGAAAATTGAAATCATATCAAGCATCTTTTCTGACCACAACGCTATGAGATTAGAAATGAATTACAGGGAAAAAAACGTAAAAAACACAAACACATGGAGGCTAAACAATACGTTACTAAATAACCAAGAGATCACTGAAGAAATCAAAGAGGAAATCAAAAAATACCTAGAGACAAATGACAATGAAAACACGACGACCCAAAACCTATGGGATGCAGCAAAAGCAGTTCTAAGAGGGAAGTTTATAGCTATACAAGCCTATCTCAAGAAACAAGAAAAATCTCAAGTAAACAATCTAACCTTACACCTAAAGAAACTAGAGAAAGAAGAACAAACAAAACCCAAAGTTAGCAGAAGGAAAGAAATCATAAAGATCAGAGCAGAAATAAATGAAATAGAAACAAAGAAAACAATAGCAAAGATCAATAAAACTAAAAGCTGGTTCTTTGAGAAGATAAACAAAATTGATAAGCCATTAGCCAGACTCATCAAGAAAAAGAGGGAGAGGACTCAAATCAATAAAATCAGAAATGGAAAAGAAGTTACAACAGACACCGCAGAAATACAAAGCATCCTAAGAGACTACTACAAGCAACTCTATGCCAATAAAATGGACAACCTGGAAGAAATGGACAATTTCTTAGAAAGGTATAACCTTCCAAGACTGAACCAGGAAGAAACAGAAAATATGAACAGACCAATCACAAATAATGAAACTGAAACTGTGATTAAAAATCTTCCAACAAACAAAAGTCCAGGACCAGATGGCTTCACAGATGAATTCTATCAAATATTTAGAGAAGAGCTAACACCTATCCTTCTCAAACTCTTCCAAAAAATTGCAGAGGAAGGAACACTCTCAAACTCATTCTATGAGGCCACCATCACCCTGATACCAAAACTAGACAAAGACACTACAAAAAAAGAAAATTACAGACCAATATCACTGATGAATATAGATGCAAAAATCCTCAACAAAATACTAGCAAACAGAATCCAACAACACATTAAAAGGATCATACACCACGATCAAGTGGGATTTATCCCAGGGATACAAGGATTCTTCAATATATGCAAATCAATCAATGTGATACACCATATTAACAAATTGAAGAATAAAAACCATATGATCATCTCAATAGATGCAGAAAAAGCTTTTGACAAAATTCAACACCCATTTATGATAAAAACTCTCCAGAAAGTGGGCACAGAGGGAACCTACCTCAACATAATAAAGGCCATATATGACAAACCCACAGCAAACATCATTCTCAATGGTGAAAAACTGAAAGCATTTCCTCTAAGATCAGGAACGAGACAAGGATGTCCACTCTCACCACTATTATTCAACATAGCTCTGGAAGTCCTAGCCACGGCAATCAGAGAAGAAAAAGAAATAAAAGGAATACAAATTGGAAAAGAAGAAGTAAAACTGTCACTGTTTGCAGATGACATGATACTATACATAGAGAATCCTAAAACTGCCACCAGAAAACTGCTAGAGCTAATTAATGAATTTGGTAAAGTTTCAGGATACAAAATTAATGCACAGAAACCTCTTGCATTCCTATACACTAATGATGAAAAATCTGAAAGAGAAATTATGGAAACATTCCCATTTACCATTGCAACAAAAAGAATAAAATACCTAGGAATAAACCTGCCTAGGGAGACAAAAGACCTGTATGCAGAAAACTATAAGACACTGATGAAATAAATTAAAGATGATACCAACAGATGGAGAGAGATACCATGTTCTTGGATTGGAAGAATCAACATTGTGAAAATGACTATACTACCCAAAGTAATCTACAGATTCAATGCAATCCCTATCAAATTACCAATGGCATTTTTTACGGAGCTAGAACAAATTATCTTAAAATTTGTATGGAGACACAAAAGACCCCGAATAGCCAAAGCAGTCTTGAGGGAAAAAAACGGAGCTAGAGGAATCAGACTCCCTGACTTCAGACTATACTACAAAGCTACAGTAATCAAGACAATATGGTACTAGCACAAAAACAGAAACACAGATCAATGGAACAAGATAGAAAGCCCAGAGATAAACCCACACACCTATGGTCAACTAATCTATGACCAAGGAGGCAAAGATATACAATGGAGAAAAGACAGTCTCTTCAATAAGTGGTGCTGAGAAAACTGGACAGCTACATGTAAAAGAATGAAATTAGAATACTCCCTAACACCATACACAAAAATAAACTCAAAATGGATTAGAGACCTAAATGTAAGACTGGACACTATAAAACTCTTAGAGGAAAACATAGGAAGAACACTCTTTGACATAAATCACAGCAAGATCTTTTTTGATCCACCTCCTAGAGTAATGGAAATAAAAACAAAAATAAACAAATGGGACCTAATGAAACTTCAAAGCTTTTGCACAGCAAAGGAAACCATAAACAAGACGAAAAGACAACCCTCAGAATGGGAGAAAATATTTGCAAACGAATCAACGGACAAAGGATTAATCTCCAAAATATATAAACAGCTCATTCAGCTCAATATTAAAGAAACAAACACCCCAATCCAAAAATGGGCAGAAGGCCTAAATAGACATTTCTCCAAAGAAGACATACAGACGGCCACGAAGCACATGAAAAGATGCTCAACATCACTAATTATTAGAGAAATGCAAATCAAAACTACCATGAGGTATCACCTCACACCAGTCAGAATGGGCATCATCAGAAAATCTACAAACAACAAATGCTGGAGAGGGTGTGGAGAAAAGGGAACCCTCTTGCACTGTTGGTGGGAGTGTAAATTGATACAGCCACTACAGAGAACAATATGGAGGTTCCTTAAAAAAACTAAAAATAGAATTACCATATGACCCAGCAATCCCACTACTGGGCATATACCCAGAGAAAACCGTAATTCAAAAAGACACATGCACCCAAATGTTCATTGCAGCACTATTTACAATAGCCAGGTCATGGAAGCAACCTAAATGCCCATCGACAGACGAATGGATAAAGAAGTTGTGGTACATATATACAATGTGCTGGGCTGACCAAGCAGGGCGTGGAGCCCACAGGACCTGCTCTGAAACTGGAGGATGTTGGGCCATGGGTAAGGCCCCGACAGACTGTCAGGTCAGGCAGGTGCTGAACCGGGCAATGTCAGGGACTGTGTGTAAACAGGTCACCTCTTATTTCCAGACACTGGGTAGTCTCACCGAGGACCCTGGCCATATTATTCATTACTGCATCCTCAGCCCCCAGGGCAGCACTCAGTGGGCTCAGGAACAAGGAGACTCACCTGCTGCTCCACCTGTCACTCGGCATCCCCTCTAGGCCTCTGTGTCCCCTCTGCTTCCCCACACATGGCTGCCAATGTTACATGTGTGAGCACTGACTGGTCACATGGAGGAAAAGGTGGGCGGCGCTAAAGACAAGGGTACTCCTCTGGACCCTGCTGCCCGCCTTGAGGACCTTGCACGTTCATCCAGTGTAGGCTACAAAAGTTCTAGTCAGCTTTGGAATGTGGGAGGGTTGTGTTTCTAAATGAAGAGTGGAGTGGACTTTTTAGTACTCCTTTTACTTCTATAACCACTTAGATATAATTTTATCCAAAGGCATCACTCTTGACACATCTTTGTTCAAATTATGATTTGAACCTTCCTTCCAGGATATGCTTGGATGTGTACGTGATACACATGAATCGGAGTTCTACACTCTGACCCCACAGCATCCCTGTGAGAACACCACATGGGCTGTGCTCCCAGGGCTCCCACGCCTCCCCTGAGCTGAGCCACGCTGCTCTGTGCACGGCACGCAGGACCTACAACACCTCGGAGAAGAAAGCTGCCTCCACTGGGGTCCCAGGATGCCCACAGCATCCCAGCACTGCCAGCTCCACCCAATGGTGGGTGTGCCTGCAAGACGCATTCGACTCACGGCCAGTCGTGCAGTCCCCTTACTCAGAGCCACGGTCATAGCAGAGACAAGGCTGAGAGCCCAGATCTGGGAATGACCCTACAATGCAGGCACACTTCGTTCCTCGTTTAGGAAAGTAAATCTCAAAGATAAAAAAGGAATAAGGTCAAGTCTTCTGCCTATTTTCTACTGTTGAGTTAGCTGCCAGAAATGTAGCAGAAGACTAGCCTGCAAGTGCATGTAGAAGTCCTTAAACACATCATTAGTAAGCACCACACAGCCCTACTGGATCCCTCGCAAATTCAAAATTCGCTACAAGCTAAGCTCAGGGACGGCCTGCCCCAGACACAGTGCAGCTGAGCAGGGACAGGGAACAAACACGGCACTGTGACATGACAGCAGCAAATCTTCCTGGCACTTAGGAGGTTTAGACGCTTCTTGTTTAACTTATTTTTATAAGAAATCCTAGATTTACTGGAAACATTTCATTAATTAGGAAGCAGTTTTTAATATGCCTCTAATGATTCAACTTTGAAACTAAAGTCTGTAACTCCGAAGTTTGTAGGTCAACTTAAGTAAAAAGTATCTTGAAATTTTCAAGTTAAGCTGTTTCAAAATATTTTGTAACTATTTTTCTGTATAAAACAGAGTTGTCAGGGCTTCCCTGGTGGCGCAGTGGTTAAGAATCCGCCTGCCAATGCAGCGGACACGGGTTCGAGCCCTGGTCCAGGAAGATCCCACATACCGCAGAGTAACTAAGCCCGTGCGCCACAACTACTGAGCCTGCGCTCTAGAGCCCGCGAGACACAACTACTGAGCCCATGTGCCACAACTACTGAAGCCCGTATGCCTAGAGCCCGTGCTCCGCAACAAGAGAAGCCACCGCAATGAGAAGCCCGCGCACCGCAACGAAGAGTAGCCCCCACTTGCCGCAACTAGAGAAAGCCCATGTGCAGCAACGAAGACCCAACGCAGCCAAAAATAAATAAAATAAATTAAAAAAAAAAAAGAGTTGTCTTAATTCACTACCTAACCAAAACAAAACAAATAGAAGTCAGCAGCATAGAAGACTGATAGGAGACTTCCACTGTCGCCTGTAACACTCATTAATCCCAAAGACCCACTCTTTAAGGGTAACACTGTCGCCACCAATGACAAGGGCACAAGCTTACAAAGCACTTTCTGTGTGTACTGCCACTCGTCTGTGTGTCTCACGCGTCCTAATTCACCCATCTTTACGATAACCTTAGGAGGTAGGCACTTATCATCTTCATTTTTCACACATCAAGAAACTGAGGCCAACAGAAGGTGAGGAACTTGCCCAAGGTTACACAGCAACATGACAAGGGGCAGAGCAGGACTGGGATCTAAATAGTGTGGGCCCAGAGTCTGAGCCCTTTACTAACCAGCTACATGGTCTTTCTCTAATAAGTAGAAGTTATAGACTTCAGCTTACAAAATAAACTCCTGAATATAAAGCACCACTTACTGTTTTACATACCAGGGTTGTATGGAAGATTGTACTTGACAAAGAGGTTCCACCACCAAAAAAAAAGATTCTGAAAATCCCTGATGTAGGATATTAGTTGTCAAAATGGAAAGGGGTTGATAAGGAAGCTTAAGAATGCAGTGACTTCCTCTTACAGATGAGAAACAGTTCTTGCATCAGAAAATATAACTTGCACGTTGAATAAAAACCAAAACCACAACTGCAGGAAGAAAAAGGATGTTTCTCATTGTTTACGATTTATCTGAGATTTGTTCACCTGTTGGCAGATAAGGACCAGGAGACACTAAAAGCTTAAGAAAAATACATAGGAGAAGAAGAAAATGGGATGATTCCACCTGTAAATTACACATTTTTCCCGTCAAATGGGAAAAGGACCACCATTATTTTATTTTACCAAAATTCCTAATTCCAGTTTTTGAAAACTTGTATTCCATGAAAACATAATTTAAGACACTGAAGTAAGTAAACAGAAGCAACTATATTGCTACACTAGTATTTTCTAAGTGGGTCATTTTAAGAGTCAAAGTCCCATGTGCTGTAACTAAACCCCTCACTTGAGCTCCCTACAGCTTCACCTTCAACAGGAAGAGTGAAGTGGCCAGCACAACCCCACCTGGTTCTCTCAGCAGGGCTAGCAGGTACTGGATTCACCAGAGTACCCAGAGTCCCCAACACCCGCTGAATCACCACTGCACCCGGCCCACAGAGCCCAGCACTCATAGAAGCTCAACGGAAGAAAGAGGACAGCTGCATCCAGGCTGACAGGGCCACGAACCCTGTTCACTTCTCAAAACCAGCTCCCCTCTAACCTGCAAGATAAAATCTAGACTCTACGGGCTGGAAAAGGGCAAAACCAAGAAATGTCAGTTACTCTTACCTTGTTTCTCTTTTTCCTTTAGTGGATCGGTGTTATAGACTCGGAATCCATTTTCCATCCCACACGCAAAGCACCCTAAAGTGTGAGACAGACAAATTAATCACCTCACTGGGGTCTCAGCTGAGGACCCCAGGCCTGGACCGGCACAAGCAAGGGGTCCAGAGACAGTGACCTCTCCCAGGAACTCTTGTGGATGCTCAGACCACACGAACGTGGTCTGCAAGTGTCACTACGACTCTCCTCATGAACTGTTATCAGAAGATTTGCACGTCACTCCACTGCCCCCCGCAGGGCCCTTCGGGCATCCCGTGGACCAGGCTCACTTAACTCCAGCACGAGGGGTTCACCGGCTACTGCACCAGCCACTCTGCCACTGCGCACTTCCCTCAACTCCCGCCTCTAATGCTCACCACTGGCCTCCCCATTCCCAACACACCTCTCAAGGACTATATCAGCCAAGAAGTCCTAGAGAGGCAATGACAAACAAGAAAGTCCATGAGGACAGCCACAAAGCGGGCAACCCCAGCAGATATGGACATGCCCAGTTGGGGAAGCGGGGGAAGGGGGGGAAGGGCTGGTGTGGATGGTCTTCTAAAAGGCAGCTTGAGGTCTCCACGACCTCACTCCCACTTGGAACTAATCCTAACTCCCTAAACCCCTGTCATGGTCACCATCCCCAAGTCACACACCAGATTGTTAATGGTCCAATTAAAGGCACTGTTATGAACTGAATGAAGCACTCAAGTTTCAAGACAATCCTGTGACCTGGACTTCACTTGCCTAAGTGTGATCAAGACCACATTAATCTCCTTCAACACCACCTATGAAGCTTGTGGCCAGAAGGAGAAACGCCAAACCCTCCACTTCTTTTTCCAAGACAAGCTGCAGAGCCTGGACCCTCACTGCGACCACACTACTGGCCTGAATGCGAAAGCCACCCTCAGGGTCTCTTCCCCTGGTTTTGATCTGCGTTCCAGCGTTGGGAAGACATTATTCTATCCTATCAGCCACCCCTGTCCCCAACATGGAAAGCATGCTTCTATTTTTTGTCCAAGTTATTTATACTACTGCAAGGACCATGACAGCCTCCTCAGGAGTTGGAGGCTGTTCTGCAGTCAAGTCTCAGGCACTTTATCTGGGCCCGGAGCCTGACACTCACTCTAAAGTGCAGTGTTACTTATTATCTCTAACTTATTCTGGGTTGTAACTCCCTCTTTGTGTTATTGGAATCATGTAATCTGGACAGGGGAACCAGAGCTTGGCTTTCTGGAAAATATGAAAATAATACAGAAGTCGAAACTTTTCCCTTTCTTTCTCAACTATTACACCTTCCACAAGTTTTAAGCCTGCACCTATCTTATTTGTCTTCACCAGAACACATATATTTCTGACAAGACTTGTATAAAATAAACAATCCCTACAAATCCACAAGAAAAAGGCAGACAACCCAACAGAAAAATGAGCAAAAGATTTGGACATTTCACAAAAGAGAATATCCAAATGGTCAATAAACATACAGAATCAGGGAGATGCAAATACAATCTCACACATACCACAATGACATCTACTAAACATCCACCAAAAGGGCCAAAATAATGGAAAATACACCAAATGTAAGGAGTGTGTAGAACTCTCACGGGAACTCTCAAAACTGCTGTTGGAGGGCAAACCAGGACAACCACTGCAGAAAACTGTTTGCACGACTACCGCTGTCAATTCTACTCCTAGGTATACAAGCCTCGCAGAAATGACAACATACGTTCACCAAAAGACAGGTATTATAGAATGCTCACAGCAGCATCATTATGCTCATAATGGCTCCAAACTGGGAATCTACCCAAAGACCTACGAATGGTTCAATGGATAAATGAACTGTGATATATTCACACAAAGAAACACCGCACCAGTGAGAATGATCTACAATTATACTCAACAGTATGGAAAAAAAAAAATCTCACAAACATGATACTGAATAAAAAAGCCAGAAACAAAACACAATACGGCGAGGCAAAATTAATCTACGTCATCGGAAGTCAGAATGGGGGAGTGGCTGGAAGGAGCACAGGGTGGCCAGGTGTTTGGTTTCTTAACCTGGGTGCTGTGGAAGGCGTTTTCAGTTTGGAAAATTCACCAAGCAGAATACTTAGGATACGTGCACTTTTCTGTAAGAATAGTGTGCTTCAATTAAAAGCTAGAAGAAAAGGTACTACAAACACCGCAAGACTGGAAACCACTCACTAAGGAGGCTAGGCATTATCCTTGCTATTTCTGGGGTAGGGGAAATAATTAACGGATTTTACTTGGTTATCATACAAAACTTGGCATTAATCTTCTCATTCTTGCTAACTTAACAAAACTTTTCCCCCCAGAGAAGTGTTCAGGCCAACAGCTGGTGACCAAGCACAGTGCAGAGGAAGCCGACTGGCAACAGGGCATCAGAATCACTGAAGGGCATTCTTCTATGCATGAGCCATATGCAGTCCACATGCAAGTGCTCTTCGCCCACACTCCAGAACCACAGCAGAGGGAGCCAGCGAAGTCAGCCTGTGGCCTCAGTCTCGGTCGAGGCAGGACAAGCTAGTCTACAGAGAAGGTGTGTGTACTCAAACCCTGTGTTTCCCACGGGAGGAGAAAGAAAAACGGCAGCCAGATTATAGAAATGTACATATTCACACCTCAGAATCTCGAAAACTGTAATGCAAGTTATCTTTGGGAGAAGACAAGTCAAAAGTTTAAACAATTTAAAATTATAAGCAAATGTTTCTAAAGTTGCAATGGGAGTGCTAAAAAAGCTGAGTAAAAATTAAAAATCAGTATAAAAACAAAATATAATGAACTCAACAATCTGGCATAAATTTACACTATAGGGAATTAGGTTAAGGGTAAGCAGAAGCTTAAGTATAAAAGTATTTATTTTTTCCAGCAACACTGTAAGCTTTACTTGTAATTTATTACAATGAAATGAGGTGGTTTTACAAAAGTGAGAGTGTATTTTTCAGACAACTGAAATATATCCATCTAAAAGCCAGTGCTGTATTTTCTAAATAATCTTTGATGAAACCTTTATAAAAAACATTACAAACTTCACTAGTTTCTAAAATAATCAGCATCATCGTGAGCCTCAATTATTATACTGAAACTTAGTACAAGGATGCCTCTTCTGGCACTAAGGCAGGTGTAGAAGATCTCGCATTTAAAGGGCCTCAGAGTCAGTAAGCTTTTTGCTTCTGTGTTTGCTTTTCAAGGCTGCCTCTCCCCTCCCCTACTATCAGCCACTCACGTCTTTCCATTGAAAACACATTTGTTAAGGAGTTGTTGTAACCCGGTTAACTCCTTAAAGAGTTCTCAATTATTATCAGAACCTATTAAAAAACCTACTGGCCCTCCTGTGGAAATCAAAACCCCAAGTGTTCTGCCACATACTGCTGGATGCCCAACATGTGGCCCCAAAAGGGCACCCCAACGTGGGGCCACACCACCTGCGGTCCCCAGCCCAGCCGCCCCCATCCCACGTTCTTCCCCACGTCCAGCTCCACCCCTCCAAGAACCCTTCCTGCCCTCAAGGGCTCCTCCTCGAAGGAAAACCCCTGCCTCGCCTCGGTTCCCAGACACACTTAACTCTCCCGGGGCCCCACAATCAGGACCCTGGAGCCATGACCCCACAAGCCCAAGTGCCCACGCGCTGACACAGCGGGGCCACCTCCGCCCGGCCTATTTAACTCTACACTAAACAAACTCCACAGACACGGGTCCTGCAGTTCCTGCTTCTGGATTCTCTTCAAGCCGGCTTCCAAAGCGAACACTCGGAACCGACGCGGGTCCCCCTCCCCGGGTGAGAGTGGGGCGCAGCCCCGCAGCCCGCCGGACTCGGAAACGCGAAAAATGCCATTTCCCCAAAGCCGTGCTGGACGGTCCGGTTTCTACCCAACAAAAGAAGAAAGTGTGAGTCCGGCGCTTTTTTTCCTATGAAAATCAACAGAAAACACGAGGACCTTCGCGGACGAAGTCCTGAGCCTGGGGGGCCGTCCTCACCTCGGCGCGACCCCGTCCCGGCCGCTGGGGACCCTAAAGCGACAGGAAAGAACCGACGCCGCCCGGAAAATCCCGTCACCGTCCGACCGGGGTGGGGGGTGGGCATCGGGGCGGTGGGCCAGCGGCTGGGAGGTGGGGCGGCCGGGGGGGAAGGGAGGGACGCCGGGGGAAGGAGAGGGAACGCCGGGGGGAACGGAAGAGGCGCCGGGGGAGGAAGGGACGAGCGGCCTGGACGCGGTACGGACGCTGCCGCAGGGCGCCGAGGGCGGGACCCCGCTCGGAGGGGCAGCGGCGGCGGGAGGGCCGGGGCAGCCGACGGGCCTCCCTCACCGTGATCCTGGTTGAAGCCGGCGTAGAGCAGCCCGTTGCCGTGCGGGTTGCAGGGCAGGAGGTTCATGGCGCAGCGGGGTCCACCGCGCCTCAGCGCCGCATGCCGCTCGGGGAGGCAGGCCGCCGAGGCCCCTCTGGCCAGCTCCGAGGCCGCCGCGGCCGGAAGCGAAAGGCCCACCGCCTGCGCGCGCAGCCAGGGAGCCGCGGAGCGCCGAGCACATCCACCCGGGGCCTGCCGGGCGGGGAGGGAGCTCCAAGAGCGTCACGTCTGTGGGGGGCGGGGCCATGCCCGAAGAGGGCTGGTCGGGTCGGTTTGGGAGCTGGGCCTGGTCTGAGGGGCGGGGCCGCGTCTGTGGAGGGCGCATCTGGGGGCGGAAACCACCTGTTCCAGTCGGGAGGAGATCCCCCAGTGCCGCCGAGCCCTCCAGGGGGGCGGCGATTCAAAGGGACAGCCCAGGGACTTCCCTGGTGGCGCAGTGGTTGGGAATCCGCCTGCCAATGCAGGGAACACGGGTTCGAGCCCTGGTCCGGGAGGATCCCACATGCCGCGGAGCAACTAAGCCCGTGTGCCACAACTACTGAGCCTGCGCTCTAGAGCCCGTGAGCCACAACTAGGGAAGCCCGCGCGCCTAGAGTCCGCCCTTAGCAACAAGAGAAGCCACCGCAATGAAAAGCCTGCGCATGGCAATGAAGAGTAGCCCCCGCTCACTGCAACTGGAGAAAGCCCAAGCGCAGCAACGAGGACCCAACGCAGACAAAAATAAATGAATAAATAAATAAATTAAAAAACAAAACAAAGTGACAGCCTTGCCCCGTGACCCTCAGGAGCACGCAGGACCCAGTCCCCCAGAGTAACTCGAGTCTCCCGGAAATCATGTAGATTAAGGTAAGCATAAGAGACTTTTTAATTTTTAATTGATAGAAAGATAAGTATTTCAGTAAAAATAACAATGCCTTATGGAGTTTTTAACAAGTATGCTAGTAAAATGTACGCGAAAATAGCAAAATGAATGGAAGTGAGGAAATGGAAGTACAGGTGACCCTTGAGCAACTCAGGGCCACTTACATGAGGATTTTTTTCGATAGTAAATGCCTCAGGGCTACACGACCCTGGTTGGTTAGATCCACAGATGCAGAACCGCAGATACAGAGGATAGGAGGGCCGACTATAAATTACACGCGGATTTTTGACTGCGTGGAGGGCGGGTGCCCTTAATCCCCACGTTGTTTAAGGGTCGACTGTATATGAATGTATAGACCCTCCCACCCCCTACCCTCCACCTCCTCATAGAAACCCCCCCCACAGGGACACAGACCCCCCCAAGACCCAGAGCTACCCACGGACACACAGCTGCCCCCAGGACACAGAACCCCCAAGACACAGAGCCCCCCCCCCAGGACACACAGAACCGTCTTCAGGGACACAGAGCTCCCCCCCACACAGAGTCCTCCAGATCACAGAGCCCCCCCTACCACCACCTCCGCCCAGGACACACAGCCCCTGGGACACAGCACATCATCAAGTAAGGCTCTGGGCTTCCCAGCACCACGGAGCCAGCCCATGGTCCTATTCCAACACAGTGGCCATGGAGGCAGGAGCGTCTGGCCCTAGGGTCCCCGCCCAGAGGGCCCTCTGGTCTCGCCTTTCATCTGCAAGAGGTAAGGTTGTTTCGTATGATACAGTGTTTCACTAGTAAAACAATCAGAGAACCTTCAGAAAGCTACCATCCATTACCCCCATTTCTAAAGTGGCCCACAGAGCAATGATAAAATTTTGCAGCAAGGAATCAAGAAACCAACAGACAATGCTGGCCAGCTTTGAGCCACACAAGGAACTGTCCTCCAGCAGAAGTAGAAAGTTAGCCTCTAACGCGGCAGACAGGCATTTTCTAGACCCGAGTGCCAAGTCCACTCCTGGACTAGACAGCCGTCTTCCTGTCATCTCATCAGGCACAGAAAGAGCACTGGAGACTCTGGCACACACAGCCTGGCCACAGCGAGCTGGGTTGGATATGAAAGCTCCCTGGACGAGGCCCCTCAGGCTGGTAGGGGCAGCATAAAGGCGAGACCCTGCATGAACACAGTCCAGAATGGGGCAGCGTCCGAGCCAGCAAAGGCCAGACCGCATGCTGGTGCCTGAGCGGCTGCTGCTTTTACCAGCAACAGCTTTAACCTTGCTCAGTCTTCACCCCTTCTAGATAGGAGTTACTAAGACAGCGATCCTGGAATCACCGCTGCTCCCTGAGAGCATCGAACACAGCAAAGTGCTCTCCTACCACAAGCGCCAGTCTGAATCCTTTCCAACACCCTCGTACAGAAATGTCCCCGTTTCTTGACCGTAGGAGGTCTCCCTCATTGCAGTGAGTCAACTGAGTTCCTGGTGGTCTTTGGCTGACGACAGTGAAAGCACTTCTGGGCTGCCTCACCTAGGAGGGGTAAAGGCTGGAGCAACAGCAACTATGTTGGGGCAAGGTAGACTTTGGAACTCTTCCTTGTTGCCTCTGTCTTCCTCTCCACAGTGACTCAGAGGCCTCTGTACCTGGGCTGGTTCCACTGTTATCATGGGAAAGTAGAGTGAAAGAAGCAGTATTCCACAGTTGAGTTCTAGACTGAGGCAGGGAAGAGAAGGTAGGATTAAAAGCCAAAACTTGATTGGCAGGAGCCAGCCTTTTTTGAGAAGAAAGGTATGTGAGACTCCAGAGATCTGAAGAAGGAGGGCACAGATCCAAGTATTCCACTGAAGCCAGAACAGATGGAGCCAGACCCTGACCCCGAGTTCAGGCTGGTTGGGGAATGAGGGTTGGGGATCAAGGGTCAGAGGTGAGGAGTAGCAGGGCCAGTCTGACCCTTGCCAGGGTAGGGAACCATGTTGGGCACCCACTGCCTGTATGGAGAAGTGGCTCCCATTACCTACCATTGATCCATCTGCCCACTGCCAGGCAGAAGCATCTATATCAACAGCTGCCCTGTTCTGAGGCTTTGTCATCCTCATTCACTAGGTCACCATACTGATGACACACCCAGTGGAGGTCGGTGCCACAAGGGAAGCGAGGCCCAAGAGCATGTAGGGAGCGGGGAGTGAACACAGTGAACACAGGGTCCCGCCCTCCTGGCGGGTCGGGGTGCGTCCCCTGCCCTCATGACAGCTCAGCCACCTCCCCCCAGTTCCCCAATACATGCAGCTTCAGGCTTGCTTTTCAAATCCACATTTACTTTGATGATGCAATTCTCCCGCAAAGGGAAGCATCTCCATCTCCATCTCTTTGGCAAAACAAATATTATCAAGCTCATAATTGACATTTTTTCCAGATTCAATATTTGCCCGGATCATTCCGCATCAAAGTTGTAAGCTCTCTGTCTAGGAAATTATTCTGCATTGCAGTAATTTTCACAGGGCAATTGAAGACATAATTGTGCATAATATACTTTGAATCTAGATGCTTGAAAAGAGAATTACAAGCAGCTGGGACACAATTTGGTCTTCTTGTTTATACTTGGGGTGGATTTTGCCAGCAGTGAGGCCATGGAAGAAAATGGTGAAGTTTGAGAGCAGTTTCTCCAAGGTTCAGTTTACATTTCAGTTTTGATTTCGCTATGCTCACCACCAAAACATGCATACTTGTACTTAATATGTTCTGTATTAGGGTTTGTTTTTATTTCACAGAAATGTCACTTTGATAGTACTGTCTACTGTGAAGCATAACTTATTTCCTTGTTGTCTGAGCCCTGGGGTGGCCATAACAAATTGCCACAAACTGGAGGGCTTGAAACAACAGAAATGTGCCTCTCACAGTTCTGGAGGCCAGAGTCTGAATCCAGGTGTGGGCAGGGCTCTTGGGGGCCCCCCTCCTGCCTCTTCCAGCTTCTGGTGGCCCCAGCTGTCCTTCAATTAAACAACGAAAAGGGACCAAATTTAGGCTTGTGACCAGGAGTCTGTCCCCAGCCTCCCCACCTCCACCGGCCTTGGAAACCTGCACCTTCTACTTCCATGCGCCCTTCAAGGGGCAGGGGAGAGGGGCTCGCATTCAGGGTGGACCCCTCCTCGTTTCTGCTTGTGGCAGTCGGGGAAGTGACACCCCACCGCAGCCATCAGGCTTTGTGGTCAGCAGGTCAGCCCTTCACTCTCCTCTCTCATCCACTGCCTAGCAGAGAGAAGGGTGTGATGGCCCGGCAGCAAGTCCTCCCAGGCCCGCAGCCCCTTGCAGAGGGACCGTCCCCTCAAGGCTTACCTGCTGTGCCCTCTCCTGCTCCCCTGTGCACATCTGTCCCTGTTGTGCCCAGGGGGCTGGGTGACCAGCGGTGGCCGAGCACATTCCTCCTCTCGGGGCCTCGGCTCCACCGTCTCTGAATAAAAGTGTCGCTCCCAATTCTAGGGTCCTTTAAATTTCTAAAAATCTGTAAATAATTAACAGAAACCAAGGACATCTGTGTGTTTTCAAGTTATTTTTTTTTTTAATCCATTGTTGCAACCTCCGGCTGCCACAGAGAACCTAGTGGTAGAACCGGGAAGGAGACCCTGCCCAGAGTCTTGGCTGAGTCAGCTCTGATCTTTATGCTGCTGCCGGGAGGTGACAACCCGTCCACTGGGGCCAGAGTACCGCCCACTATTTCCGCAGACAGGCACCCGCTGGACGGCCGGTCCTTCATTCCCCACTGTCTGCCTCTGTGTTCTTTTCAGGAAAAGGCGTCCTTTCAATCAATGGCACAGGGACACAGCCTTGTTGCCAACACCAGGCACTAGCACTGATTGTGGTGCCTGAAACAGGTGATAAAGCAAATGGAATAAAGGGCAATGGAAGTACACTTCTCCATTGAATGGAAATACAATTTCCCATTCTTCGAATGGAAAATTCGAAAGAAGCAGCCAACAATTCTACCAAGAAGCAAGTATACTTTTTATTGTTGAGAAACATTTTCTTAAACAACAGTGTTCACTTCACTCTTAGCTGAAACTTCAGGCTTTGAGTGACATTTTCTTGCCGATCTGGACCTGGTGTAACCGTGCTGTGCTATGTTCGCTGTAACTAGAGATATCTTTGGCATTTTCTTCCCTTAGCTTCATAATTCATGGAACATCGTGTACAAAAAAATGTAGATTTACAGAAAAATATGTATATAAATCACTTATTAATCCCAAAACGTAGTAAATAACATAGCAAAAACTTGATCAAATCCGTTTCATACACAAGCTGGACAGATCTGTTGTGCCTAAACTCTAACTTATCTGTGGCGTTTTATAAATTAGTGCTTTGACATTAAAAAGGAGGTTTACAAAAAGGCCCTGCGTAATGTCAAAGACTCTAATTTCTCTCTCTATCCTTGCTTTTCATTCTCTAGAATTTATACTCATCACACGCATGTCACCATTCTTATAAAAAGCAGTTATTTTAAGAAAAAAATTGCACTGCAATCATGATCTAAGTAGCATTCAAAATTCCATGTTACCGAGAGAAGGGCGTCCCTTTATAAACACATGTCTGAAACAAGAGCCCCACGCCTGTCCACGCAGACATGTCAGGTAAGCGGGGTACCGGCCGCAGTTTCATTGCTCAGGGCCGCGTGGTCACCGTGACATTGGCGGGTGTCTGCATCCAGAGCGGCCTCCTGCCTCCCACCCGTGCCACTCCTCTGCCTCGCGCCCTCCTCAGGAGACTTTGCAGCTGTTTCTGGTGCAGTGTCTTGGGGGGCTCTGGGGAAGGTGGGCGGCCTTCGCTTTTCGGAGGCTGGTCCTCTTGTGGCCGGAGCTGGTGGTGAGGGAACAGGGGCGGCCGTGCATCACCCTGGCATTCAGGCCGCTGGCCATCGAGAAGGACTTGAGGTGGCTCCTGAGGGCCGTGGGCAGCGGCAGCCTGTCCACCAGGTGCACGGGCGTGCAGGACACCACTGCCCGGCAGCACAGCTCCTGCAAGCTCAGTACTTGGGAAAGAAAAGAAAACCTGTTTCACTTGTGTTGTCCTGGGCATGGGGCCAACGCAGGGGCAGCCACACACCTGTCCGCCCTCCTCTCTGGGACTCTGGGGCAAGATGTCCCACCCTGTGCCCACGTGCAGTGATTGGAGATGGATGGTCCTGCTTTCATCACCTTAAATACAGTTTGTCCCCAAACTTGAGACCCCCACCATCTCTCCCTCTAGGTCTGAGAGGTGAGTGGACTACCCAGCGATGGCCAGTGAGGTCTCCTCAGGACTAACGTGACCAACTTTTGGGGTCGGAGACCAAGGGCTTCAGGAGACGTGCTTCCCCAACTGAGTAGCTGACACCAAAAACGTGTGTTATCAGCTTTATAAACACGTATCGGAGAACACACCAGAAAAGCAAATGCTGTCATTTATGTTACACCTACATCGTTCGTTCTGTGAGTCAGGGTCCCTGCTCAGATAGAGAGGGGCTCCCAGGGGCCTGCTGGGAGGAGGAACGGCATCTCACCCCTGATGCAGTCGGGACACCCCTCAACCCCTGGAGGATCAGACAGAAGAAACACGACCCAGGGCTTTGGCTCCTTTTGGAATCAAGGTCCTAACAAATAACGTTCAGAACAGTGCTTCTCAACTGGGGGTGATTTTGACTCCCCAGGACATTCGGCAAAGTCTGGAGATATTTGTGGTTTTCACAAATGGGGGCAGGGAGACCAGGGATGCAGCTCACCCACAGCACACACAATGCCCCCACCAGAGGACACTCCATCCAAAATGGCACTAGTGCTGAGGGGCAGAAGCCCTGATTTAGGAGAATGGAGACAGTGGCCCGGGGAATGGGTCCTGGGAGGCTGAGTGCTGGCGGGCCTGCAGGGTGGGCTGGACGGACACCTACCCTTGCTTGGCCTCCAGAGCCGGTCCATCCCATGCCGCAGCAGCACGATCCTGGCCAGCTCCATAAAGGATTCAGTGATGTTGAAATTGCACAGCGGGCTGACCTCGAAGAATGTCACACCCAGGCGCTCCGCATAGGCCTGGGCCTGTTCCGTGGGGACCTGCCGCTTGAAGGCCAGGTGCAGGCGGTTCCCCACCAGGATTTTAGGGACCCCCGGGGCGTGCTAAAGGGTGACAGAAGGGCAAGGAAAGTGGGTCCCGTGCAGGCTTTGTTGTTGGTACCATGGGTGTCCCGGGGTGAATGGTGTCCACCCAGAACCTCAGAATGTGTCCTTTTTTGGAAATAGGGTCTGTGCAGATGTAATTAATTAAGATGAGATCTTGGGGTGGGCCCTAAATCCAGTCACTGTGTCCTTATAAGGACCGGAGAGGACATAGGACACACAGGGAGGAAGCCACGTGATGGTAGAGCAGAGACAGAGTGACACGTCCACAGGCCAAGGACCAGGGACTGTCGGCAACACCGGAAGAAGGAGGCAGGAAGGATCCTCCTCTCGAGTGTTTGGCGGGATCGCGGCCCTGCCAACACCTCGCTTTTGGACTCTGACCTCCAAAACTGAGAGAATACGTTTCTGTTGTTTTCAGCCACACAGTTTGTGGTGAGTTGTTACGGCCGCGCCAGGACACTCACACAGTGGGCGGGACTGACCACTCCACGTCTCCACTGGCAGCTGGGCCGGTCAGGGTGCCAGCAGGCAGCAGCCTGGTCACCAGCTGTCAACCTACCTGACTGCATGCAGGGCCCAATCCTGTGCTGGGAGGTGATGCGTCCTCCTCCCTGTGGCTGGAGCCTTGTGCCCTGGCCGCCCCAGCCCGCCCCCCCTCACAGGGCCACATGGACAGAGCCCTGGCCATGCCATACCTCATTGATCTCCTTAATCCACCGGTCGATGCCATCAAAGGACCAGCGGTTTGCGATGTCGTAGACCAGGATCACACCCTGGGGGAGGCACAGTCACTTGTGGACAGTCTGGCTGGCATGCAAGCCACTCAGGCACACACTCACAACCAGCTAAATAGCCAGTTTACTTATGTTAACACAAAACATATTATTTTGATTTGTCTGCCAAATGTAGCAGTTATATGATCACTTCCAGTGATATTTCATAAGCTCATTGATAAACCCTCAAATATGAATGTGAGTTGGGGACTGGAATTCAATTCCCCACATTCATGAGCTGGTCCAGGGACACGGAATGCAGGGGTACTGCAGAGCCCACCCACCTGGACGGAGGGCTCTCACATACGTACAGACACACATGAACATGAACACGGCGCACACACAGCCCACATGCCTGCATATTTATGTACACACACGTGTAGATACATGTGCCTACACACTGCTCATGCACACGTACATACAAATGTAACACATGCACACACACATCCCTGATGCTGAGGGCTTGGGAGCCACCAAACAGTCCATGGCACACTTTTAGACTCTGGCATCAACTTGTATGTGAGCTAATTGCCTTGTCCTCCAAGTATCCATTAAAGAACATTCCAAAAGTCATTATTCAAAGTCAGTTTGAGGGACTTCCCTGGTGGTCCAGTGGGTAAAACTCCGTGCTCCCAGTGCAGCGCCCCGGGTTCGATCCCTGGTCAGGGAACTAGATCCCACATGCATGCTGCAACTAAGAGCCCGCATGCTGCAACTAAGAAGCCTGCATGCCACATCTAAGAAGCCCGCGTGCTGCAACTAAGAGCCAGAGCAGCCAAAATAAATAAATTAATTAAAAAAAAAAAAGAAAAACAAAGTCAGTTTGACCTCCCGGTTCAGGGGTCTTACCTGTGCGCCCCGAGAGTAGGAGCGGAATATGGTACAAAATCTTCCCTGACCCGACGTATCCCTGGAAAAGATGTTGGAGGTCTGTAAGAAGAAATCACTGCTTCCCGACAACAAGGTTTTTGAACTTGGGAGCCAGAGCAAATGCATTTTACAGTTGTCAGTTGGTGGCCATCCCACAGAAAGTCCGAGCCCCCAACAAGACATTGGGCACTTTATCCCTGGAGAGATCTGGACATTGGGATGTCCTTTTGGGCTCATTCTCTTTTCTAATTATTTAAAAAGTCAACTAGAGAAAATAGTGATGGGTTTCAACATAATAATTCTGACATTTCAATAAGTCTAAGTTTTTAAAAAGTTGTTTAATTTGGAGATAAAGCTGTGTAGTAAGGAATGTGAGTCTACACTGGGGGAGAAATAGGCCAAAGGATTTGGTGGGGTCACTCCACTTCCAATTAACTCTAAAAGATCATGGGAATCCCCTGGCCAGTCCAGTGGTTAGGACTCCTGGCTTTCACTGCCAAGGGCGTGGCTTCAGTCCCTGGTCAGGGAACTAAGATCCCGCAAGCCATGTGGCACAGCCAAAAAAATAAATAAATAAAAATAGAAGGTCAGGGGCTTCCCTGGTGGCGCAGTGGTTGAGAATCTGCCTGCCAATGCAGGGGACACGGGTTCGAGCCCTGGTCTGGGAAGATCCCACATGCCGCGGAGCAACTGGGCCCGTGAGCCACAACTACTGAGCCTGAGCGTCTGGAGCCTCTGCTCCGCAACAAGAGACGCCGCGATAGTGAGAGGCCCGCGCACCGCGATGAAGAGTGGCCCCCACTCTCCGCAACTGGAGAAAGCCCTCACACAGAAACGAAGACCCAACACAGCCAAAAATAAACATAATAAATAAATAATAAATAAAAATCTTTAAAAAAAAAAAAAATAGAAGGTCACGTGAAGTCAGCCCTGTGGATGCATCCCTATGTTCATCAATACAAGGAAGTGACCCGGGGGTGCATTAACTAGGATAAAGAAGAATAGCACTTCTGGGATCGACTCTGCCCTGTGTGGGGGAATTTACTAAGATGGACCACCAGGATCAGGCAAGGGGGCCTCGTTTTAGACACCGAGGAAAAAGGAGCAGCTGTTACAACAGTTTTCTGAGTCCCGTACAAGTTTGGGTTGAGAGGGGAGCCCTCAGGAGGTCTCCCGGGAGGGAGGAAGGGAAAAGAGACTTGAGAGTCAGCAGTGGGAAGGGACAGGGTCATTGAGGGGACATCGTGGAGAGAGGCTTCCTGGCCCAGACTTGGGGGCTGACTGCTCCTGATTAGGGGCAGATGGGGGTGGGAGAAGGGGCTCCCGGCCACTGCAGACACTTGTGGCTTGGGGAGAGGTCTGGCATGGGCAGGCGGGAGAAGGGAACCATGCAAGTGACCATGCAGGTGGTCCAGGAGAGGGGATGACACAGGGGCTAGTGACAGTGGTCAGGAAAGCCACATGGGTTGGGGGCAACTCAGGGATTAGTCACAGCAGGAAAACCCTAGTCCCCCACCCCCAGAACTGGAGGGGCAGGGGTGTGACCAGAGTCTCAGAGCCAGGGCTGCCTGGAGTGGGGACCAAGAAAGAGACCCAGTCCAGAGCTAGGCGACACCCTGACCTCTTGCCCTCCCACCCTCCACCCTCCGTCCTGTTGATCTTGGTCACGACACACAGCCCCTCTGGGCACTAGAGAGGCAGAAGCAGAAGCACGTCCACATGCTCTGGACAGACTCCAAGGCCCACACAGATCTCATCCCCTCGGGGGGCACTGGGTCAGGCTGGGGCTGAAGCAGTGGATATTCCCACAGGTGGTACCAGAGCCCCCGAGGGCCTGGACAGACCCGCCCTGTGCTCAGGGGCTGGGCAGGACCCCTGACTCACCAGAGCTGCAGCTTCACCCGCCGGCCGTCCAGCAGGATGGTGGTGGTCTTGTAGTCGATGCCTGTGAAAGAGGGTCAGGGTGGCTTAATGCAAAGCACTTCCGCAGTTAGGCTCAGGTAAAAGGTGCAGATAAACTCTCTCACGTTGGGGGAGAAAGGACTTCCCGCCAGTGCAGATCCAGGGCTCACAGAGACGGCTGGGCTGGGCCCTGCTCAGACCCTCCCCTCGCCCACCGGCCTTGCCCACTTGCTCTGTGGAGCGGGGCCTCCAACCTCCCTCCACTCCTCCCTCACCACCACTGCCTCCAGCTCAGCGCCCAGGCCCCCGCCACTGCCCAAAGGGTGGGCAAGCAGGAGCCCCCTGAACCGTTCAGCAGCTGGCTCCACACATGGCCTGCTGGCCCCGGGTTTGCCGAGTGGCTGTGGGCAGCCCACTCACACACCCTTGTCTCCGCTGGACTCAGGGCTAAAACACGGAGATAGTTTCCCCCAAGTTATCACACTAAGAATGTAAAGTAAAAACGTGTAGAATATGAAATTAGGTATGAAGTATTATCTCAGCTATGCAAAGACAAAACGTGTGTACGTATGTGCACAGGGGTGATGAAATAAAATTCATGTTTTATGGCAAGACAAGAAAAACTTAAACATAAAAAGTTTTTCTGCCCTTACGGGCCTCCTCGCTCCCTTTTAATGTGTATTGTGTGTGCATCTGCATTGACCAGACCTCCTTAGGAGACAACATTCCTTCTTAATTTTGTAAACCGTCAGGATGACCTGCTCAGCACTTGATAACTCCTCAGGAGATAACCTTCCTTCCTAATGTTGTAAGGGGTCACGATGACCCAGTTTTGCTTTGGAGGAGCAGACCTGGATGGTATAAACTATCAATATGTCATTTGATGTATATCCTTTTGTCTCAAAAACGTCTATAACTGTACTTTGACCTCTGACAGTTTTCAGAGCTTTCTGAAAGACTGTCTCCCAGGTTATAATCCTCAGGTTGGTGCAAATAAAATTTTCCATTCCTTTCTTAGACCAACTATTGATTAATTTTTTCATCAATATGCATGGCGTAGTCGGCAGGATATCAGAGACGCCCACCAGAGGATACCTGGGGTCTACTCTAAACTGGTGCTCAGTACTAGCCCTTTGAGCCCCACCTGCTTCTTGGAACTCCTCAGGTGTTCCGGTGAGTTCTCCTGATAGCCAGATCTCATTATTTAAGTGATGATCCTACAAATTTTATTCAAGCTTTTTTGTACTTAAGACTTGGAGTCTTAAGGGGCACCAATGCATTTCCTTGGCAGGGTCCTAGGGGGATCTAGGCAGGAGGCCCCGGGAAACATAGGTGGCTGGAGTTTCGTTAAATTTGGCTTAAATTAAAAACAAACAAAACAAAAAAAAAAACAAGTTGATATATGGTCTGAGCAAATGGTTTGCCAATGAAACAAGAGACAGCATGCTCAGCCCCAAGAACAAGGAACACCTGCTCCTTCCGGCCACAAGGTGTCCTCAGGTGACTGAGAACCTAGTGGAAGTATCTGGGGATCAATCTTCCAGATGTGTAGCAGTGCTACAGCAGATCCCACTACAACAATTAAGTAAATGCTGCTCTTCCAGGGACGCAGGAGATAAAGGCTGATCACCTAGTGCTCCAAGCACCCACAGCAGTTTTAGACTGTCAGAGGGAGAAACCAAGACATGTGAAAGAGCCGAACCGACCCTAGCGTAATTCCTTGGAGAGCTTGACTCAGAAGCAGCACCCACAACCATACTGTCCTCAGAAAGTTGTTCAGATCATATCTTTTCTCTGAATTAGGCAACCAAGTTGATAATGGGAAATTGTGCTTCAAAGGTCAAACAGCTCCTGAATGGACAGCCACCTATGGTGATACCAGCTGGGTTTATATAGAGCTGATGCTTGCAAGTGCTTACCTAACTGGGAATCAAAGGAAACCACCCCCCCCCCCCAAAAAAAAGGAAATCCCGCCCTGAAATGACCAAGCTGGATTCTTTTTTGGTATTCCAAACTGATTTTTCCGTGAACAGTCAGAAGAAGCCAGCAGAGGGTAATTTCTTACCATGTCAGTCAATCTCCTGGACCCCTGCCCACAGGGTCTACTGGAAACAAGAGTGGTAAGAGCTTTTCTTTTTTCTAAAATTGGATTAGCAGCAGAAATTATTTGTAGGGCTATCTTCTTGGATCCTTTGAATTGGAAAGACTTCTAAATATTTGTAGGGCTAGCTTCTTGGATCCTTTGAATTGGAAAGACTCCTAAATTGGAAAGCTCTCATCTTAAACTATTGTACCTATTTTAATTGGTATGCAAAAGCCCCAAAAGGCTTCAAAATTCCAAAATAGCCTCATTTAAGGATTTGTTGTAGAAGGCTAATGAAAGATTGATCATATAAAAGGTACCTACAATAAAAGACTATAAAACTGCCATAACTACCATTCCATCCTCCTTTTTTTTCTTTTTTAAATTTTTATTCATTTATGTATTTTTTGGCTGCATTGGGTCTTTGTTGCTGGGCGCGGGCTTTCTCTAGTTGTGGCGAGCTGGGGCTACTCTCTGTTGCGGTGCGTGGGCTTCTCATTGCAGTGGCTTCTCTTGCTGCGGAGCACGGGCTCTAGGCACGCAGGCTTCAGTAGTTGTGGCACACGAGCTTAGTTGCTCCGTGGCATGTGGGATCTTCCCGGACCAGGGCTCAAACCCATGTCCCCTGCATTGGCAGGCAGATTCTTAACCACTGTGCCACCAGGGAAGTCCCTAAATGGTTATCTTTAGAAATGGGACCACCTGAGGTTATAGGTGAGCCTCTTGGGGTCAAAGGTTGAACTGAGGGCCATAGTGAAAGAATTTCTTAAACCCAGGGAAGATCCTCAAAAGGTTTTGTAAATGGATTACCAAGATGGGAGGCCACAGGTCTGTCTACACCTGTGACCATAGCTGATATTCAGAGCCTGATAGGAAAAAAAATTTTTCTTTGGCCTTCTCCTCTAAGCTAAATGAAGGAAAGAAAAACATTCCCACATAGGTGGATGAGTATGTCGGTACTTTGATATCCTTTAGGTGGCCACCCAATTATCTGAGGAATTAAAAACAGCTGTCCTTGTTTTAGAACTCTAGTGTTTACAGGACCAAAGGTGTGGCTTCAGAAACAGCCCAAGGCCCACCAATCCTTTCACCACTCCCATAATCTACCCTATTTATCTTAAGTAAAAAAAAAAATCTGGCTTTAAGGGAAGAAAGAAAATCCTCCTAGGAGAACTTGCGTTTTTCCTCCTCTGCCTTTGAGATACAAATGTTCTATCCAGTCTTCTCCTGGAGCTCTTATCCAGGCCATCTTCTTTAATGCAGATTTCAGGAAAGTAACTCTTTTGTTTTTTGTTTAATATTAATTTAATTTAATTTGTTTTTGGCTGGATTGGGTCTTAGTTGCGGCATGTGGGATCTTCACTGGGGCAGGTGGGATCTCGCTGCGGTGCACAGGCTCTTCGTTGTGGCGTGGGCTTCTCTCTCTCTAGTTGTGGCGTGTGGGCTTAGTTGCCCCACATCATGTGAGATCTTAGTTCGCCGACCAGGGATTGAACCTGTTTCCCCTGCATTGGAAGGCAGATTTTTTACCACTGGACCACCAGGTAAGTCCCTCAGGAAGGTGACTCTTATCCAAAGGAAAAAACAAAAGAGGGATAGGTAATTTGGAACTTGATTTGTCAAGGGCAATACACATCTTAAATGTCTTTTCCATAAATATTAGTAAAAAGGATTTAGCCATCTAAACAGGTGACCTTGATTTGTTCCATCTGCAAGAAACCCAATTTGAATCCAACATCTTTTGTAACTTACGTGTTTTACATTATTGTACCTGATTCATGGTTGAAACTCTGGAATGGGAACTGGGGTCTCCGTTTGTGTCTGTGTGTTTGTATGTATCTGTAAATGTGTGTGTTGTAGACGTGTGGCATTGCCAAAATTAATTTATAAAAGAGCTCTATTTAATTGGCTTAAAGGATAATAAGCACTTATACAAATACTCAGAAATATAAAAGAAATGAACCCAAATGAACTTCAGGATCACATGATCTAGGGTTAATTTTTAATGAATGAAAACAAGTTTGAGTTTATTGGTTTAATTATAAAGACATACCTTTTTTTTTTTTTTTGGCCACGCCACGCGACATGCGGGATCTTAGGTCCCCGACAAGGGACTGAACTCGCCCCACTGCAGTGGAAGTGCAAAATCTTAGCCACTGGACCACCAGGGAAGTCCCAATATAGACATACCTTTAAAGTCATCAACATTAAGTATATACTACTTTGTATGTAGGTTTACCAGAAATCAAATAAGATCGTGTAATTCCTGTCACAAAATTTGTCAACAAGAAAAATAACCTGATGTGATGAAACTTTCAAGCAAATTAAATGTAAACGAGATAAGAGCTTTTAGGTGAACTCTTTAGGAATGATTATGTTTTAGGACTGTCTACTTAAAAATAGTTTCTCCATTTTTTGGCAGTTTTGATTACACTTTATGTAACTTATAAAGTGATAGTTTCTTGCCTTTCACACTGTGTATCACCTACTCCTACTAAGATAATGATATCTAAACAAATTGAAACTATTGATCACATCTACAGTTCTCCATAAATTAATGAACATCCACGATGCACATGCTTCCTCCCCAGGTGGAAATTAACCTTCACACAGAAGAATCAGGGATGGGGCGTACGTGGGGAGCAGCTCTGGGGAGAAGGAACAGTGGAGAGAGTCCAGAATGGGTCATCCTCAGGATCTAGCCTGAAACCAGGCCCACCCCTCAACCTGTCGGTTACATAAGGCCACAAACTCCTTTTTGCTTAAGCTTCTTTGAGTTGACTTTTTTGTTTGCACCAAAAAATGCCCTGACAGAAAACCCATGTAGCACAGTGACTGGAGAGAGGGACAGAGGAAACCTGACACACAAATCCTGGAAAAGCTGCGGAAGATATATTTTAACATCTTCCCAAAGCAGAGCACAATGCCTCCCACACCCCAGAATTTCACTAATAGTGAACATGTATTTAGAAGAAAATCTACAGGAATTCCCTGGTGGTCCAGTGGTTAGGGCTCCGCCCTTTCACTGCCGAGGGCGTGGGTTCAATCCCTGGTCAGGGAACTAAGATTGTGCAAGCCGCGTACTACGGCCAAAAAATAAAAATAAAAGAAAATCTAACTCAATGATAATGATCTAACTATTAACATTCAGGACCCAGACTGAACTGACTCTGGTGGTTGTTCCCACCAGGACAGCCCTGCCGGGTCACCTGCCCTCGGCACACTGACCCTGACGCCCGGGACCCTGACGCATCCTCCCAGAGCCGCGTGTGCTTTGGAGACCCAGGCCCACTCGGTCTCCATCAGTGTTAGTATCCTTTAGAGCTGCAACCTGGCCTACTTCCCTCCATCTGTTCAGCTGTGCACTCCCATGGAAGGCACCTCCTTTGAATTGGGGACAGGGCAGAGCAGGGGAGGTCCGGGGGTGGGAGATAAAGCTTGAAAAAACACTGCCCACCCCCACCCCCCATTTGATCTGTAGGGTGGAAAATGGGAACGGAGATGGGCTAGCCCCCTGGGGACCCCACAGGTCCCCCACGTAGCACTGTGAAGACCCTGCAGGGAGAAGCTCTGTGGTGCGTGGGATCAAATCCCAGTCCTGACGACCAGCGGCTTCCTCCCTCTCCCTGTGCCTCAGTTTCCCTGACAGCTCACGTCTGGTACCTGCCGCCAGCAGTGGCCTCAACTCAGCACAAGCTCCATTCTTCCCCAGGCCTTTGGGTCCCAGGACATAAACCCTCTGTCTCAGCTGTACCTGCCACAGAGAAGCCCCCAAATTCCACCCATTCACGCCAGGTTCGAAGTCCCATTGGGAGAAGAGTCTCTTTTTTCATACACTTATTTATTGAACCGTTTTCTTTTATGTTCCTCCTGTTATGTGTTTGCTCTGTTCCTATTTACTGTATTTCCTCTTCTCTGTTACTTCATGTTTTTGACAGTACTGGTGTCAGTGTTAGGGTCAAAAGGTGTAACGCACATTCGCTGCACTGAGCTAATTCACCAAGAAGTCTGTCCATCAAAATAAAATAAAAATACACAAAAGCTCCTAGAACAAAGCCTGTCGGAATGTTCACTGAGTGAGTCAGGACAACAGAGACAAGAAGAGAGATAATTTTAGCCTGAAAAACAGCAAATGTCAAATGCCAAGACACTCCCTACACTTTGAGGCTGTGTGATGTATAAATAATCTATTTCAGCTCATCCAGCACCTGCCGAATTCTATCTCCTCGAGCAAGAGGACGCAAACATGTAAATACTGGTTAAGTATCATTGACAAACATATTCATCATGAGGACCTGACTTTTGAGAATGTGTCTTATGTTGAATTAAAGTATCAGAAAGCAGGGTGCTGGCTGCCAGGGGCGGGGGAGGGTCCAGGTTTCCATTTGGCGGGTGAGAAAAATGTTGTGAAATGAGAAAGTTACAGGGTCGTGAATGTACCAAATACCACTGAATTGTTCACTTTAACGTGATTAATTTTATACTATGTGAATTTCACCTCAAAAGAATGTATATATATATGTCCTATCCAGAGACTGACTCTGGCCTGGCTTCCCCAATCAGAAGGGCACTTTGCTGGGAGATGTTGGGGTGCCTCGCAGGACCGAGGGGGCAGGAGGGCTGCATAATGGGGCTCAGGATGGGAGAAGCAGGGAGACCCCAGGGCTGAGGTACAGGCCCAAGCTTCACCCATGGCCAAGGCCCAGAGCCTGCCCCTGCGGGGCTGCCTCCCGTTTCTAAATGGTTCTAAAAGTGAGTCATGCATTTTTTTTTTTTTTTTTTTTGTCTGCGTGGCATGTGGAATCTTAGTTCCCTGACCAGGGATGGAAGTGGTGCGAAGCGCAGAGTCTTAATGACTGGACCCCCAGGGAAGTCCTGCAAGTCATGTTTTAAATGGGCATTTGAAGTGTGTTCATCATATGAGAATCCCACACAGAGAGCAGTTACTGAAATCAGCACCAGTCCCCCTCCTCTTCAGAATCTACCCCACTCCTTTTTGAAAAGGAAAGTATGTTCCCTGCATGTTTCTCCTTCCTGGTTTTTCTCTGTGAATTAGCAAAGCGGTGTGACCCAGGTGCTTCCAGGCTCCTTGTGGCCTGGCTGCCCCAGCTCATCCACACAGCTCCCAGCTCTTAGCTGCCTGAGTCGCTCACTCCCCACTCTGGGGGCTAAACCCTCCCACACCCTCCCTGGCAGGGACAGGACCACTGTCATGCCTGCCTTGTTCCCTAACGGCCTGTGTCTGTGCTGAGCTGCTGCGTCCAGGTACCCTGTGAAATCCCACAGCAAGGACAAGCCCCACCAACCAGATACCGGCGGGACCCGGCACATCATCCCCCATGAGTGAAACTGGGGAGTAACCCAGAGCCTTCCCTAACCATCGCTCGGGTGTGGCCAGATGATAGCCCCCTCTTTCCAGAGCCCCGACACCTCAGAGGGTCCCAGTCCCTTCAAATTGCAGGGCTGCCCCTGCCAGGTCTCGAGGTCACCCTGCACCTGGACTCAGGCTGAGGCAGGAGATAGATGGGCCCCAGGCTGAACAGTTTCTCCCCTGTGGACAGAAACTCCATAAAAGCAGGATGATGGAGGAGGCTGGGCCCTGCCCAGATAAGAGATAAAAGACCACATATTCCTCATTCTTGAAGTCAAGGAGACCTCCCCGACTACACATGCACAGAAAGGCTCCTTGGAGGTCAAAAAGGGAGGGGGCGCCACCCCATAGTAAGTGATGTCAACTACCCATAGGCCTCTTCGCTAGAATCCATGTTGGCTAAGAGATGCGCACACACACATGCGAGGACCCTGAGATAAACCAAATATAGATTCAGAACCAGGCAAAGCAAAATGATTGCCAAAGGAAACCTGGAAGAAATGCCCCATAAAAGTGATTCAAACTACCACAACGGCGCAACTCTCTCTCTGAGCCCGCCCGTGTGTCTATCCACACGTACCGTACTATTTTTCCTCCTAATGAACACTTTACTTGCCTCACTACTTTCCGTCTCTATGTGGAAACTCATTTCTACACAGCGACGGGTCAGGGCCTTGTCACTGTCCATTGGTCCCTGGTGGTCTGGTGGCCAGGATTCAGGGCTCTCACTGCCACCGCCCGACCTCAATCTCTGGCCGGGAACCGAAATCCTGCTTCAAGCCGTTGCAGGCTGAGGCCACCCGAGATCAAGGCCAGCAGTAGGGTTCAGCGGTCAGGCCAGGAGGGGCCTCCCCCCGCCCTACTTTGGACAGCCCAACAGTCTGGGTGACACTGCCAGGGAAAGCATTGCCATCCTCCATGAAAAAAAAAAGGGCGGTGGGACTTCCCTGGTGGCACAGTGGTTAAGACTCTGTGCTCCCAATGCAGGGGGCCCAGGTTCAATCCCTGGTCAGGGAAGTAGATCCCACATGCTGCAACTAAGAGTTCGCATGCCACAACAAAGGAGCTGGCGAGCCGCAACTAAGGAGCCCACAAGCCACAACTAAGACCCAGCGCAACCAAATTAAAAAAAAAAGTGGGGGTGCATCTTTGATTTTAAAGTGCAGTTTTCTGATATCAGCACCCCTTTTTCCTGCCTGTCCCACAGTGGGGGCCCTGCAGGCTCTGCCATCTACCACCTCCAGTCCGGGCAGCTCTGCTCACTTGGGTGGTCAGCCCCCAGGTGAGCTGTGTCAGGGAAGCAGAGCTTTATTTTCAGTAGCACCCCTGTGCGAATACATCCAACCAAGGAGGTGCCACATGTCTTCAGAAGGAGCCCGAGCCCCTGCTGATTCAATCTCCTACTTTCATCCCTTGGGAGCAGCAGAGGCTGAGACCACCTGCTGTGTGTCAGGGGAAGGAAAGGACCTCACTGGAACCACACACGGAGGCTCTCGTCACTGGTTGTGATCACGACCAGCCGAGCAACTGTCCCAAAGCTGGACGGCAAACCAGGCCACCTGTCCATGCTCTGGAGGACAGTTTCGGATGAGCTGCCCTGAGCTTGGAGAGCCCATGCCACCTTCTCTATTAGCCCGAAAGATGCAGCGACCTCATTTTATATTCGGTAACTGTGGTCTCAGGACACTAAATGTCAGAGAGGGTGAGAGGCTAGACAGACACCTATGCAAGATCTGTATGCTAAAAGCTATAAACCACTAGTAAAATAAATCGAAGAAGATCTAAATAAGTGGAGAGAAATACTGTGTTCATGGATTGATAGACCCAGTATAGTTAAGATGGCAGTTCTCCCCAAATGGATCCACAGATTCAGTCTCAAAGACCCTAGCAGGATTTTTCGGGGCGGGGGAGCTAGAAATGGACAAAGCTAAATTTTATTATTTATTTATTAAAAAAAAATTTTGGGCCCACCTTGCGGCTTGCGGGATCTTAGTTGCTCAACCAGGGACTGAACCCACACCCTCTGCAGTGAAAGCACAGATTCCTAACCACTGGACTGCCAGGGAATTCCCAAAGCTAAATTTTGCATGGAAAGTTAAAGGAATTAGAATAGTCAAAACAATTTTGAGGGCTTCCCTGGTGGCGCAGTGGTTAAGAATCCGCCTGCCAGTGCAGGGGCCACGGGTTCGAGCCCTGGTCCTGGAAGATCTCACATCCCGCAGAGCAACTAAGCCCGCGAGCCACAACTACTGAAGCCCATGCGCCTAGAGCCCATGCTCCGCAGCAAGAGAAGCCACCGCAATGAGAAGCCCACGCACCATGATGAAGAGTAGCCCCCGCTCACCACAACTAGAGAAAGCCCGTGCGCAGCAACGAAGACCCAACGCAGCCAAAAATAAATAAATAAATTAAATAAATTAAAAAAAAAAAAAATTTTGAACAAAAGGAACAAAGTTGGAGGACTCACACTACCCAATTTCAAGACTTACTACATATTTAAAGTAGTCAAGACAGTGTGATAATGGCATAAAAATACACAACAGAAAAATGGAACAGAACTGAGATGAGAAATAAAGCCACACAAATATGGCCAATTGATTTTTGTTGTTGTTTTTTTAAAGATTTATTATTTATTATTTATTTACTTATTTATTTTTGGCTGTGTCGGGTCTTAGTTGCGGCACATGGGGTCTTCGTTGCGGCATGCAGGATCTTTAGTTGTGGTATGTGGGCTCTTTGTTGCAGCGTGAGGGCTTCTCCCTAGTTGTGGCATGTGGTTTTTCTCTTCTCTAGTTGTGGTGCGCAGGCTCAAGGGCGGGTGGGCTCTGTAGTTGTGGCGCGGGTCCTAGAGAGCGTGGGCTCTGCAGTTTGTGGCACACAGCCGCCCTAGTTGAGGCGCGCGAGCTCAGTAGCTGTGGTGTGCGGGCCTAGTTGCCCTGTGGCATGTGGGATCCTAGTTCCCTGACCAGGGATCGAACCTGCGTCCCCTGCATTGGAAGGCGGATTCTTTACCACTGGACCACCAGGGAAGTCCCTGGCCAAGTGATTTTTGACAAAGGTACAAATCAGTGCAACAGAGAAAGCATACACTTGTAACAAATGGTGCTGTAACAGCTGGGCATCCCTACGCAAAAGTAGTGAACCTCAGTCCATACCTCATGTTATATAAGAAATTAACTCAGGGACTTCCCTGGTGGTCCAGTGGGTAAAACTCCGTGCTCCCAATGCAGGGGGCCCAGGTTCGATCCCTGGTTGGGGAACTAGATCCCTCATGCGTGCCACAACTAAGAGTTCGCATGCTGCAATTAAGAGCCCACATGCCGCAGCAAAGATCCCGCAAGCCGCAACTAAGACCCAGAGCAGCCTAAATAAATAAATAACTAAATAATAAAAAAGAAATTAACTCAAAATGGGTCACAGTCATAAATGTAAAACTAAAACTTCTTTAAGAAAACACAAAAGAAAATCTTTGTAACCTTAGGCAAAGTGTTCGGCAATGATTTCTTATATACAACACCAAAAACATGGTCTATAAAAGAATAAATTGATAAATTGGACTTCTTCAAAATTAAAAACATCTGCTCTTCGAAAGATACTTAATGGAAAGAAGACCCACAGACTGGGAGAAAATATTTGCAAAACACATTTCTAATAAAGGACTTGGATCTAGAATATATTTAAACATCCTCAAGACTAGATAATAAGAAAACAAACAACTTAAAAAATTTTTAATGGGCAAAAGAGTTGAAAGACACTCACCAAAGAGAATACCACGTAGATGGCAAATGAGCAGGAAAAGATGTTCAACCTCGTTAGTTGTTAGGAAATGCAAATTAAAATTACAATGAGAGATCACTGCACACCTATTAAAATGGCTAATATCGAGAAACACAAAGTAAAAAAATACTGACAATACCAAGTGCTGGTGAGGACACAGAACAACTGTACCCCTCATAGGCTGCTGGTGGGAATGAAAAATGGTCGGGTCAATTTGGAAACAGTTTGGCAGCTTCTTTTTTCTTTTTTTTAATATTTATTTATTTATTATTTATTTATTTAGGCTGCGACGGCTCTTAGCTGCGGCCTGCAGGATCTTTAGTTGTGGGATGCGGACTTCTTTAGTTGCAGCATGCATGCAGGATCTAGTTCCTTGACCAGGTATCGAACCTGGGCCCCCTGCACTGGGAACACAGAGTCTTACCCACTGGACCACCAGGGAAGTCCCCGGTTTGGCAGCTTCTAATAAAGTTAAACATACACGTCATATGACCCAGCAATTCCACTCCTAGATATTTACCAAGTTCACACAAAACGCGTATGCAACTGTTTATATCAGCCTTACTCACAGATTGCCGAAGACTGGGAAGCACCCAGACAGCCCTCCAGGGGTGGTTGGACAGCCCGCTGCGGTCTGTCCACGCGCTCAGCAGGAAGAAAAGGTGAAACTGTGCACAACACAGAGGGATCTTAGAGGCTCGTGCTGAGTGCAGAAGCCAGCCCACACGCTGTGGGAGCCACTCCACGACCTTCTCAAGGGCAGACCACAGAGTCGAGGACAGATGGGTGGTCTGCAAGGCAGGGGTGCCATTCCTGCCCCAGGGCCCAGCCAATGGGGCGAGGAGCCGACAGGGGCGAGGGGTTCCAGGCCTGAGGCTGTGAGAAGAGGGGCTCCCACTGGGGCCTGGGTCCCAGCTCTTCCTCAGGAGAAGGAAACTGTCCATATGGGGAGTGTCACTACCTGTATTGGGTTGAATAGTGTCCCCCGAAATCCATGTCCACCTGGAACCTATGAATGGAAACTTTTGTGGAAATAGAGTCTTTGCAGATGTCATCAAGCTGAGGTCACACTGAATGAGGGTGGCCCCCCGTCCAGGACCGTCTTGATAAGGATTTGGAGTGAATGAGGGTGGCCCCCCCGTCCAGGACCGTCTTGATAAGGATTTGGAGGCAAACAGGGAGAAGCAGAGATTGAGGTGACGCTGACACAGGCCAAGGGACAGCAAGGGTGCCAGCAACACCTGAGCTGGAAGGCTCAAGGACAGACCTTCCCCGGGAGTCTTGGCGGGGGCGGGGGGAGTGCAGCCCTGCTGACACCTTGATTTCGGACCTCTGACCTCCAGGATGGGGAGAGTGTGCATTTCTGTTGTCTTAGGCCATCCCCCACTGCCGCCCCAGTTTGTGATAGTTGTGAGAGCAGCCCTAGGAAATGATGCACCACCAACGGCAACATCCCTCCTCCCCCCACTGCCCCCTCCCACCGCCCTGTGCTCCAGATGGTGCTCCAGACAGAAGCTCAGGGCCCCCGCAGGTCTGACAACGTGGGCTTTTGCCTCTCAGACACCAGGCCAACAGGACACTATTTAAGCCCATGGCCACTCAGCAGTGGTCTACCTTCTAGATTTTACTTCCAGATGGAGTTTCTCCACCTGAGAGAGAATGTAACATTCTTCACACTTATCACGTTATTTTTCCTGTTAAGATAATAACTTTTAACCTTACATATCAGGGTCAACTAGACTTTAATATGTGTAGTTATGATTCTACCCCTGTAAACTTGTTTTGCTTTTATTTTTAATCAAACAAAATGCCAGCCCTGTCACGAGTCACCATAAGATTCAAATTCATGGGTGAACTCAGCTGAGTCACATTTAGGGGAGGGTAATTCATTAATTATTAGCTTCAAGAGGTTGGAATACACAACTCATATAAACAGAAAAACAGCCTGAGTGTCACTTTGGCTGAGGAAACCCCAGGATCAGTTAAATGGCCTGTGTGGTTCTCCACCAACAGCTTTGTCACAAGCTATTTGGCACAGCTATGGCACAGTCTCCCAAGAGATGGCCAGCAGCAGGTGGTTTCGGGTGGGAAAGGCCGGCATCCAGAGAAAGATTAGGAAGCCAGGCACAGAGTCCCGGGGCCAGAACTGCTGTGATCGGCTGCCGGGCACAGCACAGATGCCAGGACAGGTACCTTCAAAGCCTGGGGGCCCTGATGTTTTCCATCTCTTGATTCTAGAAGCATGCCGATCTCTCTCTCTACCCGCCAAGTCTTAGAAAACAAGTCACGCTGTAAGGCCCCATTAATCAAAATCCCAGGTCTGTCGCACTCAAGTCAGAAGTCCCCACAGCAGCCTGAAGGTGACAGGGGCCTGGGTACCAGATTCTAGACTTTGCAACATGTTAAAAAGAGGTTAAGACCTGGAATGCCAAAACCACTTGAGAAAATACAAACCACGGGGCCAAATTCTCAGAAATGTAATTGATTGCCATTATAAAGTCCCCAAAAGGCAAAGCATGCTGTGACAAAAATAAGACCACCTAAAAAGACAAGTTGTTCATATTAGCAGACTGATGAAATGCTGGAGGCATCTTAAGCCAGAGCGGTGCAGTCAGACCAGCTTCAGGAGCCCCTGGAGGCCCCGCAAACGGGTGGGTGGACAGGGAATCTTTCTCCTGGAGAGAAGGAGGGGGAAGGCAACCCAGATCAAGTGGGGAATTTGGTTGAGGCCTCCAAGGAGGCAAGCCCACTTCTGAAGAAGGTAAACCCTGAAGATGTCACTGAAGCTATTATCTTATATCAGGACCCCTTTAAATTGTCTTGTTTGTGGAGCTGACAAAATCTACATAATGGATATTTTTAGGTCCAAACCCCTCCGGTGCTGCAGCTCTTCTGCTTCTGCTTATACACAATTCACTCTTTGTAGCCAATTAAGCTAAAGAAGCCTGGAAAGTTTGAAACAAAGGTTCAAAACAATCTCTTAATGTGAAGTGAACCCACAGCCTGCAAATGCTTGGTGACACACCAGCCACTTCCCCATGCCTTGCTGCTTCTCTTCACCCCACACAACCGGCCACATCGAACCTGAGCTCCTGGGCCAGCAAGGAGTGAGCAGGTGCGGCTGGCAGGACCCAGGCAGGACCTCGAGGCTGTGCCTGCCCGCTGTGCTCACCCTGCAGCCACTCAGGCGTCCTGTGCCAGTGACAGAGGACACAAGGGGTGGAGGGTGGGCCTCTGGCCCCAGTAGCTGAGTCTCTGTCTGGGAGGAACCTGGGCTGGCCGGTTCTGAGTCCCTCCCTGCCTGTCACCTGAAATCAGGTTCGCTTTGGGCTGGGGGCTGCAGGGGTCAGAGGTGAGACTAAAGGGGCTGTCACCACCGCAGAAAGGAGACCCCACAGGACACAGGGGAAGTAGGGCTGATTCAAGGGCTTTTAAAGAGAAAATCTGATATAAATGCAATTTTATCATTTTCAAATACATGGAAGTATTTATGACATAATTTTAAAAACCCAATGCATTAAATTTATTGAGTGCTCACAAGTGGTACCGAGGGAGGTGAAGGAGTTACACCAAGAAGAAGTAGGATAAAACACGACTCGACTCTCAGTTCAAACTTGAAAGTGATGACTTTATAAATCGTGTTTTGAATCTTAAAGTGGTTGCCCAGGGAAACTGGCAGAGTAGCTTTAAGCTGCCTACAGCATCTAGAAGGCAGTGGGAGAGTGCGTGAATCTCCTGGTGGAAAGACCGTCAAAGGCAAAGAGAAAGGACAAATAACCTATCTCACGAGATGATTCTTCTATACTCTCAATAAGTGGGAGTTATTATTTTTATCTCTTGGCAAAAATGAAACTGAGAAAGAAAGATGGGATCTTCCTGCTGGGAAAAGGAAGCTGGAGAAATAGCCAAAAGGGAGTAGTCAGAGAAACAGTGAGTCTCCTGCTGCGAAAAAAACTAGGAGGCGAGAGATTGCAGCCTTTGGTGTCAGTTTGATCCACTTCCCTCTCCCATCACTAATGAAATGAGCAAAATGTAGAAACTCAGCAATCAGGGAAGGAAAGGGTATGGACCTGGTGCCGGGAACACCCCAGCTGGAGCCCAGGGGAGACCCAGGATTAACAGAAGGCAGAGCCCAGCTGCTGAGGCCTTCTTTCTTTCCTTTCTTTTTTTTTTCTTTTTTACATCGTAAAGTACCGAGCTGATCTCCCTGTGCTATGCTGCTGCTTCCCACTAGCTAACTATTTTACATTCAGTAGTGTATATACGTCGATGCTACTCTCACTTCACCCCAGCTTCCCCCTCCCACCCCATGTCCTCAAGTCCATTCTCTATGTCTACATCTTTATTCCTGCCCTGCAACTAGGTTCACCAGTACCTTTTTTTTTAGATTCCATATATATATGCGTTAGCATACGGTATTTGTTTTTCTCTTTCTGACTTACTTCACTCTGTATGACAGACTCTAGGTCCATCCATGACGCCTTCTTTCCACTTCTGCCTGGAGCAGGACTTCCGAGGGGAGAGGAGGCGGGACTGGGCACCAACCCACCGGACAGAAGTGAGGCTCCAGGGCCAGCAGGGGCCCGGCAGGACCAGGAGTGTGCACGTCACCCATGGGAGGGGAGGACAGCTCCCTGGGCAATGGGCCACCCGGCAAGGGGTCTGCGCAGCCCACACTCCCCCTCCTGCTCCTCCCGGAGCTCAGGTTACAGGACAGGGTCAGGAACCCAAGGGCCCCTCCCTCCAACAGTAGGCTGAGAGGAAAACAGAAGGTCCAGCTTGGAGAAGCCAGGCCTCACCAGACTCTGTCAGAGCACAGAATACGTGCAGGCGGATCTGCCTGGGGGTGAGCAAGACACAGGGAAATGCAGCAGCGCCACCTGCAAGCACTGGGCAGACCCACCTGCAAAGGAGAAAGCATGCAGGTGGGAGGCTGTGCGGTCCCTGGGCCGCGACAAGGGTGACAGAGCAATGCCGGGAAAGGGGGTCTCCCACTGCATATCTACTTGGAAAAGAATGTGTCTTGACCCCTCCCCCATCCCTCATCCCAGCGGGATGGCAGCCACCAACGTCAGAGGTAAGACGGTGGAGCCTCAGGGGACAGCCCCACCCTGGGACAGGCAGAGACTTGCTCAACACACCCAGAGTCCCTGCCAGGAACACCCATCATTTATTTGGACTGTGTTAAAATGAAGGGCTTCTGTTCTTAGAAATACTATTAATGGAGTGAAAGGCAGCACAGACGAGCATAGATACTCACAATACGTATTTCTGACAAGGGATTCACAGCCAGTATACATTTTTCAAACACTCCTACTGACCAGTAAAATAAATTCAACCTAATGAAAAATGGACAAAGGTGTTCAATCTCATTAGTCATCAGAAAAATGCAAATTCAACTACACGATACTTTCCAGAATGGTTAGAATGCAAAACAGCAAGAACCAAATGTTGGTGTGGATGTGGGCAAATAGGACTCCCGATCTTTGCAGTGAGAGTGTAAACTGAAAACAATTTTGGAGTATCTTCTTAAGTTAAACATATGCATACCATAATACTCAGTAACCCCAGGTTTAGGTCTATTCTGACAGAAATGCATATTTTGTACTCTAAAGACGCACAGTGGGAATGTTCGCTCCAGGACTAATCACAACAGCCAGAAACTGGAAACCACAGAAATGCCAACCCCAGCATGATGGGTAAATAAACAGATCGCAGTAGGTTCACACCAGGGATATCATAAACCTTCCACAGCCATACACAACCCAGGAGAGTCTCACACAACAGGAGCAAGAGAAGCAGTCACATTACAGCTCTCACTTCTACACAGAATGAATGAGACAAAAGTGGCCCATGTGGTCAGAAGCCAGGCCAGCGGTGAAGCTGCGGGGTGTCATGGCTGGGGGAGGGCTGGGGGCCCAGGGGCCTGTTGGTGTTGTGCTTCCTGGGTGCTGGTTGCATGGGCGTGTTAGCTTTGTGAAAATTCACTGAGCTATGCCATTACAATAGGTACACTTACCTATATGTAAATCATACTTCCATAAAAAGTTTAAAAAGGAAGGGAAAAGAGATAGAACCTAACTTAAAAGGAAATATGACCCCAGGAGCAGAAGGAAATTCATCCCAGTTACTTCATGCAATGGAACAACCTAATAAAAACATGCTGTTGGTAAAATAAGAGTTCAAAGGAGAGTTTTTAATCAAATGAATTTTTAAAGAATTCTTTAAAAATTGAAAAAAAGGAAAATTGTAAAAGTAAGGAAAAATTAGACACCAAAAGGACATCAATACTGAATTAACAAATAAGTTAGAACAGCTAGAAACAGTTTGCTAAAATAAAAATTACCAATAAATAGGAAAGCCTTGAGAGTACCACAGAAATGCAGAGAGAAAGACAAAAAGAACAAGGCACTTAGAAGACATGAATGGAGGACAGATAAAGGGCTTCCCTGGTGGCGCAGTGGTCGAGAATCTGCCTGCCAATGCAGGGGACACGGGTTCGAGCCCTGGTCTGGGAAGATCCCACATGCCGCAGAGCAACTAAGCCCGTGCACCACAACTACTGAGCCTGCGCGTCTGGAGCCTGTGCTCCACAATAGGAGAGGCCGCGATAGTGAGAGGCCCGCGCACCGCGATGAAGAAACGAAGACCCAACACAGCCAAACTAAATAAATAAATAAATAAATAAAAGTGAAATTCTTTAAAAAAAAAAAACAAAAAACAAAACACTAGGAGTCTTTAAAAAAAAAAAAAAAAAAGGAGGACAGATAAAAACAGCCCAACATAAGAATAATCACTGTAGTAGGCAGAATAATGGCCCACCAAAGAGATCTGTGTCCTAATCCCCAGAATTTGTGGATATGTTAGGTTACATGGCAAAGGGGAATTAAGTTTGCTAGTCAGGGATGAATTGCGAGATTGGGATTGACATATATACACTAATATGTATAAAATAGATAAGTAGTAAGAACCTGCTGTATAAAAAAATAAATAAAATAAAATTCAAAAGTTCAAAAAAAACAAAGTTTGCTAGTCAGGTGACCTTAAATGACAGAGATTATCCTGGATCATCCAGCGGCCCCAGTGTGATCGCAAGGGTTCTTAAAAGTGGAGCAGGAGGCAGAGAGTCTACATCAGAATGATGAGATGCGAGAAAGGCCCCCCACCCCCACTGCTGGCTCTGAAGGTGGGGGAGGACCCACAAGCCAAGAGACACAGGCGGATTCTAGAAGCTGGAAAAGGCAGGAAAACAGACTCACTCCTAGCACGTCCAGAAAGGAACGCAGGCCCGCCAACCTTGATTTTAGCCTATGAGACTGTGTTGACAACCGACCCCCAGAACTGGAAGAGAATAAATTTGTGTTGTTTCAAGACATTAAGTTTGTGGCAATTTGTCCAGCAGCCACAGGAAACTAATATAACTGGTGTCCGTGAAATAGAAACACCAATAAATGGAACAGAAGATGTTTTAAGGACATAAAATAAATTTCCCTAAAATTAAAAAAGAAATCTGCAAATAGAAAGAGTACTCAGTGTACCAGGAGTTCAAAATGAAGCATTCAGCTCTGAGACATGGTCTGGTTAAGCTCATGAAATGAAGCAAAAAGAAGGAATCCGTCAGAAATTCATGAAGAAAATGCAAATCACCTACATGGGAAAAAAAATCAGCTGACTTCAGGCTTCCCCACATCCAATGGCAGAGGGTTGTGGAGCAATGCTTACAAAGGGTTGAGGGAAAGAAAACAGAAGCTAAGAATATTACACCCAACCAAGATACTGTTCAAAGATAGAGTCAGTGGACAGACACCGTCAGACATCAAAATGCTCAGGTGATACTCACGAGCCCTTCCTGAAAAATGACTGAAAATGAAATTAGCTAATTAGACAGACAGCAAAATAAAAGGACTACTGGTGAGCACAGAGTTCTCTAAAATGTTGAATTAACACTGAGCAATTGTGGGCACTGTAGCTACGATACAGAATTGGGTGTTAGGAACCTGGGCAACGTGAACATAACAGCACAGGCCGAAAACTCAGGTGGCGGGTAGGGGGGGATGGGTTGTGAGACTGAAATGCCCTCACCTTTCCTGCCAGAAGCACCCACATTGTTTCAAAGTGAAACGTATCTTTAAAAGAATAATGATGATGATTCCAATTTCTTACAATTTTTCATAATCTCTTTTCTTAATCCAAGAAGAATCTTTCCATAAACCAAAAACCCACATACGGCACATCTATCATATCGGGTCTTTTCTGCAGTGTCTCAAGCCAAGCTGACAACAAAACCTTTCGTGGAAAGTGTCTTTTTAGCCTAAATCCTCCCTCTGTGTCAAGGAAAAACCTTGAGAAGAAAGTGCTAACTAGTTGTTAGCAGTCTTGGTTCAGCACATAGAATGAAAGTAATGAAGCAGAAGCACCAAGCCTCTGTTCACACCAGCCAGAAGGACCTCCTTTTATAAATATTTGTCCACATTCCTCCTATTTGCCCCCGCACTGTTCACCTACTACAGAACAGAAAACGTTCCACAGCCTGTTCCCCCAAACATACACAGGGCTTTATTTGCTGAATGTTTTGTTACTCCACCTCTGGCCCATCCATTCACTGAGTCCCAGGCGCAGAGGACACAGCCGTGAAGGAAACAGACACAGCCCCCACCTCCCACCCCCAGTTGAAACCCAGCGCTGCGCTGTCCAGCAGAACTCTGCCGTCTCACAAGTGGCTGTCCAGCACTTAAAATGTGGCTAATGCACACTTTTAGTTGTATTTCATTTTAACTACGTGTGCTTTAAATGTAAAAAGCCACACATGTGGTTAATGGCATCATCTTGGACAACATGATTCTAGAATCAGAATCTGCATTTTCATAGGACTGGGGGTGAATCTTACTGTGCACTGCAGCGTGAGGATGGATCCAGGTTTTCACCATCAGCTCATGCCCCCCATCTCAAACCTTCCCCAACTCAGTTTGCCACCCACTGTCTTCTCAATCCTACCCTGCCTGATCAGGACAGGAAGCACTCCCAGGCTGGCTTGAACATTAAGACTCCAGTCCCTGGGCTGCCCTTTTCGGCTCCCCAGGAACCAGACTGCAAGCCCAGGAGCAGCAGCGTCTGTGTTGGAAATGTGGCTCCCACCCCTGAGATGACAGCTCAAAGGTCTCCTTACACAGCCACTCATTCTGCACCATCCAAGCAGCCTGTGGTGGGTAAAGACCTGTGGGACCGCAGGACACCTGGCTGTCCTCCCACCTCCTGGCCCAAGTTCCTGCCCACGCACTTTCCTATCCACCCCTCTTCTTTTCCTCCTAATGTCCACCCCCTCTCAGGGGCTGCTGCTCTCAAACCACAAACTTCGGGGACCCCCTGCCAGCTGCCCTCTGGGGGCTCTGGCCTCCCCTCACCCTGGGACCCACTCTCCTGCACTCTCTGTCGGTGCTTCCCTTCCTGCGCCCCAGGTCACGCTCCCTAGGGTCACTTGGGTTCCTTGCCCTCCCAGGCCTGTCTATCAGCGCAAGGAGCCCCTCTACACGTCACCCTGGAGAAGCCTCGAGACTTGTCCTCTGCGCCTTCTCTCCCTCCCCTTCCATCCGACCCACGAGCAGAGCCACCACCTGGGAGCCTGCACCCGCTGCGCTCCGATCCCACGCTCCTGTCCCCTCGCGCCAGCGCCGCAACCTCCACGCGTGCTTTCCAAACTAGTCGCGCACAAGTGCGGCCTCCCTGCGGGGCACCCCGGAGCAGCCCTGCAAACCCTTCTCCCCAAACCCGGGCTGCATGGCGGCACGCTCGCCTCCGCCTAGCCGTCACCCCCAGATCGGGAGGACCCCAGCGCCCTATCCAGCCGCTCGCTCCCGCCGCACGCTCTGCGTGCACCGGTCCCAGCCCCACCCCCATGAGCTGCCTGGGTCCCCCACGTCCGGGGTTGGGGAGGGGGTGCAGCCGGGGCTGCCCGCATAGTGCGGGCGGGATCCAGGCAGAGCCTGGACGTCCCTGAGCCCAGCGCTCCTTTCCCCGGGTCCGCGTCCCCTCTCTTCCCCGGTCCCCGCGCGCTCCACCGCCTCTCCTCCCCGCGCCTCCGCGACCTCGTTCTCCCTCCCAGGCCCCGCGCCCCCCGCTCCCCTGGCCAGCCGAGCGCTCCCCTCCGGAACCCCGCGCCTCCCCGGCCTCCCTGGCCTCTCTTGCTCCCCTCTTCGGCTCCGCTCCCCGGGCCCGCGTCCCCTCTCCTCCTCAGCCCCCGCGCGTTACCCCCCCCCCTCCACTATTCTCCCCGGCCTCGCTCCCGGACCTGCGCCCCTCTCCTGCCAGGTCCCCGAGCCCTCCACCCCCACTCCTTCCCGGCCCGGTGCTCACCCGCGGGGTGGCCGTACGGGGACTCGGCCGCACCGTCCTGCAGGCTCGCCAGGATCTCGCCCTTGCCCACGTCGCTGTCGCCCACCAGCAGGAACTTGAGCAGGAAATCATAGGCGCGGACCGGGCTGCCCCCGGTGCTCATCGTGCCGCACCGGCGCCTGCGCCCATGCCCAGCCCGCGGGACAGCTCAGATGCGGCGGCAGAGAAGCCCAGCGCCGCGCTGGCCCCGCAGTCCTTGGAGGGCTGCTGGCCCCGCGGCCCCTGATGCCTGACAGCTCTCAGCCCCGCTCCGCCCAGCCATTGGCTGGCCGCAGTTGCTAGGGTGGCTGAGCGCGCTCACTGGCTGGCTGCCCGTCCATCTCGCATTCGTCTCCGCCTCCAGGCCTTTCCCCACCCGCCCCTCCCGGGAATTTACGGCCGCTGCCGCCAATGGTAGACGGAAGGCGGGGCCGGGGCGGGGCAGAGGACGGTGATGCTACTGCCACAGCCAATGGAGGTCCGGAGGCGGGGAGGGGCGGAGCGAGGGGCGGGGTGGGGCTATCAGGGGCGGGGCCGGTGTTCGCGCTCCCGCGTGGGTCGGCTGACTGGGTGCTGGGGCTCGACGCCCACCCACCCGGAGACTACGTTGGTCCGGGTTGGGGCGTCGCAAGGGCCGGTTCCGGTCGCAGACGCGTGGCAGGAGACCCGGGCCAGGTCGCCTGGTGTCAAGGACCCGTGTCCCAGGCGAGCCCGGGCTCACGGTCTCTCCCACGGGTACTCCCACGGCACCACGCAGAGTACTGGGTGCGCGTGCTTGTGTGCGCGCGTGCACGTGTTCGTGTGTGTCTATGTGCGCATCCGTGTGTCTGTGTGCGTGTGTGCATGCGTCTGCGCACCTGTGCCTGTGTACGTTTGCAGGTGCTTGTGTGTGCGTCCGTGCAAGTGTCTGTGCAGGTGCTGGGGGAGAGGACCAGGTGGGGACCCTCCAGCTCCCAGGCTTCTCTCCGGGTCTAGGGAGCAGTGGGCGCCAGGCAGGGGCCTGTCTTCTGCTCTGGGTGTCTGACTAGGTGCGCGTTCGTTTACGCGCGGAATTCAGGCAGCGGCACGCGGCGCGCGCCGGCGTGGTGGCGCTCACTCTCCGGAGACGCCACCCTGGGGGCTTCATCGTGAGGCTCGCTGAAGAACTGGCGTCCAGCGGCTGGGAGGCCCGCGGCCCTAGCCTCTCCCGTGCCATCCCTCCACCCAACGGTGGAGACAACGCTCTGCTCGTGGGCAGGGAACTGCTTTAGGCCCCACTTGGGGGGTGGGGGCAGAGGAGAGATAAAGGAAGAAGAATTACAAAAGCAATTGTTTAAGATTTTTATCGTTGTCATTTGCACTTCTTTGGACCTAAAAACGGGTTTACTTTGGAATGCTAGTTTAGTTTACAACACCTATTGCTTATTGATTGATTAGTTGGTTTATGTACTGCTGAAGCCACTATTAAAAAAAAAAAAAGAGTAAGATGAAAGGATGGAAAGTGGACACTGGAAAAATATGCAGGAGGTGGAATTTTGTCCCCAATCCTACCCTTGCAAAAACGAAACCAAAAAACTCAGAGGAATTTCTTCCCATCTCCAACTCTTGGCTCCATGGTCCAAATCAGCTGCGAGCCACTTGACCATTACCTAGTTAAGCAGGATACATCCTTCTGCTGCACCTCCCAAATAAAAGTAACCACCTAAGAAGAGGATTATATCCACATATGGATTTCCATATTCCTGCCTTAGGATAAAATAAGGCCCACCCAACAGTGCCTGGAGTGTCTCCACCAGAGGTGTTTATTTCACAAGCCAAAAGGAGAAGTGTTCCCACCACTGGAGCTCCCAGCCTCCTGAGGATGGTTCCATGGTGGGACACTGACCTCTGCCCCCCAAATTTCAATAAAAGTTCAGGCAGAAAGTGGAGGAATCTGGATGCCACTTGCCCATCTGCCAATTCAAGGCCAGGCTTCCAGTTCCATCTACCTCTGACCATTGGAAAATTCCTACCTGTGGCCAGGCTGAAATCTGCTCCCTGAACATCTCCCCATGTCCTGGGGCTGCTCCAGATGTCAGGCCAAAGTAAATGCCCCCAGACCCTGCTAGCACAGGCACTGACTGGGAACAATTCAAGCAAAACAGAAGAGCCGACAGGATCATTTAAAGATGCTTCTCCATGGGCTTCCCTCTTGGTGCAGTGGTTAAGAATCCGCCTGCTAATGAAAGGGACATGGGTTTGAGCCCTGGTCTGGGAAGATCCCACATGCCGCAGAGCAACTAAGCCCGTGCACCACAACTACTGAGCCTGCGCTCTAGAGCCCATGCTCCACAACAAGAGAAGCCGCTGCAACGAGAAGCCCGCGCACCGCAAAGAAGAGTAGCCCCCACTCGCTGCAACTAAAGCCCGTGTGCAGCAACAAAGACGCAATGCAGCCAAAAAAAAAAAAGAGATGCTTCTCCATGGATAAGATGTAATCAGAAGGTGAAGAAGTATAGACACACTTTGGAGGACAGGGGAGAGGCCATTGTGCTGTTGTTCAAGGAGGCTGGAGGGGCAGCTGGCCCTTTACTGGATCCTTGACTGTCGTTTGTGCTTTTCTACAACACACCACCCTGGTCAAGGCTCTGGAAATCCTAAAGAATTCATTGAAATCAAACTCCTTACAGTTGGATATTGGCACAACATTGTAAATCAACCATACTTCAATAAAAAATAAAACTAAATTAAAAAATCCCCACAAAACTCCTACGGTTGGTTTTTGTTAAGATAGCACCAGGCCTCCAGCTGCTCTTAAGAAAAACAGTTTTTTGAGGCCATAGTCTTCCTTCTTCAAAAATCAGGAAAAGCCCCCTTCATCAAACACTTGATCTCTTTCAAGTGGAGACAGAACGAACCCTGTAACCACAAGATGTCAAAGATCCACCGGTGGCATAGAGTAGCCAGAATGGCATCAAGCCATGCCATCCCAATTTCATTAACTGCTTCAAGCTTCTTTCTGTATTTCTAAATAACATGCATTATTTATCCTGATGCTAAAAGCTATACTGCTCAGCCTTGAATGTAATACTGTAGTGGAAAACTGGAGACACATGTTCACCACATACTACATGATGGGGGTTATCCCAAAAAGATGTATTGAAGTCCTGTCCCTGGTACCTGTGAATTTGACCTTATTTGGAAATAGGGTCTTTGCAGATATAATCAAGTTAAGATGACGTCATTAAGGTGGGCCCTAACCCCATATGACCATGAGGGAGTCCATGGACCACACTTGAACATCGCTGATCTGAGCCTGCCTGTCTCCTGGCTCTAACCAGTGTAGGTGTGGCCTATCATGTGACTTTAGCAAAGGGACATGAGGGGTGTCTGCTGGGGCCTTCAAAAAAGCGGCACCGGGCTTCCCTGGTGGCGCAGTGGTTGAGAATCTGCCTGGCAGGGGACACGGGTTCGAGCCCTGGGCTGGGAGGATCCCACATGCCGCGGAGCAAGTAGGCCCGTGAGCCACAACTACTGAGCCTGTGCGTCTGGAGCCTGTGCTCCGCAACAAGAGAGGCCACAATAGTGAGAGGCCCGCGCACTGCGATGAAGAATGGCCCCCGCTTGCCGCAACTAGAGAAAGCCCTGGCACAGAAAACGAAGACCCAACACAGCCAAAAATAAATAAATAAATAAATAAATGTTAAAACAAAACAAAAAAAACCATGTCGGCTTCCTCTTTAAAAAAAAAAAAAAAGGGGCACCAGGGAGCAAGTCCCTTCTCAACTTCTGGATGTTTTTGTCAGGGGTGTGACAGCCGCAGCTTGTGACCACGAGGGCATCGTGAAGTCTCACCTGTGGCCCACCTGCTATGGACCTCTTGTCATGTGACTGGAGCAGTTTCATGGCGTAGCCACCTCCAGATGGATGCTCTGTTGCTGGAAGTTAAAATAAGCCTCAGTAATACGCGCAGTATCTAGTTGTAGCGTTTTCCTTTGGGGCAGGGCATCATTTTTCTTTTTCTTCTTCTGGGGTGAGTGGGTGTCCTCCCCGCCCATCCATGCGACCCCCTCACACTCTGACTCCTTGCATCACCTCACCCTCACCCGACCATTATCTGCCCCTGACCCTCATCTAATCCTCCCCTGAACTTCACCCAACCCTGACCTGACCTTGACCTGGCCCTCACCTGATCCCCTCACACCTCCACCCCCACTGCAGTTCCACTGAGCGGGTGCGGTACCACCCACACACCTGACCTCGTCCCTCCTTGAAGAGCTGCGCTCCCTGGCCTGCCCCGCCACCGTGCTCAGGTGGCTGCCTGCAGGCTCAGCTCCGTGTTCTGCTCATCTCTGACGCTTTGCTGGGGGCACCAAATAAAGCATTTCCGGAATACGTGATGCCACTTCAACCCTCTGCTTCACGCGTACTTGCGCCTTCCCACTAGCTCAGCGCCCACGGTGACACCGCCCCCCAGGAAGCCCTCCTGACCTGCATGGGGCTGCTCCTGCACATCCTGTTTAACGAAAACGATCCATTTGCACACCCGTCATCTCCTCAAGCAGCGCCAACTATCCACAGGACGGGGAAAAGGCCAAGCTTTTTCCAGAGAACTACTCGAGAGTCACCGGTTCTCCTGGAAATGAACTTTGACTCCCTATCCACACTGCCTTGGCACAACACAGAAAGGTGAGAGGTTAACTTGCAGTCTTGTTTTCCTGTCTGGCAGCTAAGTTTTCACCGTCTTATAGGGCATTAACCAGCTTGGTATCTGAGCGGTCCTGTTTTGGCATTCCTTCTCCCACTGACTGCATAAGGCGGGGTTTTAAATGCTTTTGTGGAATTAACTGTGGAAACCTCAGCCACAGCTGGAGTCTGGGCAGGCCTGCCGGGGACCTCTCACGCCTGCCATGCGTGCCCAGGACTCCAAACAGGAAGCACAGCTGCCTCTACTTACTGTCCAGCAGGAGGAAGAAATCTCTCCGCCCAGACAGTCCAGCCAATCAGAGGCCTTTGCAGCCCAACCAATGGGAAGCCTTCATACTTTGGACTCCCAGCTCCTCCAACGGACTCTGGTTATCACAGCCTCCTCCCCTCTCCACTCCCCTTCCCCTATAAAAGCGAGTTCCCTTCGTTGTGTTCTGCATTTGCCTCTGGTCCACGGCAGCATCCCATATCTGACTCGGAATTCCTCTGCCTATTCCCAAATAAACTGGCTTTTGCTGGTAAAATAACTGATTATTATTAAAGTTGACACTTTTCAAGCCAGCTTTTGTCTTTCCAGGTCCCTCGTTAATGAGCTAAATGAAACCTTGACGCGTGTTCACCTCCCATTTATGTGAGAATAATGTTTCTAAGGATTTGAAAATGTGATTATACCTAGGGGAGAAGGCAGGTTCCTGACACAGAGTGAGGCCCAAAGTGCTCAGTAAATGAGTTGGAAACAGCATCTTCCATGTCTCCCCAGCCGTTGGGAGCGTGACAGTGGGACCTTTTGGAAGCCAGTTGCCCCAAGCCTGGGTCCTTGGCTGCTCTCACCCTGTCCCAGAGTCCCACCCGTGGTGCTCGTCACCCTGTCCTGGACTGCATGTCGGGGCAGAGCCTTGTGTCCCCCTCCATGCAGAGGGGGCCGCTCTGCATCTCACAAACACTGGGGCTGCATGAGGACTTGGACGTAAGGCAGGTGGTGGGCTCTCTCAGAAGAGGACCCACACCCCTTTGCCCAGCTCTTGGTTGCACGCAGTCTCTCAGTGAGAAGCCTCCCCAGCCAGGCCGGGCTGGTGAGGACGGGAGTATGTGCGTTGGCTGCAGAAAGGGTGTAGTTGGTCTCATGTCCGTTAGACACCTGAAAGAAGTGGTCCCTTCATCCTGACCGCCCTGGGTCATCAGAATCCTGAGATCCAGAGCAGAGGCCAGAGAGGCCGACCTGGGATCCGAGGCAGTGAATGCAGGAGGGACCTGCAGCCGGCCCCCCGCCCCCCACCCATCTCCCCTGTTTTACTCTGAGCACAGAGTCCAAATGAACAGGAGCTGGGGATTACCATACACCCTTGGCTGCGGTGAGAAGACCCAGCCTCCCACTGGGCACCAGGGAGCAGCGGGGAGCAACCTGGGACGCGCTGTAGCCCAGCTCCTGCAAGAGGCGGGCCAGCCAGGTGCTCTGCAGAAGGAAAGAAAAGTATGCTGTTTATTGAAAAAGAGCATTCTCATCCTGTGCCAAACCCACCACTTCTTCCCCTCTTGAGTTACAGAAAATAACCCTACTCAACCCAAAAGCCTGAAAAACATTTCTTTTCAGAGAAAATCTATTTGTCCAGAATGCCAGAGGAAGAAAACAAACAGCTTCTTTTGTGTGAAACTTCACCCTCAACCTTGGGCTTTTAAGTGAATGCTCACACACATTTGTGCTTCCTGACGTTTCAACGAGTCATCTCCAATTTCTGCGTTAAAATCTCCACATGACACACAAAGGGATTTAGGAAAATATATTTAGAGGTATCAGAGCCAGAGAGATTGTTTCAAAAACTCAGCAGACCCTAAACTTTAGGAGTATTCAATAGGGGACTTCCCTGGTGGTGCAGTGGTTAAGACTCCGCACTCCCAATGCAGGGGGCCAGGGTTCAATCCCTGGTCAGGGAACTAGATCCCTCATGCCGCAACAAAGATCCCACACACAGCAACAAACATCCTGTGTGCCGCAACTAAGACCGGCACAGCCAAATAAATAAAAAGAAATATTAAAAAAAAACCCCAAAACAAATTATCAAAAAATTTAAGCAAAACAAAACAAAAAGAAGTATTCGATAGGATACATCTAGTTTTACAAGTAAACTTGCCTTTTTACGGTACTCAAGACTGAAATATTCGCAAGAAAAGTTAAACATTTTTAAAGATCTTGGGAATTCCCTGGCAGTCCAGTGGTTAGGACTCCCCGCAATCACTGCAGACGGCGCGGGATCCACCCCTGGTCTGGGAACTAAGATCCCGAAAGCCGAATGGCGTGGCCAAAAAAAAAAAAGAAAATATCTTCCCTCTCTATAAACTCCTTTGTGCAAATGCCTGCTTTCTCTTCCATATCATCCCATTTTCCTTCCCAACTGGATAAAAAGTACCAATATAGGGACTTCCCTGGTGGCACAGTGGTTAAGAATCTGCCTGCCAATGCAGGGGACACTGGTTCGAGCCCTGGTCTGGGAAGATCCCACATGCCGCAGAGCAACTAAGCCCGTGCACCACAACTACTGAGCCTGTGCTCTAGAGCCCGTGAGCCACAACTACTGAGCCCACGTGGCACAACTACTGAAGCCTGAGCCCCTAGAACTCGTGCTCCGCAACAAGAGAAGCCACCGCAATGAGAAGCCCGCGCACTGCAAGGAAGAGTAGCCCCTGCTTGCCGCAACTAGAGAAAGCCCGCGCACAGAAATGAAGACCTAATGCAGGCAAAAATAAAATAAATAAATTAATTAATTTTTTTAAAAAAGTACCAACATACAGCAGTATTCATTTGGTTTGAGGAGAACTGTGATGTATATGGGCTGTTTTTATTTTATCAGCCACTCTGTGATCAGCCCCCATTAGAGGATGATGGGGTGGGGCAGAGTTCAAGCCTACAGGGACAGGGGACTTGGGTGAGGTCAGAACACTGACAGCAGCCATGTCCTTTGGGGTTCACACCCACCTCTGTGCTGTACGTTGGCGACATCTGCAGCTACTTGCATTTCATGACTATTGAGACACTTGGGCTCAGTTCCACTGGGGACCTGGGGGGGTATGGAGGACATTGGGTTTGCCCACCCCAGTACTCCCCACTGCTGTCCCCAGGCAGAGGGTCCTGGATGCTGCCACCCACATGCACAGGGCAACAACTGTGTCTGCCTAGTTTATTTTAACTTTTTGTCTGCATAACCTGCAATTGTCTCTTTGTGTGAGGGTCTCATGATGTTTTCTCCAGGAAGAAGAAAGATTTTTGTCATGCCATTTTTTTTCTGAAACCACCAGAGTCTGTCCAAACATAGGCTGTCAGGTCCCCAGAGGAGACCCAATGGGTTGGGATGTGTGAACACTTGTCTGTAGGACTGCTACAGATGTGCCCCATACACCCAGGCATTCTGATGAGGTCCAAGGCACATGGTTCCCATGAGAGACACGTGGTGTTGGTAACCAGATGCTGGTCAGCAAGTGTTCCTTACTGAAGAGGGCTTCCCATTCTCCAGGAGTCTAAGAAAGCCAAGTTATCCCAAGCTGCACCCCCTTAGTGACAGCCCTCACAGACCTGTTTCCCCTTCACACTTCCAGAGTCAAGCCCCCAGCATGTCCTATCAGGGGCCAGCCTGGCCCTGCATCCTCACTTTACCCTGGCAGGTTTAACATGGGGTGGGCATGTTTCCAAGCCAGTCCAGGGCTGGTGGTGACTCCCTCGACCCAGAAGTGACTGAGATCCGCATAAACATCTCCAGGAAACCCAACTCCCGCCCAAGGGCAGATCCCCCAAACGCCCCATGGACATTTCCCCGGCACAAGGAGCAGGTGACAAGATAGTCATTAGAGTAGAAAGCCGTGGTGCTCTCAGCCAGTTGTGGGTAAATGTATATGCCTTGTGCAAGTGCACAAACCCATAGGACCACGAGACCCCCAACAGGACCACTTGTGTGCAAAAGGGTATGTCTTCACCAGCCGGAGCTGCCATGACAAAACACCACAGGCTGGGGGGCTTAAACGACAGAAATTTATTTCTTGCCATTAAGGAACTAGAAGTCCATAATAAAGGTGCCGGCTGATTTGGTTCCTGGTGAGAATCCTCTTCCTGGCTTGTAGACAGCTGCCTTCTGGCTGTGTCCTCATACAATGGAGAGAGTAGCAAACTCTCAGGTGTCTGTCTTGGAAGGGCACTAATCCCATCAAGAGGCCCCAAACTCATGACCTTATCTAACCCTAATTACCTCCCAAAGACCCCAAATACCTCCAAATACCTTATCTAACCTCCAAATACCTTCACACTGGGGGGTTAGGGCTTCAACATATGGATTTGGGGGAACACAAACATTCCGTCCACAACAGGGCCCATGGTGGTGAGGGTCCCTGGGCCCACCCAGAGCAGGAACGAGTTTCAGAGTGGGGAGCTCTGCCTACCAGACAGCCTGGACTGGGAGGTGTGTGCCTGCTGTCCCTCAGCTGGCCTTTCCCAGGGCCCTCAAATGGTCTTGGGGTCTAGAGCAGGGTGTCTGAACCTAGGCACTCTTGACCCTTGGGTTCGGATTGTCTTTGTGGTGGGACTGTGCTGTGCATTCCCTGATGCTGAGCAGTGACTCCGGGAGGGAGAGGAGGAAGGTCTGCCCATGGCTCTGCATGGGGCAGAGAGGAGGTGCCACAGGTTGGGAGGTCATCAGGACTTGGGAGCGAGGATCCAGAGTGTCCAGGCCTGTGGCCGGTGGACAGTGAGGGAGTCTCAGGGTGTCTGTGATTGGCCCACTTTAACCTCACAGCAACCCTGAGAAGTGGGGGTGTCATTCCTGCTGACACCAAGGAAACAAGGGCTCAGAGAGACCTTCATGGCCAGAGGTCCTGCCTGTGGCTTCCATTGCTGGAGCTGGTCAGTGTGGCAGCATAGACCTGGTTTTGTTTTGTTTTCCTTTTTAAAGTGTGCTAAAATATACATAACATGCAATTTACCATTTTATCCATTTTTAAGTGTACAGTTCAGTGGCATTAAGCACATTCACATTGTTATGCAGCCATCATCACCATCCATCTCCAGAATTTTGTCATCTTGTAAAACAGAAACTCTCGGACTTCCCTGGTGGCGCAGTGGTTAAGAATCCGCCTGCCAATGCAGGGGACACGGGTTCGAGCCCTGGTCCGGGAAGATCCCACATGCCGTGGAGCAACTAAGCCCATGCGCCACAACTACTGAGCTTGCGCTCTAGAGCCCACGAGCCACAACTACTGAAGCCCGTGGGCCTAGGAGCCCATGCTCCGCAACAAGAGAAGCCACCACAGAGAAGCCCGTGCACCACAACGAAAAGTAGCCCCCGCTCGCCACAACTAGAGAAAGCCCGCACGCAGCAACGAAGACCCAACGCGGCCAAAAAGTAAATATGTAAATTAATTAATTAAAAAAAGAAATACAACACATACTTGTAAGATATAAAATATTAAAAAAACAAAACAAAACAGAAACTCTGTCCTCATTAAGCAACATCTTCCCATTCTGCTCCCCCCAGCCCCTGGCACCCACCAATCTACTTTCTGCCTCTATGAATTTGACTACTGTAGGGATCGCATATGGAATCATACAGTATTTATCCTTTTGTGACTAAATTATTTCACCTAGGGCGTCTTCAATGTTCATCCATGTTGTAGCATGTGTCAGAATTTCCTGCCTCTTTAAAACTGGATAGTATTCCATTGTACCGACGGGCCACATATTGTTCATCCATTCCTCAGCTGATGGACATTTGGGTTTTTCCACCTTCTGTCTGTTGTAAATAATGCTGCTGTGAACATTTTTGTACAAGTTTCTGTGTGGACGTGTGTTTTCATTTCTTTTGGGTACACAGGTAGTAGTGGAATTGCTGGGTCATATAGTAACTATCGTGAGTGCTTGAGGAACTGCCAGACACTGGTATCATTTCTGAAGCACAGAGCTCATTATGAAGTTTGTGCTGCATCCGTGTGGCATCGTGCAGTGGCCTCTGGCCCAGAAGACCATTGTGGGGTGTCCCCTACTATGGAAGATGGAGGAGAGAAGGAATGTATGCTGTCGCCGGGTGATATGCAAGGAATCTTTTTAAGCCATTTTATGCCATTGACTATGGAAAAGCATTTCTCAAGTTTCTTTCTCTGATGCTGAAATAAAAATAGACTGAGGAACTAAAAAGAGACTGACCATATTTCCCCCAAAGCCAGGCATTTGCACACACCAGTTAACTCTTACTTCTCTCCCCTGCTGTCAGGAAGTAAATAGAAACTAACAGCTGAGCACAAATTCACACTGGGTATATATTTGATGATGACTCACCAAGAATTCACAGCCAAGGTGCCAGTTGTTCTTACGCCGTAGAAAGAAACCCTATTTTAGGTAAAACTGTAACCTCACGGATGCCCCCAGAAAGTTCCAGAGCCACAGAGACAAAATCCATTTAATGTAGGTTTTGAGTCAGAGCTTCGCTCCGCCCACGCACATGTTCGAAGCCCCACCCACTGACCTGCCCCGCCCACTCCCTGATCATACCCCGTGCACCCACTGTTTTGCCCAGGCTTCCGCCCCACCCCGTCCCAGAGCGGACCCGCCCCTCCGCCCGTTGCCATACCTCCAGGCCCAGGTGTGCTTGGGCCTCCAGAGGCTTGTGTCCGTCTCCGGCCGCCTCCGGGCCAGGCTCCTGCTTCTGCACTGCCCCTCTCGGCTCCTACAAGACAATAGCCCGTCGTCATCGTTCTCAGGACTGTTCACATCAGGCCCACCCGGTGGAGGCATGGAGGGGACACTTGGGGCTCCCCTCTGCCCCCTCCCAGTCCTGGCTCTCTGGCCCAGAGCTGCCCCCAGCTCCTACGCTCAAACTTGGTGTTTGGAGGACCTGGAACCCTCCTCTGTTGTCAAGGAGAGAGGCTTCGGATAAGAAATATATTGGGGGCCAAGGTGGAAGCTCTTGAAATGTAAGCCAGGTTCTCCTTTACAATAATTACGGAGTTACACCAACCGGAGCAATGCTGGTTCTCCCGTGGCAAGTAAGCCCGGCCTTGGGAGGAGGGGACGCTCCCATCTGTCCGCACTCCCTGGAAAAGAGCCTCCACCCTTACCCGGGGAGGTCCGCAGCTGAGCCCCAGAGTAAGGGTCTCTGCGGATACCTGATGGAGGCCTCTGTCTGGAGACAGACAAGGGAAGACGGGGGCTGAAGGAAGGGAGCTGGACACCAGAGTGGGGGAGTGAAGGAGGGGCTGCGTGGGTGGGAGAGCAGGGACGCTCATTCCCCGGCTGGTAAGGAGTCAGTCGTGGGCGCTCTCACCCACTCTGCTCTTGCAGTTAGGACTGCGCTGAGAGCGGCAAAGCAGGAGGCCCTCGGAGGAGAGGGCCCCGCCGTGGGCAGAGGCCTCAAGGGCCTTGAGGTGGGTGGCAGGACCCTGCAGGACAGGTACAACCTGGAGGACAGGGAGGGCTCCTGCTAATGCACACCCCTGAGGCCCCCCTGAAAACTGACCACCCTCTTGGGAAGTGGGTGGGGCAGAAGGGTTACTGGTGTCTGGCCCCCAGTAGTGTCTCTGATTCGGAGACCCACCTGGGGAGTGGTTTTGCAGACTTTGAGGTGGGAGGGTGTTGAAGACTCCTGAGGTAGAATCCTGACTCATTTCCCAGCTGTGTGACCTTGGGCCAGCAATCACCCTCCTGGGCTTTAGTTTCCCTGCTTCTTCTTCTTCTTCCTTTTTTTTTGGCCGTGGCCCATGGCTTGCAGGATCTTAGTTCCCCCACCAGGGATTGAACCCAGGCCGTCGGCAGTGAAAGCGCTTAGTCCTAACCACTGGACCGCCAGGGAAGTCCCATTCCCTGCTTGTGAGACTTCCTCGAGCCTTGCACTTCACAAGTGTTTGGGGAGGTGGCTGGTACACAGCAAACGCCCAGTTATGTCATCGGCTGAGTCCCTGTGGAGTGTTGATGGAGCCTCCACTGGGCACCCTTCACGCTCCCACACACTATGGTCCAACACGGTTTTAACTTTTGATGTTGCAGCAGCTCACCGAACTCATTCTGTGTCAGTAGTGCATCACGTGCATCGCAGGGAGAGGTGAGGTGGAAATATGCTGCCAGTAGTCACCCCTGCCACGCCAGCCACTTCTGCCACCCCAAACCCGGTGCCCCAGGCTCCACAGCAGTGGCCTGCGCTGTGAGGAGTGAGCCTGGGGCTTGCCATAGAGAGACGACAATTGAGTTGGGGTACACATGTGCCCATGTACACAAGCACAAGATGGGCCACAGACAGAGGAGCAGACAGGGTCTGAGAGAGAGGGGTTGGAGCCCTCCTCAGGAGGATGACCTCAGGACACAGGGAGGAGAAAGCCATTTGCAGAAGAGGAAGAAGCCGGAGGAAAGGAACAGCAAGAGATTGCAAGGGCAGGATGCCACAAAGCAGGATGTTTGACTCAAAGGTGAGAGTATCTGGAAATGTATGGAAGGGTTGAGTTAGCAAGGCCATGATCCCATCTTCCACCACAGAGCAATGTGGGACATTTTCTCATGGATGAACAAACACATACAAATGATTAGCCTTTTATCTAATAAATAATATTTCTGTTTCAAATATCAACACAGATTTTTAAAATAACATTGGCTTAAAAAGTACATGATGAAAGTTAGATCTTTATATTTGATTCAGGATAATTAGACTTGGTAGAAATAATGGCTCCAGGACAGCATTCATAACAGTAGGTGCATAGTCAGCAAAATCTTATGTGGACAAAAAAAATGGACTGCAGAGTTAAATTGATGTGATGAAAATAATTTCATTCAAATGAAAATTGAAAAAATAATCTATAAACCATCTCAGTGAGGTCAGAAATTAAATTGGCTTGATAAAATTCACTCTTGAAAGTAATTTCTCAGTAAAACCTTAACTAGTGGTGGCATAGTTTTTTGTTTTTTTTAAAATTATTTATTTATTTTTGGCTGTGTTGGGTCTTCGTTTCTGCGCGAGGGCTTTCTCGTTGTGGTGAGTGGGGGCCACTCTTCATCGCGGTGCGCGGGCCTCTCACTATCGTGGCCTCTCTTGTTGTGGAGCACAGGCTCCAGATGCGCAGGCTCAGTAGTTGTGGCTCATGGGCCTAGTTGCTCCGCGGCACATGGGATCTTCCCAGACCAGGGCTCGAACCCGTGTCCCCTGCATTGGCAGGCAGATTCTCAACCACTGCGCCACCAGGGAAGCCTGGTGGCATAGTTTTGATGAAAACTTTCCTGTTCATGGCATGAAGTTAAAGTGGCTGAGACCACAGATAAAGATAGGGTATAACAGGCCTTCACCCTGCATGTTACCATGCCACCTTAGACAGATGTTGTGATTCAGGTGCCCCATGACCTTTAGGAAATTAAAAAATTCTCCTCACTGTCCTCTGAAGTGTTAATTAGTTCATCTGCTACCATTTGTAGATTTTCATCTGCTCATTTTTGCTTTTTAAAATTGTGAAATACAATATACATATGGAAAATTGCAAGAAAACACACACATGTGTACCACTTAATAAATAATTATAAAGTGAACACTTTTGTTGTAAATCACCCCCCAGGTCAAGAAATACAGCATGGCCGGTGCGCCAGAAACCGTGCACTTTCCTTCCTGATACAACACCCTCCCTCCTGTGTGACAGCAACTGCTGTCTCGGGGCTGGGCTCCCTCAGAAGCAGACAAGGTACAAGTGCAAGCAGCTTACATGAGGGTGACACCGGGAAGCTTTTGTGGGGGTGGGGAAATGAGGCAGGAGGTCAGAAAAGGGTGTTTGGGTGACTGGAGTGCATCCCTCTGGGGAACTCCAGCAGCTGGGCAGCCTCAGAGATAGCTGCTCCTGGGGATGCTGCACTGGGCCAGCATCAGGGGCAGAGAAAACTCTCCCAGAGTCCCAGAGAGCTGGGACTCTGGAATCCCTGGGCTGGCCGGCTGGGGATCAGTGAATGCTGAAGGCACATGGGTGGGGTACCAACAACATCTGTTCCAACCATCATCCTGACTTTTGTGAAAGACCTTGGTGGTATGGATTGAATTGTGTGCCCTCCACTACTCCCCCATCTATATGTTGAAGCCCTAATCAAAAATGTGACTGTATTTGGAGATAGGGCCTTTAGCTAGTCAATTAAGGTTAAATGAGGTCATAGGATGGGGCCCTGATCCAATACGACTGGAGTCCTTATACGAAGGAGAAGAGACACCAGCGCTCTATGGAATTAGTTGATTTTTTCTTCTACTAATAGGAAAGTTAAGGACTCTCTTTTTTTAGTGAATACCCTAGAAATTACAATATGCATGTTCAATTTGTCAAAGACTGAAAATAACCATTACTTTTACCCTTCTCTGGAGCAACAAAAAGACATTAGAACAATTTACCCCTTCAAAGTACAAAGATAATTTTTTTTGAAGTATAGTTGATTTACAATGTTGTGTTAGTTTCTGGTGTACAGCAAAGTTATTCAGTGATATATATATATATATATATATATATATTCTTTTTCAGATTATTTTCCATTATAGGTTATTATAAGATATTGAATATAGTTCCCATTATTTTTATTTTTTTTTTAATTTATTTATTTATTTTTGGCTGCATTGGGTCTTCATTGCTGTGCATGGGCTTTCTCTAGTTGTGGCGAGCAGGGGATACTCTTTGTTGCGGTGCGCGGGCTTCTCATTGCAGTGGCTTGTCTTTGTTGCGGAGCACAGGCTCTAGGCGCGCGGGCTTCAGTAGTTGTAGCACGTGGGCTCAGTAGTTGTGGCTCGAGGGCTCCAGAGTGCAGGCTCAGTAGTTGTGGCGCACGGGCTTAGTTGCTCTGCGGCATGTGGGATCTTCCTGGACCAGGGCTCAAACTCGTGTCCCCTGCATTGGCAGGCGGATTCTTAACCACTGCACCATCAGGGAAGCCCCCAGATATCAATCTTTTCAAAGTAATCTGACTTTTTAAGAAATTTCCTGTTTCTTTGGTATTCTGCAATTTCATTGTATTAGTCCAGATGTGAACTTCTTTTAATTTATCCAGCTTGGGATGTTGGGGGGACCTTGGATCTGAGGGTTGGTGTATTTCATCAGTGCTAGAAAATTCTCAGCCATTTTCTCTTTAATTGTGGCCTCTGCCCTTCCCCTTTTCGGGAACTCCAGTGAAATGTCTACTAGAACTACTATTTTCCATGTTTCTTAGTCTCACCTGTAATTTCCCTTTAGTCTGTTTGTACCACATTTTGCATCAATTCTCTGACATCCTCCAGTTAACTAATTCTTTCCTGTGTCTAATCTGTTGAACCTGTTCATTAGGCTTTAAAATTTTATTTTATTATTTTAAAAATATTTATTTATTTATTTGGCTGCACCGCATCTTAGTTGCTGCATGAGGGAGCTTTGTTGCTGCATGTGGGATCTTCAGTTGTGGCATTCAGGGTCTTTAGTTGCAGCATGTGAACTCTTAGTTGCAGCATGCAGGTTCTAGCTCCCCGACCAGGGATCAAACCCGGGCCCCCTGCATTGGGAGCGTGGAGTCTTAGCCACTGGACCACCAGGGAAGTCCCTAGGCTTTAAAATTTTAAATATTATATTTTTAATTTCTAAAAGCTCTTTTTGGTGTGTCAACAAAACAATTAATAGCCAATTTAAAGAGGAAATAGAGAATTCTAATCGAGCCAACCTGAGGATTATAATCCGGGAGACAGTCTTTCAGAAATCTCTGAGGACTGTTCCACCTGTTAGAAGTTGAAGGCACAGTCAGATACATTTTTGAGACAAAGGATCGTACATCAAAATGGCACACTGAAATTTTACATAAACATTACCAAAGATATATAGTCCAGATCTGCATGTACAGGCAAGCAGTAGGTCACTATGATCCCTTACAGAATTAGGAAGGAAAAATTAATCTTCTAAGGAGTTACATTGCTGGCGTCAGAAGTAGAAAAAAATTGATATTTATGGTCAAGCAGGCATTCCCACCTTTGAGAAGGTCTGGTTAATGTGTAATGCAGATGCACATTACGGAAGGCCCAGTATGGGCAGGAAGTATGTTATGCTTAAATTTCTTGTCCTGGGACTTCCCTGGCCGTCCAGTGGTTAAGACTTCACCTTCCAATGCAGAGGGTGTGGGTTCGCTCTCTTGTAAGGGAGCTAAGATCCCACATGCTTCGTGGCCAATAAACCAAAACATAGAAGACAGAAGCAGGGACTTCCCCGGTCATCCATCCGCCTTCCAATGCAGGGGATGCGGGTTCCATCCTTCGTCGGAGAACTAAGATCCCACATGTCACAGGGAAACTAAGCCCACGCACAGCAACTACTGAGCCCACGCGCTCTGGAGCCTGTGTGCCACAACTAGAGAGAGGCTGGCGCCGCAAGGAAAGATCCCACATGCCTCAACTAAGACCTGACACAGCCAAAAATAAATAAATTTTTTAAAAAAGTAAAAAAAAAAGAAGCAATATTGTAACAAATTCAATAAAGAATTTAAAAATAGTCCACATCAAAAAAAAATTTTTTTTTCTTGTCCTGTCTTAAAACATAAATTTTATTCCCTCAGGTTCTTTATAGAATCTGCTTAGTCACTTTTTTTAGTTTCTTCTTCCCTGTAGATATTTTCAAGCTTGGCTCTTATTTCCTTGGTCATAGTAGGCACAGTTATATGCCATTAAGTGGGCCTGAAAATGCCAGCACCTGCCACAACTGTCTGTTGTGTTGACTTCATGGCACCTTGCTCCCTAGTATGCCTGGTGTGTTGGTCCACTTGGGCTGCCAAAACAAAATTCCACAGACTGGGTGCTTAAACAACAGAAATGTATTTTCTCATAGGTCTAGAGGCTGGAGGTCAGGGTGCCAGCAGCATTGGTTCAGAGTAGAGCTCTCCTGAGGGTTTGCAGGCAGCCACCTTTCCCCGGTGTGTGCGTGAGGAGAGATTTGGGGCTAATGTTCCTTGCTATGTTGTCAGCTCTCCAATGCTTTTTACATGTACTTAAACTGTTTTAATCAGCATTTCTAGTTATTTTCAGCAGGAAGTTTGGTCCAAACTATCCGCAAACGATCTGCTCTTATTCCTTAAATCTTCAACCTTCAAAGCCTCAATTATTCATTCTTTCATTGTTTTAGCACATTCTTAGTGAATGTCCATGACATGACTGGCATTGTGCATCATGCTAAGTAAGCATTGAGAAACAATGGGGAATGTGATGGTCAGTTTTACGTGTCAGTTTGGCTGGGGCATGGTGCCCAGATATACGGTGTCAAACATTATTCTGGATGTTTCTGTGAGGGTGTTTTCTAGATGAGATTAACATTTAAATCAGTAGACTGGTGGGTGGACCTCATCCACTCAGCTGAAGGCCTGCAGAGAACAAACACTTACCTCCCCTGAGGGAGAGGGAATTCTGCCAACAGAACTCTGCCCTGGGCTTCCTGCTGCTGGCCTACCCTGCAGATTTTGGTCTTGCCCCTCCACGACTGTGTGAGCCCTGTTAACCTGAAAAATAAAACACCCTGTAGTTTTACCAGCAAAATGGGTTTATTCAGGAACAGCAAAGAATTGCAATTCAGGACAAGCTGGCTACCACAAAAGCCACAGACAAATCCAACAAAGAAAGGAAAAGAACCTTAGAAGGAAGAAGCTGGAGGAGTTGTTTTGTGTTTTCTTTTTTTAAAAAATTTATTTTGGCTGTGCTGGGTCTTTGTTACCGCGCACTGGCTTCTCTAGTTGCAGTGTGCGGGCTCTCAGTTCCCACACCAGGGATCAATCCCTGGCCCCCTGCATTGCAGGAGCTGGAGTCTTAACCACTGGACCACCAGGGAAATCCCTGGAGGGGTTGTTTTGAACTAAAGTCCATTGGAGGAAAGCGAGAGTTGAAAGTGATGACTGGTTTTCATTGGCTGAGTAGCTTGGGTAATTGATTTCTTGTGGGAGATACAAAGAACACCTTTCTTGGTGAGGCCTGTAATTGAGGATTCTTTCCTGTTGATGATTCTTCCTGTTGGGATCTGTAATCAACAGTTTTTCCTGTTATTGACCCTGAGTGGCCACAGGGCAGAGGCACTTGGTGACACGTCTTTACCTTCAGGCTGTGTCTGGGTGGACAGGGTGAGAGCTCTCCCTTTTGGCCTTCCCACTCCATTTAAAACAGGTTTCCCTTTATTAGTTTCCACAGCCATTTCCCTAAAATAAATCTCACTCTATATACACACACCCTGTTGGTTCGATTTCTCTGGAGAATGCTGACTAACGCGGGGAGCCGTGGACAAAGAATGCTGCCTGCCATATTAGTAAACAAAAGACGTTGAGGCTATCAAGCCCTCAGCCACTGCAGCTATCCCCGACTGTGCACCCTGAGGAATTCAGAATGGAGAACACAGGACACGCCCTAGATAGTTAGGGTGCGTATCAAAGGAATGATTTCACTAAGCCCAGACTGTCGCATTTTCTCATACACAGAAAAGCACTAAATTCATTTACTTGAGATGTCTGTTTTTTTTTAATTAGCAGTAATCTTTTGATGTTTGACTACCTGGTTTTTTTGTTTGTTTGTTTTTGAAAAAAACTCCTGTACATTCTTGCTCTTCCCTTTCCTCTTCTGAACAGTCCCTCAGAGCCATCTGGGAGGCTATCTCACCAGCTTAAGTCCTCAGTAATGCCCCCAATAAAACATAACTCTCAACTTTTAGGTTGGACATTTTTTTTCAGTATACAGAGCAAAGCAGACTTTATTCTACCCTCAAAGCACTAAAGTCTAGTTGGGGAGATTGATGCTAATTGGATAAACAAGTGCAAACAAACAAACAGAAAAGATAGCACCCCGGAGGGTGTTGCAGGAGCCTCCAGGTCGGGAAAGCCCCTGTGAGGGGTGACGCTCTGGAGCCGTGGACGAGGGGCTGGAGCAGGCGGTGTGCCCCAGACCAGGACGGGCCATACAAGGTTAACGGCAGGTCACAGGTAAGGTCAGGGGAAAGGCCAGAGCGATCCCGTGGCGAGGAGAGCCACCAGGGTCTCGAGGCCGTTGGGAGCACAACTCAGCCCCAACCCCACCTCCCGTCGACCCTCCCTTCCCCCATCCCCGCGCGCTCCCGCGGCCAGGTCCCGCCCCTTCTTTTCCCTCCCCCAATCCCTCCCGCGCTCCCACGGCCCGGTCCCGCCCTCCCGCCCCTCACCCAATCCCCACGCGTCCCCGCGGCGTCGCGGCGTCTGCGTACGGTCTGAGGCGGGTACGCGGCCCGGGCGCGGGCGACATGGAGGAGCTGCTGAGGCGGGAGTTGGGCTGTGGCTCCGTCAAGGCCACGGGTCACTCGGGGGGTGGGTGCATTAGCCAGGGCCGGAGCTACGACACGGACAGAGGACGAGTGTTTGTGAAAGTGAACCCCAAGGCGGAGGTCAGGGCTGCCGCGGGCGGGGGAAGGGGGCGGGGGCGGGGGACTGTGGCCCTGGGTCCGTGTCCGGGCTCGGCGTCGGGAGCCGGTCCGGGTCCGCGGGCGGGGCCGTCCGAGCCCGGGTGTGCGGGCCGCGGAGGCGCTCGGTCACCCGTCTTTTTGTCAGGCTGGCCTGGCGTTTTGGGGGGGGTTCGCGGTTCAGCCCTGCGGCCTCTCGAACCTCAGGGAGTTCGGCGCGGGTCCAGGCCCGTCGGGCGCGTGCCCCACCGCCGCGTGGACGCTGTGGGTGGTTTTCACGCGGCCCAGGTGGCCGCTGTCGTGAGAAAATTCATTGGCGAGTTTTGAGCAAGGACAGATAGTAGAAGTCCCTTGTCCCGGGGTTTATTTGAGCTTGCAGAGATCAAAACCCTTTCTGAATACTGAAAGTAATGTAGCCTTGGTCCGCCGGGCTGCTGTAAACACTGGGCGGCTTTAAACACGAACATGTATATTTCTGGGTCTGGAGGCCGGACGTCCAAGATGGTGGTGAGGCTTCCTTCCCTGGTGTGGAGGCCACTTCTGACTGTGTTCTTACGTGGCAGAAGGGGCAGGAGAGCTCTCTGGGGTCTCTTATAGGGGCTCTAATCCCCTCATGAGGGTTCCACTCCTTTGGCCTGGTCACTTCCCAAGGCCCCGCCTCCTAACACCGTCGCCTTGGGGGTTAGGTTTCAACCTCTGAATTTTCGGGGGACACAAACATTCAGTCCCTTGCGGCCGTCTCTCCATTCTGTTTGTATCTGAACGTTTTCTGAAGGGTTCCCATATAAAATAGGTGAGCCTCCCGGCTGAAGTTGACTTATCCTGGTGTGTTGATGTCACTTCTTTGCGCACTTTGGGTGGATCATGCTTGTAGTGTTAGCTGGGAGGCCCTGGATGGCTCCAGTAGGCAAGGAGCAGGTCTGGACAATGCCTTGTTTCAAATAGGGCTGAAGGTGCTGACCCCAGTACCAAGTCCTACGTGTTACACACCCTCAGCACTTTTATCCTCTCTTTGGAAATCATACTGCAGAATATCCCATCTTCAGTGGTGTGGGATGATTTCTTTCTGAAACGATGCTGTTCTCTCAAGACCAACCTTCAACTCTGTTCTACAGAGGTTGGCTGCGTGTCATCCTGTACATCCCTTCTATAGGAATTTGACAACTAATGGTCCTTGAAGTTGCTCTTTTACACTGGTTTCCCCCAGTCAGTACTAATGTAGTGGAGGTGTCCTTCCTTACTTTCCACCACAGGCCTTCTCTGGGTTCTTTTTCTCTTATGTGGCTCCATCCTTTTCACAGCTGTATTTCCACTTTCATTAGTGTTTGTAATAATTCAGAACTTGGTGTAGATTACAGGGAAGCAAATACTTTCTGATGATTAAAATGGAATCTCTCAGTAGTGCTTTTTAAACATTGTTCTGCTACTGGTATTCTGGTTCTTGCTTTTTATTGTCATCAGAGTCCATTTTCTTTTTGCTAATCTTCACATAAGTTCCTTCTAATCCTTTGGTAGATGGTTTCAAACATGTCTCTTTCTAGTTTGCTTGGGAATATACTGTGTGAGTTATGCAGATATACTGCCCATAGCGGAAACTTTTGCTGATTGATTGGAAAATAGGACTGTTTTTATGCTTTGCCTTTTAGGAGGTGAAAATGTCTTCTTCCACACTTCTAAGAGAAGACTACATAGCTGCTCTTTTGTTTTCCTTCTCACTCTCTGCTGGAATGACCTGGTCGAAGTTTTTTCTCTTGATTATGCTTATCTGTCCTTTGCATGCTTGAGTAATTGGCTTTCTGTCATGCTCCTCCCTTAAGTTCTGGATCTTTTGTAGCCCTGCACCCCAGCTAATGCTTACTTTGCCCTTGTCCCATTCTGGAGGAGCAGTGTTCTTAGGGTTAGACACTTAGGACCACATGGTAGTGGACATTTCTGTGAGGGAGCCTTGCCTCTAGCTGGGTTCACAGATCCTTCTTCACCTCTCCCTACATTTTTTTTTTTTTTAATTAAAAAAATTTGGACCTCCCTGGTGGTCCATTAGTTAAGACTCCGCACTTCCAATGCAGGGGGCATGGGTTCAGTCTCTGGGTAGGGAAGTTCCACATGCAGTGTGGCGTGGCCAAAAAAAAAAAAAAAAATTTATCCTTTACTTTACGCTGCACAACCAGTGCTGTAGTACAAAGTATAGCCAGGGCCCAGCTGTGTTCCTTCGTCTTCAGAGAATGCTCTGAAAATTCTCCTTAAGACACAGTTCTTATTTTCCTCCTCAGGAACTTTAGCTCTCCAAAGTAGTATAATAATAATGTTTGTAAAGTGTTTAGAATGGACTGTGAAACTGTTAGCTGCTAACTCAGTTAATTATGGCAGCAAGCCTATGAAATTGGTACTGTTACTAACCCCATTTTACAGATGAGGAAACCAAGGTCACAGAGTTAGTAACTATGCGAAGTAGAGATAGAAGAATGTCCATGGCAGCACTGTTCGTAGTGACCCCAAACTGGAAGCCCAGTGTCCTTCATCATAGACTGGACAAACACGTTTTAGAACATTCACACAGCAAGCTCTACACAGCAGAGAGAATAAACTCTGACTGTTGATGCACCAGCGTAACAAATGCAGTGTGGAATGAAGAGGCCTGACTATCTGCCTCTGTAGAGATGACAAAGCAGACAGACAGATGTGGGGGTGGGGTGGCAGCGGCTGGGAGGAGAGGAATGCCGGGTGGCCGTCACATGGATGTGCTGACTTTGGGAAAGTTAGAGATGGATGCTTCTGAGTTGTGCAGTTTTCTTCATATGCGTCTGTAGAAATTTTACTTTAAAAAAAAAGATACTTTAAAGGGGAGGAATTACTTAGCCTGGTAAGTTAGGGAAGATTTCTCTGAGAAATCAAAACTGGTATTAAGTTGAAATCTGAAGGGGAGGGGGCTGACTTGGCAAAAGAAGGGGGAGGGGTGTTCCAAGCAGAGGTGACATGGCGTGTGGAAGTCTCCAGGCTGGAGGAGGCCAGGGGAACTGTGGGGCTGTCATGTTCCCCGCATGTCTGTGGGGAACTTAGAGAAGACTGTAATCCAGGAGCGCAAGGGGTATGTGTGCCCGCCTGTAAGTGTGGAGGTGGAGCCCAGGTCGGGGCCCAGATGAGGGGGGGATGTGGGCAGGGCCAGGCCCTGTGGGGCTGTCATGAGGGAAGTGGGGTGACAGCTTGGGGTGTGTTCCAGGGTGAGATTTGCCTTCCAAAAGCAGGAACAAGGACTTTTGGACTGGAAATGGGAAAGGTGGTGGAGATGAGGTGGTTTCCAGTGCCGGGTAGGAGATGCCATAGGACTTGGTGGTCCATTCAGGTGAGAAGTTACGCCAGCTTCCTGGCACACGCAGATGGGGGCCGCCTGTGCCTGAGGGCCCCCTGGGACAGGACTGTGGTTGAGGTACTGTGTACACAGTCCAGCTCTGCAAACCAGGCATACGTTTCTCTCTTTGGAGAGACTGGGATCAATGACAATAAAAATATACAAAACTAGAAAGTACAATCCCTCTAATTCCTGTGCAGCTTCAGAACGTGTAATCTGCTCTACTGAAAAGTGGAAAAGCTGTCCGTTCTATTGAGTCTGCAGTCAGCCTTGGTTGTGGTGCTCGAGAAAACATGTCTACACAGAGCCTTGCTCTTCCTCCTTCTCCCCTCCCTGGTTATTTCTCTGACAGGCCAAAAGGATGTTTGAAGGTGAGATGGCAAGTTTAACTGCCATCCTAAAGACAGGCACAGTGAAGGTGCCCAAACCCATCAAGGTCCTCGATGCCCCTGGAGGTGGCAGCATGCTGGTGATGGAGCATTTGGACATGCGGTATCTGAGCAGGTTCGTTTGCTTCAACTTCACCTCTGGGTGCCTTTGTTCTTTCTCTGAGTGGGAAGCTTGCATTTGGGGTGTAAGTTTGCGGGATGTGATAGAAGGAACCCATGACCCCGCACGTCCTGAGTTCTGCAGAATGAGCAGCATGTACTCTGTGGGCCAAAAGCAAACAGGAGAGGAATTTAAGGGTGAGATGCTGACAAAGGACCTGGCTGCAGACTCAGATGAGGCCCTCCATCTCCCGCTTGCTTCACCAGAACAGACTCTTAGCCTCACTGTCTCACTGACTTTGTGTGGCCTGAGACCTTTCAAATGGAGGTGGGTCCCCATTTGTACCATGAGTTTAGTGGCTGTCTTTTGTTTTTACAGTCATGCTGCAAAGCTTGGAACCCAGCTGGCAGATCTACACCTAGACAACAGGAGGCTTGGAGAGACTCTCCAGAAGGAGGCTGGCACAGTGGGTATGGCTGTGGGCCCGAGGGACCCCCCCCTCAGAGGAAGACATCTGGCCGGTATGGGTGCGTGGGTGGAGTTGTGCTGCCACTGTGTACAGTCAGACCTGTGTTGCTGCCACAGGAAAGGAATGTAAACCCCAAGGCTGCATGTTTGGGGTGCAGTGAACACAGTGAATACAATTAGTGTATTGTCTCGATAATGCATTTGAAAGACAGGAAATATTTCCTGAACTCGAAATCCTATCATATTATGGTTCCTTTGACCTCTCACTCCCCAGAAGAAAGCCTATCAAAGTTTCTCTGGCTTACCTTACGGTGCCTTTTCTTCTAGGAACAATCACACATGAGACTCAGAATGATAGCCCTCACGTCTGACCTTTTTAGGGCTTACTGTGGTGGTAGCACTGAGGGTGTCTTCCAGGATTTTCATCCTTTGACGTTTGATAATCCATGTGTAGCCCATATGGTTACTCTGCTAGGCAGAGTAGCAGACACACCAGGGACAGACGACCAAGAACCTACTGTGTTAGACAGACAGACGGCCTCGTCCCTTCCACCTACATGTAGTTCAGTCCTTCCGGATTTACTTTGAGTGTAGGGAGCTGCAGAGGATGAGATCATTTACAAGTACAGCAGTTTATCTTCCATAAGTGGCAAATGCTAAACTGGCCACTGAAGGCTGTCCTTTCCTGATGGGTTATGGGGTGGATTTTCCCTCCTCTTTTGGAGACAGTGTGGTCGCTCCTCTGAGCATCCTCTGGTGCCCCTCCTGGGAAGGAGTGGGTGTCCTGGCTTGTTGACTCTGATGAGACAGGCTCTGTTCCTGGGTCCCGGAGCCCAGGGCCCTTGTTTGGATGAGGACACGAGGTGGAGAAGGGCACGCTGAGGTCAGGCCTCAGAGCTGCTCTGAGCTCCCAGAGCTGGCCCCGAGGGAGCGAGGGGACTGTCATCTCTCTCGTTTCATTTTGCTTGCAAGGGAAAGGAGGTGGGCAAGTGGAGCGGCCCTTTGTGGACCAGTTTGGCTTTGACGTGGTGACGTGCTGCGGGTACCTCCCCCAGGTGAGTGACACCACCATTTTGCCTTCATTTCCCAGTCAGGCCAGCTGTTCAGAAACAGCTGCGGAAAGCACACCCTCTCTCTTTTTTGGCGAAATTTGGTAAAAGGTCTTTGCTCCTTTTTTTTCTTTGCTAATTTTAAGCAGTCGATATGAGGACTATCCACCTCACATGCTAGGTAAGCTCAGAGGAGCAGAGAAGGACCAGCAAGTTAGGATGCTGGATTTCAAGGTGGGTGAAAATTAGAAAGTTAAACTGCGTTTTATTTTAAGTAGGAAACTCTCAAAGGTAGCTTAATGAAAAGGGATTGTAACTTTGAGTTTTATGATTTTGTGGTTGGCTGCCCTGGGGATTTCAGCCTGGGGAGCCATACTTGGGCTGAGTGGGTAAGACGGCGGCCTCGCCCTCTGAGGAAAGGCAGGTAGCTGCTTGGGAGGGGAGCACTGAGTATCCCACGGGGCACAGTCCACACTGTTCAGATCTTGAGATGTTGTGGGAGGTTGTCCGGGAACCTGCCGGTCCCAGCATGTCCTCCAGACCCCAGGCTGCCTGGTCAGCTCCACCCCTTTACACTGGTCCCTGCAGTGGCGCCTCTGGGGACCAGCCCGCTCCACCTTTGCTCTGGCGCTTTCCTCTGAGCTCTGCTGTCAACCACACAGGTGAACGACTGGCAGAGGGACTGGGTCACATTCTATGCCCGGCAGCGCATTCAGCCTCAGATGGACCTGCTGGAACAGGGGTCTGGGGACAGGGAGGCCCGTGAGCTCTGGGCTGCTCTGCAGGTGAGTGTCGCCCCTCCCAGCCTGTGCCCATCATGCCCTGCAGGCCTGATGGGAAGGCGCTGCAGCTGGTGCGGCCACCTGGGCCTGGGCCTGGACGGGAGGTGGGCATGTCTGTGCACCTGTGCACTGACCAGGCTGTGCTTGGGCACTGGGAGCCACACTCAGAAAAGCCTCTGTGTCCCTCCTGTGTGCATCGGTCACTTTGCTAAGGCTGCATTTCCCCCACAGTTAAAAATCCCTGACCTGTTCCATGATCTGGACATCGTCCCAGCCCTGCTCCACGGAGACCTCTGGGGAGGAAACGTGGCGGAGGATTCCTCTGGGCCCATCATATTTGACCCAGCTTCCTTCTATGGCCACTCGGAGTATGAGCTGGCGATAGCCGGCATGTTCGGGGGCTTCAGTGGCTCCTTTTACTCCGCCTACCACAGCAAAGTCCCCAAGGCCCCAGGCTTTGAGAAGCGCCTTAAGCTGTATCAGCTCTTCCACTACTTGAACCACTGGAATCACTTTGGATCAGGGTACAGAGGGTCCTCCCTCAGCATCATGAGGAATCTCATCAAATGAGCTCTGGAGGGAGGCCTGAGTTCGGGTTACCAGATCCTAACCTGACGCCTGTGGCCAGCCTCTGGTTCCTCCTCAGCCTCTTCTTCAGGGATTCTTCCCATTTCTTCACACCCTGGAGTAGCTTCAGACCAACTTTCCAAGCCTCATAAAGTACGTGACATCTCAGAATAAAGGTTTTGTCACCCTAAAGTTAGACTTCACAGCTAGATAAAACTGCACTAGAAATTGGATGTGAACCAAGGGACCAATGGAGGGCGGGCTGTGTCCAACCCGCAGCTGCCCCGAAGGTAAAGAAGGGAGGTAGTCAGAGTGCCAGGTGCTGCCACCGAGGGCACCTTCCCACCGGCTCCCCGTCTCCTCTCCAGGAATGACTGCTGTCCGGGGTAATGCTTCTTGGTGGGTCAGACTTGGGTCTAGACGTGAAGGCATCGTCCTAGGAGCACCTCCTGATGATCAGTCCCAAACCCAGCACATTCCCTTTCCTTTCTGTACCGCCACTGGACCTGCCGCAGGCGGAGCAGGTCTGGACGCATTCTGGGAGTGACCAAACTGCTCGCCTCAGTGTCCCTGGTCGATTTAGGAGCCAGGGAACTGCTTCTGTTAGCAGCCCGTCAACTGCCGATTTCATTTGCATTGTAGAAACCAGCGCTAAACCAGTGGTTTCCCTCCTTCAGTCTTGCAGTGGTGAGAAATGTTCATGAATGGCATTGATGCTAACAAATCCCTTTATGTAAAAATTTGAATAAACTTTCAGTGGTTTCAGTGATACGTGAGAGTGTTGATTTCCCTTGTTTAAATCATAATTCAATATTTATTGGAGCTGTTTGCCAGGAAACCTTTGTAATATATTCTGAAAATAAATAGGTACAACTGTTGTTTCTTAAAAGAACACATTTTTTCTTGGCTTTGATCAGTAAGAGAATAGCTCAGAGCTTCCAGATAAGGACAGGTGCAGGTGTGGCCTGAGGACTTGTTGCTACACGACTCAGGTCCAGTTTAACTGCTGTTCTTCTCACCCTGTGAGATTTGGTTAACAGTAAAGGAAGGTTGAAGATAGCTATCAAATTGCATTTCACGGAAGAAGCCAGTTGGTGGCCCCTACTAGCTCTGGCTCAGGGCTTGGAGGATGCGGGTGTTAGAGAGGACAGTGTCTCATGAGGTGGGTCCGATAGGATGTGTACACGTTTGCCTCTCGTCTTCTTTTTGTTTCTGTTTACAGGTCAGGGCCCCTCAGTGGAATTCAGAAGCAGAACTGATGCCTTCAGAGTTTGTTTTTTGTGGGACGGGAGAGAGGACTGTGACTTTTTTTTATCACTTTAATTATTACCCTTTTTTAACTCTCAGTTATTGATGTTTCTTCATTGCAGTGGCAGCAGTGGCATAAAAAATAAATAAAATTTCTCCATGCACAAAGTGCGTCTGATGGACGGAAGATGACACAGGAAGGACGTATTTCAGTTGGAGGAAATTTCTCACTGTGCTCGGGGGCTGAGGTTGCCCCAGCAGGACACCTGCCGTGAAACTTCCAAGCGAAATCCGGTGCCTGGATCAGGCCCAGCCTGGGCCAGGAGGCATGTTGGGGAGAAACCTGTCCCCCACAAACCTCTCAGCAGGCATCCCTGGTCCCCCCCTTCCCCTCCTGGGGCCCTGGCCCTGGGCTGAGGAATCCCACCAGGTGGATGGGGGAGCCTATGCCTGGGGGCTGTGCCAGGTGCAGGGAGCGGCTGCTTCTGCCCCATGGTGGCCCCCCGCCATGTCAGCCCAGCATTACCAGGGACTAGAGTCAAGGCTGGAGCTTTCCTGGAGTGCCGCATCTTAGGTAGGCCGCCAGCGAGTGCAGTCAAGGCAGAGATATTGGGGAGTACCTCAGAGGTATGGCAGGCACGCAAGCAACAATTTTATGATGTTTCCCTGCTTTTGTGATGGCACAGTATCTGTCAGCTTTTTTTTTTTTGGCTGTGCCGCGCAGCATGCAGGATCTTAGTTCCCTGACCAGGGATCAAACCCATGCCCCCTGCAGTGGAAGCGCAGAGTCTTAACCACTGGACGCCAGGGAAGTCCCCTCTGTCAGCTTTTTAAACTGCAGTTTGCTGCGATTGCTTATTCTAAAATATCTACTTTTGTATATAATTTTGTATTCATAAGTATACATATTCCTATATAAAGGGTTGCCAAAATTGTATAAACCTCAGGCCCAAAGGCCACTGGACCCCCAAGAGTTGCTGCTTGTGGAGTGTTCTGTTCCCTGAAGGCCCCTCTGTGCATCTGAGGATAAGCTGGCACAAATGGATTGGGGAATATTGTCCCCATGTCCTCTCACATTCCCCTCCTTCAGATCTAACTTGCTGCTTCCGAAACACCAGGAAATCGTATAATTGGTGGTGTCCAGAACAGACTGAGGCAAGGCCTGGAAGGCTATCTTGGGAGTGAAGTGTGTATCTTCAGGGCTTGGGTTTTGAGATCGCTCTCAGGCTCATTGTAGGTTTGTGGCTCAGAACACCAGCTGAGACGACAAAGAGGGAGCTCTCGTGGAAGAGGGTCTGACCGAGGTGGGTGCCCTGACTGTAAAAAAAAAAAAAAAAGCCGGGGTTCTGACAGGGTTCCGTCTTGCTGTGCAAAGTCCCACTCGGGTGGTTCAGCAGCCGTGGAGGCCACAGGCCACCACTGTGCTGTCTTGAGCTTCACGTCTGCAGGGCAGTGTCAGAAGGACACTTGTAAACTGTTGGGACTCTGTTATGGGATGATGTTATGGGCTGGATTCTGTTTGGGATTCAGAGGGAATCTGGGAAATTACAGCCAAAATCAGGGAGGAAAATGCACATTTTGGAAAGTTCAGTTTGCTTCAGAGAGCAGTGCACCCAACCCCTGGAAGAAGGTGCCAGTTTGCTCCAAACAGACATGAATCTAGCAAACCTTTACCCTGCATCACACAGGACTATGTGTCTATGACATCCTAGTGGAGGGGTCAGGAACCCATCCTAGTGGATGGTCTTAGAAGCCTGGAGACCTTCCACCTCTGGTATAATGGAAACCATGCTGTACTAGGGGCTGGGGGACCAGTACAAGGGGCGAGTCTTAAGTGAGTTACGTGAGTTTTGAATCCATTCCTAAAGTGGGCCCAGCAGAAGACCTAAATAGACATTTTTCCAAAGAAGACACACAGATGGACAACATGAAAAGATGCTCACCATGGCTAATTATTAGAGAAATGCCAATCAAAACTACAGTGAAGTACGACCTCACGCCAGTCAGAATGGCCATCATTAAAAGTCTACAGATAAATTCCAGAGAGGGTGTGGAGAAAAAGGAACCCTCCTACACCGTTGGTGGGAATGCAAATTGGTGCAGCCACTATGGAGAACACTATGGAGGTTCCTTAAAAAACTAAAAATAAGACTTCCCTGGTGGTCCAGTGGTTAAGAATCCACCTTCCAATGCAGGGGACGCGGGTTCAATCCCTGGTTGGGGAACTAAGATCCCACATACCACGGGGCAACTAAACCTGCGTGCCGCAACTAGAGAGAAGTCCACAACGAAGAGCCTGTGTGCTGCAACGAAGACCCAGAACAGTCAAAAAAAAAGGAAAAAACCCACTGATTTTCAACCAGGAGCAATTTAAAAACAAAAAAACTAAAAAACTAAAAATAGAGTTAGCATATGATCTGGCAATCCCATTCCTATCATATATCTGGAAAAGGTGAAAATTCTAATTCGAAAAGATACATGTGGGGCTTCCCTGGTGGCGCAGTGGTTAAGAATCCGCCTGCCAAGGCAGGGGACACAGGTTCATGCCCTGGTCCGGGAAGATCCCACATGCCACAGAGCAACTAAGCCCGTGCACCACAACTACTGAGCCTGCAGTCTGGAGCCCACGAGCCACAACTACTGAGCCCACGTGCTACAACTACTGAAGCCCACATGCCTAGAGCCTGCGCTCTGCCGCAAGAGAAGCCACCGCAATGAGAAACCCGCACACCGCAATTAAGAGTAGCCCCAGCTCGATGCAACTAGAGAAAGCCTGTGCCACAGCAACGAAGACCCAATGCAGCCAAAAATAAATAAATAAATAAAATAAATTTATTAAAAAAAAAAAAAAAGATACATGCACCCCAGTATTCATAGCAGCACTATTTACAATAGCCAAGACATGGAAGCAACCTAAATGTCCATTGACAGATGAATGGATAAAGAAAGATGTCGTATATATATACAATGAAATACTACTCTGCCATAAAAAATAATGAAATAATGCCCTTTGCAGCAATATGGATGGACCTAGAGATTATCATACTTGAGTAAATCAGAGAAAGACAAATAACCATATGATATCACTTACATGTGGAATCTAAAATATGACATAAATGAACTTATTTATGAAACAGAAACAGACATAAAAAACAAACTTACGGTTACCAAAGGGGAAAGCGGGTAGGGGAAGTATAAATTAGAAATTTGGGATTACAGATACAAACAACTATATATAAAACAGATAAACAAGGACCTACTGTATAGCACAGGGAACTATATTCAATATCTTGTAATAAACCATAATGGAAAAGAATATGAAAAAATATAAATGTACAACTGAATCATCTTGCTATACAGAAATTAACACAACATTGTAAATCAACTATACTTCAATAAAATAAATTTAAAAAAATAAAAAATAAAGTGGGCCCAGGTAACAACACCCATGGGGTTGTTGACGATGAACTAACTCCCTGGCGAGAGCCCTGCCAGTAAACACTGCTCAGCATGTCTAGAGCCTGTCTCTCAGGGCGAGGGGTGGGGGGCAGCTTCCTCTGTGTTCCTCATATTCTCCCAGTGAAATTGCTTCCAAAAGCTCCTTGTGTGAGAACTTGCCTCCCGGCTGGGGTTTCCTCTTGGGCAGATGTGTGCGGATATCCTGGAAATTGTTCAGAAACAGCAATCAGAGATCAGAGTGGTGGGGGACTGTGGTGGGCATGGAACAGCCGCCCCATCACAGCCGACTCTGAATTCCTAAGAGGCGGCAGAATACCCCTCCCTTTCCCAGAATCTGTGTGAGGGGCATGAACCCAGTATGCTTACGGTGAAGGCCAGGATGGTGGGCTAGCCTTGACACCTGGAACACGTCCACCGGCCCTGCTGGCAGCCAGGCCTTAGGCTCCTAACCCCTGCCCCAGCTGCCTGATTTCAGAACGGGCTGTTGTGATGGCCCTGGGGCTGTGCCCACAGCTGCCTTCCTGGTGCCCCTTTTCTGAGCAGCGTTACACCCTCCCCACCCTCCTGAGACTCCCCCCCACACGGAGCAATGGGACACTTTTGGCCATGGGCTGTGTTTCCCTTCTCGGTGCCACCGGACTCGGTATTCACCGTAAGGATCTGAGTGAGCAGGAGAGTCGCTCCTCTGCACAGTGACCCCAGTACCTTGGCTGGTACTACCACCCCAATCCACACCCCCAGATACATTTCCTGAGAACTCCTGCAATAGCTGCCTGAGTTTTAGCTACAGTTGGGGCTGAGAGGTGCCTTCTGCACCTTTGCAGCCATCATTCTGGTTCTTGGGGAACCAGGAGACTGGCCGTAGTGGGGAAGGGGCTGCTTGGATGTGTCTGAGTCAGATCTCCCAGTTGAGCTTCCTACCACAAACCAAAACTCAAATGCAGGCTTGGGAGGAGGGCGGGCTGGTTTGCAAAGTCAGCGTGCTCTCCTAGGCATGTGTCTTCATGCTGAGGATTCTGTCCTTGGACCCAGGGCTACTCAGATGGGAGCTGGGAGGCCTGGGGAGCAGCCCCAAGTGCCTGGGTTCGGGACCAGTAAGATGGTGTGCCGCTGCCTGGCTGCCACCCAGCATGTTCACCCTACTTGGACAAACCGTGGCCACAGCCCAGAATGGGGCTCAGTCAAGACCAGTGTCTCCTGCAAGAAAGGGCAGGAGGGGGCAGAAGGGTGGAGCTCATGGGCACCTGACCCCGGCAGCTTTGGGACTGGGTTTAGACCAAAGATTTGGAATTCCGAGAGAACAGAGAAAACAGGATGGAAATCATAAGGAAAGAGCTGAAGAAGCTGAAGGCAACTTCCCAGGGTTGGGGGACCCAAGTTTCCATCCTGAAATGGCCCACCTGTCCTGCCCAGAGGAGACTCATCTTGGGCACTTCCCTGGGGAATTGTCACATACCGGCAACAAAGAGAGGATCCAAAAGCCTCCAGAGAGAGAATAGTTTCCACACAGAGAATAAGACTCCACAACTGGCTTCTAGCTTCTCAACAGCACAGGAGCTGGAAGGTGAGGCCACAGAGCCATCTCAGTGGTGCAAGAACAGCCTGCATTTCATACCCAGCAGGACTGCTCATCAAGAATAAAGATGTCTGCAGAAGTGCGAGAGCTCATCTTTACTGTCACAGATCCCTTTTCAGGATGCAATAGGAGCTTGGGCTTCGCCAGACTGAGAGGGAGAGCTGGGAGGAGGGAGACTTGCGGGGGTCAGACCCTTCGTACAGATGCCAAACAGTCTCCTGCCTACCTGCTCTCAGCCATGCATGTGTGAGGGCATGTGTACATGCCTTTGTGCACATGGCACGTGTGTGTGTGTGTGTGTGTGTGTTTTCTTAATATTTATTTATTTATTTGGCTGCACCGGGTCTTAGTTGCAGCATGCGGGATCTTCATTACGGCATGTGGGATCTTTAGTTGTGGCATGCGGGATCTAGTTCCCTGACCAGGTATGGAACCTGGGCCCCCTGCATTGGGAGAGCAGAGTCTTAACCACTGGACCACCAGGGAAGTCCTGGCACATCTGTGCCAGGAAGCTCCCTTCCTGGGACAGCCAGCCTCTGTAATCAGGAGTCACACTCCGGGTGTGGTCAGCTGCCTGGTATCAGAACCCCAAGAGCAGACTCTATCTCTGATGGGCACCAGGCGCCCTGACGAGCAAGCCCAGTGCCAGCAACCGGTGTCACCAGGCAGTGCCTGGGGCCTGGCAGGACGTGGTCAAGACCGCCAGCCTTGTGTGGACTGTGTGAGACCTAGCAAGGCCTGTGACCCGCATCCCAGGGACGGCAATCTCCCCTGGACTGTCCTGGGTATTGCTGGGTGGGAGGGCTCTGGGCCGAGGCCCAGAGAGGGTTCAGGGAGCCTCCGTACAAGGAGGTCAGGCCCTACAGGGCCCTGGGCAAGTCCGAGGCGGGTCCAGGCTCACTGACTGTGGACACACGGAAGGGCACCGCCCCCACGTCTGTCCCGCTATCAGAGAGCTCCGCCCTCCTCCCATAGCGCTGGGTCCACCCGGCTTGGCCTACGGGGTGGGGGCGGCGAGCGCTTGCCCGGCCTGACTGAACCCCCGCCCTCACCCTCCTGCGAGAGGAAGACCGGGAGGCCGGACACCCGGGCGCTGGGAGCCCTTAGGCCGCGCAGACCGGGCGCCTCCACCACGGACAGCTGCCTCGGCAGCGGCGAGCTCGCGTCCGGGCTGGCTGTCTGCGCGGTCCCAGGTCCCCCGTGTCCCCGTGTCTCCCGTCCCCCATCCCTCCCCCGGCCCCATGGAGCAGCTGCTGCGCGCGGAGCTGCGCACCGCGACCCTGCGCGCCTTCGGGAGCCCCGGGGCCGGCTGCATCAGCGAGGGACGCTCCTACGACACGGATGCCGGTCCCGTGTTCATCAAGGTCAACCGCAGGACGCTGGTGCGTGCCCCCCACCCCACCCCACCCCTCCCTGCGGCCTGAGCCTGCCCCGGGAGCTGGAGGGGAGAAGGGGTTGAGGGTGGGGGAGGGCTGGAAGGAAGCGGGGGAGGAGAGGAGGGTGGCGAGGGGGCTCAGACGCTCAGGGGCTCAGGGAGAGGCAGCGCCGTGGTCTGGTCCTGGGCCAGGCCTGGCAGTCACAGCCCCGGGGTCAGCTTGCGGCCTTGCAGAGGCTCAAGCGATTTCTGTGGGATTCCGAGGTTTTGTCTGCTGCGGGATTAATTTACTTCCTTTTGCCTGGATGCACAGGAGTTTTTGGTGTCTGTTTTAATTTCTCAACCATTCAAGCATGGGGGGTGGTGAAGCTTGGGGTCCTGGGCTGCTTCTGCCACTCCCCTGGGGCTCAGCTCTGGGCTCCGCTCCCCACAGCCCCTGGGTCCTCCCCGGCAGATGGAAGGAGGAAGGAAGAACCCTTGCCCGACACAGAGGGCCAGGCTTCTGCTCCTCCTACTCACAGGCCATGCTTGTGTTTGGACCTGGTTTCCATCGCCTGCTTAAAATATTGCTGTTAAATATACATGGAAAATAGTAACACTTTACAGATGGAGAAAACTGACCACAGTGTGTGCACCTCAGATGCTGAGGATGGCGCTCCCTTGGCCCTGGTGGGCAGCTCCAAGGAGGCCCCTGGTGCTCTGTGGGCCAGGCCCCTTTGAGATGTGGCAGTGGGGAGGGGGTGTTGGCTGTGGGCTGGAGAAAATCCCAGAGTGACCCCTCCAGTCCCCCTGCAGCACTGCCAACGTTTAGGATGGACAATGGGTCAGCACTGGTCCGGCATCCCTGCTCTGTTGGCACCAGGAACTGTTAAAGAATCTGGTTTCAGTACCCAAATCCCTCAAAACAATAAGGCCTGCCCACTGGGAAGCAGTATTGGGTTCAGGGTTCACGGTGGCCCTGGAAACTTCGCAGCTGGTTCCTGAAAGCTCTTCCAGGCTGGGATCCCATTTTTCAGCCTTGAAACCTTCAGTGCTGGCACACAGTAGGTGATCAATCAATACACGAGAACAGGTGATAGGTGAGGCCCTCAGGATGTAAGCAATCTGGAGCCCAGGTGTCCTCTTCCCCTGTACGTTTGGGGTCTCACCCTGGGAGCATGGCTGGGGGTCACTGGACACCCCGCTCCATGATTCTAGGTGTGGATTGGCAGTTAGGAGGACACCTTGCACGTTCTCCCCTCAGGTCCTTGAATTAACGGATGGAATTCTTTTCCTGTGTGGAAATAGATGCTTTGATCTTGTTCACAAAGCTTAGTTCTATAGCCAGAGGGATTCGCAAACCATATTAACAAACACATTTTTAACCCAGATATCGTGTACCTAAGGTGAGAGTTCACCTAATTTAAAATTGGGATATTTGTACAAAATGTTTTAGAAGTAGGAAGACCCCTGGGTCCCAGTGGAGGCTGTTCCGCTGCCCTGGGGAGTGGCTGTCTTCTTCTTGGGTGGGGTGCATGGCTCCTTCCCAGCCTCCAGGCCCTGGTGGGTGCTTGCCTCTGGGGACCGGCCCTGGACCCCCCAGCCCCTGCCTTCCCCCGCCCCAAGTGTGTGCCCCAGTCACTTTGGCATGCCCCCCATGCTGCCCCTCATTTGCTGTAAGTGCTCAAGGCATCGTGGGGGCAGGTAACCTGGAAGGGGACCCAGGCGCAGCCCCATACCCTCCACTAACCTGCACTTCAAGGCACCCCACCAGCACCCCCATGGCACCCTGTGGCACCCCACAGCACCCCACTATACCCCCAGCACTCTCATGGTCTACTACAACACCCCATAGCACTCCCACCACCCCACAGTACCTTCATGGCACTCCCAGCACCTCCCAGCACCCCCGTGGCACTCCTAGCACCCGAAGGTTTCCCCAGCACCCCCAGAACCCCACCCCACCATGGCTTGTGCTTCCTTACCTCTCAGAGCAAGCTTGGTGCAGGCCTCAGTATCCTGTCCACCCTAAGCTCTCGGTGCAGCCCCTTCCTATCCAAAGGGGGCCACATTGCGTCCCACCCTCTGGGGGCGGATGCCTTGCTCCCCAGCCAGTTTTCAGCAACTGGAGGTCCTGGGTACTTGCGATCCCACATGGTGGCTTCTGTCCAGGGCTGTGAGCCTCAGCCTGGCTGCATAGCCCCTGCTGGCGTCGGAGTTCACGGCCGTGTTCTGGACGCAGGCCCGGCAGATGTTTGAGGGGGAGATGGCGAGCCTGGAGGCTCTTCGGAGCACCGGCCTGGTGCGGGCGCCTCAGCCTATCAAGGTGATTGACCTGCCTGGAGGTGGGGCTGCCTTTGTGATGGAGCATCTGAAGATGAGGGGCCTGAGCAGGTGAGAGAGAGAGAGAGAGTATGTGTGTGTGTGTGTGTGTGTGTGTGTGTGGGTATGTGTGTGTGTAGATGTGTGTGTGTGTGAGAGAGAGAGAGAGAGACAGGGAGACAGAGAGAGAGACAGAGAGGAAGACAGAGACAGAGAGAGGGAGACGAGAGAGAGGGGGAGCAGCCTCTTGCTGAGCTGCCCATATAACTCCGTGCAGGGAGCAGAGGCAGGGCCAAGAACCACACCTGCCATCCCTGATGGAGACAGGAGCTCTTGCTTTCCATGCAGGGTCAGTTTGAGGTTAGTTTGGCTCCACAAAGCTGTGCCAGATAAGCGTGTTTGAACCATCCATTGCTTTGTGCTCAGAGGGCACCCGTGCCAGCTCAGTTTGGGCAGTGAGGTCTGATCTAGAAATTATCTGAAGTCCTTAATTTTTTTTCTAATTATTAAAGTTATGTATATTCATTGTTTAAAAAATGGTGGAAGACGCAAACTCATGTAAAGAAAACTAAAGGCACCCGTCATCCCAGAAGCAGGGAGCAGTCACTGCTACATTTTGGTGTGTGATTATCACACCAGTCTTTTTCTTATATGTGATTTACATTTGCTTTTACAAAAATTGGGAGCCTTTTTTTTTTTTTTTCTACTTAACATTACTTTTTCCCTTGATTTGTCCCTTAATTCCCAGTACCTCCGTGGGCTTCAACAGAAGCCTACCCCTCTTGGTGATTTTATACTATTTTGTTTTTTGGAGGTCATTGCCTACAGTTCATTTTTTTCAGTTTTTAAAGAACAGAGAGTAGTTTTTAAGGTATTTAAAACATTTCTCAAAATGGAACATGCTAGCTGGTTGTTGTTTCTTATTTTAATTGGCTGCATTTCTTCTTTCCTCAGTCAGGCATCAAAACTAGGAGACCAGATGGCAGATTTGCACCTTTACAACCAGAAGCTCAGGGAGAAGTTGAGGGAGGAGGAGAACAGAGTGGGTATGTTCAGACTGCTGTTGTGCACCCTTGACCTGGGTGCATCTACCCTGGGTTGGTGCTTAGGGGGGACATTTCAGTAATGGGTTGGGTTGCACACCACCTGCCTGTAGACTGCAGTGTGAAACAAGAGATTGTTAAATAAGAATTTTGATCATAAGCTAGTAGAATCAGCTCATGGCCCCTTTTATATCCAGCTCTGCTGTCCAGTGTGCTTGAGATAGGCGTGTCCTTGCTGGTCCACGTGTGGACCAATTGCTACCACGTGTAGTACATCCTCAGCCACCCATGTTCCAGCAGTGCAGCCCAGGCCCATCCTGATGCTCTGCTGAGGTCTGACGTTTAAGAGAAAGACAAGCGGCACTTTCTGTTGACAGGCCAGAGGGCTGAGGGTGCCGGGCCCCAGTATGTGACCAAGTTCGGCTTCCACACGGTGACGTGCTGCGGCTTCATCCCACAGGTGAGTGCCTGGGGGAGGATGCTTCTGCTTAGTTCCTGACGCCCCAATGCTGGTCACCCCACCCCTTGTGTGTGACAGAGTGCCAGTCTGCTGGGCACCAGCAAGTCTGACTACCTGATTTCTGAAAGCAGAGTGTGAGCTGTGATAAGTGGGCTGGGGAGAGTAGGTGTCGAGTTTCACTGAGCAGAGCTCAGAGGAGGTGGGGAGCTGTGGGGCAGGAAGAAGAGCATTCTGAGCAGAGGAAACAGCAGGTGCAAGGGCCATATCACAGGAGGGCATGTGCTAAGTGTGGAGGACGGAAGTGGGTGGGGGTAAGGCAGCATTAGAGGTCAGGGACTAAGTCCTGGTCACTCAGCCCCTCTCCTGGGGCCTTTAAAAATTATTAGTACTATTGAAAAAAAAACTATTAGTACTATTGAGATGTAATTCAGTGACATGAATGTCACTTTTAAAGTGTACAGTTTAGTGATTTTTAGTATATTCACAGTGTCATGCAGCCATCACCACTGTCTGACTCCAAAACATTTTCATCACCCCAAAGAGAAACCACATACCCATTAGTAGTCACTCCCCATTACCCCGCCCTCAGTCACCGGCAACCACGAATCTCTGTCTTTAGGATTTGCCTATTCTGGACATTTCGTATAAATGGAAACACATTGTACAATAGATATACTTTTATGTCTCCCTGGTGTGGGCAGAGGGCTGTTCTTCCAGGCGGAGGTCACTAGGGGCAAGATCCTTATGAAGCTGGAGGCAGATTTAGGGATCTTAGTCAAGGGGTAGCCCTCACATCTGGGGTCCCTAGAACTGTACCTGGTGGTTTACCAGGCTTGTTAAGACCCCATGAATCTCTGCTGAAGCCAGCTACCCTGGGGGTTACACACCTGTCTGGAGCTAGTGACCAGCACGATAGTGTGGTCCCAGGCCAGTATGGCCAAATGTGGCTTGTTATCCTGCTTCAGATGTTGAGTTTAAGAGCTACGAGTCTACAGAGATTTGGTTGACCTCACACAGTGGCTTTTCAAGAACTGAGGAATGAACTTGTACACAGAACCCTGATGTGTGAAGCAGGTGAGGATGGGGCTGGCCTGTTAGGGGACACAGGCAGCCCCCGAGTGCCCCTTCAGAGTCCAGGATCAGTGAACCAACCTAGTTTAGCTGCAGCCTGGCCAGGAAGGGGCAGGAAACCTGGGAGGACACCTGGTCCCCCTCCTTGTGCTGTGACAGGATGGTACTGGATGTAGTGTCCGACAGACATAGCCTGGATGGACCAGCCTGAAGTTTCAGGAGGCTCCCTGCTCCTTGGGAGGACTGAGTGGGCCCTTAGGGGCTGCAGCCATTCATGGGGCAACCCTGAATGGTGGCACCTAGTGAGCTGAGCCCCGTTGGGGCCATTGGCTCGGTCAGAGGACTGACACAGTTTGTTTGCTGCCGTGTCTGACTCAACTCCCCAGTTGCCATCGCAACACCAGGAGGCGGGTTGCCATTGACCCATTTTATAGATGAGGAAAATGATGTGCAGAGAAGCCAGGTGGTGCCTGAGTCATGCAGCTGGTAAGCGCAGGGGCCAGGGTTTGGCCCTGTCTGGCTTCAGAGCATAGGCCCTGACCGCCACACATCCTGACCCACCTGGTCCAGGTGAAAGCTGGGTCCTCCCACCAGCTATGCACCCAGGTGGCCCCGCCTTTGGTAGCTCAGGGGAAGGTCATGTCTTTTCGTGGGTGAGGGAATCACGGCCCATTGGTTCAGGTGGAGGGCTAGCCAGTGCTGGTCTCCAGCTCCAAACACACAGTCTATGTCTTCATGACCTGGTCATCTAAGAGGTAGACCGAGGCTGGGACACTAGGGGCCTGGGCAGGCGGATGGGGCACGAGGGCATGCCATCCCATACGCCTCAGGCTGTTTGGGGAGGGGGCCTCCCGCCTTCTCTTGAGGTGCACCTAGCACCAAGGGGGTGAACCCAGGGCCTCAGCCACCACAGCCCTCTGCACAGGGAGTCTCCCTGCTGAGGATGCTGACCAGAGATGCATGCTCTCCAGAAAGTTCCTCCCTTAAGGAATTTCACAAAGTAACCCTTGTATAAAATAAGCTTTGCATCTTTTTTTTTAAAACAACTCTATTAAGGTATAATTGACATAAAATAAACTGCACCTATTTAAAAAGTACAGTTTGGTAAGTTTTGACATATGTATGCGCCTGTGAACCGCTAACTGCAGTCAGGTCAATGAGTATATCCATCACCAAAAAAAGTGTCCTCCTGCCCTTTTGTAATGTTTTCCTCCTGCCCTTCTCTGCCGCTGGCAACTGCTGATCTGTTTTCTATCACCATAGATAGGTTTGCATTTTGTGTAATTTAATATAAATGGAATCATATGGTGTGTACTCCTTTTTGTCTGGCTTCTTTCACTTAGCACAAACATTTTGATATTCATCCATGTTGTTGCCTGTGTCAAAAGTCCATTCCATTGTATGATAAACCACAGTGTGTTTATCCATTCACCTGTTGATGGACATCTGAGTTGTTTCCGGGTTTTGCTTTCACAAATAAAGCCGCTATGAACCTTCATGTGCAAGAGTTTGTGTGGACAAATGCTTCCACTTATATTGGGTAAATACCTAGGAGCCAATGACTAGGTCAAATGTAGGCTTATATTTAACTTTTTAAGAAACTACCAAAGTATTTTCCGAAGTGGTTATACCATTTTACATTCACACCGTCAGTGTATGAGCGTTCCAGGTCCTCGGCATCCTCGCATACTTGGTATTTTCCTTTTTCTAAAATTGTAGCCATCCTAGTGGTTGTGAGGTATCTCAGTGAGGTTCTGTTTTCCCTGATGACTAAGGATGTGGAGCATCTATCTATTCATGTGCTTATTTGCCATATATTAGGGACATAATTGTTTAGGATTATTACATCTTCCTCATCAGTTGACTTCCTTTCCATAGTGAGATGACTTTCTTTATACTTGGTGATATTCTTTGCTCTGAAATTTACTTCCATATTAATATAGCTACTCCAGCTTTCTTTTGACTAGTGTTAGCATGATTTATCTTTTTTATCCTTTTAACCTGTTTCTGTTTTTATGTATAAAGTGCATTTCTTGTACACAGCTTATAATTTGGTTAAAAAATATAATTGGGTTAAAAATAATTGCTTTAAAAAAAAAATAATTGCTTTATCTTTCTAACCTGTTGATCTCTGTCATTTAACTGGGGTGTTTAGACACATTTAATGTACTTATTGATATGGTTAGGTTTGGAACTGTTATTTCTTTTTTATTTGTCTTATCTGTTCTCTGCTCCCCTTTTACTCTTTTTTCTTTATTGTTGTTGTTTTTATAAATTTATTTATTTATTTATTTTTTTGTGCATTGGGTCTTCGTTGTTGGGTCTTCATTGCTAAGCGTGGGCTTTCTCTAGTTGCCGCGAGCGGGGGCTACTCTTCGTTGCGATGCGCGGGCTTCTCATTGCGGTGGCTTCTCTTGTTGCAGAGCTTGGGCTCTAGGCGTGTGGGCTTCAGTAGTTGTGGCACATGGGCTCAGTAGTTGTGGCTCGTGGGCTCTAGAGCACAGGCTCAGTAGTTGTGGCACATGGGCTTAGTTGCTCCGCGGCATGTGGGATCGTCCCGGACCAGGGCTCGAACCCGTGTTCCCTGCACTGGCAGGTGGATTCTTAACCACTGCACCACCAGGGAAGTCCCACCTTTTATTCTTTATGCTCTCTTTCAAATTAACTTTTAATGTACTTATTGATATGGTTAGGTTTGGAACTGTTGTCATTTCTTTTTTATTTGTCTTCTCTGTTCTTTGCTCCCCTTTTATTCTTTATCTCTCTTTTGAATTAACTAAGTATTTTTTAAAAATTTATTTACTTATTTATTTTTGGCTGCGTTGGGTCCTCGTTGCTGTGCGCGCAGGCCTTCTCCAGCTGTGGAGAGCGGGGGCCTCTCTTCGTTGCGGCACACAGGCCTCCCACTGCGGCGGCTTCTCCTGTTGGGAAGCACGGGCTCCAGGTGTGTGGGCTTCAGTAGTTGTGGCTCGCGGGCTCTAGAGCGCAGGCTCAGCAGCTGTGGCGCATGGGCCCAGCTGTACCGCGGCACGCGGGATCCTCCCGGACCAGGGCCCGAACCCGTGTCCCCTACATTGGCGGGCAGATTTCTAACCACTGCGCCACCAGGGAAGTCCCTAAGTAAGTATTTTTAATGATTCCATCTTATCTCCCTTGTTGGACACCGATAACATTTGCTGTGCTCTTTTAGTGGTCGCTTTAGGGTTTAGGCGGATGCCATGCATAACTCTGTCCTGTGACCACCAGCTGCAGCACCAGCCCCTCCTTTCCCTTGTTGCTCAGGTGAACGACTGGCAGGATGACTGGCCAACCTTCTTCACCCAGCACCGGCTCCAAGCACAGCTGGACCTCATTGAGAAGGACTATGCTGACCGAGAGGCACGAGAACTGTGGTCACAGCTACAGGTGGGCACAGCAATTATCCTCTGGGAGAGGGGCTGTTCTCTTATGAGCCTCCCACATTTGTGTGGGACCCCCTGCTAGAACAGAGCCAGAGTGGGGACTGCTGAGCCTGCAGCAGAGCTGGCCTAGTCGTGGACCCATAAGTGTCCTGACTATTGGCTTGATGGGGAAACTGAGATGGGGATGGGACCTGAGGGCATACTTGACTCCTGAGTGCACCTCTCACCTGCTTGGTCACCAGGTACTTAACCTCAAACTTTGCTCATGTGAAATGTAGGTGTTTGGCTTGTAAATGGTGGCATTTACTATTACTTTCTTGTCCATTCTTATGCTGTTTTTTTCACCAAGGCACAAAAACGTCTTACCTCTTAGAGCAGGTGTGGGTAGCAGGTGTGGGTAGCACTTTGAAACCAGAGTGATTGGTTTCAAAATGTAACTCTCAAAATGTTAAAAACAGAACTCGCGTATCAGTCTATCAGCATGCATCAAAGAAATTTTATTTAACTCATTGCTGAAGTAATCAGGCTACAAAAGAGGTGCAGATATATATGTGCTGTGAAATAAAAGAATAGCGCAGAAAGTTTGCTAAGTTACATACAAAAAGACTCCACTCAGGTTATACAGTTCATATTCTACATGACAATAAAACCATAACCTCTGAGGTTCTCTACTCTATTGTATGGAAATCATTAATATTGTAGCGCTTCTGGACCTAAATTAGTAGTAAATACTAAGACAAAATTACATTTCCCTGGAGTCAGAGGATCCTTATCCCTGGGCTTGGTACAAAGTGGTGGTTGGACCCTGAGCAAACACAAGGTCGTTTTTGCCTTATTTCCAAGCACTGGATGAGGAGACGGTGGCTCCCAGGCCTGTGATAACTCTGTGCACAATAATTATTTTCTTAGGTGAAGATCCCAGATTTGTTTTGTGGCCTAGAAATTGTCCCCGCCCTTCTTCATGGGGATCTCTGGTCAGGAAATGTGGCAGAGGACGACACCGGCCCCATTATTTACGACCCGGCCTCCTTCTACGGTCATTCTGAGTTTGAACTGGCGATTGCTTTGATGTTCGGGGGGTTTCCCAGGCCCTTCTTCACCGCCTACCACCGGAAGGTCCCCAAGGCTCCAGGGTTTGACAGGCGGCTGCTGCTCTATCAGCTCTTTAACTACCTGAACCACTGGAACCACTTCGGGAAGCAGTACAGGAGCCCATCCCTGGGCACCATGAGGAAGCTTCTCAAGTAGCAGCCCGCCTGTGTCCCCTGCCCAGCTGCTTGCCAAAGGACCAGGGCGGCAGCACCAGAGGCGGCTTCAGAGATGAATAAAGCCCATGGTGGTTTCAGGGATGGAACTGTGTGTGTCATAGTTTCACCTGCGTCTCCGTCCTCCATGCAGCTGGGTTAATTTATGGGGGCCCAGACCACCTGAAAGGTCTCCGGCAGGCTCATTACCTATTCCAATCTGGGGGGAACTTGGAGTTTGGATACTTCCATGACATTTGTACAGAAATTCACACAGATCTGGGGTTTGCTTAGGTGGAATTTGATGTCATGGCCCCCTGTGGATTCGGGTCTCCTGTTTCTGGCTTAGGCAGAGTTGGGGACCATGAGATGGGCCCACCTCTTGAGCAGTATCTCTGGGGCTGAGCAGGGCTCCAGGTCCACCTTACTGAGGTGGACAGGTGGAAGAAAGACACCCCCCCCCCCCCATGTGCGGCAGCCACTGCCCAGCCGCTCTCCTGCGCTCCGTTTTGCAGCTGGTGTTTTTTGCTCGATAAGAAGGGTGTGTGTGTGTGTGTGTGTGTGTGTGTGTGTGTGTGTTTGTGTGGCGGTAGCCTTGGGTAGGGGGTGTGCCCTGGAGGGTGCCTGGAGTGGTCAGGGTGTCGGGGTGTCCAGGGGGTCGGCGTGTCGGGCTGCCACCGTGGAGGGGCGGGGCTGCCGGGCACCTCGGCCACCCGTGTGTGCATCTCGGAAGACCTGAGCCGCGCCGTTATCACTCCTCCCGAATCACCAATTATTTCGGGGCTTTACGAGCGCCCACTCATCTGTTGTCTGGCAAGTGCCTGTCTAGCGGGCTGGAGCCACTCCCACTGCAGCCCTGGGCGCCTGCAGACGGCTTTGCAGAAAGACGCCCGGGACCTGAACTCAGCGCGCGTGCTCGGGGAAGGCTGCGCAGCCGGCTTGTGGGATCTTGTCGCCCCACCCAGTCCTCTGGCCCCGCCCCCCTCGGGCTCGGCACCGCCTCCGCGCGCAGTATTTTGGCGGCCGGCGCGCTCTGTAGCGGAGCCGGCGCGCAAGGTCGGAGGTCGTGGGGCGGGGCCGGCGTCATTGCCGCCTTCTCTGTCTCAGCGGTCTTGAGCGTTCGGTGCCTCGTGTCCCACGCCCCGCGCCCCGCGCGCGTGTGGAGCCGGCTGCGAGTCTGCGGGCACCGTCCGGCCGCCGAGGATGGCCTTGAGCGAGGAGCCGGCCGTGGGTGCCGTGGAGGATCCGGTGGAGGACCGGGCGGAGGATGCGGCGGAGGACGCGGCGCTGGCCTGCGGCGCCTCTCTCGAGTCGTTCGGCGAGAGCGCGGAGACGAAGGAGCTGCTCGGCCGCCTACCGGCGGTGCTCGGAGACCGCGCGGCCCGGGAGGGCGCCCTGGAGCGGTTCCGGGGTGCGCGCGGGCCGGAGGAGGGGATGGGGGCAGCGCAGGCTGTGCAGGTCTCCTTTCTTGCGGTCCCAGACACGGGCGCGCGTGAGAGGTGGAGGGCAGTGGGCCTCCTGGCCGACCTCCGTCAGGAGGGGGCGGGTGGACCTCCCCTGGGCGGCTCATCTCCCAGTCCTGTCCCCAGCCTGCCCTGGGACCACAGCAAAGAGCATTTCCTCCGAGACAGCTGTGTGGACGGGGCAGTGGGAGCAGGAGAGGCGAGAACAGGTTGGAGCGGGCGGGGGCCGGGCTGGCTGTGCGGTTGTGGGGCCCCCACCCAGAGCCTTAGCTGTAGGCAGCGCCCATGGCTCTGCCAAGACTATGCAGGGCGGCGCAGGATATCGGATAGGCGCACCGTAGGGTGCTTAGTTATTAGTCTAGGTTCTCCAAGTTTAGACGGACCCTTGCCGTTGTCTATAACGGGTAACTTCCAAATGACTCCTTAGGATCCCGTGGTTAGATAACTACGTAGGGTTTTGTGATTCAGTAAAACCGTCCTCGTGGACCCTTTTAGCTAAAGAAATTTCTATATAATTTTGTCTTCATGGGTTTGTAATGACAACGGTGAACTTCAGGAGGGGGCAGTGTGGCCGGCTGAGTGGAAAGAGCACACACTTCGGCAACTCGTCCCTGGGCTTGAATACCCTTCTGCCACTTGGGCTGGTTGCTTGATTGTGCTGTTTCTCTGGCTGTCGGCTGCGGTTAGCACTGAAAATACCTCTGGCGTAGAACTGTACTGAGGGTGAGGTGTATATCCAGGGACCAGTGAAAGCCCACTTTCCCATTCCTAGGGAGTGGTCAGATGTGGAGGTGTGTGGCGCATAAGAACTGCCGTAGCCCAAGTGGTCGTGGGATCTGATAGGAGCAGTTCTAGCTGCTGGTAGGAGTGGAAACCAGGCTGCCTGGGATTAAGGAGGCCGTGGTGTGAGGGCTGGGAGGGCACATGGCTTGGTGTGTGTGGCAGAGGAGAGTGAAGGGTGTGGAAGGTGTGTGTCTAACGAAGGGGAGAACTCAGCTTGGCTGTCAGCAGGCCGTGAAGGAAGGAAGAAGCGAGGACCTGAGAGGAAGGTGTGCTGAGCAAGCAGAGAGCAGAGGCCAGGGCACAGTGGCCCTGAGGAAGTGGGTGGGTGGGGCCTCACTCCAGCTGGCCTGTGCTCTTGGGAGCTGCCCTGCAAGTCGCTGTGGGAAAACTCGAGTGTTTCCGAGGCTCATGTGCATGTTAATTCTCACATTGTTTTTCTTTTTAGTAATAATGGACAGATATCAGGAGCAGCCTCACCTGTTGGACCCACACCTAGGTAAGAACAGAGGCTGAGGATTTTGATTTTTGATCATTCAGTTACAGATGATCACAGAGCCCTTGGTGCATGGAGTGTGTGTGTGTTTGCGCGCCTGCGCACAAGCAGAGGGTATCAGGATGAAGTGCCCAGGTCTTACTGGTTAGTGGGGCCTACAATAGTAACACCTGCTCCTGGCAGTGAACTTGAGAAGGAGGAAAGTAGCGATAGTAACTTCAGTTGAAGGGCAGCATGGGATGGGGGTTAGGGTCACGAACCCTGGGGCTAGACCGCCTAGATTTACACCCCAGCTCTGCCACTTAGCTGCTCTGTGCCTGAGTTTTCTTGCCTGTGATATGGGGTCATCATCGCTACTTGCCCCCAGGGCTGTGGAGATCTTAGACACATCACCAGGGTGGCACCAAGGGTTAGCCTCAGCGTGCACACAGGTGCCTTTTAAAAAGTGGGCTGGTGCTGTGCATGCTAGTTTTTCTTTTTTAACAGGTTTTGTAGAAAGTAAGTTTTCTGAACTCTCAGCTGTCTCAGGCAGAATAAATACATTTCATGTGTGGTTGGCAGCTTGGCTGGGTGGGGATGGAAGGCATGGGTCCATCGTCTTCCTTCATCCAGTTATGCCATGTCCAAGTCTGAGTTTCTTTTTCAGGAGGCTTTTCTAGAACCTGATATTTTAGGAGGGTATGACTCGCTCTAGGCTTTTTTTCTTATGCTGGGCATTAGCTGGACAATTTTAGGCTGAAGACTTGCATCCTTTGGTACAGGGAACTTTACTTCTGGGGTGTTTTTGATCGTTTCTCTGCTCTGCCTTCTTCTGGTGTGCCTGTGAATTTCCAAGAGTGATCCTCTGGGTCCCTAAGCTTTTCCCTTATAGTTTTGCTTTTGGATCTTTGTTTTGCATGTAGAAGATGTTCTTGAATTTATTTTGACAGTTGTTTTTACTTTATAAGAGTGCTTGTCCTTGGTTTGGTATATTTCAAAGTTGTCTTACAGGTCCGGTTTTCCTCCCTGGGGAGCACACACCCAGCTGCTGGGCCCTGTGGCCCTGTGGGGAGGGTCCTGCTGTGGGCCTCCTAGCCCAGAATTCCCTTTTGAGTCAGGCACCAAGCCTGGCTTCCAGCTCTAAGCCCTTCGGCCTCCCCTCTTCAGGACATCTCTGTCCAGGATAGCTCTGTGCAATGATGGAATGTTCTAGATCTGTGCTGTCTGGTAAGGTCACCGCTAGCCACTTGTGACTGTTGAGCACTTGAAATATGGCTCGTATGACTGAGGAACTGAATTTTATTTTATTTTTTGTTTTTTTCTTTGAATCTTAAATTTTATTTGATTTAAATTAAAAAAACCCAAATATGGCCAGTTACTGTGGTATTCTCCACTCTCAAGAGTAAACCTTTAGGGCTTCCCTGGTGGCGCAGTGCTTAAGAATCCGCCTGCCAGTGCAGGGGACACGGGTTTGAGCCTGGGTCCGGGAAGATCCCGCATGTTGCGGAGCAGCTAAGCCCGAGTGCCACAACTACTGAGCCTGTGCTCTAGAGCCCGTGAGCCACAACTACTGAAGCCCGCGCACCTAGAGCCCATGCTCCGCAACGAGAGAAGCCACCGCAATGAGAAGCCCGCGCATCGCAACGAAGGGTAGCCCCTGCTTGCTGCAACTAGAGAAAGCCTGTGTGCAGCAAGGAAGACCCAACACAGCCAAAAATAAAATAAATAAATTTATTAAAAAAAAAAAGTAAACCTTTAGTCTTCTGCCTGTATGGGCACGGTGCTGTGGCCTGGAGCCTTGGACCACTCCTGTTTTCAGCCCCACCTTCGTCCTACCCTGGGCTGTCCCCGGCACCTCAGGCCTCTGGCTTCCCGACTGTGACCCATCGCTGGGCTCTGCTTCTGTGCTTCCCCTGTGCGGCTCAGTTACAACTTGGAAGTCACTGCTGAAGTCTCTTAGCTACTGTTTCTTCTGTTCTCTTTTCCTTGTGGATTTGTTTCTCTTTGTTGATTTACTGGGGTTTAGAGGGTGGGGGTTGCTGAGGGAAGCACTGGAATCACCTGCTTTCCTGGTCTCTGTTCTTCCGTGAGGGCTGTGCTGTCTTTCCGAGTCTCTCTGAGCTGAGTTCTGGCTGTTCTCTACTGTTCCTGAGGTTCTCCTCTTTCCCCTGGGGTCAGCTTTTCTTTGTAATTTGGTCTTTTCATCTTGCTGGTTCTGTCCGTGTTTCAGACCAAATGGATGCAGACAAGGGCTCCTCTGCTTCTGTTTTGTAAGTTGGAGCATTTTCTTTTTCTTTTTTTTGGGGGGGTGTTTTTTTTGTTAATTTAATTTTATTTATTTTTTTATACAGCAGGTTCTTATTAGTTATCTATTTTATACATATTAGTGTATATATGTCAATCCCAATCTCCCAATTCATCACCCACCACCACCCCGCCGCCAGTTTCCCCCCTTGGAGTCCATACGTTTGTTCTCTACATCTGTGTCTCTATTTCTGCCCTGCAAACTGGTTCATCTGTACCATTTTTCTAGGTTCCACATGTATGCGTTAATATACGATATTTGTTTTTCTCTTTCTGACTTACTTCACTCTGTATGACAGTCTCTAGATCCATCCACGTCTCAACAAATGACTCAGTTTCATTCCTTTTTATGGCTGAGTAATATTCCATTGTATATATGTACCACAACTTCTTTATCCATTCGTCTGCTGATGGGCATTTAGGTTGCTTCCATGACCTGGCTATTGTAAATAGTGCTGCAATGAACATTCGGGTGCATGTGTCTTTTTGAATTACGGTTTTCTCTGGGTATATGCCCAGTAGTGGGATTGCTGGGTCATATGGTAATTCTATTTTTAGTTTTTTAAGGAACCTCCATATTGTTCTCCATAGTGGCTGTATCAGTTTACATTCCCACCAACAGTGCAAGAGGGTTCCCTTTTCTCCACACCCTCTCCAGCATTTGTTGTTTGTAGATTTTCTGATGATGCCCATTCTAACTGGTGTGAGGTGATACCTCATTGTAGTTTTGATTTGCATTTCTCTAATAATTAGTGATGTTGAGCAGCTTTTCAAGTGCTTCTTGGCCATCTGTATGTCTTCTTTGGAGAAATGTCTATTTAGGTCTTCTGCCTATTTTTTGATTGGGTTGATTTTTTAATATTGAGCTGCATGAGCTGTTTATATATTTTGGGGAGTAATCCTTTGTCCGTTGATTCGTTTGCAAATATTTTCTCCCATTCTGAGGGTTGTCTTTTCGTCTTGTTTATGGTTTCCTTTGCTGTGCAAAAGCTTTGAAGTTTCATTAGGTCCCATTTGTTTATTTTTGTTTTTATTTCCATTACTCTAGGAGGTGGATCAAAAAAGATCTTGCTGTGATTTATGTCAAAGAGTGTTCTTCCTATGTTTTCCTCTAAGAGTTTTACAGTGTCCGGTCTTACATTTAGGTCTCTAATCCATTTTGAGTTTATTTTTGTGTATGGTGTTAGGGAGTGTTCTAATTTCATTCTTTTACATGTAGCTGTCCAGTTTTCCCAGCACCACTTATTGAAGAGACTGTCTTTTCTCCATTGTATATCTTTGCCTCCTTGGTCATAGATTAGTTGACCATAGGTGCGTGGGTTTATCTCTGGGCTTTCTATCTTGTTCCATTGATCTGTGTTTCTGTTTTTGTGCTAGTACCATATTGTCTTGATTACTGTAGCTTTGTAGTATAGTCTGAAGTCAGGGAGTCTGATTCCTCTAGCTCCGTTTTTTTCCCTCAAGACAGCTTTGGCTATTCGGGGTCTTTTGTGTCTCCATACCAATTTTAAGATTTTTTCTTCTAGCTCTGTAAAAAATGCCACTGGTAATTTGATAGGGATTGCATTGAATCTGTAGGATGCTTTGGGTAGTATAGACATTTTCAGAATATTGATTCTTCTAATCCGGGAACATGGTATATCTCTCCGTTTGTGTCATCTTTGATTTCTTTCATCAGTGTCTTATAGTTTTCCGAGTACAGGTCTTTTACCTCCTTAGGTAGGTTTATTCCTAGGTATTTTATTCTTTTTGTTGCAGTGGTGAATGGGATTGTTTCCTTAATTTCTCTTTCTGATCTTTTGTTGTTAGTGTATAGTAATGCAAGAGATTTCTGTGCATTAATTTTGTATCCTGCAACTTTACCAAATTCATTGATTAGCTCTAATAGTTTTCTGGTGGCATCTTTAAGATTCTGTATGTATAGTATCATGTCATCTGCAAACAGTGACAGTTTTACTTCTTCTTTTCCAATTTGTATTCCTTTTATTTATTTTTCGCTCTGACTGCCGTGGCTAGGACTTCCAGAACTATGTTGAATAATAGTGGCAAGAGTGGGCATCCTTGTCTCGTTCCTGATCTTAGAGAAAATGCTTTCAGTTTTTCACCATTGAGAATGATGTTTGCTGTGGGTTTGTCATATATGGCTTTTATTATGTTGAGTTAGGTTCCCTCTGTGCCCACTTTCTGGAGAGTTTTTATCATAAATGGGTGTTGAATTTTGTCAGAAGCTTTTTCTGCATCTATTGAGATGATCATATGGTTTTTATTCTTCAATTTGTTAATATCGTGTATCACATTGATTGACTTGCGTATATTGAAGAATCCTTGCATCCCTGGGATAAATCCCACTTGATCGTGGTGTATGATCCTTTTAATGTGTTGTTGTATTCTGTTTGCTAGTATTTTGTTGAGGATTTTTGCATCTATATTCATCAGTGATAATTGGTCTGTAGTTTTCTTTTTTTGTAGTATCTTTGTCTGGTTTTGGTATCAGGGTGATGGTGGCCTCTTAGAATGAGTTTGAGAGTGTTCCTTCCTCTGCAGTTTTTTGGAAGAGTTTGAGAAGGTTGGGTGTTAGCTCTTCTCTAAATGTTTGATAGAATTCACCTGTGAAGCCATCTGGTCCTGGACTTTCGTTTGTTGGAAGATTTTTAATCCCAGTTTCAATTTCATTACTTGTGATTGGTTTGTTCATATTTTCTGTTTCTTCCTGGTTCAGTCTTGGAAGGTTATAACTTTCCAAGAATTTGTCCATTTCTTCCAGGTTGTCCATTTTATTGGCATAGAGTTGCTTGTCGTAGTCTCTTAGGATGCTTTGTATTTCTGTGGTGTCCATTGTAACTTCTCCTTTTTCATTTCTAATTTTATTGATTTGAGTCCTCTCCCTTTTTTTCTTGATGAGTCTGGCTAAGGCTTTATCAATTTTGTTTATCTTCTCAAAGAACCAGCTTTTAGTTTTATTGATCTTTGCTATTGTTTTCTTTGTTTCTGTGTCATTTATTTCTGCTCTGATTGTTATGATTTCTTTCCTTCTACTAACTTTGGGTTTTGTTTGTTCTTTCTCTTGTTCCTTCAGGTGTAAGGTTAGATTGTTTATATGAGATTTTTCTTGTTTCTTGAGGTAGGCTTGTGTTGCTATAAACTTCCCTCTTAGAACTGCTTTTGCTGCATCCCATATGTTTTGGATTGTTGTGTTTTCATTGTAATTTGTCTCTAGGTATTTTTTGATTTCCTCTTTGATTTCTTCAGTGATCTCCTGGTTATTTAATAATGTATTGTTTAGCCTCCATGTGATGGTGTTTTTTACGTTTTTTCCCCTGTAATTGATTTCTAATCTCATAGCATCTTGGTTGGAAAAGATGCTTGATATAATTTCAATTTTCTTAAATTTACCGAGGCTTGATTTGTGACCCAAGATGTGATCTATCCTGGAGAATGTTCCATGTGCACTTGAGAAGAAAGTGTAATTTGCTGTTTTTGGATGGAATGTCCTATAAATATCAATTAAATGTATCTGGTCTATTGTGTCATTTAAAGCTTGTGTTTCCTTATTAATTTTCTGTCTGGATGATCTGTCCTTTGGTGTAAGTGAGATGTTAAGGTCCCCCACTATTATTGTGTTACTGTCGATTTCCTCTTTTATAGCTGTTAGCAGTTGCCATCTGTATTGAGGTGCTTCTATGTTGGGTGCATGTATATTTTTAACTGTTATGTCTTGTCTTGGATTGATGCCTTGATCATTATGTAGTGTCCTTCCTTGTCTCTTGTAACATTCTTTATTTTAAAGTCTATTTTATCTGATATGAGTATTGCTACTCCAGCTTTCTTTTAATTTCCATTTGCATGGAGTATCTTTTTCCATCCCCTCACTTTCAGTCTGTATGTGTCCCTAGGTCTGAAGTGGGTCTCTTGTAGACAGCATATATATGGGTCTTGTTTTTGTAACCATTCAACGAGCCTGCGTTTTTTGGTTGGAGCATTTAATCCATTCACGTTTAAGGTAATTATTGATATGTATGTTCCTATTACCATTTTCTTAATTGTTATGGGTTTGTTTTTGTAGGTCCTTTTCTTCTCTTGTGTTTCCCACTTAGAGAAGTTCCTTTAGCATTTGTTGTAGAGCTGGTTTGGTGGTGCTGAATTCTCTTAGCTTTTTTTTTTTTTCTTTTTTTTTTTCTTTTTTTTTTCTTTTTGATTGTTTTAGGCAGGAGAGTATGTCTGGTTCTTTTTACTTCATTTTGGTCAGAAATGGAAGATAATAAATTCATTTTAAAGTGTTAATTTTAGCAAGTATTTAGCAAGAAAGATGTCCTTAAATAATGAGATAGCAAAAGAAGTATGCTATCTTGCAACTGCATATTAAATCATTCTAGGGTGGGATTACTGTTAGACATTTACTTTAATGAAGATACAGACTTTGTAAAATTTTCAAGCTTTTCCAAAAATGATCTATAATAACTGTAGTTCTGACAGTTGAAGTTTGAGCAATACATCTGTGTATTATTTGAGTATACTAAGTGTAAAAACATATCACAACTTACATAAGGATCAAAATATCTAGATTGAAAAAAGAAGCCTGATTTTATGCTCCAGGCATCTTATTTTAAAACATCAATCTCTTTTAGAAGTATTTCTTTTATAATTCCCTTTAACACATTGCCTTTGATTTATAGTATCTGCTGATAACACTAGAAATCCAACATATTTATTAATTTGACACTGCTTTAGGATATTTCAGGACATTCTTTTTTTTTTTTTTTTTTTTTTTGGCTTTTTTTTTTTTTTTTTTTCACACACACACACTGTATTTTATTTTTACAAGGGATAAATAGACTGACACCAAGCATTGTACATGGATGACCACAACAAAAGCAACAATGATTGCAATTACCAAACATGAAACACACTCATACTATGTCATAATATTGACATTCAGTCCAGTAATCCTCCACTGTAACAGCTCCTTTACTTTGCAGTGAAAATTGATTTGTATATTCTTTGCCTCTGAGTCCTTGTGGGATTTTTTTTTTTTTTTTTAAATTCAGACAGAAAGTCACAAAAATTATACTCATCCTCCTCAGTTCACTCAGTCCCATGTAATTAATTTTTTTTTTTCATCTTGATCTTTTGTTAGCACTTTTATGAGTTCATCAGTTTTTCATTAGAGTTCTGAAAATGCTTATTCATTCAGTTCAGCAGTACAGTCAGTTACCAGAAACCTGTACTTTTCAGAGTCTTTTCCATGAATTTCTTGAAGATGAAACCCTTTTATAGGAACATATTTGCAAAATCATCAGAGTACACCCAGAACTGTCTGTAAATGACAAAAGACTTAAAAATGACCACGGTTAAAGATTTGATGAAAGTTCATAATAATGCAGTTGACAAGAAAATTAGTTATTTCTGAGATATACATTTTAAAGTAATAACTAGGATTATTACTTATAACATTATACCAGAACATACAAGATTTTTAGAAATTTCATGTAATGTCTGAAACATTTATATTAACATATTTCCATACATATTTCCATACAAATACAAATATAAGATTTTTAGAAATTTCATGTAATGTCTGAAACATTTATATTAACATATTTCCATACATATTTCCATACAAATACAAATATAAGATTTTTAGAAATTTCATGTAATGTCTGAAACATTTATATTAACATATTTCCATACAAATAACCCAATGGAAGTTTAGTATTAGTTGTTTTGTTTGTTTTTTTATACTGCAGGTTCTTATTAGGCATCAATTTTATACACATCAGTGTATACATGTCAATCCCAATCGCCCAATTCAGCACACCACCATCCCCACCTCACCGCAGTTTTCCCCCCTTGGTGTCCATATGTCCATTCTCTACATCTGTGTCTCAACTTCTGCCCTGCAAACTGGCTCATCTGTACCATTTTTCTAGGTTCCACATACATGCATTAATATACGATATTTGTTTTTCTCTTTCTGACTTACTTCACTCTGTATGACAGTCTCTAGATCCATCCACGTCTCAACAAATGACTCAATTTCATTCCTTTTTATGGCTGAGTAATATTCCATTGTATATATGTACCACAACTTCTTTATCCATTCGTCTGCTGATGGGCATTTAGGTTGCTTCCATGACCTGGCTATTGTAAATAGTGCTGCAATGAACATTCGGGTGCATGTGTCTTTTTGAATTACGGTTTTCTCTGGGTATATGCCCAGTAGTGGGATTGCTGGGTCATATGGTAATTCTATTTTTAGTTTTTTAAGGAACCTCCATATTGTTCTCCATAGTGGCTGTATCAGTTTACATTCCCACCAACAGTGCAAGAGGGTTCCCTTTTCTCCACACCCTCTCCAGCATTTGTTGTTTGTAGATTTTCTGATGATGCCCATTCTAACAGGAGTGAGGTGATACCTCATTGTAGTTTTGATTTGCATTTCTCTAATAATTAGTGATGTTGAGCATCTTTTCATGTGCTTCGTGGCCGTCTGTATGTCTTCTTTGGAGAAATGTCTATTTAGGTCTTCTGCCCATTTTTGGATTGGGGTGTTTGTTTCTTTGATATTGAGCTGAATGAGCTGTTTATATAGTTTGGAGATTAATCCTTTGTCCGTTGATTCGTTTGCAAATATTTTCTCCCATTCTGAGGGTTGTCTTTTCGTCTTGTTTATGGTTTCCTTTGCTGTGCAAAAGCTTTGAAGTTTCATTAGGTCCCACTTGTTTATTTTTGTTTTTATTTCCATTACTCTAGGAGGTGGATCAAAAAAGATCTTGCTGTGATTTATGTCAAAGAGTGTTCTTCCTATGTTTTCCTCTAAGAGTTTTATAGTGTCCAGTCTTATATTTAGGTCTCTAATCCATTTTGAGTTTATTTTTGTGTATGGTGTTAGGGAGTATTCTAATTTCATTCTTTTACATGTAGCTGTCCAGTTTTCCCAGCACCACTTATTGAAGAGACTGTCTTTTCTCCATTGTATATCTTTGCCTCCTTTGTCATAGATTAGTTGACCATAGGTGCGTGGGTTAATCTCTGGGCTTTCTATCTTGTTCCATTGATCTATGTTTCTGTTTTTGTGCCAGTACCATATTGTCTTGATTACTGTAGCTTTTAGTAGAGTCTGAAGTCAGGGAGTCTGATTCCTCCAGCTCCATTTTTTTGCCTCAAGACTGCTTTGGCTATTCGGGGTCTTTTGTGTCTCCATACAAATTTTAAGATGATTTGTTCTAGCTCTGTAAAAAATGCCATTGGTAATTTGATAGGGATTGCATTGAATCTGTAGATTGCTTTGGGTAGTATACTCATTTTCACAATGTTGATTCTTCCAATCCAAGAACATGGTATATCTCTCCATCTGTTGGTATCATCTTTAATTTCTTTCATCAGTGTCTTATAGTTTTCTGCATACAGGTCTTTTGTCTCCCTAGGTAGGTTTATTCCTAGGTATTTTATTCTTTTTGTTGCAATGGTAAATGGAAGTGTTTCCATAATTTCTCTTTCAGATTTTTCATCGTTAGTGTATAGGAATGCAAGAGATTTCTGTGCATTAATTTTGTATCCTGCAACTTTACCGTAGTCATTAATTAGCTCTAGCAGTTTTCTGGTGGCAGTTTTAGGATTCTCTATGTATAGTATCATGTCATCCGCAAACAGTGACAGTTTTACTTCTTCTTTTCCAATTTGTATTCCTTTTATTTCTTTTTCTTCTCTGATTGCCGTGGCTAGGACTTCCAGAACTATGTTGAATAATAGTGGTGAGAGTGGACATCCTTGTCTCGTTCCTGATCTTAGAGGAAATGCTTTCAGTTTTTCACCATTGAGAATGATGTTTGCTGTGGGTTTGTCATATATGGCCTTTCTTATGTTGAGGTAGGTTCCCTCTATGCCCACTTTCTGGAGAGTTTTTATCAGAAATGGGTGTTGAATTTTGTCAAAAGCTTTTTCTGCATCTATTGAGATGATCATATGGTTTTTATTCTTCAATTTGTTAATATGGTGTATCACATTGATTGATTTGCGTATATTGAAGAATCCTTGCATCCCTGGGATAAATCCCACTTGACCGTGGTGTATGATCCTTTTAATGTGTTGTTGGATTCTGTTTGCTAGTATTTTGTTGAGGATTTTTGCATCTATATTCATCAGTGATATTGGTCTGTAATTTTCTTTTTTTGTAGTGTCTTTGTCTGGTTTTGGTATCAGGGTGATGGTGGCCTCATAGAATGAGTTTGGGAGTGTTCCTTCCTCTGCAATTTTTTGGAAGAGTTTGAGAAGGATGGGTGTTAGCTCTTCTCTAAATGTTTGATAGAATTCACCTGTGAAGCCATCTGGTCCTGGACTTTTGTTTGTTGGAAGATTTTTAATCACAGTTTCAATTTCATTACTTGTGATTGGTCTATTCATATTTTCTATTTCTTCCTGATTCAGTCTTGGAAGGTTATACCTTTCTAAGAATTTGTCCATTTCTTCCAGGTTGTCCATTTTATTGGCATAGAGTTGCTTGTCGTAGTCTCTTAGGATGCTTTGTATTTCTGCGGTGTCTGTTGTAACTTCTCCTTTTTCATTTCTGATTTTATTGATTTGAGTCCTCTCCCTCTTTTTCTTGATGAGTCTGGCTAATGGCTTATCAATTTTGTTTATCTTCTCAAAGAACCAACTTTTAGTTTTATTGATCTTTGCTATTGTTTTCTTTGTTTCTATTTCATTTATTTCTGCTCTGATCTTTATGATTTCTTTCCTTCTGCTAACTTTGGGTTTTGTTTGTTCTTCTTTCTCTAGTTTCTTTAGGTGTAAGGTTAGATTGTTTACTTGAGATTTTTCTTGTTTCTTTAGGTAGGCTTGTATAGCTATAAACTTCCCTCTTAGAACCGCTTTTGCTGCATCCCATAGGTTTTGGGTCATCGTGTTTTCATTGTCATTTGTCTCTAGGTATTTTTTGATTTCCTCTTTGATTTCTTCAGTGATCTCTTGGTTATTTAGTAACGTATTGTTTAGCCTCCATGTGTTTGTGTTTTTTACGTTTTTTTCCCTGTAATTCATTTCTAATCTCATAGCGTTGTGGTCAGAAAAGATGCTTGATATGATTTCAATTTTCTTAAATTTACTGAGGCTTGATTTGTGACCCAGGATGTGATCTATCCTGGAGAATGTTCCGTGCGCACTTGAGAAGAACGTGTAATCTGCTGTTTTTGGATGGAATGTCCTATATATATCAATTAAATCTATCTGGTCTATTGTGTCATTTAAAGCTTCTGTTTCCTTATTTATTTTCATTTTGGATGATCTGTCCATTGGTGTAAGTGAAGTGTTAAAGTCCCCCACTATTATTGTGTTACTGTCGATTTCCTCTTTTATAGCTGTTAGCAGTTGCCTTATGTATTGAGGTGCTCCTATGTTGGGTGCATATATATTTATAATTGTTATATCTTCTTCTTGGATTGATCCCTGGATCATTATGTAGTGTCCTTCCTTGTCTCTTGTAACATTCTTTATTTTAAAGTCTATTTTATCGGATATGAGTATAGCTACTCCAGCTTTCTTTTGATTTCCATTTGCATGGAATATCTTTTTCCATCCCCTCACTTTCAGTCTGTATGTGTCCCTAGGTCTAAAGTGGGTCTCTTGTAGACAGCATATATATGGGTCTTGTTTTTGTATCCATTCAGCCAGTCTATGTCTTTTGGTTGGGGCATTTAATCCATTCACGTTTAAGGTAATTATCGATATGTATGTTCCTATGACCATTTTCTTAATTGTTTTGGGTTTGTTTTTGTAGGTCCTTTTCTTCTCTTGTGTTTCCCACTTAGAGAAGTTCCTTTAGCATTTGTTGTAGAGCTGGTTTGGTGGTGCTGAATTCTCTTAGCTTTTGCTTGTCTGTAAAGCTTTTGATTTCTCTGTAGAATCTGAATGAGATCCTTGCCGGGTAGAGTAATCTTGGTTGTAGTTTCTTCCCTTTCATCACTTTAAATATATCATGCCACTCCTTTCTGGCTTGTAGAGTTCCTGCTGAGAAATCAGCTCTTAACCTTATGGGAGTTCCCTTGTATGTTATTTGTCGTTTTTCCCTTGTTGCTTTCAATAATTTTTCTTTGTCTTTAATTTTTGTCAATTTGATTACTCTGTGTCTTGGCGTGTTTCTCCTTGGGTTTATTCTGTATGGGACTCTCTGCGCTTCCTGGACTTGGGTGGCTATTTCCTTTCCCATATTAGGGAAGTTTTTGACTGTAATCTCTAAAGATGTTTTCTCGGGTCCTTTCTCTCTCTCTTCTCCTTCTGGGACCCCTATAATGCGAATATTGTTGCGTTTAATGTTGTCCCAGAGATCTCTCAGGTTGTCTTCGTTTCTTTTCATTCTTTTTTCTTTATTCTGTTCCACGGCAGCGAATTCCACCTTTCTGTCTTCCCGGTCACTTATCCGTTCTTCTGCCTCAGTTATTCTGCTATTGATTCCTTCTAGCGTATTTTTCCTTTCAGTTGTTGTATTGTTCATTTCTGTTTGTTTGTTCTTTAATTCTTCTTGGTGTTTGTTCTTTAATTCTTCTAGGCCTTTGTTAAACATTTCTTGCATCTTCTCGATCTTTGCCTCCATTCTTTTTCCGAGGTCCTGGATCATCTTCACTATCATTATTCTGAATTCTTTTTCTGGAAGGTTGCCTATCTCCACTTCATTTGGTTGTTTTTCTGGGGTTTTATCTTGTTCCTTCATCTGGTACAAAGTCCTCTGCCTTTTCATTTTGTTTTTCTGTGAATGTGGTTTTCCTTCCACAGGCTGCAGAATTGTAGCTCTTCTTCCTTCTGCCTTGGAGCATTTTCATCTAGACTTCTCCTGAACGGGATTCTGATGGGCAGCTCCTTGTGGGGCAGTATGGCGAGTTGATGGACAGACTTTCTCTTAGAACAAGTGAGTTGGTCGAGATTTCTATCTAACATCAAGGATGTTCCGGATGCCAGAATGAAGGCCTTTACCTGGGGTACTCCTGTCTCCTCCGGAGAATCCTTCATTTACTTAAGTATTTGTTCAGAGTTTGGTCCCCGGTGAGTGATTCTGGGGCTACAGCGATCGTAGACCCCTCCCTGCTTTGGGCCCCACTGCACTTGCTGACTCTGAGCTCTCCTTGGCTGTGCAGGTGGGCATGTATGACGTGGCCTTCTCTGTCTGCTTAATTTGGAGCTGCCTTTCTCCCAGAAGTCTTTTTTTTGATGTGGACCATTTTTAAAGTCTTTATTGAATTTGTTACAATATTGCTTCTGTTTTATGTTTTGGTTTTATCGGCCATGAGGCATGTGGGATCTTAGCTCCCTGACCAGGGATCAAACCCACACCCCCTGCAATGGAAGGCGAAGTCTTAAACACTGGACCGCCAGGGAAGTCCCTCTCCCAGAAGTCTTTACAACCGCTTTCTCCCTATTCTTTTTTTTTTTTAAATTATTTATTTATTTATTTATTTAATTAATTAATTCATTTTTGGCTGTGTTGGGTCTTCTTTTCCGTGCGAGGGCTTTCTCCAGTTGCAGCAAGTGGGGGCCACTCTTCATCGCGGTGTGCGGGCCTCTCACTATCGCGGCCTCTCCCGTTGCGGAGCACAGGCTCCAGACACGCAGGCTCAGTAATTGTGGCTCACGGGCCTAGCCGCTCCGCGGCATGTGGAATCTTCCCAGACCAGGGCTCGAACCCGTGTCCCCTTCATTGGGAGGCGGATTCTCAACCACTGCGCCACCAGGGAAGCCCTTTCTCCCTATTCTTGCAGCTGGTCAGGACTTTCCATTTTGTGCAGCTGTACTTTTATTTTACTGGGTCTTAGGAGCAGTGAGAGGCAGATGTGTGTGGACTCCTGTTGTGTCCAGTTTTGTACTCTTGCAAGTAGCCCAACAAACATCCTTAACACACCTCTTTGCGCAATTTCCAGATATTTTGTTAGAGTAATTTTCAGGAAGTGGGAGTGGTGGGCTTTTGATACTTCAAATTCACCTTATGTTTCCATCCACAGTATATGAAAGTGTCCTTTTCTTGTACATTGTTGCCAAGACTGGATTTGAATATTTGAAACCTTTATCAACATAAAGTTATCTATTAAAGGATGAAAAGGGATCATGTGCTTTTATTTTGCATTTTGTTGTTTCCTAGTGAAGGTGAATTTTTTTTTTATCATTTATTGTTACATTTGCACAGTATTTCTCCCTTTGTGAATTGTCCATTCATATCCATTCACTTGATGTTTTTTCCTTGTTCTAAACAATTTTTAAATGAATCAGTTAATTTAATCATCACAGTAATCTCGTAATACCTGTGGAAGATCATCATTATTATTATTTATTTAGTTTTTTGCACACAGTTTATTTATTTAAAAAAATTTTAAAAATTATTATTTTTCAAATTTTCGGCTGTGTTGGGTCTTCGTTGCTGGGCGCAGGCTTTTCTCTGGTTGCTGCGCGCGGGGGCTACTCTTCGTTGCGGTGCGCGGGCGTCTCATTGCGGTGGCTTCTCCTGTTGTGGAGCATGGGCTCTAGGCGCATGGGCTTTAGTATTTGTGGCACGCGGGCTCAGTAATTGTGGCTCGCGGGCTCAGTACTTGTGGCTTGCAGGCTCTAGAACACAGGCTCAGTAGTTGTGGCCAACAGACTTAGTTGCTCCGCAGCATGTGGGATCTTTCCAAAGCAGGGCTTGAACCTGTGTCCCCTGCATTGGCAGGCGGATTCTTAACCGCTGTGCCACCAGGGAAGTCCCAGAAGGTCATTATTATTAACCACAGTTTACAGAGAAGAAAATGCAGCAGAGTTCTGAGAGGTTAACTTACCCAAGGACACACAGCTAGTTAGTGTTCCAGCCAAGATTTAAATGCAGACAGTCCACTCAGACCCTCAGACTAAAGATGATGAGAAATCTACAAGTCCTCAAGGCTGTTTTAAACAAATGCTTTACAAATCCTCTAAATTCTGGATTCTAGGATTCTTTGGGATCAGCCCTGTCTTTTTTCTTCCTGGGAAAGCTTGCAGGCCTCATGAGTGGTAACTGAAGATTGGTGGGTACTAGGTGAGGGCCAGGTACAGAGAAGATGCTTCTGATGTCTGAGACGTGAGCTTGCCTGAGGCTGGCAGTGCTGCAGGGGAAGGGCAGGGCGGTGGGCTCCCCAGGCCACCTTTTATGGTCGATCTTGGGTTCATGGCAGTTCCCATTAGGAATGCCCATTGCTCAGGAGGTGAAAGGTGGTGTGACACTCGTCTCTCTAAGTCACAACCTTGGACCTGTGGCACTGCCTTTATTCTTGCCCGAAACCTGTCTCCATAGTGGATCACAAAATAGTAACACTTACTGTGAGTTGTTCAGAGTGATCTGAATGAGTTTTGAGAGTTTAGTGTAAAGTGAACTGGAAAAGGTTCCTTTTAGAAAAAGGAAACAATAGTCGTGGATGCCGGTCCTGGACCTACTTCATGATGTTTGCTTTTTCCTTTTAATATTACATAGTATATTTTGTGTACTCAATTTTAAAATATATGTATATTGTCAAAACTATCAGGCTCTTCTTTTGTGTTTGGCCTTTGATAGTTTGCTTTAGAAGTTTATTTTTCCTATCCCTATTGTGAGCCTCATTTGTTGAATAGTCCAGCAGGCTGCCCCCAACCCTAGTGTGAAATGCCATTGTAAATGTGTATTAAATACTCACATATATTGGCCTTTGTTTCTAGCCTTTCTGTTCTGTTCCCTTAATCTAGCTCTATGCTCTTTTATCCTTGTCGTTTTGGTTTGCATTAATTGCATTGTAATTTGTTTTGTCAGGATCCGACCTTCTTACTTTTCTCACTGTTGTCTTGCCCTTTCATTAATGCAGGTGCACTTCAGAATTATTTTATCACCCCCGGAAAATTCTTTTGAAATTCTGTTAAATCCACAAATTCATGTAGGGAGATTTGACATCTTTACAAGATTGAGTTTTCCTCTCTAAGAACATAATATTGTGTCTCTAAATTATTCACATCTTTTGTGTCTCTCAGTAAAGTGTGGTAATTTTATTTAGGTGATTCCTGGAAACATTTTTTTAAGTTTATTTCTAAGTATGTTTTTTATCTTTTATTGCGCTTGTGAAACTTACGTTTTCTAACTGATTTTTGCTGGTGTACAGCGAAAATATACTTTGTATACTTATTTTGTAAATGGCAACACTGTCATGGAATATATGTATACACACATATTTTAAAAAATAACAGCTTTATTGTGATATAATTTATATACCATAGGGAATTCCCTGGCGGTCCAGTGGTTAGGACTTGATGCTTTTACTTCGGTGGGCCTGGGTTCGATCCCTGGTCAGGGAACTAAAATCCTGCAAGCTGCACGGCACAGCAAAAAAAAAAAAAAATTTTTTTTTTTACATACCTTAGAGTTTACCCTTTTAAATGTATACTTCATTGTTTTTTAGTATATCACAGAGTTGTGCAACCATCACCACTAATTCCTGACCATTTTCATCACTCCAAAAAGAAACTCATACTCATCATCAGCGGTCACTTTCGATTCCCTCTCCATCCAGTCCCTGGTGACCACGATCTGTCTCTGTGGATTTGTGTATTTTGTGCATTTCATATAGTGGAATCAGGCAATATACGGTCTTCTGTGATTAGTATCTTTAACTCAGCATAATGTTTTCAAGGTTTAGTGTATAATGAAATACTTCACTACTTTTTCAGTTTCTTTTGAGTTTTCTAAAAAGGTAAATAATTATATGGTTTTTAAATAATGTTAACTTGATCTCTTTATCCATGGTATACCTTTTCATTCTTCCTTTAAAAATTTTTTTAAGAGTTAACTTTATTGAGATATAATTTACATACGATAAAACACACCCATTTTAAGTATACAGTTTGAGCTTTGACAGATGTATGCACCTTCCCCACTATTAAGGTGTAAAAAATTTCCAGCACCCCAAGAAGTCACTTCGTGTCCCTTTGCAGTCAAGACCCCCACCCTGGCCCTGGGCAACCAGTGTTCTACTTACTCTCTGGTTTCTTCTGTTGAAATAGTATTTCTGAGACTCATCCGTGTTGTTGCATGTGTACCAGCAGTTTGTTCCTTTTCTGTTGAACCATACTTTATTCTTTCACCTGTTGATGGACTTTTGGGTTGTTTCCAGCTTTGGGCTGTTACTAGTGCGACTATGAACATTCACAGACAATTCTTTGGGTGGATGTATGTTTTCATTTCTATGTAAGAGTGGAATTGCTGGGTGTATAGTAAAGGTAGGTTTTATGATAAACTGCCAACATGCCATGTTTTTGTAAAGGTTGTACCATTTTACATTGCCAGCAACAATCTATGAGAATTCCAGTTACCCTACATCCTCATCAGCACTTAGTATTGTCAGTCTTCCTGATTTTAGTCATTTTAGTGGGTGTGTAGTGGTATCTCATTGTAGTTTTACCCTGCATTTCCTAGGTGCAAATTGCAACCTTTTACAGTTATTAAGACTTGCAGCCCAGCATATGGGTCTGTTTTGTTCAGAGTTCCATGTGTACTTGAGAAGAATGTCTTTCTGCTTTTGGTTGGAGTGCCATTTAAGTGTCATTTAAATAAGGTGGTCAATAGTGTTGTTTGGGTCTTTTATGTCCTTACTGATTTTCTTTTCAGTAGTTCTATCAATTCTTGGGAGAGGAGTATTGAAATCTTCAACTCTATAGATTTGTCTCTTCCTCCTTTCAGTTTTCTCAGTTTTTGCTTTATCTTGAAGTTCTTTAATTTCATGTATGCTCTTGTAGGATGGTTAAGTCTTCATGATGAATTGATCCTTATATCATTATAAAATGTCTTCTTTGGGAATTCCCTTGCTGTCCAGTGGTTAGGATTCTGCGCTTACACTGCAGGGCGCCCGGGTTCAATCCCTGGTCTGGGAACTAAGATCCTGAAAACTGAGTGGCCAAAAAAAAAAAAAGTTCTCTTTTTCTCTGTAATAGTCCTTGTTCTGAGGTCCATTTTGTCTGATATTGATGTGGCCTCTCAAGCTTCCTTATAGTTAGTGATTGCTTGGTGTATCTTTCTTCTCCCTTTTACTTTTTTTAAAAAAAATAAATTTATTTATTTTATTTATTTATTTTTGGCTGCGTGTGGTCTTCGTTGCTATGCGTGGGCTTTCTCTAGTTGTGGCGAGCGGGGTCTACTCTTTGTTACGGTGCGTGGGCTTCTCATTGCAGTGGCTTCTCTTGTTGTGGAGCATGGGCTCTAGGCGTGGAGGCTTCAGTAGCTGTGACACGTGGGCTCAGTAGTTGTGGCTCGTGGGCTCTAGAGCGCAGGCTCAGTAGTTGTGGCACATGAGCTTAGTTGCTCCACGGCATGTGGATCTTCCTGGACCAGGGCTTGAACCTGTGTCCCCTGCATTGGCAGGTGGATTCTTAACCACTGCGCCACCAGGGAAGTCCATCCCTTTTACATTTAACTAGCTACATTTTTATTTTTAAAGCGCATTTCACGTAGGGAGAATGTAGTCGGGTCTTCCTATTTTTAAAATTCAGTTTGGTGATCCTTACCTTTTAATTGTAGTGTTTAGGTCATTTAATGTAGCTCTCAATTCTTGCTCTTTGCTTAGTATTTGCCCCATTTATGTTTTGTTTCTTCTTTACTCTTTCCTACCTTCTTTTGTATTAATTTAGCATTCTTTGGTATTTGATTTTGTTTCCACTGTCGTCTCATTAGCTGTTCCTTTGTTTTATATTTTTAGTGATCGCTCTAGGATTTACAATATGTGTCCTCAATATGTATCACAGTCTACCTTCACATGATGTCACACTGTTTCGTGTATAACGTGAGAGCCTCATAGGAGGACTCCCATCTCCCGCCAATTTGTCATACATCTTGCCTCTGTGTATGTTATAATCTTACAGTGTATCGTTTTCACTTTAAACACAGTTATTTTTCCAAGGGAATTTAAAAATGAGAAAAAAATCTTTAATGTTTATCCATGTATTTACTATTTCCACTTTTATTCTTTGCTTTCTGTAAATTGTAGTTTTCTGTCTGGTAGTTATTTTCTGTTTGAGGAATTTACTTTAACATTTCTTCTAGTGTAAATCTACTGGTGTTGAATTCTTTCAGCTTTTGTTTGATAGTTTGCTTCACTTGCATTTTTTAAAAAAAATTATTTATGCTGCACCAGTTCTTAGTTGTGGCACGTGGACTTCTTAGTTGCGGCATGCGGGGTCTTTAGCTGAGGCATGCAAACTCTTAGTTGCAGCATGTAGGATCTTGTTCCCTGACCAAGGATCAAACCTGGACCCCCTGCTATGGGAGCACGGAGTCTTACCCACTGGACCACCAGGGAAGTCCCTTCACTTGCATTTTTGAAAGATATATTGCTGGTTATAGAATTCTAGGTTGACAGTTTTTTCTTTCTGCATTTTAAAAGATATGGCTTGATTGGTTCTGATGGGAAGTCTGTCTTTTTTTTTCAATATTTATTTATTTGGCTGTGTCAGGTCTTAGTTGTGGCACGTGGGATCTTCGTTGCGGCATGTGGGATCTTTTGTTGCGGCACATGGGCCTCTCTCTAGTTGTGGCACATGGGCTCAGTAGTTGTGGTGCATGGGATCTCTAGTTGTGGCATGCAGGCTTAGTTGCCCTGCGGCATGTGGAATCTTAGTTCCCCAGCCAGGGATCGAACCCGCATCCCCTGCATTGGAAGGTAGATTCTTAACCACTGGACCACCAGGGAAGTCCCAGGAAGTCTGTCTTTACTCATCTCTATTTCTCTGTGTAGTGTGTGCTTTTTTCTCTGGCTGCTTTTAGAATTTTCTTTTTACTGCTGGTTTTCAACAATTTGATTATGACAGGCCATGGTGTGGTTTTTTTCCTTTTTATCCTGCTTTGAGTTTGCTGAACCTTTTGGATTGATAGGTTTATAGTTTTTATCAGATTTGAAAATTTTTTGCCTCTTATTTCTTGAGGTATTTCTTTTGCCCTTGCCTCCATCCTCTCCCCTGGGACTCCAGTCACACATCTGCAGATACACTTGATACTGTGGCAGTGTTGCTGAAGCTGTTTAGTTGTTTACTTCCTTTTTCCCCTTAGGGTAGAAGTTTTTATTACTGTGTCTTCAAGTTCTCTGATCTTTTCTTCTGCAGTGTCTAATCTGCTATTAATCCCATTTAATTTTTCATTTTGGATCTTATTTTCCAGCTCTTGAAGTTGTTTGTTTTTTAAATATCTTCTGTTTTTTTAAATATCTATCTTAGTTGCATGCTGCAACTAAGAAGTCTGTGTGCTGTATATTGTTCATGTTTTCTTTTACATCCTTGAGGATACTTTGTAGTATTTAAAGTTTACATCTAGTAATTATATCATCTTTGTCATTTCTGGTCATTTCTTTTTTTTTTATTTTTATAAATTTATTTTTTTACTTATTGTTTTGGCTGCGTTGGGTCTTCTTTGTTGCACGTGGGCTTTCTGTAGTTGCGGCGAGTGGGGGCTACTCTTCGTTGTGGTGCGCAGGCTTCTCCTTGTGGTGGCTTCTCTTGTTGCGGAGCATGGGCTCTAGGCACGTGGGCTTCAGTAGTTGTGGCATGGGGGCTCAGTAGTTGTGGCTCACGGGCTATAGAGCACAGGCTCAGTAGTTGTGCACAGGCTTTGTTGCTTCATGGCACGTGGGATCTTCCTGGGCCAGGGATTGAACCCATGTCCCCTGCATTGGCAGGCGGATTCTCAACCGCTGCGCCACCAGGGAAGTCCCTGGTCATCTCTCTTGACTGATTTTCCTTCTGTTAGGGGTCACAGCAGTTTTAGTTATATGTCTAGTAAATTTTTAGTGGATCATGGACATTGTGATGGTTATGTTGTTGGGTTTAAGTTTTTTGTCTTTAAAGTGTTGAAGTTTGGCAAGACAGTTTAGTTAATTGTATATCATGTATATCCTTTAAGGTTTGTTAGGGCAGGTATAGCTTTTTCTCTTGTTTTTCTCTAATTTAGCGTTACTACTAAGGAGAGACATTTCTGGAATGTCTGCTGGTTGCTCTGGGTGCTCAACAAGGACTCTGCACTCTGGCCTTGTGGAATTTGAATGCCAGCCCTATATGAGCTATGGGAACTCTGCCTTAGTGCTTCCTGGCAGTTCTTACCCAGCCTAGTGGACTAACCACCGTGCCTGTGAAGATTCACCCAAAGATTCGAGGGGACCTCTGCAGACTTCCAGAGCTCATTCTCTACTTAGCTTCCTCTGGCATGCTGCCCTGCAAATTTCAGCTGACTCAGCCTCCTTGAACTCCAGTCTTTGCTATGCTTGAGTCCCCCCCCTCTCTGCACTGGGTTCTAAAAATTACCTTCTGGTGGACGGCCTGGGTGGCTGTAGATTGCAGTTGGTTTACCATGTGCTGCCTGTTGTTCCAGTGTCTGAAAATATAATTGTCCTGTTCTCTAATTGTTGTTGGTGGTAAGGCAGTTCCATATCAATTATTCCTGTATAACTGGAAGTGGAAATCCTTTTTCTTCTGTCTTATTACGTTGGTTAGAACCAGATTGTTATTAGGTCATAGTAGTTGTAGAGGTATTTTCTGTAAAGCATGGTATTAGATATTGATTTGATATAGAATAATAATAAAAAATAAGAATATTTTCCTTACATTTTAAAAGCAGGAATAAATGTTGTATTAACGCTAGTGCCCTTTTAGAAACTGTGAAGATGAAAGTGTTTTTTTCTTTTGCTCTATTGATACTTGGATTATATAGATTTACTAATATTAAACCATTCTTATATTTCTAAATAGCCCTTTTTTCTTTTGGCATTTTGTTTTAATGTCGTGTTGATGTTTAACAGGAAATATTTTATATATGTTTTTCCCTAGAATGGATGATGAACTTGTTGTTGGAATTTGTGCGAGATAAGAAATCTCCGGCTGACCTCGTACATCTGGCTTTTAAATTTCTTTACATCATCACCAAGGTAATATTTACATAGCACTTTGTAGTTGACAGAACACTTTCTTAATATACTCGGTTCAGAAGTACCTTCCAAAATGGTATCTCTCAGGAAAGATTGTTCTCATACAAAAGTTGTGGGTTTCGTGCTTTCTCTTTTTACCACATGCTGGAGATCAGATGTTAGTGATCCAGGGGACCCTTTGGCTGAAACAGTGCTTTTCAGCATTGTTTTCTGCGTCTTGTATTTGAATGGATCAAGCACCAGCTAGCCAGAAAGGGACGGAGAGGATATATATATACATATATATGTATATATATGTGAGTAACTGAGAAAAGTTTCTTACAAGGAAAAAGGAAATAAACTTGGAAGTGGAAGTGCTTCTCAGATATGGATGTGCAGATGGCTTTTCAGAGATCTTGTTATGATGCAGATTCTGAGTAAGTGGGTCTGGTGTGAGGCCTGATATTCTGCATTCTTACAGGCTCCCCGGTGATGTGTGTGCTGGTCCATATGTACCATGGGAGAGACTTGGCCATCTCGGCTGGGGTTTTGCTTCTGTGGGGCCTGCTGTGTGGTGGAGGGAGGCCTGTGTGCACACTCCTTGCCCTCAGTTGGTTGAATGCAGGGTCTCTCCTGAAGGTGTAGTGCCACCGCGTTTCATGGAAGCCTTAATGAATTTGGGACCTTTTGGGTTCCCGAGGACTTATTCCTCATAATCAAGGTAGAAGCAAAACTTGTTCGTTTGTAACATAGCTATATTTCTGATGAACCAAGATTGGTTGGTCAAATTGGGACAACATATTTATGAAATGATTTAAGAAGTAAAGGTAGCTTTCTTATTGTTTAGTCTTACTAAGTTGTATCACTGTAATGTGATGTAATTCTCTTTGATCATTGGGTGGCATAGGTGGTGATTTTTGGTAATAGAGAAAAAAATAATTTTGCTACTTTATTTTCTAATTATATAATAATTCAATGTCTTTATTTGATAGGTTCGAGGATATAAAACATTTCTTCGTTTATTTCCACACGAAGTAGCTGATGTGAAGCCTGTTTTAGATATGTTTACAGATCAGAATCCTAAAGACCATGAAGTGAGTGTCCCTTTCCTCCTCCTCTTCATTTCCTGTCCCCCCGACTTATTCCCTGGTTTTCCCTGCTCCTGCACTGGCAGCTTCCTTTCCTGTTTCCTTCAGTTTTATCTTGTACTATTTTGTGTCATTCCCTCTCTTTTCATTTATTCCTTTGGCTTTCTCTTTTTACGTATGTTACTTTAAATTATTTTATTTAAAAAAATGCCCTTTATAAAGAAAACAATAAACCTCCATACAGTGTGATGATAACTATATCATCATCCAAATTTTTTTAACTTAAAATAGAACTATGTTGGGGGTCCCCAAGACCACCCCAAGTCCAGTGATTTCTTAGGATCACTACAAGAATTGGCATGTAGTCATCCTTATGGCTATGATTTACTACAGCAAAATCAGCAGAGGGAGAAGGCACATGGGGCGAAGTCCAAAGGAAACCAGGAGTGAGCTTCCGGAATCGTCTCCCTGTTGGGTCACGCAAGGCACTTGTGATTCCGCAGCACCAAGTTGTGAGAACACGTATGAGGTGTTGTCCACCAGGAAAGTCGTAGGGGCCGGCACCCACGATTTCTGTGCGGGCTGGTCATCTGGGTACTCTGCCAGGCACATACTAAAACCCAGAAGGAAAGCAGGTGTTCAGCATAAGCCACATGGTTTGTACAAACGGCCTGGGCACAGAGTGACCCTCATCAGTTAGGGAATGGTGGGAACGTTCCCCGAAAACCAGGTTCCCAGATGCCCGCCAGTGGCCAACCTTGCAGTCCAGCGTGATGGGGAGCGCTCTTGGGCACAGGACGCATTCAGAAGGGCACGTAGGTTGTAACTGCAAACTCAGGGAATTGTCTGGCTCTGCATGTGCCCTGCTCTCCTCTGCTTCTCATGCCTCTGATGGGGAGTCTGGGACCAAAGCAGAATCTTGTTTTATTGACTCCTCTGTGACTGGAAGTTGAGAATTTTTTCTTTATTCTTAAGTCTTATGTTTTTTTAATCTTTTTCTCTGTTTTCCATTTTCTTGAAAAGCTGATTACATGCTGAAGGGTGCCAGTGATGAGAAGCCATTAGACTGACATGTTATGATTTTTCTTTGTTCCTTTTGCTGTTTCTCTTGGCTGCATGCCCCAGGGCATGTGGTGGGGTGCGGTGCTCTGCAGCCTGGCTCCGAGGCCCTGGCGTTTGGAGGCCTGGGTGGGCGCTGAGTGGGAGGGGGTGGCAGGACTGCGTGGATGCCCTTGCACAGGAGTCACGTTGCTTTGACTTGGCCCTGTAGACCTGGGAGACCCGCTACGTGCTCCTCCTGTGGCTCTCCGTGACCTGCCTGATCCCGTTTGATTTTTCACGCCTTGACGGCAACCTCCACAATCAGCCTGGGCAAGAGCGAGTGTCCACCATGGACCGTATCCTCCAGATAGCAGAGGTGAGTATGGCTGTGAAGTAATGAGCCGCTGACCAGTGTCCTTTCTCATGCCATTAGGGCTTAATTATGTGACATTTGTTTATTTCTTCAGCCATTGTTACTCTTTTTCAGTGAAGTGAAATTCCATTTCATAACTTACCATGAAACTGATAATTCCTAAAGGGGTCAGGATGAATTACTTTAGCAAAACTCATTTCTCTGTAGATAGTGCAGATACTCTGATGATAGCTTAGGATAGGTTTCGGGGGGTAATGGTAAGACAAAGGTCCATTTAAAATCTAATTTTTAATTTAATTTTTAACATTACATAAATAATACATGATCATTGTAGGAAAATCAGAAAATAAAAAGCAGGAAAAATATTAAGGTGAAATCTCTCAAATACCAAGAGATAACACTTGTGTATTTTTTCAGACTTCTCCTGATACAGATGTTATATGTGTAGACATAGATTATTGTATTATCTTTTGCTGTGGAAAATATTACCCTGAACTTGAATGGTTTAACACAGCACACATTCATCATCTCACAGTTTCTGTGGGTCAGGAATCTGGCTGTGGCTTTGCTGGGCCCTGTCCTTCGAGCTCTCCCCAGGCTGCAGGCAGAGCTCGCCTGGGGGCAGGTCGCTTCCAAGCTCTCACGGTCATCGAAAGGAGTCAGATCTCGAGGGTGTTGGCCGAGGGCTTCAGTGCTTTGCTGGCTGTTTGCCACTCGGAACCCACCCTGCCCCCCCCAACGATGGCAGCTTATTCTGTGAAAGCCAGCAAGGGGCAGGGGCTGTAGCAAGATGCATGTCACACTCACGTGTGACCCAATCATGGAAATGACTTCCTACCCCCTGCCGAGTTCTCTTGGTTAGAAGCAAGTCAACGTGTCCTCCAACTGCGTGGGAGGGATTACACGGGACATGGGCACTGGTGGGCAGGACCAGGGCCCATCTTAGAGCCTGCCCCCGACACTTACTTATACTAAGCTTCTTTGAGCCCCTACTGGGCGCCAGACACTGTTTTAAAGGCTTTTCATACATTAACTCCTTTCATCCTACTTAATGAGGCAGTTCACTGTTTTTATCCTCATTTTACTGAGGAGGCAACAGGTGTAAAAATAAGTGACTTAGCCAGCTCACTTTCTCACGTGTGGCGGATCTAAATTTGAACTTAGGGATTTGGCTCCCTGCCTGTTCTTCACAGTGCTCCTTGCGGCCCCTGTGTACTAGGGCCCCTGGTGTCCTGCTGTTCTGGGACCTGCTTTTCCCCTGAGCAGGACTGTCTGAATGTCTTGTGTCAGTAAGTAGACGTCTCCCTCAGAGTCTTTAAGGGAAAAGGTGCTCCACTGTATCTTCATTTCTAAAATAGTCTTTTCTAGATAGGTGGTTTGTTTCTAGCTGTGTTCCGTTAACCCTTTGAGTGCTTGTCTCCTAAGTGGGATTGCCTGGGGAGAGGACCTAATTTCTAACAATTTGTCCTCCAGAAAAAAGATCTTTTAAGTGTATCATTTGGAAAACAGTTGAGATGAGAAGTGGAAACCTCTTAAGGTGTCGTAATTATTGCGTTAAACTTCGGCCCTCCTGCGTCTGAGCGGGGCCTCCTAGCTGTTGTGAATGCCAGAGTGCTGGTGGGTTCCAGGAGTGTTCTGTGCACACTCTTGGTAACAACATACACTCTTCATTTTTCTGCTGCTTTTGCAAATGTGGGTTTCAAGGGGTGTAACCACACACCGTATGAGGATTGGGCACTTGCTGAGGGTGAGCACACACGTGGCAGCGGTAGCCCTGAGCTCACATTATGAGTGGTTCGTGCAGCTTTGGAATCTGGCCTCTGTCCGTGAGCCTGGGCTCTTGTGGAGCTGCTGAGTGTGGGACCAGGTGGCTGAGCGGGTCCCTGAGGTCTACATCGTGTGTTTAACGGTGCCTGTCCTTTACGCTTCCTTGTAGTCCTACCTGGTCGTCAGCGACAAGGCCCAAGATGCAGCTGCTGTCCTCGTGTCCAAGTAAGTGCTTTCTGAGAAGGTTTACTGTCTGTGTCACCTGTGTGTGTCTGTTGTCATCAGAGAGGATGCTGGGATGATAGGCTTGGGGAAGTCTTTGCTGTCCTGAGGACTCTGCTGCTTTCCTTGAGGGAACCCAACGCTGTTTGGGTGCAGGAAACCTCTGAACCTGATGTGACCACTGACAGTGCTGGTTAGGGGCTCAGGGTCACCTGACGCTGGGTTAGGAGTTTGTGGGCCCGTCAAGGGAGCGCAGATTATTCTAAATCTGGTGTAGCAGTTTCGTCGGGGCCAGGCCTCCCCTCTTGGTGGGGGGGGTGGCAGTTAGAAGAGCCTTTGAAAGTCACTTAGAAAGCAGTCCACACCATGGTTTGTGGGGATCATGGGCTGTGATTGCGTCATTGTGGCTTGGGATAAAAATCCCCAAACATCCTGTGTTAACTAAAAACAACAGGCTGTGCCTGAAACAGGCAAAGATGGGTTTATCTGATGAGCTGGGTAAGATGACCCAGGCAGCAGGGCCTGGAGTCTCCAAAAAAGTGGCAAAGACACATGTGAAAGCTGAGTAGACCTGTTTCATGAAATGTGAGAATGGAAGAAAGCAGTTTTTCTAAATTAATCTTTTTCATGACATGTGATTTAAAGTATGTATATAGCATAAACGAGTTAGAAAATTTGGCTTTTTTTCCCCTCTACATTTGTGAAAGTTAAAAATTGGCTCTAAAAGCTTTTGGATGTTTTGATCGGGAAAACAGGGCAACACCTCCTTCAGGGTCACCTTGTCTTAGGTGTGTAGCCGTGACCTTGCACAAGGCGGGAAGAGACATGCTTGATTTATGGGGCAGTTGGGGGCATTGGTGAGGTATTTGTGAAAGTACTGGCTAAACCAGAGGGCAGAGCCTAAATGCAAGAAGCTGATTTTAGGAGTGAGGGAGGAAACACCTGAGCTCGCCTGCGATGCTTACCCTGGGGGAGGAGAAACTCACTGACAGAGGCTTCTCATGGTTTTGACAAGGAATGAAAAAGCGTGGCTTTCTTTCTAACTGTGAAAGTAATCGTGTGTTCAGGAAAATAAAGAAAAGTAAAAAATTACAAAATAAAACTCGCATGTACTATCATCCCCAGAGATGTAACTGCTCTGTCCTTTGTCCCCCATTGCCCATGGGCATGTTGGTCTGTGGCCCGTGGGTACACTTGCAGGGTTGTTCCAGGTGCCGGCAGGTAGGCCTGGAGCTTTGGTCAGTCTTCCAGATGCGATTATGGTGTGATCTATTCTTCCTCCAGCCCCACTGTACGTGGGGACTTTTTGTTAGTAAAATTAGCACCGCCTGGGACACTCTACATGAAACTTTGTACTGTCCTGATCGGCTGTATTTTCCCCTTCCAGTTTTTTTTTTAAATGTATTTATTTATTTTTGGCTGCGTTGAGTCTTTGTTGCTGCGTGCGGGCTTTTCTCTAGTTTTGCGGCGAGCGGGGGCTACTCTTTGTTGCGGTGCGCGGGCTTCTCATTGTGGTGGCTTCTCTTGCTGCAGAGCACGGGCTCTAGGCCTGTGGGCTTCAGTAGTTGTGGCACACGGGTTTAGTTGCTCCGCGGCATGTGGGATCTTCCCAGACCAGGGCTCGAACCCGTGTCCCCTGCATTGGCAGGTGGATTCTTAACCACTGCGCCACTAGGGAAGTCCCCCTTCCAGTTTTATTGAGATATAATTGACATACAGCACTGTACAAGTTTAAGGTGTACAGCATGATGATTTGACTTACATACATCATAAGATGATTATCACAGTAGGCTTAGTGAACATCCATCATCTCTCATATAGATACAGAATTAAAGATACAGAAAAATATTTTTTTCCTTGGGATGACAACCCTTAGGATTTACTCTCCTTTTTTTTAATTGAATGAAAGATTCTTTAAATTCTATACTGCTTTACAATTTTCAGAAGTTTCACACACATGATTTCATATAATCTCATAATAATCCCTTTTCCCCGTACCCCTTTATTGCCTCTCCCCCCAGGATTTACTCTCAACAGCTTTCATGGGTAACATACAGCAGTGTTCATTATATTTATCATGGTGTACGTTACAGACCTAGTACTTATTTATCTTACAGCTGGAAATTGGTACCTTTTTGGCTGCCTTCCTCCAGTTCCCCCTTCCCCACCCCTGCCTCTGGTGACCACAAGTCTGATCTTCTTTTGTATGAGTTTGATTTCTGATTGGTTCTTAGGGATGAATTCCTAGAAGTGGAATGAACATTCTAGGGGTTTTAAATGCAGCTACTGGAAAGGTTGAGCCAGTCGGAAGTCTCCTTTTCCCCATATTTAGCAACACTGCATGTGATCTTACAAATGTTTAGTAAATTTGTAAAATGAAACATATCTTTATTGTTTATTATCTTTTATTACCAGCAGTACTGAGGGTTTGGTAGAGTTCTGCTGAGCTTGACCTGGTTGAGTATTGCACCTGTTGGGTGGGGGAGGTGAAACCCTAAACGCTTCTTCCCTCCCTGGTGTCCTCCAGAAAGGTGGCAGCTGGGGACCCTGGCTGCCTGTCCACTGCTGGCGGGACGCTCCCCCGCCATCTAGTGGTCGGACGAGCAAGTGTTCTTGAGGTTGAGGCCCGTTTTCCACCCAGCTCCTGCCGGTTTGCCAGGTTGTAGGTGCAGCCAGTTTTCCTCAGTTCTAGAAAGGGCGGGTGCCCTCAGGTCCTAGAGCTGCTCTGAGTAACCCACCTGACGGGCAGGTTCTGACTCGCATACTTCTGTCTCTTTTGGTGGATTGTTAACAGTGAGGCCCTGGGTGTGAAGGGTGGTCACATGTGGCCTTTGTCCCCACTGGCATCTGTTTTCTGATATTTCACGAGGGAGCTGCCTGTCTTACTCTCTCTGCCATCAGCTTTGATTGCTTCCTCTTACCATGTGCAGTTCTGGAGCCGCACCTATTTCCTTTCATTAACTGGAACCTTTAAACATCAGCTGCATTTTCTGTAACTTTGATGTTACATTTACGCCAAGACGTGTGGCTATGAGTGTTATTTTACAGAAACTCTTCAATGGAAAGATATGCCTTTATTCTTATTGATTACATTAATTTTAAAAAGCAGATATTTTTACTCTAACTATAAAATCAAGGTATGCTCCAAGTAGAAAAGTTGGAAATTTTGGAACATAGAAAATTAGGAAAACCCCACACATTTATAATAATAATACACAATACATGTGTTGTATTTTTTTGGTGTTTTTCTGTGCTGTTATTGTATGGAGTTTGCATAGCACAATCTCTTTGAGTTAGCACCTGCTTTTTCACTTAATTTCACGTTACCGTTGATTAAATGGCTCCTTTAGATGCCACTGTTTTTAGTTACTCTGACCAGCTTTCTCACGTCCTTCCTCTTATAAGCAATGATGTAATAACTAGCTTTGGGTGTAAACCTGTTTTGGTATTTGGGATTATTTTCTTAGGCTAGGCCCTTAGAGGTGGACTTCTGAGTCACAGGACACAAGGACATTGTTGAGTCTGTACACCTGTTGCTGGGTGACTCTTGGGAGCGGGTTTTCAGGACTTCTGCAATCATGGGCAGCCTCAAGAACAACTCTCTTCCCCCAGTTGGATTGTGCATTGTTTTGCTCATTACTGACATTTAGTTTGTATTTCACTGCTCGCTGGTGAGCTTTAACACATGAGTCTTATTTCAGACATCGTATGTCCCATGTAGTGACCTGATTTCTAATATCTGTGGGCTTCTTGGTGCTTTTTCTCCAGTCGTATGAGCTTTCTCTTTGAAGGAGGTTAGCTAGAGGAGGGTGTGATACTTCCTCCAGTGGGTTGGTAGCCTTTTACTTTCTTCTTTGGACTAAAGTTTTAATTCTAATGTCAAAATAGTAACTTTTTTCCTTTTATTTATTTAGTTATTTTTACTTTTATGCTTGAAGGCTTACCCTATTAAGAGATTTTACAAAGAATCATTTATATTTTTCTACCTTTTTATTGTTTAATATAGAATTATTAATTCATTTGGAATTTCTTTTGGTATAGGTTATGTGATAGATTTTTTTCCTTCTTACAGGTAGCTAAATTCTATCACCATTTTGTGAATATTTAACTTTTCCATTAATTAATTTAAAAACACACACAAAGTAAGTTCTTACACAAAATAGGGTTTGTCACTTCACCCGTACTGTTTCACTCTCAGACCAGATGCTCTGTGGTAACAGTACTGACAAGGGTCCAGGGCAGCAGTGTGTCCCACTGGTGTTTTGCCCTTTGTCCCTCTGGTAGGTCTAGTCCTGTAGTTAAGGTTTTGCTGATCACTCTTGTGGAGATCACCTTCCTGAGAGAAAGACAGTGGGGTCTCTAAACACCTGCACATGTTAGCTGAGTTCCACATTGAAAGTAGATGTAGTCTGTGATGTAACTTTTCCTAAAAGGGAAGGAAGTGTAGGATTCAGAGATCTTTCAGTTTGTGTAGAAGGGTCTCGTTCTGTGTGTTACATCTGAGGGATAGGTATTTTCTATTTTTGCTTATCTGTACTTCTGGACCTCTGCTGCGAACATAACATTTTCTTTTTTAGAGAGAAAATAAAAAAAATATAAAATAACCTATTTGCTTAAATCTTTCAAAGGAGCTTTAGGTTTTTACTGTAATTTGGAAACTCACCTTGTGTGATTTTGCCCAGGAATGGAAGTTGGCCGCCACAGGCTGCACACAGAACATCAGCCTCCTGCCTGCTCAGCAGATGAGTGGGTGGAGGAAGCAGGGTGCGTGGCCCCTGAGTGGCTGGCGCGGTGACTCATGTCTCCAAGTTGGACTTTGGGTCCCAGCAGGGCCGCTTACCAGCCCTGTGGGCCGTTCTGTGCCTGTGACCTTGCCTGTCCTGAGGGGCCACCCCACTGCAGGCGCTGTGCCTGCCCATGTGCAGGGTGAGTGCCGGCCGGCTGTTGTCTTCAGGCTGAGGATCAGGTCACTGTGGGTGTGACCCTCATCCTGTGGCCCCCTCCAGAATCAAGGGGCTTTAAACAGGGCCAAGGACATTGAGATAGGGTATATATTACCAGTTATCCATTTTAGATGATCACTCTGAGGTGCAGATTTTATGAAATTCCTGGGCCCTCTTCTCAGACCCGCCGTAACATAACTTCTTGGCCGGCGGGGGTGGCACGTGAGTTCGCCTTTGTAACCAGCATCCTAAAGTTTGGTAAATCCTCGGTGACCGAGACTCTGGGTGTGTACCCTGAAGGGGGTGGGCGAAGACACTCGTGGCAGCTTTGTTTTACTGACACGGAGACCTTCTACGTGGCCGCAGTGTAATCCCTGCGCTGGCTGAGCATCTCGCGCGGGGCGGCAGTGGCGGTTTTGAGGGAAGAGGGGCCTGTGGGGGCTTCTGGTCAGGACAGGAGACTCCTGCAGGGGTGCAGAGGACAGAGCCAGGCATGTTGAGTGCTGCTCCCGGGGCGAGTGCCACCTGGCGTGTTTCTGTGGTATTGGTGCTGAGCCCTCTCTGGGTGTGGTTTGTGGGGGCAGCTAGGGGAGCGAGAGGTCCTCACAGGTCACCTCCCACGATGCTGTCCCTGCGCCTACCGTCCTCCTCTCACTCAACTGTTTCCTTCTCATTGTTTGCCTGCTTCCTGTGTTTCTGCCCCAAGACTGCAAGTTCCCCCAGGAGGGCAGGGGCTCAGCCTTAGTCAGAGAGCTGGGGGATGGGTGTGTGCACTGGTTGGAGAGGAGTGAAGGGGGCCTGGGCTTCGGTGTGGGAGCCCGAGGGTGGCTGCCGGCCCAGACCAGTGTACAGGAGGGTGGGCGAGAGCCAGCACCCTGGGAGTGCAGCACTGAGCAGACGCCTGCGGTGGGGACGATTGGGCCGTGGACACAGCTGGAGCTCTGCATGGCGTGTGCAGCAGGCAGAGAGGACGGGGAAGGAGTCCCATGGCAGATGCAGAGAGGGAGGTCGCAGATGGCAGCATGGGGTCCCAAGGTGAAGGGATACAGAGTTGGGCCGAGGAGTGGGCGTGGGTGGGCTCAGGTGAAGGTGGTCCCATGCTACACAGGGTCTCGGGATGAGGGGGCTCAGGAGGCGGGAAGTGGGGGGCGTGGGGACTGTGTGAGACCCCAGAGAGGTGGTGGTGGGAATTGCCACTTGAGAGCCAGGGTCTTAGGTTGGAGAGTGGCAGTGGGCCAGGAAAGGGTGAGCTCTTGGCAGCTGGGGCCTCGGTTGAGCTGTCACCTACCTGTCTGTTCCCTTTTGGCAGGTTTGTCACGCGGCCCGACGTTAAGCAGAAGAAGATGGCGAGTTTCCTGGACTGGAGCCTATGCACTTTGGCCTCCTCCTCCTTCCAGACCATCGAGGGGGTCATCGCCATGGACGGGATGCTGCAGGCCCTGGTAAACACTGTCCCGGTGGTGCGGGGCGGTCAGCGGTCAGCTTGTGGGGCTGTCAGAACCCTGGGGACAAGCCCTGTTTACCTTGGTTTCGTGGGGAAGTGGTTGGAACACAGGAGGAGATGTTGAACCCCGACAGGACAGTGAACACGGTTTCTTTTCTCTGCTGCTTTGCACCAGGCCCTGTGACTGAGGGCTGGCCCTGCATTGTTAGCGATGGGCTTTCTGCTCTGGGGAAGGGGGGTGGACTGGTGGCCCTGCGCATCGCCGCCAGGGGGCACCGATGCCTGCAGAGCTGGAGCCAGCAGGCAGGCAGGGGCGTGTCCTCCTCGAGCTTCCTGCTGCTCGGCTGTGTTACAGAGAAAAATGATTGGAGCCAGCTTGAAGGAAATAAGGTGATTTGAAATTTGGTCTTGTTCAGATACTCAGGGTATTTGTAACCACTGTACTGAGCGCAGACCTGGCCCCTGGCCTGAGAGCTCCCACCGTTTCCTGGCTGCCTGCTTTGCTTGTCTGCTGGTGCCTTTTCTAGGAGGAAAGATCAATTGAGTTTAAATTCTGCGGGGGAGGGGAGGCTGCCACACTTGATGCTCTGGGATCAGGGCTCCCCTCCCTGGACCTTGTGGTCCTTGCTTTTTCATTGCAGTGGGTGTGATTTCGTCCTTGCCCTTGTCTCTGAAGCTGGAGAGCCCAGGGCCCACTTTGAGGAGAGCCGGGCATTTGGACTATGTTTAAATGGTGGCGTTTGGGCCGTGACTCAGCGTGATGTCGTATTCTTGGGTGTCATCCCATCTCCTTTCCTTGGCTGTTGCAGGTTCTGACGGGGTGTAGGAGGCGTGAGGGCCTGGGGGAAGTGGGGCTGTTGGTGTGATGTCCTGGGGCGGAGGGACAGGAGGTGGGAGAATCGGAGAGGACAGTCCTCCGCCCTGCCTGCCCTGCACCTAGAATGTTCTCTCATCTGTGTCTTTTCATTTATGATGCCATTGTCTTCAGGAAGGATTGTCATTTACATGATGAGGGTATCTCAAGACGTTTTAAAAAGAAACCTGGAAAAATAAAACATGTTCCTGTAGTCTGATGAGGTGATCTGTTTACTCATGTGTCCTTTCATTCTGTAAATAAATGTGATATGTTATACTTACATTGGCTTTTAAAAAGTTGAGATGTAATTCACATAATTCACCTTTTTAAAGTATGTAAGTTCAGTGATTATTTTGTATATGCACAGGGTACAACCATCACCACTTGTCTAATTCCAGAATACTCTCATCACCCCTAAAGGAAACCCCAAACGCATTAGCAGTCCCTCCCTGTTCCTCCCCTGCCATCCCCCAGCCCCTGGCAACCAGTGATTTACTTTCTGTCTCTCTGGGTTTGCTTATTCTGGACATTTCATACAAGTGGAATCGTGTGCAATGTGACCTTTTGAGTCTGGCTTCTTTCCTTTAGCATCATGTGTTCACGGTTCCTCCACATTGCAGCCTGTGTCAGTGCTTTGTTCCTTCTAACGGTCAATACTCCACTATATGGGAAGTCTTCGTTACTCTGAATAATGCTGATCTGAAATTTTGTGTATAAGTTTTTGTTTGAGCATATATTTTCAATTTCCTTGCTACAATAGTAGCAACAGGTTTTTGGTTTTTTTTTTAAGTTTAACAATAATTTATTTATTTATTTTCGGCTGCTTTGGGTCTTCATTGCTGCACGCGGGCTTTCTCTAGTTGCAGCTAGCAGGGGCTACTCCTCGCTGCGGTACGCGGGCTTCTCATTGCGGTGGCTTCTCTTGTTGCGGAGCACGGGCTCTAGGCGCACGGGCCTCAGCAGCTGCAGCACGCGGGCTCAGCAGTTGTGGCTCACGGGCTCTAGAGCGCAGGCTCAGAAGCTGTGGCGCACGGGCTTAGTTGCTCCATGGCATGTGAGATCCTCCTGGTCCAGGGCTCGAACCCGTGTCCCCTGCATTTGCAGGCAGATTCTCAACCACTGCGCCACCAGGGAAGCCCCAGTTTAACAATAATTTAAATATTTTTTCTGTGTTTCTGAGGTTTTTTAAAAATTTGTTATGGCTTGCACACCTGTAATATTGATGGAACATAGGTATCAGCCTGTGCCTGCAGGTGGCTCTCGTTCCAGCTGCATGTGTGGGGAGGTGCTTAAGGAGAACTCTATTGCTATGATGGGGGTCAGTGCTGGAGGTGGCTGGCCAGGAATGGTGCTGAGTGTTGACAAGAGGGGAGGGGGTGGTCCTGGTCACCAGGACATCGCTGCAGGGGTCCTGGGCGGGCGGGGGAGGGAGGTAGTGCAGGGCATCCAGCCCTGGTGAAGGATGGGTGGATGCAGCTGAGATGGTTTATTTGAAAGTTTGAGTGTAAGTGGATTCTTAGTTTTTTGCATGAGTCACATTGAGAAGTCTTAGGTCACAGAGAAACAAGGGTCTGACGAACACGGCCAAGCCTGTCAGTCCACTTGGTCTTGCAGGGTAGACCCGCCCAGACGCTGGTGCTGCTTCCTGACTCACTTTTGTCCTGCTTTAGACCTCCTTCCCCCAGTCTGGAATCTGTGTCCTTGACAGGCTCCTGGGTTCTCCTGCCAGGCCCCCCTGGCCTGGAAGCTGCCTCTCCAGAGGCCATTGCTGCGTTCAGGTCAGGGTAGCTGAGCCGCACGTGCCTCCACCATGGGGCTGGAGCCGGCAGTGACCACCCCTGGGGCCTGCAGCTGGCGAGGCCTGTGTAACCCCTGCCTGGGCTGGCAGCGGCGGGCCTGTGCGTCAGGCCACCAGCGAGAGTCCTGGGGGGCGCCAGTGCTTTTTTGGCTTGAGAAGGTTGTGGGGCCACTTTTCTGCCCAGTTCTGCCGTGGTTGGGCCCACGGGTCCTTTTTTTTTCTTTTTTAACGTTTTTGATCCTTTTACTGCTTGTCACTAGGTTGTTCCCAAGTTCTTTTTTTTTTTTTAATTAATTTTATTTTTGGCTATGTTGGGTTTTCATTGCTGTGTGTGGGCTTTGGTTGCGGCGAGTGGGGGCTACTTTTCATTGCGGTGTGAGGACTTCTCACTGCGGTGGCTTCTCTTGTTGCAGAGCACGGACTCTAGGCGCCCGGGCTTCAGTAGTTGTGGCTCACGGGCTCTAGAGTGCAGGCTCAGTAGTTGTGGCGCACAGGCTTAGTTGCTCTGCGGCATGTGGGATCTTCCCGGACCAGGGCTTGAACCTGTGTCCCCTGCATTGGCAGGAGGATTCTTAACCACTGCGCCACCAGGGAAACCCTGTTCCCAAGTTCTGTTCCTTCTTCCCCGAGTGGGGCACAGGCATTGGCAAGCCCGCTGCTGCCCTCCTGCTGGCCCCTTCACTGGCCATGAGTGGGGAAGTGCTTTTTATTGGGATGTCTCCCCGTTTGACACTCAGGAGGAGAGAAGGCCTCCGTTTTCTCTTCCTCCTGAGGAATAAAATGATTTTCCCAAAGGCTTAGCAAAGTCGAACCCTGTGTCCCTGCCCGCTTGTCGGCCCAGAGGAGGAAGCCCTGCGGGGCCGAGGCCCTTTGGCAGCTGCACCCCGGAGCTGTCGGGGAGATGCGCCCTCAGTGAGGGTATCACCTGGTGTAAGAGTCCTGCCAGGGTAGGGGAGGCCTGGCCCTCCCACAGCTCCCAGTGCAGGCACATCCTTCTGGAGCCTTCAGAAGCCCAGTGCTTCCTCTGGAAAACCCAGGGTCTTTCTGGAATCATGCACGTTCTTTCCTTTCCTTTTTTTGAAGGAGAAATTTGGTTTAATTGCTGCTACTGCCGCCCGGGCAGGAGGAAACAGTGTTGGTGCTGAACTCTCCCGGGCGGGAGCGGTTTCACCATGAGCTTGTCAGACCTGAACGGGGAGGCTGGGTGTCCGCTGTGCATGATGAAACCTGCAGGTGTGCTGCGCTTCAGGATTGCATCTGCCTCCTTCGGTGCACTTGGCTTCATTCTATCCACCTGCTCATTTGTGTGGGTTAGGCGAAACAGGTGGACTCGTAACAAGTACCATCGAAACTGGCGCTTGATTTTTATTTCCCTTGAAGCCTCTTTCTCTTGCAGGGATGATTTTTAACCCTCTGGCAGGGAAATAAGTGTTTGGCAACTTCACTTCATTGGAAGGCCTCTTTACTGTAGATCTTTGAAACACCCTTTGGTTTAGTCCCTCTTTAAGCATTAGGATTAATGGAAATCTAGGAAATTCAAGGAAGGGAAACACAATATTAAAAATTGAGGCTGGTGGTCCTTTGAACTTGCTGTGCTCTGCGCACACTGGCAGGCATGCCATCTCCGCTCTGGCTCCTCAGATTGGAGACTGACAGACAGGTGGCTCTGTGTGCTTCCCAAGGGCGGGCAGCGGACAGGGGCGCGCCATTCTGTTTGCCAGCTGCTGGGATTGTCCCCCCTTCACAGTGAGGGTTCTTCTATCCGTTCTGTCACTGTCACAAGTACACTTTGTTAAAGGGTAAAGCAGTCACAAACAAGATTAAAGACCCGGGAAGTGAAGACGGCAGATGCCCACAGTCCCACAGCCTGAGCCCCTTGTGGGGAGGGCGGGGGCCCTGGTTTGGCATGTGGTTTAAGGACGTGGAGGAGCCTCGTGTCCAGGTCAGGGTGGCTGTCGAGCAGGTGGCCCGCACCCTCGGACGGGCAGGCCGCACCCCAGATGCACGCCCCAGACTCCAGACGTGGTTGGCTCTGCCCCCCAGGGAGAAGCAGGTCCTACAGCAGCACCTGAGATCCCAGCGGGAGCAGCCCCTCTCCATGCCCCCGTCTGTGGAAGGGAAGCAGCAGGCCTCTGGCCTCAGAGCGTGGTGTGAGCTCATCTTTGAACCTGAAGAGAAGGCACTTGCTTACCCAGAACATTTCTCATGTGGCTTTGATTCCTGTTCTTTCAGGAGTCTTTGGAAACGGCACCCTGTGGTTTCATTAAAGTTGTTTGGCCAGAGGACAAATTAACCAAACTGGGCTTCTTAGTCATAGCACTATGCCTGGGGCAGGGTGTCCGGTGGAGGAAAACGTGGTAGAACCATTTGAATGTGACCATTTTCAGGGTGTGCATGTTTATGTAATGTTCATGTGCTCCTGTAGGATTCAGGTGAAATAAGGCATCTTCAGTTTCCTTGTGGGTCTAAGATGTGGAGCAGCCAACTCTGAGGCTGCTTTAATCTCACGTGACTGTGTTTTATGCGTGGCGGGCTGCCCAGTGCACGGGTCTTGTTAGAACACGCACGGTGTGAGGCTTGTCTCCGTTCACCGGCGGCCTGGTTTGTACACCTGCTGTGTGAGGGGGTGACGTGTCCTGCTGGACAGGTGTGTGCTTGCAGGCAGCCAGCCTGGGCCCACGCTTGCACGGGAAGGGGCTTGGCCATCGCAGTGCTTTTGCCTCTTGGATGAGAGACGAACACAGAGCGCTGTGCTCTGTGTGACAAATGCAGACTGCTTGGCCACTGTCCCTCCACCGTGGTGCCCCACCTCGTAGCCCCCACTTACCTGGCTGCCTGGCCACCCTCACCTTCCCTCCAGCGCAGGGGTCCCTCAGGCTCTGTCTGTGCCCGATTCTCCACTGACCTTAGTCCTTGGTTTCTGTCCTTGGTCCCAGAGCCCTGGTTCTGTGCACCTGTTGTGCTTCAGGCTCCGCAGGTCAAGGTAGCGTCTTGTGCTGTGACTTTTCCCTCCTCCCGCCTGAGTTCCGAGTGAGACCCAGCCGCAGAGGAGGATGCCGGCCGGCGCTGTCTGTGCTCTCACAGGCTGAGTCCAGGTCCGAGCCCCAAGGTGGGGAGGTGGCCTGAGGCGTCTCCATGGCCCTGCCCTCCTTTACTGGTCCGGTGCTCGCCGGGCTGTGCTGGCCGCTTCCCTGGCCCATCCTCCACCCTGTCCAGGGTCCTCTCGGCCATCTGCCTGCTGCTGCCCTCCCTCCATTCAGGGGCTGGCCCAGTCTGGAGGGTCCCTCTGGGCAGTGACACCTCCTCTGGGTGTTCTGGGTCCCATGCTCCTTTCTACTGCCCAGGTCGCCTGCCCTGTCAAAGCCCCTCAGTGGGCTCAGCTCTGCCCATCTGGTCCCAGGCGAGGCTCTTCCTCCCTTTCCTCCTTGTGTCTCCTCTTGTCTCACTTCCGCACAGAGCCCCCTCCTCCCCCAGGTCTTGGCACCAGAGCACAACCCCTGCCACTTCCTGCGCCCGAGCCAGCTCTTCTCGGGACGTTCCCCTGTGTGTCACAGCCGCCTCCTCAGACTTCTGCTCTGGGAACTGCAGGCTTTATGTTGATTGTTTCTAAGTTTCTGTGGCAGGAATTGTGCCTTTTGCATCCTTTACACGTCACTTTGTTAGGCAAATAGGAGATGTAAGATCAGTGTTTCTGGTACTTGTGAATCGACTGAGGATCGATTTTTATCTGAAGAATCATCAGCACCGAGTAAGTGGTCCTAACAAGGCATGTTCGGGAGGGACTGGCGTTGGCTGGTCTGGCTCTCCCTCCAAGATTGTTCCTGCGGGTCTTTGCCATCCTCAGGCTTGCTCTTCCCATAGGTGGAGGTCGAGGTGTGGCAGCATCTTTACTGCTCTTCAGACTGATTCTGACCCTTTTAAGGGAAGAGCTTTTAGCTTTTTTTGCTTCATGGTGTTTGAAATTCCTGTATTAGGGGCGGTAGAAAGCCTGCTTGTTCCTGTACCTTTGTGTGGTTGCTCATGGTTTGTAGAGTCTGACCATGCTCTCTTGGGGTGGGTGGGCTGGACGAGGGCCACCCCGAGTGGCTTCCCAGTCATCCGCCCCCTGCCCTGGAAAGCTGGGCCCCTCCGAGTAGTAGAACCACAGGCAGCCCAAACGCTAGGGTCTAGGAGGGGTCATTTAAACGGGAACATCTTAATGCAGCTTGTTATTAGGATCCTGACTTCACGGGGGCTGTTTAGAGCATTTGAGGAAGCTGGGTAGATAATGAGGTGGTGGAATACGTCGTTATGAGCAGATTGACATCTGAAAACAGGAGGTCACAGTCGTCAAGTGTCCTCTGGGCTCTTGGGCATCGTGCAGCCTCATCTTCCAGACAGGACGCAGGAAGCTGCAGTCAGGGACTGGGGTGGGCCGGGCTGTCTCCCCTCCTGTGAAGGTGTGTGTTTATGATTGGGATTTCACTGTTAGGTTAGGAAGAGATTTAACACATAATGGGAAGATAAAACTAACGTGATTATTTTGATCATTTAAACATTTCTCTTTGAAGTTAATTTTTATTTACATATTTGTGTACTTAAAATCCTTTATAGTTTACTTGATATAAATGTATTTTATCAGAATTGTATTTTTTCATTCTGGGTCCTAGCTGATAATAATCAGCTGTTTATCCTAGCCATTGAAAACTCAATTTCAACAACTAAAATTTTTCCACATTTGGAAGCTTTTTGTTTTCCCCTTAATGTATGCAGTCCTGAGGAAGTAAACCAGGCACCTCTCGAGAGAACAGATGTCTTGCTTCTTCTTGGGGTGGCAGGTGCCTCTGGTTGGGCTGGCTTGCCCCCTCCCCTCCCTCAGGCCTGGTCCTGAGCGCAGTCTGGTGGGCACGGCCTTCAGGCCAGTTGTCCTTCTGTATTTCTTAGTGCTCACCCGTACAGTTTCAGGTTACTGTCATTTCTTGGGGTGGTGGTGGCCCTCCCCCTCCCTTTTATTTTTGCAAGCCAGTAGTCATGTGTGTGTGTGTCAGGGTGGGCGGGGTGGAGGGTGGTGCAGGTGGTGGGGTTCTTCTCCTCTGACCTGCAGGGAAGGGGGGCCAGGAGTGTGAGTTAAGAGAATTCGTCTGTATAGCGCCCTTGGGTATTACTCAGAGGGCGCCAAGCTGTTGGGCTTTGTTGCCTTCCGTGGAAGGTTTGGTCCTGGCTCCGCTCTGTGGCTCCAGCAAGGACCATCAGTCAAGCTCTGGAGTGGCGTCCAGCCTGAAACTGTGTGTCAGTGCTGATGGTCCTTTCTGTTTATGTTTTGTCCCCTTTGTGTGTGCACATCCAGGAACAGCTGTGATACTGGGGCGTGGTCCCCTCTGTTGCCCTGGGACAGGACTCAGGAGCACAGAACGGGGGAGCTTGCCCTGCCTGAGCCCCATCCTGTCTGCTGGTCGGTGTGTTTGGGATGTCACGTCTTTCTGAGGGACTGGGAGTGGGGCCGTCATGCAGCGAGGTGCCCCGCAGTGCCAGTGCTCATCAGCTCGCAGGGTAGTTCTTGGGTGCTAGTAAGTGGCACCCCTGAGCCGTGTGGTGTGGGCCCCTTTCTCCCAGGGCCTAGGGTGGAGCTGCTTTTCTTGCCCTTGACTCAGTGGTGCCTTCAGGGGCCTCAGACCAGCATCTCCTGCTTGGCAGCCGGGCGGACTTGCTCGCAACAACCTATAGCCTGTGATTTACGGCTGGAGAACATGCCCTGGGGAGGGAAGCTGGTTGCATGGTGCAGAAGAGCTGGCTTGGGTGGGTAGTGATTGGAAGGTGTGGTGGTTTAGAGTGATTACTGAGAAATGCATTTGTTTGCACTTTGTGCTGTGCTAGTTTTTAGAACAACAGGAACAGACCTGGCGGTCATCTCTCCTCAGATGGGCGTGCTGTATGGTCTCGTCTCTCTGTGGTGTGATGGCTTGTATGGAGTGTGTGCTTCCAGCTGGTGGTTTTCAGTTGGCTCATGTTTTATGCTTCCATGAAAAATGGGGTACACTCCCTATTTAGTGGCTTGGCTGATGGATCCTCCTGACCATCTGAAGATCAGAGCATTTCTGTTGGCCGCTTCCTCCCGTTGCTGAGGGTCACTGTTCTCTGCACATGCCGGGTTGGACCGTGTGCTCTCAGGAGGGAAGGGCAGTGAAGACGGCCCTACTTAACGTGGAAAAATAGACCAAGAAACAAAATCAAAGCCCTGGCCCTCTGTGATTTTTGTTCCTTTTCATCCCCTTAGCCCTTCTGAGTCTGTTCACGGGAGAGTCCGTAACTCCTGTGACCTTTGCCTTTGTGTGTACAGAGCACCCCCGCCCCTGGGAAATCCTGTGGGCTTCAAGGTCAGGAAAAGTGTAGGGATAAAAAGAACTCACCTTGAACCCATAAAAGATGGGGTATTGGGTCCCCTTTGGTCCAGACAGTGGCCTGCAGCCTGGCCTCGGGGCTGGTCCCCTCTGTGGGGGTGGGGACCATGGGGGCCTGTCACCATCTACCCATGCCCAGTGGCGGGCTGTGTCAGTGACAGTTGTCCTGGGAAGTCTTCACTACTTGTTCTTTTCTCTTACTTAGACTTTGTAAGGAATTTGGCAAATGAAGGATGTTCATGTGTGAGAGCATTTGGGGCCTTTCCTCGTATTTTAAATTCTTATTATGTATTAGTGAATGAGACCAAAGAGCGTTTAAGTGGTCACCAGGTGCTGTCAGTTCTGTTTCCTGCCGTCGCCTGTCCAGCCTCCCTCCCCCTGCAGACCGTCTGCCCTGGTCTAGGCGCCCCCCTCAGCTTCCCGGACGTTGAGAGTGGCCTCCCCGTGTGTCCTGCACACTGCTGCCAGGGTGGTGCCTGCAGGGTGAGATTTCAGTCCCTCACACGGATCCTGAGGAGGGAGTTGTGTCTGTCATGGACAAGCCACCCCCTAAGCCTGTGGCTTCGCACAGCAGCTGTTGTGTGTGGATTCTGTGGGTCCTGACAGGCCAGGGCATGGGCCGGTGCGGGGGCGGGGGGGGCTTGTCTCTGCCCCTTGCTGCCAAGGGCCTTGCCTGGGAAGCCCGCACCGTGTGGGTGACTAGAAGGGTTAGGCTCAGCTGGGCCTGTGGACTCTGGCTCCTGCGTGGCGCCTCTGCACGTGGCTGCTGGGTTTCCAGGGGCAGCGTCCCAGGCAGAGGGTCCTGGGCTTGGCAGTCGCAGTGTTGCTTCCGCCTGGCTCCGTTGGTTGAAGCAGCTGGAAGACCGCTGGCCCCAGGGAGGGAGGCATTGACCCCAGAGACCCCGGCTGTGGAGGGGAGGAGGTCAGAGAACTTGCCACATAGGGTGGCCGTATGATTTTTATCCACATTGTGTATTTGAGAGTAAAAGGAGGCTCTGCTCTATTCGTAACAAAGCTGCCAGGAGTGAGGGGGGTGAACTGGCCAAGGTGCCTGTCTGACCTGATGCTCCAGTAGAACAGTGTACCCGCGGCCCGCCTGCATGGGGTGCCCATCGGTAGACCTTGTCCCTGTGCTGAGAGCTGCTGAAGGGAAGCTTCTCGGTGAGGTTTGTTTTTGAGCCCCGCCGCCGGCACTGTTAGGCATCTCATCGCACACTGTGTGGACCCCATCACGCCACTGGTCTGCAGACTGTAAGTGGGTATTTTGGTGCTTTTGGCTCCCTCCTGGATTCCAAGTCCTCGCATGGAAGGAACCAGGTGTTTCTGCTCAGGAGTAATTGTTCTGAAAATGGATGACTTATGTCTAAAGTATATTAAATTGGATGCATTTGAATTTACATGGAGTAAGTTAACTTTAAATTTTGTAAATGAAACCTAGGGAAGAGTTCTTAAAATAGTTTTCGGACAAACGAAAGGAATATGTCTGTATTTACCAGGTAGGAGACAATTCTGATCTCATTGGTTAATATAATGCGTTTTATGTTCATTTGCATTTTATTCTCTGAGTGGCTCAGCAAACTGGTACCGACACTGCCGCATGCCGTTTACTGAGGAAACTGAGATTCAGAGAGGGCGCCTTCCTGCCCCGTCACACAGGTGGTCAGGGGTCTGGATGCTTCTCTGTGCGACATTCGTGGAGAATCCTCAGCACATTCAACGGGTAGAGTAGGAGGAGCTCCTTCTTCTTTGAAAAATCATTTTTATTCTACACTTGAAGAGATTAAGCAGTCCAGAGGCTTGGTGATGAAAACACATCAGCCCTTGTCCGCTCTTGTCCGCACAGCCCCTTCTCCCGGAGACAGCCCGCTTTGTGCTGAGGGTGATTGCTGCCCCTTCCTCCTGCACGATGTGCTCCAGCCCATCTGCTGGCTTGCTGACGTCCCTCCTGCCATCTCCCAGCTTTGTTGACAATGTCACTGTTTTTAGGTGCTCTGGACCTGTTTCCTCTGCCATCCCCTCTCCACAGGGTCTCCTGATCCCACCCCTCTTTGTAAGAGGATGTCATGGTGCTTTTCCTCCCCTGCCGCCTGCCTCGCTCGTTGCTTCTTCTCAGCCGGTGCCTGCTGCCTGCCTCGCTCGTTGCTTCTTCTCAGCCCGTGCCTGCCGCCTGCCTCGCTCGTTGCTTCTTCTCAGCCCGTGCCTGCCGCCTGCCTCGCTCGTTGCTTCTTCTCAGCCGGTGCCTGCCGCCTGCCTCGCTCGTTGCTTCTTCTCAGCCGGTGCCTGTGTGCGTTCACTTGGACGTGATACGAGTTGGCAGCATTTTCCTTCCGTTCTGTATCCTTCTCTAAGTCTTGGGCTTAGAATTATTGGTTTGTAACTTTTACAGTCAATAACATTCATGACAGGGGTTCGTTTTCTGCTCTGCAGTCCCAGGGTCCTTATGAAGGAGCGTTGTGCCTGGTGTTAATGTCAGATGGAGTCTACTTTCTAACATTCCCATTGATCAGAATCCTGTCTTATTTTTGTTTCTTTCATATGTGGACCACAACTTGTACAGTTTTGATTTTCTTGTAGTTTGCTTATCTTTTTCTTTTCTTCACTAGCCCTTAATATAGTCTACTTCTAATTTATTTTGTTGATTGCTTAGACCTCCTTCCACCCTTCTGGAAGATTCTGCTCTGTGTTTTTGCTGACTCTGTGGAGCCCCTCTGGGTCATCTGGGACAAGCTGGATCCTCCTCTTGTAGCCCCACTTCTAGCGTGGTGCACCTTCTCACCACTCCATCGAAAATTTGTTGCGATTTCTTGCTATTTATTTAGGGGAAAGTGTTCAGTCTTTTACCATTAAGTATGATACCAGCTGTGGGTTTTCATAGATGCTCTTTATCATATTGAGGAAGTTCCCTTCTATTTGTAGTAGTTGATGGGGAGCTTTTATCGTGAATGGATGTTGGATTTTGTCAGGTGCTTTTTTTTCTTTTACTGAGCTGATTGTATGTTTTTGTTCTCTATTCTGCTAATACGATGTATTATATAAATCAATTTTGAATGTTAAACCAGCCTTGCATTCCTTGCAAATGGGGAATAAATCCCATTTGGTCATGGAGTAAAATCCATTTAATATGTTCCTGGATTCATTTTGCTAGTATTTTGTTAAGGATTTAAAAAAAATTATTTTATTTAATTAATTAATTTATTTTATTTGGTTGCTTCAGGTCTTAGTTGCGGCTCGCCGGCTCCTTAGTTGTGGCATGCAAACTCTTAGTTGCAGCATGCGTGTGGGATCTAGTTCCCTGACCAGGGATCGAACCCAGGCCCCCTGCATTGGGAGTGTGGAGTCTTAACCACTGCGCCACCAGGGAAGTCCTAAGGATTTTTATATGTTTGTTCATGAGGGATGTTGATCTGCGGTTTTCTTGTGATGTCTGTGGCTTTTGTATCAGGCGAGGACTGGGAACTGTTCCTCCTCTGTTTTCTTGAAGTTTATGTAGGATGTATTTTTTCCTTAAATGTTTGCTAGAATTCATTGGTGAAGCCATGTGGGCCTGGGGTTTTCTTTATGGAAAGATTCTAAAGTACTAATTTAAATTTCTTTACATGATCCAAGTCTGTTCAGATTTTCTATTTTTTAAGTCATTTTTGCTTATTTGGAATTTGTCTTGGAATTTGTCCACTTCCTTTGGGTTGTCTAATTTGTTTTTTTTAAAAAATAAATAAATATATATTTATTTATTTTTGGCCGCGTTGGGTCTCGTTGCTTGTGTACGAGCTTTCTCTAGTTGCGGCGAGCAGGGACTACTCTTTGTTGCGGTGTGCGGGCTTCTCATTGCGGTGGCTTCTCGTTGTGGAGCATGGGCTCTAGGGCGCGTGGGCTTCAGTAGTTGTGGCATGAGGGCTCAGTAGTTGTGGCTTGCGGGCTCTAGAGGGCAGGCTCAGTAGTTGTGGCACACGGGCTTAGTTGCTCTGCGGCATGTGGGATCTTCCCGGACCAGGGCTCAAACTCGTGTCCCCTGCGTTAGCAGGCAGATTCTTAACCACTGCACCACTAGGGAAGTCCCGTCTAATTTGTTGTTGTAAAGTTGTTTATAAAATTCCTTTGTTATCCTTTTAGCTTCTGTAGGCTCTTTTGTGAAGTCCTTGAATCCCTGACTTTATTTTTATGTATACATGTTGTGTGTGTGTGCACATGTGCACACGTGTGTATATTAAAATAAAATGTACAACCACACACTTGTGCTGTTGAACTGTTTTAAATTAAATCACTCCACTGCCTGTAAATACTTCAGTGTGTACTCTACATAATCAGCATACCATTTTGAGGACTTCTTTTTAAAACAAAAGAAAGTTTTGTTGTTTCCCACATGATAGTAATTCTGATTGTAGTGTCCACTGGAAGAGAACACAGAGTGGGTACTTCGAGTTCAGTGATGCTTAACTGTGCATTCATGTCTGTTAATCTGGCTGTGTCTGCCCGCCATGCAGCTGGGTGTGGCAAGGCCTCCCCTCTTGCCGCCCGGACTCAGCACGGAGCTTGGGGTGGGCAGGGTTCAGAAAGGACAGCAGTGATTCTGGTGCTTCAGCAGCTGAGACGGTAAGTCTTCCTGGTGGTATTTTCTACCATAGAGCTGTTGGCGTACTAGAGTGAGCTTCACAGTTTTAGAAAATTTGGCAGAATTTATGTTAGTTATTTTTATACCAAGACATTTATTTGCGTTTTTAAGCGTATAACTTTGAAACTTGATTGAGTATATTATAACTATAACTTTGAAAGTTGATTGAGACCTGAGTGGTTTTTATAACTTGTGTGCTTGTCGTGTTGTCAGCTGTTTCCTCGTGGCACGGGTTGTCTTTGTGTGCAGTGGCACTGGCCGTGTGGATGGCTTTGTGCCCCAAGAACAGAGGGGAGGTGGTATGTGTCTGCAGGGCACGCTGGCGCTGTGACCTGGGCTGGGCCAGCCCTGAGACGCCCCCTCAGCCCTGCAGGCTGGGCCTCCTGCTTGGAGGAGGAGCTGGACCCTCGGTGAAGCCCCATCCTCGGCCAGGTTCTCTGTCCTGGTTTGTATGTGAGGCAGTTTGGAGCTGAGACCGTTGCATCCAGGATGTTTATGTGAACCCCCTGATATTTAGTTTTGTTAAAGTTAGAGATATCTAACCACAGTGGTCTGTTCTGTAAGCTTTACTGCTGGGGTCTTGACTGTCTGAGTCCTGTATGAAGGCCTGGCCTGGCTCCTGAGGGAGGCCGCAGCGGAGCTGGAGGGATGCGAGGCAGGTGAGGGACGGCAGTGGGCTGCATGGTGCGGCCCGCCCTTTCCTTACTCCTGGTCCCAGACCAGCTCCACGGCCACCAGCTTGGGTGTCTGTCCTTCTGAGCCAGTCCACTGGTTCTGTTGTGGCAGTCGGGGCAGGAGGCTGATGGCCAGCGTAGATGGGGTTGCTCTCGTGGCCTCTGCTGCAGGAGGAGAGTGGCGGGCGTTGTGCCCAGGGCTGTGGGTGGCTCACCTGGGGTTCGCACGTCCTGCTCAGACTCATCCGGCTGCAGGATGGTTTCCTCCTTCCTATCCACCGAGCCACCTCCCTGACTCCTTTAAAAGTTCACCAGGGGGCTTCCCTGGTGGCGCAGTGGTTAAGAATCCGCCTGCCAATGCAGGGGACATGGGTTCGATCTCTGGTCTGGGAAGATCCCACATGCCGCAGAGCAGCTAAGCCCATGCGCCACAACTACTGAGCCTGCGCTCTAGAGCCCATGAGCCACAACTACTGAGCCCACGTGCCACAACAACAGAGGCTGCATGCCTAGAGCCCGTGCTCTGCAACGAGAAGCCACCGCCATGAGAAGCCCGCGCATCTCAATGAAGAGTAGCCCCCACTCGCCGCAACCAGAGAAAGCCCGTGCGCAGCAACAAAGACCCAGTGCAGCCAAAAATAAAATTAAAAAAAAAAAAAAAGTTCACCAGGAAGAAGCTAGGGGATGCAGGTGACTTTTCCCCTCATCATAAACCCAGATTGTAAAGACAAAAATTTCAAGTGTTTTGGGAGTGGTTTACCAGTCATGAAATGGGGATATTTCAGATGTGGCCCGTGGATGTCTGGGGGTCCTCCTCCATTTGTAGTGTGGGTCACGGGAAGGTGTGGGGGAATGAAATGCCCTGAACTTCCTAATCTGATGGCTGGCTCATGGTTTTGGGGTTGAGTTGTTGGGGGGAGAAGAAGGGCAGAAAGCATGAAGGAAAGCATGACCTCTGCCGAGGGGCTTTCGCAGCAGAGGGCCAGAGCAGGGCTGGCGAGGTGAGGCCTTTGTCACGTGTGCTGGGAGAGGCGGTGGAACCATGGGCCACTGGCTGGGAGGTTCCACGGTGCTTTGAGTGTTGGGATGTCCTGGGCCTGTGGGTCTGAGCCCTGTGGACTGTTCTCCTGTGAGCCTGCCTCAGAGTGTCCAGGGCCCCCGGGTGGTTGGTCTCCACGTGAAACACCATTGACTAAGTGTCTGGGATGGTGTTCACCCTCTTTACCTCGGCTGAGAAGCTCCTTCACCAGCAGGACCTGGTGTCGGGGGACGGGGTCCAGTGCAGTCGGGCCCACGTACCTTCAGACGGTCTAAGACAGAAGCGATCTCACCTTGCCAGTTAAATAGTATTCTTGAAGGAGAAGAAGTTCCTTAGCTGTTTTCTTAGAGTTGCTTGGCTTTAGGGTTCTTCGTTTAAGGGCTTGGATACCCAAGTCTTGCAGAGTTGAAAGTGGAGGGTAAAATTTCAGGTTGAGGAATCCAGGTTTTTGAGGTTTTGACAGGCCGCCAGCCCCACGTGTGTGAGAAGCAGGAGGGGCCCTTTCTCCTTTGTCGGCTCAGAACGAAGATGAGTATGTGGGTGCCTTACCTTTGTGTGGGATAATTCGACCTGTAACTCTTATCCTTTGGTACCTTCAGTTACACGCTGGTCATGGAAACCCGGTACGATTCTTCTTTACTCTCCTTACAATTCCTTTCTTTGTCATGTACAGAAACTGTTCTCTTGTTATTTCCTGGCGAGTGTCTAGAATAAAAATCCTGGAAGATGCAATGAATTGTTTTGATAATTTATGTTTTAAATTTGTAAATGTATTTGCAAATTCTAATAGAATTTTTGTTTTTCTTTTTTTTAAGGCACAAATATTTAAGCATGGAAAACGTGAAGACTGTTTACCCTACGGTAAGGTTTATTTGTAAGTGAGGGTGTGTTTGTGACATGAGTTTGCCTGAATTATTATCAAATGTGTCTCCTTAACAGTTTATTCACAGGCACAAAAATCTGTGACTTGCTGTATTTGGATACTATTATAGTTCTGTTTTTTTTTTTTCCGGTCTTCTTTGCGTGTGTGTGTGTGTGTGTGTGTGTTAATAATCTGACTGTTAGGCCTCAGGCCTCTTAGGGAGGAGTTCTGGGTTCCTGATGCCCTGACTGCCTGGTCTTGATCCTGCGGGCCTTGGGATGTAGATGAAGCCTTGAGGTTTCTGGCTCGCTTCCTGGGGGCCCAACTGCATTCTTCCCAGCACCATGGCTACATCATTTGCCCTTTTTGCCTCATTCTCTTAATTTTAGATTGAACCTCAACTTACGAAAATCAATATAGTGATTTTCGCTGCAGGAAGGCTTACTCCCTGGAACAAAAGAAATTTCTTAGTCTATGTTTTAGAAGATTTATGAATCAGATTTAGGTAGTAGAGTCTATTTCTTGAAGTTTTCATCATGGAACATTTCATACGCACAGAGGAAGACTGACTGGTATAGTGATCTCTCATATTTCTATCACAAGCTTCAGGTTTTTAATTCATGGGCACTCCTGTTTCATCCATGCTCCCCCTCACCCACCACCTAGACACCCTATCATTCCACTGGCATCTGTTGCCTGTTTTTGGAAACATAACCTTGATGTCATTGTCGCACCTGAGAGCATGAGCAGTCGCCATTCAGCATCGTCACACGTTGTCCTCGACGGACTCGCACACACAGACCCCAGGTCCATCTTGAGTTACTGTCAGTTATACCCACGCTGGTCACTGTGCGCCGTTTGGGTCTTTTGGGAAGTTACCCAGATGCCATTTCAACTTGTCTTGAACGCCCCCTCCTTGTCTCACACGAAACATGGTCCTGTGTGCTCTCCTGGCCTCCGCTTCCCCCGACGCCCTCCTCATTGCCCCAAATAGCCTTGACAGCAGGGGGGCCCGATCACACGGTTTCCCTGCTTGTAGAGACCCCTCCCCGTTCTTGCAGCCTCATGCTCAAGCCTGTCTGCATGGTCCTCGTGGCCTGCAGCGTGTGCTCCACCCGCCAGGCACGTTTCCGCTCTCCCTGCCCAGGACGCTCTTCCCTCCCTGGGTTCCTCTACGTTCCATCTCCAGATCCGTGGTTCACAGTGAGAGGGTTGGGCAGGTCCGACTCCAGCTGCACTTAGTAAATGACATGGGGTGAAGGGGTCTTGATGAAGCAGAGCTCAAGGGGTCCAGCGTAGATGTAGGCCTTCACACTGACTGGGGTCGGGGGGCCTGTGGAAGTGTCTGGTTTTGGTGTCGTGCGTGTCAGGTGGGGTTGGTGGGTTTGGGAGATGACACAAACCCTTCCCACCAAACTGAGCGGGACGTTCTGTGTTCACAGCTGCCACCGTTCTCCAGTGCCTGGACGACTGCAGGCTCCCCGACAGCAACCAGACCCTGCTCCGGAAGCTTGGGGTGAAGCTCGTGCAGCGGCTGGGCCTGACCTTCCTGAAGCCCCAGGTGGCCAAGTGGAGGTGGGTGGACTGAATGGTGACCGTGCGGCCAGGGTGTGTCGGGAGGCTGGCGCGGGGCCAGGTGTTTCAGGTGGCTGGACACAGCGGGCTGATTGACGTGTCCTCCTGCTTTCATTTTTTTCCCAGTCTCAGGAGTGTTTCTGATTTTGAAAGGAACAGCTTTTCTTTTGGTTATTTTCTGACCCCACATCTTCCAGGTAGAATCTTGAAGTGGAACTGACGACAAGGAAGGCTTGTTTCGCACTCACTGAGAGTGCCTGTCATTCAGGTGTAGGGCAGTCTCACCGGTGGGTTGCACCGTAGGGAAAGCTCCATTCTGGTCAACTCAGTCTGGGTCTTGGGCTCCTTCCTCGAGGTTTATTCAGAAAGGAGAGCTGTCTCTGCCTGTGGCTGGAAACGATGTCTTAAGGGTTCTTTTGAAGTAGCGGCTCCCACGGAAACAGACTATTTACTGTGCTGGGGGTGGTACTGCATTTTAGCAGTCTTCATTTTTATTTCAGGTATTCATGTGTGTGGTTTGGGAGGAATTATTTGATTAAGTTTGTCTCCAATTATAGGAAATTCCAGAGAAGTGTGTTATGTTTTAGTGATGTTTTACTGAAATACCTTTTGGGTGTTCTGTATACAGCTTGTTCTGTAAGTTGTTTATGAGACTCAATGTTAGTGGTTACTTTGCAGATGCTGTGGAAAATTAACATTCTGTGCTGTATTAGAGTTCCCCTGAGAAACAGAACCAATTGGTGTGTGTGTGTGTGTGTGTGTGTGTGTGTGTGTAAAGAGACTTATCATAAGGAATTGGGTTATGCTTGTGGAGCTGGCAAATCCCCAAATCTGGCAGGCTTGGAGGCCGGGAGGAGCTGATGTTTCAGCTTGAGTCTGAAGGCAGGAAGTACCCCTCTCACTGGGGGAGAGTGAGCCTGTCTGTGACCCTCAGGCCTTCAGTGGATTGCTCTCCCACACTGGGGAGAGCAACCTGCTTTACTAAGCCCACAGCTTAAATGTTAATCTCACCCAAAATCACTGTCACAGACACAACCAGAATAATGTTTGAGCAAATATCTCGGCACTGTGACCCGGTCAACTGGACACATTAAAATGAGCTATCACAGGTACTCCAAGCGTTTACGTGGGAAGGAGAGTAGTTTAGCAGCCCAGTTACTTTGTTCAGTCTGTATCTCTCTGTACACTGAGTGTGACCATTAACGTGGGGGCTTCAGTCTCCCATCTTGCTCTTTGTTTTCTCTCTCTTCCGTCTTTTTTTCATTTTATCCCCTCTGATACATTTTCTTTTTATCTTTTAGATTCATTCCCTTTTTGGTTACCTTCCCCTTAGGGACAGGCAGGTAACTGGCCGCACTGCCCCTCCTGCTGTCTGGGACGCAGGCCTTCTCAGTTCCCCCCGCCGGGGTGTGGCCCTTGCTCCTGCAGCAGCTGCTCACGTGTCACGCGTGGCCTTTCAGTCCTTCCTGCTGGACCCACACTTCAGTGACTGCCCAGCGTTACTTGCCCTTTGGACTCTGTTTGGCTCTTGGCCTCCCAGCTGCTCTCTGATGGCGCGTCTGGGTCTCACACGCCTCACAGCTGCCCGAGGATCCAGGGAGAATTTGGGATGCCGTCTCAGCTCCCCTTCCTTCAGTGTCTATCCCCACTTAGTAGCCATCTCACTAGTCATGACTTGTTTTTTCTGCCCAGCAGGACGGCGGCTATGCTTGGGCTGTACTTTCCTGTACTGTGGTTTAGAAAGTGCCTTTGGGAGGAAGCAGAGGGGAAGTTGGGTGCACCTGGGGGCTTCCCTGCTCTGAGGGATTGTAGCCCTGCCTTGGTTGTCATCTTGTGCCTGCCAGCGGTTGGTATATACACTTTGTCTAGATTTGTGGTTAAGTCAGGAGGGAAAGTCCAGTGGCAGCCTGTCTGGTCCCTGGTTGCTGGACGATATCGAGAACTTTTCCTGTGAGGTAAAGTCCTTGTGTGTCTTCATTGGAGGAGAACAGTAACCGTGTCGACAGTCGTTGCCAAGTGCCTGCTGCTTTCTGGGAGCTTTATGATCTTGACAACAATCCTGTGGTGCCTGGTGACGTTCTCCCTGGTTCAGTTACCCCTTGCTGCTCTGATTCTGACAACAACTCTGATGTGTGTTTTTTTCCAGACCAGGCAGTTATCGGACACCAGCTGGGTGTCCTACTGTGTAACTCAGTTTTGACTCTGTCTTTGTGGAGACAGCACCAGATCCTACAGGTTAAGGGCTCAGCCCACTAGACTGTCTTCCCCCACCTCAACACCTCTCCTGCCTCTGTCAACCCCAGTTGCAAGTTGAGGTTGTCACCTGTGTTTCTGACAGTCTGGCTACAGGTTGGAGGGTTTGATAATTTGCTAGAGTGGCTCATAGAACTCAGAGAAATATTTTATTTGAGATTACTGGTTTATTATAAAAGACTATAACTCAGGAACGGCTAGGTGGAAGAGATGCAGAGGGCAAGGCCTGGGGAGAGGGCACAAGGCTTCCATGCCCTCTGAGTTCACCACCCTTCCTGCTCCTCCCTCTGTTCACCAACCTGGAAGCTCTCCTAACCCACTCCTTTTTTTTTTTTTTGGCCTGGCCATGTGGCATGCGGGATCTTAGTTCCCAGACCAAGGATCAAACCTGCGCCCCCTGCAGTGGAAGCTCGGAGTCTTAACCACTGGACCTCCAGGGAAGTCTTCCTTTTGGGTTTTATTGGAGGCCTCATTGCATAGTCAGGGTTGATTAAGTCACTGGCCATTGGCAGTTGATTGAACCTCCATCTTGGGAACTGCCCACACCGTCCTTGTTTCACGGAATCTGAGGCCTCAAGGCCACAGCTAAACAGTGTCTGAGTTGGCTCTGTCTCCGAAGCCCCAGTTATCTGGAACTGGACTTGGCCTTAGGCTGCGGCCCCCAATAATCATGCTGTAACTTGACCTGTCACCTTTTATGCCCCAGGCCCTGTCCTGAGATGGGGCTGCCCCAGAGTCAGGCCCAAGCGTGCCTGTCCCGCTTCTAGGAGGGGAGGCGTTCCTGGGCCTTTCTCTGCACAGGGCTTGGTCTGAGTGCTTTGTGCACATCCTCCCACCTGGCCTCGTTGCAGCCCTCTGGGTGGGGCCTCATTTTACAGATGGGAAACTGAGGCAAGCAGAGGTTCAGGGGCTGTGCAGTCAGACAGCTGAGCTGGCCTGTGCTGCTGGCCCCTTCGTGGTGCTGTGGGAGATGATGCTGGTGGCCTTAGCAGGTGGGGCGGGGGGTGTGGGCGGCAGGAAGTGGTGAGAGCCTTTCTGGAGGCAGGATCTGTGGGAGCTGGCATGGACCAGCTGTGGCCCCTGGTGTGGAAGGCGGTGTCTGGCCTGGAGGCAGGGGGTGGGGCTCTGCTCAGGTGGGACCTGGAGGCAGAGCCTGTGGAAATAAGGCCAAGGCCATTGGGTTCAAACGTGCCCTCCCTGCCATTTCTGTTGGGTGCATTCTTTTTTTTAAAAAATAATTTTTTTAAAAAAAATTTATTTATTTTTATTTATTTATTTTTGGCTGCGTTGGGTCTTCGTTGCTGCGCGCGGGCTTTCTCTAGTTGTGGCGAGCGGGGGCTGCTCTTTGTTGAGGTGCGCGGGCTTCTCATTGCAGTGGCTTCTCTTGTTGTGGAGCACGGGCCCTAGGCACACAGGCTTTAGTGGTTGTGGCTCACGGGCTCTAGAGCGCAGGCTCCAGTAGTTGTGGCTTACAGGCTCTAGAGCACAGGCTCAGTAGTTGTGGCTCATGGGCTTAGTTGCTCCACGGCATGTGGGATCTTCCCGGACCAGGGCTCGAACCCGTGTCCCCTGCATTGGCAGGCGGATTCTTAACCACTGTGCTACCAGGGAAGCCCTGTTGGATGCATTCTTGTTGTCACGCTTTGCCACCTGCCTTTCTGCTAAGAAAGCTTTCCGACATGTGAGGGTTTCTGAGTCATCCAGAAGGTGAATCTATGTTCTGTGGCTAAGATGAGGTTGTTGTCTTCCTTGACAATCCATGCTGGTTACAGTTACTGCTCAGTTTCCTTCCTGTCCATCCTGTACCTGTAAAGCACATGGAATTTTCACAGTGACACTAAATTGTTGAATTCAGTCATCAGGATCTTCTAGCTCCAAGTTGTCGCAGCAGGTCTGAGGTGTGTTTGTTTGCTCCTTGCAGGTACCAGCGTGGCTGCCGCTCCTTGATTGCGAGCCTGCAGCTCAGCCTCCAGAGTCCTAGAGATCCAGGGATACAGGCCGAGACCCCTGACAGTGACGGAGAGGACGACGTCCCCGAGGAGGTGGAGAGCGTGATAGGTGAGTGGGGGCCACCTCATCTCGGCCTGCAGGGGACCTGACCCCACCTCTGGTCTTTGCAGGGTGGGAGGTGAGGCTGGGGCTGTGTGCATCTGCTGTCTCCCCCGCCCCCCGTTGCGGCCCTAGACTGCCCTGGTCGCAGTGCGCCATGCAGCTCCGCAGGCTCCGTCCTGCCTCCGCATCAGGCTTCCTGTGCTGCCATGTGCCCTCCACCAGGGCTTCCACTGACCGGCTTGCAAGGCCTGTACTGCTTGGGAGCCCTCTGTGCGGCCTTTCCTAGCGGCTGACCATTTCTGAGACCCTGTCCCTAGGAGGGCTGCTCTCTGCAGCCTCTGGCAGAGGCTGTTTTCTCTGGGAAGCCTCCCTCATCGGCCTCTGGCCTTCCTCGCTGGTGCTCTCTGCCCAGTGACTGTTAGGAGCTAGGACAGAAATTGCCCTTCAGTGATGATTTAAAGACACACAGAAGGAAATGTTCTTTTATTGTGATTAGAATTGAGATTCTTCATGTAATTGCCTTTATGGCACTGTTTTGAGTGATGTGCAGGGTGGGTTACCTTAAAGCTGGGAACTGAGAGCCCATCTAGAACTCTGGGTGGTTCCGTGGGGCTCACAGACCGGCCTTCCTGTGCTCTTTCAGAGCAGCTGCTGATTGGGCTGAAGGACAAGGACACGATCGTGCGGTGGTCTGCGGCCAAAGGGTAGGTGACTGCACTTGGTTGGGGGGCTGGGCTGGGGGCTCACAGCTTAGGCCCCAGATGCCTGCAGGTCTCCTGAGTCTTCTTAATCATTCCGTACTTCCTGTGGAATTGGAGGGCTGCAAACAGCTCCGAGAGTTTTAAAAGGTAGAATGATTTTTTCCTAATTTACATTTACTGCTTTTTGTTCTGATTTTCAAGAAAATCACTGAGGTTGGTCAGTGGCTTCTTCATTTTCTTGCCCTTCTGGCTGGAATGAGCACATTTGCCTTTTTTACCTTCAGGTGTTCCTTTCCTTGCTCCTCACGTCCTCGCTGCCACGACCCCCACCTCCTGCCTCCGCAGCCAGGGGCGGCCCCCCATGTAGGCAGCGGATGCTGCACGGCCTCACTGGATTCCAGAGCCCCCAGGAGGGGCTGGCATCCCCCTCTGCTACGCCTGAGGGAACAGCCAACACAGGCGCCCGGGCGCACCCAGTGGGGCCAGGGCGGGTTAGGGGGCAGAGTACAAAGGAGATGTTGTGGAGAAAAGGAAAATGGGTGAAGGTGCCCGTGGGCCCTCCCCACAGAGGTTCCGGGTGTCTGTGCCAATCCACTCACATAGCGAATGCCAGGGTGAGGAGGCTCACACGGGGGCTTTTGGCCAACCTCGGAGCCCGAAGTCTTGTCTGCTTGGAGTACGATGGGCTGGGAGGGTGGGCCTTTCTGGGGCGCCGCTGGCCGGGACCCAGCCTGGGCAGTGACCTGATGGGAGCCGGCCCGGTTGGCATGCAGCATGGGATGGACCTTGGTGGCCTGAGCTGGGAGCCGTTGACTGTCTGAGAAGTGCACCTGCCCTGTGGGCTCCCTTTGCCTTGGTCCCCCAGATGCCTGTCCTGCCTCTGTATGTCAGCGTGATGGGCTCCCTGATGGGGCAGGTGGCCTTTATGGAGCAGAATCAGCCTCTTTGCCATCCTCTGGAGAGAAGGACAGTCACTCGGGACGTCATTCCTAGCGTAGCGTGTGCCCTCGACGGGCTGGTGATGCTGACAGCTGCTGACGTTGCTTCTCCTTTTCAGAATCGGTAGGTTGGCTGGAAGACTTCCCAAAGAGCTGGCGGATGATGTGGCCGGGTCTGTGCTGGACTGTTTCAGGTATGTGGGGAGATTAGAGGGGTAGATGTGTTTCTGGGTAAGAGCAGTGGCTTTTCTTTCCTTACTTCCTCCTACGTTTTCTTTCAGTTGAGCTAGTTATCAGATTCTCTGAAGTCATTTCTTTTCCTTTGGAAGTTACATTTGAGGACTCTAGTTATTTCTGATATATTTCTTGTGTGTGTGTGTGTGTGTGTGTGTGTGTTCCCCTAATACGTCTTTTTTTTTTTTTTTAATTGGGATATAGTTGTTTCACAATGTTGTGTTAGTTTCTACTGTACAGTGAAGTGGAGCTCCCTGTGCTATACATTAGTTGTCTGTTTTATACATATTAGTATATATGTTAATCCTAATCTCCCAATTCATCCCACCCTGCTATATTTCTTTTGTCAGCTTAGACTCCATTACATTTAAAAACCTTAAGGAGAAAGAAGTCAGTTTTACGCGTGTCCACACACAGAAACGTATCCTTCAAGGAAACCTGTTTTCATTGGAACGAAACCAGGGCTGCCCTGTGCGAGAGAGTTTTCTGTGATGACGGCCTGTTCTAGATCTGGGGCTGTTGAGATCTTAAAAGAGGCTAGTGTGACTGAGGTCTGAATTCCAAATTTTATTTAATTTCATCAGATTTAAATCTAATATCCACATGTGCCAATGGTTGTGCTGCATCTGTCCTCACCTCTCAGGGGATCCTGGGGACCCTCGGCCTGCCCGAGGTGCAGGTGTGGGCCGGGAGGTGCAGGTGGCAGGTGTGGGAGTTTGAGCCTGGGGCCTGCAGGCCAGGGGCAAAGGGCAGAGCCCCGAGCAGTGCAGGTGGGCTGGGGGAGGCCCCGTTAGTGCAGCTGCTCCCCAGGACTCTTGCCCTGCTTGCCCCTTGGTTTCAGAAGCAGGTGATTTGAGAATGGGTGTTGTGTTCGGCCCCCAGTTGTGGTCCCACCCTTGTCAGCCAGTTGCTTCTCTTCTCGGGGCCCCCATGCATGTGAGAGCTGTGCTGTTGGAGTTCATGGGCACTCAGGCCTCGGTCACCAAGCCGGCCCACGGGGTCCCAGGGGCGCGGCTCCTCCTGCCCTGGGCCCCGAGCCTGCTTGGTGAGGTTTAAGGACTGCAGGAGACAGTTTCACACTACTGTTTCAGAGTAATGTTGCGTGTGTGGCCACTGTGTCTTCCTGTGGCAGAAGACACGTGCTCCTTCGCGGGACGCTGTAGAACCGTGGGTCTGCATGACGACTCTGCTGGCTTGTTGTAGGGTGTCTTCCTGGAGTTCTTTTTTGGGGGCTTGCTGATGGGCACGAGATGACGCGGGCACCCCACTGGTCCCGGGCGAAGAGGTGTGGGTTCAGGGCAACCAGGGGCGTGGGGGGTTTGGGAGGATGGAGGAGCCAGGGCCTCCAGCCTTTCCTCCCAACCTGTTCCCCTGGGGAGGCTGTCTGCCTCAGGCGCTTCGCTTTCCTCTTTCCTTCCTTGGAGTGTTTCCGCACAGTACTCTGGCTGTTTGAAGCCGTCTTTGTCCAGCCTTCCTTCTGCTGCTCCTTCTGCAGTCTCCCCTCCCACGCGCTCCTGGGTCCCCTCCGTCCAGCTCTCAAACCCCGTCACTTCTCTAGCCGCTGTGCCTCTGCCTCAAGGGCTGTGAGCCCTTCACCCCAACGTGTCTCCCCTGAACGCTAACATCTTTTCTCCCAAAACATGCTTCTCTGGTCAGATGTATGTTCCTTTCTCTCGGCCTGCAACCTTAGTCCAGTTTCACTCATCCTAGTTAATCTCCAGACGCTGCTTTGCCTTTATTTTGTCGTTTTAATGAATTCCTCTGATCTTTGTGTCTGGGTTGTGGAGAGTAGAAATGGTCTCACTGCTCCGGATTCCCAAGGCCAGAAGACCAACGCAACATTGAGGGAAGGGGCCTGAGTGGGCCCTCGGGGAGGCAGTCTTTCCCTGGACAGGACCGCACACAATGGGCGTGAAACTCCTGATTGCAGAACAGGCCGTAGAAAGGAGTCAGCGCAGATGGGGAGAAGCAGGGACCAGCTGGGCTGGGGTGTGAGGTTGGCAGGGCGGCCGGGCCGGCTGGCGACCCAGCACAGAGGCCGCTCTGGTCTCCTCCCTCCTTTTGTGTCCTCCTGGGGTATGTGGTGAGCCGCCAGCCATTTCTGCAGTGGGTCAGAAATAGGACATTAATTCCCTCACATGTAAGAACACCCGACTCCTGGGACTGTTACCTCGCTCCCTGCCCTGTTTCTGGGCCAGATTATGTGGCTGGGGCCTCCCACTGAGCCCCACAGGACCTCCTCTGGCCCTCTGCTCCCCTCCCAGGTCCCGCCCCAGAATGTGCAGGTGCCCTTCAGTACCTGCACTCCCCCACCCCTCCCACCACTTAGAAAACCACGTGTTAGCCCCTTGATGGCCTCAGGACAGGATCCCAGAGATGGTGCCCAGACCCACCACCAGTCCAGGGTGGGTGCAAGCAGCCTGCCCCGGGAGGCCTTGCCGGGTCCTCTGTGTCTGCCATCTGCACTAAGCCTGCGGGGGTCCCCAGTCAGCAGACGGGCCTCAGCCCTGCGGCCTGGGTCCTGGGTGTGCCATGGTGGTGCTGCTGTGGCCGCAGGAGCAGCCCTGTCTCAGCAGGAAGTGCTCTTCACGGCTCCTTCCCAGGCTTTTCCTTGAGTTCTAGTGCTGTTTTGCAGTTAAAAGTTCAGAAGGAGATGAAGGTGATGGGGTGTCCCCCTCTGCTCTGCACCCTGCACGCACCGTCCCCCTTTCTCCATGTCCTTCTAGGGACAGTGGGTATGAGGTGGCTGGAAGGATAAGAACTTCTTCTCCGCTCATCCCACGCCCTCCACGCCGCCCCACTCTGCTCTTCCAGGTGGTCCTCATTGGGTGCCCTTGCCGATGTGAGGCCAGTGGCCCCGAGCCCGTCTTGGCTTCTCTCTCTCCCGAGCCTGCTGTCTCGGCCCTTCTGTTTGCTGTTGTCTCCACTCCTCTGAGACCCTGGGCCCTCCCATGGTTGTCTGGGGCTTGACTCTGGGGCAGGAGCTCGCCCTCAGGCACTGGGCGCTCTGGCGGTACTCGGTACTCTGCGTCCATCCCCGCTGTGCAGGTTGGGCCTTGGAGAGGGTCCACGTCCTCCTGGAGCGGGCAGAGCAGAGGCAGCAGTGCGGGCAGGACGCCGTGGTCCTCCTCGGTTTCCCTTGGGCCACAGGCATTTTACAGCCTGACACAAGGTCCTGCACTGTCCACAGCTATTGACAAGCGACAGCACACACACGTTTAGTTGAGAAACAAAGGCGTGACTGGCGATTGTGTTAGTGATAATTGAGTCATCATACTGCTGACCTTTTATCAGGTTCTTCCAAATGTTATTAAATCTTTTATGGAAAGCATAAAGCACTTCTCTCCAACTAAAATCCTGAAGTACACAAAGTACAATATTAAATTGTGGAAACGGTCATATAGTCTTTGGGACAGACATTTAATAAACATCTGGAACTTAAGAAAGTTATAATTGGAATTGAGTCACTGGTTGCTGGCGAGGTCCAGGGCAGCTTTTGTGTCTGTCTTGGTCAGCGTGTCTCCGCAGAGCCTAGAGCAGGGCCTGGCACGTGGGAGACACTGCTAAGTGTATTTTGAGTGAAAAGATAAGCCTAGTTTCTATCCTATCTGAGTATTCTTGTGTTTGTTGCCAGCCAGTGATGCTATTTATTTGGTTTTCCTAAACATTTCTTTGCCATCAAATTAATTTATTCAGAATTGGAGAGAGTCCTATAATTTCTCTGGTGTTTTGGGTGAAGTATATTTCCATGTTTATTTTGGCAGCCAAGCGTGGAAACTCTCAGAACAGTTATTGATGTAAGAAACAGTTATTGATGTAAGAAAGAGTTATTCTCGCTAGTTATAATGCCAGAGCTGCACCTTTAAACATGAGAGCTTCCAAACCACTTCAGGAAAGTTTTATTAAATACGAAATTTTGCTTATGAGTTGACTGGCTTTTCAATCGTTTATTGAAAGTCTGTTTCAAACAGTACAAAAAAAGTTCTGTATATGCCGTTTTATTCTAACTTACTAATCTCAGTATTCATCATTGAAACCAGCAGGGGATCCATGAAAAGGGGGTCTCCTTGCCCTTCCTGCTAACATTTTCCTAACCTTCATTTGGTGCAGTCACTGTGTTGTGAGCCCAGCATTTCTTGAGCGGCGCAACTGCTTAAACGGCTGAGAGAGCTAGCTGCTCTGGCCCGAAGGTGCAGTGGGCACGTGTGTGGGCTGCTCTCCCTGGGGCGTGTGAGGCTGACCCAGGATTTTTACTCATTCTCCAGAGATCTGAACATGGCCGTTATCTTCAGTTGATTTGGAGTACTTTATCTCGTTACTGACTGATATTTTATAAACTCACTCAGGGTTTTAGTGAGGCTTTTGGCCCAGGGGGTGGACTTTCACTCTGGGCTCTGGGGGGCATCGTGCTGGGTCTCAGGCTCTTTGTGCTTTCAGTTTCCAGGAGACGGACAACGCCTGGCATGGCGGGTGTCTGGCGCTGGCGGAACTGAGCAGACGAGGCCTGTTGCTTCCTTCCCGACTCCCGGACGGTGAGTATGAAGCTAGTTTTGTGTGGTCAAGACCATTTGTGCATGTCGAGGTGCTTCATCCGGCCCCCTCCCCGGTGTGGCCAGCTGTCAGCACACACCACGCCTCTGCCCTCCCTGACCATCATGAGTGTTGCAGGAGAGAGCCCTCCAGACCTGTGCTCTCAGCCTTCTTTCTTATGTTGGCCTTTCTGATTCCCGATGCCTCTTCCCCGCTGTGAAATTTTAATAGCACATGTACACTGTAGGTCTGGATTTGGAGGGCCGCGAGCTGTTGCGATGTCTGAGATTGTCTTGTCCCCCAGAACCAGTTTCACCCTCATGAGGGTGCTATCGTTAGAATAGGTCCGTTAAGAATGTGTGCACTGCCGCTGCGTTTAGCCCCTGGAGTGACATCATGGTTCTTGGGAACAAGGCTCACGCCAGTGAGGGGCTGGGGAGGATGCTCGGCAGTGGGCCTGAGCCAGGGGCACAGTGCGGCTGGTGCAGATGGACCACCGAACTCCAGGCCTGCGCGTGCCAGCTCTTGGGCCCGGCCGCATGGGGGCGCTTGTCTGTGGTGGGTGGGGACTGTCCCTGGGAGCGGCCCGCTGTGCCTCTGTGGACAGAAGGGAGGGATGCCTGTGAAGGATGGAGAGGGCCCTGTGCGGGAGTGTGTCACCACAGACACCGTGTACCCCGAGGGCGACTTCTGTCCGGAACAAGGACGTCTGTGCAAAGAAGGGTGCAGCTCAGCAGCTGAGCTGTGGGGGTGTTGCAGGTGCTGGCTGTGTGCTTGGCGTTGTGAAGCACAAGCAGGGCAGAGGACCCTCGGTTTCTATGGGCTCTTTCTGCTTATTCTTGTAGCAGCTTTACTGAGATACGATTTTTTAAAAAATGTTTATTTGGTTGCGCTAGGTCTTAGTTGCGGCCTGTGGGCTCCTTAGTTGTGGCTCCAGGGCTCGTTAGTTGTGGCATGTGGGCTCCCCAGTTGTGGCATGCGAACTCTTAGCTGCAGCACGCATGTGGGATCTAGTTCCCTGACCAGGGATTGAACCCGGGCCCCCTGCATTGGGAGCACGGGGTCTTACCCACTGCGCCGCCAGGGAAGTCCCTGAGATATGATTTATATACCATAAAGTTCACCCATTTAAAGTGTTCAGTTCAGTGGTTTATAGTATATTTACAGAGTTGTGCAACCACCATCTTAATCTAATCTCATTTTCCCTCAAAGAAACCCTATACTCAGGAAAAGTCATTCCCCATTTTCCCTCAACACCACCAGCCCCAGACAACCACTGATCTTTTTCTGTCTCTATAACTTTGCCTTTTCTGGGCACTTTATATAAATGGAATCTCCGGTAGTGGTCTTTCGTGTCTGACCTCTTTCACTTAGTGTAATGTTTTTAACATTCATCCCTACTGCACCACGTAGCAGTAGTACTTCATTCCTTTTTATGGCTGAGTAATATTCCATTGTATGGATACACATTTGTTTTATCCCGTCATCGTTGATGGACATTTGGGTTTTCACCTTTGGTGATTATGAATAATGCTGCCCTGAACATTTGTATACAAGTTTTTGTGTGGACATGTGATTTGAGTTCTCTTGGGTATAGACCTACGAGTGGAATTGCTGGATCACATGCTAAATCTGTCTTGAACTTTTTGAGGAACTGCAAACCCTTTTCCAAAATGGTTGTACCACTTTACATTCCTCCAGCTGCGTATGAGGGTTCCAATTTCCGCCCATCCTCTCCAACACTTGTTTTTCTCTGTTTTTTTTTTTTTTTTTTTGAAAATAGCCATCCTAGTGGGTGTAAAGTGGTATCTTACTGTGGTTTTGATTTGCATCTCCCTACCGACTAATGGTGTTGAGCATCTTTTCATGTGCTTCTTGGCCATTTGGATATGTTCATTGGCGAGATGTCTATTCACGTCCTTTGCTAATTTAAAAAATTGGGTTATTTGTCTTTTTATTGTTATGAGTTCTTTACAGATACGTCTGTTATCAGATGTATGATTTGTGGATATTTTCTCTCCTCTGTGGTTGTCTTGTCACTTTCTCAGTGGTATTGTTTGATGCACCAAAGTTGTAAGTTTTAAGTCTGGTTATCAGTCTTCTCTTTTGTTGCTTGTGCCCCTGGTGTCATATCTAAGTCATTGCCTACCCCAAGGCCACGGAGATGTACTACTGTGCTTTTATTTACTCTTGTTCCATCCTAAGTGACTTACACATTTATTTGTGAAAATAGATGTGTGTGGGTGTGTGGGTATGTGAGGGTGTGGTGGGTCAAGATGAAGTCTCCGCCTGTGTGGTGCCGACTCCAGTTTAACTTGAAGGAGACCAAAGCCCTCCCTCTGCTTTTCATGCCTGAGACCTGCTGGCATGTGTGTGTCTGTCGTATCTCATGATGTCAGCAGTGTCCACCGACCACAAGCAGCCAGAATGAGAGTGTTGTTGTAGATGAAAAGTGTCAAGCTGTGGCCAAAAAACTGAGATGTCACATATGATGAGTTGGCCCATGATCTTCACTTGAGTGGCTGGCTGCCTCTTGCCTGTGGTGCCCTCCACATGGGTTGAGCCTCTCTGCAGACCTTTTGCGTGGCCGGTGGGTTGTGGAGCTGCGCTGTCTCCTGCCTGGGAGGGGTCGTGCAGGCGACAGTGGTCTTGTCCTGGAGTAGGCGCCAGAGGTGATGGGTCTAACACTTACCGTTCATTTTTCTTTACTCTCTTTTCTCCTGCTCCTCAGACTGGATAGTTTGGATTGCCCTGTCTTCAGGTTCTCTGGTCCTTCCTTCTGCCTGCTCAGATCTGCTGTTGTTCTCCTTCCTCAGCTGAATTTTTCATTTCAGTTACTCTATTTTCAGTTCTGGAATTTCTTTGTGGTCTCTATTATAGTCTGTCTCTTTATTGACATTCTCTGTTTGTTCAGACATTGTTCTCTTGTTTCCTTTAGCTCTTGGAGCTTATTTGAGATAATTGATTTAGGGTATTTGTCTTGTAAGACACTGTCTAGCCTTCCTCAGGGGTGGTTTCTGTCAATTTCTTTTTCTTCCTGTGAATGGACCATAGTTTTCTGTTTCTTTGTGTGCCTTGTTATTTTTTGGTTGAAAACTGGACATTCTGACATATTATTATGTGATAACTCTGGAAACCAGGTTCTCCTCCCTTGCCAGCAGTTTGCTGCTGTTGCCATTGAAGACTGTTAGTCACCTCTTTATTTAGTGACTTTTTCCAGACTTTTATTTTTGCAACGACTGTATTCCCTGTTATGTTTGGTCACTGAAGTCTCTGTTCTGTTATCTTAGCATTTAGCCAGTGACCTAACAGAGGTTTCTTTTTCTTTTTTTCCTTTGGCTGCATTGGGTCTTTGTTGCTGTGCGTGGGCTTTCTCTAGTTGCGGCGGGCGGGGGCTACTGTTTATTGTGGTGTGCAGGCTTCTCATTGTGGTGGCTTCTTTCATTGTGGAGCATGGGCTCTAGGTGCGTGGGCTTCAGTAGTTGCGGCACACAGGCTCAGTAGTTGCAGCATGAGGGCCCTAGAGTGCGCAGGCTTCCATAGATGTGGTACGTGGGCTCAGTAGTTGGGGCATGCGGGCTTCAGTCGTTGTGGCACATGGGCTCAGTAGTTGTGGCTTGTGGGCTTAGTTGCTCTGCGGCATGTGGGATCTTCCCGGACCAGGGATCAAACCTGTGTCACCTGCATTGGCAGGAGGATTCTTAACCACTGTGCCACCAGGGAAGTCCCCAGAGGTTTCTTAAATGCCGAAATTTAGTAGCCTCCTTCTTCACTAAGCACTCCCCTGGTTGCGGCAGGTTTTTGATTAGATTCCGGAGTGCTGAAAAACTTGATTCTCTCTGTTTTTGCCAGCTTACTGGTTGGTTTGGTGGAGGGACCAATTCGTGGCGCTCCCTACTTGGCTGTATTCTGCGACATCATCCAAAAACTAGCATCTGAATAGCATTCTAGCGTTAGTCTGGGTACTGTGAGAAGACACCAAGACAGGATGAACTGTGCAGTTATTAGGGAAATGCTGGTAAGGGTGGCAGAGCCACTCTCTGATCCCGAGAGCTGTGGGGCTGGGGTAGGGGTGGCGGTGTCCTGGTGGGCTGTGTGGTCTAAGGAAGGGCTTCTGGGGGGGTGATCCTCAAGCCAAAGTCAGCCTCAGAGGCATTCCTGTCTTTCTGGAAGGGGCTGCAAGTTGTGGCTGCCGCACCGCCTACCTGGTGGAGTGGCCGTGTGGCCTGGGGTCAGCCTGCGCCGGTGGGTGAGTCCTGGCTGTGGCCACAGCCTTCATTTGCAGAGTGCTGACCTCTCTTGTCTCCTGACCAGTCCCTCCCCATGGTCCTTTGTGCCTGGGTTCCCACTCTTCACTGCTCCTGACCCCTCCTGGCACTTTCCCATTCTCCTGATGATTGTGCGCTTTCCTGATTTTTAACCTTTGTGCAGTTTTGAGCTGTTTGGACATTCCAGCCTGTAAGAAAAGTGACAGCCATAATGAGACGTCTGTGGCTTAGTGTGTGGAGTAGGAGTTGTGTTTTTCTATATTAAAATGCTTTTCTCCTTGAGTGAAAGTGTGTGTGTGCTTCATTTCATACTCAGCCCTCTCCCGCCCTTGGGAGCGGAGTATTTTGGTCGAAGATTAAACCAGGGGTATGGATAGATGGCTGTGGGCTGCTGGTGAGACTGTTGCAAAGGGGCTTGTTAGTACTTTTGTTTTCTTCAATGTGAATTCAAGGATCCGTTTAGAAGTTATTTTCAGCTTTATTGGGATATATAGTTCACCTAACATACAGTTTACCTATTTTAAGTATCTAAGTCAATGGCTTTAGTCTATTACACTATTAATTTTTAAAAAACATTTTAGAATATATATGACATAGAAATCTGCCATATTAATGATTTTTTAGTGTACGATTCAGTGGCATTAGCTACATTTACGATGTTGTACAACCATTACTGTCACCATCTATTTCCAAAACTTTTCATGTTCCCAAACAGAAACTCTGTCCCCCTTAAACACTAATTCCCCCTTCCCCCTCCCCTCAGCCCCGACACCCATGAATCTATCTGCCTCTGTGAGTTTGCCTGCTCTGGGGAACCTCATATAAGTGGAGTCATGCAAGATTTGTCCTTTGTGCCTGACTTATTTCATTTAGAATTTCTTTTTTTTTTTTAAACTTTTGTATTTATTTTTATTTATTTGTTTATTTACTTATTTGGTTGCACTGGGTCTTAGTTGCGGCACGTGGGCTCCTTAGTTGCGGCTCGTGGGCTCCTTAGTTGTGGTGTGCGAACTCTTAGTTGCAGCATGCATGTGGGATCTAGTTCCCTGACCGGGGATTGAACCCGGGCCCCCTGCATTGGGAGCGCAGAGTCTTATCCACTGTGCCACCAGGGAAGTCCCTTACTCAGAATTTCAAGATTAAATTCATGTTGTAGCTTGTGCCACGACCTCATTCCTTTTTATGGCTGAATAATATTCCTTTTTGTGGATGGACCACCTGTTAGTTATCTGTTCATCTGTCAGTGGACACTTGGGTTATTTCCATTTTTTCACTATTGTGAATAATGCTGCTAATGAACGTTGGGTGCACGTATCTGTTTGAATCCCTGTTTTCACTTCTTTTAGGTGTATGCCTAGGAGTGGAATTGCTGGGTTACATGGTAATTCTGTATTTAACTTTTTGAGGGTTTATCGCTTTTTGTATGTAAAGGTTAGAAACTTCCAGCTCTGAAGTTGGGTTATATGTGAATGAAGAAACGTACTGTCATTGAAAAACCACCAAGACTGGTTTTTTTTCTTTTTTTTTGTTACAAAGATCTAAGACCCCATGGTGCTTGTAAGGATAGATACAGAGAGCCTGCATGGTTTCTGCGGCTGTGTGTGCGCAGGTGACCTTTTGGAGGAACTGCATTGGGCGGGAGGAGTCCACAGGGCTGAAGGCACACATGGCTCCACCGTGAACATCTGGAGGCAGCGCTGGGCGCCCGGCCTGTGTGGTTGCAGGAGACCGGACAGTCGTTAACCGTCTCTGGTTCCTCTTCTTGTCACTTAAGATGGTGGCGGACAGTTCTGGGTGAGCTATACAACAGTGTCCTCAGAATCTTTGGGCCCCGGAAGGTTTATGTTCTTGTGTGTAAGGCACGAGGCGAGAGCTTGTCTCTAGGGCGTGAGGCTTTGGGCCCCAATCCTGGAGGCTTCTGAGGCCTGGCTCTGCTTCCCACAGGGTATGGACTTGTTGGAAGGCAGGGGTACCCTGTTTTTGGTCTTTGTCAAAGCATATTGGTATATAAAAAAAAGGAGAGTCCAGGCATGCCAGTGAAGGCTGCACAGGTGTGCATCGGTTTCTGGTCGTGACAGCGCACGCATTGGGTTAGTGGTTGTGTGGCTGTCTGCAGGCACACCTCGGACGGGCGGCAGGGGCTCGTGGGCCATCCTGGATGGTTTAGGGGCAGTTTGTAACAGCGGCCTCCTATTTGCCTTAAAAGACTATGACAAGCTCTGCATCCCTCTTGTGAGTTGGTATCAGTGGTTTTGTATAGATTTAACTTGCTGCAAGGCAGGTTATTTGCCATCCTGAATAGTGTCATTTTAAAACAAAGCTTCTGCATCACTGTTTTAAATATGTCTGGTGGAATCCAGTCATCATGGTACCTTGGAATCCACCATCCTCCATCTAAAATGCAGGGATTTTATTCTTTGTCTCCTTGAACCTGTATTTCCATTTACTTTTCCTAGAGAATTTTTCCTTAATGTAACATGTTTCTGTGCTTGAGAATCTTTTGCTGATCTCCCTGTCAAGTATCTTCAGCAAGAGGATGTCTGTGAATGCAAACTTTAACTCTTACATTTTGTTCTGCCAAAAGGTAGTAAGTATTTAAGTTTTCTAGATTGAGTTTTTACGGGATTAGTTATTAGTACAAACTTGATCAAAACAACTGAAAATAACATTTTATTGGAATGCAACTATTAACAAGATGGGTTTTTAGTTCAGGCTATCTTTCGGTGAGTAGTGCTTATATCTAGAACAAGGCAAGGTTCCAGATCAACTTTTTATTTAAAAAATTTTAATTTTTAGCTCCGAGCACTGAGAGACCTTGTTGTACGTGCACGTCACTGGGAACGGCAGGTGTTAGCTTTAGCAGTGCTTTTTCTTTGAATGCTCATTGGATGGCTCTATTGGGACCACCTCTGTTTTGGTCAGAGTGTGAGTTGAAACTGCCCATCTTGTGGAGGGAGGGTTCACCCAGTCAGCTCAGCTCGGTGCCACTGTTTCCAGGCCCTTTCTTGACCCCCCGCCCCGCCCCCAGGCAGTGCATTGCTGAGAAACACCCTCTGAACAGTGGGGAAGGGCCCTTGTGAAGCCAGCCAGGCCCTGTACGCTTGGTCTCCAAAGGTGCCCCCGGATGCCTGCGCTCCCCCGGGCTGGATGACTACCGGTGGACAGCAGACACATGCACACATGCACACGCCCTCACATGCACACACAGATGTACCCTCGTCCTCAGTTTTAATTGCTGCCTCAGCTCTTTTCTCTTTTTCATTGAGTTTATTTATTGTGGCAAAATATTGTATAATACAGAGTTTATGCTTGTCTTCTTTTTATGTATCCTTAAAGTTCACCTATGAGTTTATTGGAAAATTGGCAACATATACATCATTTTAGGAAGTGGAAGACGAGTCTGAATGAGTTGTGAAGACAGAGCATGTTGAGAATAGCTTCCCCAGCAATGCATTCTCCCCAGTGGAAATAAATTACTTGTATAAATAGCCTCTTGCTGTCTGTGTATTATTCAGTCATAACAAATCACAGTGTTTTTACACACAGAACTTTAATGCTAGTACTGGAAATGTCTTTTCCTGACATTTTTCCCCAGTAATTGTTATTTACTTCAAAACACACAGTAGATTTAATAGAAAAACAGTTAAAACAGTTTGTTCTAGCGCTGAGATATTTATAAGAAAAGTGTTTTAAAGAGAGTTTCTCTAAGATGCTAACACCTAAAAGTTACCTTTTAGTTCTATGCATTTCATCAGGTCCTACAGTGTGAGTCATTCAAATATTTTACAACCAAAAGTAGAAGCACCTTTTAGTGTTCATGCTTAGTATTTACAAAACTGAATTGAGTTGCAGGTTTAGTTTAATTTTTTTTTGAGAAGAAGAAAACTGCGTTGTAAAAATTTACCAGATGAAAAAGCAAGGGCCAGATGGAGGTTTGCTGCTGTCTCGCCTACACCGGAAGGCGTGCTTGTGGCTGCAGCCTGTGGCTGGCCAGAGGTGGCTCTAAGACACCCGCGTTCTTTTCCGGAGTGTGAACACCCTGGCTGTGTCGCTGGGCTTTGCCTTCTTGGTTCCCTGCTGGGCCTTCCCTGCATCCCTGGGGCTCGTCCTCTTTTGCCCTTTGGGTCTGAGGTCGCACTGAGCCTCCTGGCTCTCAGGGGCTCTGGGGGTGGGTGCGTCTGGCTGGCAGGCAGGCTCCTGGGCAGCGGGCTCGACGTTCCCTGGGCTGTAGGCCGCCAGCTGGCAGAGGGCCACGGCCGCAGTCTGCTTCTGCTCGTCACTGTCAGCTGAGCGTGCGTCCTGGGCCTTCCCGGCGGGGCTGGGCACAGGGGCCTCCGCAGAGCTGGGGTCGGGCCCGCCCCCGGAACTTGCTGTCTCCGACTGCGGAGCAGGAGTTGGGGTGGGGGCAGCCGCGGGTTCGGCCCCTCTCGGGCGGCTGCGCACGGAGGGCCTCGAGGTCAGGGCGTTGCAGGGGTCCTTCACCGAGAGGTTGAGGGGCGCGTCCTGTGGCTCCACAAATTCTCCATAGGCAGTGGTGTGTGTAGTGGCCGGCTCCGCTTCTGGTTTCGTGGAGAGGTTCAGAGGGGCTGCCCTGGAGCCGTCCTCTGGGCTGGAGGGTGCAGCTTCCAGGCTCCCCATCTGAGCCAGAGCGTCTTCGTTCATGGCCTCGAGGCTGGAAGAGACACAGAGAGGGAGTCACAGGGACCTTGCTGAGGGCCATTGCCCGTGGGGGGTTTGGGCAAGTACCAGCTCCTCTGATTAAGCACAACCAGAGACATTACTTCGGAGGTTTTGAAAATGGACTCTCTTACCTTTCTGGAGATGCAGCTCTGTTTTCTGGGGCCTGGGAATATGGGCGCTCCGTGTTCTTCTTGACAGGCTTGAAGGCTGTGAGGCTCTGTTCTGGTGGATGGAGACTTCCTGGGGCGCCGGAGGCCGGCATGTCCAAGAGGCTGTACAACCCGGCACAGGGCTGGCTTGTCTGCGTGAAATTGGTGGGGCTCGGCCTTCCCGGGGAGCCTGTGGCCGCGCTGCCTGCACGTGGGCTCATTTTGGTCCCTTCCGTGTCCCTCTGCCCATCTTTGGAAAGGTCTTTAGCCTCGGGAGTCGGACTCTCTTTCTCAAACTCTGTGTGTTTTTTGTGGGAGTTGGAAGAGGTTAACTTGGATGGACTCCAGGCCGGGTAGGCCAGGGCAGCTTCTTCCAGTAGGTGTGAGCTTTGATCTTGTGAAATACCAGCAATGGGTGGGGGTCTGAGGCTGTAGGAGGAAAATGCAGACTCTGGTCTATAAAATCCATAAGGAATCGGCAGATTGGAGTGATACTGCTGGAAGAATCTGTAATGGTCGTACGTGGATGGAGCCGGGTTCAGGTGCTTAGGGATCGGCCCTGGGTGAGGCAGGAAATGTCTTTGGTCTTGGGCCCCGTAGACGGACAGCAGGGGGCTGTCACACTCGGGTGAGTTCCCTGCGAGTAGGTACGGTGAGTAGATGGTGGCCAGTCCGTGCTCTGTGTAAAAGTGAGGTGGGTACTCTGCGATGGTGGGGTGCACGTACGGGGAAGTGGCACCAAACCCCTTTGTGGATGGGATTTTATGTGGAAACTCAGGTGTGAGGAAAGGTGAGCCAGCTTTCCACGGGTAGCCAGGGGCATGAAAGGCAGACTTGGTGTGGAAGGAGGCAGCTTTGGCAGGGGGCTGGGTCAGGGTCAGCGCTTCAGGAGCCTCGGTGAGTTCCTGCCCTTTGAGTCTGTGCTCGCCGACTGGAATGAATGCTGAAGGCCGGGTAGCGCCTTCCAGCACAGGCTGGGTGCCCGCGGTGGCTTCTGGAGCTGGACTCAGGGGTGCTGCTTCCTTGTGGAGAGTGGGCTTCTGTCCGGGGCACCTGTGGGGCCCGCACGCATGCAGGTCCACATTTTCCTTGATGTCATCCTTGGCGAGGCCATGTTGGAGCTTGGCGTCCAGGTGTGAGAGCCCACTTGGGACGGGCTTGGAGGAGGTGGGCTTTGCCATGGAGTCGGACTGATTGGTTGGCTTAGGGTCCGAAGAGTTCGGTTTGGAACACTTGGGAATGCGATCTTGCTCGGACACTAAAGTGATGGAGTTTTTACAGAGACCGTATTTCATGTGATTAAAAAGATGTGACTTTTCGTTGCAAGTAAAGGGACACTGGAAACACTTGTACTTGAAGGGCTTTCCTGGGGGCCTGGGGATGTAATGCGGCTTTTTTGGTTTTCGCTCTTTGAGAAGGCTCATTTTCCCTCTGTGGTTAGGCGTCTGAGCCCTGCCGGCTCCTGCGTAGTTCAGCTTTGGTGATTTTTAAGGAAGCAGGTCAGTGCTTCTCCTTCGCTTTCCTTTCTGAGTGCTTTTACTTGAAGCTGGCTCCACGGGCTGTGGGTGTGACCAGGGAAGTCTCGCTCATTTGGGGACCGGGAGCTGCAATGGAGGAGCAGAGCCTTAGTGTTGGGACGATGGCTAACAGGCTAACGAAGAACCAGCCTGTGCTCCCCGGGGTCACGGAGGGGGTGAAGCAGAGGCCTCTGCAGGTGCAGAGGGCGTAAGTGCTCTTGCGCGGCAGGTACGGGACGGGCATCAGCCACCCCTCCTCACTACCCCGGGCGCCACCCCTACGGCGTTCTCTGTTTTCTCAAGTCTGGTCCCAGGCGAGTGTGGTTGCAGGAGTGTTTAGTGTCATTTCAGAGAAAACCTGTAATTCTTTGAGTTTTGGGAAACTTTGGCCTGTGATCTGAGGCCTCAGGTGCCAGGAAGGTTGTGGACCCACCAGGCTGAGTGACCATTGAGATCCCACCCCCATCCATGTGCCTGGAGTTTCTGGACTGAGTCCCATCACTGTGCTGGCCTGACTGCTCTAACATGAACCTGAGGAGGTCTGGGCCCATGCGTGTGTGTGACATTCACATTTGTGCTCACTGAGAACAAGGCACGTGTGATTGTAACCTTCAGTCCATCTGCCCTGTTTAATCACAGTGTTCTCTTCTATGAGCGAGTATTTAAAAGTGAAGAACATTTAAAAATGCCCACCCCCGCCCCACCCTGTTTCTAAATTCGCAAATGAAAAGTCAGCTTTCTGGGTCGGTAGCATTTGTGTTGGCCCAAATACAAACATAAGTGCTGTGTTTATGTTGATTTGAATGATATTAAGATGCTGTGAGTCAGTGAGTGAGCAGATGTCCTCGTGCACTGCTGCCTTCCACTTGCCCACCTCACAGATGGCGTGGAGTGAGTTCATGCGCTAGCCCATCCCTGCCTATTCTGGCCTTAACTGAAGGCAGAACAGCTTAGCAACCCTCCTGGTAAGAGGAAACCAGAGTGGGACTTCCCTGGTGGCGCAGTGGTTAAGATTCTGCGCTCCCAATGCAGGGGGTCTGGGTTCCATCCCTGGTCAGGGAACTAGATCCCACATGCATACTGCAACTAAGAATTTGCATGCCACAACTAAGGAGCCCGCCTGCCGCAACTAAGACTTGGCACAACCAAATAAATAAATAAATAAATAAATAAAAAATTTTTTTTAAAAAAAGAGGAAACCGGAGTGAGTGGTGCCTAATTTTACAGATGGTTGGATCTTGGGAGGAACCCATCCCCAGCCTTTAACCTGTACGAAGGGGCTTCTGGATATCTTCCCCAGGGTCCTCCTGTCCTTGCCTATCCCCCAAGCTTAACCCGCCCCGCCCCCCCCCAGGTTTCCTTCAGAGGCTGCTCTGCACACCCCTGGGCTCTCTCTCTGCCTCATAACCCGAAGCTGAGAACAAAGACGTGAGGTCTGGGAGGATCTCAGCAGGGCCGGGCGCGGCTGCGTGTCCAGGACCAGCCCATGGGGTGACTGACTGTGTCTTAGAGAAAGCCTGTGGGTGGGGAGGGCTGGGGGAGTGGGTGTGAGGAATCAAGGCCTGCACTTTAATTTGCATAAAAAATGTAAAAAAGATTTAGCTTCTGGATATTTTTAAACACTTAAAAAAATAAAGTTAAAAGGAAATAACTTTTCAATTGCAGTTTTGCTTCAAGGAATAAGTAAATATGGACAGTTCTGAGTCTCGTGAAATTGCTTGTGTAAAGCATCGCCTTCTAGACATCGGGTTGGTTAAAACATTGAGCTGGAAAGCAGCCCTTTAAAAATAGAGAAATACACATGGGAAATCTAAGAGACTTGTTTTCACAAAATAAAACATAGCTACTCTCCTTGCCATCTCACGCATCAGATGAGGTAATGGGTAGCTTGTAGGAGGAGGGTATAAGGGGGGAGGGAGTGCGGTTTTAATTTCACTTGGATATCTTAAATTCTAAAAAAGCTATCTGATCTTATTCTCAGCAAACTGGTTCCTCTACTCATTTTTTCATATTTCTTAAAAACACAAGGAACCACTCTCCCCCCAAGAAGCTGCTTCTATTAACCTGTTTCATCGTCCCGTTCCCTCAAAGGCATGTTTCTTTACTAAGAGGTGCTTTGGGTGGCTTGCAGCCTTCTGTTGCGGGGAGAGTTTCTGCAGAGCAGGGGTGCTCAGGCACGTACTTCGGAGGAGAAATGAGATTTTTGGCTGCCCCCTAATTGGAGAGGGCGTCCCCAGGCCCTCTTTGGGGGTGCTCATTGGCAGGGTGTCGGGTGGACAGAAGCCAGGCTGGTGGCACCTGGTGCCTGGCTCTGCGGCTTTGCAGCTTGCTTGCCCTCCTCCTCTCCCACCGTGAGCAGTTGTGAGAGCTGCACGGCAATGTGAAAGCCCAGCACAGTTAAACACGTGGTCACAACTTTGCATCTTCCTAATTTCCCCTCTTAGTAAGGGAGAATGCGAAATAATTCTGTATGAGTTCAGTTCATACCTTGTGGGGCAGGTATGCCCTGGGCTATAAAAGCACGATTTCCTGCCTCCCGTCAGGAAGCGATTCCAGCCAGCTCGGGGCCAGCCTGATAAGTCAGGGCGGCCTGTGCTGGCACGTCCCATTATGCTCCCTGGTTCTGAAGGCGTGAGAACCTCTGCAAGTCAGGTTCCCATGATTGTATAGGATATGTTATGGCAAAGATCTGAAAACTGATGATTTCATCACTAGCTGGAAGCATCGTGATCAAAATGATGACAGTTGCAAAAATGTTTATCAAGTGTGAGCCCAGAGTCCTGGTGGTACCAGGAGTGGACGCAGACACACATCTGCTGCACCCAGGACACGCGAGCCCAAACCAGCCGAAAACCCCCTCGGATTTAAGATAATGATGGTGTTAGCTTCAGAAGCAGTATTATTTAATATTGCTCATACTTTTAGGCAAAAGTAGAGATAAACCCACTTTGGTTAAGTTTTCTCAAAGGTTTATAGGAGGCAAGTTGTATGTAAGTTATCATAGCATTACCCCAAATAATAGTTTGGGAAATAATTGCTCTTATGTTAATATATACCTTTTTTCCGTCAAATGATGTTGTGCCCACAGGTTTGGTCTGAACTTCTTGTTCTGTGGTCAGTTAGCTTACAGGGACAGTAAAGAGGTTTTCAGGGGATGGTTTCCTTGGTACTGGTGTTCTGGGAGGTGAGAGTATTCTAGGGTATAATTGTTGCAAGGGAAGCCTGGATGGAGTCACAGGAGCAGTAGTTTTAGTAACTTTGAGTAAACTGACCTCTCAGGGTTACACAATTCGCTAGTTAAAACAAGGGAGCGCAGCCGCTTTGGATGCTGAAGGAGACAGGCTAGTTCACTCGGTTATAAAAATGCAATAATGTCAGAGAAGTAAGCGGGATAAGATTGAGGCTTCTGTAAGCTTCCAAGGGGGACAGCCTCTAGGAAGGTGGTGTCAGTCTGTGAGTTCTGTCCTGCCCAGGTGAGGTTCACAAGGATGAGGAGCTAAAGCTGAGTGCCCGGGACTTTGTCGGTCTGGCCATCTGCAGAGATGGGGTTTGCCCGTCTCTGGTCAGTTTATATCTGCCAGGCCTGGTGCAGGCTGGCAGCGGAAAAAGGGTGTTGTTGTCTAAACAATATAATCCAGAATTTGACTGTTTGTAGTAAGTTCGGATTAGCAATCAGAGGTGAAGTTTTTTCTAAAGGTGATAAGATTCATGTCTCACTGTCCTTGCCCTGGGAAGGCTGGTACAGTCTGGGGGGTTGCACAGGGAGAGGTTAAACAAGCACAGCCCTGGGTTTGGCTTTCCTCGGAGAACGGCACTGTTAACATGTTAGCTAAAAATGCAGATGTTAGCCTAGTCCTAGAAGGATGTGTGTGGGACAGTGTTTTTCACCCTTCTTTCACTTCCCGCTGGGTCAGCAGGAGGTGCTGGGAGCCCTGCAAGTCAGGTCAGGGTCAGGGTGCTGTCCTCGAATGCAGGAGGGCGTCCCTGCCTGCCTGCCTGCCTTGCGAGCAGCTGTTGGCACGAGCCCTGCCCTCAGAGCTGTGCCTTCAGCAGAGTCGGGTCCCAGTGCTGAGGGGAGAGGGTGGGGAGCAGCGCCACAGAGACACCACAGCGTCTGGCCTGAGCCTGCTCCATTTCAGAACACCCTCCTGTGGCTCCTCGTGCGCTGTCACCCCTGCCTGTGCCCCAGGAGCCTGTCACCCCTGCAGAGGCCCGGGAGCCGGCTCTGGCCTCCCCTCCCACAGGCTTGGGAGGCTGGACGGTGGTGCCCACACGGCGCTCGGAGCAGCCCGTGGTTTTGTGTCCACGGGGCTTTATCTGCTTGTTTCTGAAGCACTGAGGTGCCAGTGCATGTCTCTCAATAGCCTCCTAAGTGTGGACTATGAATGTAGTTGCCAGCTGTTAGGGTGATGGTGAGTGGCTGGCATATTTAATAATTTTCTAAGGGGTTCGAACTCAGAAGTATAGGCAAGAGAAAGATTTTTTTTGAACTTTGATAGGACACAATAGAGGTAATTATAGCTTAACTTTATAGGGCATTGCTGTGATGTGCCGGCTAGCTATGCATGTCATGTGCACTAACTTCTGCACTGGAATAATCTTCAACCCTCCCCGGTGGTGTCCAGCTGCCTGGCAGGGAGCCTCACCAGGTAGCGCGTCCTGAAGGGCATGCTATAATTACGATACTGTGATGTGGCATTGTTGCATAACTCAGGGACACGCCATTGTCACCTACCCACTGGGGTGTCGCAAGAACGAGATTTGTGAGTTTTACTCCAATTGAGCTTTTCCAGTGATTAACCACCACTCCCTCCCAGACTTTCGGTTCTTTAAAATGAAGGATAAACTTCAGGGCAACCATGACCTAGGGAAAAAGACAGTTTTCTGGCATATAGTTTGGAAGAATGGATCCAGGAAGACCACCAGGGGCTCTTTCTGGTTTCAGCCAGAGATCCTGGGATACAGACAGAGCGCTTAGCAGTGAATGCACAGCTTTAACGTTTGGGGCACCTCCCTAGGGCCAGAACCCCCAACCACCAGCCTGCCTCCTCACCTTAAAGCACCACGTTAAAGCATTGCAAGGACTTGGCTAATACAAAATACAGATCATGATAACAAACGTAGACAGGTTTTGATTGCATTAAGTCTGATGTTGGTCAAATTTGACCAATAATTTGGTCAATAATGGTTTTCATGCAGATTTATGAGAAACTTTATATAGAGTGAGAAAACACCTTTTGTATATACACGGATCCTCTTTAGTTAAGGTGTTTTTTTTTTTTTTTTTTTTTTGGGTAAGCTTATGTCAAAACAGCACTTATTTTAAACCCTAATAAAAGGTTTTAAAATTTAAGAAATTATAAATTAAGATCAGCAATTATATATATGCATATACATGATCCTTTTATGTTTAAACTTGTAGTTTATTTTTAAGGTGAGGAACAGATAAGCAATAACATCAATTTGAGTTTTGGTTTAAAGTTTATGAATTTTGGGACTTCCCTGGTGGTCCAGTGGTTAAGACTTTGCCTTCCAATGCAGAGGGTACAGGTTTGATCCGTGGTCGGGGAGCTAAGATCCCACATGCCTCGCGGCCAAAAAACCAAAACATGAAACAGAAGCAATATTTTAAGAAATTCAATAAGGACTTTAAAAATGGTCCACATCAAAAAAAAATAAAGTTTATGAATTTTACGGTAGAAATGAGAACTTCATACATCCACATAAACTTGTTTACACTCTTAGAATAAAGTGTAAGCCTTATTAAAAGTTTTGTAACAATGGTCTCCTTTCCAGCAGTGCACCTGCTGGGTCCTGAGTAATCCGCAGAGAAAAGAGCAGGGCAGAGAAACTCTGGGCAGGTGATTCACTGAGCAGATAGTTTAAGATACATCTGAGAGGAGTACTGAAAGAAAACTCGCATTTGAGAAGAAATAGTAGGTACTTACCAGAGGCGGGGAGGTGGAAGCCGTGGCTATGGCTGCCTGGCCGGAGCAGGACCTGTTCTCACGCTCGCTCTCGCTGAAACTGGAGCCGGCTGTTCCAGTGGGAGGGATTTAATGTAGGAGTCGAGCCCTCGGGGCGTAGAGATGCACCTGATATTCCTCCCGCCCGCAGCTACGATTCATGTGTTTGCACCCACCCAGCCAGCCGGCCAGTGCCACCTCCGTGCCTCACGGCAGCTCCCTGCCCAGGTTTTGTGAGTGCCATGTTAGTGCCGCCTGGCTCTCCTTGGACGCGGGGGTTGCACGTGTTCGGGTTTAGGATAGAGGCCTCCCAGGGGGGCTACAGCCGGTACAGGAGGCAGCAGCAGATGCTGATATTTAGCCTGAAATGCATCTCCTCTGACAGATGCCGACAGCCCCTGTGTCCTCCCCGTGAGGGTCTGGCGGAGCCTTTGTCACCCTTCACCCCGGGGCCTGGGAGGCCTGCCCGGGTCCTCCTGGAAAGCAGGAGGGGGGCCGCCTCAGCCACCTCCGGGACCTGCCGGTGCACGCCCGGGACAAGCCCTGAGCGCTGCTGCCCCGCCGCGTGGCCGTGTGCTGCCGCAGGAACGGCCTGCATGCCCTCGCTCGGCCCTTTTCTTCTCTTTTCAAATAAGTAAGGCACTTAATTTGTGATTCAGGGCATCCCCCTCCCCTTCAGCTGCTTGCTGTTGAGTCTGTGGCTGCCTCCCTGCTCTCGGAGGGGCTGCGTGTGGTGCGGGTGTGTGAGTAGGGAGAGGGGTGTGCGCTGCGTGGGCGCGGGTGCCAGGGTGGGCCTGCCAGGCCAGTTGCTGTTTTAGTTTTTTTTTCTTTTAAGGCTTAAGATTTTACTTGGCGTTTTACCTTCATATTGAATTGAAAAAAAAAGTTTTAATTACTTTTGTCCAAATTAGACATACACATAATTTAGAGAGTGAAAAAATAGTTCTGAATCTTGTCAGAAAAAACAGCAGTTCCTGCTGCTCCCCTCGCCTCTTGCTGGTAACGAGCCACCCAAAGCAGATGGCTTAAAAAAACTACCATTTTATGATCTCGAGGTTTTGTGGGTCAAGAGTCTGGTTTGTGCTGGGCGAGCCTTGCGTCCTGTGGCGTTAGTGGGCACTCACCTGCCTTGTATCCTGGGGGAGCGACGGGGCCCTCCTCTTCCCTTTAGTTTCACTCCAGAGGCCTCTCCAGGATGGTGATCAGTCTTAACTCCGCGTGGGACTCAGAGCGCAAGGCAGAAACTTCCAGTCTTCCGAGAGGCTAGGCAGAGAACCGTCCCAGCACCGCGGTGTCACACTTGGCTCCCCAGGTTTGAGGGAGGGGATGGGCCCCACCTCTCAGTGGGAGGGTGTCAGCTGGCTGCTCCCCTCCCATCCTTCCTGCCAGGAGCCCCACTTGAACCTTTTCTTAGCTGAGGATTTTGGTATTTACCTCGTTGATTCCAAATAATATTACTCTATTGCCAGTTTTGTTCCCTCCACCCACCTCAGTGCTCCCAGTTTCGGGTGTTGTCTGTTGACTTGCCTTTATGGGAAATGGAATGTAGCTCTTTGGCCCCTCTACCTCCAAGCCTGCCTTCCCCGTCATCCGAGATTTCCTCTACTTCTTTCCTGAATCGGAAGCCAGGCTTCCTGGATCCCGTGTTGTCCTCTCTCTTGGGTTGATCTTTTGTTTGGGTATGAGGCACAGCCCTTTTGTAGCGTTCCTGAGAAAGAATGCAAGAGAGGGGAATCTTTGGAGACCCTGAATGATTGAAAGGGTCTTTCTTCTACCCTTCTTCCTAGTTGATAGTCTGGCTGGGTATAGAAGCCTAGGCCAGAAAGCATTTACTGTCAGTGTTTTGAAAGTGATCTAGCTTTCAGTGCTGCTGAAAAGTTTGATGTGATTCGGATCCCTGACTCTTTCCCCCCAGCGTTTTAATATGAAAAATTTCAAACATACAGATAAATTGTAAGAATTTGACAGTAAATGCTCAGACACCCAGCACTGGGTCTGCAGTGAACATTTTCCTCTGCCCTACCACTCATGGCTCTCCACGTTCCCTCCCCTTATCCACGCATCGGTCCATCTCAAGTATTTGCTGCATTTCAGAGTCAGTGACAGACATCACTCACTTTACCCCTGAACACCTCAGGCTTGTTATTAACCGTTCACACTTCTTCTTTTAAAGGTAGAGTTCACATGTGATGAGGGCACAGATCCCAAGAGTACCATTCCCTGAATCTTGAGCATACCCCCTGCTGGGAAGTGGAGCATTACGATCACCCCACCCGGAAGCAGCCGCTGGCTGGATTTTCTTCCTTCATAGATTAGTTTTACCTATTGTAGAAATTTTGTATAAATGGTGATTCCCTGATTCTCCACATGCCACTGCTTCTCTCCTGCAGGCCCTTTTCTCTGTCCTCAGTGTTCTCACTTTCCTTAGCTTTCTCTTCGACCCTTCTTTTAAGTGTTTCTGTTCTGCTATTATTATTTCTGGTTTCCAAGAGTTCGTGCTTGTTCTCTGAGCGTTCCTTTCTTAGTATCTTATTCTTAGGTAGTAGTTGCAGTAGCTTCTCTTATTTCTCTGAGGATTTTAATGATGGTTTTTTGGGCAGGTGGTGTGGTTCTCCCTGTAGTCTCCATTTCTTTCACAAAGGTTTTCTGTTTTCATTGTGACCCCTCCTTCACCTGCTTGCCATCGCCAGAAAGAGTTCACTCTCTTGCGGGGGTGGGCGGGGGGGGGGTGGTTAGGCACTTACTGAGTGTTTACTAGGTATAAGGCCTTGTGCTAAATAAGCATTCTATCTGCGTTAATCCGTTTAATCACTGCAACAACTCTTCAAAATGGGAACTGTCAGGAGCCTGATTTGCAGTCAAGCAGCACAGAGAGGTTAAGTAACTTGGCCGAGGTCACCCAGCCTGAAGGACGACAGAGCAGAGTCCCAGAGGCAGTGGACAGGTTGCACTGGGAGAGGGATGCTTGTGTCTGTGAGTTGGATCTGGGACTTGTGCTCTGTGGCTGCTGCCAAGACACTCGAGTCTTGGCTCTGTTCTTTCGTCCTCCTGTGACTTGGAGCAGTTATCTGACCTGGGCGTCAGCCTTCCCCTCTGTAGAAGGTACCTTGGAGGCCTCTACTCGTGGGTTTTCTTCGGAACCTGATGGGTGAATTACAACATCCCACCGAATTGCATTTGTATGCTGGGAATGGTATGCGTCACAGAACAAAACATCTTTGATGAAGGTAGCAGATTGCTTATACTTTTGACCTTACAAGTAAATACAAGTTAGTTTTAATTTTAATTGTTAGCACTCCTTTTGGGGTGCAGCATCCAGAGGAAAGGACAAGGAAATGAAAACTCCACAGAAAATTCAAGGCATAATTTCAATTTCTCTAATTTTGGTTGTCGTTAGAGACGGTAAGTCCTAAGCAGCTGCCGAGAGGGCATTTGTTAAGTTCTTGAGATGAACACATGTTCTGAAAGGTCCTGTCCTCATGGCCCCGGGGAGGTCCCCTGAGAAGGGGAGTGGGGGATGGTTCCTGAGGCTGAGGGGCACCTAGCTGCCCAGACCGTCTCTCGGGGTCTCCCCTGAGACGTGAGCTCCACCGTCGTGGGTCACATGAGATGTGGTGGGGCTCAGGCCAGCAGGCAGGATGCTGCTCCCCTGGGGGGACGTGGGTGGTGGGACTGCTGGAGGGCAGGGCACCTGTGTCTTTCATGGCAGCTTACACTCATGCACGTGCACACGAGTGCACACACTTGCTCACTAGGCCTTTGTTCGTTGGTTGGAGAACGAGTATGAGGGACGAGGACATACACACACTGTCCCCTGCTGCCCCCGCCCTGTGCTGACCACCCCGCCCCGCACCCCCTCCTGCTTCGCGCCGCAGGCCCGTGTGCTCATCAGGGTCCCTCGGCTATAATTCGTTTCCAGTTGGGGCCCCACAGGGAGCAGCCTGTCCAGGGGGACTGGTCCTGAGGTGGCCCCACTTTGGGCCCCTCCTGCTTGGTTCCTCTCCCTGGGACTTGCGTTGTTTCCACGTCCTCCTTTCTGCCTGCGTCTTGGTGCCGAGCTCTGCTGCTGGCCTTTGGCCTCTGTGTCTTGGTCAAGGCAGGATCTTTCTGAAGGTGGAGGGGAGGCCCTGCCCCGGAGGGTCCTGCCGCTTTCCTGGGCTCTCTTCTGGCCCTGCAGCCTGTCTGCTTGTAGGCTCCCGGCCCCACCCTCGTGCTGCTCAGAGGTGCCGGCCGGGGGTGGGGGGGCAGGTTGCTGCCGTTTGCACACGGGCTCTGGGGCTGTTGTCCTGATACAGCCCGTGTGTGCCGGGAGGCTGCCCCCACGGGCCCCGCAGGAGACTGGCGCCTGGGACCTCGCTCGAGCTGAGCTTGGTCTGTGCCGGGGCTGGGCTTGAGCCCACCAGGCCCTCAGGGTCCTCCCCTGTTGCACATGTGAGAGCTGGGCCCATGAGACCAAGTGTGGGGAGCATGGGGCACACGCCAGCTGAGCCGGGAGCTGGAACCATGGTCGTCTTTCTCAGGTGATGTACTTGGTTTCTCATTTTAAAAAATAAACCCTGAGGGTATCAATCGATTTTTGCTTATCAAACAGTTGAAAAATAGAAATGAAAGTAGAGTTTATTTAGCCGTCTGGTGAGGCAGGCCAAGGGGTGTGAGAGTGTTCGGGGAAAGTTTTATTGTTGGACGTTTACCTTCCTTTGATGATGAGGCAGAGGAATTCATTTGTAACTTGAAGTCTGAGATGTGTAATGCATTACTTAAATTTTAATTTGCTTATTATTCTAATAATGCCACTATTTGAATATTTATGGAACTGGAGCTACTTTATGTTTCGGAGGGGAGCACACCGGCCCCTTTCCCGCCAGGCTGTCCTGTGTCTGGTGCTCAGGGATGGTGGCAGCGGAGCTGCCGGTTTCGGTGTGTGTGGCCTGTGGGCAGCTTTAGTGCCTGCAGCTCCCGCGACTCCTCCCCGATGACGCCTTGCCCCAGGGAGGTGTGGAACCTAGCAGAGCTGAGCTGGACCCGGGGCTCCTCCTGGCTCGGGGAAGCCCGCGTGGGGGCCAGGGTGGGGGAGGGGTTCTGCTTTGGACAGGGTCTTGGAGCCCAGTGTGATCTGGGCTGTGGCTTCTCTGTCTGAAGTGAAACTTGAAACCGTGAGCTCTGGCTTGTTTTGTCTTTGGCTGGGAGACTGATTCAGGTTTGTGACCTTGGGCCAAGATTCGAGGGTTCCCACAGCTTTCCTCACCTCTTCCCCTCTGTCTGCCTGACAGTATCATGCCTGTGTTTCAGGGTCCTCACTGGTCCCTCCTTGGGCTGGTTACGGTTTTCCAGGGGCAGGTCATGTGGCACTTCACCTCCTTTTGTTGAATTTGTATGTATGTATGTATTTATTTATTCATTAAATTAAAAACATTTGTTTTTTGGCCATGCCACGTGGCTTGTGGGATCTTAGTTTCCTGACCAGGGATTGAACACGTGCTCTCTGCTTGTAGAAGTGCGGAGTCCTAACCACTGACTGCCATGGAATTCCCTGAATTTGTATTTAAAAGGTGCTTTTTACCTGTCGTCTCGGGATATGTTTACAACCACGTGTAGAAGTTACTTGGTTAAAGTAAACAAGAACAAGGAGAAAAATTAGCACACAGACTTTTTTTTTTTGTCTCATGCTACAAATAACATCAGGGAAAACATAGCAATAAAAGAGCCGTGAACAGACTAAAGACAGTGAGGGCAGGCCCCCTTTCGTTCCCTTGTTCTGCTTGACTCCGGGTGCCGGCCCTCACGTGTGTGGTGTCGCAATGCTCTGCTGGCTGGGCTCGCTTCCCGAGCTTGGCCCCCAAGGTCACCGTCGAAATCCATCCACGGCATGAATCTTTTTCCCTTTTGTTTCCAGACATTGTTTCAGTTCTTTTTCAGATCTTCCTCTTTTCTTCACTATGGTTTCCATTCCTCTTTTTATGTGTTTAATATTCTAGGCCTGTATTTCCGATAGTGTCTTTTAGGTTCTGTTTTTTGTCCAAAGTGCTTGGGCTTCTGATCCTTTTGTGGTGTCTGCAGACTCTCCCTCATGTGTGTGCTTTTCTTGTGTAATTTTACAACGCCTGCCTTTTACTCCACCTGTTTTGAGGCAGCTGGTTACCATGCTTGTCCAGGACCCAGGAGACAGGCTGGAGCAGGCTTCCTGTGAGTCCCTCAGCAGGGGCTCATCCCCCTCAAGGTGGTGCGCACGGCCCAGGGGCTTTGACTCCTCGTGAAACTTGAGGCTGTGAGAAGCAGAAATCAGTAGGGTTGCAGGGATAAATGGACGAATCTGGTGTCCTCCTGAGAGCTCAGAACACCTCTCTTGATTGCTGACAGTTCATTTCTGAAATAGAATAGTGGGATGAAATAGAATAGCAGGGAGCCTTGTATCTAAGACTTAGACAACAGAAAAACAGGCCTGATTCCGTGGGTTTGTGTAGGGCTCTGCAGCTGTGGTTGAGGGGATGCAATCTTAAGACACAGAGGAACATTTACAAATGCTGCACGTTTACTAGTAAGGCCATGAAACAAGTCTCAAGAAATTTCAGAGAACCACTGGTGTACAGACTACATTTTTTTAAAAAAGATTAATTAATTAATTAATTAATTAATTAATTTTTGGCTGTGTTGGGTCTTCGTTTCTGTGCGAGGGCTTTCTCCAGCTGTGGCAAGCGGGGGCCACTCTTCATCGCGGTGCGCGGGCCTCTCACTATCGCGACCTCTCTTGTTGAGGAGCACAGGCTCCAGAAGTGCAGGCTCAGTAGCTGTGGCTCACGGGCCTAGTGGCTCACGGGCCTAGTTGCTCCGCGGCATGTGGGATCTTCCCAGACCAGGGCTCGAACCCGTGTTCCCTGCATTGGCAGGCAGATTCTCAACCACTGCGCCACCAGGGAAGCCCCAGACTACATTTTTTTGACCACAAAGCAATGAAATTAACAGTCAGATACAGAAGGATAAAGGTATGACATGAATTTTTAGTTTGAAAACATATGGATTTCTAAATAACACATGAATCAAAGAAGAAATCCCAATAGAAATTTTATAATAAAAATTTAAAGATAGAAACGAACAGTAACAAAATTATTATGTATCAGAACTCTCAAGATACAGCTAGTAGTGTACTTACAGGGAAATTTAAAACCTTAAGCAGGAGTTGTGAAACTATGTCCTGCGGGCCCAAGCTGGCCTTGAAGGCCTGTTTTTGTACGGCCTTGGAGCCAAGAATGGTTTCTCCTTTTTTCAACATTGTTTTCAAAAAAAGAAAAGGGAAGCAGCCAGTGGTCTGCAAAGCCTGACTGCTTGGGCTCTGGCCCTTTGTAGAAACTGCTGCTGACCCTTCCTCCCCCGCTGCCCCAGAATATTGTAAGAGAAGAAAGACTCAAACTGCCAGGGAAGGAGCGAGGGGAGGGGTGGGGAGACAGTGAGGGGAGCATGAGAAATGAGTGAGGGAGAAGACACAGGTCTACAAGGATCAACAGCCAAAAGGCCTACCAAAGAGAGAGACTGAGAGACTTCCAGCTTATTGACAGAGCAGGACGGGAAGCATATAAATAATAGTAAGACACCCGGATGGGGGCTGTGAGACAGGTCCTGTGAAGAATAAAAGCCACATGTCCAGAATATCTTTTGCTGATAACTTTGATAGCTCAGACAAAATAGACAGTCCTAGAAAAATATAACTTACCAAAATTGACCCCTATAGAGATAGAAAGGTAACTTACCTGTGCTTTGGTATCCTTATTGATGAATTGGGATAATAACTACCTCTCTATGAGGTTTTAAAAATAGGTCTGTTGAGATATAATTTATATTCTGTATGGTTCACCCATTTAAAGCGTACAAATCAATGGCTTTTATTTTATTCACAGAGTTGTGCAACCATCACCACAATCAATTCTAGAACATTTCATTGCCCCAAAAGGAACCCCATGCCCCTTAGCTGTCACCTGAAACCTCCATCCTCCTCAGTGCTGCACAACCACTAATCTACCTTCTATCACTATGGATTTGCCTATTCTAGTTGTTTCTGATAAATAGAATCATATAGCATGTGGTCCTTTGTGACTGGCTTCTCTCACTTGGCATGATGTTTTCAAGGTTCATCCATGTTGTAAGCGCGTGTCAGTATTTCATTTTTTTGCTGAAGAATACTCCACAGTATGGTTTGCTAGGGCTGCCATAACAAAGTACCCAGACTGGGTGGCTTAAACAACAGAAATTTATCCTCACAGTTTTGGAGGCTGGATGTCCTGAGATCAAGGTGCTGGCAGGATTGTTTCTTTCAAGGCCTTTCTCCTTGGCTTGCAGATGGCCACCTTCCTGCTGTGTCTTCGCATGGTCCGCCCTTTGGTCTGTGTCTGTGTCCTGAGCGCCTCTTCTTATAAGGACAGCAGCGCTGTTGGATTTGGGCTCACCCGGGTAGTCTTATTTTACCTTAATTACCTCTTTAAAAGCCCCATCTCCAGATACAGTCCCATTATGAGGTATTAGGACTTGGGACTAAAACATGTGAATTTGGGGTACACAATTCAGCTCATAAGGACGGACCACATTTTGTTTATCCATGTGTCAACTAATGGAGATTTGGCCGCTGTGAGTACGCTGCTGCTTTACGTCCGGCTGGCAGGGCATGGGTTCCAGTTTCCCCACACCCTTACCAGCACCTGTCATTTTCCATTTTTTTAAAAATTATAACCAACCTAGTGGGTATCTGATTATGGCTTTGATTTGCATTTCCCTAAGGACTAATAATGTTGAGCATCTTTTCATGTACTTGTTGGCCATTTGTGTATCTCTGGAGAAATGTCTATTCAAGTTCTTTGCCCATTTTTAAATTGGGTTGTCTTTTTGTTGTTGAGCTGTATGAGCTCTTTGTATATTCTGGATTCTAGACCCTTATCAGGTAGACAATTTGCAAATATTTTCACCAATTCTGTGGCTGTGTATTTTTCTTGATCCTATATGTGTATTGTGTCATTTTTGATGTAAAAATTTCACTTTTTTTTTTTTTTTTTTTTTTGCCGCACTGCAAGGTTTGCAGGATCTTAGCTCCCCGACCAGGGATTAAACCCCTGCCCTTGGCAGTGAAAGTGCGGAAGTTCAACTACTGGACAGCCAGGGAATTCCCTCACCATTGTTTTTTTTTTTGGCTGCACCACAAGGCATGTGGGATCTTAGTTCCCCGACCAGGGATCAAACCTGCGCCTGCTACATTGGAAGCATGGCGTCTTAACCACTGGACTGCCAAAGAAGTCCCCCATACCATTGTTTTAATTCTTTCATTTGAGTTCTTTTTATGTGTGCAGTTTTGGGGTGTGAATGTGTATTTGTATATGTACATATACACACATGAACGTGTATGGGTTTTTAAAGGGTATCTTTAATTTTTTTGTTTTTAAATATTTGGTACTTCTTTAATTAGAATTGAGATTGTTTATGAAAGAATTTATAGTTTGATGAAAGAAGTATTTTGCATTTCTAAGTGGTATGTGTTTAGAATTTATACTTAACACATGTATGGAAGCCAGGCAAATTACAAAACATCTTGTATAATGTGGCTTTATCTATGTTATATTTAAGAGTTGAAATTCATAGTTTGGGTCAAAGCTAAGATTGTGACATTTATGAATATAAAGTGATTTGGTTGTGTATGCGTTATATACAGTGTGCTCAGAAAGTAATGTCTGTCCACATAGTTCATTATTTTCGACATGTTGATAATATTTATGCTATTATGCTGCCTGGTGCACAGTGGCTCTCGCTCCTAAAGGAACCCCCGGGCGCTTCCCTGCCCGGCCCCCACCGTGAAAGCCGTGGGGCTGCTGCTCTGCCTTCCACGCCGGTGGGGCCCTGGTCCCAGGCTTCAGGAAGTGAGCCTGCAGGAGCGCCCTGGGGAGTAGCCCAGCGGTCACTCCAGGAGAAGACGTACCGACCTGATTTCTTGCATGGCAGGCCAGGCCCTGCTGCAGGGTTCTCTGCTTGCCCTGTGCTTGGGTGCTGTGGGAGTCGAAGTGTAGCCCTGAGGTGGGTCCAGATCTTTGCGGGGGTGCAGCGGGCAGCAGGGAGGCGCTTGGGGGCTGAAGAAGTGAGGACGGAGCTCTGCCTGGGCTGTGTCATCAGGAGGGGCCCGTGGTGGGGGGGACCTGCCATTTTCTGGACAAAGGGAGGATGAGGCCACACTCTGCCCCTACGTGGTGGGACCTCTCCCTGCCGTGCAGGCATAGCCATGCCTGAGGGTCTGCGTCACCCTGGGAGGTCAATGTGGGAGGTCACTGGGGCAGGTCCGGCAGCGTGGCTGTGAAAGATCCTCGGCCTGTGGTTAGAAGTCTGCCATCCACACTCCCCTGTCCCAGCTGTCCAGGGCGGTGACCCGGGTGGTGAGATTAGAGCAGAAAACTCTTCAGAGAACTTGGCCCCAGCCAGGCGCGGGCGTGTCATCAATCAAACGCGAGTGGCCTGTTGTCTGACATTCACCCTCCTTCCTCGTCCTGGCCGTCTGACCTTGGGCCGCACGTCTGGTCCAGTGACCCTCAGCTCGGTGAGGTGGGTTCTCCTGCAACATGGTTCTCCAGGCCTTTTGTGCCATGGACACTCTTGGGGCCAGTGGAGGTCTGGGCACTGCGACCAGGAATCCAAGGCTGTGAGTCAGTGGCAGAACTGGTCCCTGACTTCCTGGTTAAGCCTTTAATTCTCCGGAGCACTTGTTTTTGCTTCTTTCAAGTTGTTGTACTTGGGCCACTCTGTCATCAGCTGTGGGCGTTTCCTGCGCCAGCGGCACAGCCGAGCTCCCCTCCCCCGTCCCGCCCCCTCCCGTGGCCTTGGGCAAAGAGACTGGTCGGACAGGCACTGGTCCCCTGGTGCTGTGTCCTAGGCGGAGGGCAGAGGGAAAGAGCCTTTGTTATCTCTCCCTGAGGAGGGTCGTTCAGAGATCACGAGAGTTTAATTTGACAAGAACCATTACCTAGGTGGCTTGACAAGAAAGTTCTGACAGAGAACGTAGACTAAGGCTGGGCAGGCCCCTTGGGGAGCCAGCACCCAGTGTGACAACTGAGAGCCAGTAGATGCTCTGGCTTTGCCGGGACTGAGAAAGTGGGAAACATTTGTGTCAGCCGAGGGCGGGGCCTCCTCCTGGGGGTTCAGGCTGCCCCCATGAGAGTTCACATCTCACCTCAGCTCTGGGGTGGTGGGAGAGCTTTGTCCCCTCGTCCTGGCCCCTGGGACACAAGGTGGGCACCTGGACCAGGTATGGGCGACATCAGTGGGATGGGTTCGTGCCTGTGTTTTCCCAGTGACAGCTTCCCCTGGGCTCACTTGGCGTCCTCTAGTTCGAATGTAATAAACCACAGCCGGGTGAGGAGAGAGCCCCTGTTCGATGGCGTCGCTCCAGGCGCTGTGGTGCTGCTCGTCACCGCTGCTGATGAGGTGACAGCTGCTCATGCATAGCCCTGACTCAGCGGGAGGTGTGTGCTGTGGCCTCAGGCTCTGCAGGGCGGGTGGCCCCGGGTTGGGTCCCGCGGGGATGAGGCGCAGGGCCGCCCGCTCCCTCCTCCTGGGAGGCTCTTCCTCCTCGCAGATCGGGGGAGGCCTGTTGGGGACTTAGAAGGAGTAGAATGTTTTGATCTTAGAGAAACTGAAAATTTGGGTTTTCAGGGTTGAAAAAATTAAAAGGGAGTCTGTCAGTAGAAGGTTGTATTTTTCTGAGGATTATTTCTAAGCAGTTTTATTTGACTTTTAGCGCAGTGGGGTGATGTTCAGCTTAGGAACTGTTTTCCAGCCGAGAGCTAGATTAAGGCAGTTGGTTCCCACCGTGGCCAAGGAATCAGTTACCTGCGGAGATTTCTAAACATCCAGGAGGCCACCTGGATGGAGGCCTGGGCGCCCTCCTTAGTAGATCTTCTCAGCAGGCAGCCTCGCCTTGTGCTGCGGCTCTTCTGCTCCTTCTCAGCGTGGCTGGGACGTGGGGGCAGGTCACCCGGATGGAAAGTAGCTGCTTGCTTTCACGTGCTCCCTCTTTGGGAGGCTTGTTAATGTGGTTGGAGATGTGAGGATTGGACCTTAGTCTCTTCTGTGACTTCCCAGTAGCCCAGGGGCTGGTGGTGAGAGAACCAGACCGCGGTCCTGCCTGTCCCTGTCCTTGTATCGTCCACACAGTGTCCAGGCACTCACCTTACTCCCAGACCAAATGCGTGGTCACACTTACTTTAGGCTAGGTGACAGGTGGGCGAGGGAGGGAGGAAAGAGGTTTTCCTCCAAAAGCTTTAGACTCTGTTGTTCGTATACATAAAATTTGGGGAAGCTGAAAGATTGCTGATGGTAAGTATATTTCAAAGGCGGTAGAGAGGTATCTATTATCCTTCAGTTATAAAGAAGATTATGCTTGTGTGAAACATTAGGGAAATGTTTCCAGGAGGGATGGCTTAAGCAGTTTAAAAAATTGCAAGGGATGTGTGTCATTGGAGAAAGAAGGAGAAACACTCTGGTTCACTCAGAACATTTTTACCTGCTGTGTGCAAGGCAACGTGCTAGATGGTGTGGGTGGGAGGCCGCTCTGGGGGCTGTGCTCCGACTCCTCTCCACATGCTGGCGCTCTGATGCCTGCCTGGACCACCTTGACGGGAGTCGGGGCGTGGTTCGGGGTGGGGGACCCGCACTCAAGGGGAGGTGTGGTCCTCAAGCCTTTCAAATGACGGTTCACATTCAGGGGCAGGTCAGTGAGCTAACATAGCACCATCAGGATTAAACAGAGAAATGTCTCTGTCATGTACACATCACAGTTCTCAATGCTGGAAATGGTCCATGAGTCTGTTCTTAGGAGCATCTTAAATGAAGTGAATGCTGCACGGTGTCCTTCCTCTTCCCGTGGAGTCTTCTTCGTGGGCTCATTTCTTGGAGAGAAAGACGAGGAACCTTCCATGTGCCTTTTAACTTCACTTGCTCTTCCAGGTCTCTGTGAAGGGGTCCAGCATCTTGATTTCATGGAAAGTGCAGTTTGTCCGCAGAATATAAAACCTGCTATGTCCTCTGCCGACGTCTACCCGGGACATTGTCCGCACTGCTGTTGTCCTCCCGTCTTTGCTCACCTTCTGTGGTGGGTACACTTCCTGCCCTTCTTCAGTAGTTCTTTGAGCCTCCGAGTGAGCTGATGGGGCAGATGGCCCTGTGAGTGCTCCCTGACGGAGGTCCAGCTATCGGTTCCTGTTCCGGCCTGCTTGGAACCAGCTGGCCCCAGGAGGGTGGCTGTGGGGAAGGCCTGTCAATTTGTCCTGTTGTTTCTTTATTACTCAGTTGGGTGGTGGTGGCAGAGGGTGCAGGCTGTCCTGTTTCTGGGCCTGGGGGTAGGGAATTCGGGGACCCCATGATTTCCGTTTCCTCCTTGGAGGCCTCTCGTCCCTCCTGAAGGCTCAGTTGCTCAGTCTCTCATATTTGCCTCATGTTCAGCGTCATCTTCATAGCACGTGGAGGTCGTTTCATTTGACGGGACCGGAAGCTCATTTCCCCTGCGCCAGAGAACTAGTACTGTAGGGGTCATCTCTTTACTCACAGCCTGCCTCACCACGGTCAGACGTGCCAGCCAGCACTGAGTTGTCTCACGGTATACAGACCCATCATGCCACTCCTTGGGATGGCCACACGTCAGCCGTCCAGGGGGCGAGGCATGGTGGGGACGTGGGCACAGACCTGGACCAGGAGGAGGTCAACTGCCAGGCCACACTGGTTGGCTGGAAAGTCAGCCCCTGACCTCAGCCATGACGAGTTAAAGATCTTAACCCCCTGAAGTCTGTCCTGGGGTGGGGCCTCCGCGGCAGCACACTGGGGGGACCGGGCTCTGGAGGGAGCCACCGCTGTCCGCTTGGACGGTTATTGTACCCAAGAGAGGAGGTGCTTTTGCTTATGTTCTATCTTAACATGTTGGTGTATTTTAATTGACTTTTTTTAAAAAAAGATGTGAGATTGTCTCTTAAAATAGGAAAGATACTTGTTCTGGTTATTTTACAGTACAGTCCAAAAAGTGACATTTAAAAATTAATTATTTAAAGAAAAGCACTCTCCTGACTGAGATCTTTATTTAAAGTTTTGGACACCTGGGATCATGTGAAGTCTGTGTTTTTGGCATTGTGTCCCACGGCAGAAGGTCGAGTAAACTGGCTGAGCACGTTGAGCCCAAGGTTACTCGAAGGGTTACTTGGAACCAGCTGGTTTAGAACCGTTTGTTTCTGTACCATTTAGACACCAGATATTTATTATAAACAGTCTAACCAGGAGTTTCCGTGGAAAGTGTACCTGCTTGTCCAGCCTCGTGGAAACTCACCACAGCAGTCACAGTGGCATTTCCTGTACTGGGCACTTGCTTTGACTTTCAGTACCTTCCTTAAACCTCTTGGGAGCTCAGGGAGCTGAAGGGGAGGAAAAGAGAGGTGCCCGCTCTCACCTGGGTGGATGCTGTGGTAGCAGTGACAAGGAATCCATGGCCTCAAAGGTTGTCAGCCATCCGGCTTTATTGGCATTCTGTCATGGCCACCCCCAAGGGTGAGGGGGGGACCACTGTGGGCTGGGTGGGGTACCTGCTTGGGGTGGGGTGGGCTGGAGGAGGACCCCTGTGTGTGTGGTGGGGTACTGCTGTGGGGGGCTTACCTTCTGTCTTTCTGTCACCTCAACTGGTGTCAGATCTTTTTTTTTTTTTTCAATTTTTTTAAAAAAATTTATTTTTTGGCTGCATTGGGTCTTTGTTGCTGCGCGTGGGCATTCTCTAGTTGCAGCGAGCGGGGGCTACTCTTGGTTGCGGTGCACAGGCTTCTTGTTGTGGTGGCTTCTCTTGTTGCGGAACGCGGGCCCTAGAGCGCGTGGGCTTCGGTAGTTGTGGCTCGCGGGCTCTAGAGCACAGGCTCGGTAGTTGTGGCACACGGGCTTAGTTGCTCTGTGGCATGTGGGATCTTCCCAGACCAGGGCTTGAACCCGTGTCCCCTGCATTGGCAGGCAGGTTCTTAACCACTGTGCCGCCAGGGAAGTCCTTTTTTTTTTTATTTTTTATTTTATTTATTTATTAATTTATTTGTGGCTGTGTTGGATCTTCGTTTCTGTGCGAGGGCTTTCTCTAGTCGCGGCAAGCGGGGGCCACTCTTCATCGCGGTGCGCGGGCCTCTCACTATTGCGGCCTCTCCCGTTGCGGAGCACAGGCTCCAGACGCGCAGGCTCAGTAATTGTGGCTCACGGGCCCAGTCGCTCCGCGGCACGTGGGACCCTCCCAGACCAGGGCTCGAACCCGTGTCCCCTGCATTGGCAGGCAGATTCTCAACCACTGCGCCACCAGGGAAGCCCCTTTTTTTTTTTTTTTTTTGTAGTTCATATTTATTTTTTTATTGAGGTATAGTTGATTTACAATGTTGTGTTAATTTCTGCTGTGCAGCAAAGTGATTTGGTTATACATGTACATACATTCTTTTTTTTTTAACATTCTTTTCCATTATGGTTTATCATAGGATATTGACTACAGTTCCCTGTGCTATACAGTAGGACCTTGTTTATCCATTCTGTGTATAATAGCTTACATCTGCTAACCGCAACCTCCTACTCCATCCCTCCCCCAACCCCCTCTCCCTTGGTAACCCCAAGTCTGCTCTCTGTGTTTGTGAATCTGTTTCTGTTTTGTAGATAGGTTCATTTGTGTCATATTTTAGATTCCACATATAAGTGATGTCATGCTAATTTTCTCTGTATCATTCCAGTTTTAGTATATGTACTGCTGAAGTGAGCACACAGGTCATTTTAATGTTTACTCTTCTTTGATTTGTCCTCCTCTCTTCTCTGATCCATGTTCCACGTAGGAATGGTTTCTAAGTGGAGTAAATGTGTTTGATGTTGAGAAGGATCCCCACTGCGATCCTGTCTCAGGTGTCAGGCTCCTGGGACCCACACTGGCCGGTGGACCCCGAGGAGCGGTTGTCCTGTGTCCCAGGCAGTCCTTCACCTGCTCTTGGCCTTGCGGCCAAGCAGTGCCCCCTGAATAGTGGAAAAGTGCGGAACCACATTTTAAAGTGTTGTGTTGTCTTTTTTTAATGATCATGAGGATCATGTGTGTTCATTATGGACATTTGGGACAGTGACATAAAGAAGAAGCTAAGGAAACCTGGAATCTTGCTGCCTGGAGATCAGCCCTGTTGATGTTGTGGCAGATGGGGGTCGTGAGCACGAGTGATCTGGGGCTCTGTCAGTGTGATGCATGGGCTTGGCTATGCAGTCCAAGTCCTGGGCTGTCCCTCTGTGCCTCAGTTCCCGCCTCTCAAGGTCAGTTGGACAAGGGCCTGGCCCAGAGTGAGTACTGATTGTCACTGGTTTCAGCACATGAGCCATTGACTAAGTACAGTGTACTTGGGGGTTCTGAGTGTCCTCCTGTCATTTAATATTATTTTGGGTGGCAGTGTGAGTTGCATTGAATGGTTCTGTTGTATTTAATTACCTCCCATTCCCCCTCCCCGTTATAGCAGGGCTTTATTTCTGCTGTTACAAACCATGGTCGCAGCAGTGCGGCTCTCGTGACAACTTGGGGACACTCCCCGGGAGGCCCAGGCACACAGGATCAAGTCCGTCTGACTGCAGAGCTGCCCTCACCACTTTGTTACCCGCTCCTCCTGAGTCCCATGGTGAGTGGCTTGAGCATAGACCAGCGCCTGCCTGCACCGTCTCCTCAGGACAAGTGCCTGGCAGTGGACATGCTAGTTCAGGGTCAGCTTGTAGGCGTTCTGCCCACAGCTCTGTGGATGGGTCAGGGTGGGTCATGGCCACATGGCCTGCTGCATCAACATGCACATCTGGGGATTTCGTTGAAAGTCAGGTTCTGTCCGTGTGATCTTCAGAAATGGCTCTCTTGTCCTTATTTTCAACATTCACATTTTTTCAGCTTTCTTCATCTGCTGTTTCTCCTCTTTTTAGGTTGGGATGTTCGTATGATATATGTGAACTCCTTACGTGTATTTGCCATCCCATCTTTATCCATTATACCACATTTACGTCGTTTGTTATTTGCTTTAAAAGTTTCTTAAGTGTATTGATCTACTGAGGTTTGAGATGCTTTATGCAGGAATATTTGCTAATCACTCCTTTTGAGCAGGTGATGTGACAGGAAATGCCCTGTACACCGAGGGGATAGGGCACAATCAGATGGAAGAGTAGGTGCTTCTTGTTTGCCTCAGTCTTGCTTTGTGACTGTATCAAGCATTTCAGAAGGTCCTGCCCTCAGGCAAGACTTTGCCGGCTAAAACAGTAACTTCATTCTGTCTTGCCGTTGTGTTTCTCTTGTGAGGATTGTGCTTATCTTGGCTAAATATGCATCACAGTAATGGCTGTACCCACTTAGCCTGGACTGTGGGCTTCACATGTGCTGGGAACTTGTGTTTTCAGAGCATCTGGTGAGAGAGCGTCTGTTCCTGGCTTCTCGACAGCTGAGCCTTGGCTCTCAGCCACAGCACCGTGGGCAGTGGTGGCGGGGATCTTGTTCACAGGGAGGATGCGTGGGAGGGCTCTTGGACCAGCACAGCCATGTGACTTTCTGTGGAAAGGGAGAGGGCTTCATGGGTGCTCCCACTGTGGCAGGTGAGTGTGCTTCAGGCACCTGGGGGAGAGTGTAACCAGGGGCCCACCCCAAACCGCACAGGATGCTGCTAAGATCCCGTTCCGTTATGCGCTGTGGAGACGAGCCCCGGCTGGGGTCTCCCAGTGTCTGTGGGGCGGGGCGTCCCTCACCCTCCAAGGAAGGCCAGCACGCAAGTCTGAGTGGTTGGTGCTGTGGCTGGCAGTGCTGCCCACAGGTCAGCTAAGGGCCTTTGGGAGAGTTTTTCAGATGTCCTGTGGGAACCGACAACTACGTGTCTGTGGAACCAGATTTTCTGTCCGTCATTGCCTCTCCCCCAGCAAATTCAACAATATTTTTTTCTGAGCAAGTTGGACTGCATTCTTTAGGAAGGTATGATGGCTGTTTGTACTGGTGGATGAAGTAGAAGTTCTGTGGTGATGGCCACACCTGCTCCCGGGAAACTGGTACTTTCCTGGGCTCAGACTCTGGGCAGGCAGGTTCGTGGTCTGAGTGTTGGCTCCCCAGACAGCGCCGTCATGTGCCGAGGCTCAGAGGCATCTCGGGAGACTCAGCCAAGTGTATCCCGGGAGATGTTATTCTAGTGCGTGTTGGGAGATTTGGCCCAGTGCATCCTGGGAGATATCATTCTAGTGCATCTCAGGAGACATGGCCCAGTGATCCTGGGAGACTTGGCCCCATGCAGTGATATTCCTTATGTGATGAGTTTGTTTTTAAATTAGTATAATTCATTACTTATCAAAACACATAACTTCTTTGCTGGCTGTGTGATGATTTTTTTGTGGATGCTGAAAAGTACACTGGGTTCCTCCTGACCTCTGGAGATGTGCATCTGTAAGCCTTGCAGTGGGGACTTGGTGCTCTGAGGGTTAAGTCGTTTCTCTCACCTGGAGGCTGCTTTGTCCTTAGGCGATTGTTGGCGTTAGACAAATGACATGCTGTCTAGAGAGAAGGGTATTTAAATTACATTGCTGGACTCTGGGTTGCCAAAAGGAAGCCCTCTGGGGAATCTTATATATTTGACATGTATTTGCAGTGTGTAATTGGAACCGTGAGAAAGGTCTTTGTTCAGTGCTATTGAAGAGTTTTCCGTATTTTAAACCTGTTGGATCTGGAAAGAGTTGTTAGTTTTTGAATTTTTTTCTCTGATAACGACTTCTTATAAAAGTTTAGGGCAAAGACTATTTCTACTTCATATACCACCTCCTCCCGCAAAGCTCTGTGATTGCTCAGTACCCTGCATGGACTGGAGCTGGTCTGTCTCTTGTCTTCCTGTCCCTGGATATCAGAGCTGGAACCCCAGAGCATCCTTTCGCGCAGGAGAGGCTGGTGAAGGCCTGAGAGGTCGGGGGCAGCCGTGGGCCTTGCCCAGGAGCAGCAGAAGCAGGCCCGACCCCGTCCTTCTACCCCCGGGGCACGGTACTTACTACCACCTTGGGATGAATTGGAGCCGAGAGCCCCACTTTCCAGTTTTCTTGTTGAAGAAATCCATCATCTTGCTTTCTCTCCTTCCGAGCTATTTTCCTTCATGAAAATCAAATTCCTTTCCAGTGACTGTGAGGCAGGTGTCCCACCGTTGCTGTCAGTGGCTGCGTAGTCCCCTCTCTCAGACCCCAGTCCAGCAGTGAGGCCTGTGTTTGTTGCTGGCAGCACTTCTTCACCTGCACTTGGATGTCAGCCACTGATGTTTGTGGCAGGTGTTATAAATGGGTCACTGGAGCTTTCGAGAGAAAGATTTTGAAACTGCCCGTGCCAAGGACTGGGGTGGGACTTGCCAGGGAGGCTTTGCCAGGCAGCTGCAGCAGCATGGCCACGTGGGTGGGCAGGGCTGGCAGTGAGACCCTGAGGCCCAGGCGGGCTTGGGTCTCTACTTCTCTGACCTAGCTCTGCGGGAGGATGCAGGAGGACACAGGGAAGTCCAGCGCCTTCATGTCGTTGAGGGCCAGGCAGCTACCTAAGGACATCACATGCATATGTATGGGTGCCAGGGACCAAAGTTGGGGTTTGTGGGGGCCACCTTGCCACACAGAACTCAGAGCCCATGTTTCCCACCGGTCTTTTCTCTCTCAAGTAGGGTTGAGCCCGAGTGCAGCATACGGCTCCCACTGCCCTCTCACAAACTGACCTTCTTCCATTCCTTGAGACAGAGAAGCGGATGGGCCGGGGAGCAGAGCCAAGGAGTCTGCGGAGCGAGTGAAGACTGGCGCCTGGAGCCACACACGGGTGGTGGGTGCGCAGGTCCCGACCCTTGAGACAGAGAAGTGGGCCAGATGAGCCTATGGTTGGACCTCCTAGTCTGCCGATTTTCCCACCAATAAGTGCCAGTCAGCCATGAGGGGGTCTCTTGTGCTGAGGCAGATGTCTGTTAGTGGGTACAGATGACAGTGCGTGTCCTTTTCCTCATGACTGTCGACCTCACGAGCCATCTCACAATTACCTGGGGTCAGGCTCCCCCAGCCACTCAGGGGCCTCGGAGGCAAGCAGGTCAAGGGCGTGGCCATGTCCCTGTGGAGGTGGACTTCTCCCTGGGGGCCCTGAGCATTTCTCAGTGTAGTAGTTGAGTGCGACGTCCACCTGAAGTAGAAGTGAACAGTACTGACCGCCGTCATTCATAGTTGTCTATTTTGAAATTGATTTTGTCCAATGGACGGATAAATTGGGACTCAGCAGTTAGCATCCAGATTTCCTTCAGGCTATAGAGTTGCTGAACGGTCTTCCCCAGAAGTGTCTGGGCAGCTGGGTAAAGTGGCGGTTTTAGAGAATCTGGGGCGGCAGTGACAGCGAGTTTATGCGATGCTTCCCCTCAAGGTGCCACAGCCTGTTAGTTTTGACATGCATTGGGCCATGAATGGGCTACCCTCTTAACACAGAGAGTGAATATGAACAACACTAGAAAACTAGGAGTAATTCCAGGTAAACTAGAACTTTTCCAGGTAAGACAAATGAAGACCAATTTGAAGCATTACAGATTTGGTTTAGTTCAAGTTTGGATAATAATTTTAAAATCGCTAATTAGATTTAACTACTTTATCTGAAACAGTTGTGGTAGTGTCCTCTGGTTTGGTTTGGCATTTATACATGCTCCGTGAGTCTTTTTATTTTTTATTTTATTTTATTGAAGTATAGTTGATTTACAATGTCATGTTAGTTTCAGGTGTACAGCCCAGTGATTCAGATATATATATATATATATATATATATATATATATATATATATATATATATATATATATAATATATATATATTCTTTTTCAGATTCTTTTCCCCTAAAGGTTATTACAAAATATTGGGTATAGTTCCCTGTGCTATATGGTAGGACCTTGTTGGTTATCTATTTTATATATAGTAGTGTGTATATGTTAATCCCAAACTCCTAATTTATCCCTCCCCCCTTTCCCCTTTGGTAACCATAAGTTTGTTTTCTATGTCCGTGGGTCTATTTCTGTTTTGTAAATAAGTTCATTTGTACTGTTTTTCAGATTCCACATATAAGTGATACCATATGATATTTGTCTTTCTATGTCTGACTTACTTCACTTAATATGATAATCTCTAGGTCCATCCATGTTGCTGCCAGTGGCATTATTGCATTCTTTTTTATGACTGAGTAATATTCCATTGTGTATATGTACACTACATCTTCTTTATTCATTCATCTGTCGTCAGACATTAAGATGGCCTCTGTGTCCTGGCTGTTACAAATAGTGCTTCAGTGAACATTGGGTATACATGCTCCGTGAGCCTTAACTGTATGCTTCAGTTTTAGGCGGTAGACAAAGAGGGACAGGTACTCTTTCAGAAAGCTGAGCTTAGTTCCTGGTGTGCCGACTGGTGGAGGCAGACCCTTGTTAGCTTCAGTGGCTCCTGCTCAGGGAAGTTTGCCTGGTGCTCCCAGGGTATGATGCCAGGCAGAGAGGGCTCCGGGGGCGTTGCAGGTGGGAGGGGTGGCATGCATCTGGTTGTGGCCAAGAGAGATGCGAGGCCAGTGGGGAGTTGGTGTAGTGGCCCTGGGGCACTCACGAGAGGGAGCCATGGGTAGCTTGGGCTCTGCTCTGCTGAGGTGAGTCACTAGGCTGACCAGAGGCTGAGGCTGGTAGTGGTCCAACAGTGATGGAGGGGCTGGGCAGGGAGATGCTGGACCAGAGTGAAGGGGTCCTCTGCAGAGGTGTGGCTGCTATGGGCGGGGCAGGCCTTGACTGGACACAGGGAAGCAAGGAGGGGCAGCCCTGGGATGACCACTGTGCCCTGAACTGTGCCCCAGAGGGGCATGGGCCACTGGCTGACATAGGATGTGTGGGCGAGATGGGCTTTGTTTCAGACGTTGTGGAATTTGAGGGGCCTTTGCATATCCCATGTGGGGTGTTGTACTGCCATTGGGTTGAAGACATGAGAACTTGGCAAGAGAGTGGCTCCATGTTTGGAATCCTCAGCATGCACAGAGGAGGAATAAGGCCAGCTCCAGGCGTGAGTGACCTTGGTGTCCACAGTGTGGGTGCCCCGCCAGAACTTTGAGTGCAGGTGCCCTTGCGGCGCTGTTAATATTGAGGAAACATGTTCTTGAGTTCCTCAGTCCTGGTTGAGATGCATATAACTGATAACACAATGTCTTTGAGATTTTTATTTTGGAGTACATTTATCTTGTGTAATTTTAAGTAAATTTATGTGAACATTTACAAATCTTATTAAAAGTAATCATCATATGTATACAAAATAAATGGTACAGAATCAAATCTACTTTTTGTTGCTCTCTATGGAGAATCAAAAGTCCTTAGATGCAAAAGGCAGAGGAGACATTTGTATATAATATTCATAGTTCTGCCATTGTTTCTTTTGATTTTTTGCCTAAGACTGTTTCTAGGTACATTTCTTTGGAAGATAATTTCTGTGATGATAGTTGCATGTGCAAATAATTGGTGCTTCATTTTTCTTAAATCCGTACCTTGAGTGTCTTTTCTCAGACTGCAGATTACAGTAGAGAGAGAAGATAGAGAAGAGAGAAGTGAGGTGCCCAGACCCAGGGGAGATCCCAGTCCAGATGTGCCTGAGAGGGTGGGGCTGCCGCAGGGAGGGCTGTCCCCTCTGGCTGTGCCTTTGGTCACTTGGTGCATTTTATGACCCTATCTGTTTCACCGCTGGCTCTCCGGCTTTTCTTTGTTCGCTTTGTTCAGTGGTTGATCTCCTGTGCTGTCTCCCGTGCTGTCTTGAGCGTCGACCTTCACACGCTCACACCAGTTCATGCACGTGAGAATCGTGCATGAGTTGTCTGGGCACCACCTGCCCCACATGGGACGCTACCATGTTCCAGTTCTACCCTGGACGTCTCTCGCCATGTCTGCAACGTGTGGCCTGAGGGGTGGTGCTGCTGGGACAGGGAGACTCCGGCTGTGTGCACAGATAGAAGAATGTGCTCCCACGCTGGCCTCCCGGGGGGCGTGGGCTCTGTACCTGCCCGTCCACTGTTGTGCTCGGCGGCCCAGTGTTGGATGGTGATCCACGGAAGCGGTTCTGCCCTGGTGCCCGGGAGCTGGGATGTGCGGCCACGCCATCTTCTCAGAACAGATACTCATTTTCACTTTTAATACTTCTCTAAACACCGTGGGAGCTATTTAGTGTGCTTTATGGCAGCATCGTTGTCTGTTTTGGATCAGCAGATTGAACTGATGTTCAGTCTTCAGAGAATTTCATGGAGTGTGATTTAAAAAAATTAATACTCTACCTTTGAATTGTTAAGTTAAAATTTTTCTGAAGGTTATTTCTATTACATTTTACTATTATAATCATTTTAAGAGACTTTAAAAAATTGTTCATTTATAAAATTAATTCAGTACCTTTATACTTTTAAAACCCTATGCATGAGTGTTATATATTTTCTTTTTAAGTACATGTCTCTAATAAGCAAACCTTTCCCAAGTACTTGAAATACATGAATCTGATCAATTCAATAGGTAAATACAGTACAATTTCAGCTCCCTTAAACATTACAGTGCTTTTACCATGTGTCTTAAATTCTCTCCTCTCTTTATATCAAAAATTACATGTGCACTATTAAAAACTCAGTGAGAGGGCTTCCTTGGTGGCGCAGTGGTTGAGAATCTGCCTGCCAATGCAGGGGACACGGGTTCGAGCCCTGGTCTGGGAAGATCCCACATGCCGCGGAGCAACGAGGCCCGTGAGCCACAATTACTGAGCCTGCGCGTCTGGAGCCTGTGCTCCGCAACAAGAGAGGCCGCGACAGTGAGAGGCCCGCGCACCGCGATGAAGAGTGGCCCCCCCCCCCCCCCCCGCTTGCCGCAACTAGAGAAAGCCCTCGCACGGAAACGAAGACCCAACACAGCCATAAATAAATAAATAAATAATAATTAAAAAAACAAAAACAAAACAAAACTAAGTAAGACATTTTAAAATGGAACCAGAAGGACAATCTGTATGTACTTCAAATTACTTTAAATATCACAGGTGTTTTAGATAATTAAATGTATCTGGGTTATTCCTGAAGTTAGCACAGAATGACCATGGGCTTGCTTTACTTTGTCATCCTAGTTCTCAGGCCCCAAGGCTCAGTGAGGTCACAGATGCCCTCTGAGCAGAGTTAGGACACCTGTGTAACGGGGTCTCCTCCCTCCGAGCGGGGTCTCCTCCCTCCGAGGTTGCTCACCAGTGACTGCTTTTGGGCAGAACTAGAAGCCCATCTATCGCTCGTGGCCCCCTTGACAGCAAGACTCTGGGGCAGGTGTCCTCTGGGTCGGATGCTCTTTCCTCATCAGGAGGTGTCCCGGGTGATGCTGCTCAGCCTTCTCCTGCTCCCGTGAAATGCCAGCCCCTCCCCTTGCTGCTGGTGGCCTGTGTGTCCCTTTGTGTCTCCTTGGGCCCGGCAGCGTCCCTTTGGTGGGCCCCACAGGCATGTCTGTGCCGTTCTCTAGGAGTTTTGGGGCAACTTTTAAGAAACGTTTTCACCTGAGTTGAGCTGGTAGACTTGTGTTTTCCTTGCAGATGCCCTTTCTGAGCAGGTCGTGAGTGTCAGGGTGACTTTGGGTGGGGGACCATGTGTGTTGCTCACACCTGCCTCTCTGGGGCTGAGGTGCCAGCAGGGTTGTGGTACAATAGGTGCAGCATCTGTGGAGCTGAGTGCTGCTTTGGGCCGCCTCACGGTCTCTGTCTCCCATGTGCAGTTGTCACCGTGATCCTGAAGGCGCTGACATACGAGGAGAAGCGGGGTGCCTGCAGCGTGGGCTCCAACGTCAGGGATGCCGCCTGCTATGTGTGCTGGGCCTTCGCACGGGCCTACGAGCCTCAGGAACTGAAGCCCTTCGTGGCCGCAATCTCAAGGTAAAGCCTGTTAAATGATTTTCCAATCACTATGGAGGAGTGACAGCATTGGCTCGCCTGCTTCACTGTCTGCACCTGTACAGTGAAAACCAGCTCAGCCTCACAAGGTTGGAAAAATACATTTTCCCTGGTTTCCTGGACAGAGCAGTGAGGGCAGCAGGCTGTGCCACCCGCGTGGGCGTGAGCCCTACTTTTAGGATCCTATGTTTGTGCCCGGGAAAATTCAAAACAGATGTGTCCTCAGTATAGTGATGTTGTAAGTTAATTTTTTCCCTGTCTCCTGTTGGACGGAGTCCCTTTGACTTGAAAAAGGAGGTCAGGTCTGTACTTCTGGTTGTTGATTAAGGAGCTGGAGGAGGCAGCCAAAAGCATGGCGGCAGCCTCTGGGTTAGTCATGGTTGTAACACTGACCTGATGGCTTTTACTAGGAGATGGATTGCAACATTATTCTCAGGTCCTGGAGGCCGCCTGCCACAAAGGAGGTGCCGTGAAAAGAGCGGGAGACCCCCCAGGTCTCAAAGCATCCACACGGCAACTCTGTCCTGACATCCTCCTCCTCTGGTCCGAGTGTCGGGTCCCTCCCACCTTCTGAGCACCAGCAGGGCCTGGGGGAAAGCCGTGGAGGGCGTGGGCCACTCTAGGGTCAGGAGAGGGTCCTCAGGCCTGTTTACTGCTCCGGACACGTGGCCAGGTTGTATCTCTCAATCTTTACCCTCACGTGAAGGAGGAGCCTGCAGAGCAGCCTGAGGATTCTGATCCCTGCTTAGGGAGATACACTGCTTCCCAGGAAGTTGTAAAGGTGTCTGACTCCTCCTGGTCCTGTCCATCCTTGGGAGGGGAAGGGTGGGGTGGGAGGGCAGTAGGCTTGTGGAGAGACCGTGGCCTGAGGCCTGGCTGTGGAGAACAGGCTGCCTGTGCCTTTGTCCCTTGTTCCTGCCCTCGGGCGTGCGTTCCCCACTCTCCCATTGCTCTGCAAACATGAGATTGTTTGCTGTTTAATGCAGCTTCAGGGAAGGCGCTGCCTACTGCTTTCTTGTTCTGCTCCTCGGCTTTTTGGAAGTTGCTTCTGTAACTAGAGAATGAAGGCAAAAAAAGTGTGTTTTGCTCATTGTTTACATCAGCAGTCACAGGATGATGAACCCTTAGATGGGTGCTGTCTCATTCAGTGTCGCGGCTTCCCACTCCTCCAAGGACGCTTGCCTGGAGCTGAGCCAGGCCTGGCTCTGCAAATGCCACGCTGCCTCTGCCAGAAGCAGATGTGTGACTGCTTTGGGGGAATCTGGCTCCCAATGGTCATTCCCATTTCAGAGTTAAATCATCCCGACAAGGCTTCTTTTTTCAGTTTAACCTTTGCGGCTGAGAGCTTGGAAGGTTGCAGGAACCTGGGCCCCTGCTTTCTCCAGGGACTCTCTTTGGTTCAGCCCAATGGGAGAAGCATTGCCAAGGGCTGAAGGGTCATTAGAGGCATTGGGCACAGAGGTGGGCGGCCACCACTCACCACGTCCTCTGCTTCGGGGAGAAGCTTCTCATTGCCCCGTAGGTGAGAACGTCAGAGTCACAAGTCACCAACTTGGAGAGAAATAGCGTGAAGGGTCCTGAGTCCTGCTGTCCCTGCTGGCATACGTGGGCCAGAGAGCAGGGTTCTGTGCAGGCCCTGGGCTTGGGAAGGGAGCCTCTTTCACCCAAAAGCAGATACCATTGCAATGCTAATCTCAGCAGTGGTTTTATAATGCAGAGTACCAGCCGGTGAGCAGAAGTGCTGGTAAGTGTTAAGCCTGGCCCTTGCTCACGTGGTGTGACTGTCAATGTGGATTCCCGGCGGCGTAGGCGGCCCTTCACAGACTCCTGTCCAATTTTCCTGGAGGCTGAAGGGGCACCGGCACATCTTACTTCAGGGTGACGCCCTGTTACTCAGAAAAGGAAAAGACCCCCTTTGGTGAGAGGGTTACTTCCTGGACTGGCGCCTGTTGGGAGAGGGCTTTGAAGAGACCAGCGACGCCACTGGCTGGAGGCCTGTGCGGCCCACCTGCTGGACGAGGGTGATGCAGGTCTGCTTGCAGCTGAGGGGTGGGCCGAGCCCTACTGTGGGGCCCCTGGGGGAACTGGAATGTGGGGGGGGATGGAGTGCAGGTGGGTGGTCAGGACACCGAGCTTTCTGAGCTGGGACTCATTTTCAATAATGGTACTCAGCACGAGGGACAGATCACAGCTGCATGTACTGGTGGCAGCGTCTGTCCGCAGAAACTCATGTGGTTCTTGGGGCCTTTGATCTCCGTGGAGGCTGAATTTCCCTGACGTCTTGGGTACGCCCAAGCAATCACTGATGAGTTTACATACACTGAAACCACCAGCTTGCAGGGGAGCCCAGAGACTCCTGCTTCACAGCCCTCCTAATTTCTCCTAATTGACCCTGGAGTTAGTGCCTCATGGAGTTTCTGCTCAGAAAGGCCCCCCTTGTCCCCTTCCCCTGTGCCCATCCCAGGACTGGATCAGCAAGTGCCTGTTGGAGCCATGCCTGGCAGCTTTCTCAGTCCAGTTTGGCAGGTTCCGAGGGAGCCTGTGCTCCAGCCCTTCCCGGTCCATCTAGGCAGCAGGCCCGGGGGGTGGAGCGGGCAGGCGGGCGGGCTGGGGGGTGAGTCACAGTGCCAGGTGAGTCTGCAGGACGCTGCTGGTGCTCGCTTCCCTGCCCCAGAGTATCGGTTGGGGTGTGTCCTTTGAGATCAGCCTCCCTTGGTTTGTAATAAGTGACCACATTTTAATTGTCAGCTTTTAAGCCCATTCATCGTGGCACATGATAAAATCTTGATATCTTTATACTTCCACAAACTCTTCAGTAGATCCTGCAAAAGTAGACAGTTGAGATCAAACTGTAATTCCGTAAATGAACTAGAAATGTCTGATGAAAAGAATCAGGTGGTGGTGATAATGAGGCCGGACTGCGCTCAGCCCATACAGAGGAAGAGGTCAGAGTGTGGCCAGCCACCGGCTCAGAGAGCCGTGCAGGGAAGGAACGCTCCCCTTCCTAAAGGAACTGCTCCGGCCTGCTCCCCTTCCTAAAGGAACCTGAGGAACTGTTTTTCCACCTCACCTGTGAATATGTGCTTACCCTCTCTGTTTTGTAAATACCAAAAAGGAAGTTTTTAGGTTATTTTAATCATGGTTTGAATTAGTGTTGGTCGATTTTGAAAACCTGTATTTCCTAAGCGTTATATGCAGACACATTAAGAGATGGAATAATTATTTTGTGGATAAGTACATAGAGCTTCCTGAAAAGCCAAGTGTAATTTAGGGAGAAAGAAACACATAAAGTTGAAATGGTAGAGGATGGTTGTGCATTATCTAGAAAGTACCATCTCACCAGTAATCAAAAGCTAATTTGCAAGAAAAGGAAAAAAGATCCCTGTTGCCAGCATGTGTGTTGGTTGTCACCTTCTAGCGATTTCCTCACCTGAAACTCTTTTGTAAGCCGAGCTCCTGTTGACATCAACCCTGCAGGGCCCCTCCCGCACCAGGGGCAGTGCCCGACTCAGCCTCGAGGAGCGAGCTGGGCGAGCAGGGCAGCGTGGGCAGTGCCTGGGGATTGGCTCCCAGATCTCTTCCTCGAGGGCAAGATTGTCCTGAAAAATCAGGAAATGGCAAGCATTGCTCAAAGCTACGTCTTGTTCCCACTCAGCGTTTCTTGATGGCAGACTTCCAGGGGGAAGATAACCTTTCTGTTTTTCGAGAAAAGTTGTGGCAGTTATTGACCAGAGTGTTCCCCCCATCCACCTGTTAGGTCTCCCCTCAGACTCCATTTTAGCTCCGCTGTGAATGAAAAGCACTTTAAAGATGTCTTGTGTTTCACTGTTGTGTCAGCTGGTATGAGCTTTGATTCTTCTGATTTAGGGAAAGAAATTCAGCCACAGGCGCGTCTTGTAATTTATTCCAAAACCGATGTGACTTACAACTTTCAGACAACACGGATGGGTAAGAAATTATTAGTCTGATATTTTAAAAAGTTTTTGACTTTGAAATGACAAGATTACTGTTACTTAAGGTAAAAAGTATATTTTGTATTTTATTGCTACAAAATATTACACAAACTAACAACAGTTGAGTTCCGGGTGAGATCTGCTCTTTGCTGTACCTGCTAAAACCAGGTGCCTGGAGCTCGGAGCAGGTCCAGGCACGCAGCTCCCCTGACTCGGACAAGAAAGCAAGTCCCTTTCTGTTTGACACAGACCATCTTTCTGTGTTGGGAAATCCTGGTGAAGTATTACCTGAACTCTCCCAGTGAAAGCAAACAGCTGAAGATACCTGAGAGTGTTCCAGCCCCAGTGGCTGTGGTCGGTGTGGTCCTTGCTGGCTACAGTCTGGCCCCTGCACCTCTCTCTGAAATTCTAAGTGAAAGCACATGACTCATGCTCAGCCCTATCCTGCTGAGGAAAACTTCACAGCACATGGGACATGGGGGCCCTGGGGGAGCTCTCATGTTTATATGTAACCAATATTGTCATACCTACTTTTATTTGAAACATGCTAGTATTTCTAGATAAGCCAGTTTTGTTCTGAAAGTGTGAAATTGGAGTAATTTTCAAAATTTAGTCCAAATCAGAACAGTATTTAAAACCTGTTGCATTCATAGGTATATACACAGTGGATTTGTTGAATTAACTTGAGTCTATATTTGACTAAGAGCTGTGCTTTTTAAGTGGTTTTGTTATATTTGTCCTACTGTGTTCTGTGAAGTTTGGTAAAATATGGATAAAGCAGCCAATATTTGAAGCCATTTACTTGTGAATGCAGAAGCAACCTGATGGAGGCGGTTGGGCCTGTCTCTAGTGCCCCAGGGTCAGGTTCTCAGGCTGTAGCCAACGCAAGCCCTTCGGAAGCTGGCCTTTGGACGAGCCTCACCCTGTGTGTCTGAGTCAGTGGCCTGGCCCTGTGGCCCTTGTGAGCTCGGGGTCTGTTCCTGTGACCACAGGCAGGGTGTGTTCACCGTGATGGAACAGGAGGCTTGCGCCCAGAGGCAGACCACTGCGTGCCATTCAGGGGGGTTTCTGCCGGGCTCCCACAACACACTGTCTCTCCAGGAACCATTGCTGTGTGGCAAGTGACCACAGGGACCGAGCCAAGTGGGCTGGGCCTTGCCACGGGGGCGCGGGAGGCCCACAGACCCACCTCAGGCCGAACACAGAGAAGGGTCTGCAGGAGAATGTAAGCGGTGTCACCTGTGGTGGGGACGCCCGAGCTTGGCCTGGGCCCCGTCACTGCCAGGTAACTATGGGGAGCGTGTGCCGAAAGAGTGAAGTAGAGATAGAGCCCCTTCCCTGTGGCTGCCGACTGTGGTTCAGGGGAGGGGCTGGAAGGAGGTAACACACACGACAAAGCTGGCAAGGACCCTTCGGCACAGGAGTTCATTAATGTTTTGGCTCAGTCAAAGCGTAAACGGACAGACTTGAAGCCATGCTGTCTCCGTTTGGCACCAGAGCAGGCCCCGCAGGCTGACCTGCACGGCGCGGCGGTGGCACAGAGTGGAACTTGGACTTGGCTCAGTGGTCTCGGCTGCACCAAGGAGCTAGGTTGAAGTTGGCCTCAGCCTGCCCCGGGCAGGGCCAGAGTGTCCACAGCTGGGAGGGCTGGTGGTCAGAGCGGTTCGATGCATAACTTAGTAGTGACCTTACAGGGGTTATGGTGGCCTGTAGGGTTAGGATGGCAGGTGATTTTAAGTTTCTTCTCTATGTTTTTTCTATTCTCTCATTAATCAGTGTTCCATAATTTAAAAATTGTAATTTAGGATAAATAGATTGACAGGAAATTTCAAGAATTCAGTGTAAAATGTGAACTTTTGGTACAGAGGCAGTATAGATACGTCAACATTTTTCTGGTGTCAGATGTTAAAGGAAAGCAGAAATTCTTGGTTAGTATCTTTTCCTAGAATACATATGATGTTATGGAGTTTTTAAAAAGGCTCTTATTGGGACTTCCCTGGTGGCGCAGTGGTTAATAAGACTCTGCGTTCCCAATGCAGGGGGCCTGGGTTCGATCCCTGATTGGGGAGCTAGATTCCACATGCATGCTGCAACTAAGAGTTCGCATGCCACGCAACCTGACAACTAAGGAGCCCGCCTGCCACAGGTAAGACCCAGCACAACCAAATAAATAAATAAATAAATATTAATAAAAAATAAAAAAGGCTGTTACTAATATGCAAATATAATACTTAAATTTCCATCAATGATGAGAATACATTTAGAATAAAACACCAAACATGTTTTTGTTAAGAACAGTAGTGTGTATATGTTAATCCCAAACTCCTGATTTATCCCTCCCCACCTTTCCCCTTTGGTAACCATAAGTTTGTTTTATATGTCTGTGGGTCTATTTCTCTTTTGTATGTAAGTTCACTAGTATCATTTTTTTTTAGATTGCACATATAAGCAATATCATATATTTGTTTTTAGCTTACTTTGTATGGTAATCTCTAGGTCCATCCATGTTGCTGCAAATGGCATTATACACACTACTATATATAAAATAAACAGCAAGAACCTGCTGTATAGCACAGAGAACTATACTCAATATTTTTTAATAACCTGTAAAGGAAAAGAATCTGGAAAAGAATAGAGACACACACACACACACACACACACACATATGTATAACTGAATCACTTCGCTGTACACCTGAAAGTAACACAACATTGTAAATCAACTATATACTTCAATTAAAAAAAAAAAGAACAGTAGTTGTGTAATTTTTGGTTATTGAAAGATCACAGTAGTAAATGTCTTGATCAGTTTAATGATTTCTAAGATTTTATTAACAAAAGCAATTATGATGTTGAAATGGAATCAATTAATCTTTAACTGGTCCTGCTAAAGTTGATGAATTTCCTTTAGTGTTAAGCCCAGTATTTTTTAAAAATCTCATTTTGGCTGTAGTTTATAATATAATAAAGAGTTGAGAGAGGAAAAGGGAATAACGTTCTGTTAATAGAGTGTTGCTGAAATTAATTTCAGCTTCAACTAGTAAAAGGACCCCAAATACTGATACTAGATCTTTAAAAATCTTCAGATATTTAGTGGCTTTTCAAAAAAACTTTAAATTTTGAACTAACTTTAGGCTTAACGAACAATTGCAAAAATAATAGACTTTCCCATAAAAGCCCTTCACCAGCTTCCCTGAATGTCGACCTCTTACAAAGGGGACCGAGGAATGAGCATCGTGTGGGGCCAGTGGTTAAACCGCAGCTGCTCTTTGGTGATGTGCCTGCCCTCTTGGTGTCGCATTTGGGGTGCGTCCCAAACTCACTGTGCCAGTTGAGGTCTTTAAAGTGACTGGTTTTTTTTTTAATAAATAATAAACATTTTGGGGGTACTTTGAGACTATATAACTATCCAGTTTTCACACCCAGCTCCCATGAGGTACTGCGCTAGGCTAGCCATGGTGGTTCTTTCATAGGAAAACATGTCTGCTCTGCTTTTTGCTCCTTTGTTTACTTATGTCAGTGTGGATCATGGGTTATCCTCTAGCACTGTTTGTTATTTTGTTGCTCAGATTGCTCTGCCTTTGGCTGTTGGGAGCAATTTCAGGTTGGTTTCTGTGCGGTGTGTTCCCTGCCCCCATGCGCCTTTGTTTTTAATGGTTTCTCAATTTCTAGCATGACAGGATGCCCCAGGCTTTTCTTTTTCCCTCAACCCAGCCCTGGAGTCGACCACCTCCAGGAGTCTGTGTTCCTCATAGTGGAGAGTAGTATTTAGAATCCAATACCTGGATTCCACTCCCATTCCCACAGTGTATCCTTTGCATCTCCGGCCTGGCCGACTGCGTGGACACCTGCGATTCCAGCCCAGCGCCGGGTCCCCTGGCCTCCTGTGAGCAGTGCTTCTTCATCCTGGCTCCCTCCTCTGCGGCATCCACATGCAGTTGTTTCAGAACTGCTAACCCTCCCCCGTGAGAAACACACCCGCCCCAGAGGAGAGAGTTCCTGTGTGTCCTCCCCGTCCATCGAGTGTAGTGTCTCTGTGTAACGCAGGCACATTTCCTCTGCTGTTGCAGGACCCCACTTCCTATAGTTTCTTTTTAATTTGCATTCAGGAAAGCTCACTCTTTGTCATGAACAGTTCTGTGGGTTTTGACAGATTTGTAGGGTTGCGTTCCACAACTTCAGTACCAAACAGAATGGCTGTCGGGTGGGAGGGCAGCACCCCTTTCAGGTGATCTCTGTGTGTCTGAATAACCCTTTTTCAAACATTTCCTCTGTGGGCTGATAGGAGATGCAAATTTACAAGTCACACTTAGAAACAGCACTTTGTTCCCACTTTGTTTTCTGTTGTTGCCAAAGCCGACTGGGCACTTGAGTACCTTCTGGTTTGTCCCTGATGGTTGAGGGCGATCACGTAGTGAAGGGAGGTTTCAGTGAAGCTGGGGGACAGTATGAGCCTGGGGGCTTCCTTCTTGCGGAGCTCAGTCGTGGTTTGGCTTGGGGTGGGTAGGACCGTTAGAGCTGCTTTCTGTGCTTGCCCACAGTTTCTGGGGAGATGCAGGGCTCATCGCTCCTGCTGGCCTCCTGGGCCCCGCTGGCTGCCCAAGCGTTTCTCTGTTTGTACCTGTCATCCTGCCCCGACCCTGCCGTCCTCGTCCTGCCCCGTGAGGCCCGTACACGAGGCCACCCTCCCTGTGACTTCTGCTGGCTTTCATGAAGTCGGGGTTGGCCACCCTCGCTGTCCTATGAGCGTCTCTTTAGCCAAGGCCCCCGAGCCACAGACGTGCTTGTGGGCATGCGGAGGAGGGAGACTATGGGGTCAGCGTCCCAGGTGTCTGTGCGGATTCCCTTTCATTAATCGCCTTCCCTCTTTCTCACAGCGCACTGGTGATTGCTGCCGTGTTTGACCGAGATGTAAACTGCAGGAGAGCAGCCTCTGTAAGTTTTCCTGTCCTGTTCCTTTTCTTGAGGGTGTGGGTGGCTCTGACCTGTGACCGGCTCCCCCGAGAGGCTGTGGTCACCGGCTTGTGAAGCAGGAGGGACGCCCAGGGGATGGGGGCCCATGGAGGGTGGCTCCCACTCCCTCTGAGTCCCAGCCGAGGAGTGGACTATAGCCCGTGGAGGGTGGGTCAGGACAGGTTGCCCCCGTCCAGGTGGGGATGGAGAGGGGGCCTGGAGGGTCCACAGCTCAGGAGTGGGCAAGTGTGCACAGTGGGTGCTGCTGTCTGTTTGACGGGTGAGTGTCTGGCCAGGGATCAGCATTGCAGCCTCGCCTTCTGGTTGGTGGGGTGACACGGAAGCGCAGCCTCCGTCCTCAGATGCAGGGGCTCCATCAGGTCACAGAGCCCCGTGCTCCCTTGCAGCTCCCGATGGCCTGCCTGCTCTCTGTTCCCTGAAGTACATGGGGTCCTTGAAACTTTCAAGAAAAAGTTTCCCAGGAAAGCTCAGGACCTCATCTGTGTCCTGCAGTTTCTCTTCTTTTGTCTTGAGCATCAGTAGGAAGGCTGGTGATTCTTTGAGAAGTCTTCACGTTTGTGCCCTGATATATACCCTCAGGCAGTAATTGTAAGACTCATTGAAATACAGTAAGAATCTTTTGTTAAATCTGTACTTAAAAATTACCTTTTGGGGAGTTCCCTGGCGGTCCAGTGGTTAGGACTCCGTGCTTCCACTGTAGGGGGCCCCTGGTCAGGGAACTAAGATCCTGCAAGCAGCGCAGTGTGGCCTAAAAAAAAAAGTGCCTTTTATATTTTCTTTTCTGTTTATTGGAACCTAAGAGCTAATTTTGGGAAGCAGTAATAAAATCGAAGCACCGATACTTTTTACCCTGGGGAAGAGGTGGAATAAAACAACAGAAATAATGTTTTTTTCAAGTTAAAATTAAAATCCTTTAAAATCAGCAGAAATTCTTTGCATTAAACACCACCTAAGTGACCCCTGCTTACCTAGTGGTGCAAGGCTAAGGCAGTGAAAGGTGCTTTTGTTTGAAGCTCATTTGAAAATGTCAGGACAAGTCCCTAATTATTGGGGATGAAATTTCTCTCACCGCAAAGCTGCTTCCTCGTGAAGACGTATTTCGTCCTTTTTGGCTCCTGTTTGTGCTCACGTTTTGTGCTCTCCTTGGGAGCCCGCCCAGCAACCTCAGGCCTCTTTCCCCAGCACCCGGAGGTGGGGGCTCAGTGAAGGTGGTGAGCTGTCCTCTCTCTCCGTCCTGTGCCCTGGGGGCACCACCTCTCCGGGTTGTCAGGTGCCGGGAGGCTCTCACCACCACCAGCAGCCCTGGGAGGATGGCCTTCCCGTCATACTTGGGTGTCGCGGAGGGTGACAACTGGAGGCCCACCCGGTTAATCACGGTGCATATATTTATGAATTTGTGAAAAAATGTCCCATTAAGTGGTTGTTCAATGCTAGTTGTTGTACATGTTAGAAAGTGCCCAGCAGACCCCCAAATGTGTCTCCCCAGCGGCCACCAGTTTCTGGCGGCAGGTTCGGGAGGACGGAATGGGGCCAGGGAGCCACACGTCTCTTGACATTAGATGTCCTTGAAGCCTGGGTGTAGCTACGAGTCCCAGTCTTTCTCATTGGACGTCGAATTGGATGTTTAGTACTAAACCCCGTATTATTTATTGATGTGATATACGTGGACTCACACGGTGTGACCTTTGGGACTGCCTTTCCTGCAGCATGATTCCCGGGGTCCATCCAGGCTGTGGCAGTACTGTCAGCCCCTCCTTCCTGCCCTTCCCTGGCCGAGTCACGTCCCCTGGCCAGCTGTGCCACAGCTGCCTGAATTGTTCATGTATTGTAGGGCCTCTCGGTTGTTTCTGGTTTGGGACTATTAAGAATTAGGCTGCTGTAAACATTCATGGACAGGTTTTTGTGTGAACACAATTTCTATTTCTCTGGGATAAATGCCAAGAATACAATTTTGGGGTCATATGGTAGTTGCATGGTTAGTTCTGTAAGAAAGGGCCCTGCTGTCTTCCAGAGGGGCTGCACCATTGTACCTTCCCTCCATCATTCTGTCAGTGATCAGTTTTTCTATGGCCTCACCAGCATTTGGTGTTGTCATTATTTTTGCGCTAGTTACTCTGAGTAGGTGTGTGGTGATATCTCACTGTGGCTTTAACTTGCATTTCTCTGATGGCGATGCTGGTGATGTTGCGCAAGTTTTCATGTGGTGTTTCCCACCTGTATCCTCTTTGGTGACGTGTCTGCTTAAGTTGTTGGGGAGGGGGAAATTCCTCCCCCCACACCAGTCCTTCTTGGTGGATTTTGGCTGGTCTAGTAATGAAATTGACGCAAGACAGATTAACAGGAGAAAAAGAAACAAGGTAATTCATATACACGGAGGTCTCATAAAAATAGGACCCACAAAGTGACCAAAGCAGGCTGTTTCTATATCATTTTCAGACAAAGAAACAGTTACTTGTGAAGATTTAACAAAGGGGCTCATGAAGAAGTGACAAGGTTTATTTCCCTAACTGGTGATGAGGACGCTTTCTCTCCTCCTGGAATGGGGAGGGTACCTTCACATGGGAGATTTATTCCTGCTTTTACAGTCAGAGTGTTTTTAATATCATTTTTCTCCTACTGGCCGTTTCTCAAGTAACTTTAATTCAAAATATCAATATGTGGCTTGGGTGGCCTGCCCTGAGCCCCAGCAAAGTCTTCTGCCCCTTTTTTCATGGGGTTGTTTGTTTTTATTGTTGAGTTTAGGAGTCTTTTCTTTCTTGGGCGAGTGGTTTGTAGGTTCTTCCTTCCAGTCTGTGGGTTGTCTGTTCATCCTCTTTACAAGGTCTTTCACAAGAACAAGAGTTTTTAAATTCTGATGAGATCCAACCTACCAGTTTTTTCTTTTATGGATCATGTTTCTGGCGTCAAGTCTGAGAGTCTGAGAATTCGTTGCTTAGCTCTCGATCCTAAAGATTTTCTCTGTTCTGTCCCATCGATCTGTGTCTGTCTTTTTGTCTGGGTTACCATGGCTCTCTAGTAACCCTAATACTGGGTAGAGCCATTCCTCCCATTTCTTTTTTTTCAACATTGTGTCACCATTTTAGGACTTGTGCTTTTTCATGTAAATCTCGTATTATTTTTTACCTTTTAAATGATGTCACCAGAATAGTAAATGTGTTCCTAAATATTGCATGTTACGTAAATTGGCATTGTATCTTTTTTCCATTGCCTTTTGGTTGGTTTCATTTTTGCTTTTAAATTTTCTTTGATGAATTTATTGCAAAAGGTGCAAAATGGTACATAGCAAAAGTCGAGTCTCCTTGCTCCCAGTGTGAAAGCTGCACGAGGGCCCCTGGGGAAGTGCCAGTCCAGCTGTGCCTCCCCAGGGCCACCAAGTGCGAGGTCTTGGAGACGACCAAGTTTCTGGTTTTCTCTGTAACCTGCCAGAGGTGTCGGGTGCACATTTAAACATCACGTGGGGGTCTTTGTGTTCCGTTGTCTTGATTCCTTGTGCACAACTGCATGTGCTCCTCCCAGCGCCCCACAGGGGATGATGAAGTTGTAGCTGAAATGAAAGTCCTAGAAGTTACGACCTCACTTCCAGGAAGCTCCCGCCCCAGGCATTGGGGCTGCGTCTGCAGGCAGGGTCACCCCTCCCAGGTGCTCCCTGAAGCCACCAGCCACCTGACCTCTGCCCTCTGACCTGTCTCTCTGGTGGGTGGCGCGTGGCGATGAGGTTGCATTGTGCGCAGCTGCACGCCTTGGGCATTTGCTAGCTGGTGGCAAGAAGGTCCACCTAAGGATGCCTCATTCTGAGGTAATGTTTTGACCTTCTGAACAGCCCAGCTCTGGGCCTGTGAGCAGGACGTGGAGCGTGTCCGTGGCAGGTGCTGGGGGGGGGAGACCGGCACTCAGCGTCACCATCCTGTGAGCTGTCATCACACATCCCCAGGAAAATGATTTGTGTTTTGGGCTTTTAGTTAACCAAATAGATATGACTCTATTCTTATTTTTGTATCTAAGGCCTTGAATTAGGCTTTGGTGTGAAGCTCAGCATTGGCCGCTAAGCTGATTTTATAAACTCGAATTCTTAAATCATGGTTTTAAAGCACACCAAGATGTAAAAACAGAGAGATAAACCACCCTTGAGGCTCTGAGTGGCCAGCAGTGAGGACCTTTATTTAGAAAACAGTCATGGCTCATTTGTCTTGCACTGGGTTTGCTGTGCGTCCACCACTTATGTCCAGCGAGGACACACCTAACTCACCGCTGTGTTTGTGCTTCTCTTCCTAGGCTGCTTTCCAGGAGAACGTGGGAAGACAGGTATGGCTATTTTCAAAAATCTTCATTCCTAAAACTTCCTGTAGATGTAGAAGTAGAAATAGTAAAGCTACAAATGTGGGTAAAGAATTTACCTAGAATAAGCTAGTACTTCACACTGTGACTTCCGGTCGCAGATTCTCTCATAACGTGACTCAGGTGAGTATTGACACAAGTTTTAAACAATTAGTTGTTGTTTTACAGGAAACTTGAATGTGTAAGTAATTTTCACACACGTCAGAAATCAGTGCCTTGTGCATTGCCAGGAGCCTTCTGATGTCAGCAGTTGCCCGTGGGCGCTGGAGGGGTGTGGGCAGAGGAGCCTGGCAGGGCAGGGGCAGAGGTGTGACCCCTGCCTGTCCCACGTGTGGAAGGAGCCAGCTTCCGCCTGCCAGCCGCCCCACGGCCCCTCCTGACTTGACGTCGTGCCCCCAGCCCTGAACCTCTTATTGCGGTCAGCCTGGGCTGGGAGGTGTGACCTTTATCCCCAAGTCATTCATACTGTGTGTGACGATGACCACCCTGGGACACGTGGCCAGTCTGGCAGCAAATGGGCCGTCTCAAGGGTCAGTTTCCCATGGCCAGGGGAGCCCAAGAGAGAGGTCTGAGCTATGCTCAGAAGGGCACCAGGAGAGAGATCTGGGCGGTGATCCCCTCCTCCAGCCCAGAGAGGTGAGTGCGTTGTGGGCCTGGGGATCAGCAGGTGATACTGGGGACAAGCGGAGACGGGCCTTGAGGGGCAGAGGTCAGGCTGCAGGACCGAGGGGAGCCCACGCAGAGTGGCTGCTCAGCAGGTGGGAGGACAGGAGAGGTGGGCGTGCACAAGAGGGAAGGCTTGGACAAACACGGGATTGCAAGACTCCTGCCTGGACATCTGCGAGAAAGCGTGCGTGCAGGGACTGTCCCCTTGGATGCCCTCGAGTCTGTCAGGGTTCCCACAGCGGGGCCGGCCTTGCTGTTGAACCGGGGCCTGCGTTCCCAGCGCTGGGTCCACTTGCCCTTCCTGGGCCGCCAAAGGCCAGGGAGAGGGGGTGATGCTGCAGCTGTGGCTTCCACGGGGGTCACGTTTGGGGCACGGTGGGAAGTTCTCCCGGAAGTGTGGGCTGCTGGGCGAGGCGCCTCCGTCCACGTGGCCTGGGTGTTGGTGAGGGGTCCCCCAGCACTCAGGGTGGAGCAGAGAGAGGAGCCAGCGGGGCTTCAGGCTGGACCAGGTCTGTGGAGGGCGGCCGACCTGCTGACCTTCCATCGAAGGCGATAGAGCAGCCAAGGGGCGGAGAGGAGGGCGGCTTCGCTGGAGGTTCTGCAGCCTGTGCTGTGAGCTGTGAGCGTGTGTGTGGAGGGGCCAGGGCCTTGAGGTGAGGTGTCCAGTTCTGAATGCAGCGTTAAGGCTAAACTGATGCCAAGATGGGTCCAAACGAAGTCTCGGATTCCACAGTCATCGCCAAAGACAGAGGGAACCAAATCACTCATCTTGAACTTGAATTCGTGCTACCTTGAAATTGTTGGGTTGCTGCCTCATTCTGTGGGTGTGCTTGTCTGTGGAAGGAGCCCAGTAAGGTCACAGCCTTTCTTCCGTGGCTGGGAGGTGACTGAGACCCAGTATCCTTGGGTGTCCCTTAGTCCTGTCTACCCGGAGCCCTGAAAACTTAGAAGAAAGCTGGTCACTAGACAGAGATGCCAACCTCTAGCGGCGACAGGCTTCGCTGTGTCAGGGCAGCAAGTGCTGCCTGCAGAACGAGGGAGGCTGACAGGGAGAAATGTGGGGTTGTCGAGGGGCCCGCAGGCCAAGATCCGGGCCTGGAGAGGAGGGCGGGGGCTGTGATCAAGAAGGGAACTGCTGGAGGCTGAGCCAGGGGAGCCTGGGCACCCTGAAAGTCGGAGCCCAGGAGAAGAGGCTTCTCCCGCCCACCTCCAGCCCCCACGGCACCCCTATCAGCAGAGCCCCAGGTTCCAGAAGACACCAGGGTGGTCAGGAGCTAGGCAGTACTGCTCCCTGCGCAGTCGGAGCGTGGGGGCCACTCAGGTTGGGGGGTCCTTCAGAGAAGGAAGGTGAGCAGCTAGGGTCCTTGTGCCCTTACCCTCCCTGTCTCCCCGTGCACTGGTGTTTACGGTAAAACCGGCCTGCACAGTCCAGGGGAAGCCATGCTGATGTTTGAGAGGTGCGTAGTGTGGACCTGCACTCGGTGATGTCCTTCTGCAGCTTGGCAGGAACGAGGAGGAGAAGGATGTGAACCTGCCAAAGGAAATGGGGGCACGGGAGGGGAGCGTGGAGAGGGCACATGCGTTCCCAGACGTGGGGCGAGGCTCTTAGCGGCCGTGTGTGGTGGACTTGCTGAGGGCATGGAGCGCAAGTGAGGGGCAGCAGGGGGTGCGTTTGTCCACCGCCCTGGGGTGGGATGTCCTCTGGGCTCCTGGGTGCGAGCACAGACCCTGTCTTTGGCCACCTTCAGCGACGGGGGAATCTGCAGGAGGATTTGGTGGGGGGCCCACCTCTCCGTCCAGACTCGCCCCTGCCCACCGGGGACTCAGGCCTGAGCGAGGGGTCCTGAGCCTCCACTCCCGGCTCCCAGAGAAACCTCGGGAGGGATTTGCTGGAACACAGCCCCCTCTGTCCGTTCTGTCCCTCCTTGCAGGGATGAGCTGTCTGGACAGAGCTGTGATGCTTGGGTATGCGGTGGCCGGACCAAGAAGGTCTTGGGGTGTCAGGAGGCATCTGAACGTTGCCCAGGGGGCGGCAGGCTTGGGTGGTGGAGCAGAGGGCACCATCTTCTCCTGCAGCCACAGTGGCCTTTATCTGACGCGGCCTCAGGCTGGTCTGGGGTGGACTGGAGTCCAGCAGGAGTCAGCCCGGCGCGCGGTGGCCCCTTGGGTGGTGGGGGGCCGTCCCCTGCCCTGAGCTGTGCCAGGAGACTGATTGGCTTTTAGGTTCGCTTGGGAACCAAACCTCTGATCCTGACATTGTGTCCGTGACGAACATGCTGGGGTCCGTTGACAGTTTGGAGTCAGATCCCAAGTTCTTCATGTGCGGGGCTCCCTCGAGACGGTGTGGAGGTTAGCAGTCTGTGGGTCCCTAGTCTACAGCTTGCTCAGAGTGGGGAAGGGCTCTGGGGACCCAGGCCTCAACACACCCTCCTATGGTTGGTGACAGCAAGGCATTCACTCCTTGGTCGAAAGTTTGTCATTTATGTCCTTTTAGAAAACTATTTGGGGACTTCCCTGGTGGCGCAGAGGTTAAGAATCCACCTGCCCATGCAGGGAACAAGGGTTCGAGTCCTGGTCTGGGAAGACCCCACATGCCGCAGAGCAGCTAAGCCCGTGCGCCACAACTACTGAGCCTGTGCTCTAGAGCTCGCGAGCCACAACTACTGAAGCCCATGAGCCCTATAGCCCACACGCCACAACTGTTGAGCCCACGCACTCTAGGGACCATGCTCTGCAACAAGAGAAGCCACCGCAATGAGAAACCCGTGCACCACAATGAAGAGTAGCCCCTGCTCGCTGCAGCTAGAGAAAGCCCACATGCAGCAACGAAGACCCAACGCAGCCAAAAAAAAGAAACTATTTGTCTTGTTTTCAGATTTTCAAGTATTGTTACCAGAGAGTGGTATCAATAATAACTTGCAGACTTTGGGGCGGGGCCTGGACCTAGGCCGGGAGTGTGTCCCTGGGTGTGTTAAGGGGGGCTGTCCCCAACTCCCCAACCCCCTGTTTCAGAGTCTGGTCCTGGCTGTCGGCTGTCAGGCCCCCAATGGGACCTCCCAGTCGTTGTCTTGTTCATTCTCCTGCCAGCTGTGGGGGGTGGGCTCTTGTTCAGGATTCATAGCCCAGGCAGGTGCCGGCCCTTCAGAGGGGACTCTGGGGTCCTTCTGGCCGCCGGGGCACGGGTTGAATGAAATTGGAAGCTTTAATTCTGCTGAAACCTGATGTGTTTTTATGGTGTGTGGTTTAAAGAAAGGGCTCTTATACCATTTTAAAGTTGAAATGCTTGAATTGTTAGGAAAAAAAATTTTAAGTGGTTCAAATAATTTTAGCACAGTGTCCAGCCTTGGAGAGGCAGTTAGTAAAGTGACCTGACTTGAAAGTCCTTGGTTGAGTTCGGTTAAGTGGCGTGTAGTTTTAGCTTTCAGTTTATATCATGCTTCTTTGTTCATAAAAGTAACATGTGCATATGATTATCAAACTTTGAAAATGCCTTTGCTCAATAAAATTATTTTTGTCTCTTTTTTTTCCATTTTATTTTTTCATTAGGGCACTTTCCCTCATGGGATTGATATTTTGACCACAGCTGACTACTTTACTGTTGGTAACAGATCTAACTGTTTCCTGGTTATAAGGTAAGTTTTAATATTCATCATAAAATATAATGTTTTCGTTGAGTCACAGATCAGTTTCCACCATTTGGTTTCTTCAGCCTGGAAGGTCCACTAAGAGTAAATTTTAATTCATGTGTGAAAAGTTAAAAAAGGAATTGAAAACTGTTTTGAAACTTTTGTTTCAGATTGATTGGACAGAGTGCATAGTGTATGATTCTGTTTACATAAAACTTTGCAAAATGCAAATGAATCCAAAGGGACAGTAGCAGGGCAGGGGTGGCCTGGAGAAGGGGGTGCAGGATCTGGTCCTGAGAAGGGTGCTCATTTTTTAAAGAGGTATGAAGAGTTTCAAGAACAGTGCTGTGGTGATTACTTTTCTCTTAAACCGGCCTGTTTCACTAGCTGTTTCGTTGAGAGCTTGGTCTTCTCCAGAGAACAGCCACAAGCCAAAACTGTGCATTGCTTTCTGTGTGGCCGCTGCTCCACTGGGGAGTTTCTCAGAATGAATTCTTAGATTGGTAGTGACTGTCCTTCTTTTTCTGTTTCAATAAGGTAGTGTTTCCCAAGTTGAAGTTATCTCTAGCTTGTTTATGAGATGAGCAAGAAAGAGGTATTTGAGAAATCAAGTCAAGGAATAAATATTTAACATCCCTAACTGCGGTTTGCAGAAATCACATCAAAACTTAATATAAGTAAGTAAGTAGTGGGGCAGTGAGCCCGCGTGTCTTAGTTAACTCATTGCAACACTAATACAAGATGGGCATGATTTTATGAAGCGACTTATTTGCCTTAAATTGGGAGAGGAAACACGCCAGTGCTTTTTAAAATTGTTAACCATTATGGGTCTTAAGGATAGATTCCCTAATACCCCTGCTGTGCAGACCATGCAGAAGCTACATTTCTCCATAACCAGCATGGACAGATTTTTTTTTTTTTTTTTTTTTAAATGTAGCATTTGGCCTCCTTCCCAGAAACAATCTTTGACCAAACACACTGTATTTTTAGCGTCCTTTCCACCTTTCCTCAACATTTAATGGTCTTCTGTGCCTTATCAGTTCTTTCCTATTTTAATTCTGTTTCCTTTGATTGTTAATATTTGAACATATATTTTACATGGAGAATCTCTTACCTTTGCCTGAGTTTCATGGGTAAAAGAACTCGTAGTTTTTGGCCCTGGCGTCCTTTTCCTGTGGCTGAGGTCTCTGAGCTGGTCTTTGTTTCATAGATGGGCTGGCTCAGGGTCTGTCTTCCACAGAGGGTTCTGCACACTTCTGTGGATGAGAGGCAGTCTGTGAGGAGGGGTCCAGCAGTCATGGGGACCAGGGTCTGTGGCTGTACCCCGTCACCACAGGGCGCTTGGGGGAGCTCTTCCCTTGCCCCAAGGCAGGGCTGACACCCAGGGTCCTGCTGTCAGCCTGGACGGCAGGGCAGAGGGAACTGTGCCCAGGGAGCCTGGTGTGGGGTAGGGGACAGTCCTGCAGGGAAGGGTCCAGAGTCAGCCTGGGGTGGTGGGGCTTCTGAGCCAAAGTGGGGCCTTGGGTTGTCCTGAGGTCAGGGAACCAGGTTTGACGGTCACATCTGCATTTTGAATATACCACTGCGACTGCATTTTGGTAACTGGAAGCAAGGAGACAGTCAGGGCCCCCTTACAAGGTGGGGGATGATCAGAGGGTGGTCAGGGCCCCTCACAAGGTGTGAGACATGGTCAGGGGACAGCTAGGGCACAGGGTTGGGTCCTCTGGCGAGAGTGGGTGTGGTCAGGAGAGTGGAGGTGTTGGGGTGCACCAGTGAGGGAGAACACGCCTGTGGGTTTTGGGGAAGGTCCGGAGCTCAGAGTCACTGAGCACGCGGGGCTCACGGCACATCTGAGTGGACGTGTGGGCCAATGTGCGGATGATTCTCCTGGAGACGGGAGTGTGTGACACACGGATGGGAATTGAAACACGTGGACGAAGACCATCAGGTGGGGGGGACCAGCATCGTCTTACCTCTACTTTTGACTCAGAGCTTTGTCACGGTGCTGGTGACACACAGGAAATTGCACGTATTTAACGTGTAGGTTCTGATCAGTGTTGACGGGCACAGATCTTTGTCACCACAATGCAGATAGAGACCCGTCTCCACAGGATTTCTGGGCGCCCCTTCTCCAGGCACCGGTCTGTTCCTGTCACTCTGGGTCGTTGGGTGAATGGAGTCGTGTGGTGTGGGCTCTGGGTGCTGTTCTGGCCGCCTGTGCTCTGCCTGCCCTCTCGGATGTGTCCTCCCTGCGTGAGTGCCCACGCGTTCCTAGTTCCCTCGTGTGATGAACCACGTTTTCCCCTGTGAGGGACGTCTAGGGGTTTCCAGGTTAGGGCTTCGATCACCTTCGTGTGCACGTCTGTCTGTGGGCAGGTGCTTTCCTTCATCTGGTTAAACACCTGGGAGTGAAGTGGCTGGATCCTGATTGTTTTAAGAAACTGCTGGATGGTTTTCCAGAGTGGCTGCATCATTTTACCCTGTCCTTGCTAGCCCTTGGTGTGGTCAGTGTTTTTAATCTTAGCCATTCTAATGGATGTGCAGGAGGAGCTCATTAATTTGTGTTTTCCTAATGACTAATGACATTGAGCATCTTTTCATGGGCTTATTTGACAAATCTTTTGCCTGTTTGTATCTATTGGGTTGGTTGTTTTCTTCTTACTGAGACTTTGAGAATTCTTCCTATGTTCTGGATACAAATCCTTTCTTAGGTCTATGATCTGCAGATGTTTTCTCCTGGTCCGTGGCTTGTTCTTTCAGCGTCCTGTGTATTCCTAAGACAAAATCCTTTGTTAAAAATCAGCTTTATTTTTGTTCTCCTATTTCATTACATATGATTTACATACAGTAAAATCCACTAATTTAAAATGTGGGTTTTGGCAGATGTGTAACCACTGCTGCAGTCAACACAGGGAATGTTTCTGTCGCTCCAGAAAGTTCCCTCATGCCCTGGCCCTGACAGCCTCTGAGCTGCCTTCTGTCACTGGAGTTGACCTTTTCTAGAACTTGTAGGACAGTCACGTGGTGTGCGGGCTCCTGTCACTGTATGTCATCGTTCATCCATGCTGCTCAGTAGCGGTCCACTGCGTGGGCTGCAGCTTGTCTCCCACTCACCAGCTGGTGGTCGTCCGAGCCCCTTGGCTTTGGATGTGTGCATATGGGTGGTGCTTCCATTTGCCCAGCTGTTTTCTGCTGTGACATAACGAGCAGTCGTGAGCAATTTTTATTGGTTGGTCTTCTTGCAACTGTAAATTTCCTTAACAGATTGCTGGCTGTGCATCCTTCTAGAGAAGGATTTTGTCACATTTTGCTTTCTAGTAGTTTGCTTTCCAATCATGTTGCACGTTCCTGTCCCATGAGTTCTTCAAACCAAGGAAACCTCAGAGTGAACTTTCTCTCTTATTTCCTAACTCGGTGAACAGCATGCCATCCACATCATCAACTCAGTTTTGCTTCTCCTTCTCTCATTCCCCACGTCCGGTTGGTGACCTAGTTCTGTCACTCTTGCATCCCTAAGAGCCCTCAAATGTTCACTCTGCTTGTCCGGTCAGCTGTCACCGTAGCCCAGCTCGCACTGTCCTGTACACTTGCAGAGCCTCCACGACCCCACCCCCCGTCACTTGTCTGAGTGCAGAACGGAGCGCTTTCTCTTTGTCACACCACCACCCTGCCTCCCGGCCCCCAGCAGGCCATGCATCCTCCTTGGCTCGCCTCCCCCGGTCCTCCGCCCTGTGGTGGACGCCCCTCTTGGTTTGCACTTGGGCCGCCGTGCAGCCTGAGTGCTCAGTAAGTGCCGAGCGCTGTCTGGGCCGGCAGTGCCAGCAGTGCGTCTTCTCCAAGGTCAGCCGCTAGTTGGTGTCAAAGCTTGGACTAGAACTTAGGTGGCCGACCTCTGTCTGGTTTTTTCTGAGAGGCCACTGTTGCCTCTGCCTGCGTCTCTGGAAGCTTTGGAGGCTCAGGATGCTGGCCTGGGGTGGGTCTATCTGTTGGGTGGGCCAGGGGCCTGTAGGTTATGTGGGACCAGGAATTGTGTCTTGCCTCCATTTCTGACAGCTTCAGCAGCTTGTCTGCTGTCCTCACTTTTCTGTTTTCTTCTTCTGACTCTCTCCCAAGCGGTTTCATCATCTTTAGGGGGGCTCTCAATCCACCTCGCTGCTGGTGAAGCCTCTGCTTTTCTCCCTGTCACGCCCAGAGCAAAGATTTTCCCTGATTCGACTCTCCCAGACCTCACACCCTGTAGCACACGCATGCCCGCCCAGCGCCCCTGTTCATGCTGTGCACATGCAGTGTGCCCTCACAGGATTTGGGTAAAATCCTGTTTCTCCCTTCTTGGCCTTCTGTGCCATCCGCTCTGTCTCTCAGCCTCCTTGTAACACGTGGGTGGTGGTGAGGTCCGTGGTGGGGTTATGTGGATGGTGTGGCAGGTTCAGACAATATTTGTAAGCAATTGGGTGTTTTAGAGGCATGAAGTATAAAAGTGCATATTTTGGAATAAGTGATACATGTTCACGGTATAAAATTCAGAAGGTGCAGGGGGTGTTTAGGGAAAAGCAGTGCATCTCACCTCTCCTTCCAGGCACCTGGTTCTACCCTGGGGGTCCCTGTTGGCCCCAGTTCCTTGTGTCTTCTAGAGAGATTGGGTTCATATCATGCCTGTGGGTGTGTCGACTTCCTTCTGTCCACGCTGAGCGGTGGCACACAGTACACAAGGTTGGAACCCCTGAAGTGCTCATCTTCAGAGGCTTGGTCAAGTACAGGCACGCCTTGGGGATATTGTGGGTTCGGGGCCAGACCACCGTAATAAAGTGAGTATCACGTTAAAGTGAGTTGCACGAATTTTTTGGTTTCCCAGTGCGTATGAGAGTTATCTTAACACTGTACTGTAGTCTGTTAGGTGTGCAGTAGCATTATGTCTAAAAAAACAATGTACATGCCTTAATTTAAAAATGCTTTATTGCTCAGCAGTGCTAACCATCATCTGAGCCTTCAGCGAGTCACAGTAGTAACATGAGAGATCACTGTTCACAGATCACCGTAACACATACAATAATAATATTGAAAAAGTTTGAAATGTTGCAAAAATTACCGGAATGTGACACAGACACAAAGCGAGCAAATGGTGCTGGAAAATGGTGCCGACGTGCTCGATGCAGTGTTGCCACAAACCTTCAATTTGTAAAATATGCAGCATCTGTGAAGCGCAGTAAAACGAGGTCTGCCTGCAGTAATAATGATGAGCTCTTAGCAGTAAGGAGGCAGCTCTGTGTGTACTGTTACATACAGCAGAACATATACACCGTAGGCTGCCTGTGACGTCCTGCGTCTTGGAGAGTCTTCCATATCTGGACATGGAGTGTGACCTGTAGATCTCCCTTCCTGGCCCTTGGCTTCTGTCCAGTGTTTCACTGTTATAAACGATGTGAAGTGAATATTCTTGTATATATCACTTCTCACCTGTGTGGTTATATCTGAGTGAATTAACAGAAGTGGAATTGCTAGACCAAAGGGCATTACATTTTCAATTTCCTGGGCAGTGCCACTTGCTCTCTCTAGAGGCTGTGCCAAGACGCTGTCCGCAGCAGTGTCTCTGTACGCTTCTAGAGCCTTCCAGCAGCAGCTGTCAACCCCTCTGACTTTGGCAGTTTGACGGATGGACAGAAGTTTCCTTTCCATTTCCCATTGAATGAGGCTGAATGTTTGAGCTGCATCTTCTTTCTTTTCTATAAACTTTAATGATTTTCTACTAGGTGATGGCATTTTCTTATTGATTTGGAAGAACTCCATTATACAGAAGGCTCTTGTTTGTGATAGCAGTTGCAGATACTTTTGATTTTGTTTATGGTGTGTTTTTCCTGATAGTATTTTTCTCTTTTGGTTGAGTGTTTGAATGTACCAGTCTCTTCTTTTTCGGCTTCTGGGTTTCGAGTCATAATTAGAAAGGCCTGTCCCACTTGGAGATTATTTTTTTTTAATTCTCCTATGGTATTTTCAGGAGATGTAACTCTTACTTTTAAGGCATAATCATGCTCCACCAGCTGCCCTCGTATGAAGCGTACAGCTCAGCGAGTGCTGGCAGCACACACACCTGGGTGACCGGCGCCGTCGCTGAGATATGGAGGGCTCAGCACCTCGGCTCCAGGCGCCACCCGTAGCTCGCTGATGCCTTTTGTAGAATGTCACACGAGTGGAGTCAGAAAGGATGGCCCCCTGTGCCTGGCTCCTTTCTCAGCACAGTGGTTTCTGAGAGTCATGCTTGCTGTGTGTGTTGGTAGCTTGTTCCTCTTTGTTGCTGAGCTGTTTTGAGTCTGTGGCTGTTCTGCAGTTTATCTGTTAGTCCATCTGTTATAGACATTTAGGTTGTTTTGCGTTTTGGGCTCCGATGAATGAAGCTGCTTAAACATTTGTTTAGAAGTCTTTTTGTGGCTGTATATATCTTCATTTCTTTTGGATACATACTTATAAGGGGATTTCTGTATATTTATAAGAAACTGCCGAACTTTTTTGGAAAGTGGTTGTACCATTTTACGTTCTCATAAGCAGTGTGTGAGTTCCTGTTCCTCATTCTCACCATCTCTGAATATTGTTTTTTCCAGCATGTCTATTGCCGGCTTTCCTGAATACACACAACCAATGATAGACCACCTGGTTACCATGAAGATAAACCATTGGGATGGGTAGGTTTTGTGTTTTTGTGTTTGCCTAATTAGCTTATCTGTCAAATAAGAATTCTTATTTTTTCCCAAAGGAGAGATTAAATTGAGCTCGTAAGCCTTGAGTATATTGTCTGATTGTAGATTTCTTTTTTTTTTTCAGCTTATATACATATATATTATATATATGTATATATATATTTTACCATTTAAACTTTTTATTTTATATTGGAGTATAGCTGATGAACAATGTGATAGTGTCAGGTGCACAGCAAAGCGACTCAGCCATGCATAAACATGTATGCATTCTCCTCAGACTCCCCTCCCATCTAGGTAGATTTCATATTTTAAAGTAACTCCTGAGAAGTAACGTAAGTTCCAGTCTTCATGCCTGATGTGTTGGTTAATGGTCTATCTCCCGTTTTACTTCTGGAGACCTCAGTGAAGTCTGCTGGGTGTGGAAACTTTCCCGTGTCATGGAGGGCGGGTGGCCTCCTGAGGGCGAGGACCTTAGGCTGTGGGATCTGCCTCATCTGCTCTGCGGCCAGGGCATCCCAGCTCGAGTCCGATCCACGTGGCCGCTTAGCCGTCTTCTCCATCCTTCCTGGAGCCAGGCAGGCCTGTAGCTTTTTCGTGATTACGAAGCAGCTTCAAGGTGTCTTAGCATTTCCAGCAGTTGAACGTGTCCCTTCAAAGGGGAGGGCCAGTGCATAACCCAGAGCGGGTATCAGTGCTTCTGTCAGCACCTCTGGGAAGACAGCTTATTTTCTCGTGGGAGGCTCGGCGTGGCTGCCGGTGCTCAGGCCGTGGTCTGAGGGACACGAACGCCAAGTAGCTTCTTCAGGTTCTACGTCCGGAACCCCAGCTTACAGTGGGTGTTAGTTGCAGTCAATAGGACATTTAAAACCAAAATTGCAACTGTGTCATCCATGGTGTTAGACTAAACTTTTGAGCTATTGAAATCTCCAGCTGTTGTTGAAATGTTTATTTCTTCTTTCAGTTCTGTCACGTTTCCTTCACATATTTTGAGTGGGACTCTCTGGTTAGGTGCAATTACATTTCTAACTTTTGTATCTTCCAGATGTATTGACCCTTTATTGTTATGAAATGCCCCTTTTTGTTTCACGTTAGATTTCTTGTCTTAAAGTGTAATTTGATATTATTACGGCTGAAGGGTCGGCAAGCTTTTTATTTAAAGGGCCAGAGAGTAAACATTTTAGGTCACTGTCCCATGTATTTTATTGTTTTTTTCTTTTCTAAGATTTATTATTTATTTATTTATTTATTTAATTTATTTTTGTCTGTGTCGGGTCTTAGTTGCGGCACGCAGGATCTTTGCTGAGGCATGCGGGATCTTTGCTGAGGCATGCGGGATCTTCCGTTGTGGGGTGCGGGCTCTTCGTTCTGGTGCGCAGGCTTCTCTCTAGTTGTGGTGTGCAGGTTTTCTCTTCTCTAGCTGTGGTGCACGGGCTCCAGGGCGCACGGCCTCTGTAGTTGTGGCATGCGGGTTCCAGGGCGAGTGCTCTGTAGTTTGCGGCATGTGGGCTCTCTAGTTGAGGTGCGCGAGCTCAGTAGTTGTGGCGCATGGGCTTAGTTGCCCCGCTGGCATGTGGGATCTTAGTTCCCTGACCAGGGATCGAACCCACGTCCCCTGCATGGCAAGGTGGATTCTTTACCACTGGACCACCAGGGAAGTCCTCTTTTCTTTTTAAACCCTTTAAAAATGTGAAAACCATTAGAAGCTGGGGCCTTACAAAAAGAGGCCTCTCACAGCCACTATTGTCCTGCACCCTTGTCTGTGTGTCAGGGGGATGGCAGATGGTCCTGCCTTTACGTCCAGCCTGACAGCGTCTGCCTTTTGTTTGAGGGCTTCAGTCCTTTCACATCTGAAGTGGTTATCAATTTATACCTGTCATTTTGCTATTTGGTTTCTATTTTTTTCTTTTTTTTTTGTTGTTAATTTTATTTAAAACATTATTTGTGGAAATACTATGTTTAGTATAAGCTCTAAAAACCTGAAGTTTCCAGGATGCATGAATCACAGAATGGAGGGGAAATTGCAGTCAGATTTGAAGGTCCTCACGATAACGCCTGCTCACATTTTCTCAAATGTTGGGATTCACAGAGCATGATTATGACCTAATTTTCTTATGATTCTTCAGAGATGGAGATATTTCTGCCTTTCTCTGTTTTTGGCCTGGATTACATCCGTGAGGAGATACCAGCTAAAAGTTCATAAATAGGGTCTATTCAATTTCCTGTGAATACATGGCTTGTGGAAAATGGGGAGCCTTAGAGAATTCTTTACAGACATTCTTTAGTGGTGTATTTATACCTTCACTAGTATAGGTATTCTATTATACTTTTAATAGTATACACTTTTGAGAAGTATTATCCATTGTTTTGGGTTTCTTTTTAAACATTTTCTGATAAACAACAAACTCCTACAGTATAGCACAGGGAACTATATTTAATGTCCTGTGATAAACCATAATGGGAAAGAATGTGGAAAAGAACATATGTGTATAACTGAATCACTCTGCTGTACAGAAATTAACACAACATTGTAAATCAACTATAATTCAATAAAATTTAAAAAAAAATTTCTGATACTTAGACGTACTCACCCCAAATAATTTATGTATCAAAATAAACATAATTAAAAATTTTTTGACTGTGGTAAAATACATGTAATATTTATCTTAATCATTTTTAGTGTAGAGTTCAGTTAAGTACATTCCCCTTGCTGTACAGCCAACTTTTTCATCTTGCAAAACTGAAACTCTGTCCCGGTTAATCATCGACTCTTCCTCCCCGTGGCAGCCCCCATTCTCCTGTCTGTCTCTATGAATGTAACTCCTCTAGGAATCTCATATGGAATCCTACAGGATTTGTCCTTCTGTGACTGGCTGATTCCACTCAACATACTGTCCTCCAAGGTTCATCTGTGTTGTAGCATGTGTCAGAATTTCCTTCCTTTTTAAGGCTGAACAATATTCGATTGTATATACATGCCACATCTTCTTTATCCATTCATCCGTCCATGGATACTTGGATTGCTTCCACATTTTAGCTATTGTGAGTAATGCTGCTATGAATATGGGTGTATAAATATCTCTTTGAGACCCTGCTTTCAGTTTTTTGGGTATATACCCAGAAGTGGGATTGTGAGCTTAATAGTAATTCTGTTTTTAATCTTAAAAGCCATACTGTTTTTCATAATGGCTGTACCATTTAACATTCCCACCAGCAATGCACAAGGATTCCAATTTCTGCAAATCCTCACCAGTACTTGTTATTTTCTTTCTTTCTTTCTTTTTTTAAATAGTGTCGATCTTAATGGGTATGGGGTGTGAGATGGTATTTCATTGTGGTTTTGATTTGCATTTCCCTAATGATTAGTGACGTTGAGCATCTTTTCATATGCTTGTTGGCTATTTGTGTATCATCTTTGGAGAAATAGTTCAAGTCCTTTGCCCATTTTAAAATGCAGTTTCTTAGTTTTCGTTGTTGTTGTTGGGTTGTAAGAGTTCTTTATATATCTGGATGTTAGTCCCTTATCAGATACATGATTTGCAAATATTTCCTCCCATTCTGTAGGTTGCCTTCTCACTCTGTTGATTGTATCCTTTGATATGCGGAAGTTTAAAATTTTAATGTAGTCCAATTTACCTATTATCAATGTATATAGTTTTACTTTTGCCTGAGCTTTCGGTGTCACATCCAAGAAAACATTACCAAATCTAATGTCATGAAACTTTTCCCCTTTGTTTTCTTCTAAGAGTTTTATAGTTTGAGGTCTGACATTTAGATGGTAAATATAATATTTTTAAATACAGAAGGCTTATCCTCGAAGTGCACTAATTTGAGGGTAAGTGTAACTAAGCCTGTTAGAATAGCTACCTCCTTGGCAACTGTGGGGCTTTCTCTGCTCTGAGACCTGATCACTCAGCCTTCAGAAGTGGCTTCCTGAATGGGCTTTTAGCACATGAGACCTCCCTGCCTTGAAGAGCTGGCTGTTTTCTGTTGGAAGCAGACCCCTAAGCTGGTCTGGGGGCGTCAAGAGGCCCGGGCGTACACAAGAGGGGAAGGATCTCCTGCCCCAGCATCCACTTTCATCCTCCAAGTCCTTCTCTCTGGTGCTTGTGTACTTGGAACGTATAATGATCAAACTGCAGATGCCCCCTTTTGCGTGTTTCTTCTTTAATGTCGTTATCATGTTCTGTCTTGTTCTGTAGTCCTCCTAATTATTATTTTAAGGAAATGACTATTTCCTGTTCTGTCTGGAGCTCTTGGCAGTGCCCTCCTGACTTTTAGTGCCGGGATGGGGCTAGGGGGGCGTGGGGGAGGGTGTCAGCTTCACAAGTCACCCTCAAGGTTTGATCAGACCTGTCTGGCCCCTGGCGGGTTCAGGAGGGAACTCGGCTTCATTAACCCGTCCTGGGGTCATCCTTCTGTTCTGTGTGTTGAGAATATAACAAATGTGCGTTGATTGGAAATGTTTGCACTGATGTGATGTATGCCTCCTGTTTATTAGCTTGAGCCTCACGAGCTTCCCTCATTTAGCCCTCGATCTTCCCAGTGGTGGTTTCACAGGCTCCCCAGTACTCGCGTACTCTGCGTCCCTTGGGGTGCAGGAGGTTGGAGACATACTTTGCCATCCAGCGCCGTGCAGATGGCAGCTGTGTCCTGACAGGGACTTGGATGTAGTGCCTCTTCTTGGTGAAGTCTCTCTCCCTCATTTGTTATGAGCAGAGGTTCTTACTTGCTTGTTAGTTTGTGTTTGTTTTCATAGTGTTTGACTAAGTGGGCAGTTGACAGCTCATGTGCACTGTCCTCTCTGTAATTGAATAAAGCCAGAATCCTAGAAATGAAGGACTAACAGTGTTCTCTGCCCCATCCTCCAGGGCCATCAGGGAGCTGTCGGCCAAAGCACTGCGGAACCTGGCTCAGCGAGCACCTGAACACAGCGCCCGTCATGGTAGGTGCTCCTCCTCACACTTGCACATGCAAGTGCATGTGCACTCACACTTGCACATGCGTGTGCACCACGGGCACATGCACAAACATGCAGCAGGAAGCCCCGGAGGCCCCCTCACTGATTTCAAGGCCTGGGGATTTCTCTCTTGCTGAGAAGGGTTTGAAGAACTGGTCTCTGCTTTGTCAGGGACAGATCACAAACCAGGTGCCATGGCCTCTGGGAGCGCAGGTGCTGTGAGCACGGAGGTGTGCGTGTCCCCAGGAGCCGCAGGATTCCTGCGCCATCCCAGCAAAAATCGATGGATCTGCTGTACACTGTGTGTTTCAGAACTAGCCTTAAAACAACAAGTGAAGTAACTCATAATATAACATATTAAACAGTGAGCTGCTTCCCTGGGGCTGCAGTGGATTTGCTGACTTCCTGGGCCAGGCCTGAGCGCACTTTACTCAAGAACAGAACAGCCAGTCTGAATTGATGACATGCCCTTATCATTAAGGAAAGAACCCGTATATATATGTTCCATCATGTTTTTTCTACTTGGAATAAGTGGGCACCTGATTTTAATTTAGGGAACAATACACAAATTTCTCCACATTATACTTATTCCCACCGACATTTATTAGAGAAGTAACTGTTGGTTGGATCATGGTTCTTCATTTGGAGTTACTGGTTTTAATCACACACTCTGGGATTTTAAATGAAGATTTGGGGCCTGTTAGCTCCGAAGGGCCCTTTCAGCTTCGTGGTCTGTTAATTAAGCTTAATGTCAGGAATCTCACCTGGTGTTTACTTTCCTTTTATGATAATCCTGCTGCTTGAATGAAGGGGACACTTTCTTCCCAGTTCAAGAGTGCTGACCGCCCCAGGATAAGGGATTTCCCTGATTCTTAAACACTGACCGCTACCAGCTGCCACGTCTGAGTGCCTGTGTGGGCCCTCTCCTGGCAAGGACGCTGTCGGCTTCCATGGCCTCTGCCTGGCTGTGACTGTGGTTCCCCCTGGCTGGTGGGGCTGGTGGGGCAGAGCCGCTGTGGGTGCGGCTCCTTGTCTGCGCTCCCTGCCAGGCTTCAAGGACTCTCTGACTTTGCTTTCTGTCCCCAGAGCACAGGCTTGGGGGCTTCCTCTGCTCTGAGCAGGAGAGGGTGAGCTCCAGGCTGAGGCACCGTGTGTTGGCTGTAGGGTCCTGCAGCCCGGCCTCTGTCCTCCCTGCCCCCCAGGCAGAGCCCTGGCAGCCCCTGAACAGCAGGAAAGACCTGGAAAACAGTCTGTTTCCCTTCTTCCCTGCTGTCTGTTCTCACCCTGGGTCACCACCCTGTGTCCGGAGCCCTGAAGAGCATGTGCTGTTTGGGGGCAAGTGTCATCCTCGTTCACATTCCTGCTCGCTGCCCTTGTGTCTGCTGACGAAGTTTGGCATGTCAGAGACTTTAGTTTAGCCTTGGTTGTGAGGTAATGATCCTGACAGAGATAACTGAGTGGGTTTGTTTCTCCCCTGGATCCTGAATCCTCGCGTCTGTCACCCTGTGTGCATCTCCCGTGTGTCCTTTGCAGTTTTCCCGCGTCTGCTGTCGATGACACAGAGTCCAGACCTACACACTCGGCACGGGGCTGTGCTCGCCTGCGCAGAGGTCAGCCACAGCCTGTACACACTGGCCGTGCAGCAGGGCAGGTAGGAGCTGGGTCACAGCTGGGGCCCTGTCCAGGCGCCCCTTCCTTTGTACCGGCGGCATGGTCTCCAGGGGCCCTGTGCTCCTGATGACATCTGTCAGTGGTCCCCTGTCCTCTCTGGGGGACCCCACCTCTCTGGGCTTCTCCTGTCACCTCGCTCTTTCTGAGGTAAACAGATTGTAAAAGCAAAGACACGTTTTCAGAGCTTGTGTTGAGTAGCTCGTATATTCAGTATTCTTTGTTCATTTATCACTTTCGATAATTTAAAATACCAGAGAATATAAATTTAAAAGTGTCTACCAGGAGCCTTTTCTGCTGGCTCAGTTGGTATAAATAACAATAGACACGCAGTGTGGGGTTGCTGAGAAGGTCCGAATGTTGAGAATGTTTTGTGAAGCAGCTGCTTCGTCTTCCTACTTGACTTTCCAACTGATTTTTCCTCAAAGGCAAAAGCTCACAGCACACTGTGATGTCTGTGCTGTGGTTCTTGGACTCCAGCTTGGGGAAAACTGTATTTTAAGTCGCTTCCTGTCCTTCGAGGTGATTTCCTGGGGACACAATGATAGCAGGTCCGAATTGACCCTGCTCCTCTCCCCACAGTCCGTTTGAAGGACATCTGCGAGGGGGTGAAATGGCACCTGTGGGCTTGGCCGAGGACCTGGTGTTTATGGAATCCTCTCCTGGTGCAGCTGTGCAGGACTCACCTAATCCCCTGGCAGTGCGTGTGACAACACGTGTCCCCCCAGGGAAGGCCAGAGAGACCGGCCCCCGGGGGTTTTTTGGGGGCTGGTCGTGTGGGTTCTCTACCTGCCATGAACCCAAATCCCAGACTCCCAGAAGAAATCAGGTTTCAGCATAAGCCACGTGGTTTGTGCAAACAGTCTGGGCAGTTAGGGAATGGGGAGAGCCCTCCCGAAATCCAGGTTTCTGGGTGCCGAGCAGGCCTGTCCAGAGCGGCAGTGAGGCCGCTGGCTGCAGGGCCCTGACCGCAGCCTCAGCCGCTGTAATCTTTTCCAAAGCAAGTCACGGGGCACCTGGGAGCTGGGCTGCTCCCCGTCCCGGGGCCTCAGATGCTTCCTGAACTTGGGGTCCCCGCTGTCAAGCAGGCGCCTCATCACAGCCCTGTCTCTATTGTCTGCTAACCGCTGACTGAGAAGGTCTTCCGTCTGCCCCCTTGAGTTGGTGGATGTACCTTCAGGGATGCCCCTGCAGGTGCTTGCGGGCTGGGAGCTGGCGGGGCACCAGGCCTGCATGCGTGTCTCCCTGATGCTCTCCCAGGACCTCACACGTTGTGTTTGAACTCCCGCAGACCCGTCTCAGACTTCCTAGACGAGAAGGCCGTGCAGGGCCTGAAGCAGATCCACCAGCAGGTCAGTGTGCAGCCTCTGGGGCCGCCCTTCTTCTAGGTCTCCTGGTACCTGGTGCCTGCCTGCCCCCAAGCCCTCCCTGCTCCTGAGCCCCAAGTGAAGCCCCGAGGGTCAGTCCTGGGGCTATGGTGCAAACCCTTGGGGTGAGCTCGGGCTCTTCTGTGTGGCCAAGTGTCCTCCGCTGGACATTGCAGAGCACCCGCCTTTCATCTAGTCCTGCTGTGCAGCCTGGCCACCCTCCTCGCTCGGGGCACGTCCTCACGCAAGGGCGGGTGGGCAGTGGCACACAGAACAAGCACGAAGGCCTTGCACCCCCAATTGTGCCTCCACGGTGGGGGAACCCCGAGTCTGAAGTCACACCCAGGGTTTGTGTATGCACTTCTCTGGGGAGGAGGTGTGTGCATTTTTCTGGGTTTTTGAGATTCTCAAAGGCTTCTGTGAGTCAAAATTGGTGAAGTATGAACTGTAGGTCTTAATGTTATAGGATAACCTGGAAGTCACTCTTGAGATGTTAAACGGCTTTACTGTTTGTTGTTCTGAGTAGAGTTTTGTTTTCTTTAAGATTTGGCTCTTTATGTAATTAATTCACCATTTTGACGTCTTTCCTTCCTCATCCTGTTGGTGCCGTTAACTTTCTTTTCCATTTTGGCAAAACCGTACCATCTGTTTAGGTGCATTTCTCACCTTTAGAGTGGAGTCTGGTGCTCACCTGACACTTGTCAAGCCGGGCTGACGCCGTGTGACGCAGGAGGCGGTTCAGTGCGGGGACCGTCCCCCGTCCTCGGCTTCCTTTTTCTGTAGAGCCTGGGTAATAGTGGAACCTACTTGCTTGAGTTTCTATGAGAATTAAAGAATGCGTTCGGAGAGTTGAGTGGAGTTTCTGGCACAGCATGAACATTCAGTGAGTGGTGGCTGGGATGGTAGTTAGTGGTGATGCTGTGAATTGCTTCTCTGAGTTCCTTGCAAGGAGAAGGACCATTAGGATTAGTTTACTGCCTGAGGGGCTGTCAGGGGGGCAGGTCCGGGTATCCAGGTCCCCCTCACTGGCTGGCAACCCTCTTCCTCCCCTCTCTGACCCTTGGTTTCTCTTCCAGGTGAGGGAAGGAGGGATCTGGGCTGTTGTGAGGATTAAATGTGGTAATGCACGGTGGGTCTTAGTGAGGGAGGGGCTTGTTAGTGAGGTGCTCTTGGAGAGTGGAGTGGGCTCCGTCAGCCCCTCCTGGGAAACGCCCACCTGTGTGTTTCTTTTTGTTATCCTTTTGATGCTTGTTATATACCTGCTGTGTTATTTTTTAAATCCTAGTAATTTAAATAACTAAGTAACTTTCAATTCTTTATTTTTAGCTTTACGATCGTCAGTTATACAGGTAAGCTTTACACACCTGAAGTTTTATGTTTTGTGAAGAAAATATTGGGCCCCTAGTCATGGGTGTCTCCCGAGTGGTCCTGGCCAAGTTGTCTGTGCTTATCCTGTTTGAGGGGGTGAAGAGCCGTGAAAGGCCTGGTTGGATTCTGAGCTTCACTGATGATGTGGTGAGAAGCTTGCTCGTTTGACTGTGGAGTCTGACGGGGCTGGTGGCTGTGGACCGTCCACCTGCAGCAGCGGCACTGCCTGGATCTGCCTTCTGCCCTTTGCAGTGGGTCCCCTCCGCCCTGGTGGCTAGGGTCTGCCCTCTGAATGTCATGCGGATAGAACCATTCTGTGGAGCCTTGGGGTCTGGTCTTTGTCACCGAGCGTGCTGTTTCTGAGATTCACCGTGTGGTTGGTGTACAGTGGTGTGTTCTTTTGTAGTGCTGTGTGGTGGTCGGTGGTGTGTGTGCTTGGTGTGGTTATCTGCTCGCCAGGTGATGGGCATCTGGTTGTTCCAGCTTTGGCTTCTTCGGGATAAAGGTTTTGTGAGCATTGGCGTACGAGTCTTGGTGTGGATGTGTTGCTGGGTCATGCGGTGCAGTGTGTCTAAGGTGTCCTCATCAGCGCTGGGCCTGGGCAGCCTTAAGCTGGGGCTGATCCTTGGGTGTGGGGTAGCTCACCACCACTTTAGTTTGCATACCTGGCGCCTGGTGACCTTGACACCTCCTGTGTGGACTGGCTGTCCTCCCTCTTCTGTGAAGTGACTGTTCACATCTTTTGCTCATAAAAAAAAAATCTCATGCTCTGTCGTCTTCTTACCAAGCTGTCAGCACTCTCGTCATGTTCTGGACATGAGCTCTTTGTAGACAGGTGATTTGCCAGAATTTTCTCCCAGTCTGTGGCTTGCATCTCGTTTTTCTTGTGTTTTAATGTAAAACAGTGCAGGGCAGTGGACGTCAGCCTGTTCTTGTTTGAGCTGTTCTCATTTTGGCCGCTCTCCCTGCCTCCAGCTTTCCTGGCAGCCCAGGGCCTGCTGTGACCTCCCCGTCCAGGGTGGCTGGGGCCACACGGGGGCTTCTCTCAGAGGTCGCTTAGGTGACCTCACAGTTAGCTGGCGTCACCCTCTGCTGATTTGGAGGCCAGTGAGGCCAGTGTAGGAAGATAATGCACGTGGCCTCTGGTGCAACAGAGGCCCTCTGGGTGGGACGGGCCTGGGTGCCTCAACAGTGTTTGTTCGTGAAGTGTGACTCCCACACAGGTCTTGGCCAGAGGCCCTGGCAGTGACCACAGAAGGGGGGGTCACATGGCCCTGCAGGACCAGGCCAGAAGGCTCTTGCTGGGGCTTGAATGTGAGGTGTCCAGTCCTTCTGACCTTGTAGATCCAGCTTAGCCCCATTATTTCCTTGGACTATTTTCTTATTGAGAGTTTGGGGGTCACCAAGACCACCTTCAGGCTCAGTGACTTGCTGGTAGAAGGACTCAGAACTCAGCAGAGCCATTATGCTTGTGGTTATGGCTTATTGCAGCAAAAGGATACAGATTAAAATCAGCAACATAAAAGGCCCACAGGACAGAGTCCAGGATAGACCAGGCACCAGCTTCCTGGGTCCCTTCCCTGTGGAGTCACGCTGAATCCTCCCTGTGGCCACTCGTGACACATGCACAGCTATTGCCACCCAGGGAGGGTTTCCACCACCCCCACCTCCCCCCGCCTCCGGGCCTTGGCGTACAGGGTTTCCATTGGGTTGAGCTGATTCCCTGTGACCTGAGGCCCCACCATAGATGGCACCAGTGTAGACCTTTCAACAGGACCCCCGGCCCAGGTAAACAGAGGATCCTGTCAGGCAGAACCTTCTAGGGACTGGGAGGTGACCTCCCACATCTGGGACAAAGCGCCAGACCCATCCTTCCTTGGCCCTCACCTCCAGGAAGCGGCCTTGGCTGTGGAAATAAATCCTCTGTCCTTGAAGGGACCCCTTAGGTCTGCCTAGTGCTAGAGCCATGTGTCCCATGTGCCCTGCATATCCCCCCGCACCGGCAAAAGGATCGGAGCATCCCGTAGGTTCTGACAAGCTGACGGGGCTGCCCCGTGACACCCTGGGGTGGTCAGTGCTGGCTGGCTGTGCGGGATTATGCTGGGAGGACCTCTGCGTGCACTGGGAGCTCTGAGCACTCGCCGTGTCCAGCAGGTTGGAAGGAAAATTCCCTGTTGGGGAGGGGCAGGGGGATGAGGACTCCTGGCCAGGCCGCCTGGTGCTCCTATCTCACTGGGAATGCCTGAACTCTCAAACCCATCAAGTGCTTCCCGTCAGCAGGCCTGGAGTGCTCTGGGGAGCCCTCGGTGAATATCCTGTGACACTTGAGTTCATGGCAGCCTCATTGCTTGTGATGGCCACCTCCCAGTCCCTGCATGTCACCTGGCAGTGTCAGGCCCTCCTGCAGGAGTGGTGACAGGCCTTCATTTGCAGAACAGAAGCGTGAAAGTCTTAATCTTAAAGAAATGTGAACTGTGGGTAAATGGAAATGGCAGCTCACGTAGTCGAGGGAGATGGATCTTGATCTTGGAGGGATATGTGAGATGCATGTGGGATTTGCACCAGCCCCATGCTCTGGTCCCCTGGAGGGTGTGCTCCTGCCCCTCTGTGACTGAAGCAGTCAGCCCTCGGGAGGCCGCCCGGTGTCCTGGGAGCCGTGGCCGTGTGGCCCCAGGGGTGCCCGGTCCCCTTGGTCTCGTTGGGGCCTCCCGTTGCTTTCTCAGCGATCTGAATGACCTTGGGAACTGTGTTCTCTTTGGCAGACTGTGCTCAGAAGTCTTCCTGGGAGAGGGCATAGCAAGGACTGATTTTCTCTAACCCCCAACAGTTTATCTTGAGGGATTATGGGTCTAAATAAAATTAGTGCAGTGAATACCTGTTCACCTTTCCCCCATTATTAATAACATTTTGACTGTTTGTTTTATCTCAGCTAGTGTGTGTGTCTCTCTCTCTTTATATGTGTATCGTTTCTCCTTATGGAAAGTAAGTTGCGGGCATGTTGCTTCCTCTTTAAAACCTGAGAAAGCATCAGGGAAGAGCAGAGACTTTGTCCTGTGTAACCATGTACAACCAGCGTCCCCACCACACCCAGGAGAGTCGGTGTGACCTCAGTGACCTGTGAGCGCAGGTTCCTTCAGGTCATCTTCAAATGCTCTCCGTAGTCTTTCCCCTTTGAGCTGGGACCTGCTCAAATTCATGTACTGTGTTTGGTGTTATTCAGTCCCCTCCGTTTTTGTTTTTCATGATACAGTCTCTTTTTAAGAGTTCAGGCCTGTTGTGTTGTGTACCATTCCACATTGTGGGTTTGCTGGGTTGTTCCCTGATGGTTGGACCTGGCTTACCCATGGCATGGCTGGCGTGGCTGGTATGGCTGGTGTGGACACTGGTGTTGCCTGTGAAGGGGCTGTGCCAGTGCACTTGTCCCCTAGTAGAGACGCTGAGTTGATCCCTGGGTTCAGGGATGACCTCCAGAAGGTCAGACGTGCCCGTGAGCGAGGTGTGTCCCCTTGCAGCTAGCGACTGACCTGAGGGGGTGGCTTCGAGATGTGTGGATCCCCGGTGTCCAGTGCCTGCCTGCCTGGCCTGAATCAGTCGTCGCTCTGCGGCCTGCCAGAGGGTGCCTGGCTGATTCCCTCATTCGTTTTCCAATTTGTCTGGCGAGAGCAATGTTCCTCCCACTCCCACCCTGGTCTCTCTCTTTGTAATGTATCACTATAGACTCATGGGTCCTCCCCGCCCCCCAGTATGTTGTAATCCAGTAACATCATTGTTATTCTTTCTGTTGCTCAAGCTGTTGCTATTTGACCCACAGGAGCCTGTTTAAATGAACTCCTCTGTCATTTTCACATGATTCACTTAGTCTTTGAGCAATATCTTTTTAAACCTCTTTATTTCTATTATTTTGCTTTCTGTTCCTGTCTTCATTGATTGCATTCAGTGCAGTTTTTATTTTCAGATCTGTGTTTTTTGTTTCTTGAGGTTCCATTCGTGTCTTCCTTATGCCTCAGTCTCTCTCCTCCCCTCCTTGGACATGTGCAGAAACTAAGAGCTATTCTGACCCCGCAAGTTCATTCCATCGTCTTGGGTGCTTCTGGGTCTGGTTGTGTGGATTGGTTTTCTTGGAGCTGTGGGCCGTGTTTTCCTGGTAATTCTGTTGGGTGCCAGGCTTTGTGGTATTTTTGTCGCTGGGCACCGGCTGCTGCTTTCTGGTGGTGTTTGGTTGGTGGGATCGGTTGAATCCTTTCAAGCCCTGTTCTGAAGGCCTGATGGGGCCAGAACAATATGACCGGCTGCCGAGGTGGCCCTTCTGAGGATTCTGCTGATGCCTCGTGCATGACCAGGCCTGTGCTCTGGCTGATGGGGGCTTCTTCCCGCCCGTATGGGTTCCTGCAAGTGCCCTGCCTTCTCTTCAGGAGCATTTCTCTCCTCTCAGGCTCAGGTAGTTTCTTTTCTCGCATGTGCAGCTCAAGGTCAGCGCCGTCCGTGCTGCTCCCCAGCCCCTCAGATTTCGGCCGCCTCGGCCTCCCCACCTTCCATCTCAACCTCTTGACTCCGCAGGACAGGCAGCTCTGCTGGGCTTCACTACTGTGCCTTGGGCTCTGGGACTTGGCTGCTCCCTCCCTCCTCTCAAGACCTCTGTTTTTCGGCATCTGAACCTTTGTTTATTTCATCCAGTTTTCTGTTTATTTAAGGCAGGGGGGCAAACTCGAATCCTGTTCCTCTACCTGGGCCAGGAGGCAGTCTCATAAATTTCCTACCGTCTCTCTGGAGTGTTTCTTGGATTCACGTCCACCACTTTCCCGTTGTCAGCGTCCGAGGTCAGTCAGGGTCCAGACGGCCAGCGTTTCCTCTCCCCAGTCGTGCTGGATGATGGTATCTTTCTAGTGCCTTAAGTTCCTTTAGTTTTTACAAAGTAAGAGTTGAACAGTATTTGGGATTTGTTATGTGTGATTGTGTGATGTGATTAGTACCAGTGATTAGAGTCTCCAGTAAAAACTGAAAATCATCTAGAAGGTGGTCACAGCACATATTTTCATAAAAAGTAGTTCATCCTTCCAACAACAAATGCAACTATTTAACATCATAATACTTTTTGGAGCCTGAAGTTACATTTGTTTCTTGGTGAGGGTATTTTATGTTGTTTTGTGTAACAAGAGGTTTAACCTTGAATGTTTTCATTAATTTTCAGGGGTCTGGGAGGAGAACTCATGAGACAAGCAGGTAGGTCTGAGCCACGGAGGCTGCAGATTTTGGGTTGTGGTCCTTTTTTCCCACCATTGAGGGAAGACAAAAAGTCCTAAGGGCATTTACTTCATTGCTTTCAACACTGTGAAGTTCCCTGATGGGTCCCTTTTGCAGTGACAAGTGGCGGGGTGGTTTTCTGGTCAGAATTAGCATGGCGGTGTACCTGGCCTGCACACGGTAACTCCGGGGCTGCCTGCCCAGCCCACTGCTTCTCCTGTGTGTGTTCACTCGAGGCTCTAATTTTCAGCTTCTGTGGGTTTTGATATATTTTAGTAGCCACGGGGCTGCTGGCGGCTGGGGTGGGATGGGTGAGAAGGGGATGATAAAGTTAGGGATGTCGAATGTTGCCATCTTTCCCTCTTCAATACAATATTTAAATGTAACTGTAGAGCAAAGAACAGTTTTTAAGATTATATTTAAATGTTTGCAGGGAACTCAAGAGATGCCAACATGTAAATATCTAGATTTCTTGAAGCCTTTTCAGCTAAACCTACTAGAAAACCCAGGACTCTGTGCTGAATCAGGCGCCGGGTCAGTCCTGGCCCCATGCTGGGCTGGGGTCCGGGAGAGCCCCTCACCCAGGGAGGGGGAGGGCGGGCGGGGTCAGTTGGTGTCGATGTGACAGACGTGCCTTCAGCATTCTGGGGTTGCAGGGGGCGACCGCAGAATACGTCTGCTTGGCCAGGGATGCGGGCTGCTCGGCACCCCAGAGGGCGGGCGGGGCAGTATCTGCAGCCCTCCCTGCGCCTCGCTGTCCCCCTCCCGCCAGGCTGAAGTCACGTGTTGGGACCAGCCTGAGCTCTTGGGTGATCGGTGTGGTCCCCTGGCCTTATCTTCTGGACCCTTTGGTGCATGTGGTTGTTTGTTTCCGTCCTGGGACTCTTGTCCCCTTCTGGAGCATTCCACCCTGCCAGTTCCCACTGTTCCTTTTGGATCTTCTTGCCGTGCGCCCCTGCCTGTCCCCCCTGCCCCTCCAAGAGTTCATGTCTGCTAGTAGCCACTTGTCCCTGGGAAGGGGGTTACAGGGTCCCTTACTGCTCTCAGCTGTCCCAAATCCTCTTCCTCACAAAGAACTGCTGGCTTTCTTCTTCTGCCTCAGTCCTTGCTTGACTGGGATTCTCAGTTTTGTTAGGAGGAGAGGTAGTGTGCAGATCCTTGGAGGGGCTGCAGAGACAGCCTTGCTGAGCTTCCGGACACCCCCTGTACTCAGACCTCAGCTGGTCTGCAGGCCAGGAAGGTGATGCCTGGCCAGGCTCTGCTGCAACCCAGCTGCAAGGCCCTCCCCACGGCCCCCCACCACCCGGAGCTCCTGCTCTGATCTTCGTGCCCAGCCTGTGCATATTCAGGGCCCAGTGGCCACGGTGACTTCATGCAGGTCTGGCACGTCACACCTCCGTCCAAGGAGGAGCGGTGTGGCGAGTGGAGTCCCGGGGGAAGGGATGGCCCTGGCCGGTGGGAGGGTGTTGGGGTTCAGAGTGGCCACCAAGCTGGAGAGTGCTGGGCCTCTGGGTGGCCAGGTAGTTCCTTTGGCAGGGGGCAGGGCGTGTGTGGGGTGAGGCCTGGGTAGGACCGAGCACGGGCGCCAAGGGTGCAGTGAGGGCGTGTGGGCAGGGTCTCCCCCAGCCACAGCTGTCACAGAGCTCCTGACTGTACCGTGGCCTGGCAGCACACTGTCTGCCCAGGACTGCTCCACATGTCTGAGTCAGACCACCTAGGAGACGCTTTCCCACCTGAATGTGGGAAGAAGTCCTGGGCTCCTAGGAGCAGCGTGAGAAGCAGTGTCATTAACAGGCCAGTCCACCGTGCACAGGCTCCTTGTCTCTGCCACTGGGGACCGACTGGCATTTGCCACCTGACGGCAGACAGGAGTGGTGCTGCTGGGTCCAGAGCACAAGAGGCCCGACCGGGGCCACGTGTGTGGGTCTGTGTGGAGGCGCACACACCTTCGAGGGGCAAGCCAGGGATGCAGGGTGACCCCAGCGGCGCAGACGACGGGGCCCCTCAGCGAGAAGGGGAAACGAAGCCGGAACAACTTCACGGGAAGCCAGACATCTCAGGAGAGCAGGGTTGACTGAGTCAAGGAGCTTGAGGACTCACTGTGCACTGCCCAGGTTGTGAGCAGAGATACCTGGGGCTGCCCTCCTGGACCCACAGATGTCAGAGCCAAGGCCACCTCGGGTGCGGAGGGAGGAACTGGGACGGGAGGCAGTGGGAGGGGAGCTGAACAGAGGTCCCTTCTAAAAGCCGTCCAGATGCTCGATTCTGGATGAGGCCTGCAAGGCCTCGTGTCCCGGTTCATTACTGTCGAGTAAGGCAGAGGCTTCCCTAAGGCGTCTTCAAGGGATGTAGTTTGCTTTTGGTGATTCTCTTTATGAATGTGAGGAGGGAAGCACAGACATGTTGTAGACAGTCCACAAAACAGCACTAGGAAAACCTGATTTCAGTTCCCGAGATGATTCCTAGTGGAACTGGCTGGTCTCAAGGATCTGAGGGGCCTCACCTTGTTTACGGATGGACTGCTGGTGACTCTGTGCAGGAACCCCCGTGTGAGCCCCCGACCACATGCACGCCTTGCTGAGGTCTGGGGCGCGAGTGGACGGGAAGGCCCGAGCCTGGTGACCGGGCCAGCTGACCTCCTGGTGTTCTGGCCACTACACCCACCCGACCCGGAGGGATCCGCCTGAGGCCCGCGTCTCTCGCCTCCTGCCTGCCCTCGGGGACTTCTCTGCTGGGAGGTTCGTTTCCTCCGCGTCAGCTCAGTGTTCTCATGGGTTTGACGGGTGTCGCTGGAGCATGGACTCTGGAAGCATGAGCTGGCTTCTGCCGGCTGACACTCAGACTCTGAGTCGCTCCCCTGTGTGTCATCGACAGCTCGTGATCTGCAAACCGTTTCTGGGTTTAGGGGCTTGGCCTGGCCTGGGGTGGGGTGCAGGGCGTCTGTTTTTGTGTTGAAGCAGTGACTTTGCACAGAAACCATCGCTCACAATGAAGAGGAAATAAAACCACCCGTCATCCCAGCAGCTGGGGACAGCCAGTGTTTCAGGGATTCCTTCAAGGTGGTTGTTCCTTCCTTATCGGTTCACGTCTCAGGAAGTTGGGGTCATGTTGCATGTAGCCTCCCACGCCAGCTGGGTGAGCTGCTCATGGCTGCAGAGTGACTGCTGCAGCTGCGTCGCCCCGCCACCCATCACAAACACCGTCAGAGCTCGGGAGAACTCCCTTCTTAGGACAGGGAGCGAGTGCCGGAAAGGATGTGCACTCCTAAGTGTTCCTGGGCCGCTGCCGCGTGCTTCCTAGAGTGTGCCGCCAGGCCGGCAGACACGTGGAAGGGGAGGAGCAGGGACTGGCCACCTCTCGTTACTTCTTGGGGACGGCACTGGGAAGGTTTGAGGCTGAGTGGCCACTCCCCCCACATCCTCAGCTGTGTCTTATTGGCTGTTGAACCCGTCTGTTGAATTCTTAATTCTTGTGTGTCTATCTTTCATAATTTCTGTTTATCTTTCATAGTTTCTGTATCCGTGTCATGGCTTTCAGTCATTTCTTTCACCTCTTTGAACACGATAAGCACAGTTTATAATCTGTCTCTAAAAAATACCATCATCTAGTCCTTCTGTGGTTCTGTTTGTAAAGGCCTGGATGTTGGGTATGAAAAATTACAGCAGTACTTTGAGGCCTAGAAACGTCTCCTCTCCCAGAGAACCTTTACCTTTGCTTCTGGCCAGACGTGGGGGATTCAGTGCTGGGCTTCAGCGAGCTGACCCAAACTTTACACTCACTTCTAGGGTGTGGTTCTTTGGATTCAAACCCCCCTAGAAGCCCTGGACTCCCAGATTTGTACCACCACCACCCCTTTGAGGCTCCTAGACGCCGTGGTCGTCTTCCTGGATTTTAGTGCCTCCTCCGGGGCCCCCGATACAGGTCAAGGAGAAGCTGCTCTCCTCGCTAGGCCTTCCCTCCCTTGCTGGCTCAGCAGTGACTCCGAGCACTTACTGTTTGATTTTAATTTTGTCCAGTGTTTTAAAAACGTCTTAGCTGTGGGGTGGTCTGTATTACCTAGTGTGTTAGTTTTTTTAACCTTTTATTTTGAAATGATTGTCGACTCACAGGAAGTTATAAAGTCGGTACATAGAGCTCTTTGCTGCTTTCACCAGCGCCGCCCCCCCCACCCCCCGCCCGGTGACAGCATCTTAGGGTGTCATGTCAAAGCCGTGAAGTCAACGTTGGCGTCCTCCCCGCTAAACAGACAAAAGACCCCACTCGGCTTTCAGCAGTTTTCACATGCGTCCGGGTTTCTGCAGCTGCGCTCACAGGAGTCCAGCCAGCACCAGTGGGGGTGCAGGACTGCCCCCTGCGTGGCCTCCCGCTGCCCCTGCTTCGTGCCCTCCCTGTCTCCCGGGCAGCCACTGATCTCTGCTTGCCCCTGTACTTGGCCATTTTGAGCACGTTGTGTAGATGGAGTCTCATGGTGTCCCCTTTTGGAGGCTGACTTCGTCCATAAGCATAATGGCCCTGAGACCCATGCAGACAGTTCATGTGCTCATAGGTTGTCTTTCTTGTCTCCTTGTGTCTGGTTGCATCAGAGTTTGTTTTAACCCTTTGCCCATGAAAGGACATTTGGGCTGATTCCAGCATTTGCTACTGTGAATTAGGCTGCCAAGAACATTTGCATACAGGTTTTTGTGTGAACATAACTTTTCATTTCTTGGGGATAAATGCCCAAGAGTTTCACTGCTGAGTCATATGGTTAAGTATATGTTTCCTTTTGTGAGAGACTGCCAGACTCTTTCCAGAGTGTCTGCACCATTTTACGTTCCCACCAGCGATGTGTGGGAGAGTTCCAGTTTCTCCACATGTCACCAGCACTCGGTGTTGTCACTGTTTTTAACCTTGGCGGTCCTAGTAGGCTTGCGGTGATATTTCATTGTGGGTTTAATTTCATTTTCTTAACGGGTGGTGATGTTGAACATCTTCCCATGTGCTGTTTTTTTTCTTATTTTTTAACTTGATAAAATACATTTAAAGTTCATATGCAGGGAGAATATCCAAGAAAATTATTTTTAATAATAATGAGGCTTGGATTCTCCAGTCCTTAAGATGTCCTGTGAACTGCTCTGTTCAAAGCAGAATGGCATTTCTTAGGAGCAGGCGAATAGATTGGCAAAATAGAAGAGAGAATCGGAAGTAAAAACATATGTGGGATTTGACGTGTGACAAAGAAGACGTGTTTCCAACCTCGGTGAAGAGGGCAGTTTATTGAGTGGATGATGATGTCACAAGGGGCCGTGTGGAAGGAAACAAAACTGTGTCCCTACTGCACACGTATACAAAACTAAACTTCTAATGAACAGAAACTTAACTGATTAGCTAAAAACTTCAGTATAAAAAAATATAATTTAAAAAACTTCAAAGAAATTTTAGGAGACATTAGAGGATCACGTTGGTCCCTAAAAAAACTTCCTAATGTGGAAGTTTTCAAATTACACAAAGCAAAGAGAAATAGAGTAATGGGTCCCATGTATCGGGCCCCCAGCTTCTGTGAGCATCAGTATTTGCTCCTCTTGTTTTATCTGTTCCCTCAGCATATTCCTACCAGTCCCCACCCCAGAATTATAAAGCAGATGCAGGCACTGTGTTGTAGTAACACTGTACTGGTTAGTTCTAACTGGTAAACACTTTCTTTTGTTTTTTAAATTTGTTTCGTTTTGGTTTTGGCTCTTGGCACATAACCACCTAACAGAATTAACAGTAGTTCTGTAGCTAGTAAAGAACAACAGAAAATAGTTTGTTTAAATGAATATTAAAAGCTTTCGTATGGCGGAATAGACCATGTATAAAATTAGTAGACAAAACATAGATTTAGAGGTAATACTTGTACAGCAGTTGAAAGGTGAAGTTGTTATTTATAGGCTGCAAAGACTTTTAAAATTGCCAATAGAAGATAAGCAGTCCATCTGAGAATTGGGCCATGCAGGTAAGTGGACACTTCACCTGAGCGTAGACCCAGGTGGGCTCTGAGTTGGTGACGGGTACCCAGCCTCGTCTGGTCGCTGGGGAGATGCTGATTAGCTCCACGAGGAGGAAGCGTCTCCTCGATCACATTGGCTACGTCAGAGCTTGGTGGCCCTGCTGCCGATGGGGTTCTCGCTCTGGAGTGTGCCTTGTTACAGTCTTGTCTTTTCAGGCTGCTGTGGGCGGTGTCTCTTATGATTAGAAATGTGCAATCTTCTGCCCTGCAGGGCCACTCCTGGGACTCTGCAGCAAAAAACGTGTAAGGGTGATGGGCAACCTGATGGGCAGACAGGCAGTCCGTGTGCCGACAGGGATGTGTGTTACCACCTTGTTTGAAGTGACGAAAACTGGAAGGAGAGCTTAGCCTGTCAGGAAATACTGAATAAATTGTTTCACAGCCAGAGTGTGGGATGTTACCTGTCTACTAAAGAGCGTGGGCTCTCCAGCGGTTGGTTATGTTGTTAGAGAAGAAGAGCAGTTTGGCGGCAGGAGCCGTGTGCGAGGGTCTGTGTCCGTCCTGATTCTGCTGCAACATCCCGCCTCTGGCCCCCGGGCCTCCTTGTGCTCGGCAGGGCCACGTTTGTGGTCACAGATAGTGTGAGTCAGGAGCTGTGAGGAGGAGGGATGGTGTCACTTTGTCGGGAGCCTTCCATGCTCACGCAGACTCTGCAGAGCTGGCTTCCTTACTAGCCTAGCAGCATTTCAGATGACGGCCACCACCTGTCACTGGGGTCCCTGGGTGACAGTGACGGGCACCCCTGTTGATGCGTGACAGATGTACAGCGTGAACAGGGGGAGCCTTTGTTGCCATGGACGCTGAGCTTGAGGCTTTGTTGCTGCGGTGTCACTCAGCCCAGCCTGGCCGTGTGGGGTGTCGGTGGTCTGTGACCCTCTGAGCATGGAGGGAGGTGCAGGAGCCATGTTCCAGCTCAGCTTAGTCTCAGGGTCAAGGTGGGAGCTCAGTGACAAAGAAGGAGTGGGGGCACAGAGCCGACAGGGAGGTGTGCCTGTGCCCTCTCAGCCTGTGAGGGTCCATGGGGGGGATCCCCAAAATGCATGGCCCCCACAATGTCAATGGTAGTTTTCTATTTTATTTTTCTGTAGTGTTAGATGTTTTTCAGCAAATGCAAATTACTTACTCAGTAGGAAGAAACCACTATGCTGTTTCTGTTTTAGTGACAAAGGTGGGAGTGCAGAGGCCGCCCTCTTGATTACTGTAGCTTTGTAGTAGAGTCTGAAGTCAGGGAGTCTGATTCCTCCAGCTCCATTTTTTTGCCTCAAGACTGCTTTGGCTATTCGGGGTCTTTTGTGTCTCCATACAAATTTTAAGATGATTTGTTCTAGCTCCGTAAAAAATGCCATTGGTAATTTGATAGGGATTGCATTGAATCTGTAGATTGCTTTGGGTAGTATACTCATTTTCACAATGTTGATTCTTCCAATCCAAGAACATGGTATATCTCTCCATCTGTTGGTATCATCTTTAATTTCTTTCATCAGTGTCTTATAGTTTTCTGCATACAGGTCTTTTGTCTCCCTAGGTAGGTTTATTCCTAAGTATTTTATTCTTTTTGTTGCAATGGTAAATGGGAGTGTTTCCATAATTTCTCTTTCAGATTTTTCATCATTAGTGTATAGGAATGCAAGAGATTTCTGTGCATTAATTTTGTATCCTGCAACTTTACCATATTCATTAATTAGCTCTAGCAGTTTTCTGGTGGCAGTTTTAGGATTCTCTATGTATAGTATCATGTCATCTGCAAACAGTGACAGTTTTACTTCTTCTTTTCCAATTTGTATTCCTTTTATTTCTTTTTCTTCTCTGATTGCCGTGGCTAGGACTTCCAGAACTATGTTGAATAATAGTGGTGAGAGTGGACATCCTTGTCTCGTTCCTGATCTTAGAGGAAATGCTTTCAGTTTTTCACCATTGAGAATGATGTTTGCTGTGGGTTTGTCATATATGGCCTTTCTTATGTTGAGGTAGGTTCCCTCTATGCCCACTTTCTGGAGAGTTTTTATCAGAAATGGGTGTTGAATTTTGTCAAAAGCTTTTTCTGCATCTATTGAGATGATCATATGGTTTTTATTCTTCAATTTGTTAATATGGTGTATCACATTGATTGATTTGCGTATATTGAAGAATCCTTGCATCCCTGGGATAAATCCCACTTGATCGTGGTGTATGATCCTTTTAATGTGTTGTTGGATTCTGTTTGCTAGTATTTTGTTGAGGATTTTTGCATCTATATTCATCAGTGATATTGGCCTGTAATTTTCTTTTTTTGTAGTGTCTTTGTCTGGTTTTGGTATCAGGGTGATGGTGGCCTCATAGAATGAGTTTGGGAGTGTTCCTTCCTCTGCAATTTTTTGGAAGAGTTTGAGAAGGATGGGTGTTAGCTCTTCTCTAAATGTTTGATAGAATTCACCTGTGAAGCCCTCTGGTGCTGGGCTTCTGTTTGTTGGAAGATTTTTAATCACAGTTTCAATTTCATTACTTGTGATTGGTCTGTTCATATTTTCTGTTTCTTCCTGATTCAGTCTTGGAAGGTTATACCTTTCTAAGAATTTGTCCATTTCTTCCAGGTTGTCCATTTTATTGGCATAAAGTTGCTTGTAGTAGTCTCTTAGGATGCTTTGTATTTCTGCGGTGTCTGTTGTAACTTCTCCTTTTTCATTTCTGATTTTATTGATTTGAGTCCTCTCCCTCTTTTTCTTGATGAGTCTGGCTAATGGCTTATCAATTTTGTTTATCTTCTCAAAGAACCAACTTTTAGTTTTATTGATCTTTGCTGTTGTTTTCTTTGTTTCTATTTCATTTATTTCTGCTCTGATCTTTATGATTTCTTTCCTTCTGCTAACTTTGGGTTTTGTTTGTTCTTCTTTCTCTAGTTTCTTTAGGTGTAAGGTTAGATTGTTTACTTGAGATTTTTCTTGTTTCTTTAGGTAGGCTTGTATAGCTATAAACTTCCCTCTTAGAGCCGCTTTTGCTGCATCCCATAGGTTTTGGGTCGTCGTGTTTTCATTGTCATTTGTCTCTAGGTATTTTTTGATTTCCTCTTTGATTTCTTCAGTGATCTCTTGGTTATTTAGTAACGTATTGTTTAGCCTCCATGTGTTTGTGTTTTTTACGTTTTTTTCCCTGTAATTCATTTCTAATCTCATAGCGTTGTGGTCAGAAAAGATGCTTGATATGATTTCAATTTTCTTAAATTTACTGAGGCTTGATTTGTGACCCAAGATGTGATCTATCCTGGAGAATGTTCCGTGCGCACTTGAGAAGAACGTGTAATCTGCTGTTCTTGGATGGAATGTCCTATATATATCAATTAAATCTATCTGGTCTATTGTGTCATTTAAAGCTTCTGTTTCCTTATTTATTTTCATTTTGGATGATCTGTCCATTGGTGTAAGTGAAGTGTTAAAGTCCCCCACTATTATTGTGTTACTGTCGATTTCCTCTTTTATAGCTGTTAGCAGTTGCCGTATGTATTGAGGTGCTCCTATGTTGGGTGCATATATGTTTATAATTGTTATATCTTCTTCTTGGATTGATCCCTGGATCATTATGTAGTGTCCTTCCTTGTCTCTTGTAACATTCTTTATTTTAAAGTCTATTTTATCTGATATGAGTATAGCTACTCCAGCTTTCTTTTGATTTCCATTTGCATGGAATATCTTTTTCCATCCCCTCACTTTCAGTCTGTATGTGTCCCTAGGTCTAAAGTGGGTCTCTTGTAGACAGCATATATATGGGTCTTGTTTTTGTATCCATTCAGCCAGTCTATGTCTTTTGGTTGGGGCATTTAATCCATTCACGTTTAAGGTAATTATCGATATGTATGTTCCTATGACCATTTTCTTAATTGTTTTGGGTTTGTTTTTGTAGGTCCTTTTCTTCTCTTGTGTTTCCCACTTAGAGAAGTTCCTTTAGCATTTGTTGTAGAGCTGGTTTGGTGGTGCTGAATTCTCTTAGCTTTTGCTTGTCTGTAAAGCTTTTGATTTCTCTGTAGAATCTGAATGAGATCCTTGCCGGGTAGAGTAATCTTGGTTGTAGGTTCTTCCCTTTCATCACTTTAAGTATATCATGCCACTCCCTTCTGGCTTGCAGAGTTTCTGCTGAGAAATCAGCTGTTAACCTTATGGGAGTTCCCTTGTATGTTATTTGTCGTTTTTCCCTTGCTGCTTTCAATAATTTTTCTTTGTCTTTAATTTTTGCCACTTTGATTACTATGTGTCTCGGCGTGTTTCTCCTTGGGTTTATTCTGTATGGGACTCTCTGCGCTTCCTGGACTTGGGTGGCTATTTCCTTTCCCATGTTAGGGAAGTTTTCGACTATAATCTCTTCAAATATTTTCTCTGGTCCTTTCTCTCTCTCTTCTCCTTCTGGGACCCCTATAATGCGAATGTTGTTGCGTTTAATGTTGTCCCAGAGGTCTCTTAGGCTGTCTTCATTTCTTTTCATTCTTTTTTCTTTAGTCTGTTCCGCAGCAGTGAATTCCACCATTCTGTCTTCCCGGTCACTTATCCGTTCTTCTGCCTCAGTTATTCTGCTATTGATTCCTTCTAGTGTAGTTTTCATTTCAGTTATTGTATTGGTCATCTCTGTTTGTTTGTTCTTTAATTCTTCTAGGTCTTTGTTAATCATTTCTTTCATCTTCTCAATCTTTGCCTCCATTCTTATTCCGAGGTCCTGGATCATCTTCACTATCATTATTCTGAATTCTTTTTCTGGAAGGTTGCCTATCTCCACTTCATTTAGTTGTTTTTCTGGGGTTTTTTCTTGTTCCTTCATCTGGTACATAGCCCTCTGCCTTTTCATCTTGTCTATCTTTCTGTAACTGTGGTTTTTGGTCCACAGGCTGCAGGATTGTAGTTTTTCTTGCTTCTGTTGTCTGCCCTCTGGTGGTTGAGGCTATCTAAGAGGCTTGATGGGAGGCCGAGGCCGCCCTCTTATTGTGTCGTGAGTGGGCAGCATGAGGAGTTGTGCGGTCACGATGGGCCGGGGCACATGGCCTGTTGGCAGGTGTCGGCGGGTGCCGGGCGATGCGTTGGGCAGGTCAAGTCACTGCAGTGGTCCCCATGGTGGAGCCCCCTTGGTGGCGGGACCATCACGGTGTGGCCGCCAGACGGAAGCTCAGGCATCCTTGCAGTCGTGGCCAGTCAGTAGCTATACTGGCCATGTTCCCACCCACGGAAGTGGTAGTTCAGTTATAAACACGGACACTACATTATTCACAGAGGTGGGGAATTTACCAGAGCTTTGAGTACCGCAGCTCACCTGGGGACCACCCTATGGGGATGATAAATGTTACCTCCTCTGACCCTGTCCTGACCCTGGTGCTGACCTGAGACCGGGGCATCTCCTTTGTCTTTGGAGCCCCCGTGCCCCAGGAGAACCTGCTTCTCTGTGGTCCTCACTGGGCAGGTGCCTGCTGTTCAGCCACAGCTCCTGGTAACCTGTGGGTGTCGATGGCCCAGCAGCCAAGTCCTCTGCATTGAGTCATCCTTGGGGATTCGTATGGGGGTCAAACCTGCAGCCTCCACGTGGCACTCCCTTGACTGGGTGGGGCTCCCCGAGGGCACCCGCTTGATGCTGCTCCTCGTGGGTCCTGGCGCTGCCCCTGAGCCTGGGCCAGGTCTGGTGCTGAGGCCATTCTGGGGGCTTGCTTCCCGACACCAGCACCAAGGCATGGGGAGGGGGTGGGGGGAGGGGAGTTGGTGTTGCAGCTCTGGGCTCAGGTGTAGCAAGGTAGGTGCTGTGATGGGCACTTATAGGGAAATGACATTGTGTTCATCCTTTTTCTTCCTAGTGTGCATTTTAATAGAAAACTTGTCCCTTTCCAAAATGCCCTTCAGAGGTGACGCCGTGATCGGTAAGTGCCTCTCTTCTCCAGTGATTCACATTGTGGCCTTTTCTTCCAGAACTACTTCAGCTTAAAAAGTGAAGACCAACCTGTTAGCGTGGACGGGAAAGTTCCATCCTGTTAGAATCCTTGTTTTGAAGTTGCTGTAAGAACCCACTGTAAACAGTGAGCGTCCACCAGACTCTCCCCACGAAAACAGAGACTCTCCCTTCTCTTCCAAGGGGTCAAGCTCCCTCCTCAGAGCTGCTGACTGGGGCTCTGCCTGTCACGGCCGTGCCCAGCACCCGGCATTCTCGGCTGTTCCTCCCCCAGATGGATGGTGCAAGCCTGAGGGGCACTCTCTCGCAGGATGAGGGGAGGGCCAGCAGTTGCCACGGCTCTCCCTGGGGGTGGCGGCCAGGCCCTGTGCGGGTCTGGGAGCCTCTCCACATTGCGTGGCACCTGGCCACAGAGAAGCAGTAAGAAAAGCCTCGGGGTCACCTCCACCACTGGGCTGTCCTGGCTCTTTGGTCTGCAGCCTCAGAAGTTCTGTAACTTGAAAAAAAATTGAATAGATTTAGTGTTTGTTTCCAAGTATTGGATCTAATTGAATTGAATGGGTTTTTATTGGTGGGGGTCTGGGGGGATTGTTCGGGGGAGAGGTACAGGAAAAGACCACCTGAAGCTTGAAGGTGTAATAAAAGAACAAAAACTTCCCCACGTGACAGTTTTCACATTTCAACAGTGGAAAGAAGACTTTCCACCTTTAGGTGGAGAGGGTGAGGGCCTTTAGAATTTTGTTCAATCTGGAGAACGTGTACCTTAGGTTTCCTCCAGGTTCCTCTCAGAGATCACCATCTACTTTGACTTGAGAGAAGAAGATCTGTGTGTTGTTTTTAATTTCATACAAATGTTCTTTACTGACTGAATGAATTTGTCTCTTTGACAGATGGTTGGCAGTGGCTGATAAACGACACCTTGAGAAACCTTCACCTCATTTCAAGTCACTCTCGACAACAGATAAAGGTGTGGGGAGCGAGGGCTTTCTGGCTGTTGCACTGTGTAGAAATAATTACTTATTTTAGTGTTTATTTCAAAGGGCTGCGTGCATTATGAGTCCCTTTTATAGACCAACATGATTGATAAATGTCATAATTACATTTGGAATTCTGGATGATACTGTCTTTGTAATTTATGATCAAGAACACTAATGCAGCCATTATTTACCAGAATATTTAAATTTTTTATTACTGTTTCTGGCTTTATTAATTATATTTACCTTATAAACATTTCCCCTATACACTCTCTGTCCTATTGAGCAGTAGAATTTTAGGATTGGAAGCTCTGTTCGTGATGCTCATGTACCGATGAGCAAACTGCATCCAGAATCATGTCAGCACGTCAGCGTTAGTCATTTCGAGCGAGCAAGAGTGTGTGTGTGTGTGTGTGTGTGTGTGTGTGTGTGTCCGTCCCAGTGGCCACTACTGTCCTGCCCCAGGACAGGTGAACTTTGGACTAGCAGCATTGCAACCCCTAACCCCTTGCAGAGATAACAGTCTTGGGTGTTGTTAATGACCAGGCTTTGATATTGAGGATGAAGGAGTGAAAGTACATATTGGTCTCCTTTACAGTTCTCCAGCCTCCTGTGTGTCTCAGCATTTCTGCTGGGTTAATAGAACAAATCTTCAGTCCCCCTCCCTTTTTTAAAGTAACTTTATCATTCTGTAGAATCCAGGTACAGTTTTACTAGTTGAATTTGAGTTCTTCACAATCAGTGCCTTAGAATTTCCTTTTAAAAACATATTCATAGTTGATTCATACCAGTCGTGACCATGGTTTGGTCTGCTCCTCTGATTTGTACGAGGACATCCCTCCCCCAGCACCTCTGCCAGGGCTCCCTGGTTTGGGGGAGCAGCAGGAAGAGCACATGAGCCCCGCATTTGCCCCTGACTGTCTGTACGATCGAGAAAGGCTTAGGTGAGTGACCGTGGAGGCGACAGGAGGGGCCGAGGGTCCTGCGTGCGGTGTGAGCCCCGCACCTGCGCGTTGTCCCTCTCACTGCCTCACCCTCAGATTGGCCCTTCCTCCTCGTCCAGCCCCTCCTGTTCCCAGCACCCATGGATCCCAACTCCTCTCCAAACGAGGTCTGTACATGGCTCGCCTGGGGGCCTTGCCACGTTGCTTCTGGGTGTTTACCACACTTTTCCTTCATTACTTCTGCTGGGAAAGAATAAAATGCCACGTTTTATTGTTACCTGTTCACATTGGAAGACATGGAATTTGCATTGTATGGAGGAAATAATCGTTTTCTCTTCAGTGTATTAGTTGCAGAGAATATTAAAGTTATGACTGTATGTGACCGATGACCAGCAGATGCACCGGAAAGGATGACGTCATTCAGCCTCTGGGTCTTTCAAACCGAGTCACTGGCCTGATCGCAGGGCTGCCCGGCTGCTCCTGGGCCGGGAGCCTGCCGCTCACTCTCATCTGCTTCGTTTCAGGAGGCGGCTGTGTCGGCCCTGGCCGCCCTCTGCAGCGAGTACCTCTCTGGGGAGGCGGACTCCACCGCGCAGGGTGAGTGGGCGCCTGCACTCGGGCGCATCCTCCGCGGCTGGGGTGGTGGGCGGTGCCCTGGGTGCCCCTCCCACTGCCCCTCCCGCTGCGGTGTGGATGGGGCCGGGGTGGGGGGGGGGGGCGGGGGAGAGCGGGCTCCAGGCCATGGAGACACCGCCTCCTCCTCAGCCGGTCCCAGCCTCATCTGGCGCCCAGAGGGGCTCTACAGGTCACGCGGGGTCCACTTGCCTGGGTTTTACCACTTTACGTGTAGAATCAACTCTTAACTTACTTCAGCAGCGTTTGCTTAAATTCTGTTTTTAAGTCAGCTTTCCCCCATTTTGTGCTTTGGAGGCTCCCGTTACCGTGGTGGCGCCCCCTGTCTCTGTGGAGGCCGCTCTTCCATCCTGTCCCTTGGTGCCCGTCCTTCATCATCGGGTGACTGTTTTCCACACTCGTTTCCCAGGCTCTGTCAGCTCAGAGTTGTCTGCTTCTGCTGTCCTGCCACATCCTCCTGATTTCATGCTTTCTCCTTGGAGTCTGTTCATTTAGTGATTACTTCATTGACTTTTCTATTTCACTGTAGTGTGTTTTAGAATTTTTGTATGACCCATGGCAGCGCTTTTCTGGCAAGTGTCCTTCACGTGTTAACGCTTTTGCTCTTTTCCTCTTCACGGGAGCAGTGTCGGTGTAGCTGCCTCACTACACGTCATTGCATCAGTCGGGTTTTCCAGAACCACCTCTAAGCTGGAGTTTATCTCACACATCACATGGTCCTGTTTGTAGGGTCTAGTTCAAGAGTGTTAGTTTTGTATGAAGAAGCTTCATATTCACATGTTATGTGGCCCCGTAGCTTTCCTTTATACCATTATATAGAACATGCACTACAGTTACTTCAAAAGTAAAACACTTTAAAAATTATCCTAAGTGTAGAAGAATCATGAGTGCAATAGTCTAAATCTACTTTCTGTGAATTTTTTCAAAAATAAGAAAATATTCTGTAATTTGATCTTCTGACAGACTTTCCAAATTAATGATGTTACACTATGTTCCTTTACCGTAGGCAATTTTACATAAAGAGACAGAAAGCACAGTTGGTCTTCTGTATCTGCGGGTTCCACATCCAGAAAGTTCCAAAAAGTAAAATTTGAATTTTCTGTGTAGGCACCTATTTGCATAACATTGACATTATATTTACAGCGATTGACACGGCACTGGCATTGTGTTAAGTATCACACATCACCAAAGATGATTTAAAGCGTATGGGAAGTGTGCGTGGGTTATATGCAAACACTGTGCCATTTTATAAAAGAGACTTGAGCATCTGTGGATTTTGGTTTCCTCTGGGGGCTCTGGAACCAGTCCCTGTTGGATATTGAGGGACTACTGTAATGTTACTTTATATTAAATTGGGATGATCAAGTCATATTTTACTTTTTGCCTAAGAAAAGGGTAACATGTCATGTCACTCTGACTATAAAAACAAACGACATTCTGAAATTAACATGTTATGTTAAAACTCAAGTGAGTTGTAGAGAAGGATTTTCATGCTGTTGCTGAAGTGTGTTGTTTTAAGTTCCACCAAAGATAACACCTTAGTGTACGTACAAGTGGAGTTCCAGCTTTTTTTTCCTATCCTAATATATGAGGATGTAAGGTTTTCACATTCACGTCACAGAAGTCATGCTTCGTTGAAATGTAGGCAGTGATAACAAGAATCTCTTCGGTTGTGGTAGGTAACAGAGTAAGGGTGTCTGGCCTTTCTTGACTTTCTGAGCTGCGTTTTCAGAACAGATCTGGTTTTTCCACTTCACTTCCTAGAATTCTTGAATCACGCCCTGGACTTTCAGGGCCCTCTTTCCCATTTCTCCCTCTCACAGCCTCAGTTCCAGGTACTCTTGCAGTTCCCATGACGGGCTTTTTCCCGTGTGGGAAGGTCTGTTTTCCCAGCCCTGTGCTCTCACTCAGCCTGGCTGACTGCTCTGCCTGTTTCTGCCCAACCAGCCATGGGTGTCTTGTGAGGAGCAGTCCCTGCACCCCTGCTGTGTCCGAGCGCTCAGCCCTGGGGGTCCAGCTTGGGACCACGTTTGCTCTCCGTCTTTGAGGAAGTATCCTCATTTCTGAGGAAGGCATTTGTGTTCTCAGTGAATAAAAAATGAAAATTTGACCGTGTTGACTACTGTTAAAACTGTCTTGGCTTTATTTTCCCAGGAGTGAAATCATGTATTAAAATGCTTACGAAAAACCTTAAAACCACCCAATAAGTACTCTTTTCTTCAATCTGTTTTGATTTACACCACTTTGAAAATACATCTACTTTAGGAGCCTAAGTAGCCCCTCCCTTCTTCCTTCAGCACTGTTTGCTTGTGTTCTGGAACGTATGTGAAGAGTGTGTCTTGTGGATAATGGACAACAGTGGTCACCTTCTGGTTCCATCTTTTCAGAGGAGCTGGTAAAGCAGTATCTCGCCGAACTTCAGAGCCCCGAGGAGATGGCTCGCTGTGGCTTCGCCCTGGCCTTGGGCGCCCTGCCGGCCTTTGTCCTGAAGGGCCGGCTCCGGCAGGTGAGGCTGGCCTGAGCATGGCGGGGTGTCGTGTGAGACGCAAGTGGGGTTTGTGGGCGGAAGGAATTCCTGAAAGCCAGCACGTGTGTGCACAAGAAAGGGTATGGGAGCACCGGGGGCAGCAAGTGGTCTTTGAGAGGCCGGTTAATGTTCTCTCCTGAAGGCGACTCGGGATTGCTGACTCCCAGGCTGGGTAGGGAGCTGCGGCCTCCGTGGAAACACACCTGGCCTTTACTTGTCTGTGGTGCATCACCCAGTGTTTTCTGCGTTAAGAACGAATGTCTCCAGCCTTGTCTGGAAATGCTGGCCTCCCCTGTGGACGTGGTGAAGGGCGCTGGGTCTCCCACCCCAGGACTCCTCCCTGGGGAGCTGCCCTTTCTCCCCAGCACTGGGCCCTGTGTTTCTGGCATGGCCGGGGGCAGGGGGGTTCTCCCTTGAGCTCCACCGTCCTTGGCCTGTCTCCTTTCAGGGGTGATCTATCAGCTCTCCTGACACCCCGACTTGGGTCCTGAGCTCCCGGGAGAGTGGGTGCCAGAGTCAGACCCTGGAGACCCAGCTGGCCTCAGCCCACCAAACTCTTATGCTTACGCGCCCCTCTCCCTTAACTCAGACATCAGTCATGGTCCTGCCAGCCCACCTCCCAGATGTCGCTGCTGCCAAGTGCCTGGCGCACACATGCCCTGGCGCACACCTGTATAACCTGCCCCTGCCCAGGACACCTTGGGATCTGACGCACTAGACCAACTTACGTACCGAGAGTGGGGACAGACCATCCAAAGCCTGCTCTGGGGCTTATGTATTTGAAACACCTGGCTTTTAGAACTGAACTGTTCCTTGGAGAAGTAACTGGTGGAGATGTGAGAAGCCAGGTGCTTTGTGTGCCCTGTGCTTCAGCTCCAAGCCGGGGGCAGAAGGGGATGCTGGCCGCGAGTGGAGTCTTGACCCGGAGGAGGAGGCAGATCTACAGAGGCCGCCTGGGCGCCAGGGGGTGGGGTGGGGGTGGGAGCCCAGCAGTGGGAAGGGTTGGGGGCAACCCCCTGTCCCCGCAACGTGTGTTCCTTGGGGCGCATGGCCCACCCGGGTGGCCACCAGCTACGCTGTGCTGCATTCTGGGAGCAGCAGGGCACCAGGCCAGGTCTTCACTTGCATGGAAAGTACATTCATCTTGAGGCTGACAGTTCTGTTGATGACTTGTCATTGCTTTTCAGGTTCTAGCAGGCTTGAGGGCTGTTACCCACATTTCTCCTAAGGACGTGAGCTTTGCCGAGTCCAGGCGGGATGCTTTGAAGGCAATCGCTAGGTGAGCCCTGCAGGTTTTCCTCCCCAACGTCGCTGTTCTCTCGGAAGCCAGCGACCGAGCATGAAGGGATGTTCACGGCAGTTTGTGTGAGAAGCCCAGTCTTGGGGGCTGAATCTACTTTGAGGCAAATGTTATTTTTTATTTTCTAGTTTCTTCTCTCTTCAGAGGATTGTCCAAGAACATTTCAACTCATAGAGGATCGTTACAGTTTTGTCATAATTATAATGAATATTAAACCCATAGCTCACTTATCTCTGTGCTTTGGGGACACTGGACCTGCTCAGGGACTGGGGCTGAGCTTTCCACTCGAGACCGCGGCCCCCAGGACGGGGAGTGGCACATGTGGGGAGAACGCTGACGCTAGTCACACACGCACACGTCGGGAGGGGCCGCCCTTTCTCTCCCCACGAGCCTGGGTGGAGCCCCTTCTGCGGGGGCGGTGGGGTAGGAGGGACCAGCCACAGACCCCCCCCTCACCCATCCACCCCGTGCACCCTGAAACGGTAGACACTAGAAATGTGGTTTGGAGAAGAGCGTCACTCAGCATTACGTCAGTGCGGGAGGAACTTGGGGATTCTGAGTCTGCCTCCAAGTTATGGGTCTGTTCAGAGGTCATCCTGTCAGGAAAGACACATCAGGCCAAAATGATGAGAGAGACAGGAGAGCTTGCGTGGGATTCGCAGACATTAGCTATGTTTCCCATGTTTTTAATTTCAGGATTTGCCAGACTGTCGGTGTGCAAGCAGAAGGGACTCCAGACGAGGTTGTGTGCAGAGAGGACGTTGCCCAGGTTTACTGCACGTTGCTGGGCTGTCTGAGCGATTACACCACCGACAGCCGCGGGGACGTGGGAGCATGGTGAGGCGGACGCGTCACCCTCATCCCCTGCTCCTCTCAGGAATGTCCCGCCGAGGCCAGAGACGGGGCGTTCATGCTGCTGCCCTGGCCCCAGCCCGGACCCTTTATTCCCAGGGCAGCCGGGGTTTCCGTCCCCGTCTCGTGTGTGCATCCTCCTCTCTCTCTTTTTTTTTTAATATTTATTTATTTATTTAATTTTTTGGCTGCGTTGGGTCTTAGTTGCAGCATGCGAGATCTTTTGTTGCAGCGTGGGCTTCTCTCTAGTTGTGGCTCTCATGCTCAGTACTTGTGGCGTGTGGGCTTAGTTGCCCCGCGGCAGGTGGGATCTTAGTTCCTTGCCCAGGGATCGAACCCGCGTCCCCTGCATTGGAAGGTGGGTTCTTAACCACTAGACCACCAGGGAAGTCCCTGTCCTACTCTTCACTGAAAAAAAAAAAAAATTAACTTCATAAAATACAAACATTGTTGTGTCTCCCTCGTCTAAGCCCCAGTTGTCTGCTCTCCAGTTTTACCTAATAAAGTTCACGCAAAGCCCCCACGCAACTGTTTAAAGCAGGAAGGATCTGAAACCATTTTGGGGAAGGGGAGTAGGGAGCACCTGGGTAGTTCTCCAGGGATCCCGTTGTATATCATCATCTTGGCTCCTGCCTGATTGGGAATAAGACTTGAGGTGCACAGATTTCAGTCTTGGGAGGAGCCCTTCAGTTGCTTGTTGACCTGAAGGAGGTCTGTGTCATTGTCAGCCGAGCACGGGGAAGACGCTCACGCCGCTGTGCTCGGATCCCTGCCTGGATTCGCTTGTATTTCCTTTCCAAGGTTGCAAAAGTACTTTACTGTTTACTAGAAATAAGAGACTAAGTTGCCATTTTGGAGAAGCTGAGACGTTCTCCTACAGCTTATGTTGGAACCTCTTCTAAGTGTTTTTATTCACATTCTCTCCTTCAAGACCCCCTGTAAACGCGCCTTGTGACGAGGGGCTCACTGTGGGCCGAGCACCGGGTGAGGTGTCGCTGACATGGAGAGGAAGTGGTTTACTTGTTTATTACAACGATGCGAAAAGAAGTTAGCTTTAATTTCGTCTTGTATTTTCATTAATAACATATCCGGTTGGGTTTTTCCCCCTTCTCTCTGTCTGCTGGCCTTTCCTGCCTCTTCATCCACCAGGAGTGTTCCCTTATCTCACCCGCTGCTTTCCTTTCCTTCTTCTCGTCCTGAGACGGCCTTTGGGGCACGGCTCCCGTGGGGGCCTGAGGACTGCGCACGTGTCTGCACAGCATATCTAGAACCCCGGGGTCCTCCCAGACAGTGGGAGCATGGGGGCTCTCAAGGGGGCCACAGCACCTCCCTGGGCGCATGTCCTCTGGGAGGCCCCAGCCCAGCACGGCCACCTGAGCCCCTTGTTTCCCTGTCCTCCGTGGGACGAGGCCGTGGCAGCCGTGCCTTTTAGGGTCTGTGTGGGTGAAGATGCTCTGACCACAGCCGGGGCTCACGTGTCTGCCCTGGACACTGAGCCCCTCTTCCTGGTTCTTTGCGTGGCCTCTGGCTCTAGAGTGGATCCTGGACACTGGTAGGGTTCTGTTGAGGACGCTTTGGTTCTGCTTCATCCTCCCAGAGGGTGCTGAGGGCTTCGCAGCAGGCAGTGGGCCCGCTTTGAGTACAATGCCGTGGTCTCTGCCTCACCCGATACGGGCGGCCGCTCAGGTTCTGCTGTGTTGGCTGCGTGGTGGAGTTGTGGGTGGTGGTCCTCTGTGAACGTGGGGGCCCCTTCTCAGGCCCCTTTAAGGGGAGCCCTTTACTCTCTGACCCTGGTTGCACAGTTCAAGCCAGAAGGGCAGTGGGTTTTCATTGGTGTTGCAGTTGCCACTGTGGCTGCCCCCAGAGCACACGGAACATCAGGTGAACAGAGGAGGGCCAGCCAGTGCTGTGCACATGCAGAAGTCCCCTCTGTGAATCTTTAATTCCAGAGGTTTATCTGAGTTCTGCAGTGTTGGGTTCTTTTCCAGAGATCCTAATTCTCTGTAGAAAGTCTTCATCTTTTTCATTTGTTTTCCATCTTTCTTTTTTTTTTTTTCTTCAGCGTGTTCCTCATGGTTACTTTAAAGACTGGCCATTTACTCCAATTATCCGTGTCATCCATGGGTCTATTTCTGTCGTCTTCTCTCTCTCATTATTGTAACACTTGGTCTTTTTTTTTTTTTTTTTTTTTTTTTAACATTCCTTGTAACTTTTAACTAAATCCAGAAATTGTGAGTTCAAAATTGCAGAGATTTTGGGTTGTGTAATTTCCTTGCAGCAAGATTTAAGTTTCCTTTTGTCAGGCCCCCTATTGTGTGGGTGGGTCACCTGCTGTCCTCAGGGCTGGGGTTGGCTGGCCCTTCTGCCCACACCCGCAGCTCTGACTGAGGGGCTTCCCAGGGCCCTCCTCCTGCACATGTGCACCCCCAGCTGCCGGCTTCTGGGGTTTTGGACCCACACCCTGTGCTTGTCCAGTTAGGAGCTGCTGAGGGCCCCAGGGGCGTGTGCTGCAGGCTTTAGCCGCTCCTGTTTCCTCTCGCCGGCCTTTCCCTGTAGTGCTGTGCCTGTGGGCGCTGGGGGTCCAGGGGGGGTGCTCCTTCCTCCCTCCCTCTACGCCCTGACCCACCCTGGCACCTCCAGAGGGTCGTGCGTGTTGTGTCCTGAGCAGCAGCTGGCTGGCGGCTGTGCCTTGGTGTCTGAGCCTGTCCAGCTCCCTCGGCCCCGGCCTGTGTCCGTCTCATGCCTCTGAGCACCACCACACCTGCACTCAGTGCTTTGGCTGCTGGGCCTCTCCGGGGCCGGGGCCTCTGTCCGTGCAGGTCCGAACAGCACAGGCTATCTCCCGTGTGGTGCGCACTCCTTGGCGGGAGGGTGGGTGCCCCAGGCATATAGGACCTGCCGGCCCTGGCGACGTGGGGCAGTGTCTGTGGTCCCTGTTGCCCAGCTGTGTCCGACCTGGGTTGAGTGTTCTTTGTCCCAAGTTTAAAATGATGCTTTCACTCCGGAGTTAGGCCAGCAAACATGAGCTGCTCTACATACATCTATCCCTCGAAAAGCCAAAAAGCCCTTAAGAGTTTTTCTGCTGGGAAAAAAACTTTGTAGAGTGGGTATATTTTGTGTTTAAAGGTTCATGAGAAAATCAGCGCTGTTTCTGTGTGTGTACTTGTGAGAGAGTTTGCTGGGACCTGGCCATTAGTCTTCAGGTGTCAAACAGGTGTCTTTGCTCAAGGTAATGTGCGAGAGAAATATTTCTCGAGGAAAGGCTGCTGGCGGCCTTTGTCGAGCCTCCTGCATGTTTCTTGCCCTGGGTTGAGGGTGTCTGAACCCGACCCCGCAGAGTGGCTGATGGTCACATAGCTCCTGGGGCAGGAAGCCGGCGCCTCACCCCCTCCATGTCTCTGCAGGGTCCGCGAGGCCGCCATGACGAGTCTTATGGACCTGACTCTTCTGCTGGCAAGGGACCAGCCAGAGCTGATCGAGGCCCCAGTGTGAGTGTGTTCTCCCGCTGCGTGGAGAGGGTCTGCCGGGTCCTCCCTCCTGACTCCACAGCCCCTGCTCCTGGCTAGGCCTCCCTCAGGGTCCAGGCCTGTTGCAGGACAGCCAGCTTCCTGGCTCAGGACCCCTGTGCCGAGCGCCTGCTGCTGCTGGGGACTGGCCATCCCGTCCCCCGCTGGTTCCCTGGACACCGGGCTGCCTCCGGGTACCTTGCTGGCCTGGGATCACCGCGCCCCTTCTGTTGCCGAGGCCCCTGAGGAGACCCGGGCCTTGCTTCCTCAGCACCACCACCCCGACTTCCTCCTCTGGCTGCAGGCACCCTGTCCTCCCATTTCTTCCGTCTCTTCTCGCACACCACCCATCCGGTAGCCGTATCAGTCTTCACTGCTTCCACTCTAGACCTCCCACTTAGGCTTCTGGGCTGTCAGATCCCGTTCCCACCCGCAGCCACGGTGGCGCGTGTGCCCGCTCTCATGTTCCAGCCGAGCTAACCCTGCGCTCTCGGTTTGCAGCTGCCAGCGGATCATGTGCTGCTTAGCCCAGCAGGCGAGTGAGAAGATCGACCGGTTCCGGGCGCATGCAGCCCGTGTGTTCCTGGCGCTGCTCCACTGGGACGGCCCCGCCATCCCCCACGTGCCCCACCGGGAGGAGCTGGAGAGGCTTTTCCCCAGGTACTGGCACTGAGTTCCCGGTGGGGCAGCTCTGTTCCCAGCGGGGCGGCCCCTCCAGCTCATGCTTCTGTCTTGCAGGTCCGCTGTGGCCTCTGTGAACTGGGGCGCGCCGTCGCAGGCCTTCCCTCGCGTGGCCCAGCTCCTGGGGCTGCCTGCCTACCGCTACCACGTGCTGCTGGGGCTGGCCGTGTCCGTGGGCGGCCTGACCGAGTCCACGGTGAGCAGGCGCCTCAGTGGGCCTTCCCGAGAGGGAGCGCTGCCTCCTTCCTTCTTTCCATCCTTCCTTCAGGAGCCTCTGCTGGGGCTCAGTGTGCCTGCGGGGCAGGTGGGGGGCGGGTGTTACCTCTGATCCACTGGACAGCGTGTGGGGCATGAGCTCAGCGGCAGGGAGACTGCAGATGCAGATGCATGCAGCTCCTGCGCTCCCTGGCTTTTTTGCCGGTCTCGATTCACCCTCCCTGCACATCAAGCGCCCTATGGTTCCCCAACCTGTCTCTTCAGGTTCCTCTTTCCTGTTTGTGCATTTTCTTGGTGGTTCGTTGTGTTGTCTCCATTCTGTTGTGTTGTCGCCCCTGCGTGGGCCCCTCCCTCTCCCTCTTGCCCCTCATTGCTCCCTGGGCCCTGATTCGGTGTTTCCTGAACCAGTGGATTCTTGGTTTTCGTCACTTCTGGAAAGTTCTCCACCGTCCTCATTCCCGCCCACAGTCAGTCCTCTCCGCCTTCACGCTTCTTTTCAAATTACTGCAGTTTCTGCAGTTCTGTGTAGCCTGCTCGTTCCCTCCCACTGTTGCATTTTTTGGTGTTTCAGTAATTGTATCTTCATTACCATTCAGTTTGTTCTGAAATCTGTTTCTCGTGCTTTTCCATCGCATGCTTATCTTTGTGACTGCATTTCTCTGTAATAATTAACACACAATATTCTCCTACATTCTGTGTCACGTGATCCAGTGTCTGCTGTCAGAGGGAGGCCTGCATCTGCTTTCTTGCTCTGCAGACTCCTTCGTGAGAACTCACCAGTTGGGTGTTGGTTGTGCGATGGTGTTAGCTGTTGATCTGAGGGGAGGTGCCTTTGCTTTTGCTCCCCAGCAGCGGTGGTCGCCCAGATACCGTGCATCTAAGGGGTCCAAATTTAGCAACAGCATGTGAGGGCTTGGGTTGCGTTGCTGCGTCCAGAGCTGCGTTTCCGATTCGGGTGTCTGCACTGTGGCCGTGCTCACGCCCGGCCCGGACAGGCTCTGAGGGATCCTCACTCTTCGTAGCGGATGTTTTGAGTCTGTCACCGCGGCCATCCCTGGGGCAGGGGGTGCCAGGAGTGGCGTGGTCTTGTCCCTCTTACAAGAATGCCGTATTACAGGTCAGGTACTCAACACAGGGCCTCTTTGGGTACATGAAGGGGATTCAGAACGACCCGCAAGCCCTGGAGGACTTCACTGGGACCCTTTTGCAGGTCTTTGAGGACAGCCTTCTGAACGACAGGTGAGTGGTGGTGCTGTTCGCAGTGGTTTCTCAGATCCCCAGGGTCTCATTTCCCAGCAGGGTTTTGAGGGGAGGTAGGGTGGGCCCAGGTGAGGAACGTGGGCACAGCCAGGCAAGGGCGTGACCAGAGTCACCTCCCGGGCCCCTCGCAGCCTGCACTCTGGGCCGGTTGTATATGTTGGAAGTAAGGTGACAGAGGCTGTGAGCCAGGAGAGTTCGTGTGGCTCTGGCCTGTGGTGCTCCCTGGTCACGCACACCGACATGTCAGTGCCACTGCTCAGACACGTGGTTCACACACAACCACGACCATCGAGAAGGTGAGATCTCAGCCTGCCAGGATTGGAACGTGACCTGTTTTCTAAATGTTTTTGCTGTAGCATTTTGTTAACTGCTTTTCCAAGAAGATGGAGTGTAGACCCAAAAGCCCTACCTCAGAATTGGGGATGTTTCCTGCACCTTCCGAGAGGGCTGTTCCTGGACTCCGTTCTCAACTGTCCCAGAGCATCTGGGCCCCCGGTTACCACTGCATGGCTGCAGGTCCCCTCGTGCAGGCCCTTGTCCTGTCCCTGGGATGCACAGATAGCTCTCATCAAACAGGAACTCAGGCCATTGCTCTTTGCTGTTTCCGCAAGCAGCTGTCGGGAGGTGTAGAAGACATCTAACAAAACACACGTAAAGTGTACAGTCTGAGAGGTTTTGACTCATGTCAACAACCATAAAAACAATCAAGACACTGAGCACATCTGTCACCCACAGTTGCCTCCTGCCCCTTCTAACCCCACCTCCCCAGGGTCCCCCAGCCCCAAGGCAACCACTGATCTGCTTTCTGTCACTGTAGCTTAGTTGGCATTTTCTAGAACATTACTTAAGTGGGATCATGCAGTGTGTGCCCTTTTAGTGTCTGGCTTCTCGGATGCAGCATGTTTCTTTTAGAGTCACCCTTTTTAGTGCTGAGTTATGTTCTGTTGTGTGGTTACATCACAATTTGTCTGTTTAGCTGTGGACCGGCACTGGGGTTGTTTCCAGGTTGAGGCAGTTGCAGGTGAAGCTGTGATGAACGTTCACGCACAAGCCTTCATGTGGAGGTGTCTTCCCTTTGCTCTTGGGTGAACGCTAAGGAGCGGACTGGCTGGGGTCACAGGGCGGGGGAATATTTAAAGCTGACAGACCGTTTCCTGCTCCTGCTCATGGCCTCTGAGAGTTCTGGGCGCCCACGTCCTCACCACAGCTGGTGTGCTCGGTCCTTTCCTTTTAGCCGATCCAAGGGGGTGTGGTTTCTCGTCGTGGCTGTAATTCGAGTTTCCCTCCTGACTGAGGGTGCCGGGCATCTTCTCGGGTGCTTGCTGGCTGTCTGCATAGCCTCTTTGGTCAGGTATCTGTTAAGATCTTTTGCTCGTTTTTAAACTGGGTGCTTCTTTTTTACCTTGCTGCCGGGTTTTGAGATTTTCTTATACATACTGGACAGGTCCTTTGTGAGACGTGATTTGCAGATGTTTCATCCCAGCCTCTAGCTTGTCTTCCACACTCTTAACAGTCTCTCTGTTAAGAACAAATATTTTACATTTTGATAAACTTGTTTGTACTCTTGTTGTTCTATGGATTGTGTTTTCTGTGTCATATCTAAGAAATTTCTGCCTAACTCAAGGCTACAAAGACTTTCTCTTACATTTTCTCCTAGAAGTTTCATAGTTTGAGTGTTCCATTCAGACTTCAGGTCCGTTTGGGGTTGGTTTCTGTGTGATGCAAGCTACAGGTCCAGGTCTGTGTCCTGGTTTTGCCTGTGGACGCCCAGTTGCTCCACGTGTGGGAGAGACTGACCTTCCCGCTGCGTTGCTTTCGCATCATTGTCAGAAATTGTGGATGTGCAGCCCAGTTTGGGACTTTTCTCTTCGTTGATGCTTGTCTTCACACCAGGATCACACGGTTTTGATCACTTGAGCTTTGCCACAATAATTATTATTTTTTAAAAATATTTATTTATTTAGGCTGTGCCGGGTCTTTAGTTGTGGCCCCGTGGGATCTGTGTTGCCGCGTGCGGACTTCTCAGTTGCGGCATGCAAACTCTTAGTTGTGGCATGCATGCGGGATCTAGTTCCCCGACCAGGGACCGAACCCACGTTCCTGTACTGGGAACACGGAATCTTACCCACTGGACCACCAGGGAAGTCCCCGCCACAATTATTTAAATTGAGCAGTGTTGGCCCCCCAGCTTCGTCCTTTCTTCCCGTAGCTGTTTGGGCTCTTCTTCATCCTTTGTGTTTCCATATAAACTTTAGAATTGGCTTGTCATTTTCCGCACACGTCCTGCCAGGATTTTGGTTGGGGTTGAGTTGACGGCCGTCCAGGGAGAGCCCTCATCTCAGCAGCACTGAGTTTCCCCCGTGCCCAGGTCTTCCCTTCTGCTGGGTTCTGGTACCTGGCGTCTCACACATGTCTTCTCTCCCAGGGTGTCTGTGCCGCTGCTAAAGATGCTGGATCAGATGCTAGCCAACGGCTGCTTCGCCATCTTCACCGCCGAGGAGAAGTAAGTGTTCAGAGAACAGCTGGTGAGATCCAGAAATCCGGCTTCTAGGAGATAGCTTTCTAGTACGTTCAGGGTCAGTTTTTATACACCGTGTAGGTGCCACCAAGAAGCATTTTGGCTGCTCCCACATGGGGGTGGGGGCCCCTGCTGCAGCCCTGCTGTCCAGGCAGGAAACAGCAGGTGAGGCGTCCCCTCTGACGGGGGCCTGCAGTCAGGGCAGTTACGGACGGCAGTCAGGACGGTGAATGGGGATCGCAGAGGGCCGTGATGGGCACGGTGCTGGGATCTGGTCCAGGTGGAGAGCCCACCTCAGACAGGCCGGGTGGGTGTGGGCGCAGGGAGCGGGTCTGAGAGGCCGCTCCCCTCCTCTGCTGCGTTCAGGGCTCCTCAGCTGCCGAGCACAGGTACACTGCAGCCGCTTCATCGGCCTCCCTGTCTGAGGCTCTGGTGCCTTGGGGTTAATTTTCTCCCACTTCTGAGGTCTCTGCTGCTTGATCGGCTGCTTCATCTCAGAGCTTCCTGCTCGGCTGGTGGTGACAGTCGTTGTGTGTCATCTTTCTGGGGGTCCTTCCCCAGTCTGGGGCAGTGTCCTTGCACTGATCAGGGCTTGGGTGAATCCTTGGGGGCCCTCTGCCCTGCACACCAAAAACTCAGGGTGGCACCAGGTTCTGCCCAGGTCCCCTCCATGTCCCCTCCGCAGGCAGGAAGCTGGGCAGTTGCAGGCTCACCTCCTTTGCCTCCCAGGCCTCAGTGGTCACCGTCCTTTGCAGCCGGCTGTCTAGTGAGTTTTGTTCACTTTTAGTTCTTCCAGGTGGGAGTGGATCTGGTCCCTGTTGTTACGTCTTTGCTGAGACGCTCAAATGCTCTTTTAACTGAATAACATCAAAGGGTTTCCCCTTTAATTTGCTGATGGTACATCACAAATTACATTTGTGATGTACATGGTACATTTCTTATACCTACTGTCAGAGCAACTTGTGCATTCACGGATACACCCCGTGGTTGTGGGATGTGATCCTTTTATACATTGTATGACTGCTTACTAAATATTCTGTTTCAGATCTTAACCTATTTTCCTGGTTTGAAAATTTCAAAATGAAATGGTAGGAGAAAATAGTACCCCAAGTGTCAGGCTCACCTCCCGCAGCGGGGGGTCATGGGCACTCCAGCTGCTGCTGCTGGAGGGGAGTCTCAGGGTCCAGGGAAGGGGGTGCTGCCGTGCAGGAGACGTGGGAGCCGGGGAGCTGGAGAGAGCAGTGGGCCCCCGTGCGTCTTGCTAAAAACCACCGGTTGCAGATCAGTGTGGGTATGAGGGGACGAGGCAGCCAAGGGTGACTGTGGGCTTCCTGGACTGGCCACTGGAAGGGGGCAGTGGTTCTCAGACAGGAAGGCTGGATGGAGTCGGTGTGGACCAGAGAGGCCTGGAGGTCCAGTTGGAAGGCTGTCCTAGCAGGTCAGGCTGCTGTAACAGAAGTACCACAGCCCGGGCAGTTAAACACCAGAAACTCATTCCTCCCAGTGCTGGAGGCTGAATATCCGAGATCAGCAGAGGGACGCAGTCTCGCTGTGTCTTCCCATGGCAGAAAGACCACCTCTTGTGTCTCCTCTTTGCAGGGCACTGATCCCACCGTGGGCTCCGTGTCATGTTCTAATCGCCTCCCAAGGCCCCACCTCCTAACACTCTCATGTTCCAGATTAGAGCGTCAACGTAGGAATCTCGGGGACACAAACATTCAGTTCATAGCAGAGATGTTTGGTTTAAGATGCTTGTTAGATCTCGTCCAGAGGAGATGGATCTTCCAGGCTGGAACTCGGTGGAATGTCCTCAGAAAATGGGTGGTAGGTGGTCCCATGAGGCCACCAGGGGGGCAGGTGTAGACAGGTGGCCAGGGGAGGTGTGTAGACAGAAGCGCCGTGACAGAGCTGTAGGGGTGCCCCATTGTTAGGGAGACGGGGAGCAGAGGGGAAGCAGATCTACCAGGAAGAAGGTGAGGCGGAGGGGAAGTCACAGGGGGCGTCGATGATGTGTGCTGAGTGGTCACGTAGGCTGAGGACAGGAGTGACCGCGGCCCTCAGCGACCTGGTGGTCACTTGGTCCCTGACAGGCATTTCAGCGAGCTGTGGGGAGAAGCTGGAGGGATCAGGGAGGGGTGGGGCTGGAGGGCGGGCCGGCCGAGAGGATAGTGGTGCCACGTGGATGGCAGGTGGCGGCGGTGCCACTGGGGGGCTGAGGTCTCCTTTAGCCTGAGAAGACGGGAGAGTCTCCCTGGGACCACTTCTGGTCAGGGGAGCTGCTGTCACAGGCTGACCCTGAAGTGGCCACCACGGGCGGCTGCTTGCTGCCTGCCTAGGGCGGGAGGTCTGTCCTGCGCCCTCGCCCGGGAGTCTGGTGACATAAGGCTCTGCCCCCAGCCATATCCCAGGTTATCTGGCCAGTGGACGGGAAGAGGGAGTGTGGGGCCACTCAGACCACTGTGCCTCAGCCCTCGTCGTACGGCCAGAATTGGCCTGGGGCTGCGGCTCCGCAGGAGAGGAGCATTCATCTCACGGGGACTCACGCTGGTCGTGGCCACCGTGGCCCCATGTTCTCCTCGGCCAAGCAGAGCCGGGGAGGGTGCCTCCAGTCCCTCCCTGACCCTCCAAGGACCTGGACCTGGAAGCGAGTGAGTGGGGCCTGGTCACGATTCGGTCGTCCTGCTTTGATCCTGGGTTGAGCCTGGCGCTGACACGGCACACGTTGGCTGGGCTTGCAGCGGGGCCGAGTTCTAGGTGTTCCTGTTACGTCGAGGCCCCACCAGGGGTCAGCCTGCCCTCCTGTTGAGGGTCTGTGAGGCCGGGGAGGTGCCGCGGGGAAGGTGGTTTGTTGAGTGCACGAGACAGCAGGTGTCTGTCCCCTGCTGCACTTGCAAAGGAGCCAGTTACATGCCCTGGTGTTGACGTGCCCTGGTGCATGTCCCCAGGGGCGAGGCTTCTCCTCTTCGGGGGTGGCCACCATCATCAGATGTTCCCTGGAAGCCCACCTCTGGGTCCTGTGCTTTCCTTCCAGCCACCCCTTCTGTGTGAAGCTGCTCGCGCTTTGTAAGGAAGAGATCAAGAAGTCCAAAGACGTCCAGAAACTGAGGGCCAGCATCGCGGTGTGAGTTCCAAGTAACTCACTGAGGCGGTAAAGGGAGGGGCCGGCCCAGCAGCTGAGAGCCCGGGGTCGGGGGCGTTCTGATGTCAGAGTGAGAGGCGGGTGGCCCTGGTCACGCCGGCCGGTGTTCCTGGTGGAGCAGGTGGGCCCGGCCACAGCCTGCCCACCCTTGGACCAGCCTCCCAGACAGGTGGGCGTTGGGTCAGGGAGTGTTGTCATAGAAAAAGCCCCGATTCCCCGACACTCTGGAGATCTGGGTGCCCCCACCTGCGGGGAGAGAGTGTACGTGAACCCAGGGCTGCCTCCCTAGCGGAACAGCCGAGGCCTGGGGGTCACCACGGGCAGCACCTGGGGGGCCTCCCGTCCCACGCAGACTGGCAGGCCCCCCAGTGAAGTGAAGGCGTGGGGTATCCAGGGAGCAGGCTTGGGCGGGGGTCAGCTCACCAGAGTGCGGGGTCCCTGCAGGTTCTGTGGGCTGGTGCAGTTCCCCGGCGACGTGAGGAGGAAGGTCCTCCTGCAGCTGTTCCTCCTGCTCTGCCACCCTTTCCCCGTGGTGAGTGTCTGCGGCTCCAGGCCCCACTCGGGGCCAGCGTCCCGGCCTGCACATTGGCGCCGGGGTCTGATGCTTCCTGGTGTTGGTGCAAGCGGACCTTGATGGAGGGCGGGCCCTCATCAGGGTGGGCGGGGCATGCTGTGCCTGTGGATGCAGCAGCTGCAGTGTGCTGGTTGAGCCTGGCCCCTGGGGGCGAAGGGCCTGGGGCCAGATGTGCCCCTGGAGCCCCAGGGAGTGAGCCCAGGAGCCAGGGAAACACCCGACGCTGGCTGGGACCCCTGCCCCCTGGGATCCTGGCCGCAGGTGCACCCGGGTGCCCTGCCATGGGGTCGGGGGGTGGGGAGTTTCAGCCCATCGGGGTCCTGCAGGCTCTGGTTCAGGAGCTCCTGGAAGGCGCCTACCTCACAGCCCCCACCCTGGGGTCAGGTTTCCCAGGAAGTCTCTTCTTTCCCTTTGGCAGAAGAAATGCTCTTCAGATAACTCAAATGTGACACCTTCCTTAACAGCTAAAGTAACTTTAACTCTCATCTAGCACAGCTGTTTTCAAAGTGGGGTCACTGGACGCCCCTTCCCCCATTATCAGAAATGCAGATTCTCAGGCCTTGACCTGCCAAACCAGGAGCTCTGGGGGAGGCCTTGGGATTCCGAGAGCACCTGTTCCATTAAATAAGTCCCCCCCAGGGACAGCTAGAAAAGAAAGCAGGTGAGAAGACTTCTCTGATAAGGTGCAGGTTTTTAATGAAGCATTTCAATAAGAATGATGTTCCTCCTGATAAGGGCCTCTGGGGGACCACAGGGGAACGGGGCGGCCCTGGCAGAGCGCGCCTCGTGGTCACTCATCGGCTGTGGCCCCAGTCTCCTGAGCGGCGGTCCAAGGTCATCTCCTCTTAACCGTCTGCCTGGCGAGCCTTTCCTGTTTTACTTGGACTCTGGGCCCCCGGGAGGTGCCTGGGCCCTCGTCCCTGCTTCCGGGCAGGGTCCCGTCAGCTCTGCTCTCTGTCACGGGCCTTCCCTTCCCACCAACTCGCTCTGTCCCTCCAGATCCGGAAGAGCACGGCCAGCCAGGTGTACGAGATGGTGCTGACCTACGATGTGGTGGCCGCGGACGTCCTAGATGAGGTCATGGCTGTGCTCAACGGCACGGCCTGGTGAGCGTGGGCCCTTGCCCTCCCCGAGAGTGTGGCGGGTGCAGCGCCAAAGTGAGCGGGACGCCCAGAGCCTGTTCGTGGTCTCTCCCCAAACCCTCCAGAGCAAAGAGGGAAGACGGGCTCCAGCCCTCCGCCTCAGCTCTGGGTTTACGAGGAGGCAGTGGTGTCTGTAACCAATCTCTCCTCACCCACGTGTCCGTGTTTCTGTAGCACAGGCTCACTCCTTACACCCAAGAGGGGCTGGGCGGCCAGACGAGGGAGGAGGGGGATCTTCCTGGGGTGTTCAGGCTGGAAGATTTTCAAAGTGAAATTATTTTTCCCCAAATACAATTTTTGTAAGTGAAAAGGTGGGTTGTTCTGAGCACTGATTGGTTAGAGGCTGACTTCCTATTCTCTGTGGTCGCTTTTCTATTGATCACGTCATGGCTCTGGGTGCCGGTGGGCACTGGTGCACCTGTTTCTGCAGTTTATTGGGGTTGAAATCACTCGAGAATGGCAGCTCCTGCCCCCTGAACTGTGGCGTCAGAAATGCAGGGGAGTGTGTGGCGTGGCAGGCAGTTTCTCCCTCCTCGGGGACGTGCCACGTGTGTCAGTTGTGGCCCCCAAGGAGCGGAAGGGTGTTGAGTGGCTGCAGCAGGAGCCCCCAGGCCCAGACTCGCCACAGAGGAGAGCCGTCCACTGGCCTTTGCTCACTCTTGGTGGAAAAGGCCACGTGTGGACACGTTCAAAAATCAAACAGACGGAGGGAATCAGGAAGCATAAGTTTTCCTCCCTCCCACCCCAGACACCCACTTCCCTCCCAGCCAGCCAGGGTCACCCCTTGTTCCAGGTCGGGTCTCCAGGTTTGTTTTAGGCACAATTTCCTGCCATCTCTGTTGGCTCCTCAACTCTCAGTGAGTTTGGACGGCAGGTTGGAAAGAGGGGTGTTGAATGGGGGTGGAGAGGGCTGATGGGGAAGCAGGGAAAGGGGTAGCCCGTGAGCATGGGTCCAGCGGGCAACACCGAATGATGACAAACACGGGAGTGATGCTTGTCCCATTCCAGGCACTGCACACACTTACGCGCACACACACACGTGCATGTGCACATTCAGGCGCTCGCACACGCCCCTACAGGGTGACCACTCTCCTCAGCCCTGTTTTGGACACAGGACCAAAGTTCAGAGGTTATTTAGGCAGCGGCCTGCTCAGGCACCAGTGATGAGGGTCCCCCAGGACTGGGTTCTGCCGCTGGGGTCAGTGCACTCTGCTTACGCGGGAAAGGATGTGCATAACCTACTCACATGCACTACCCTCAAAACAGTGACGTTCCTACAAGGGCTGAGCTCCGCACAGACCTCACATTGATGCAGCTTCCGTTCCTGGCCTGACGGCCCAGCTCCCCTGTTCGGATGTGAGCCACTGTGGCCTGAAGGACAGAAAAGGGCCTCTGGTTTTAGGGCTGCGTTAAGGTTTTCTAGGGAGATACTTGGCCTCAAGCAGGAGGGCATTCTGGTGAACATCTTGCGGGCGCCTCGGTGAAAATTCCAGAGCAGAAAACGTGGCCTCAGGAAACATGGATGCCTCCGCTCTGTGAGCAGCTGGGACGGGACACATTTTTCTGTTACGTTGTCAGCTTTAAAAGCACGGAGGCACGTTCTACATCACACTCAGAACTCTTCAGCTTGAAAAGGACAGTGAAGGGAGCATGACATGAAAGCACCAACACCCAGTGGATCCCAGAGTTCCCCTGAGTTCCCCACGCCTGCCTTTCTCCTCTCACAGTTCAGGGCGGGGTTAACCTTCCAGAGGATTTAAAGATAGCTCATTTTTTCTTATTATAAAAGAAAAACATGCCCAGTTTTCTTTATGGTATTGCTAAATTTAATTTTTGTTTTTAATGAAAGTTGTAAGTAAACAGCTTTCCAAGTCAAATAAAACTTAAAACCCATGGGCTAAAATCTGTGCCGCTGTCTTAGCATTTCCTGTCGCCGGACCCTGGGTTGGGCTGTTTGGGGGCCGAGTGCCCCTCACGGGGCTCCCTGTTTGGTGGGGCTCATCCTCTGCAGTTTCCCAAGAAGGGGCTCAGGAGCAAAGCCTTGTGCAGGTGTCCTGCCCGAGCTAGGCTCGCCGGGGTGTAGGTTCTGGAGTGAGGCGTCCTTTTTCCCTGATTCCTACCTCATCTAAGGTGCCTTGGGTTTTCTGCACACCCGACAGGAAGTGTAGTGAGAGCTGAAAGATCTTGGCAGGTTTGGCTGCACAGACTGTTCCTGTGGCTGATGCCGCCCCCCTCTCCTCCTCCCCAGGGATGCAGAGCTCCCGGTCGTGAGAGCCCAGCGGAACCGCCTGTGTGACCTCCTGGGCGTGCCCAGACCTCAGCTCGTCCCCAAGGTAACCACCTGTCCCCTCAGGCCACATGGGGGACCTGGGGCCCCTTCTTTTTCTTTTTTTTTATAATTTAAAATAGATGTTATTTTAAAATATTTTTCTAGCTTTTTCAATATTTATTAATCAATAGAATTTTTACTATAACATCTGAAGTGTTTACTAATCATTATCCAAACAGTAGACCAAACTGAGTATTTAAGTTCTCCCACATCCTAGCTGCTGTAAGTTGTTTTTTTAAATTTTTTTAATTTAATTTTTAAATTGAAGTATAGTTGATTTACAATGTTGTGCCAATCTCTGCTGTTGTACAGCAAAGTGACTCAATTATACACATACAGACATTCTTTTCATATTCTTTTCCATTATGGCTTATCACAGGATATTGATTATAGTTCCCTGTGCTATACAGTAGGACCTTGTTGTTTATCCATCCTATATATAATAGTTTGCATGTCTAATCCCAACGTCCCTTCCCACCCCACAACCACAAGACTGTTCTCTATGTCTGTGAGTCTGTTTCTGTTTTGTAGATAGGTTCATTTGTGCCATATTTTAGATTCCACACATAAGTGATATCATATGGTATTTGTTTTCCTCTTTCTTACTTCACTTAGTATGATAATCTCTAGTTGCATCCATGTTGCTGCAGATAGCATTATTTCATTCTTTTTTATGGCTGAGTAGTATTCCATTGTATATACGTACCACATCTTCTTTATCCATTCATGTCACTGGACATTTTGGTTGTTTCCATGACTTGGCTATTGTGAACAGTGCTACTCTGAACATAGGGGTGCGTGTATCTTTTTGAATTATAGTTTTGTCTGGGTACATGCCCAGGAGTGGGATTGCTGGATCATACGGTAATTCTGTTTTTAGTTTTCTGAGGGACCTCCACACTGTTTTCTATAGTGGCTGCACCAACTTACATTCCCACCAACAGTGTAAAAGGGTTCCCTTTTCTCCACACCCTCTCCAGCATTTGTTATTTGTAGACTTTTTAATAATGGCCATTCTGACTGGTGTGAGGTGGTACCTCATTGTAGGTTTGATTTGCAGTTCTCTAACAATTAGTGATGTTGAGCATTTTTTCATGTGCCTACTGGCCATCTGTATGTCTTCTTTGGAGAAATGTCTGTTAAGATTTTCTGCCCATTTTTGATTGGGTTGTTTTTTTGTTGTTGAGTTGTTTGAGCTGTTTGTATTTTGGAGATTAAGCCCTTGTCTGTTGCATCATTTACAGATATTTTCTCCCATTCCATAGGTTGTCTTTTCAGTTTTTTTTTATGGTTTCCTTTGCTGTCCAAAAGCTTGTAAGTTTGATTAGGTGCCATTTGTTTTTTTTTTTTTTTTTTTTTATAAATTTATTTATTTATTTTTGGCTGTGTTGGGTCTTCGTTTCTGTGCGAGGGCTTTCTCTAGTTGCGGCGAGCGGGGGCCACTCTTCATCGTGGTGTGCGGGCCTCTCACCATTGCAGCCTCTCTCATTGCGGAGCACAGGCTCCAGATGCGCAGGCTCAGTAGTTGTGGCTCACGGGCCCAGTTGCTCTGTGGCATGTGGGATCTTCCCAGACCAGGGCTCGAACCCGTGCCTCCTGCATTGGCAGGCAGATTCTCAACCACTGTGCCACCAGGGAAGCCCCATTTGTTTATTTTTGTTTTTATTTCTATTGCCTTGGGAGACTGACCTAAGAAAACATTGGTACAATTTATGTCAGAATGTTTTACCTGTCCTCTCTTCTAGCAGTTTTACAGTGTCGTGTCTTATGTTTAAGTCTTTAAACCATTTTGAGTTTATTTCTGTGTATGGTGTGAGGGTGTGTTCCAACTTCATTGATTTACCCGGGGCCCCTTCTTTGTGAGGCCTCCAAATGCAGCTCCAATAAGCTCCTTTCCTGAATTCCAGGGTCTAGAACGTTCCAGGCCATGCTGCCCGCCTCGCTTTCCATGTCGCGGTCCCCATAGGGCTTTCAGGACCCCAGGGAGGCGGCCCTGGCAGGCCCGTGGGATGGGAGCAGAGCTGAGGCCCCCACTCTCCTCTCCCACCTGCCCCCAACCTCACCCTGCAAGCCAGAGCCTGTGCCCGTTGCCAGCTCCTCCCCGTGGGCTGAGCCGGGGGCCCCCCAAGCGATGGGGCAGCGTTTCTGCTGCAGCTCCCCCTCGCCCCGTCCCCTGCCCCGACCCCGCCAGCACGCTCTCTCCAGCCAGGCACGTCTCACGTGTGTCCTGGGGAGCACGGCACCCAGGACCAGCCCTCTGCCGAGCGCCCTGGCCTCTCTCGCCCTCAGAGCAGCATAGCAGCCTTCCGCCGTGTCGGTTGCCCCCGGGACACCCATCCCACTTGGCACTTTGTCACCTCCAGGGCCTCCCAGGGCCTGCTGGTGTCTGCTGAAGTTGCCATCCTCCACGGCAAGTGTGGTGTGTGCGTTGTAGCTGAGGTTTTCTGAGATCGAGGGCCACAGGCTGTTCTTCCAGGTTGTGTCATTGGGAGACTTGAGACTGTTTTGTGTGTCCTTGGCAGAGAATCAGAATTCGGTTTCTCTTCAGTCTGTGGGTCCTGCAGGAGCGGGAGTGGGGGTCGCAGCAGCACGGACTGTGGTCCTGGGGAGGGGGCGTGCCCTCCTCCTGTTCCCATCGGCTGTGTCCCTCTGGCCTTGGGTTTGAACCCTGGCTCTGGAGAGGCTGCTCCTGAGCTTCCTGTTGAGGAAGGACGTCCGTGCAGAAGTGCGTGGCGGTTGTAGTGCGTGGTCCCAGGTCTCCACGCACCCGGGTGTCTGCCCTGAACACCCCCCGACGTGAGCCTCAGGCTGCAGGGGTCACCGGTTCCCATTTCCGGTGGACTCACCTGGCCGAGGACTCACGGTGGGAAATGCTGACCAGCAGATTCCAAAGCGACCGGGGCTCCCTGGCAGCGTGTGTGCTCAGGGCCACCGTGGCAGCTCCAGGATGTGGGCCCGCTGGTTTCCCTGGTGACGGGAGTGTGACCACCTTTTCTGAGATCTGAGCCATTCGGACATCGTCTTTCATCACGTGTCAGATCTCTCATGTTCTCTCCAGGTTGTCTGTCTTTTTATACTTTGTCTTCAGGGACCTTGTTCTGGACGCACGTCCTGCAAATGTCCCCTCCTCCAGGGATGGCCTTCTTGTCCTTAGACCTAATGTGGTCCTGTTTGGGGTATCTTGATCTCCTCCAGGGTTGACATTCTCTGTTTTTTTCTAAAAGCTTTACTGTTTTACCTTTTACGTTTGGACTCACGATCTAGCTGACCCAGCTCCCTTCTCGCTACGTCGTGTCGTCAGGCCACACATGTGGCTCTACTCTTGGACTGTCTGTCCTCTGGGTCTCTTTGTCCATCCGTGAGCCAGCGCAGCCTGTCCTACAGATACAGATGTAGGTCTCAGTCCTAGAGATGCAGGGATGGGTTTAGGTCTCACAGTGGGTCACAGTGCCCAGTCGTCTCAATCCTGTGGTCCTTTTTTCTTCCTGATTGTCTTCTCTTCCTGGCTGTTGGGTTCCCACCCCACCTGTAGAATCAACTTGTCAGTTTGTGCTTCAGGAGTTTGGCCAAGGTTGCCTGCAGCCTGAAGGTCGATTTGGTGAGAAGTGACGTCTCTGCTCTGAGTCTTCTGACCATGAACATGGTGTGTCCATGCATGGACCCCCTCAGTGTTTTATGGTTTTTGGAGCAGAGATGTTGCACATCTTTCTGTAATTGTCCCACAGTTCTTCGATATTCTTTTTTTTTTCATTTTTGTTTCTCTTTGCCTTTCATTTTGGGAAGTTTCTGTTGACCTGTCTTCAAGTTCACTGATTGTTTCCTTGGCCACGTCTGGTCTTAGGACGAGCCCGTCGGAGGCATCCGTTTCAGTTACCGTGTTTGTGGTCTCCAGCCCTTTCCACCGCTGCTTACATTGTCTGTCCCTGCGTGGTGCCACTTTGTCCACTAGGGTCCTCTGCGTATTAATCACAGCTGTTTCAAATTCCTGGTCTGATAGTTCCAACGTCTCTGCCATTTCTGAGTCTGGTTCTTACATTTGCACTGTCTCTTCAGACTGCTTTTTCTTGCCTTTTGTTGTATTTTGTACTTTTTTGTTGGAGGCCAGCCTTGTTGGGGGAACAGGAGCTAAGTAACCAGAGCACAAGGTGTTTGCTGCAGCAGCAGGTCCAGGGCAGAGTTCCTCCTGGTTCGTGTTCTCGTCCTCAGGGAAACCACAGGAGGGGTTGAAGTCTCCTTTGTCTGGTGTTAATAGAGCCACAGCGGAGTTTTTGATTAGTGTTTATGTAGTTTATCTTTTTTAATTATTTCACTTTCAATTTCTGTGTTCCTACATTTAAATGTGTTTCTTATGAACAGTAGATAGGTCTCATCTCTTTTTAATCCAGTTTAACCGTTTTTGGTAATTGGAGTGTTTCCACTTACATTTAATGTGTGATTTTGGATTTACTGGGTTAGTTTGCCATCTTTCCATTTTCTATTCAACCCTGTTTCTTTGCTCCTTTCTTGTCTTTGTTTGGATTGGTTAATGACATTTTTACCATTTCACTTCCCCTTCTGCTAACTTCCTGCAGTCTTCCTGCTGTTTGTTAGTGACCGCCCATCAGGACAGCATTCCTTCCCGACGTACAGCAGTCAGGACGGGCGGCACCGGGCGGGGGGCTCTGGCTGGGGCGCCCCTCGCTTCCCAGGGCCCAGGTGGTTGTGGCCTGCCTTCCGTTCAGCTGCCTCTCTCTTCATTGTCCTTCAGTTCTTCACTGGGCTCTTAACTCTGTTCTCCTTGTGGCTAAGTTATTTCTGAGGTGACGTCTTTTTCCCCCTTTCCTCCCCCCGACCGTGCTGTACTAGTGTCCACCTTGCCTGGCCCTTCTCTGGGGCCCCTACAGGACCCCCTCAGATGCAGGGTGAGGGCAGCTCTGGTCGGCCCCCAGGTGACACTGTGGGTGACGGGGATGGCAGGCTGAGTGTCAACTCTCCCCTCTCCTCGTGTGACGGCCAAACACAACACTGGCTTCCTGAGGAAACGTGCTTTCTGCATTTTTATTAGGGAAATGTCACACAGGTGGATGAAGCTGGGGGACAGTATAGTCACCCTCCCCCCCCTGCTTGCTGCCCAGAGGCTGTGTTGGCCACGGGGCTCCTGGCACGTTCGGGGAAACGGCACAGATGCAGTTTCCTGCAGGAAGCGCGACCCAGGGAGGGCTGGGGAGACAGCGCTGACCGGCCTGACCCTGTCACGTGTCCTCCGCAGCCCAGTGTCCGCTGAGGCCGGTCCGGGAAGCTGAGTCCTTGCCTCTGCCTGCCTGGCTGGGAGGAGGAGCCCGGGCATGGTCGGCATGGAGGACCTGGATGGACGGCGGTGGTCTGGCTGGTGCGTGTGAGGGACCCGGAGTTCGTCACCTGGAGGTGGCATTTCCTTCCATGCATCCTGTGCCACAGTGACCTGGGCTGTTGGTGCATTTGTCCTAATCTCTAACCTGTGTCTTACTTATAAAATCATCACATGCTGAGCAGTTCTGTATCTGCCTGTGCCTGACACTGGTGCCGGTGGGGGAGCTGGAACCAGAGGGGGTTGTAGGCTCTCCCGGCTCCTGCACCGAGACCCGCTGGGAGAGGTGGCCCCAGGGGGGACAGGCCCGGGACAGGCCGGTTGCAGCCTCCCGTGGGCTGTCCTGTCGCCACGTCCACCATGGCCTTGTTGGGCTTGCTCGTAGCCGCTGACAAGCTCTGAGCGACTCACGTTACATGTCAGATGCTGCGGGGGCAGAGAAGGCGCCATGCCTCGGGGTGGGGGTGGGTGCCGTCAAGCACCGCCTCTGGGTCGCTTTTGCAGCGCGGGTGGGGGCCGTCTTCCCTCCTCACCCCATTCTAGTGCCCAGCGTGCGTGGCCGTCACACGCACGTCACCCGCCCTTGTGCAGTTTCATTCAGTCAGAAAGAGCTGACCCGTGTTCTCAGAATCCCACCAGGACCAGTTCCAGCCACACAGGGGACTTGTGACGGCAGCTTAAACCCTCGACGGAAGCAGGGCACGGTCAGTGGCTTCACAGATCTGCCAACGTGTGGCCTCCAGGAAGCGGTTTTCTGGTGACGGGAGAAGAACCACGTTGTCTGAACCTTTTTTTCATTTGTCCAGAATGGGGTACACACTCACTCAGGGTTTCTGAAGCAAAGACAGGCTGCTTTTGTCCACATGGGCTGGCACTCATGCTGGCCTGTCCAGGGGCCAGTGAGGCCGATGTGTGTAAAGGTCCCCCACTTGAGCACCTGCGTGGCCAGTCTCAGTGCTGAGGGGTCAGGCCGCCTACTGCGGGAGCCTTTGTGTGGCAGGTTCCTGGGCCATCCCCACCCTTCCACCTGCTGCTTCACGGGTTGAGGTCTGGCTGCAGGACAGATGTGGACGGGCGGGTAGAACATCTGAGGTGAAGTCGTCCGGCCATGGGCCCAGGACAGTGCTCCTGCACCTGGGCCACGGGACAGACTGCCCCTCCTGGGACGTGTGCGCCCACGGGTCCACGGCTGGAGGCCACGGTAGGTGTTGTTGGTACAATCCTGAGACGTGTTTTCCTGCTGCCTTTGCCAAGTGAGTTTCTCCTGCTCCAGTTGAGCCACTGGACATGCCAGCATCGCTGACCTTCCCTGAGAGTGGAAGCCCATGTTAGTCTTGCGTGAGGTTTTAACCTTAATTATTTCATTTAAGCCTTAAAACATGTCTCCTCTTGAAAATAAGTAGAGAGTTTTCCATTTTCAATGGAAGAATAGCCAGAGGCCCCATAGCTGGTGGACGTTGTAATGTGGTGAGGGGTCCTGGATGGCCAGGCGGCCTCAGGCCACGTGAGGCCACGCTGGTTGGAAGGCTCTCCTGCAGGGCGGCCACAGGAGGCCCCACTTGTATCCTTGCAGCAGACGGGGTCCACAGAGCAGCACCTAGACCTTGGCTGAGAAAACCAAGCAAGGAGCTTTTGAGAAGGAATAAAAAGAACCGTTTTTAGCATAATTTTAAAAACCACCAAGATTCCAGAGACAGGGTCTCTGAGACATGGAGACAGGCCAGTTTACCACGTTGATTGATGATACTGTATCATGAAGCAATTCTTCTTTCATTGCTGGTCTAACTTTGCAACCCGAGGAAAACCAACAAAGCCGGCAGTGTCCAGCCGCCCCTGCGCACCTTCAGCCGTGTCAGATCCTACTGGTCACCACCTGCTCTCATCAGGTGCCTGGTGGCTGGGAACCTCCTCCTTCATTTGGAGCCCACCTGGGTCCAGGTGACGGATTTGTGGGGAGTCCCCCCCCTCAGGACTGACGACGTGGCCAGAAGCAGGCAACAGCAGAGGTGGACATCGTGGAAAGCAGTGGTCTGAAGCAAGTCGGGCTGGGCTGCCACCTGGTAGAGGGAGTGGTCAGGGGTCCCCCCCGAAAGGGGCAGAGAAGGGCACCTGTGGCCCCAGTGGGAGTGAGGTGGGTGGGTCTGAAGAGCACCAAGAAGCCTCGTGCCTGGAACAGGATATGTGACGGGAGCGGTGCGGCCGTGAGCATACGGCCATGTCCCAGACACAGAGTGAACCATCCCAGTGAGCAGGTCCCTGGCGTCCCCAGGATCCATGTCTGCTGAGCCCTGGAGGCTGGTTGGGAAGGGTGGGTGTGACAGCGTAAGGCCCAGGGCCAAATCTAGTTGGAAGACCCCACACACAGCTGGGGCCCTAAATAGCGGTACCCTCAGCAGCAAGGAGAGTGAGAAGTAGGTACCCACAGGAGCACACCTGTCTCGGTCTCTGCCTGGTGCTGGTGGAGGGAAATGCAATCACACTGGCCCCCCGACCAGCGGTGCTGACAGACACTGGGCAGAGGAGGCAAACAAAACCCTCTCTGGAAGGATGCAGGCTGAGCCCCACAGAGAGAAGAACATAAGCTCACATCCCCAAATTGCACAAAATGCACAAAGAAACAAGGCACCATTAGCAAGACCTTAATAAAATCAGACCCCAGAAGACACAAAATATAAAATGAATTCAGTTTTGAAAAGGGTTAGAAATTATCAAGAGGAAATTAGGGGAAAAAAGGCTCAATGGATGAATTAAACAACCCCCTAGACATGGCTGAAGAGAGAACTGGGGAACTGGAAGATCTGAAGGAATCTTATCCAGAAAAACAACTGGAAAATATGAAAACAAAGTCAAGAGACACCAGAGAACCTGCCCTGTGTGCACCTGGGGTCTCGGGAGACAGTGCCACATACTTGGTGATAGAAGCAAGACCCCAAACAGGACAAGCTCACGTCTGGACATGTTGCAGCGGAACTGCTGGGAGACTGGGTGCTCCGGGCAGCTGCCCCTCTTGAACGGCAACAGTGGACTTAACACTGGAATGAGATCCGCATCGAGCTGAGAGAAAACAATTCGCCTCGGCTGGACTGAAGCTAGTACAGCTGTCATTCAGGGAAGAACAAAACAGGTCATTAACAGATAAAACAAAATCTCATTAATGCCACTGCTGGTTTCCAGTCTTGACACTGTTGACATTTGAGGTCGAATATTTCTTAGTTGTGGGGACCGTCCTGTGTGTTGCAGAATGTTTAGCAACAACCTAGATGCCAGTAGCAAACCCCCTTCCCAGCTGTGATGACAGAAATATCTTCAGGCAGATTCTGGGGGCAGATTCTAGTGGATAAAGCTTAAGAGATCATTTTCCTGCTGCCAGGTGAATGCAGGTGCAAGAGAGAATGTTGGGCAGAGAAAACGATAAACAACGACCATGTAACAAAAAGAATAATGGCTAATGTGTAGATTTTTAAAAGCACGTAGAATTTTTTTTTAATGGACAATAAATAGTAGCATACAGTATAAAAATAAACATGCATTTTTAGAAGGTCCTGGAGTCCTGTGGCCAGAACACTGATCCTCTTGCCTCTGACCAACACCTCGTGTGCTTTGGGAAGGGTCTTCCGAGACTCTACATGCAGAGACCCCGATGCTTTTAAATCACCAAGACGGGGAATTCTGACTCAGACGTGACTCCACAATGAGGCCACTCCTGATTGTTCAAGGCCCCCGACCCTCCTCGGACCCAGGAGTTACTGCCTTGTTCACATGAACTGTTAGGGCAGGGCTCCCATCAGTGGGAATCATCACTCAACTCCAGCATTGATGGCACTAATGATTCAACACATCGATGATTTGTTCTTGGATCAAGGAGACAGGCCCCCGGGGGTAGCAGCTGTGCGTCACCTTTAGGGAAAAGCCATTGGCCTCCTGGGACCGAGAGACCAAATGCACAAAGGGACGATTCCAGACCATGTCTCAACATAGAACTCTGTAGCCACTGGTCCCCAATGGCCAGGGCGTGGTCACAACTGCCAGCTTCCCCAGTTCTAGCCATACATCCAACTTAGGACCAGTCGGAGAAGGAGACTCACTCCCCTGACCGCTCACGCCCACGGCCCCCTGCCAGGCACAGCGGGGCCTCCCCCTCCGCCCGCCCGCAGGTCTCTGCTGCGCTCGGTGAGGGTCAGCTCCCCGCCAGACAAGCCGTGAGCACGCAGCCCCTGTCCCCAGGGTGGGCCTTGTCTAGTTCCGTGTCTCTCACACATGCGGCCCCCACACGGATGGAGCCAGCCACCCACCCAGACACGGACCAGACTTTCCACAGTGGCCAGAGCTGGGAACGAGGCAGGCGCTGGGGAGCCGTGCAGTGACTAGAACGTCTGCCACAGACGCCAGGGAGGCTCTCTGGGGAGGGTGCACTGTGCGGCCACGCGCTCCCCGAGGGCAGAGGAGCTGCTCACGGCTTGTGCTCACGACTGTGTGCTTTACCACACGTAAACCACACCTGATAAGAACATTAAGACGCGCTCTCCTGGTGAAGGGGATTTGAGGGGCATCTGGGTGCCACCCTCCACCAGGCACGTTCCCCACTGGGGGCCACGGGGCCATCCTTCCCTACTTGCTCTCGACCCTGGGCTGCGGCTGCTGGGAGCCTCGTACGTACCTGGGAGAAGCTGCCATGGGGTCCATCAGCTGAAGTGAAGGAAATCCCGGCCCTCCTGCAGGTTCAGCGACCTCAGATTGTCTTCAAATGCGCCCCCTGTGAGGTCCTGGGGGAGGAGCGACAGGTCTGGCTCTATCCAGGCCTCCCCTGGCCTGCACTGGGGACCCCAGGAGCCTCCGTTGGGGGCCTGGGGTTTGGGGTTGCCTGTGGCCGCCTGTCAGGTGGTCCACTATGAACTTCTGCTCCACTGTTAGAAGGAGAAAAGTGCCAGAAGGGAACCTGTTGGCAGTTGGCCACAATGTCCCATAGGTCACCAGGGAGGCTGGGGGCAGGGGGTCCTCTGAGGTGCCTCCACCCAGCCTGGCCTCGGCCCCTCCCCACAGGAGGCAGCTGGCCCCCGACAGGGACTCGGGGGAGGAGGTGAGGCTCTCATGGGCAGTCCCTTCCGCTCATCTCTTGGTCCAGGGCAGAGCCAGCTTGCCCTGTCCTGACTGATCCTGGGGTCTCCGTGGTGGCCCCCCCGCCCCACCCCCATGGTCTCTCCAGGGCCACAGGTGGGAGGCGGCCCTGGGGACAGAAACTGCGACCCAACAGCCAGCTGCTGGCAGAGCCCCTCCCACCTCCTGCTCCAATACCCACCCCGAAGGCCGAGACAGGAGGCAGGCCCCACCCACGTCTTCCCTGTACCCTTGTTGGTGCGAGACTTGGGGGCGGGTCCCCAAACTCTTCAGATGGCCCCGTGCACTGGTGCTTCGGCCGCCCTCCCGTGCGGGGCCACGGTGGGGTTTTGGGAGACATCTGCAGGCTCCTGTCCCTCGTCCCAGTGCCACCTGCCAGGTCCCCTCCTGCCTCCATAACCAGCAAAGCGGGGGCCTCTCTGCCAGGACGTGGGAGGGGCTGCCTGACCACCACACTCCTTCCTGTTGGGTGTCATCCGTCTGTCCTTGGACCCAGCACAGGGAATCACCCTTGTCCTGGGCTGTTTCTGCTCCTCTTACTGCTGTTACCTGGGCTTTGCTAGAAGTATTTAAATGAAAACCATTCTATCTGGAAAACACCTGAAATTTCCACATTCTGTCCTCTACCTGCTGTCCGTTCTCAGCCCCCCTTTTCTCCTCCCATTATCTCTCTGCTTCCAAGTTTTCAAAGGAAATACACGTGGGTTCAGGGCCAGCCCAGCCACAGACCTGGGCTTGTAGAGGGGCCACCGGGAAGGTACTCATGCGTCCATGAGTGGACACACCCCCTTAAGAGAATTAAAAAGGTCAGACATGAAACCAACAAGGACTAGAACCCAGAGGGTACAGAGGACTCCTCAGGTCAGGAGAAGACACACGGTCCCATGGACGAGAAGCTGATGAGAAACACCAGGAGACAGGAAGTCCACACGCCCGACAGAGGCAGGAAAGGTCTTGGCCTCAGTGGGGATCAGACGGAAATGAACCCCGCCGTCCAGTCACGAGGCCTAGAGGGACCCCTCCCTCCCTGCCTCTGGGCGTGCCCCCTGGCCTGGCCTCCTGGGCGCTGTCTAGCGAAGCAGAAGACATGGCCACCCCATGACCCGTGAAGAGCGTCAGGACCCTCCACGAGAAGCTCTGGTGTGATGCCCACAGCTGGGTCCCGAAGCGCCAACGGGAAGAGGAGAGCAGGCCTCAAGCATGACGTGGAGGAGACCAGACCCCCAGAAACACAGCTGACTCTGTCACATGGACCACAGACATGCACTCTGCGCCAAACGGATTAGCGGAGAAAGTACAGAATCAGGCGGCGCTGGGGGAGGGCATGTCGCCCATTAAATTGTGCGGCAGGTTCTGGAACAGAGGCTGCAGAGTTTTCTTAAAGGGCAGATGGTTAGCATTTACGGCTTTGTGGCCATACGTCCTCTGTGTTCTGGTAGAACTTTATTTACAGAAGCAGCTGGTGGGCCACACTTAGGCCATTTTCCGAAGGTGTTAAGAATTCACAGAGTTTATTCAAAGAAGAAAAATGTGAGAAAAGTTCTAAAAAGAATAATGAAGGAAGACTAGCCTTACTCAGTGGTGAACATCATAAAGCTATAGTCAGTAATGGTGCATGACAGCTGAGTAGAAAAAGGCCAGGACTCCAGAAACAGCTCCAAATCCACATGCATACCCAACACACAAAGATGCCACTTCCTGACTGGAAAAGATGTGGGTTTCTCACCTAATGATGTTGGGACCACTGAGGATCCAAAAGTAAAGAAAAAAGTCTGGATCCCTACTATAATCTTTATAACAAAATAAATTCCAGTTGTACCAAAAATATGAGGAAAAAACAGGAGTCTGAGGACCAGACTTGGATCATGTTTTTTTAAATATCAGTGAGAAATGATGGTCTTAGAATGAATAAAACCCCCAAAAGCCATACAAGGAAAAATTAATTTGATTATATCCAAATAACAAACTTCTAAATGACAAAAAATATAAGTTCAGTTAAATGATACAAAAATTTGCAACACATCACAGACAGTAGATTGTTTCTGTTACTGTGTAAAGAAAAATACTGAGAGACCAATAGAGAAATGGGCCAATGAAAAGGATAAGGTACCAAAAGGGAAATAAAGATGAATGACAAATATGTGAAAAGATGCCCTCCTTACTCAATATGGCATTGCCAACTGGAACCATAAACTTACTGTTTTTCACCTGTGGTTTGCAAAGGTGGAAGGTTTGGTCACACCGCTGGAGAAGGGTCATGGTGGGGGCAGGGTGTGTGAACTGGCTCAGCCTCCAGGGACAGAATGGCTGGTCTCAAGACCGATAGCGGGCACACTCTTTGACCAGCACCTTTCAGACATTTATCCCGTATGTGTAGCCACTTGAGCAAAATTATGCACATATAAAGATACCCACGGCAGCATTATTCTTAACAGTGAACACTAAAACTGGCCTAAAGGTACATCGATAAGTAACTGGTTAATAAATGTATGAAACATCCATATAATCGAGTGGGATGCAGATATTTTTAAAGTGAGGTACATGAATCCCTCAGAAGCTCCTGCAGCCAGCGATGAAGGTGTTCCTGCCAGCAGAACGGACCCTGGACCTGAGCCTTGGGAAACACGTTAAATAAACCACAAGCCGGTTTCGTCAATAAACATTGTAAGAAAGTGAGGGAGACAAAGGTCACACTGGGTCTGCATTCCAACAGGCAAGTATGAAAAGATAGAACACGTCTACAAGGCAGTTAGATTTCAACACTGATGGGATATCTGGAAATTTGGGGTGACATAGTGGTATTATGGTAGTTTTTTTTAGCTTTTAATCTTTTCAGGAAACAAGAAATGAGGCTAGAATTTGCCTCGCTCCCAGGTTGGGGGAGTTGGGGCTTGGGGCTGGCTTCTTTGCTTTGGCTGAAACGTGCTGGAAAGTTTCCTTCATAAAAAGATAACAACACAGTTGGGTGGCGTGAGCAGATTTATATGGAATTAACTCCAAGATACACTATTATGTGAAAAAAGCAAAATAAACAAGTATGTATAACATGCTGCTGTTTGTTAAAAAAAAAAATCACATACACCTTTGTGTTTCTACCTCTAGACCCTCCAAGGAAACAAAGTGGGTGACACGGATGGGTTCCTTCCCACCCAAAGTCTTCTCTCCGGGAAGGGTTTGCATGGGTGGGGGTGTTCCCTTTGTGGCAACTTCAGGTCCCTGAGAAGTAGACCCTTAAGAGAGCCTATCTCTGAAAAGCTAGGTATCACTTGTGTAGAATTAAAACTTTCATTTTACAAGTGCTCCTTGCAGCCCCATAATCATTCATCCAATTCTCCTGGCAACTTGGAACATTGTTTGTCTTGGCCTCTCAGGAAACTGCTTTCAAACCAAGAAACCCAAAGCCAGGTGGGTCTGTCCCTGTGGCAGGCAGGCCCCAGATGGCCATGAGCCTGCCTCATAGCACCCACATCCCGTGGAACCGCCTTCCCTGGTATGTCACTTCTCTGATTAGGTCACATGTTAATGTGACGTGTGTCTTGCTACTGACCCTGCCCCTTGCTGGCTTTCACAGAATAAGCTGCCATGGTTGGGGGCCTGCATAGCAAACAGCTGGCAAAGCACTGAGGCCCTTGGCCAACACCCTGGAGATCTGACTCCTGCCAACGACCACGAGAGCTTGGAAGCAGATCTGCCCCAGGCGGGCCTCCTGATGAGACATCATCAGTGGCAGACACCACCACGCTCACCTGAAGCTGAAACCCACCTGTGGTGCCTGGACTTCTGACCCACAGAAACGTGAGGTAGTAAACCTGTGCTGTTTGAGGCTAAGTTTGTAGTCTGTTATGTAGTGATAGTTAAATAATGCAGGTTCAAGCTGGCAAACAGTCAAACAGAAGAAAACCTCAAGGTGACACGTTGGGACTGGAGCCACCCGGCTGCCTGGCCCTGGGACACTCAGTGTACAGCCACCTGCAAAAGCACAAAGCTGGCCCCTACCTGACCCCACACACAAACATCAACTCAAAATGGGTCCAAGACCTACATGAAGGAGCTGAAACCATAAAACTCTTAAGAAAAAAGCACAGGGGTAAATCTTCATGACCCTAGGTTGGGTGGTGGTTTCTTAGCCATGACACCCAAAACAGGAGAAATCAAATTAAAAATAGATAAAATGGACTTTGTCAAAGTTAAGCACTTTTTGTGCATCAAAGGACACCATCAAGAGAATGAAAAGACAGCCCACAGGATGGGAGAAAACATTTGCCAGTGCATCCAGTTGGGGACTTGAGTCTGGAAATATAGAGAACTCTCAGGACTCAACAAAAAGACAAACAACCCGATTAGAAAACGGGTGAAGGACTTGAACAGACACTTCTCCAACGGAGGCAGACAAATGGCTAACAAGCCCATGAAAAGATGCTCCACGTCCTCAGTTGTCAGGGAGACGCAAATGGAAACCGCCGTGAGAGCCACTCATCCACCAGGATGGCCGTGACGAACAAACACACGTCACGAGGTGGGCGAGGATACGAGAAACTGGAACCTTTGGGCGGCGGGGGGGGGCCATAAGTCGCCCTAAGACCAGTGACTCCACCCCAGCTCCGCGTCCGAGAGAACCGAAAACATGTCCACGCGGAAATCTGATCTGAATTTTCACACGGCCTCATTCTTCAAACTGACAAAGGCTGCTGTGCCCATGAGATTGTGTTCTGGTCCAAGTGTTCAGCTCACCCGTGGCCGTGCAGTCTCCACCAACTGAGCAGAGGAAACCACACCTTTACTGCCTCAGTTTCCGTGGGGCTGGAGCTCAGGGCTGGGCCTGGCCATGCAGGGACCAGCTGGGACCCTGAGGCCACTCCTGGCGCCAGGCTCCTGGGGTCAGCCTGTTCTCACGCCCGCTTTCCCGACAGTTGGGTGACTTCTCCAAAGTGGCACCTCAAGCGAGGGGCAGAATCGGGACATCCAGCCCGTGCTCAGGTCCTGCATGCGACCCCACCTGACCAACACGCTACAACGCCCGCTGTCCCCCGTGTCTGAGCTCGGGCCCCATGGGAGCGCAGCCTCAGGGAGGTGACGTTCCCCATCAGGATGCGCTGGCCTGGTGGGGCCCCTGTGGAGGTGCCTGGACCACACGGTAAACCGCAATTAGAAGCTGAGAGTAATGCCAGTCAGTGCAGAAGGGGGTCTGGGATCTTAAAACCAGCCACCAACGAAGGGCTCTCCCCTTCTCTGGCGCCCTCCACATACACGTGGAGTTGGCCACCTACGCTATGAAAGTGTGTAGGGGCCGCAGGCTCCCTGAGCCCAAGGCTTGGTGAGAGTCTGCACTTGATGTGGGGTGAGAGGCACGTCCTGCTTGGTTCCCCACTGCTATTGGCGAACGCTGGCAAATGAACATGCACCTGCTTCTCTTCCGCTAAAGCCACCGCCTCCAGGAAGGCCTCTGGCCGGGCACCCTGGTTACCAAGGTTTCAGCCTCAGAGGCTGGAAACTGCTGGAAGCAGTGGCCTGTGTCCCCACACACTGTGCGTCATCCCACGTCCCCAGTGGCACAGCACAGGGACCTGCTCACCCATCCACTACTGTTGCCTCTTGAGGACCCTTTGGGGCAGCCCCGCCCCACATGAGCCGACCTGGGCCCTGTAGTCCTGGTGGATTAAGGACACTTTATATTTGCATTTGTGACAATCTATCTTTCTGACCACGGGGAGGAATTTCCAAAACAGGAGGACACGAAAAGTGTTCATCACAAGAGAAAAGTTGATAAATGTACTGTGTTAAAAATAAGTTTTTCACGGGACTTCCCTGGTGGTTCAGCGGGTAAGACTCCACTCTCCCAGTGCAGGGGGCCTGGTTGGGGAACTAGATCCCACAGGCATGCCGCAACTAAGGGTTTGCATGCCACACCTAAAAGATCCCACATGCCGCACCTAAAAGATCCCACATGCTGCAACCAAGATCTGGCGCTGCATGCATGCATGCATAAGTAAATAAATAAATAAAATTAAGTTTTTCTGGGAAGAACCTGTGAAAAGACAAGTCACAACTGGGAGAAAACATCTGCTAAACACTAGTCGACCAAGGGCCAGCACCACTCAATGCAGAGCTCCCAGAAACCAAGGAGAAGAGATGGACAGGCCAGCAGGGCGGGGGTGAGGCCTCCAAAATCAGGAGGACGTCTCCATCACCAGAGCCCACCAGCAGGCTTTGTGGTGGGAACTTGCACGCCAGGAAACGGGACCCACTCAGGGAAGGAGGGAGTTCAAGCGCACAGGCCTTGCTGCAGGACCCCAGCGTCGGGCCCAGAGCCGAGAAACGAGCACCTGTCCTGCGTGGCCGCGAAGAGGGAGAAAAGGCAAGGGGGTGACGGAGAAAACTGTTGGGACGGCAGTCACTTGGCGGGGGTCGGGGGATGCAGGGCCGGCGCAGGTGCTTCTGGGCGGCCTTGTCCCCTGCAACTCTCATGGGAAATGCAACCTGCCTCATGGGGCACCACGCCGCCACCTCCCCCGACGCCCCAGGCCTGGCTGGAGGTGGCCCTGTTGTCTCCTGTCCCTGCCCCCATGCGGATCACTCTCCTGGCCCCCCAGAGCGGCGGTCATCACTTCCCGTCCTAGCCCGCAGCCTCCTGGTGGACACGACATACCACCTCCTGACCCTGGGACTGTCCCAGCCACACATGCCCCAGCCTGACACTCACCAGCTTCACGCAGATGACAAAGGGTGGCTGTGCGGCTCGGAAGTGCAGGACCGGGACCCGGGGCTTGGGCCTTTCCTGAGAGGAGAGGAGGGCCACAGGCTGCTCCACCTTGCTCCCCAGTCCCCCATCTCTGCCCCGCTCACAGCTCGATGCCCTCAGACAGGCGCCCGGGCCACGGTCAGACCCAGGGCCGGACCTGGTCTCCAGCACCTCCACCCACCGCCTATGGCTGCCGCAGGACTTACCTGAGGTGGGCAGCGGACAGACCCAAGCCTGCGAGGAGCACCTTCCAGAGCGGACAGGGGCAGGTGGGGGCAGGCACAGGTGCCCTCTGGGGTCCTGGAGACCCCAGGAGCCTGAGGGCTGCATCTGCCAGGCCTGGCAGCTGTCTGGGCCCAGATGGCCTTTCCCAAGGAGGAAGGTTCTGGGCAGCGTCTACTCAAAAGGCCCAGGACGGCGCCCCAGAGTGTGATATGGGCGGCCCCTGTGCATAACCGTGGGGCTCGGTGGGGAGGGGGCACACCTGAGAGTCCTCGTAGCAGTAGAAGCCCTTCTTGATCTTGTTCTCGTCCACGTCACAGAAGGCGACCACCTGGGGAGAACCCAGGACGCCAGCCTCAGGGGCAGTGGGGGCAGTGCTGCTGGATGGGGGAGGGGTGGGACAAGGGGTGGGCCCCACCTTGCACCGTGATCCTGCCGTCAGGCTGCGGTAGAGCCGGCGGCCCTGCCGGCCCGCGTTCCAGATGGTGAAGGTTGCCCAGTGGGGCAGGGCCCACTCTTCCAGGAAGCGGACGCGGTGGGTCCAGATGGTGGTCCTGTGGGGGATGGGGGGTGGGGGGTCGTGACCCAGGAGGGCAGGGCCTCCAAGCGCCCAAGGCCTTCCTCCCGCCACCCCTGAGCCTGCCCACAAGTCCCCCTGGTCTGGGGCCCCTGGGGCAGTGCTGCAGCTGTTGGCTGAGTGACTGAACCAAGGAGGCCAGGACCAGAAGGTCGCACCCCTCGCCCGCCCTCACGGCACTCAAGGAGCATGCGGGACACCAGGCACAGAGCTTGGGGAGCCCGAGGGAAACCCAGCCACGCTGATGTCCGACACCTGCGACCATGGTAAACATGACCAGAGAGGCCTGGACGTGACTGCCCACCTCGAGCGGCCACATAGAAGGGACCACAGTGTCCTGTGGAAGCTGTGCAGATGGCGGGGTCACCTTCCCCAGGTGGGACCCCCTCCCTTGGCCCCTTGCCGCTTGCAGACCTGAGGTCCAGGCCGGCCCTTGGGGCCTGCAGCTGCCTGAGCCCCAGTGCCCGGGGAGAACAGCGTGTCAGCTGTCTCCAGGTTAAAGTGGTTGGACGCAGGGACAGGACCCAAGGCGCAGGTGTGAAACCATCACTTAAGAATCGGGAAGGTTAAGGGGGAGCTTCTGCAGGTACACAGTGGACCAAACTTGACCCAGGTCTTCCTTCCCAGAGAAACCTCTGACATAAGGAAGGGTGGCACACCCTTGTATAAAATCACAGTTTACACCTGGAAGTGCCCTCCATGGACCCTCTCACGGAGCCCCAAGACCTACTGTTCTAGGCCAGGCGCAGACCTGCTGCAGCTCCCCCGCGTTCTACAGTGTGGGTTCAGCTCCTCCCTGGTGTCTGGCCCGGGGCTCTGTGTGGCAAGTGTTGAACCCGTGGTTCAGCAGCCACTGCCCCGCCGCCTTCTCCGTGGTGACCAGCTTTGAGGGTCCCACAAGGTACCTAAGGGGAGCAGCTCCTCCAGGTGAGGGCGTGGGGTCCACGGACACAACACAGTGATGCCCACTCTAATGCAACTGGGCACCGGTGTCCACGTGCCCAGGGGTGGGCTCTGACTGCTGGGCTCCTCTGTGGTTGGTCCACCCACGTCCCACTTGAAATGTCTCAATTAGGGTTGTGCTGAGCAGCCATAATTTCAGTGGTCGGGGGGTACTGGGGCTTGCGAAGGTGAATAAGGTGACTAACTCCCCAGTCTGGGCCGTTTAGCACAAGCTAGACACACTCCAGCCCAAATGAGACACCACCAGGTACAGCACTCAACACGCAGCTTTGGCAGCATCCAAGGAACGAAGGACAATTCTGAGAACAAAACAACTGAACTTTCTGCAAATGAGCTCTGACAAACCCATGAGACCCTGACAGCAAGGAAGAGATGGGGTGGGCCCCAGGTCCCCACCAGCAGCAGGACCTGTGCCACGCTCCAGGCCCTGCCTGGGACCCCAGGGGGCGCGCCTACCACCACAGGGGCAGCAGGAGATAAGGGACCACAGACATCTGGGCAGGTCTCGCCCTCTGCTCCACGGTTTCCTCTCTGGCTCCTACTTTTTAAATTACTTTTGTTGGCAAAAGGTCTGGCTGCTTCTGTGACTTAATTGCTTCTCTTCTTATCCAGTCAACTCTCTTCAATTTGATAAACAATTCAATGAAACTGCCAAAAAAATGCCCAAAGGTTTTAGGGACACAAGGAAATGAAATGGCCCAACCAGGACTCCACTTAATGCTCAGGGACCAGGACGGTGTGGGGCCCGCACCAGCGTGACCACCAGACGCAGGGGTGACGGGCCGGGTCTGAGCAGCGCAGGGTGCCTCACCTGGAAACAGCGCCTGTGGGACAGAGCTGACCCCCACCTCCCACCGCCCGCGGAGTGGATTCGGAGGGACTGTGGGTCCTGAGGGTACAGCCCCTGCCTTGTGCCCTCCCTGTGCCTCCGGAGTCTGGTCTCTGGTCTGAGGACACACCACACAACTCAGAAACTGCCACCAATACCGTGTTGTGGACAATGAGACCCTTCCTGCTGCCGCTGTCCTGCAGGCCCCGTTCTCCACCGTGCTGCTCAGTTCTTATTTATTCGGGAGAACAGCCCAGGTGTGTCCTTCCTGCCACTCTTAGCCCTGCGAGGAGGCTCCACCGAGGGCTGGGTGTGTGGGAGCTGCTCACAGGTTTCCTCAGACCCACAGGTCGGCATTTCCAGAACTTTCTGGAAAGCAGGGCAGTGTCAGGGATGCGCACCGCACCAGGAGGCAGCGGGCCGGAGGTGGGGGCGGGGAGCAGTGGCGTGTGTGGACCCTCAGCAGCAGGACGGCAGGAAGGTCCACGCGGTGACGAAGACGGAGGAGCGATGTCACCACACAGAGCTCAGCCCTGAGGGTGAGCAGCACGGTGACTTTGGAAGAATGAGGCAGAGCGTTGCCACCGACATCACACTTTTAAAGAGGGAAAGCACACTGTTTAGAGGACATCACATGTGGTAAAAGTATAGAGAAATGGATCTCATGGCAAATAAACATCCCACTCAGGACACCACGAAATGGAACCTGGGAGATGCAGGAGGTTTGGGGAAATGGGTAACTTTTTGTTTTAAAGATGATTCCTTATGCCTTTTGGCTGTCGGAAGTATTTCATAGTGAAAATTGTTAAATGATATAAATGCTGATCATTCTCAATTTAAAATGCAAAGGCCACGATTCAGGGAGCCTCTCAAACAGAGGGCTTTTTGAGAGAGAGTTTGAAGGAATTCAATTATTGACAAGCCTGAGGGTGTAATTAGCGCTAGTTGCTCTGTGAGGTTTTGCTGCTCAAAGACTTTAATCCAACACAGAAACTAACATGAGATCACCTCGTTTACGTTGTGGGTGGCAAAGCCTCACGCTGCAAAAAGAGGGAAAAAAAGTCTCAACGTAAAAGAATTATCGCATGAAAACAGAATGAGGGTGTGTGTGGCGCAAGCCGTCTGGCTGGCTGCCTGGCCCCCCAGATACATGAGCACCCGCCACACCATGGGTGGGGAGCAGGAGGTCACCACCAAGGTCATCACAGACATGCCTTCACGTTACCTTGCTTCACAGGAGCTGAAGGTGAGGACACATGTACGTGAACCTTCAGGAACAATGGAAGAGATCCTAGATGTCCAGACACTTCTCAGCTCTGCAGAGGATCCCAGGTGTCCCGGCGCTTCTCAGCTCTGTAGAGGATCCCAGGTGTCCAGGCGCTTCTCAGCTCTGTAGAGGATCCCAGGTGTCCAGGCGCTTCTCAGCTCTGCAGAGGATCCCAGGTGTCCAGGCATTTCTCAGCTCTGCAGAGGATCCCAGGTGTCCAGGCGCTTCTCAGCTCTGCACAGGATCCCAGGTGTCCAGGCATTTCTCAGCTCTGCAGAGGATCCCAGGTGTCCAGGCATTTCTCAGCTCTGCACAGGATCCCAGGTGTCCAGGCATTTCTCAGCTCTGCACAGGATCCCAGGTGTCCCGGCACTTCTCAGCTCTGCAGAAGTTACCAGGTGTCCAGGCACTTCTCAGCTCTGCACAGGATCCCACGTGTCCAGGCGCTTCTCAGCCCTGCACAGGATCCCAGGTGTCCAGGCATTTCTCAGCTCTGCAGAGGATCCCAGGTGTCCAGGCATTTCTCAGCTCTGCACAGGATCCCAGGTGTCCAGGCATTTCTCAGCTCTGTAGAGGATCCCAGGTGTCCAGGCATTTCTCAGCTCTGCACAGGATCCCAGGTGTCCCGGCACTTCTCAGCTCTGCAGAAGTTACCAGGTGTCCAGGCACTTCTCAGCTCTGCACAGGATCCCACGTGTCCAGGCGCTTCTCAGCCCTGCACAGGATCCCAGGTGTCCCGGCACTTCTCAGCTCTGCAGAGGATCCCAGATGTCCCGGCATTTCTGAGCTCTACAGAAGATTCGTGCCCAGAAAACCATCTTTGTACTTTATTCACCCAGAGTTTCCAACTCCGTTTATGGATTGTGGGAAAGCGGTTACTTCCTTGAAGAAACACTTGCCAGATATTTTAAAAATTTTAATGAAATTCACATAGAGTAAGAGCAAGGATCTTAAGTGTGCATACAAGTCAGACGGTTATGACAAACATGCACATCCGTGTAACCCACACACCTATCAAGAGGTGGGACACTTCCACCACCCCAGAAAGCTCCCTTGTACCTCCCTTCCCCTGAGAATACCACAGTCTCGTTTCTATCACTGTGGACTAGTTCTGCCTGTTGGAGAACTCTGTACAAGTGGAAGCCACAGTATGCATGCTTTTGTATCTGATTTCTTTTACTAACCATATTTTTTTGACATTAATCCCCGTTCTTGCAGGTATCAGTCATTTGTTTTCTTCTAGTGCTGAGGAGTACTCCGTTACAGCAGTGTTTATCCATCACCTGCTGATGGGCATCTGGGTTGTTCCCATTCTTGGCTACTAATAGAGAAATGTTGAGCAATGTATTCATTTCTCTTGGAGAAACACCTAGACATGGAATTGCTGGGGCACAGGGCAGGTATCAATTAAATTAATAAAATAAGGCCCAACAGTTTTCCAAAGAGAATGTACTGTGTTTACACTCCTGAGAACAATGTATACGTGTCCTCAGCATGATTTGGAATTGCAGACATTAATTTTAACCCTTCTAGTGGGTGTGCAGAGTTTAATTTGCATTCTCTGATAATGATGAAACCTTTTTCATGGACTAATTGACCTTATATATTATTTCTTTGTTAAGTGGCATGTCCGTTCAACTATTTTGCCTACTTTTATTAGATTTTCTTTTTATTTTTGGGTGATAGGGGTTCTTAATATCTCCCCCATACTAACCCTCTGTGAGATATATAGATTATGAATATTTTCTCCCAGTCTGTGGTTTGTCTACTCATTTTCCTAATGGAAATGAGCAAAAGTTCTTAATTTTGATGAAGTCCAATTTATCAATTTTAAAGCACTAAAGAGGGACTTCCCTGGTGGTCCAGTGGTTAAGAATCTGCCTTCCAATGCAGGGGACGCTGGTTCGATCCCTGGTCGGGGAACTAAGATTCCACATGCCAGGGCAAATAAGCCCCCCGGCCTCAACTACTGAGTTTGCGCACCTCAACTAGAGAGAAGCCTGCATGCCGCAACGAAGAGCCTATGTGCTGCAAGTAAGACCCTACACAGCCAAAAAAAAAAAAAAAAAAAAAAAAAAAGGGCTAAAGATTCTGGTGTCCTCTCTAATAAGTTTTTTCCTATCCCCAAGTTGTGAAGATATTCCCTGATGTTTTCTTCTAGAAGCTGTATATTTTAGCTGCTTCTATATTTATATCTAAGCTATCTAGAATTAATTTTTCTATAGGACATGAGATTTTTTTTCCATATGGATATCCATTTGCTCCATTTGTTAAAAATATTTTTCTTTTTCCATTGAATGCCTTTGGAGACTGTTGAAAATCAATTGTGAGTCTATTTCTGGACTCTCTGCTCTGTTTCATTGATGTGTATGTCTATCTTTATTCTATTAATACATTTTCTTGATTGCTGTAGCTTCAGAGAGAGTCTTAAAATCAGGCACAATAAGTCCTCAAATTTTGTTCTTTTCAAGATTGTTTAGGACACTCTGGGCCCTTTGATTTTCATGCGAATTCTAAGATCAGATTATCAATTTCTACAAAGAAGCCACCTGGGACTTTTACTGGGATTGCATTGAATTTACAGATCAATTTGGAGAGAACTGACGTTAACAATACTGAGTCTTCCAATCCATGAATGTGGTATATCTCTCCATCTATTTTATAGGTTTTCTTTTAATTTCCCTCAGCCTTTTTTGGAGTAGGTTTTAGCGGACATAGACATACCTTACTAAACTTACTCAAAAGTATTTTATTATTGACGCCGTTGTACATTTTTTCAACTGCATTTTTCAGTTGTTCATTGCAATTCTATAAACTTGTATTCTGGAAAATTTGCTAAGTTATTGGTTTTGATTTCCTATGAAACACAATCATGCCATCTACAAATGATTTTAGTTTTACTTCCACTTTCTAATACTTATATTTTTTCTTTTTCCTGTCTCATTGCACTGACCTCCATTACAATGTGGAATAGAAGTAGTGAGAGGAGCGATCAGATCGCTTCCTCCTGATCTTAGAAGGGAAAGCTTTCAGTCTTTAATGATTAAGTATGAGGTTAGTTATAGGTTTGAGTAGATGCTATCAGACTGAGAAAGTTTCCTTCTATTTCTAGTTTGCTGAGTTTTTTAAAAAATCATGAATGGGTATTCAATTTTGCCCCGTGCTTTTTCTGCATCTATTGCACTGATTGTGCGATTTTTATCCTTTATTCTGTTACTGTATTAAATCATACTAATTGATTTCTGAATGTTAAACCAGACTTTTATTCATGATGTATTATCCTTTCATATATATTTCTGAATTTGACTTGGTAATATTTTGTGAATGATTTTTGTATCTATTTTCACAAGGGATATTTGTCTGTAATTTTATTTTCTTGCAATATTCTTGTAGCATTTTTTACTTCAGAGTCATGCTGGTCTCACAGAGTGAGTGTGAAGCTCCTCCCTCCCAACACCCAATAGATCTTTCTCCTCTTCTATTTCCTGAAAGAATTTATGTTAGACTGGTATTATTTCTTCCTTACATTTTTGATAGAATATATCAGTAAAGCCATCTGGCTTGGCTTTTCTTTATGAAAAGCTTTTAAATTACTAATCTAATTTTTAATTATTATTTATACCTTTTTTTTTTTTTGGCCGTGTGCAGGGCATGCAGGATATATTAGTTCCCCAGCCAGGGATTGAACCTAAACCCCCTGCAGTGGAAGCACAGAGTCCCAACCACTATACTGCCAGGGAATTCTCTATTATTTATACTTTAAATATCTATTGGATCTGTAATGATGTCCCCTCTTTAATTCCCAGTATATTGGTAACCTGTGTTTTCTTTTAAAAATAAATCTTGTTAGAGGTTTGTCAATTGATTTTATTTCAAGCCAATTCTTGGTTTTGCTGATTTTTTTTCTACTGACTGTCCATTTTCAATTTTACCTTCTTCATACCTTTCCTTCTATTTACTTTGAGTTTACTTTGCTATTACTTTTGAAACCTTTAAAGGTGGAGACTTAGATAATTCTTTAGTTTCTTCTTTTATAATACAAGCTTTTAAAGCTATAAAAACTTACTATAAACTCTGCTTTAGCTAAATTCCACAAATTTTGACATACTGTTTTGTCATCAAGTTAAATTTTTTCCCTAATATCCTCTGTGATTTTTTCCCTTGGTTGCTTAATTTCCAAATATTTTGTATATTCAAGATGTCTTAGGACTTCCCTGGTGGTGCAGTGATTAAGAATCTGCCTGCCAATGCAGGGGACACAGGTTTGAGCCCTGGTCTGGGAAGATCCCCCATGCCATGAAGCAACTAAGCCCATGTGCCACAACTACTGAGCCTGCGCTCTAGAGCCCGCAAGCCGCAACTACTAAAGCCTATGCACCTAGAGCCTGTGCTCCACAACAAGAGAAGCCACCGCAACGAGAAGCCTGTGCACCGCAACAAAGAGTAGCTCCCGCTTGCCGCAAAACTAGAGAAAGCCGGCACACAGCCACAAAGACCCAACGCAGCCAAAAAAAAGAAAAAAAGATGCCTTAATGATTTCTAATTTATAAAACATAACCAGTATGATTTCAATCATTTGAAATTTATTCAGATTTGTTTATTGGTCCAAAGTAATGTCTATCTTGTACTTTAAAAGAATGCGTATTCTGCAGTTGACTACAGTGTTCCTTAAATGTCTCCTGTCATGTTGGTTAACAGTGTTGTTCAAATCTTCTGATCCTCACAGACTTCCCCACCCCCAGCTTCTATCAATTACTGAGGTAGGAGTATTAAAATCTCCAACTCCAGTCTCAGTTTTTGCCTCATGTATTTTGAAACTCTGTGATTAGGAATATACACATTTAGGATTGTTATGTCCCCCTAGAAAATGACCTTTACCCCATGTGTGCAAATCACACTTGCATTGAGTCAAGTTCATGACAACAAACTCCCAATGATGCTCCACTAAATCTACTGTAAGAGAATTCAGACTTAACAAAAGAGAAATCAAGCTCTTTTGCTTAAAGCTGGAAAACAAAGAAGCTAAGTTTTAGTGTTGAATAGCACATGTGCAAAAGTTCAAGGATCTCCCAAGTCAATATGGATGCTGGGGGCTTCCCTGGTGGTGCAGTGGTTAGGAATCCGCCTGCCAATGCAGGGAACACGGGTTCGAGCCCTGGTCCGGGAAGATCCCACATGCCGCAGAGCAACTAAGCCCATGTGCCACAACTACTGAGCCTGTGCTCTAGAGCCTGCGTACCACAACTACCGAGCCCGTGTGCCACAACTACTGAAGCCCGCACGCCTAGAGCCCGTGCTCTGCAACAAGAGAAGCCACCACAATGAGAAGCCCGCACACCGCAACGAAGAGTAGCCCCCGCTCACCGCAACTAGAGAAAGCCCGCGCACAGCAACGAAGATGCAAGGCAGCCAAAAATAAATAAATAAATAAATAAACTATATGGATGCTGCAATCTGGGACACCCCCCCCCCACCGACGACACATGCCCAAATCAGCATCACACCCACTGTGACAGTGCACGTCACACCCACTGTGACAGTGGACAGGAGACCTCCCAGGACAGAAACTGAGAAGCCACGCCTTCCAACGAGTCTCACACCCTCCAGGGGAAGAACAGAGTCTCTTCTATTTCCAGAAACACAAATGCATGTCCCTGCATCATGCCCTTTACAATCAAAAGATCCCCTGATCGTAGACCTGTTTCAGGGCCCCATTCCTCCCTGTCCCCAAGAGAGCAGCATTACGGTAGCACCAAGGGGGATGCGTACTTGTAGTTGTTTGAAATGTAACACCCACACACGTGCACAAACGTGCACACACAGGCACACATGCGCGCACACACACAGTTCAAACTAAAGAAAGAAAAACACACCCTCCCTTGCCTTCACCCTGCCTGTACTTTCGGCACCATCCCTGCCCTGTCCCTGGTAGTGGGCCTCTAGCCTTGGGGCCTGGGGGACGTGTGGGCCATGAGAGGGAGGGGGCTAGTGCCCTTGTGATGCCCCACAGAGGGAGCGGCCCAACCTCGGTCCCAGTAGCCCTCCCCTTGGTGGGCGGAGAAGGAAGAGGGTGCCCCCAGCCCGCCTGTAATCACGTTAGCGGGGGGCTGGGCTCACTCTGAGAATCCCGTCAACTCAAAGCAAGTGAGAACAAAACCCCGAGAGAACAACTACACGTGATTCCTACCTCACTTCAAAAAAGTGAGAACAGACATTTGGGCTTGATCCCGGGGAAATGCTGGTCCGTGGACCTAGGACAACGTCCCTCCCGGGAGGCCGCATGCCCCGTGCCGGCCACGCTCCCAGGTTTCCTGCCTTGCGACCTGACTGGGTCACCTGTGTCTGCCCCACTGACCCCACGCGGTCTGGACCCGGGACCTGCGTACTCGAGGACGGAGTGTGTGGCCGCGCCGGGGTGGTAGCGGTAGAGGAGGAGGATCTGGTCCACGCGGACGAGCCCGCCGCCCTTCCTCAGGTGTTCGTGGAAGAACAGCAAGTCCTCGGGGACACCCTGCGGGATGAAAGAAATGTGTCTCCACTCACGACAGAGCCTCATTCCGGCGACGGGAGACGCAGATCCGCCCGGCGCCCCAGCCACTTGAGCCTGGCCTGACCCGTGAGGCCTCAGCGGGAAAACAACACGTCCAGCTCCCCGACCTTGTGGCCGGCACTGGGCAAGCGTGACCACAAGAGGCGTCTTCAGGACAAGAAGGTGCCCGAGGGGTGGACCCAAGCCCCAGTGTCACCCCCACTCACAGCCTCAAACTTGACCCCTGGCCCGCGCTGCTGGCCCGCTGACCCGCCCCCTCCCTGTTGATGGCATGCTGCTCCGAGGGTCTGCAGTGTCCCACTGGGTGTTCCCGTCCTGTGAGAACCCAGGCCTCCTGCCCCCTCCTGGAGAAGCGCAGACCAGGGCTGGCCGTTGGGGTCACAGCCACGCTGCTGGCCAGTCTGGGGGATCTCAGTCCTGGTGGGGACACCAAGTTGGCTCCCCTCACTTTCTTAAATTCAAGGTGAAAACCAAGTGAGCAGGGGGTCTGGACAGGAGGTCACCCAGGGTGTGTCTGGTGAGCAGAGCCCGGCAACGGCTGGGGACACTGCCAGGACCCCTGCTCCGGGCAGAAGCTGGTTTCCTGACAGCCCAGAGGCTGCTGCTCTCCGGCCCCAGCCTGTCCTCCTCCGCCGGCTCTCCACCCCGAGCTCGGTTTCACCGAGGCAATGCCAGCACCACGGCCGGGCCCACTGCTTCCAGTAAAGCCACGGCTGCCCCCCAGCTCGTCCACCCCGAGAGGAAGGCGGCACAGCTGGCCTCTGAGGTCTCGACGTCCTGATGGAGCCTGGTGGCCGTCATCCTCGGGGGAGATGGGACCCCTGGCCCCTCCTGGCCAGCCTCTTGGCCCGAGCGTACCCCCTGACTGGGCCCTATGCACCTGGCCTCTGGGGTCTGTGATGAACTGATGCTCTTTGTCTGTGGCTGCCCCGGCGCGAGTTCCGCTGCCTCCTGGCTCGGGCCTGAGCGCCATCCCCGGAAGCAGCCCACTCAGCTCTCACTCCTGAGCTGCCACACTGGGCGCCAGCCTGCCCGCCTCTGTCCCTGAACAAAGCCACCACTGCCCAGGGAATCGCCGCCCGGGGTCCCTGACACACCGCAAGGCCGTCAGGGCAACGCGATGGAAGCCAGCTGAATAGGAAATCGGCGCATTCTCGTTAGTGACGTGGAAACATGCGAACCACTTCACTTGCAGCGTCGGGCGGTTGAGTCAATCAGTGACTCGATGGACCACTGTGTGGTGACTGTAGTGTTTTCACAAAGGCCACAAGGACATGAAAAGATTTATAACAAAATGTTAAGTTAAAAATCAAGTTTCAAAATTGTGTTTGCAGCTTGGCTAAAAGCTGTCCACAGTAAAAGGAAGACAAAAGGACCCCACACAAAAGTTCAGAGCAGATGTGTGGTGATGGGGTCACGGGTCATTTGCGTAGTTTCTCCTTTTTCTAATTTTCTGCATTTTCAGAGGCACCTTTCAAGAGCACGTTGTGACTCTGCGCTTTATAGATTTAGGAAGGAGAGAAAACGTCCTCTCTTCTCATGACCAAGAGGACCTCAACCGCAGAGTTCCCTTATTTCTGGCAAAGAGACAAGTGAGAATTTAGCCAGAGGCGGCGGCTGGGGCGTGGAGGGCACCCCCAGCCCCGATTCACAGCCTGGGCACTGCCGACCGGCCGCAAACAGTGACAGAGGCCGCGATGGGGTGCAGAGGTGACGTCGAGGAAGACGGGGTGCTGGGCCCCGGTCCCCCGTGGAAATGGGGGCCTGGGCAGACTGGGGGGTGTCACCCCGAGCCCTGGGGCCTCTGGGGTGTGAGAACGCGGTTGGATGGTTAGGCGCCCTCAGAGATGCGGTGAAAGGGGATTAGGACCCTGTGGGACAAAAGGAAACAAAGAAGGAGAGACACACCCTCCTCCCCTCCCTGCCCTCAACACCCGCTGCACTTCCCTGGGGTGACAGAGGGGGCGACCCTGAGGTAGGAATCCCATGAACCGTGGCTATACAAAGCCCGTGTGAGAAGAAACAGAAAATGAACACTTCCGTGGACAGCAATTCACCCCAAATAACAACAACAACAAAAACCATGAAGGAGAAAAAACCCTGTGAATAACCCTCCAAGTGAAATCACACGTCCTCCACAAGGCTTGAGAATGAGGAGACCCGTCTTGAATCAGAAATTCAATAACTAACAAAGCTGGACCCCTGCAAAAAGAAGGACAGACATGAGAAGGGAGGAGGAGGATTAGCCTGGGCTGGGGAGGCCAGGGCGGCGTGACTGCACGTGGGCTTCTCTGGGGGGTGAAACTGTTGTGTAACATCAGATGGTGGTGATGGTTGTGCATCCCTGTGAATTTGCTAAAATTCACCAAACTGCACATTTTAGTAGGTGAATCGTATGTATGTGAATTATATCCCAATAAACCTTTTAAATAGAAGAGGGTTGACTGAACTCAAAAAAGAAATAGAAGAAAAAGACAAAATTATATGAGAAACGAAGACTAAATTAGAAAGTCCTCCAGGGAAAACAGATCTGAATAAAAATTTAATAAGGGACACTGAAGAAATGTAGGAAAATAAACAAGAAAATGAAAATTAAATAACAAAATAAGTAACGAGGGTTAAGAGAAAGTTGTTGAAATGGAAGACAGTCAAAGAAAATCTAGCCAATGTATAATGAGTTTTTGAAACAGAAAATCACAACAATGGCAGACAGCTGAAACTTAAAACTATAACCCAAACAAGAGATAAAAGCAGACCTGGTTCCACACATTGGAACCAGGTCCCCATTAAGACCAATCCCAGTGAAACCATGAGTCTTTTAACAAGGGAGGAATTCTCAGAGCCTCCAGGAAAAGGTCAAGCACCTTACAAAGCCGAGCGAATCGAAGGAGCGTCAGGCAAAGCAAGGCAACAGGGAGCTGTGTTGTCAAGACATGCAAGGGAAGGTGTGACTCAGGGTTTTCTGTCCAGCCCATACCTCCTTCACATGTCCAGAACCACAGGTCTGAATGTGCAGGAACTCAAGGAACGCGGAGGCCCGGACAGCCTGACATGTGAGGCTGAGTCCAGGGACACAGACGGGCGGCTGGGGACTCAGCGCGCGGGGTTGCCTTCTGACGAGAGCGGAAATCACGCAACAAAATAGGAGGAGAAAGGAAAGAGGGAACAGGGTGATCTCCTGGCTGCTGTTCGGGCAATAGGTGGGAGTCAAAATACCTTCAAAAACCGAAAAAAAAAGCCAACCAGGAAAGGTTTGGGACCAAGGGCACTTAAAGAGAGATAAATACAGAGATGACAAAATACAAACCTTCTTTGATACCGAGAGAGGTTTTTAATGCACAAGAGAAGGTGCCGACTTCTGGCTCTGGGTGGCTGAGTGGCCAACCTCTACGGCATCTGTGAGCCCCATGCCCAGAGTGGGAAGCCCCGGGGCGGGGAGATAAAACCCACAAAACAGGGGTGGAAGCCCCAGCCTCGCTGCTCTGACGTCCTCAGGATAGACTCTGGGACGAGCACAAGTGGGAGCGAGAGGAAATCCCAGAACGCTGAGACCCAGCGTGGGAGAAAATGCCCACAAGCAAGTATCTGACCAAGCGCACCAACGACTCAACAGTAAGAAGACACCCCACTGAAAACTGGGCAAAAGATTTGGACGCTTCATAAAATAACATACAAGTAGCCAATCGGCGCATGAAAAATTGCTCAACGTCATAAGTCATCTCAGAAATGCAAATTAAAATACAACAAGAAACCACAGAACTGCAATCAGAATGGCTAAAATGCAAAGGAGCCTGGGGTACACCTTCTGGAGAGGGCTAAAATGCAAAGGAGCCTGGGGTACACCCTCTGGAGAGGGGGGGACAGCTCATAACTCCCACAGCTACTCTGAGCCTGGGGATCCTTCCAACAGATGCAAAAGCACTTCTGCCAAGTGTCTGCTGTGCTGGGTGGCAGCTCTTCTGAGCAGCCACGACCCCCCTCCAGGCCGTTCCCCCTCCAGGACTTTCTCACCCAGGCCAGACCGGCCCTCAGAAGAGCCCTGTTCTGAACCAACAAACACCATTTTTGTCACTTTCCTTTTTGTTTAAGGGCCTGAAACGGTTGCCTCCTGGGGACATCCAGACCCCTCAGCTGGATGCTGAGGGCGCCAGATGGCGCCCTCCTCCAAATCTCCGACTCCCCTCCCCCACCTTGCCTCTGCGAGTGCATCTTCCCAATTTAAAGCCTGTGCACCTTGCAGGTTCCAGCTCATGGCCGCCGTGTCCACGACCGCTCAGCCACCCTCACCCCCGAGTCTCGCCACCATCCTGCTCTGCGTCCTTTAGCACCTCGACTGTCCCGGCTGCTTCGGTTCCCTGCCCTTCTCTCCATGGGCGAGAACTGCAGCCTCTTGGACCTGGAGAATCAGCTGAGGACCAGTCCCCAAACCTCAGTCCAGCCCTCAGGGCACTATGCTCCCCTCGAGCCCCTGGTCTGTAAACGTGAGACCAGCACTGCTCCTGGAGGGCACGTCTGGGCGGCCATGAGGGACCGTCCGGCCAGGGTCCCAGTGCAGGGGGCAGTTGGGGAGCCAGCCTCTCCCTCCAAAATGAGACTGTGTGCGTGACGGGCAGGGGGGCGGGCAGAGGAATGCCGGGTAGGATCAGGGAGGGGATTGGCTCCAAGCCAAGGCTCCACGTGGCCCCTGTGCAGTCAGTGAAGGTCCCCCCGAAGCGGAGAGGAGAGTCAGAGCAGGCAGGACCGTGGCCAAGGTCCTGGGGCAGACGGTGAGCCTGGGCCTGAGTTATCCCCACCTTCCGGCCTGACGGGCCTTAACATGCCTGGCCCACCCTTTCCACCACAAGTACCAGAACTCGTGATCTCAAAGCCAATTTAAGGGGAGAGGGGGTTAAGGGAAAATAAACTAACCCTAAGATTTACCTTCTGGTCGGTGTCGGAGCGCTCACTCTTAAGACTGTCGGGGTGGGAGGGGAGCAGGTCAGTGTCGCGTCCCCACTTCTGGGCCGGAGCCCGGAGACCAGCGTGCCGGGTGGGTGTGAGCCAGGAGCGGACGCCCAGCACCCACAGCCTTCACACAGAAATCCCCTGCTTCCCGCACAACACAGGCCGAGTGGTACCCCGGCCGCGCCCTGGGAGGCTCAGCACGCGCGGCCCAGGAAGCAGGAAGCGCTGCAAAGGCCCTCACGGGTCGGGGAGGTGGGGGGGACGGCGGCCCAGCCCAGCCCAGCCCAGCCCAGCCCAGAGGAGGAATCTACGGGGCCCGCACTTACCCGCCCGCCCTCGTCAAATGGGCCCACGTGGGAGAACCAGGCTCGGGAGCAGAACCAGGTGGGCATGATCACGGTGGGGCCATTGGAGGTGAACACCTGGAAGCAATCAGTGTGGACACAGTTAACAGAGAAGAACGGCTCACCACACAGCCCACAGGTTATTTCCCACAAAGTCGCTCAGAAAGTGACAAGCAAACGTGCACAGCCCTTCCCTGTCGGGACAAAGGTTCAAGGGGCTTTAGAGCCAGGTCAGTGGTGTCCAGCTCCCAAGGCTGACACATGGGCTCAAGCTCCCCCACCAGGTCCCGTTCTGCGGCTGACGCTCACCACCCAGGTTCTCGGGGGGCGTGCTCTAATCACTGGTTGAGCGAGCCGACGAAAGCAAGCATCTAAAATGAAGAGGGGTGACAAGGCATTGCACGGCCACCACGTGGGGGTCTGTTCACCACGTCCAGCACGATTGGTGGACAGCTGGGCTTGAGGGCTCTGCAGTCTTACTTTATTTCTACTATGTTATAAAATCTGTGCTTGCACCATTGACTCTGTGAGAACCTGGCGGACGTTCGGTCCGTCCTGGACCCGAATCACTGACAGCGAGAGGCTGTGAGCGCGCTGCGGGGACAGGGAGCCAGAGGCCGGAAGCTGAGCTGGAACAGAGCAGGATGGACAGACCCACATCCCTCCGTGCCTGGGATGTTTCTTCCGTATTTGGACGTGGCTTGTGCACGTCCAGCAGCAAACGGTCACTCAGGACAGGTCGCCCCTCGCATGCAGCCCACACCCGCCAAGCTCGCTCAGCCCTGAGCAAGCATCTCTTCAGCACTTTTGCTTCAAGATGATTCCACCACCAGCTCACTCAGCGCCCCAAGTGGCTTCTGCGTCTGAGCCACAGGTGTGACCTGAGCCGGAGTTTTGCTGTGAGCGGTGCAACCTCGATCACACAGGTCACTGGGCTTTTTTGAAGCCGGGGAACATTAACGAGGGTGAGGTCCAAACATTTATCACCATTTTACACAAAACAAAGCCGGGTTGTAGTGGTTACACAAATATGTACACATGTGCTAAAACTCACAAAACTGTACACCAAAAAGGAAAAGAGTTCATTTTACTTTAATTTTTCTTAAACATTTTTTATTTAAATGGTTTTTCCAGGCTTAATGATGCCTCGGAGGGGACATCTGTGTAAAAAAAAATCAGAGGCACACACATTCCTAACCACATAGATACATACAGACACATGCACAGACACACACAGAGACACGTGGACACACAGACACACACACACAGAGCAGCCGGCCACCTCTCCAGACCGTCACACTGTCCAACGTGAAGACTGACCAGAGGAGACAGGGCTGCCAAGGGGATACCAGCTTTGCAGCTGCCTCTATGCGCTGGGGCCTCCAGAGCAGTGAGCCCCGAAGGGCCCCCCAGAAGTCCCCGCCTCTCGACTTCTCTGCTCGCTCTGGAGCCTCACCGACCACAAATGTGGGGAAACACATTTGTGGAATTTTCTCTCTGGCGACACAGGGAAGAAACGAGGCTGGAGTGGTGACGAGGACGTTGGTGATTGACGTGGGTGCTGCTCGAAGGCACAATGGGGTCCCTCACACCCCTCCGCGAGGTTAGGAAGTGGAGCAGCTACTTACGTGCGGGTTCCGAGTTTTCAATGTGGTTTCCAGCAAGACAGAACTTGTGAGGGTCTTAACAACCCTTCTAGAAGTTTGCCAGTCATCAGTTCTAGTCACCACTTAAACTGAATTATGTGCACGTGAACGAATCCCATGTTTTAACCTGGTGTGTGAAGTGTAGCGTGTAGGGGGCCCAGCGGGCAGTGAGTCCCTCGGCCGCCCTCTGTACACAGGTGCTGCTGTCTGTCCCCTCGAGGCTGCCACTGGGTCCCCCTTCCTCATCCTGCGGCACAGCAGGGGGCCCAGGTCCTGTCCAGACTGGCCACCGACTAGCTGGCCGGGGGACGCCGTGGGGCCCTCGGGAGAAAGTGGCCTAGGCTTAATGAGCGTATCCCACCTCTAAAATCCCAGAGACTCATTACAAGAAATCTTGACCAAAACTGTCTTAGAAGAAAACCAACCTTTCTTCCACGAATGGCCCGTTTGGGTCGCTCACTGCACTCACATCACGTGTCCAAGTGGCCAGGGCAGACCTCCTGTCCCCCACATGTGAAACATGGCCAGGCCCCAGCGTCGGGCAGGTCAGCAGGACTCCAGGGCCAGTTCCCTGGCATGGTCACGATTCTGCCTCCACTGCCCCACAGGCTCAGGCCAGTCCAGGCAGCCCACCGAGGGGCCGAGAGTGGCTCCTGGCTTCTCTGGGATTTGCCCTGCCGGCAGCCGCTACCCCTGGCCTGGGCCACGGAGGTTCTGCCAACAACAACTAGAGACCAGAACACAGGGCTCTCTCCCTTGACACTCGGGGGGCATGAAGGATCTGGGCACCAGGCTCCCTTTCCTCCCCTCGGCTGCACTGCCCACGCTGACGTCTGGGCCAGGGTCCGAGGCAGGGAGGGAGAAGGACGGCAGCCCCCAGGAGGGAAGGGGTCCCCCGGGAGCTCCAAACACCCTGCCTCTCTTGGCCCCAGGCTCCGGGCACAGAGCCTTCAACCCCGACAAGCCCCTTGCACACGCACACACACGGACACACACACCCCACTCCCACTGCCCTGGGCAGGCGGCCCCGAGGGCTAGCCCACCACCTGCTAGAGGGACGTGCGGGAATTGATGACCCCGGGTACTTAAGTCGGCTCACTTCCACTCTGATCAGGGGCACAGGGCAGGGGATGCCCACACCCTCCTCAGCCCAGCACACGAGCTCCCACACCCAGCGGCGCTGCAGCCTCAGAGGGCGGGGGCGGCTCGGGCAAAGCCCCCGGAGGAGGTCTGAGGTCCCCACGCGGGGCTGGCTACAGCCACCCCCACCCCCACCCACGCCTGCGAGCACGGGCACCACGTCTGGCCGCGTTGGCTTTGTCACGTGACCACCGTGTGCTCCTACCACCCACTGATTCTAACGACCGACACACACTCTCAGCCCCCAGGCCTCCGAGCAGAATGTTTGGTTAATACACACGGGCTCGGCTCACCTGTGAGGCTTCATTCTGCCGGCGCTGCTGAGATGGACACCGCGGATGGTGGCTCACGCCACAGCTCAGGGTCTGGTCTGGTGGGGCCTCTTCCTAGCCTGCAGGCGGCCTTCTTCCCATGTCCCCACGTGGCAGCGAGAGCTCCAGCGTCTGTGCTACTCAGCTCATCACAGGGCCCCACCCTCACGGCCTCAGCTGACCCTAGTGACTCTCAAAGGCCCCGCCTCCCAATCCCATCACATTGTGGGGTCAGGGCTTCGATACAGGAATGGGGGACACAGACACTCAGCGACCTCCAGCTTTGCTCCGCCCTGACCCCCAGTGTTAGGTGCTCCAGAGCCCTGCTCCACGGACCCTCCCACCCAGCAGCCCATCAGCACTGACCACTCATTCCTAATTGCCCCCAAGCTCCAGACCACAGACCTGGCTGCCCACTGACATCTCCTCTTGGCTGTGTAGGGGGCGACTCAAATGACTTTCTTACAGCTTTGTTGACTATGATTGACATGCAATACACGGTACATATTTAAAGTTTGATGAACGTGACCAGCGTACAAACCCCTGAACCAGCCCCCTCCCCGCTTCCTCGTGCCCCTGTCCGTCCCCCTTGGCGAGCTCCCTGTCTCCCTCCCCAGGCAATTGCTGATTTGCTTTTTTTTTTTTTTTTTTGGCCGAGTGGCTTGCAGGATCTTAGTTCCCCCAACCAGGGATCGAACCCAGGCCCTTGGCAGTGAGAGTGCGCAGTCCTAACCGCTGGACCACCAGGAAATTCCCTGATTTGCTTTCTATCACCAATAAGTTAGCTTGCATTTTCCAGAATTTCACATAAATAGAGTCGCGCGGTAGTGCTCTCTTCTGGTTTCTCACACTCAGTACCACCTGTTCGCTCAAAACTACAGCTGTTTTTCCATTCGCCTATTAGTGGATGCAGGCTGCTCCCAGTTTGTGCTGTGGGCATCTGTGTGTAAGTCTCTGGGTGGAGAGGCTTCCATTTCTCTCAGGTAGACACCCAGGAGGAGGTGGCTGGATGATAAGGCAGTTGTATGGTGAGCTTTAAAAAAAAATTGCTAAATTGTTCTCCATAGTGGTTGGATCATTTGCATTCCCACCAGCAGTGTGTGAGATCCCATTGCTCCACTTCCTCACAAACACTTGGGATGGCCAGCCTTTACACTCTAGACGTGCTAATAGGTGTGCTGTGGTATCTCATTGTGGACTTAACATTTTGCTAATGGTTAATGATGCTGAACTAATTTACCATCCAAATACCTTATTTGATGAAGCATCTATTCAAATCATTGGCCCATTTTTTATTGGGATGTTTGTTTTCTTATCACTGAGTCTTGAGAGTCCTACAGAGGTCTGGGCACAAGTCCTTTATCAGATATTATTTGTAAATATTTTCTCCCATTCCCCTGGCCTGTCTTTTCATTTTCTTAACAATGTCTTTCGGGACTTCCCTGGTGGCACAGTGGTTAAGAATCCGCCTGCCAACACAGGGGACACAGGTTCAAGCCCTGCTCCGGGAAGATCCCACATGCCATGGAGCAACTAAGCCCATGTGCCACAACTACTGAGCCCGCATGCCACAACTACTGAAGCCTGTGCACCTAGAGCCCGTGCTCCGCAACAAGAGAAGCCACCGCAATGAGAAGCCCACGCACTGCAACAAAGAGTAGGCCCTGCTCTCCACAACTAGAGAAAGCTTGCGTGCAGCAGCGAAGACCCAATGCAGCCAAAAATAAATAAATAATTAAAAAACAAAACAAAACAAAAAAATGTCTTTCAAAGAAGTTTGTAATTTTTTTTTGATAGGTAAGAGGTGAATTTAGAGAGAAACACACTCCACAGACAGAGTGTGGGCCACCTCAGAAGGTGAGAGAGGCACCAGGGTGTGGGGTTGTCAGTTTTTATAGGGGTGGGTAATTTCCTAGGCTAATGAGTGGGAGGAGTATTCCAGCTTTTTTGGGAAGGGGTGGGGATTTCCAGGAATTGGGCCACTGCCCACTTTTTGATCCTTATGGTCAGTCTTGGAACTGTCATGGCCCCTGTGGGTGTGTCATTTAGCTGGCTGATGTGTTACAGTGAGTGTATACTGAGGTTCAAGGTCTAGTGGAAGTCAACTTCTTGGCCATCTTGGACCCATTTGGTTCTAATCAGTTTATGTCATGTCCTTCCTTGGGCTATGTCATTATTTCAAAGGTTGTGTCCTGCCCCCTTCTCTCCTGTTTCATTCCCCACTCAGAGATTTTACTCCCATACTCTTTATGGAAAGCAGAAGGGTGATGGTAAGAAGTTTGTAATGTTGATGAAGTCCAATTTATCCACTTTTTTCTCTTACGAACTGTGATTTTGGTACCTTATCTGAGAACTTTTTTGCCTAACCCAAGGTTGCAAAGATACTTTTCTGTTTTCTTCTAGAAGTTTTATAGTTTTAAGTTCTACATTTAGTTCTAGGGTCCATTTTGAGTTAACTTTCATGTATGGTGTGAGGTTTTAAGGTTCAATTTTATCGCATAAAGGTATCCAAGTTTTTCATCTGTTCAAAGATTATGCTCTTTCTCCACTGAACTGCATTTGCACTTTTATAAAAAAATCGGTTGTCTGTGTCCACACGGGTCAATTCTGGACTCTAGTCTGTTTCTTTGATCTATTTGTCTATCTTTACGCCAACACATATTGTCTGGATTAGCCCTGAAGTCAGGCAGTGCTGGTCCTCTAGCTTTGTTCTTTTTCAGATGAACTTTGGCTTAGAATTCTAAAGCCTTTGTATGTCCAACAAATTTTAGAATGAGTTTGTCAATTTCTATTTAAAAAAAACCCTGCTGTGATATCGACTGGGACCATGATGAACATAGAGATCAGCCTGGGAGGATGGACATCTCAACACTGAGTCCTCTAACCCATGAGCACCGTGTATCTCCCATTCACTTAGGTCTTATTTCATTTCTTGCAGTAATTGTACTAGTTTTCTGTGGTTGCTGTCACAAACTACCACAAACTTAGTGACTTAAAACAATAGTAGTTTATTTTCGTACGGTCTGGAGGGCATAAGTTCTAAATGAGTCTCGCAGTGTGAAACTGGGGTGTCAGCAGGGCCTCCTCCATTCAGAGGCAGGGGGACCATTGTTCCTCGCCTGGTCCAGCTTCTGGAGGCTGCCAGCATCCCTCGCCCTCCCTGGTTCACAGTCCCTCTCCTGTCTTCACAGCCAGCAGCTTGGTGCCTCCTCGTCTTTCTGGGTTAACTCTCCTTTGCCCCCTCTTATAAGGACACTTAGGACGGCATTTAGGTCCCACCTGGATAACCCAGGACAATCTCCCTGTCTCAAAGTCCTCAATCACATCTGCAAAGACCCTTTTTCCATTTAAGGTAACATTTCCAGTGCGCCCACCCCCACCCCCGATGTTTGCAAATGTTTTTGGTGGTTACACCTGGGTGGGGTGGGGGGATGGGAGGAGTACGCCTGGTATCTAATTGGGAAGAGAAATGAAATTTTAACTGTGATGAAACACACTACATCCTCAAGACGCTACAATTAAAAAGACTGACAACACCAAGTGAAAAGCGTACACACTGCAGGAGGGACGGTGAGACAGAACCACTTTGCAAAGCAGCTGAGCAGATGCTCAGACCCTCCGCACGACCAGCCACTCCGCTCCTGGGCACACGCCGCACAAAACTTGTCCACGAATGTTCCAAGCAGCTTTTTGCGCAACAGACAAAAACTGTTTGAACCCAAACATTCATCAACAACGCGTGGCCGGACACTGAGGTGCAGCCGCAGTGGACGTGCCCCAGCAAGTAGATAAGCTGCTGATATGCACGCAACTCAGGTGAGCGTCAGGCAAGAGCAGCCACCACAATTGCATTTGCGTGGGATCCTAAAAATGTGAATTCTAGTCACTGGCGACAGAGATCAGGTCAGTGGTGCCTGTGGCTGAGGTGCAAAGACACAAACTTTAAAAATCTTTAACAAAATCTTTGCTGCCGCCAAGGAAGCTGCCAGCACGAGTGTCCCGAAGCCATCAGTGCAGTTCTGAGACGCGTGACTCCCAGCATCCCAGCATCTGGGTGCTTGGGGGGCGGCGCGGGGCGTCCTGGAGGGTCCGGGAAACCAGGCCTATCGCCGACAAACGCCACAGAAGGGCCCCTGAGGCCCCCTGAACCCAGCATTTTCTAGCAAATACAAAACATCAGTCCCAAGAAACATGCTCCATAACTTCCCCTGACTGTCAGAAAAAAGCTGATTTCACACTGTTATTTGGAAACCATTACAAAGCAAAACTGAGCTTCCTGTTTTCAATGCTTACTTGCCAAAACTCCAGATGTGTTTTCTGGCGAGTGACTCTGCAGCTGCACACCTGATTTCCAGCTGTTTCCCCCGGTTGTGGGACTGACCAGAGAAAACAGACCCAGTCCCCAGGCACACAGGCGCATGAAATGAGGCTATGAGTGTAAAATGCACATCAGATTTTGAAGACTTAGTATGAAAAAAAGAACGTAAAATATCTCGTTGATATTTTCACATTGATCACATGTTGAAAGGATAATAGTCTGTATATATTAGATTAAATAAAATATTATTATAATTAAATTCATCTGCTTTTTTTACCTTTATAGTGTTAACTATTAAAATTTTTAAAATTATATTTTGGCTTGCATTTGTGGCTCGTGTCATATTTCTTTTTTTTTTAATTCAAGTATAGTTGATCCACAATGTTGTGTCAATTTCTGCTGTATCACGTCATATTTCTAAGTATCTGTCCCCAAACAATTCAATCTGTTCTTTAGTGGTACAGACCCATGAAGCAGGAGGAAATGCACAGAAATGGCAAAGGCTAGTTCAGACAACAGGCGGCTCCGGCGAGAAGGAAGGGGTTTAGTCAGCGAAGAGCCAGGCCTTCACCAGAACTGGCTGAGGGTCAGGCCTTGGGTGGGTGTGTACTCCGTGAGCACAAGCCCTCCCTCCTGCACTGCTTACTGCTTTGTCAGGACCGCCAATACTTGGAAATTAAAACAACGTACTTCTAAATTCCCATGGGTCGAAGAGAAAAAAACACAAGAAACTTAGAAAAGATTTTAGGCCAAAAAGAAAGGAACAACACATCAAAATCGTGGAATGCAGTCAGAACAATATTTAGAGAAAATTTTATAGTTTGAAATGCTTATATTAGAAAAGAAGGTCTCAAACCAATGATCTAAGCTTCCACCTTAAAAGAGGAAAAGAGCAAAGTAAACTCAAAGTAAACAGAAGAAAGGACATAATAGATACAAGAGTAGAAATCCATGAAATAGAAAATGAACAATCAAGAATAACCAAAAGCTTATTCTTCAAAAAAAAAAAAAAAAAACACCCAATAATATTGACAAATCTCTAACTTACATATGATCAAAATAAAAGATAAAAGACACAAATGATCAGTATGAGGAATGAAAGAACCTAAGTCACTGTAAAACCTACAGACATTAATAGCATAGTAAAGGAACAGCATTAAGTTTATGCCAATAAATTCAATGACCAGATAAAACAGACAAATTCTCAGCTGCTCCAGCCAAGCAGACCAGGTGCCAGATCTGGGGGAAAGGCACCACAGATACCCCCAGCCCTGGTCCCCAGCCCACCGCAAGCCCAAGAGACTCACCTGCCCACTTAATCCACAAACCGTGACCAATGACAAGTTGTTCTAAGCCGTAAGTTTGGAGTCGCTCGTTAAGCAGCAGTACATAAGTAGAACCAACGTTAAGTGTGTGTTGGGTGGCCTAAGTGGTGGAAATACCACGACCAGAAGGTAAGAGAAGTTAGAAATGCCACAGGCAGCCCTGCCCTGTCCGGGGCTGGTGTGGAGGGAGGGGAGGAAGAGGGTCACCCCCAGAGCTGGGTAGTGGGGCAGAGCACTCAGGGCCGGAGTCCTCTGTAGCTGCCGTTGGGCACCCCCTACGTCCCCAGAAAGGACACGGGGCTGGAGGTGCCTAGGGCCCCACGAACCCCACATCCAGAACGAGGGCTCCCGCGGAGCAGCTGTCAGCCGAGCAGCAAAGGTTTGGGCCTGTTTCCTCCAGTTCTGTGGCTGAGCCATCATAGCAGCGGGACCTGGAGAGCCCTCCACGGGTCAGGCGTGTTGTTCTCAGGCTGCACGCTGGCCCCAAAGGGACAGTCCCCGAGGCCCAGAGCAGGCCTCCCCCGTCCTGCCAGCTCCGGCGCCCGCGTGCTCATCGGTCACTTTGCTGTGTTCTCCGTAGCGTCTCTCCCCACAAGGAGGGGCCTGTGCACCTTCTCATCTGACCTTCAGACTGAACCCAGGGGAACCTCCACGTCCTGGAAACGTTTTCCACTTTCAGTTCCAGCGTTGGGCTGATGGAAGGAATCATTCGAAGTTCCAGAGAGATTTGCCAGCAGCTCTTTCAGAAAAGGCACCAAGGCTTCCAGCATGTGAATATTCAACAGCTGTTGAGGACGCTGCCGGGAAGTGTTCTCACGTGTGGTTAGTTCAAGGAACCCAAGTGTCAGGCCTACACAGACGCACACTTGGTAAAATAAATGTTTGTTACGAGACAGCACGCTGGCCTGAGATGGTCCACCATCCCGTAGGCCCTGGCAGGAAAGGCCCCAGAAGGGCACTCAGGGTGTCTGAATCACTGAACTTTCTGGAAGTATTGCAGGACAGAGGATCACGGGCTCGGGCACCCCTTCACTCACAAGCCATCACACGAGAACTGGTGACACATGGCCCAGGGACGCCGTCGGATTCATCAACCCTTCTCGCCCACGCTTATGCATCATTATTTTATTTCACTGAGTCGTTCCAGCACCAGGAACCAGGCCCCCCTGCTCTTTCTGAATCTATGGAGGACATGGACGGAGGGTAGATTTAATGCTTCAGTACGATGCTCTTCTCTGGAAGAAAAAGATGACTGCCAGGATTTGGAATCTTGCTCCCAAATGAACTGAATAATACACATTAATAATATTTCAGATAGACCTTAAAATCCCAAATCCTAATCAGAGAGAACAGGAAGAGAAGGCCCACGACCATTCCCGGATATGCAGTCAGTGTGTTCCCCGGGGACTAAAGCACTAAAAAGTAACTTACTGACAGTTACAGAAAGATAGAGAAGATGAAAAGGCAGAGGGCTATGTACCAGATGAAGGAACAAGAAAAAACCCCAGAAAAACAACTAAATGAAGTGGAGATAGGCAACCTTCCAGAAAAAGAATTCAGAATAATGATAGTGAAGATGATCCAGGACCTCGGAATAAGAATGGAGGCAAAGATTGAGAAGATGCAAGAAATGATTAACAAAGACCTAGAAGAATTAAAGAACAAACAAACAGAGATGACCAATACAATAACTGAAATGAAAACTACACTAGAAGGAATCAATAGCAGAATAACTGAGGCAGAAGAACGGATAAGTGACCTGGAAGACAGAATGGTGGAATTCACTGCTGCGAAACAGACTAAAGAAAAAAGAATGAAAAGAAATGAAGACAGCCTAAGAGACCTCTGGGACAACATTAAACGCAACAACATTCGCATTATAGGGGTCCCAGAAGGAGAAGAGAGAGAGAAAGGACCAGAGAAAATATTTGAAGAGATTATAGTCGAAAACTTCCCTAACATGGGAAAGGAAATAGCCACCCAAGTCCAGGAAGCGCAGAGAGTCCCATACAGAATAAACCCAAGGAGAAACACGCCGAGACACATAGTAATCAAAGTGGCAAAAATTAAAGACAAAGAAAAATTATTGAAAGCAGCAAGGGAAAAACGACAAATAACATACAAGGGAACTCCCATAAGGTTAACAGCTGATTTCTCAGCAGAAACTCTGCAAGCCAGAAGGGAGTGGCATGATATACTTAAAGTGATGAAAGGGAAGAACCTACAACCAAGATTACTCTACCCGGCAAGGATCTCATTTAGATTTGATGGAGAAATCAAAAGCTTTACAGACAAGCAAAAGCTAAGAGAATTCAGCACCACCAAACCAGCTCTACAACAAATGCTAAAGGAACTTCTCTAAGTGGGAAACACAAGAGAAGAAAAGGACCTACAAAAACAAACCCAAAACAATCAAGAAAATGGTCATAGGAACATACATATCGATAATTACCTTAAACGTGAATGGATTAAATGCCCCAACCAAAAGACATAGACTGGCTGAATGGACACAAAAACAAGACCCATATATATGCTGTCTACAAGAGACCCACTTTAGACCTAGGGACACATACAGACTGAAAGTGAGGGGATGGAAAAAGATATTCCATGCAAATGGAAATCAAAAGAAAGCTGGAGTAGCTATACTCATATCCGATAAAATAGACTTTAAAATAAAGAATGTTACAAGAGACAAGGAAGGACACTACATAATGATCCAGGGATCAATCCAAGAAGAAGATATAACAATTATAAATATATATGCACCCAACATAGGAGCACCTCAATACATAAGGCAACTGCTAACAGCTATAAAAGAGGAAATCGACAGTAACACAATAATAGTGGGGGACTTTAACACTTCACTTACACCAATGGACAGATCATCCAAAATGAAAATAAATAAGGAAACAGAAGCTTTAAATGACACAATAGACCAGATAGATTTAATTGATATATATAGGACATTCCATCCAAAAACAGCAGATTACACGTTCTTCTCAAGTGCGCACGGAACATTCTCCAGGATAGATCACATCTTGGGTCACAAATCAAGCCTCAGTAAATTTAAGAAAATTGAAATCATATCAAGCATCTTTTCTGACCACAACGCTATGGGATTAGAAATGAATTACAGGGAAAAAAACGTAAAAAAGACAAACACATGGAGGCTAAACAATACGTTACTAAATAACCAAGAGATCACTGAAGAAATCAAAGAGGAAATCAAAAAATACCTAGAGACAAATGACAATGAAAACACGACGACCCAAAACCTATGGGATGCAGCAAAAGCGGCTCTAAGAGGGAAGTTTATAGCTATACAAGCCTACCTAAAGAAACAAGAAAAATCTCAAGTAAACAATCTAACCTTACACCTAAAGAAACTAGAGAAAGAAGAACAAACAAAACCCAAAGTTAGCAGAAGGAAAGAAATCATAAAGATCAGAGCAGAAATAAATGAAATAGAAACAAAGAAAACAATAGCAAAGATCAATAAAACTAAAAGTTGGTTCTTTGAGAAGATAAACAAAATTGATAAGCCATTAGCCAGACTCATCAAGAAAAAGAGGGAGAGGACTCAAATCAATAAAATCAGAAATGAAAAAGGAGAAGTTACAACAGACACCGCAGAAATACAAAGCATCCTAAGAGACTACTACAAGCAACTTTATGCCAATAAAATGGACAACCTGGAAGAAATGGACAAATTCTTAGAAAGGTATAACCTTCCAAGACTGAATCAGGAAGAAATAGAAAATATGAACAGACCAATCACAAGTAATGAAATTGAAACTGTGATTAAAAATCTTCCAACAAACAAAAGTCCAGGACCAGATGGCTTCACAGGTGAATTCTATCAAACATTTAGAGAAGAGCTAACACCCATCCTTCTCAAACTCTTCCAAAAAATTGCAGAGGAAGGAACACTCCCAAACTCATTCTATGAGGCCACCATCACCCTGATACCAAAACCAGACAAAGACACTACAAAAAAAGAAAATTACAGACCAATATCACTGATGAATATAGATGCAAAAATCCTCAACAAAATACTAGCAAACAGAATCCAACAACACATTAAAAGGATCATACACCACGATCAAGTGGGATTTATCCCAGGGATGCAAGGATTCTTCAATATACGCAAATCAATCAATGTGATACACCATATTAACAAATTGAAGAATAAAAACCATATGATCATCTCAATAGATGCAGAAAAAGCTTTTGACAAAATTCAACACCCATTTCTGATAAAAACTCTCCAGAAAGTGGGCATAGAGGGAACCTACCTCAACATAATAAAGGCCATATATGACAAACCCACAGCAAACATCATTCTCAATGGTGAAAAACTGAAAGCATTTCCTCTAAGATCAGGAACGAGACAAGGATGTCCACTCTCACCACTATTATTCAACATAGTTCTGGAAGTCCTAGCCACGGCAATCAGAGAAGAAAAAGAAATAAAAGGAATACAAATTGGAAAAGAAGAAGTAAAACTGTCACTGTTTGCAGATGACATGATACTATACATAGAGAATCCTAAAACTGCCACCAGAAAACTGCTAGAGCTAATTAATGAATATGGTAAAGTTGCAGGATACAAAATTAATGCACAGAAATCTCTTGCATTCCTATACACTAATGATGAAAAATCTGAAAGAGAAATTATGGAAACACTCCCATTTACCATTGCAACAAAAAGAATAAAATACTTAGGAATAAACCTACCTAGGGAGACAAAAGACCTGTATGCAGAAAACTATAAGACACTGATGAAAGAAATTAAAGATGATACCAACAGATGGAGAGATATACCATGTTCTTGGATTGGAAGAATCAACATTGTGAAAATGAGTATATTACCCAAAGCAATCTACAGATTCAATGCAATCCCTATCAAATTACCAATGGCATTTTTTACGGAGCTAGAACAAATCATCTTAAAATTTGTATGGAGACACAAAAGACCCCGAATAGCCAAAGCAGTCTTGAGGCAAAAAAATGGAGCTGGAGGAATCAGACTCCCTGACTTCAGACTCTACTACAAAGCTACAGTAATCAAGACAATATGGTACTGGCACAAAAACAGAAACATAGATCAATGGAACAAGATAGAAAGCCCAGAGATTAACCCACGCACCTATGGTCAACTAATCTATGACAAAGGAGGCAAAGATATACAATGGAGAAAAGACAGTCTCTTCAATAAGTGGTGCTGGGAAAACTGGACAGCTACATGTAAAAGAATGAAATTAGAATACTCCCTAACACCATACACAAAAATAAACTCAAAATGGATTAGAGACCTAAATATAAGACTGGACACTATAAAACTCTTAGAGGAAAACATAGGAAGAACACTCTTTGACATAAATCACAGCAAGATCTTTTTTGATCCACCTCCTAGAGTAATGGAAATAAAAACAAAAATAAACAAGTGGGACCTAATGAAACTTCAAAGCTTTTGCACAGCAAAGGAAACCATAAACAAGACGAAAAGACAACCCTCAGAATGGGAGAAAATATTTGCAAATGAATCAACGGACAAAGGATTAATCTCCAAACTATATAAACAGCTCATTCAGCTCAATATCAAAGAAACAAACACCCCAATCCAAAAATGGGCAGAAGACCTAAATAGACATTTCTCCAAAGAAGACATACAGACGGCCACGAAGCACATGAAAAGATGCTCAACATCACTAATTATTAGAGAAATGCAAATCAAAACTACAATGAGGTATCACCTCACTCCTGTTAGAATGGGCATCATCAGAAAATCTACAAACAACAAATGCTGGAGAGGGTGTGGAGAAAAGGGAACCCTCTTGCACTGTTGGTGGGAATGTAAATTGATACAGCCACTATGGAGAACAATATGGAGGTTCCTTAAAAAACTAAAAATAGAATTACCATATGACCCAGCAATCCCACTACTGGGCATATACCCAGAGAAAACCGTAATTCAAAAAGACACATGCACCCGAATGTTCATTGCAGCACTATTTACAATAGCCAGGTCATGGAAGCAACCTAAATGCCCATCAGCAGACGAATGGATAAAGAAGTTGTGGTACATATATACAATGGAATATTACTCAGCCATAAAAAGGAATGAAACTGATTCATTTGTTGAGACGTGGATGGATCTAGAGACAGTCATACAGAGTGAAGTAAGTCAGAAAGAGAAAAACAAATATCGTATATTATGCATGTATGTGGAACCTAGAAAAATGGTACAGATGAGCCAGTTTGCAGGGCAGAAGTTGAGACACAGATGTAGAGAATGGACATATGGACACCAAGGGGGGAAAACTGCGGTGAGGTGGGGATGGTGGTGTGCTGAATTGGGCGATTGGGATTGACATGTATACACTGATGTGTATAAAATTGATGCCTAATATGAACCTGCAGTATAAAAAAACAAACAAAACAACTAATACTAAACTTTTATTGGGTTATTTGTATGGAAATATGTTAATATAAATGTTTCAGACATTACATGAAATTTCTAAAAATCTTATATTTGTATTTGTATGGAAATATGTATGGAAATATGTTAATATAAATGTTTCAGACATTACATGAAATTTCTAAAAATCTTATATGTTCTGGTATAATGTTATATGTAATAATCCTAGTTATTACTTTAAAATGTATATCTCAGAAATAACTAATTTTCTTGTCAACTGCATTATTATGAACTTTCATCAAATCTTTAACCGTGGTCATTTTTAAGTCTTTTGTCATTTACAGACAGTTCTGGGTGTACTCTGATGATTTTGCAAATATGTTCCTATAAAAGGGTTTCATCTTCAAAAAATTCATGGAAAAGACTCTGACAAGTACAGGTTTCTGGTAACTGACTGTACTGCTGAACTGAATGAATAAGCATTTTCAGAACTCTAATGAAAAACTGATGAACTCATAAAAGTGCTAACAAAAGATCAAGATAAAAGCTGAAAGGGAAAAACAACAAATAACATACAAGGGAATCCCCATAAGGTTAACAGCTGACCTTTCAGCAGAAACTCTGCAAGCCAGAAGGGAGTGGTAAGACATATTTATAGTGATGAAAGGGAAAAACCTACAACCAAGATTACTCTACCCAGCAAGGATCTCATTCAGATTTGACGGAGAAATTAAAACCTTTACAGACAAGCAAAAGCTAAGAGAATTCAGCACCACCAAACCAGCTTTACATACTAAATATTAAAGGAATTTCTCCAGGCAGGAAACACAAGAGAAGGAAAAGACCTACAATAACAAACCCAAAACAATTCAGAAAGTGGTAATAGGAACATACATATTGATAATTACCTTAAATGTAAATGGATTAAATGCTCCAACCAAAAGACATAGACTGGCTGAATGGTTACAAAAACAAGACCCATACATATGCTGTCTACAAGAGACCCACTTCAGACCTAGGAACATATACAGACTGAAAGTGAGGGGATGGAAAAAGATATTCCATGCAAATGGAAATCAAAAGAAAGCTGGAGTAGCAATTCTCATATCAGACAAAATAGACTTTAAAACAAAGAATATTACAGGAGACAAAGAAGGACACTACATAATGATCAAGGGATCAATCTAAGAAGAAGATATAACAATTGTAAATATTTATGCACCCAACATAGGAGCTCCTCAATACATAAGGAAAATGCTAATAGCCATAAAAGGGGAAATCGATAGTAACACAATCATAGTTGGGGACTTTAACACCCCACTTTCACCAATGGGCAGGACTTTAACACCCCACTTTCAACAATGGACAGGTCATCCAAAAAAAAAAAAAAAAAAAAAGTAACTTACTAAGTGGGATTAAGCAAGAAAACACTACAGCCTACAACGGGCAGGCTACAGCATTGGGCACAATTTTTAAAATACTTTGGGGACTTCCCTGGTGGCACAGTGGTTAAGACTCTCAATGCAGGGGGCCCGGGTTCAATCCCTGGTCAGGGAACTAGATGCCACACGCATGCCGCAACTAAGAGTTCACATGCCACAACTAAGGAGCCAGCGAGCCGCAACTAAGGAGCTGGAGAGCCACAATTAAAGAGCCCACGAGCCACAACTAAGGAGCCCGCCCGCCGCAACTAAGACCTGGTGCAACCAAATAAAGAAAGAAAAGAAGAAAAATAAAACAAAATAAAATACTTTGAGTAGAAAATCAATACTGGCTTGACATAAAAGTCAAGTCTGAGAACGAAATGCAGAACACTCAGGCTCCCCCCTAAAATGAGAGAGAAACCAAGGGTTTACAGCAGGTTTAGAAGCAGCTTCACGTCCCGAGAACCGCACATGGTGCCGTGTCGACCACGACACCCCACGTGTCCTCACACCTCTCCGCGCTCTGCAGCCTCTCGGCCTCATGATGTCCCCCCAAGGGTTGAGGGCTCTGCCAGCACCCACCTGGGGGCTGCATGTCATCCATCCTGCATGGATGGCACAGAGCACATGTGTGCCACCCACACAGGCGATGCAGGACGGGGACGCCTTGGCCAAGAGCTCCACGCGGGCAGTTCTGCCCACAGGATGCTGGGCTGCAGGGCCAGCGTTTTAGTTCACACGCATCCACACTCATCCCATGTGGATGGAGCCCGATTTACATTTGGTAAATGTAAAATCCTGGTTCCAGAAACATCTGCTGAGCCACTTACGACGTTGACGCAGCCAGTGGTGGAGGAAAGGTTTTGGCGGCTTGACTGGTTTTCACTGGCAGGTGAGGGTCTGGCCTGGCGACCTGCAGGCACACACCGCCCAGGCCAGCTGCTGACCTGCCCAGGTGGTGGGACCTGAGGGGGTGCTCACAGCTGGTTCCAGCTGCTGCAGAACAACCCCTTCATTTTGCTCCCAACTTGGGGGTGGATTTGGGACGGGCAGCACCCACGTGGCTCCCTCGCCTGCTGAGCGGCCAGTGTCGGCCCTGAGAACCACCTCTCGGATCTCCTGGGGCCTAGTGCTGCTGTCTAGGCCCAGCGGTCCAGCCCACGTCTGGGCCAGGAGGCGACTCTGGCCTAGGGCCCATCCCTTCTTCGTGTCGGAAGCTCCAAGTCACCCCACGAGGCGGCTGGTGTGCCCAGCACCACCCGCGCTCCTAGCTGTTTGCACTTCCATGGCTGGGTGGGGCGTGTCTGTCTTGTTTTCCCCTCTGACCACGGTGCCCGGCGGTGTCCCGCTCGCCACAGGGCTCAGCAAGTGTCCAGTGGGTGATCGGGTGAGCGCCAGGAGCGGGACCCACCCGAGGGAATCAGGCCTGTGCATGTGCTCTGCTCACACGCGTGCAGGTACACATGGCCGCGAGTGTCCACCATGATGCGAAAGCAGTGGGTGGACACTCTGTGAGGGGCTGACTGCACCAAGAGAGCCCCGAGTGCACGGGCAGAGGTGGACGCAGTGTCCTGGGCAGGATGCACACGCTCGTTTCAACTGGAGTCCCCAGGGAGGGGCAGCCCGGTGCCTCTCAGTTGTGCCTCGCCATCCCACCCTTGGCTCCGCGGGCCCTTGGCCCCCAGAGACCACGTGACGAGGCCACGAGGAGTCAGAGGTCCCACAGACCTCTCCAGGTCAGACTCAGCTGTGGGATGCTAGAGGTCAGAGGTCAGAGCATCGCACACTGACCCACCCGTAGGGGTGGGAGGCCTGGGAGAGTCTCCGGGCCAGCCAGAGGGGCGGGGTCCGCAGGGGGACGTGGCCTGCACCAAGGCTGTGAAAAGGCCCTAAATCTGGGGACGACGGGCAGCAGCTGAGTAAGAGGGCGGCAGCCAGGACCCCCAGGCACCCGTTGCCCGTGTGTATGAGAGGAAGGAGGGGCCCAGCGAGGGGACGGCAGCACTGCCACACCTCCTGCCTCTCCCGGCTCTGCCTGTAGGGGCCCCACTTGTGCCGGCCGGGCCCTCAGCGGGAGGATGCTGGGGGACGTGGGCCATGGGGCAGCAGCAGGCCTCCGCCGCCCTGCAGACCACGGGCTGTCGCCACCCTACACCGGCACCACCGGGAGGTTCCGCGCTGCTCTGACGGCCACCCCTCCTCAGCCTGACGGCTCACGTGTCGACCGCATTCTTGGGTGGACTTGACGTGGGCACAACCCAGCACCTGAAACAGCTCTTTAACTTGGCCGACGCCAGGGATCCTGCGGCAGCAGTAGGCGCACTGAGCCCGGTGGACCCCGACTCCCAGCCTCCTCGTAACGGGTGCCAAGGGCGCTGCTCTCCCTGAAGGCGGCTCAGTGCTTAGCGCCCCCGTGGCCCAGCTGGCTGCCAGCCACCCAACACTGAGTCAATGATAACGATTAAAAGACAATGTCAGGAAAAGCCCTCCTGTCATTATTTGAGCAAATTATTAAACTAACTCCAGGGAAAAATTATCCTTTTCATTACACTAAGCTCAAGCTGCACCCACCCTTGGGGAACTGCCCTCAGGGGGACAGGAGCCCCTCCTCTAGAAATGCCAGGGTTACACCATGTCCCTGGGGGCGGCAAAGCTGGCGAACCTCTGACGTGGGGGAGCAGAAGTGCCATCCCTCCAGCTGGGTGTGTGGGTCATGGTCCAGCATCCCCGTGGAGCCGCCTGGGGTTGGCCTTGGGCCGGCTCCTTCCCTGCCCTGTCTGCTTCCCCCACCTCCTTCCGGTCTTGAGCTCTGCTTTGGGGAACCCAACCCAAGTCATCCCTGTGTGTTACAGGCAGGAGAGGATGGGCGGGGGCACAGGGGGCTTAGCAATGACCAGGAGCGGTGGAGGGAGGATAGAGAGACGTGTCTGTTCCAGGGGTGCTGCTGGCAGAGGTGGGGCACCCACACCCTGGGCGCTGGGGCTGCAGAGGGTGGTGGGTGTCAAAGATGGTGACTTTGCCCTGGACATGGTGAGCTTGAGGGGGAGGTCACCCCCAGCAAGGACCTGGACAGTGGGCTCCACCCCGAGTCCTGGGCAATCTCCTTAATTTCCCCCACTGTTTCCTCATAACAGTACTGACCTCAGGGAGGTCGGGGGCTGCACAGTCAATAGGCGTGAGGCATCTGGAAAAATCACGGGCTCACGCTGCTTGATGGGCATGACCCGGACCTCCCCAATCACAGAATCGAGGTGGGCAGTCCCATGGCCCCCATCTGCCCTCTCCAACGGTCCACACCCACCCTCCGCTCACCTCCCACCATCCTCAGAACAAGAAGTGCCCAGGCTGGGGCCGCTGCCCCTGCCCGCACCACCTCACCCCACGTCCAGGTTTCATCTGTCGGGTCAGCTGTGGCCCTCCTCCCAACCTTTAGGAGCAGTTGGGCTGCGTGGTTACAAACAGGCCACATTCCGCTGCCCTCTCTGCGGTCCTGGTGGTCCTGCCCCGCCACTTCCTACCTGTCCTCCAACCACACTACAGGCTTTTGGGAGAAGAGGAGGGAGAGGGTGATGGGCTGCGTCAGGACTCCTCCTCTGGGACCCCTCCTCTGGGACCCCTCCTCTAGGACTTGTTGTTGCATAAGGATCTTCTTGGCTCTGTGTTTTGATCTCCAAATTCCCTCTTCAACCTCCCTTTGGGGGAGGGGAGGTGGGTGGGGGGAGGAGGAAGGTTTTTTCTGAACGTGCAACAAAGCCTCCCTTGGAGCCAGCTTCGCAGGGCAGTCTCCCCCGCAGTGACATGGAGAGTTCCTTAACCCCCAATTTACACAGAATCATTTCAGATTATACATAATTGCCGAGAGCAGAACACCTATAATTTTTCGGAGCTGCTCCTTCCCAGACATTTGTTAAAGCTTCATACTTTCTCGGTCTTATTGACTCCCCACCTCACCCCACCTCCCACCCCAATCCTATTTGAACAAGACAGAACAGTTTCCAAAGCATTTCGTAACGTTTTTCTCACTCTAAAAAGAACAAAGAGAGGGGCCTCCGTCCCCACCCGCCACTCCCAGGGCACCTCTCGGCCTTCACGCCTCTTGCTGAGCTTCGCTGGGGCTGCACACCCCGAGGGGCTCACTGTTTCTCAGGCTGCACTTGCCTCCCCTCACTCTCACCTCCTTCCCATGAACTGGCATCTCCTCCAATACACATCTCACCCCGAATGATCCTTAACCACATCTGGGGACATTTTGGCTCCAATCACAGCTCCAACAGAAAGGGCTCCAGACCTCCTCACCCTGGCCTGGCTGTGCCCTTGGTCCTGCTGAAGGTCATCTGACTCAGAGCCCCAGCACCCTGTGCAGAGACAGTCACCGTGCCGGGGACTCAGACCCATTCGTGCTCCAGCAGGGGCAGCAGGAGGCCTCTCCAGCTCTCTGCTTCCTCTCTTCCTTCTCTGGTCAAGACTCAGAGAAATCAAATGCAATTCTTAAGCAAGAAGTTTTTATGATGAACTCCCCAGGACTGGAGGTTTTTAAAAAATCAATTAAATGTAGAATTAAACCAGAAAAGCCATATTAAAAAACCTTCCCTAATGAGAGAATGTCCAGAAGACACATTCATGATTGTTTTCTTTAAAATATTTACCCTAAATCATTAAACATTTTTTCTTTTAAAGAAATACATATTTGATTCAAGTAGTATAAAATATAACGAACGATCCCCCAGAAGTTAGTTATTGAAAAAAAGAAATACATGGGGTTTTGCACATCAGGGATAGGAGAAGGGAAGTGAACACTCTGGACCCCGCCTACTTGGACTTGAATACACATTTTCCCAAAGAAGATATACAAATGGCCAATAAGCACACAAAAAGATGCTCAACATCACTAATCATTAGGGAAGTGCCAACCAAAACCATGAAATACCACCTCACACCTGTGAGAATGGCTACTATCAAAAATAAACAAACAAAACCAAAAGCAAAACCAGAAAACAGTAAGTATTGACAAGGATGTAGAGAAATTAGAATCCTCTTACATTGCTGGTAGGAATGTAAAACAGTGTAGCTGCCATTCCTCAAAACGTTAAACATAAAATCATCCTGCAATTCCATTCCTGGGTATATACCCCAAAGAATCAGAGACAGGGACTCAAACAGACAATGTAGGGCAATATTCACAGCAGCATTAGCCACAATAGCCAAAAGGTGGAAATGACCCAGTGGCCATCAAAATGTGAAGGGACAAACAAAATGTGGTATAAACAGTACATATACACGATGGGATATTATTCAGCCATGAAGAGGAATGAAATTGTGACACACAGCAGGCACTGCCACAACCCTGCATTATCTGAAAGGATAACGGGAACAAAAGAATAAAAACGGAACAAGAAAGAGCAAAGAAAGTACAAGTTCGGTGGTCACTTCTTTTGGCCCCGTCAGAACAATGCAATTATTTTCAAAATCCAAAGAGAAGTTGACTCATCATGATGGTTTCTTTCAAGCTTTCCTTTGTTCCTGCTTCCAACAGTCACCCATGACTTAAGACACCAGCAGCCTCCTGCCGCCTATGGCTGAGGGGCTGCATCCTACCTTTGCCTTAATACTCACATGAACGCCCAGACACACCCGAGAATACAGGACACTGGCTTCCACTGGATTGGGGCCGCCAGATGAACTACAGCAAACGAACTATGATGAGAATGTCCCCATTTGCTTCAAGGGTCCCTGCCTGCGTGATTCTCCAGACCAGACTACATCTGACTCCAACGAGCAGTTTACGTTCATTCTTTCTTTTTTTTTTAAATAAATTTTTATTTTTTTGGCTGCGTTGGGTCTTGCTGTGCGCAGGCTTTCTCTAGTTGCGGCGAGCGGGGGCTACTCTTTGTTGCGGTGTGCGGGCTTCTCATTGTGGTGGCTTCTCTTGTTGCGGAGCACAGGCTCTAGGCGTGCGGGCTTCAGTAGTTGCAGCACATGGGCTCAGCAGTTGCAGCACATGGGCTCAGTAGTTGTGGCACATGGGCTTAGTGGCTCCACAGCATGTGAGATCTTCCTGGACCAGGGATCGAAGCTGTGTCCCCCGCATTGGCAGGAGGATTCTTAACCACTGCGCCACTAGGGAAGTCCCCATGCTCATTCTTTACCTCCAGTAAATTGCACATGGGAAATGGCCACTCAACACACAGCTGACACCTAAGACAGCTTCCTTCTTAGCGAGGAGGCCAGGATAAGAATGAATCACAGATTCATGGGACCGGGACTTTCGCCAGCACATTCTAGCAGGTACCACGGTGGGCCTGGCTCCCTCCAGCACCTTCGTACGTCCCGGTGGGGGCTGGCTTGCTCCAGGTTATCCCCTTTAATCAGTTAAATGACTCAGACATGAGCTGTGATCTTTCTTTTCCCCAGGACTGTCCTTTCCACGACTGAAGTTCAATTGTATCAGCTACAGTTACTGTAGCATCAGAACCAGAGGCCGGATGGCATTTATCTGCTTCCTGCTCACCTCACATGGGCTGGGCCGGCCACATGAACAATTTAAGCTAAAGCACATGAAGAAAGAGAAACACGTCTGCTGAGTAAACTCTTGTGTTTCTTTAAACGGTGTGTGTGTGGCAAGTTGAGGGGTGGGAGGAACTTATACACTTTTTAAATTTCAAAGAAAAGGGTTTTCTTAGGAAATATTTCCATCTACCTCTGCCATACAACTTGCGTGCAAGTCACAGATCACTGCACAGGTGTTCAGTGATTCCAAATGCCAGTGACCAGACAGCAGGCCTCCAGGAGAGACCCTGTGTGGGGCTGGGACTGCATCTGACCCTCCCTCCCTCTCGTCCTCAAGGTAAGGCCCCTGAGGACCTGTTGGACACGCACACCCTGGCCCACCCGAGCTGCTGACCCCGGCCATGATCTGGGTGAGAGGCTCTGAGGGTGAGAAGAAACAGAACTAAACCCTGATCTAATCTGCTGCGTCTTCTTTCTTGTGAAAGAGAGAGAGAGAGAGCCACGCAAAAACGGCACATGTCTAAGACGTTCAAGATGAATGCAAGAGATAAATGCCAAGGTGGTGAAAATAAGCAAATGGGAAGAGCAAACGCCTTCAGGCCCAGCAATGCCCTTCGCCGCCAGCCCTCGATCTCCCCGCAAGGAAAACGGTGTGGATAATACCATCTCCCTGAGAGCTTTCTGGGAAAGACAGAATGATCCCATAGTGACCGCAGACCACTTCCTGGCCCAGAGAACACACCTACTAAGGACATTACAGTCTGGTGCTGGCAAATTAGCCGCACCACTGCCTCACTTGGAGTCGGCAAACTTTTTCTGTAAAGGTCCAGATGCTAACATTTTAGGGTCTGTGTCACAGGGACTCAGCTCTGCTACTGCAGTGCAAAAGCAGCCCCAGACAACACGACGTTAGCAAATGGGCATGGCTGTGTGCCAATAAAATTTTATTTACAAAAACAGGCAGCAGAAGAGATTTGGCCCTCCAGCCAGTCTGCCAACCCCTGGTTTAAGTGGTAAGCAGTGGAGCATTGACTTTAATTTAAACAAAAATTGCTTCTTTGATTACTTAAACATGTAATAGGCTAGTATCTCCCCTTCACCTCTCCTCCAACTGTAGGGTCTGTGATTAAATGCAGTACAGAGAGTTGCGGAAACAGTCCCCCAGAAGTCAGAATTCCTGGAACCTAAATAAATAGATCCAAGAGGTGTAAAATGCTTTCATTGCTTTTTTCTGTATTATCATATGTTTAGGTAAGTTACGGGTCATTTAGTCTTATTCAGATGACAGCACAGTGAAAGTGTGCAGGCCCCAGCAGAGGGCGCTCAGGCCGCAAGGAGGGAAGCTGCCCGCGGCCACGGGGGTGGGAAGAGCTGGCCCATGGACAGCAGCGTCAAACCTTGCAGCTGACCACACAGCACTTGGGAACACAAACGCACCTCGCCAGCAAACTGCTCTGGGAGCTCCTTTTCCCCAGAAACGCCCGGCGAGGCTGCACAATGGCAGGATGTGGATGGAGCTGCGTCCTGGGCTGCCTCTGGCAGGTGGAAGGCACAGGGAGCAGGTCCCACCTCCCACCCCATCCCTCTGTCCCTCCAAGGAAGGGCCGCAGCTGGCTCCACCCCGCTGGTGTCCCAGCTCCCCCACCCCCCAAGTCTGGTCCTGGGACCAGCCCAGCCCAGCTGGCTGGCCCCTCTCTGCCCTCCTTACCCACAAGGAGGGACCCGGCCCTCTCACCATCCTCTGTCCAGGAGTCCCAGCGAGTGGCCTTTGTTTCCAGCATATGGGAAGTCATTTAGTTGGTTTTCAGTGATATTTTTTACAAATACTGTCTTCACCTCACTAGTACTTTGTATTTCTACAGGAATTGCATCCCTCCCTCTGGACCATAAAGCGTGTCTTCAGGAAAGAGCTCTTTTTACTTGAGGAGGGGTGAGTATGTAAAAGAAGAGTTTTTCTAAAATGGTCAGAAGCTGTTATGTGAACAGATCAGGCCAGTACCCTCTGCAGCACAGGACCTATTTGGGATGACAGGTCCTATCTGCAGCATCAGGACACATCCCAGTGATTTTTCTCGGACTGCCTGTGATGACGCTCACGCAGAATGAAGACACCTGATGCCCCCGAACTCCTGCGGCACCTGAAGTGAGGGCGGCAGCTGGACATCAGGGCCGAACAGCATCTCTACTCTGATATCCAATTATGAGTCAGACATCTGTTCCCAGACACTGCAGATGTACAACCAACCAGACAGAGGATCAAACCTCTTCACAGTGGAGCCAAACAGCCCCCCAAGATGCACGAAGGCCACCTGTCTGTGGTGAGGCAGCGGCTGTGGCCCTGGTTCCCAGAGGACCGAGGTGAGCTCCTCTGGCTCATGTTTGGGTGAGAAAAGGCAAGTTCTGAAGGGGCAGAAGGACCCTGGTTGGTGGGCAAGGTGACACAATGCTTCAGGTCACGAGGCCACCACTGGTGTCCTGCTGTGAACACAGGTCATGGGTTCGGGTGGGGGGCGGTTCCAGCTGAAGAGAAACAGAATGGCCCGTTAGTTCATTAGGACAGATAAGGAACACACACAGGTGAGCGGGAGGTGTGCACACAGGTGAGGGGAGGCGTGCACACAGGTGAGAGTGCAGGTGGGCTGAGGAGACCTCCCCAGGATCACCAAGCTTGCAGTTGCTAATGATTCCTTTTCATCGATTTTTGTCTCCTCTCACTCTTGAGGTGTCACTCCCTCTTCTGGTTCTGATATGTCACCAAGTGAATAATCAGATAATCTAGTTTCTTAGAACTTTGTTGAAAAGAAGGGGCTCCCAGGCAAGGCTCAGGGGCCATGCTGCTGTTCCGGGACCTGGGAGTTTGCTTTTGGGCTCTCCCCTTATTTTGCCACCAACAGAAAGTGCACTTTGCAAAAATAAATTCTATGGAGCTCATACAAGTTAAAAATCTTCCAGTGTGCCTTGGGGAGTATACAGCAGAAACTGAAACATTCCATAAGCTACTGGCCATACTCTGTCCTGAAGAGAGTGCACCTTGGTTCTCAAGAAAGGCGCGTGAAAACATATGGATTCGGATGGATACTTTTTAATGCTTTTGGTGCTTTAAAAACACAAAAGTAAGGATAATGGACTTAAAATGGGCTCAGTTTTTTATTTAGAAAGGAGAAGCCCTTGAGTTAAAGAAAGAAAATGAACCATTTAATGAAATTTATAGACCTCATTAGCTATATCTTACCAGGAAGTGATATGAATTCTTCTTAGAGAAAAAGAGCAAAGTTTGTATGACTCATTTCCAGATTCCTGTGGTTTATTATCCTCATTTCTAAATTCTAATTTGTTGCAAGACTATCTTTAGACAGATAACAAATTTTCCAGGATTCTGACATTTTAACACCCACATAGCAACAAAAAGAAACTTTGATATGAAATCCAAAACCTATGGCTTCTGGATTTAATAAAGACACAGACATCAATACAAAGTTTCTTTACTCAATAGTACTTTGTGGAGAAAGTTGGTAAGTAACCACTTTTTCAACTAAAAGTTGCTAGTGTACCATGGCTCTATAATGCAGATACTCCTTTTAAATGAGAAAGTGAAGAAAAACAGTACAGGTTAATCCACTTAAAAATATGTACTTTTAAAATTTTATGCATGTTAACTGATTAGAATTAGGTAAAAACCATTGAGCTGTGAAGGACAAATTTTTAAGGGAAAGACACACCGAGCTGAATGAATACGTGAAATGTAATTGTCTGGTAGACCCAGGTGGGTTCTAACCGCCTGGCTGTAGAGACTCCACTTGGATGACAGGAAAGGTCTTTCAAAGCAGCTACGACAGAGTAGACACAAGATTGAGGTCAGGGGCACGTGGCAGGCCCAGTCCCACGGGCAGGAAAGAACCCCTGTGATTCCACCTCACGCCCTGCCTTCTCAACTGGCCGAAGTTACCTTCACTTAGTTTTGCTAAATACCTTCAAATGCGTGGGTCACACAGATGGTTGGCCCTGGAGTCTGGGTGTAGCTGCTAAACCCCTGCATTTTACCAACAGTGAAACTGAGCGCTGGCTGGAGGGGAGACAGAGGCCAGGGCCTCCGGGGCAGCAACCTGAGGCGGGGTGGGAGGGGGGCGCCCACTCCAGCAGGGACCCGGGGAGCAGGACACCGGCGCTTTTTTACCAGGGCCGCTGTTGACCTGCAGTGTGGCCTGAGCCCTGGACCTCATGAGAGCCTCCTGGGCCAGCTGGCCCCTGCCCCCCTGTGGCTCCGACCCCACAGGGTGAGCCTCTGCCCTGTTGCCCCCAGGGGTGGGTGGGGGACACCCGCCTCCCTGCCCTGGCTCTCAGCCACTCAAGAGCATCCTATCAAACTCTCCTGCCTCTCCTGGGTCCTTGTCAACAGAGAAGGATCGTGTGGCTCCCCACGCAGATCACCAAGGTCGGCACTTCTGTCAGCCCGCTCTGGGGAGGCCGCGGGCGGGTCAGGAAGCAGGGAGGTGGTGCGGCTGACCAAGACTGATGTCCCAGAGTGGAGCTGCTGGCTGTGGGGGTGACTGCCTCAGGGTATAAGCTGAGGAACGTTCAGCAGTGGAGAGGCTGCAGCTGCCCTGAGGGCCCTGGGGTCTCACGTGAGACAGGAGGAGCATCGCGCAGCCTCCGGACCCAGCCCTCACAGCGGTGACCTTCACGGGCTCGAGCAGCAGCACCTGAAGCGGGGGTCTTGGGTACACTGTCCAGGAAGGGACGAGGGGCCGGGTTGCGCATGAGACCGAGCAGCGAGGGGGTCATCCAAGGGCACGCACTGCAGCAAAGGGGGAGGCGTATTCTCTGCATTTCTGGAGCCCTGAAATGTTTCAACTTTTAAAAAAGTTTTCCTTTTTCTATTTTTTAAAGAAAATGTATGTGGAATGGCAAGTACAGAGGAGATGGTCAGGGGGTGCTCTTGTTAGGGGAGGGGTGACCAGAGTAAAGGGTGGCTTGGTCCCCTCCGTGAACAACTAGAACATCAAACACACACACGAGTGTCCTTCAGCTGGGCTGGACATGACCCTCTCGGTACCCAGGGCGAGCCCAGTGGCCTCGGGAGACGGAGACAAGGGGATGAAGCATGCAGTCAGGAAGTCAGGGCCGTCGGAAGGTCACAGGTACTGGATTAGAATAAAAACATGAGCGTCTGGTATTTCCCGCTGCTGCACTTCTCTGTCTTCTCATTTTGAGCGGTTATCTGCCCAGAACTTCCTCTGTCTCAGCGATGTGAGCTTCTATATCTCTGTTCTTCTTGGTGCCTTTCTGCTCCTCTGCTGTTGCGGCTTCATTCAAGCACTAGGAGCTGGCTGAGTGTGGTCACCCTTGTCACATCCCATTGTACACAAAGGCCTCTCCGTTGTTTTCCTTGCTGCCTAATTGAGTGTTTCTATAATTTAAGAAAAAGGAGGCCTGTGCTGCTTGTGTGCAAAGCACTTATTCTACCTCCCCACTCCCTCCTGGGCTGCTTCTGGCCTCCCTCCCAGGTTGGAGACCTGCTTCCTAGATCTCATATCTTCCTCCTCTTCAATTTGCTTCTTAATTTTATGGAATGTCTTCCAGTAAATTTCTGAGAAAGCTTTTGTAAGAGACAAATATTTTGAATCCTTATATGAAAAAGTCCTTGTTATATTTTCACACGATTGACAATTTCGTTAGGCATAGAATTCAACATTCAAAACCATTTCTGTGAGAATTTTGAAACTTGTGCCCCAGTGTCTTACAGATTCCACTGCAATTGTTGAGAAATCCAAGACCACATTTGTTCCTGCTGTTCTTCTCTCTGAACTGCCCAAGGGCTTTAAATCCTGGGCAGGGTCTTCTCTCGTACCCTGGGCAAGATACCCAAGGGCCCTTTTCATCTGGCAGCCCACATCTTTGGTTCTAGCAAATTTTTCCGAATTATTCTTAGCTAATTTACTCTCCTCCACGTAAAAAGAAATCTCACTATGCTGGACTGTGCTGTGTCAAATCAGCAAGAGCTGGGCACCGGTTTCTCAGGGGCCCCTTCTCAGTGTGAATCCAGGTTAGAGCTAGACCCGAGCGGAACCTGCCTCAGGTTGGGCAACAGAATGAAGGAGGAACACTGTCCCAGAAAGTCACGGTGGTCAGGTAGGGGTGATGGGGGTGACACAGGCAAGGTCCCCCCGCCTCAGAGGCCACCATTCATGAAATGTGGGTGGATCTTCATGTTCTTTGGGGACAGAAGCTCTTGTTCTCAGGACGCTTCTGGACCCCCCTCTATGCACCTGTTCACCTGTATTCTTCATCATATCCACGACAGTAAACTGTAAACATAAGTGAATGTTTCTCTGAGTCCTGTGAATGGTTCAAGCAATTAATTGACAGAGGAGGGGGTTGTGGGAACCCTGATTTATAGCCAGTCAGGTGAAAGCACAGGTGACGACCTGGACTTGTGATTGGGCTGAAGTGAGGCAGTCTTGTAGGACTGAGCCCTTAATCTGTGGGATCTGATGCCGTCTCCAGGCAGGTGGAGTCAGAACTGAGTCTTTTAGGACACCCAGTCCGTGTCTGCTCATAACTGAAGAACTGCTCAGTATTTGAAAAGGCAAAGGAACTAGAATAGCAAAAATAATTTTGAAAAAGAAGAATGAAGTTGGAGGAACCACACTAACTGATTTCAAACTTCCTCCACAGCTACAGTGACCAGGAGAGTGTAGCCATGGAGTGACGCACAGATCAATGCAACAGAATGGCCCAGAAACACACCCACACGAGCACGGCCGACTGATTTTTGACAAAGGCCAAAAAGCAATAAAGGAAGGTAGTATTCTCAGCAAAAATGGTGTGGAAACACTTGGACATTTGTAAGCAAAAGAAGAAGAAGAAAAAAAAAAAAGAGCCTTGATCCAAACCTCACTCCTTATGCAAAAATCAACTTAAAATGAATCATAGCTCTAAATGTAAAACGTAAAACTATAAAACTTTAGGAGAAAATCTGTGTGACCTATAGTTACATAAAGCATCCTTAGACATTGATACCCAAAGTACAATCTATTTAAAAAATAGATGAGTTGGACTTCACCAAAATTAAAAACTTTGGCTCTGTGAAAGACTCTTGTTAAGTAGATGAAAGAAAAGCCATAGATAAGGAGAAAAGACTTGCAAACGCACCTAACAAGGGACTTCTGTCCAAAAGGAAACTCAAACTCAATAGCAAGAAAACAAACAATCCAATAAGAAAATGGGCCAAAGATCAGAACAGACGCTTAGTGGATGGTGAATAAGCACATAAAAAACTGCCGTTAGGAAAATGCAAGGCAGAGCAGTGATGAGACACCACGGAACGACTGGCATGAAAGATCTGACACCACCAAGTGCCGAGAGGGGAAATGGTGCGGCCACTCCGGGAGCCTCGCATGGACTTCCAACTTGAACACCGATGCACAGTCTCAACCCCGTTGCTCATCCCAGGAAGTGAAGCCTGTCCGTCAGGGTCTCGGCGGCCCTACTTGTCACAGCCCCACAATGACGGGCACGTCCTTGCAACTGGACTCTCTCGGCAACAGGAGGAACAAACTATCATCTCAAAGGCACAATGTGGAATGAAAAAGGCATGGTTCCACTGATATAACTGCCTCAAATGACAAAACTCCAGCGAAGGGGACAGAGAGGTTGTTGCCAGGGGCAGGGGCAGGAGGAAGTGTGACTAGGACGCAGTTTCTCTGGGGTGCAGGAGAGCCCCGTATCCTGACTGTGGCAGGGGCTGTGCCGCCTGTGCTGATGCGGACGCGTGATGAAATCCCATAAACCCCCCACCCCTCCCCAGCAAGAACGTGTGAGCCCCGAGCAGGGTTGCACCAGTGTGCGTCTTCTGGTTTGAACATCGTGCTGTGGGTATGTTACGAATGGGGAGCTGGGTGAAGGGCACACAGGAACTCTACTATTTTTGCAACTTCTATGTGAGTCTGGAGTTATTTCATAATACAAAATTTTTAATTGGTTAGGCTTTGTAAAATGACTCTACGATCCGGTGGGGAAGCAGTTTCTCTGTGCAGGCACCAGGAGCCTGGCCTCCAGATTAGAGGCAGGAATGACATTCTCAAAGAGTTTCATCAAAAATATTCAGGCACGTGTTAAAAATGCACACTTCCAGAGCCACTAAATCAGAAACTCTACGGGAGTAGATGAGGGATCTGCATTGTTTTCAAGTTTTTGAGCTATTTTATGATCAAACAAGTTTGGGGAGTGCTGGTTTAGGTAAAGAGTCTGTACTTACAGAGGTAAACTTTAATTATCTAGAAATTTTGCTTGTCTAGAGTCCTTGGATACTGGATAAAGTGAGAGTTTGTGCATTAGTGCTGGCAGGTGGGTTGTAAATTTTTCCCATTTACGTTCATGCCAAGCTGTTCAGACGCTGCGGGCAGATGAAAGCTGGGTGACACCCTGCCTGTGGAACGCACGGGGCCACGAAGGAGAGGCTGTACAGGAAGGGGGGCTGTTCTCTTCGCTGCAGCCCTGTCCACATACCACTGTGTCCTGTGGGCCCAGGGGCAGGGGGCCCAGACCAGGAGGGACCACCAGGGGCTGTGGAGGAGCCAAAGAGGGTGTCCAAATGCTATGGACCGAATTGTGTCCCCCAAAGCCCACTGCAGCCCTAACTCCCCATGCGACTGCATTTGGAGATGAAACCTTTAAAGAGGTAATTAAGGTTAAATGAGGTCATAAGGGTGGAGCCCTGATCCACGAGTCACCGGGAGTGAGTGAGCTCATAGAGGAAAGGCCCTGTGAGGACTCGGGGAGGAGACGACCGTCTACTCGCCCAATAGAGAGGCCTCAGGAGGAACCACCTGCTGGCACCTTGATCTCGAACTTCCAACCCCCAGACTGTGAGGAATAGCTGTCTGTTGTATTTGTTATGGCAGCCCGAGCAGGCTAAGACACCAAGGAAGCACGGATCCTGGAGAGAGGTGCAAGGGCAGATGGGAGCAGGCGTGGAGGACAAGGCCCAGGTGGGGCTGGGCTAAAGGGGGCGCCTCACCCACTCCTGCTGTCTTCCTTCCGCTGTGAACCTGAGCACATACTCCAGGCAGCCAGCGCTGGGCTCATTGGCCTCCGTAAGGACCCAGCTACCCATGCAAGCTGCCAGGGCCCCCAACCCCTCCTTGGAGCTGCCAGGACCCCCCCAGGGGCAGCCTCTGAGGTAGGGGTGGGGTCTGGCCCTGCCTCCCCTTGCCCCCCATCCCCATCCAAGAGATGCAGGTCCCTTGGGAACAGCCCCTCACTGAAGGTGTAAAGTGGGCACTGCCTAAAACAGGTGCATTTTCAGGCTGGCACAGGCTCCAGGCCATTTGTCCAGACAAGTTGCCACCCCTTGATTTATTTGGAATTAGCAGAGTGTTAATTTTACAGTACTCTGATTCAACTTTGTGCATGGTGGGTATCTAATCAGACATTCAAGTAGACACACAAATATCAAACCAAATTACGCTGCTCTCCACCTCACAAACGTGACTCAGTTTAGACTATGAACAAAGACCCCGCAGAGTGCTGGTGATTTCTGTGACTGTAACAGTTGAGAAATGGCTTAAATAAGAGAGATCTTCTTTCACTTTATTTTGAGAAACTTTATACTTTAATTTCCCGTAACTTGCTAAAGAAAAACACTGTTTAGGAAGACCCTACCTTAATTATTTCTATGATGCTTAACAGTAAACAGTTAAGTCTGCCCTCGGCTCAGAACTTGTATTTCTGGCTGAGAATGTGCTGCATGTAAATTATATCGTCAGTGTTCAGTCACACAGTTTCTGCGTGACTCACATTCTCCCAGAAAATCCAGCACATGGCAGAAGCCAACTCAGCAGTCTCTCTCACGCAGCCACCTCTACACTTACTCACAGACCCTCTAATACTCGGGACTGAGCTGAGCGTTTCCAGAGCCCCCTTGCAGGTGCAGAGCTGCGCATCTGAGGGGGACCCAGGGCTGACCGCAGGCCAGGGGATTCACACTCAATGGGATATTTTAATTTCCCAGTTAGGATATGAAAGCTCTTACTAGCTCTTCACTGAGGCGGCTGTGATTCTTTGTTCTGAAACCATCAGTGCACGTCCTGGGAGGGTATCTGTAAACAGGTGGTACATCCCAGAACCGTGACCCGCGGCTTGGACCTGCTCCACGGAGGGAAGGACCAGGAGAGGGATGGCAACAGGAGTCACAGACCCAGTGCTTATTCTCCATGCGCCAATGATGGTTTGCAGACTCGTATCCAAATGCCAACTGAGATGCAAGGGGTACCCAGAGCTTGTGTACCCAGAGCCCTCGGCCCTCTTCCCAACTCGGGATGCTAAGGTCGAAGGCTTGTCCTTCAGGTACCTTCACAACCTGGAGAGAAGACTCCCTTCTGCTCAGAGACCTGAAGCTGTTGTGGACTCACAGCTCCACCACCTCACATACCCCTCCGCGTGGAAGGACGCCCTCCCGACAGCTCTGCAGCAACCAGAAGCTCAGTGGCCGTCGGTGATCCAGGGCCGCTTGGTGCAGACGGGACAGAGCCGCAACCATCCCGCGTGACTGTCAGCATCAACCCGTGAGCTCCCGCCACCAACACCAGAGACCCTGTCAGCTCCGAGGAGGCCACGTGGGCCACATACACCGGCCCTTCTCCTTTCTTCACGGCTGGGGGAGCAGCAGTGACTGAGCCTCCCCAGTGCCCTCGCTGCCCTCACTTGTTACTAGTGCACCTATTATTATTACCTGTTATTAGTGCACCACCTGTAGCTATTAGGCCATTACTGGAATATTCATCTCAAAATGGGAAAAGTAAATCCAAATGCAAAAGTGCTTTTTGTGTGTGTGGACCAGCATGAACGGCATAGAACTTAAAAGCTGGTGAAGTCATTTTGATAACAGAAGCAACTGGCAAACCCAGCACTGAAGAGGAAAGGGTAAATAATCTTGGATTATCCAAAGAAGCATGTGAAACAGCCCCACAAGAGGAAACTCTCAGGGTTTCTGCCGCGTCACTTTGAGTTCAGTGAACAGAACACCTGATGCCATAATCACAAGCAGCTCTAATTTCAGAAGCTGATTATCATTATAAATCATTCCATTATACCAAGATTTCAGTTTTCAAAATTCAGAGTTTAGAAAAAAGCACTTCATTATATGGCAGGATCACAGGAAATCACAACATGGGACAGACCCCAGCACCTCATTGGGGGGAGAATGTTTCCAGGCCTTCTAGAGCTACTTCCTGGTTGGGCTTTGGGGGGCTGCTCCCCACTCCTCCCCCCCGACTGGGGCCCCCACCCTGAGGAGCACATTTCTCCGGTCTTGGGTGGGGGGGGGGGTGAGTCCTGGGAGCAGCTCGTCCAGCAGGAGGAAGAGTCTGGAGCATCTGCCCTCGGCGGGGCAGCCAGGGCTGGGCCAGGAGGCAAATGGAACAGGCCTGGGCCCACCCCCAAGAGCCGGGGCTGTTTTAAGTCTCTGTTTTGGGGTGACTTGCTACGGAGCATTAAGTGGCTGCTGGCACGCTGAGGCAGCGGCTTGTTTTCAAAGGTGGATGAACAGAGAATCTTTGGTTCTTGTCCTCACTCAACACGTCATCAGCACACGGTCGTGGACCCGCCCGAAGTCCCGTGGATTTCGGGACCCCACAGCTGAGACCGAGAACCTCTTCCTGGCCTCCTCCTCCAGGCCGGGGCCCCGCTCGTGGCGGCTTCTAGTCTGATTTCAGCCCACGCCCTCTTCTAGCTCCGAGGGCTCCTGATGTCTGCTGACCAGCTCCACCCAGACGGTGCATCTCAGCTCATTCCCCCAGACCCGGCCCCCCTCCAGCTGCCCTGCTCGGGGATGGCCTCGCCCCGCCAGACACTCAGGCCTTTCCTGGACACCTCACCCCTGCAGCAGCTCGGCGCTGCCCGTGCCCCCGCCTCCTGCCCTCTGAATCCGTCCACCTCAGCCTACGCGGCTGGCCTGTAGGTGCCCTGCTCCCAGGTCTCCAGCCGGGCCCTCCACACCTGCCCTCTGGCTCCGGCTCCTCTGAAACGCCGTCCCCCTTCTCCAGGGAGCGCCTACCGGACTGTGCCTGGCACCCAGGAGGCAGGCAGACACAGGTGCTAAGAGCATGAAAAGTCCCTCTCGGGGAGGCCGGGGCCAACTGCAGACGGCAGGCGTACCTGGGTGAGCAGCTGGTCGGGCGCCAGCTGGTTGATCCACCGCGTGTATCGCTCAGTGGAGTTGGGGGGCTCCCTCCTCACTTGGCAACCGATAATCTGTGAAACAATAACAAACGGGACTTAAAAGAAATCCACTGCAGCCGCTGGAACAGCCCCGTTTCTCAATAACTTTCTCCTTCCAGCCTCTAAATAAACAAGAGTCGCAGCCCTAAGAGCTCACTCCCCCGGCCACCTCCCTCTGTCTAGGCTGCCACAGCGGCCCCCCGCCCCACGACGCCACCAGACGAGCACACCCCATCCCAGGAAGAATCTGCGCTAGCAGTCCTCTAAATCCTCTTCCGTACCCTGCATCACCACCTCCTTCCGCCCTTGGTCCTGGAACCCGGGCCTGCCTCCTCCTGGCCGTGGACATGATCCCCTCTCCGCATACCCAGCTCTGCACGCTGACCCCCGGCAGCCCTGTCCTGCTGTCTGACAGTGCCCAGCACCTAGGGAAGCCCCCCTGCACGTTCTGCTGGGGTATCTGCTTGCAGCGCATTTACACATCTCTAAGACTGCTCAGAGGTAAAAGGTCCGGCCCTTTGGTCGGTGAGGCAGGTTTGGAGAGAGGCTGGTTCCTGCCGCGGATATCAGGGGTCCTGATGCTCAGACACCAGCAGCCCCAGGGCTCAGAGGCAGGGAACGGGCTGGTTTCTGAGGGAGGGACCCCTCGCAGCAGCAGGAGGGGGCCTTTCTCCTCCTTTCTGGCTGGGGGAGGGCAGCCGGGGTGCCCGTGGCAGCAGAGAGCCTGCCCTTTGGTGAGGGTCCTGATAGGCTCTCACAGGCTGGCTGGCCTCGGGGAAACGACACTAACCTCCAATCCCCTGGCTGTGCCTTCTCCACCTCCCTGACCGCCGAGGAACACGGTGAGGAAGGTCAGAGTGGTCGGCAAACCTACATCACTGCCCAAGTCTCCTTACTGAGAAACTATCAAAAGTCACCCCACGATATTTGAGTTTCTTAAATCTTGCTCTAATATACACAGCACGTACACATGATGATTAATTTATATTAATGCAGTTATGCTACTGAAGAGTTTTGAGAAGGTTTTTGCTTGCTTTGCTTGAATTTTGTTGTGTGGTTGTTTTTTGTTTTGTTTTTAGTGATTCAGTTATACATATACATGTATCCATTCTTTTTTAGATTCTTTTCCCATATAGGTTATTACAGAATATTGAGTAGAGTTCCCTGTGCTATACAGTAGGTCCTTGTTTGTTGTGTTTTTTTTTAATTAAGCTTTTTTTTTTTTTTGAGAAATGGTAGATTCACGTGTAGTGTTAAGAAATAATACACAGAGATCCCATGTAGCCTTTACACGGTTTCCTCTAATGGTAACATCTTGAAAAGCCAACACGTGGCCTCCACTGGGCTGAGGGACCCTGGGGGTTTCCACGGCCACAGGGACCCCTCGTGGTGCCTTTATAGCTGCGCCTCCCCCCCACCCCCCCACCCAGCTCACAGCCGTGAACCTGCTACTGCAGTGCTGTAATTCTGTCTTTTCAAGAACATTGCATAAATGCAATCACACTGTGTGTTGCCCTTCAAGATTGGCTTTTTTCACTTGGTGATTCCCTGGAGATTCGTTCCTTTTTTGGCTGAAAAATACTCCACAGCTTAACCATCTACAGGACACCTGGGCTGTTTCCAGTTTGAAGCTATTACTATTAGTCTGCTGCAAACACTCACACAGGGGTTTTTGTGTGAATGTTAAGTCTTCGTTTCTCTGGGATAAACACCCAGGAGCGTGACTGTGGGTCGTATGGTAGTTTCATGTTTAATTTTTAAAGAAACTGCTGTTTTCCCGAGCAGCTGCACCACTTCCATCCCCACGGCAGCGTGTGTGACCAGTTTCCCTGCATCCTTGCCATCTGTTTTATTCTGGCTTTTCCGACAGGCGTGTGTGGTACCTTGTCGTGGTTGTAACATGCACCCCCGATGGCTCAAAAGGCTGAATCTCCTTCCAGGGGCTAATTTCTCATCTGCCTGACCTTCCAGGGAAGCGTCTTTCATGTCTTTCATCCATTTCATGATTGGGATAAAACACACTTGGCCATAGGTCTGTATTCTTTTTACATACTGCTGAATTCTATGTGTGAACTTTTCATATATTTCTCCTAAAAACACATACTAAATTCAGCTGTAAATCAGAACAGCCCTTGAATGATCACCTTGCCCAGTTGTGAGGTACCACACCTGATCTGACCGAAGTGTATTTTTTTTAAACTGTCTATTCCATCTGTTTTCTGGCCTTGTTGACACTGTCTTGTATTCGATTGCTGAACAGGAAAGATTTTGAGTCAAAAAACAAAAATGTGGATCAAAGCTGTGAGGTAGAAATCCTGTTTCAAAAGTATTCCCAAACATGAAGATGAAGAGGCTTAACTTCTATACAGACACCCAGGCCCTGGCCCCATGACTGCTGCGTCATGAACAGCTGCTGGGGGCGGCAGACCAGCAGAGTGCCGCCCAGTCCAGCCCGCGCCGAAAGCCACACTTCCAGCCAGACCTTGAGGGGCGGCAGACGTGGTCTTTCTGGGACATGAGCTGACTTGTGCGATTTCCACGGTGAGTGCCTGAGCCCCCTCCCCAAACCTCCTCTTCCATTCTCTGGCTCTGATGAAGGCTGAACCACGCTGGGTGGGGTCTCACATGGAGAAGGAGGATTAGGTGAACACGAAATGAAGCTGGAGCTTCGGGGGCTGGCTGTTCTTTGAGGTTTTGAACACCGTGAGTGCTGGTCTACAAAGAACAAAAGTGAGGATATTTTGTTTGCCTTAACATTTTTTAAAAGAATTGCTGGCCTGGACCACAGGGCAGACAAAGGCAAACCATCAAAAGAGGCACCTGCAGTGGGATGCCGAGCTCCTCTCCTGTGCTGTCTGCCCTGCCCTCACGCCAGACCACTGGTGCTGGGCACCAGGCCAGCACGGTACCTTGTACACAGTCGGTGCTCAATAGACACAGGCTGAATGAACACAAAGAGTGGGAGACTGAAAAAATTCTTGAAGAAATAATGGTCAAAATTTTTCCAAATTTGATGTAGGCTATAAAACCACAGATCCCAGAACTTCAACAAAGCCCCAGCAGAGCCAACCTTTAAAAAAAAAGCAAGTCATGCTTGTACATCATAATCAAATTGCTGAAAAACTGTATTAAAAAGAAGATCTTAAAAGGAGTCAGAGAAAAACACCTATTACACACAGAGAACCGGACATAAGGATGACAGCAGACTTCTCCACAGAAGCAATGGAAACCAGACAAGGGAGAGACGTCTTTAAAGAAAGAATGACTTCAACTTAGAATTCATTAGCCAAGTACTATAGTTTTCAAAAATTAAAGCAAAAGAAATACTTTTTCAGAAAAACAAAAGCCAAAACTATTCATCACAAGAAGACTTAAATTACAAAAAAAGATGAAGGGAGCTCTCCGGGGAGAAGGAAACAACCTGATCTATACCAAGGAATGGCAAGTGGCAATGATGATAAACAGATGTGTAAAAGCAGAAGACATTTTCCCATGTGCAACCTCTTTATAAGATAATTGACTGGGCTTCCCTGGTGGCGCAGTGGTTGAGAATCTGCCTGCCAATGCAGGGGACACGGGTTCGAGCCCTGGTCTGGGAAGATCCCACATGCCACGGAGCAACTAGGCCCGTGAGCCACAACTACTGAGCCTGCGCATCTGGAGCCTGTGCTCCGCAACAAGAGAGGCCGCGACAGTGAAAGGCCTGCGCACTGCGATGAAGAGTGGCCCCCACTCGCTGCGACTAGAGAAAGCCCTCGCACAGAAACGAAGACCCAACACAGCCAAAAATAAATAAATAAATAAATTAATTAAACAAACAAACAAAAACCCCCCAAAACTCACAGCTCTCACAGTGTGCGTTAAAAAAAAAAAAAAAAAGATAATTGACTTTGGTAAAAATAAAAGCAAACACTGTGGAGTTTACAGCATAAGCTGTGTGACAGGATGTAATTTTGTAATCTTCTTATGCTCCATGTGAATGGTGCCATTTTAAGTGCCATTTACTTATTAATAAAAATGCCATTAATTTAAAGTAGCGTGTGAGGGGTAAGATGCACATTGCAGACCCTAGGCCAACCACTGAAAAATAATGAAACAAAGAGGGATAGCTGATAAAGCAATAGCACAGATAAAATGGAATCATAAAACAAAACAAAACAAAACCAAAAGGTAGGAAAGAGGAAACCAGGAGGAAAGAGGTTCAAGGCAAAACACAAGCCGGGAGATGAAAACCAATTACATGCAATGCAGAAGGAACAAAGTAACAAAAAGCAAAAGTCAATAAAATAGAAAAGACAACAGAGGAAACCAGCGGGGCAGGGAAGGGACAAGAGTGTGGCCGTGTTAGGAGGTGTGCCATTCCGGGGCGGCTTGGCTTGGACGTTGCTGGGATCAGCAGCCATTCACAAGATCTTATTCAGAAACTCAATTTTGTAAACTTCACTAACCTCAGTTCTTAATGGAAATGAGAACTGTTACCGCAGACCCACACAGCAAACTCAAGTAGGGAAGTTATAAAATGAACCCGGGACCTGGCAACACAAATTCTGAGAGGAAGGCAGCCCATCCTCCCCACCCACCATCCTCATGGTGTTGCTAGAGGGTTCCTCTAAGCAGGGCTTTCAGAACCATGGTCTGAAGATGAAAAAAAAAAAAGGGGGGGGAAGAGAAATGTAAGGCTATAATTTTATCAATTAGCTATACTTATGAAATTAGTTCCTAATTTATATTTATGCATAAAGATTACTAAAATGTAAAATATAAATTAAAATTAGATTTCATTAAGAACTCCTAATTGTCTTATGGACCCAATCCTTAAAATACTTTAAGTGGATACATTTAGGAATGGAAGCAATGTTTTAATATTTTAAGTTAGATTAACTATTTTCCTTATTTCATGCTCCCAAATGCTTCTTGTCATCAAAAATCTTTTCTAAAAAATGACTTTACTTATCGATCAACTTCTACTTACCTGGACAACAGTTGCCACTAGGAAATAGGGCCATTCAAACATCTTCTGGCTCCTGAGAGGCTCACCTGTGCTTACTCGTCTGGAACGGCACCTATCAGATGTGGCTGGGGTGTGTGGAGGCCACGCTCCACAAAACCTAAATGCACAGACGTGTGTTTTTCACGTGTGGCGGTCACATCAACGTGCGGCAGATGTGAAGGGACATGAGCTCTGTCGCTGTGATTTTTAACCTGAGAGACTTCTCCAGACGGCAGGACAGGAGCTGCCCTCATCAGCTCATATCTCCCGGGCATCCTGCTCCAGCACGTTACTCTGGACCGGGTCCGTCTTCAGCAGGGCCCTTGCAGCCTCCCCGCAGCCCCCCAGTCACCCTCTCCTCCTCCTGCCTCACGCCCACCTTCCAAATATCAAGCATTCCCAGAGACCCGTACCTGGCCTGCAGCACATCCCACCCCCCAGGCTCCGTCAGGGCCAACCGTGGACGCAGAGCCCCCCCCCCGCCCCCGCCACCTGCAAACCCACCCCTGGGCACCGCGGGCCAGGGGCCTCCCCAGCCGGTCTCTTGCGCTGTGTGGCAGAGTTGGACCACAGGGCCCAGCACCAGGTTCCGTCCTGAGCGACTGAGCAAGGCCCCCGTCTGCGCCCCACTTCTCCCGGCCTCCACTGGGCACACGGACGGTGCTCGCTCCAAGGTGCGGTGAGGACGGAGCTGGAAGTGGCGCAGCGTCCGCCGGGCTTTAGATGCTGACAGCAGACCCACCGGCCTCCCAACCTCGTGCCAGCGTGAGCCCCTCACCGGCCCCTCAAACAGCTGTGCCTTCTCTGCAGCGCCTGTGCCACTCCCAGGGCACACACTCAGCCCGACCAATTCAGTGCCGCTCAGTGCGACAGAGGCCGCAGCAGCTGCACTCACAGGGCAGGAAGAGGCTGCGCTGAGCGGAGATGAGGTGACGGCCCTGGCGCCACCTGAAGGCAGAAACGGGTCCACAGCTCCTGCTTCCCGCCTTGCATTCCCACAGGGCGTGGTAGGCATGAGCCTGTCGCCGACTCCGAGCCAGGCCAGGTCACTGAGGACCGCTCCCGAGCCCCCTGGAGACTCACATCGGGGATGTAGGGAAGTCCTGTCATCGGACTGTCCTGAGGCCACGGGGAAGGACACGCCCACGTGTGCTGGAAAAGCTCTGGGGTGCCCTGTACCTCTGCAAGGTGCCCCCCGCCTCCTTCCCACCTTCATCCTCAACACCTCCATATTCCTGAGAATGCAGAGATTCTCACCTCCGCCCGTGCGCAAGTGAACCCCCAGGGAGGGGCCCAGACCAAACACAGCAGCTTCCCTGACCCCACCCAACTCCTGTCCCAGAGCGGATCCTTGCTCCAAAATGCTCAATAAGTGGGTGGAGAAATTCTACACCGGTGACGCCTGTCATGTAACATCTCAGAAGTTCTGCAGAGAATATGCAGCGGCACAATTTATGGAAGCTGCCACCCTCATAATTAAATGGCTTTCTTATAAATGGCCTTAAAGAAGTAATGACCAAGGACAAACATATACTTAGCATTCATTTCATTCTTTCCAAACAATGTGATATAATCAACAAAACCACCAACCAGCAACTGCAAATCAAGATTTTTGAGGGTCATGACTTTTAAAAAACCCAGCACTACAGTAACAACCCTCCTAAAGCTGATTTTCTTCTGGTGCAACAGGACTGTTCTGAACCCCTGGTCTCGCTGCAAACCTGTGATGCTGGAGGGGGCACAGGTGCTCCAGCGCTGGGAGCAGAGTATCAAGTGCACTTAATACAAGGTTAGCAAGAAAAGCTGTAACCTAGAACTTTATAAAGGCACAAGCCAATGTGTTTTAATTAAGATTAACTGACACTGTCTACATTTTTTCCAAATTCCTTATATATCCCTAGATTTCGAGGTCTTTGAACTTACACGTGGAGAACAACCAAAAGTAACTTCACATGTGAACCAATCACACACAAAAAAAGGGGGGGCAGACAATGTATCTGAAAGTATCTCACTCTCTACAATGTATACACTGGTTACAAAATTCTTCAGACAAAATTCTTTTTTCAATGTAGAATATATTCTAAGTGCTTGGAAACTGTGAAAATCACCCCTGACCATTTCCAGATCTGGGCCAGTTCTCAGACTCAGACCCACCAGCTGAAGGAGAGGCCCCACCCACGAGGATGGACCTGTGACGGCAGGGGAGATGCACCGAAGAGGCAGGATCTAAGGCCGGGAGGGGACACTGACCACGTGAGGCAGCTGGACACAAGGGCCCAGGGGACACCAGACCCATCACGCCCATTGGAGTAAGGGTCCACAAGTCAGGTAATAAACTGGGCTCATGGGCACACAGGTCCCACCAGTGACCACTTCCAGGTTCCTGAACGTGTAACCAGAAAGCACAGGCTTAGCACCCAGCCGAGCCTCACACGGGTTCCTTGGGGTGTGATTAGGGGCTAGTGTAAGAGAAGGGCCAGGTGGAGGCCATCCCAGCCTCGAGCGTAAATCGAATACAATATCACATCCTGGGGAAAAAGCAGAGACTGGGCCACCTTGGAGGCTTGAAGGAAGGGGGGTGCTGGTCCCACACACCCCTGCAGAAGCAGCCGTCCCGCTCACATGCTGCATCGGCGAGCCAGCACTTGGGACCCTTTCTGCTGTCTTCACATCGCTCAGTGGTCTGCACGCTGGACATTCTCGTCGTGCTGGCCACCGTGTTGAGGACATCCTGTGGCGTCTGATGAGCAAGACTTTTGGGTCCAGAGGTCTGGGCACCGCAACACTACCTCTGAGGTGAGGGACCATGAAGATAGAGGCACAGGACTTGGCAGGTCTCCTTGGGCCACCTGGGGTCCTGTTCACCCTTGACCATAGTTAAGAGTGGGGTCCGAAGAAGCACGGGCCTGTCATCTGGCCCTGAGGCTGCAGAGTCCTGGAGGAAGCTGGTGGCAGTCGACGACGTGGAGAACTGCAGCCCCAGTGGGGCCGTCACAGCACAGACCCCAGGACCCTGTGACATGGAGCTGTGGGCCATTCAAGGTGGCGTGGCCAGGGCACCACGTGGCCACACTGCCCACCAGGAGCTGGGTACTGTCAGACCACCAAGGCATGAGCTTGAGTGGCCTCACGGCCATGGAGACCACTCCACGGGTCACCCACCCACGGCTCTGACCTCTCCCTCAGCTGTACCCAAGGCCTCATGGGGGTGGTGCCCAGGACCCAGTGACAGAGCAGGTTCACAGGCAGGCTGGCATGGTGCACTGGCACAACCCCAAAAGGGACTGATACTGCAGCCCAGCCCCATTCAGGGCAAGAACACACACAAACCCCCAGGCCCCGGTCAGTGAGCAGGGGAGTCTGCTGGGAGGAGCAGACCTGTGAGACTCTGTGGGTGGACCTGGGGGCGCTGGGGGCGGGCGCTGAGGTAGGCAGTGCTGGCTTGTTGGGCCAGAGAAGAGGCTGTGGGCCCCTCCCCGAAGGCTGGTCTAGTTACTACCACTCCTGACCTTCTGGTCAAAGAACGGACTCTGGGCCCTAGGGGACCGGCCCAAGGATTCCAGCAGTCCTGGTGAGTCAGGTGACACCAACCCCCTGCCATCAGACCCCAGGGCGTGCATTGGCCCCCATGATGCTACCTCGGCCAAAGGGCCACTTCTCAGTAAAGAGGCGGCTGGGCACTTCTGAACCTCCCTCACATATAGCCTTCTGGAAGCTCCAGCCTGAGGAGCAGTGGCATGGCCTCTCAAGAAATAGCTGAAGGCCATTTTTATCTTCTTACAGGCGTATTCCAAGGACATGTTAACATTAACAATGTTTAAATTTAAGCAATATAAGGGCAATTACAATTCTGAGAATAAGAATCCTCAGCATCAAACTTAAGGCTGTAAAACATCACCTATTCCATGAAAAGACAACAGTAGCCCTCAGGCAGAGTGCGTAGGTTTGTTTACATGACAGCCAAGTCCCGAGTCACTGTCAGGTGTACAGGGGCTGGGCAGCTGGAAACAGAGCATGAGGGGCTACATTTCCTAGAAGCAGAAAATCAGTGGGCTAAATTCAGAGCTCCAAAATAAGGGGCTATTGGAAGAGAAAGAATTCATCTTGGGTGAACAAACGTCCGTCAAGCTCCTTGAGAAATTGTATCTGAAGGAAGTGTATATTTGAGCCTTTGTCTTAACTCAGTACATGTTTCATAGGGTCCACTCTCTGAGCCCTGAGCCCTGTGCCATGAACAGGCTCTTTCCTTCGTGAAGGCCCAGTGGCCAGGCAGTCGGACCCCAAACACAGCGCCCAGGAGCCCATGAGAAGTGCAGAGTCTCAGGCCCCACCAACACCTGGGATCAGATCCCAGGGGCTCGTGTGCACGTGGCCTGGAGATGCTTTAGTGTGTGGACATGGGTGGACATGGCACTGCAGCAGAAGTGAGCAAAACCCAGAGGCTGTTCCCAGGCAATCAGACACCATGTATCTTAAGACAGTTCCAGACCTTTCTCCTTCCCACTTTCAAAACCAGTGATCATCACAGTAATTCAAAGATGTTGTTACTAAAATTTCAGCATAGCGATCTGAGCAGTGGGCTCTGTGGTCAGATACCAGCTCTGGGGATCAACGCCTGGGCCACCCCTGACCCTGAGTCACACGGGAGCGAGTAATCCATGGGCCTGAGATGTCCCCCCCAGGTCCAAGTGGGTGGGAGACGCTCCCTGAAATGGGGCTCCTGCGGGGGGAAGTGAGCTCTCACCCAGCGAGTGCCAAGGAGGACGGGTCCTGGAGAGCCTGGCTCATGGGGGCCAAAGGGGAGGCCATTCTAAAGATGAGAACGTAGTCTGAGGTTATGTAGCTAATAGAATTTTTTTTTTTTTTAACTGATACACCCTACAGCTCTCAACCTGTGTTTTCATGTCCAAGGTACACAGCTTCTGAAATGCTGATAAAACCAAACTAAACTAAACCAAACCAAAAAAATAGTTTGGACCCACTTGAAAGTAACCAGTGCTACCCAAAACAAGAAGCACATTTTCCTTCAAAGGAAAACACCCTTGAGGGCGCAGACACACCAGGCACACATCATTCTCCAAGGGGGCAGTCTGATTACAAACTGACTCTTCCTATCCTAAGCAAGAATCTTAATCTAAAAAGCTGTAATGGCAGTTCTGCCAAAAGGTGTAACAATGCAGCAGAAACATGCAGAAACATCCGTACTCACACTTGTTGGGTGTCGCACAGCAGCTGCGTGTTGCAGCCTCACCCTCTGAGGCATCATCACGTCGTCCTGCAGGAGAGAACACATGTTAAACTCCCTGGAAGAAACTCTGACAAACAAGCAAGAAGACAGACAGCCCGACAGCAAAGTAGGCAAGAGACCAGAACAGGCAGTTCGGATGCTGTCCAGCAGCCCATGACCCTGTCAGTCGGCCAGGAAACGTGAGCACCCAGGCTGCAGTGTAGGACACGCGGGACATTGGACAATTCCAGCCAGAACTCACACGGCTGGCCGGGATGAGGACCCAGGGAAGAGAGCGGGGCACGTCCAGAAAGGTGGAGACTCAGATCCCCAAGACCCAGTAACTTCACCACATGGGCAGAAAAAGTCTTACACGTATGTACCAGAAGAGATGTACAGAACGTTCACCACAGCGTCATTCAAATCGGGGAACAGCCCGACGTTCACAGATACCAGCAAAGGTAAATAAATTGTGCGCATTTCTACAGTCAAATACCATTCAAGTGTGAAATTAAACAACAGCTACACACAACATAAATGAATTTCACAGACACAATGCTGAGTGAAAGAGGCAAGACAAAAGAATATACATAGTATTATTCCGTTTATTTAAAACACAAAATCAAGCAAAACTAACCTGATTATTTAAGAAATATACACTTAATGCGAACTATCATAAAGAAAAGCAAGAAAATTATAATCCCAAAGTCAGAATAGTGATGACTTTGTGGGGAGGGAGTCAGGGTGTACCTCTAAGGTATTAGCAATGCAGTACTTCCTGACTGAGTGGTAGTTACACGTGTATTTACTTCCTAATTAATCTTTAAAGTGTACATGTATGTTCTGTGTATTTTTCTATAGGTATGTTCCATCTCACAATTTTAAAAAATGCTTTAAATTGATAAAAAATCAAAAAGATTCAGTGTTTTATTTAAAGGTACAAATATGCCCACTATGTCATTGGGAGGATATTTATCTTTAAACTGAGCAATAAGATAAACTAAAAGAGCTGTATTTGTATCTCTTATTTCTGCAAAATGGCCTCATGAGCATTGTGCTAATCAAATGAGCTGTGGATGAAGTAAGCTGGGAGGAAGCCTGTGGCTAATGTGAGGAGGTGGGGAGGGAGGTGCTGAAAGAGGAGGAGGGGGAGGAGGGGGAGGAGGGGGAGGAGGGGGAGGAGGAGGAGGGAGAAGGAGGGGGCAAGGCGGGGAGAAGGAGGGGGACAGGCAGGGCAGGGGCCCCTCCAGGCACAGCAGCGCCCTCAGCAGGCAGGAAGCAGGTGTGAAGGCGGGAACAGAAATGCAGGGAGGAAGCTGTCAGAACAGGAGCGGAGAAGCTGGCTATTCCAGGCCTGAATCCTTCCCTGGCTCCCATCAGGAACACGCTTGCAGGCATGTGCATGGTCAACCACAGCTGGGAATCTTAAAAAGGAAAACTGAAGCAGAAAAGGGTGGGTGATGTGAGGAGGATAAAAAGAAGTTATGCTAGAGTTTAGCCTATTTCTCTCCCACAAAGGGTATAGCAAGGCAGCAGGGCAGAGACAAAAGCAGGGAAATTTCCCCGAAAGGGAAGGTCTATTGATCAAAATCTTGAAAAGTGGCCCTGTGTCTGGTAGCCTCACACAGAATCCTACAAATTTCTGAGGTTTCCTAAACCAGTCCCGACTCCTGGTTACGTGTGGGAAGGTGCACAAGTCAGCACAGGACCAGGCCAGTATTTCAAAGAGAAAGTGGGGAGGGTAGAGGAAGCCACGGTCAGGGTCAGGGTTAGGGTTAGTCTCTGCTCACAGCGTGACCTCCTCTGGGACCCTGTGCAGTGGCACCACCACACATGCAAGCCCCAATTCCTCCAAACCCAGGCGAGCGCCCCAGGAACCACACCACAAGCCTTCTGGCCTCTAGTTCTCACACTTACTCAATGGCACCAAGATGCACTGGGATGGGGCATCTTGTGTGGACCAGCTCAGCTCCTGTATTTGGCTGAACTTAAAAAATATTTGTAGAACAAATGAAGCGTCTTCTCAGGACTGAATTGTATTTTCAATCCACCTCACCATTTACAAAACACAACACTCTTTTTTTGATATTTATCACAATCTTCTATAGTTGGGAGACAGAGCAGCTAATATTATCCCCATTTTGTAGCCAACGAAACCAAGGTTTGGAATCGCTACGGAACTCATCCAAAATCTCATAGCAATTACACGTCAGGGTTAAAATTTGAACACAGGATCAACAGAGGGTCCAGTGTTACAGTTCAAGGATCTACGCAAAAAGCAAAATTGTCCAGAAAGTCTTAGCTCTCAAGAACATTCTAATATAGTCTTCCATCACCTCTTTTACTGGAATCACCTCTGCTGCCGGGTGTCTGAATAAAGTGAACATCTGCAAGTATGAGGAGAATATGGAAGACATTTAACACACCCCTGACTATCAGCTGAGAAGGTCAAGGACCAACACACTGAGTGATAGCGTAACAGAGTAACAGACTGTCTCAGCTGCATGGTGACTCTGCAGATTATAGATAAGATCCTTGTTCTCCCAAGACCATTCTGAAAGAGGAAAAAGTTGCTGAAAGATGGAAGCATGAAAAGATCCTTATTATACATGAAAAGTGATGTGATATTTTAGTAACAAGTCCAGATGTGTTTCTGCTCGTGGGCTGTGATCCCACCACCTTTCATTGGAGGCCATGCCTATCAGCACCCATCCCAGGGAGGGGCCTGCCCTGGTCAAGGTCACTGTGCTCACAGCTGGTACCCCATACCAGGAGCTGGTTTTAATAAAAGTCAGCTGGTATCTGAAATGCAAATAGGAGGGGGGCCTAAAGGATGGATACAAAGGGTCATCAAGCACGAACTGCAAAAGCCGAGTCTGCATGTCCTGATCCCAAGGTGTATCTGCAGATGGACTTTCCTTACTACAGGAGGGAGGGTTCAGAACCTCCATATTTATTTGCCTAAAGTGTGCAGGATTCCACCATGATAACCAGGTAAGAAATGTTCTTGGCAGCCAAGGGAAAAGAATTTTAATGTATTATAAAAATAACACTAATTCAAGATGAAACACTGTTTCCTTTCTGACCATAAAAATATTGGGTAGAGAAAAACTAATCTAGCCAAAGAATTTCAGAGTTAAAAGAAACCTGCATCTTTGAGTTCTGCAGCTTCTGAGTGGAGGGTGGTCCTGAGGGAGCGAGGCTGTGGACTCCCAGGGATGACCAACGCCCAGGATGGGTGAGGGGCAAGACGGACCACTTGCAAATGAAGGAAATAATAGTCTACAGTCAAGATCTTCTGTGGAAGAAAGCAAAGTTGATTTTTTTGTTTTTGTTAAGTCTTCTTATGCTTGACTTTTAGACAAATAGTATTTGAAGACACAGACAGAAATTCCCTGGTCAAACCTCAACCTTAGGACCCACACTCCAAACAGAGGATCCTGAAGGACAGGGAAGAGAACAGAGCAAACCCAATCCACACACTGAGAGCCTATTTCCAAAGCACGGTGTCAAGGGACTCACACACGTGACCTACCTACGTTTTCCCAAACTCCGAGATACTGAGGGGAAGTAAGTAAGCTTGAGACAAGTTGTCTGCCCGTGATTTTGCTACTTAGCTTGTACAGGGCAGGGCAGGACCCACAGGCAGGTCAAAATGCCTCCAAATCCACTTGCAGAAATGACAGGCTAATGGCACACAAACAATCCTGCTCTGTTCAACTAAGAAAGTTGTAAAAGATATTGAAAGAGTCTTAAACAGAGAGTTAACAAGATTGTGGGGAACTACTGGGCCCAAATCTCTGAGAAGCATTAGCTGAGAGAGGAAACAAGCCACTTGTACCCTCAAGTCCTCACTGATCTACAAGAAATAGCTGAAATTCCGACCGATGGTTCTGGTAACCCTGTGTGGCTGCAGGGAATGGAAATTAGAGCCAAGTGTCTGCTCAAGACTCGGCGGGGTGGGGGTGGGACTGCTATTCAATGACAACATTTCCTAGCTCAGGCCATGGCAGGTTGGTTACCTCCTCAAGGTAAGAGGTGTGTGAGATACATAGCCTAACAGGGCCTGGGAGCCTCAAAACTGGATAACAAGGGTCCCAGGATGGTGGTTCTCCCAGGCACCTGGAAGAAGCAAAGGAAAATCTCTGAGGGAAAGAACTTTCATTCAAGGCCTCAAATTAACTCCACAGAGAAGTATTCAAATACAATGACCAGTACACAAAGATAACTGGGCACATAAGTAAAAACACACGAAAGAACAGATAATAAAAGACTTCCCAGAGCAACCATTAAGAAAATAATTCAAAAAGAGTTAAAAATCAATAATTTATTATAAACAGTACACTAGAAAATATCTATTTAATTTTTTAAAAAGGGAAGCAGTAAACAAAGAACAGAGGAACAAAAATAATATGAGTCATAGAAAATAAATAGCAAAATGGCAGGCATAAATCCAATCGTAAAAAACTTAAATATGTGAATAAATCCAAAATTCTGATCAAAGATAAAAGTTGTCAAACTGCAATTAAAAAAAAACAAACACAAAAACAAAACAAGTTCTACCTATATGCTATTTATAAGAGACAAAATTCAGGTTCAAAGACACAAATACACTGAAAGTGAAAGGATGGAAAAAGATACACCAATCAAACTATAACCATAAGGGAGATGAAGTAGTTATACTAATACGGGGCAAAACAGACTTTTATTTTATTTTTTAACATCTTTATTAGAGTATAATTGCTTTACAATGTTGTGTTAGTTTCTGCTATATAACAAAGTGAATCAGCTATATGTATACATATATCCCCATATCCCCTCCCTCTTGCGCCTCCCTCCCACCCTCTCTATCCTACCCTTCTAGGTGGTCACAAAGCACTGAGCTGATTTCCCTGTGCTATGCAGCTGTTTCCCACTAGGTATCTATTTTCCATTTGGTAGTGTATATGTCCATGCCACTCTCCCACTTCGCCCCAGCTTACCCTTCCCCCCACCCCGTGTCCTCAAGTCCATTCTCTACGTCTGTGTCTTTATTCCTGTCCCTAGGTTCATCAGAACCTTTTTTTTTTTTTTTAGATTCCATATATATGTGTTAGCATACGGTATTTGTTTTTCTCTTTCTGACTTACTTCACTCTGTATGACAGACTCTAGGTCTATCCACCTCACTACAAATAACTCAATTTCGCAAAACAGACTTTAAAACAAAGAACTTTAATAGAAACAAAGAGGGACGTTAAACATTGACAGAATGGTCAATTCATCAGAAAGATACAACAATTATAAATATTCATGTACCTAACAGCAGTGAAAAAACAGAAACAAAAATGAACAGAATTGAAGAGAGAAATAGACAATTCAACAATAAGAGTTGGAGACTTCAATACCCCACCAACAAGAATGGATAGAATAACTTGACAAAGTACTGCACCATCAACCAACAATACCAACCTGCTGACTTATCTCTATGCACATGTTCCCAACAACATCAACCTGCTGACTTCTCTCTATGGACACCTACCCAACAACATCAACCTGCTGACATCTAACTATGCAACACCCACCCAATAACAACAGACTGCATACTAGACCACAAAACAGGGATCAGAAAATGTTAAAGATCTAAAAGCATATAAAGTGTGTTCTCTCACCACAACAAAATTGTTAGAATTCAAAAATAGCAGGATCTGGGGAAATCTACCACCAATATATGGCTATAAACAATGTACTTCTACATAGCCAATGGGTTAAAGAAGAAATCACAAGGAAAATTAGAAAATACTATGAGGTGAATGAAAATGAAAACATGACATGATGCAAAATAGTTATAGCAATTCTTGGAGAAAATTTTATAGCTGTTAATGTCTATATTAACAAAGAAAGATCTTAGGAACCAACCAACAACAAAAAAAAAAAAAAAAAAAGGAGCAAACTCAACCAAAAGTAAGCAGAAGGAAGATAAAGATTAGAGCAGAAATCAACGAAGTAGAAAAAAAGAAAATCAATTAAAATAATGGTTGGTTTTTTTGAAAACACCAAGAAATTTAACAAATCTTTAGCTAGACTGGAGATGAATAAACTTTTTCTATAAAGGGCCAGTTAGTAAATATTTTAGCTTTTGCTGCCACATACGGTTTCTGTCAATATTCTTTTATGTTTTTGTTTTGTTTTGTTTTTACGACACTTTAAAAATAAAAAGACCATTTTTAGCTTAGAGGCTATACAAAAACAGTGGCTGCCAGTGGGTTTGGCCTGTGAGCTGTCATCTGTGGACTCCTGAGCTAGACAGACCAAGAAAAAGAGAAGACACAAATAACTAAATTCAGGAGTGAAAAAGGAGACAGCAGTTCTTACCTCATAGAAGTTAAAAAGGACTATAAGTAACTGCATGCCAACAATTTAGATAATTTAGATGAAATTAATGAATTCCTAGAAAGACATGAATTACTAAAATTGATTGAAGAAATATAAAATCAAAATAGATCTATAAAAAGCCAAAAAAAAAAAATGAACTAGTAATTTTAAACCTCCAAACAAAAAAGTCCAAGCTCAGATGGTGAATTCTACCAAACATTTAAAGAATAAAGAACATCCCACCTTTACAAAGTCTCCCAGAAAAAGGAACAGGCAGCCAACTCATTCTTTGAGGCTCATATTACCCGATACCAAAGCCAGAAAATGACATTACAAGGAAAGAAAACTAAAGAACAATATCCCACATGGATATAGATGAAAAAGTCCTTGACAAAATAAGCAAACCAAATCCAGCAATGTATAAAAAGGATTATATACTATAACCAGGTGGGATTTATCCCAGAAATACAAGGTTGCTTTACCATCTGAAAGCCAATTAATGTCATAGATCATACTGAAAGAAAGAAGAACAATCACTACATGATGATCTCTCAGTAAGTGCAGAAAAAGCATTTCACAAAATCTAATGGTCATTCATGATAAAAATTCTCAACAAAGTAGGAACAGAAAGGAACTTCCCCAACCCAGTAAAAAGCATCTACAAAACCCCTACAGCTACATCTTCATGGTGGGTGATGGAATGCTTCCTTTCCCTGATGTTGGAAACAGGGACGATATCTGCTCTTGTGACTTCTGTAGAGCACTGCAGTTCTGGTCAGTGCAATCAGGCAAGAAAGGGAAATAAAAGGCATCCAGATCAGAAAGGAAGAAACTGCCTCAATTTGCAGACAACATGATCTTGTATTTAGAAAACCCTAAGGAATCCACCAAAAAACTACTAGAATTAATTTCAGCAGGGTCACATAATATAAGATCAAGATATAAAAATCAATGGTATTTCTATATACTGGCATTGAAGAATCTGAAATAAAATTCAGAAAATTTTACATTCACAATAGCATCAAAAGAATGAAATATCGAGGTATAAATTTAACAAAGGAAGTACAAGACTTGTGTGGTGAAAATTACAAAACATTGCTGAAAGAAGTTAAAGACCTAAATAAACAGATAGACATCCCATGGTGAAGGACTGGAAGACTCAATTCTTCAGCAAAGCAATTCTCCCCAAATTGACCTACAGGTTCAATACAACAGAAATCTAAATTTCAACTTGTTTCCCTGTAGAAATGACAAGCTGATCCTAAAATTTATTTGGAGATACAAAAGATCCAAAATGGCTAAAACAATGTTGAAAAAGGAAGAAATATTATAGCTGGAGGACTTACATTTTCTGACTTCAAAACACTACTGGAAAGCTACAGCAGTGGCCTAAAGATAAATATAGAGATCAGTAGAACATAACTGAGAATAGGGAAATCACCTTTGCAATTACGGTTGATTCGAGGCAGTTCAATGGGAAAAGGATAGTCTTTTCAACAAACTGCTAGGACAAGTGGATCACCACAGGGAAAAGGTAAATGCAGACCCTCATCACACACAAAAATTAACTCAAAATAGATCACAGACGTAAATATAAGAGCTAAAATTCAAAAATCTTAGGTAAAAAAACTTGGAGCAAATATTGGTTACTTTGAATTAAGCAAAGAATTCTTAAATATGACAACAAAGGCACAAATGATGAAAAGAAAAATTTGAAAAATTGGGCTTCTTCAAAAGTTAAAAATTTTGTGTTTTAATTTAGGTATAAATTTATCAAGAAAGTAAAAAGACCACCATAGACTGGGAGAAAATATTTGCAAGTTCTATATTTAGCAGTAACCAGTGCCACCCTGAAGACACAACATCCTTCCTGACATTGAAGATCTTTCAGTCTATTGCAGAGGTGAGTGTTACTGGCATTCAATCGAAGGAGAGATCCTAAATGGAAGTCCTGTGAGTGACAACTGCAGAGGGATGGAGCTTACAGCGGAGGGAGAGCAGTTAAAATGGAGGGGAACAGAAATGACACTTTTCTGAAGCATTTCCACCCAATCCCAGTACCCTTTCTCTGTCTCAGGGCATCCTATGTTTCTTCAGCTTTTGGAGAGAACTTATTAAGGCTATATATGAAAAAAATCTACAGTAAACAACATATTGTACTTAACAGTGAAAGGTTTCAACGCTCTCTTTGAGACTGCAAAGGAAACAAGAATGCCCATTATCATGATTTCTATTTAACAATTCACTGGAGACTTGAGTCCAAAAAAAGAAATAAAAGATATAAGGCTTACTAGAAAGAGAAAAGATGATTGCTTACATAAAGAACCCAAAATAATCAACAGAGAAATATTAGAATTAAAAATGAATTTAATAAGGTTTCTGGGGGCTTCCCTGGTGGCGCAGTGGTTAAGAATCCTCCTGCCAATGCAGGGGACACGGGTTCAAGCCCTGGTCTGGGAAGATCCCACATGCTGCTGAGCAACTAAGCCCATGCGCCACAGCTACGGAGCCTGTGCTCTAGAGCCCGTGAGTCACAACTACTGAAGCCCGCGCACCTAGTGCCGGTGCTCCGCAACAAGAGAAGCCACCACAATGAGAAGCCCGTGCACCACAACGAAGAGGAGCTCCTGCTTGCCGCAACTAGAGAAAGCCCATGAGCAGCAACAAAGACCCAACGCAGCCAAAAAAAAAAAAAAAGATTAATAAAGAGAATAGACGGTATTTATAAAAAAAAAATAATAGTAGGTTTCTGGATACAAGATCAATAAATAATTTCTTTACATGTACAAAATTTTTAAAAATGATGCCTCTTACAATAGTATCAAAAAAGATCAAATAACTCTTTGGTGAGAATGTAAAATGGTATAGTCACTCTGGAAAACATTTTGGCAGTTCCTCAAAATGTTAAAATTAGAGTTACCATGTGACCCAGCAATTCCACTCCTAGGTGGAACTGAAAACATCTATCCGCACAAAAACTTGTACAGGAATGTTTATAGCAGCATTATTTATAATAGTCAAAAAGTGGAAATAACCCAAATGTTCATCAACTAGTAAACAGACTAAAAAAATGTATATTCATAAGATGGACTATTACGCAACAGTAAAGAGAAATGAAGTCCTGACACACGCTACAACGTGATGAACTTTGAAAACATCATGCTAAGTAAAAGAAGCCAGTCACAGAGACCACATAGTGTAGACTCCATTTATATGAAATGTCCAGAACAGGCAAATCCATACAGACAGAAAAGAGGTTAGTGGCTGCCCATGGCTAGGAGTTGGGGGAATGAGGGGGTCATTACTAATAGGTATGGGGTTTAATTTTGTGGTGATGGAAAAGGTCTAAAATTAGATTGTGGTGATGGTTGCACAACATTATGAATATACTGAAAACCATTGGACTGTACACTTTAAATGGGTGGCTTTTTATGTGAATTACATCTCAGTAGAGCTGATAAAAATGTTTTTAAAAAAATCAAATACCAAGGTATTAATTTAACAAAGGACTTGTAAGCCCTCTGCTATGAAAACTACTCATGGCTATTGAGGCAAATTAAAGAAGACCTAAATAAATCAACGAACATATATTCATTGTTAGGAAGACTCAATATCATAAAGAAGTTAGTTTTCACCTAATTGATCTATAGATTCAATATAATTCCAGTCAAAATCCTCAGAGGTGATTTTGTGAAAATTAACAAAATTACTCTGACATTTATATAAAAATGCAAAAAGATTTTAAAAAAACAGCCCAAAATATTAGGTAGATGAACAAGAAAACATATAGCATCAAATTACAGTATGCTCTCTAAAGCTACACTGTGGTATCGGCAGACAAAAGGACAGATCAATAACCCAACTGGACAGAACACAGAGGCCAGAAGCAGGCCACACGCACGTTCATGCTGGGCTAAAAACAGCATGCAGAGCTGTGAGGAAGGATACAAATCAGCCAGGATGCCTGTACACTGGACAGAGCGCAAACTGACCAGCCACTGTGGGAACCTGGCAGCATCCACCGAACACGGGGACACAGAGACATCCCAGTTCCACCCTTACGTGTGCATCTGTGTGTGTTCACCCAGATACATGCACAAGGATTTCTTGGCAGCATTGCTCAAACACCCAAATGTCCAAACGGCAGAATGGATAAACTGGGCATATTCATATCGTGGAATATTAAACAGCAATGAAAAGGAGCAACTTCTGCTCCACACAATTCAATTTACTGTAAATTTTACAGTAAATTTAATTTACTGTAAATGATGAAACAAATAAAAATCTGAACATGACAAGGACTGTCACCAGAACCACTTCTATTCAGTGTTGCATGGGGTGGGGGGGGAGGGCGGTGGTCCCAGCCAGGATAATGGGCCAAGAACAAGGAATAAAGGCACACGGACCAGAGAGAAAGAGGCAGTCTTCACTCACAGATGCCGTGGTCACTTCATAGTGAGTTCTTACCCCAAAAAACAAAAACAAGACAAAACAAAACTAGAACTAATAAGGTAATTTAGTATATTTATAGCAATACAACTATAAAACTGGGAGATGAATTGTTAATACCATTTTCAATAACAGCAAAACCCATAAAATACTTGGGAAGTATTTTGTTAAATTTATGTAAGACCTGTATACTGAAAACTACAAAACATTTCCGAGAGAAATTTAAGAAGGCCCAAATAAATTGAGAGATACACCATGTTTATGTATTAGAAGATTCAATATTAAGATTCCCAAACAGAACTATAAATTCAATTCAATTCCAATAAAAATCCAAGCAGGCTTGACAAGCTGATTCTAAAATTTTGCAGAAATCCAAAAGACCTAAACAGATGTGAAAACAACTTTGAAAAGGAAGAACAAAGTTGGAGGACTTACAAATACCTGATTTTTTCAATAAAACGACATTGTAGCTTTATCACTACAGCTGCCACAGTAATCAAGACAGTATGGATTTGGTATAAAGATAGATACAAAGAACAATGGAACAGAACAGAGAGTCCAGAAATGAAATGGATCTATATTTCTTTCAGTCATTTGATTTTCAACAAAGGTGCCAAGGTAATTCAATAGGGAAAGGATAGTAACAACCAGTTATCATAGGGGAAAAAATGATCCTCAAACCCTACTTTACATCATACCCTCAAATTAACTTAAAAATAGATAACAGATCTAAATGTATAAGATAAAACTATAAAACTTCTAGGAGAAAATAGAGAAGAAAGTCTTGGGGTAGAAAACAATTTCTTAGGTTCTTAGATGGGACACAGAAAGCCTAATCCTTAAAAGGAAAAACTGGTAAAATGGACTTTGTAGCAATTAACAACTTCTGTTCATCAAAAGGTGGTTTTAGGAAATTAAGAAGATAAACAGGCAAACTAAACCGGGAGGAAGAACTTACATAAAGAATTCAGTTTTTATATCTAAAAACTCAATACTAAGACAAAGAACTTAATAAAAACAATAGTCAAAAGATTTGAACTGACACTTCACACGGGAAGATATATGCATGATCACTGAGCACCCGAATAAATGTTCAACATATTTAGTCATCAGGGAAATGCAAGCCAAAACAATGAGATAGAACTACATGCACACTACAAAGGCTCAAATTTAAAAGACAATTCCAAGTGCTGTAACAATATGAAACTACTGGAACTCTCGCAAATTGCTGGGGGGAGTGTAAAATGGCTCAGTCTCTTTGCAAGATAGTTTTGAAGTTTCTCACAAAGTTAAATGTACATGTATTATATCACCCAGCAGTTCTATCTCTAGATATTTACCCATGAGAAACGAACACAAATGTCCATGGTCAGACTTGTACACAAATTTTCACAGCATCTTTACTCATCATAGCCAAATCCTGGAAAGCAATCCAAATGTCCATCAATGGATGGCTATATAAATAAACAATGTGTGGTTTATCCATGCATTGGAATACACTACTCAGCAATAAAAAACCTGAATTATTGGTATAAGCAACAACACGGATAAATCTCAAAAACATATGAGGAGCAAAAGAAGTCAATCACAAGAATATATACTGTATGATTCCATTTATATGAAGTTCTAGAACAGGGGGGAAAATCTAATCTGTCGAAAGAACAGATAATTAGATTACTAACCTAACGAAATCACATGTGTAATTGCTTCAGGGAGTGGGGGAATGACTGTAAAGAGGCATGTGGAAACTTTCTGGGGCAATGGAAACGTTCTAAACTTGACTGAGATGGTTTTTATATGTGTGTATACATTTGTCAAACTCATTGAATGTACACTTAAATGAGTGTACTTTATTATAGGTAAGTAATATCCCAGTCAAGTGGATTTTTAAAGTATAATGTCTCTAATAAAGTAAACTCAGTATTTAGAAAAAACTTAATCTGACTTCACTCCATGATGCTTTTTGAAAATATTATAATTCTGGGTTTACTGCACAAGCTCTATAGCAGCAATACCAGAAATGTTCAGTTTTATACATTACACAACATCATCATCCTCAGAACGTACTGTTTTCACCGTTCTAAGTTCCCTTCTAGTCCCTATCTATACACATATACAATTTTTCTACAGCTATAATTATAGCATAAGAAGAACACAAAAATAACTTAGAATCAAACGCACAATTTTACCATATACGCACAAATTCAAGTTGTGCATTTTCCTCTGCTGACAGCGCTTCCAACAGAACCCAGAAGCCAAGTGCTGCCAACGCCCCACCCCTGCTTCTTGCTCTGCCGCAGCTCCGCCCCTTTCTTCCTGGAGCCCCGCCCCTGCCACTTGCTCTGTCCTGGGAGAGTGGAGGAAGGAACCTTCAGTTAGGAGAGAAGACAAGAATTCCCTCCCACCAGCAAGAGATTGGCAGGAAGGGGGGCGGAGGGAGTCTCGGTGGGAGGACACGCCCGGCACTGGCCCTGGCCCTGGTCCTGGTTCTGGTCCTGAGCCGGACTGGGGTCCACCCGGAGCACGTGCGTGCAGAGCGAACCGCGCCCTCTCCGGGGTGGAATCCACACCATCTTTCCTTACAACTCTGCTTCCTCTTCTCTGCAAGCCCACCCTGGCTGTGGGCTCTGCAGGGCAGGCAGCTCCGACGTAGTGCCCACTGGGGCCCAGGACACCCCGTGCAGGACACAGAGAGACCTCTGCTCTCACAGCCCCTGCAGTTCGGTAAGACAGAGAGGGACAGCAAAACAAGCAGCAAGAGCCAGACTCTGCGATGGACAAGATGACCGCTCGGACCTCGGGAACACCATGGATGGAGCACCTGGGACAACATGGTCCAGCACTGACCTACCTGAGAACCAGAACGTGGGAAAATGCAAGTTCTTAGGCGGAGGCCACCCAAGGCCCACGCAGCCCATGCTGGCTGCCAAAGAACCACTTTGGAGCTCATTAAAGCCGAGTCTGTCGGGGAGCCCGGGAGCGTGAGTGCCTGCAGCAGCGGGCCCCAAATCCCCGTCTCCAGCAAGCTCTCTCCCTGGCTGGCGGTTTCGGAACCAGCGCTGGGAAGGAGCAGCTGAACAAACACCCGGGTCATCCCCCTTTCCTAAGCCTTAAAATGAAAACACTCTGTACAAACAAAAAATATCTCAAAAGCTCACTACTGTCTGAGGCATCATTTCTTCTTAAAAATCAAGTTTAGTGGCACTTAGCAAGAGCAGAGCTTTCCAGGTACAACAGGTTATGGTGCTGACAAAAACAAGAGTGTGTGGCGTGCGGATGGACGGGCCTCGAGGGAGTGCTACGGTGCCGAGACGTCTCAGGTCTGTCTTCAAGTATTTTCTGTCTTTCCTCTGTTCAAGGAAAATCTTTCTGAACATGAGTGTGAAGAATACGGACTATTTCTTCTTTCAAAGAACAGGAGTAGAAGAGTCTACACACATGGATATTTACCGATTGGCAGCTGCCATCAAGTAAGGGGTCGCCCATTCCTCCACCTCATTAAATTAAGGTCAACACCTGTTTCTTGAGCCTCCTTGGGAACGGCCACCACTAAAATCACATGGCCCTGCTCCTGAGCCAGCTGATACCCTCTAGGTCTTGGGTCTGAAACACAAGCCCATAATTTTTTTCTCAGGAAAGAAAAGGTGGGGGAGAGCAGAAAGGAAAGTGAGTGGTGTGTTTGGAGAAGGAGAGGCGGGCAGGGCTGGCCATCCTGACTGCTGCTCCCAGCGTGGCCCCTGCAGGCAACAAACCGCGCGGGCTTTCAGGACCGGAAGTCTGCAACCCAGCTTCTTAGTGAATCCAGCTAAAAGCACCATGCCACCTACCGACCCCGCGTACCACACAGCGGCATGAACACACTCAAATTAGTTGATAAAGCCTGTAAAAGAATTTCTACAGAAAACTTTGAATTTCCTGTCAATTATTTATTTTAATGGAGGGGGAATGTTTGTTTACTATGTTACATTGTTGAAGACAGAAGGAAAAGTATAACTTTAAAACGTGGCAAAATTGCCTTTGATTTTAAACAACTGAAGTTCAGCTCAATTATAAATATATTCACATGAAAACGCACAACCTCCTGCCCACCAGCAGCTATAAGACAGGGGTGAGGACTCAGGGACAGAGAGGCTGGCAGGGAGAAGGGACCTGGAGAGTCCCCAGTGCCCCATGCTCTGGTTCCTCCCAGCCTGGTTGCACCTCTCCTGGGGCTTCCAAGCAACTTGTCTCCTGCTTGGGGGGGGGCAACAGTGCTTACCTGCGGAGCTGAAATTTCTAGGTGACACACCTGGAAAAGCAGCAGCCTCCACCTGTTTCAGACCTGAACGCACAACATTTCTCAACTGTTTTCTAAAGTTGTAGCAGATTATCTCTAGCTGATACCAATATTCTTTTCTGAATGAGCCCATGCTAAAATTGACAAGTCAAACATAAAAATCAGGTGGCCACAGGGAACGATATTCAATATGCTGTGATAAACCATACTGGAAAAGAATATGGAAAAGAATATATATATGTATAACTGAGTCACTTTGTTGTTCAGCAGAAATTAACACAACATTGTAAATCAACTATACGTTAGTAAAGTTTTAAAAAATTAGGTGGCATGTGATGCAGAGACAGGAGAAACAAACTTCCTCACTCGGCTGGCAACATCTGCATTTAATAAGTTACTGGCCAGTACACCATTCCAAATATAGTGAAAATAACACTATTCAGTAGCCTCGTGGTAACCACCATGCCCTGTGGTCAAATGCTTTGCTCTCAAAAACCCTCAAAGTAAAGCGCGTGGTCTTGTGTTCCACTCCCAGGAGGGACGTGGCGGGAGGCACTCAATCCTCTTCCTGCTGTCTCAACATTCCACCCCCTCCCCACACGCGCAGGGAAGAATTGGAGGGGAAATAGAAACACAAACCGCTAATATCTACATCAGTCAATGCTTCAACTTACCAGTAGTTTGGAAAAAATGGTTAATAGCAAAAGAGGCTGAAATCACTTTTTCAGTCACCTGCAAATCAGTTATTTAAAAGATCCCCCCCCACCCCAGGCCCACCACCCAGATTCTGTGCCGGTTCCTTCTCTGATCTCACAGAGAAAAAAAGCCAGACTGCGGCGGGCACGGCATGGGGAGGACTCAGGCCTGACCCAGGCAGGACCCTGCTCTGTCCCATGCTTCCTTTTAGACCCAAAGGTGAATGGGGTCAGGGCAGGGTATACAAGAGCCAAGAACACAAAGGTCCAGGACAGTCCCTCCTGAGAGCGGGACCTCCCTCCGCGTGTCCAGGCGGCCGAGCAGCTCTCCCAGTTGTCAGGAAGGAGACTCCCCTGGGGCTGGGCAGGCAGCCTGCGGGCACCCAGCAAGGGCAGCCTCCTCCGTTCCCCCAGCACCGCGTCCTCCACTAGCCCCGACAGCTGGAAGCTGGGAAACTCAAGAGAAAAGCCCAGTGGATTCAACAGATCCCTGGTAGCATGCAGCGCCGTATCTTAGAGAGATCACCCTTCACATGGATCTTCCTGCAGCCAGCTTAGGAACTGCCGCCGTGCCAGGCTATCTTCCAGGCGGGCACCCCCGTTTCTAACTTGAACACAGACGCCATCGGAGGTGCTGTGCTGCTTCTCTGCACTGTAGCAGAACACTGTTCCAGGACCCAAGACGAACGGCAGGCGTGGATGGGCGGGCGAGCTCACAGCCTCCATGGCCTCAGTGGAGCACACTTCACGGGATGACTAAACCTACTGGGTATAAAACGCCTGCTTGGAGGGGAAAGTGGGGACAGTCCAGGAAGCTGACCCCACCGTGAAACGAAGATGACTTTGGCAAATCTAAGTGGGTTGATAACACTCCTGGAACACGGAAGGCCCGGACTGAGCCTCATGGAAGCCTCCTGTCCTGGATGTGGTGAGGGAGGCCCCTGCTGCCCTCTGACAGTCAGCATGGCCTAAGCCACCTTCTGCAGCCAGGCAAGCAGATGCCGTGCTGCTGAGAGAGGGAGTGGGGAGGTGACCACAGTGCTGCAAACACGGGCCGAGACCTCGTGCTTGATACCCTCCAACACTGAACACATCGGCGAGCCCAGAGGGCAGCAAAAGGCCACAACTGCACAGGAGCTTGAGGGGAGAGCAGCCAGCAGCCCCAAGACCGACTGCATGCTCCAGGAGCCTACAGATCCGCAGACACCTTGGGGAGGGCTGGGGTGCTCAGGCTCACCAGGAAGGTCAGCAGATCTGCCGGGAGGACTGGGGAAAGGGGTAGCCAGACGATTAAGTTTCTCTTCACCCCTGAGGCTGGGAAAGAAACTGGGTTTTGAACTGGCCAGAAACCCAGGACACCTGGAAGCAGGTCTCTCCCAGACCCAGCAGAGGTCACCCACTCGTGGATAAAAGGGCTCAGTCCCAGGAGTGGAGACCCCACACCTCCTGGCACACCTGCTGCCACAGCCCCTGGACGGTGTGGCCTGGCCTCCAAGGGTGCAGAGAGCCATAAACAAACAAAATCAACCATTAATGTGCCTACGAGGACCCAGGACACAGAGCGAAGTGGCAGCTCTCTAGAGCTGCTGGAGGAGAGGACAAAAAAGAGGAGCTCTCAAAGGTGTCCTAGAACACGGAGGAATGGAAAGCATAACATCTAACTTCTAACAGCAATGGCGAAGGTGAAAGGGGTGGTCACAGCCCACAACTGAGTAAATGAACTGGAAGGTCGAACTATAATATTCAAAGTTACAGAGAAACAGAAATCAAAAGGGAAGTGAGCAAACTGTAAGACCCAACATTCAAACACAAGAACCCAAAAGAAGAAAACAAGCTAAGAGGAAGAAATTAAGAGCCAATATAGAAAAATTCATCTCATTTGAAAAAACCTTAAGTCTGTACTTTGAAAGAGCTCGCCACATTCCAGAAATGATTCCTGACACACACAGAAAAACTCCCAAATTCCAGGAAGATGGAAAAAATCTTATAAATCTTCAGTAAAAAACATATTTTAAAAACCAATAAGTTCCAACTGACACAGAAAAAGCATGCAACAAAATCCAACACCTGTCCACATGATAAAAATTCTCAGCAAGTTAGGAACAGAGGATGACACACAACGTGAAAAGCTACTGCTTCCTCCCAGGTCAGGAGAAAGTGAAGATGTCTGCTCCACGTGCATGGAAGTTCCAGCCAGAGCAATAAGGCAAGAAAGGCAAATAAAAGGCCTCCAGATCAGAGAAGAAGAAATAAAACTGCTCCCATTTGCAGATGATGTGATTGTCTACCTAGAAAATCCTCAGGAATCTAATCTAAAAACCTAGAACCAGTGAGTTCTGCAAGATCAACACATAAAATAATCACATATCTATATACTAACAACGAACATCGAAATTAGAGATATTATGTCCACAAACAACTGCTCCAAAGAAAATGAAGTGTGTTGGTGCAAACTTAACAAAATATGTACGTGATCTGTATCCGAAAACCACAAAATGCTGATGAAAGAAATCAAAGACGACATAAGGAAATGCAAAACACATTTTTAGGAAAGGCCACAGACACCCCCTTCTAAGTAGGAATTTATTTCCTGATGATGGCGCCCAGATCACACAGCGTGGGTCCTCTGTCTGAAGGCCATAGGCCAGAGCCCCGCAGGCCCTCGTGGGAGGCGCCAGCCCCACTGTGCATGGGTTTCTTCTGGGGGCAAATCCCTGTGTCCCTGAGCTTTGTGCTTTGCCTCCTGGGCTTGGAGGGACTGTCTCTGCGGACTTCAACTTCCCACAAGGGGATGGGTGTCGACCTCCTGCTCACCCGAAACACTGCTGACAGACACCTTCTGAGATAATCGGGATCTTTGTGTGACTCGCTTTCTCTCCAAAACAAATATCCTTGGACACATCTGGGACTAGGAGTGACACCGAGGTCACCCCGGGAGGCCCTTCCAACACTCGGGAAAGGCACTATTGGCCCCCAGGCAGCAGCCTGCAGGACAGCTACTAAGAGCACACTCTCTGAAGGGCTGCACTACAGTGATGGGCTCTGAAAGTCAACCTGTAAACAGACTCAGAAACTCAGAACATCGCTCTCCATGGAAATGACAGCCAACAGGATGGCTGGGTTCCAAGATAAGTATACAGAAGTATCTAATTCAATCTAACTGAACCATTTAAATTGAACACATAAACCCAAACTCCACTCATTCATTTAACAAGTATCTATTAATACCTACTATTTGCCAAGTTCCAGGTGCTTCAGAAACATCAGTGATAAAACAGGGCCTATTCCCTCCTGTGTGCAGCTGGCATTCTATCAGGGAAGGCAGACAATGACGATAATAAAGAACGCAGTACTGAAGGTGATAAATGCCGTGTGCAGATCGGAAGTGCTGGGGGTGGGAAATCCCAGGCGCAGGCAGGCCCCGCCACTGCACAGAGGGGTGAGAGCGCCACTGAGAAGCCAGAGGGGATGGTGTGGTGGGTAAGGCAGGTGCATGAGAGAGAGAAAGGGCAGGGCCCGGGGGCGTGGGCTGCAGGAGGTGAAGCGGCCGCTCTCAGGGGAGGCTAGGGAGGCAGCAGAGGCACGGGGCCTGATGTCGCCTGAGCTCTGGCTTTCCCTGTCTCCGTCTGTCTGTTCGCTGCTGTATCCCTTGCACCCGCTGCTGCACCTGGCACATCCAGGTACCGATTTGCTGAATGAATGAACTCCAGTCCCAGGAGCAGCATGGCAGCCGGTCTCCCCTGATGTTATCACTCCTAGTGAAATATGTTCTGAATCCAAACACGGGCACCAGACTGCATCCCAGGTGGCTAACAAGTCAAAATGCAACCTCGATGCCCCAGCAAAGGGGCCTCATGAACCCATTCTTCATGCAGAAATGGTCCATTTGACGCGCCATCTGTGCTCGTGCAGCGCTGGCATCACTCCCGTGCTGAGACAGAACACAGCGGGCACACTCGCACCCAGCCTTCACTGGAGACCACAGCCAGCTTCTTCCCACAAGCACACACTCAGGGGCCAAGGCCTGTTCCCCACAGGCCCTGCCACCATCCTCACACCCCCTGCCCGAGGAAGGCTGGGCCAAAGGAGAAGTCTCTACGGGAGCCCCCAGATGGGGAATGCGTCCTTCGTCAAGTGACCAGAGGGCGTCGTCAGGGTTGGGGCAAATCAAAATCACAGGCACCCAAGGGGACAGTGAGAAGACGGCAGCGCCCCTCCTGAGATTTCTGGACAGAGACACCTGGCCCAACACCGTTACTCAGTTTTAAGGGCATTCTACAAAAGTGCCTGGGAATCTTCGAAAACATCAAGATGAAGAAAGTCAGGGAGGTGCTGTGGAAAGCTCCAGAGGAGGAGATGAAAGGCTCCCAGGTAAAGGCAACATGGGTTCTGGGGCCCTTGGGTGAAACGTGAATGAGGTGGGCACTAGTATCAGCCACCTGTCGGCGAGACATTCCTGCTCTGGGTCGGAGGAGACGTTCTTCTTTACAGGAAACACACACGGAAGTGCTCCGGGCTGATGGGTGCAATGCTGGCCTTCAAAACAGAGTTTTTGGTACTATCCCTGCCACTCTTCTCAAAGTTGGAAAAGGGAAAATGGGCAAAAAGATGTCAACACGTGTCACAAAAAGAGGAAACTCACATGGCCAACTGACATGGAGTGAGGCTGACCACAGCTCGAGATCAGGGGGCACAAATCAAAGCACAGAGGGGCTCCACTCTGCTCCCACCTGCTGCACAAGATTTAAGAGCCTGAGGACAGCCAGTGCTGGGGAGGCTCGGGACCCGCAGTGACCTGCCAGGAGGGGCGGACGTCTTCAGCCACATGACAGCATCAAGCTCCTCCCCCACAGACGAACCCGCCCATCCCCTGAGTCCTGGACACTCACTCCTGGGTGTGAACCCAAGAGGAAGTCTCATACGTGTACAACAGGGGGTGCGTGCAAGGACATCCACAGCAGCTATTCACAAGGGCAAGAGCGTGGAAACGGCCCGGGTGCCCGTCAGTAGGAGCATGGGTGAATACACGCAGTGTGTTTGCCCAGTGGAATGTTGTACAGCAGACGAATGAATGAGCTGCAGACAATAGAGAAACAGAATGGAACAGAAAGTCTGGAAATAAACCTACACTGACATGGCCAATTGATTCTCAACAAAGCACAGGGGCAATTCAATTGAGAATAGAAAGTCTCTTCAACATTGGTGCAACTTAATATTCATATGAAAAAATTAACGCCTGCTTCCTACCACATGAGACACAGAAATGAACACAAGGTGGATAATGGGTCTAAACATAAAAGTAAGAAAACAAGAGAATAACTATTTTAGGGCAAGCAGAGACTTCTCAGAAAAAAAAAAATTAACTATAAAAGAGAAAAATCAATAATTTGAACTTCATCAAGACTTAAAACTTCTGCTCATCAAAAGACACCATTAAAAAATGAAAAGACAAGCCACAGACAGGGAGAGAATACTCAGAACACATATCTGACAAAGGACTTGTATCCAGAATACACAACAAACATCCACAACTCATGAATAAGACAAACAACCCATTTTTTAAAAAATAGGCAAAGATTTGGACATCTCACAAAAGAGGATTTGTGAATTGCCCATAAACCGATGAGAAGGTGCTCAACATCACTAGCCATCAGGGAATGTAAATGAAAACAAATGAGACGCACTTCACATCTGCTAGAACGGTTGAAACCAAGGCTGACCCATCAATGTTGGGAGAAGGTGGAGTGACACAGAGCGGCCTTACTGCGCCCGGCAGGTCCCTTCGCCTGCGATTCCTCAACTCCGCCCCTCGGTATCTTCCCAAGAGAAAGGGAAACATACACCCACAGAAAGACTTACATCAGGATGTTTATGGCACTTTTATTGAAATAACAGGGGACTTCCCTGGTGGTCTAGTGATTAAGAATCCGCCTTCCAATGCAGGGGAAGCGGGTCCAATCCCTGGTCAGGGAACTAAGATCTCACATGCCGCGGGGCAACCAAACCTGCGCGCTCTACAGCCTGCGCGCCACAACTAGAGAGCCTGCGTACCGCTACTGAGCCCGCGTGCCACAGCTAGAGAGAGAAGCCTGTGTGCCGCAACTAGAGAGCCCGCATGCAGCAACTAAGACCCGATGCAGCCAAATAAATTAATTAATTAAAAATAAAATAAAATAACCCAAACTGGCAACTGCTCGAATGTCGACCAGCAGTAGCACAGAAACTAACTGTGGTAGCTTCACACCACGGGTTAAAGCACAGAGCGACCCACCGCCCCTCACGGTCACGGGTGACCACGACGTGGCGTGGAAGCTAAACGCAGGTGCTCACACCACGTGGCGTCACTCACGCTGTCTGGAAGCAGCTCTGGGTGACGGAAACATCCTCCACCCTGACTGGGCTGTTAGTTATAGGGGTGTATACAAGTGTCAAAACCCTCATATTGCTCACTTTGTACACAGTTTTCACACTGAAATCTTGCATTTCACTGTATATAAATTTTACCTCAATTTAAAACAATGGAATGAACTATAATGACGTGCAACGATATGGATGGACCTTAACAATTTAAGTTTAAAAAGTTCAAAAATATTATATACAACCTGGTACTCTTTTTATAAAGTTAAACACAACTAAGAATTTTTAATTGATTTTTCTCAGATTTGCATAGATACCAAAAAGTTCAGCAGGGGGTGAGGACAAGGCGTTGTGTGGTGGTTGCCAGGAGCAGAAGTCAGCATAATGAGGTCGGAGCAGGGAGCTCACGTTAGCCTCGGACAGCAGGCTCACAGGTGCCGAGCATTATCAAAATAAACATACAGGCACAGTCGCGGACACAGAAGCAAACAACAAGACGGATGCATGGACCAGTGACGAGGAGGCGTCCTGAACCCAGGGTCAGGGTTCATCCAGTTTTGTGCCCCTGAGACCCTGGGACCTAAATTCACAAAGAGGAAAAGAAATCACCCTGGAAACTGGAAAACAACGACGATAACTAAAATTTCTGCTCAGAACTTATGGGACACCCCACAGCTGTCATGAGAAGAAAACGATTGCCTTACATTGCACTTCAGAGAAGGGAGGGGCTGCAAGCAAGGAGCTCGGGGTCCAATTTAAGGTCAGAGGTCGAGCACCAGGATGAGCCCGGACACAGCAGAAGAAACAAAACCACAAAGATGGAAAATCAAAGAAACAAAACAAATAAATGTAGAGGAAAAGGAGCCCAAAGGGCAGTGGTCAGACAAAAGGAGTGTAGCCCGACCCTGGAGGAGCCCTGCACCCCCCGACCTGGAGGAGCCCAAGGGAAGACTGCATACAGATAAATGTTCTCAGAGTGCCTTAAAGTCACTAAAAAGAAAATCTAAAGTTGAGCATACACTACACATACAATTATGTTCTTTTTTCACCCATCATAATCATTTGTCATGTTATTAAAAATTCTTTATGAACATTACAGTAATTCTCTCATACAGATTGACCACAATTCACTTCACTGCTAATCTACTATCCAGTATTAACTTGTTTCCATTAACTAATTTTCCATCATTATAAATAACACTGAAGCCTCTTTGTACATAAATCTTTTTCAGAATTTCAAGGATACCTAGAAGTGAAATTCAGGGTCAAGGGCACAAGCATTTTTAAAGTTCTTAATACAAAATGCAAAATTATGCTGTCAATGCTACCAGTTCACATTGCATTTCCAAACACTGAGTATCTACATTTGTAGAGAACTTTGTTAATTTGATTTTTAAAAGTAGTATCTCAGTTAATTTAATTTGTGTTTGATCACAAACGATGTAACATTTTTCAAAGGTCATTGTTTGCATGTCTACCTCTGAGAGAACCCACTCCTGTCCTTCCCTATTTATCTACCACTCATTTTTCTTTGTGTTTTCTCACCAACTTGCATGAATTACTTCTATTTAAGGCTATTACTCTTTTAAGCATTGTATTTGTCAATACCTTCCTAGCTTATCTTCACTTTGTTTATATGTTTCTCTGCTGTGCAATTTTGTTTATATGTAACCCTATTTATCAAAAATCAATTCCCTCATTAGGTGGTACAGCAATTAAGCAGCAACAACTTATCAACCTTAAAGGCTGATTGTAACATATTAGAACAATGATTTTCAAGAACCACACTAAAATGTAATACCTCTTAATTATTCAACCAACATGTAGTCACACATTTTAAATAAAACAAAGAGTTACTTACCGAATCCAAAAAGCAAAGGTAAGACCCTGAGCTCTGTGCTATTGCTTGATTTTTAGAATATCCGACTGTTTAAAAAAGAAAAGGAAAAGCTCTTTTAGAATTCAATTTTCAATGGATTCTCTTTCATAAAATTCAGTGTGATGCACACAGTAGGAAAGCTAGGAACATTCTGCACCACCAACTAAAAAATCGGGCCGCTTTAGAAGAAACTGATGGAGTAAGTATAATGATAAGAGACGACAGTCCATCCAGTACCAGTGTTAAAGCAGGATGTGCTCACCGGAGGAAAATAAAGTCAGCAAACATTTATCCAGTACAGCACTAAGCTAAACCCTGGGGAATATTTTTTAAAAAACAAAATTACAATGTCCCTGAATGGAAGGACTTGAGTAGAACCGGCAGAAACACTTTCTATAAAGTCTCTGCTGATAAAAGTCACAATACGGTTACCCGGCAGTTGGGGCCACATACACACGTGCGATCGGCTGGTAGAAGCTCACTGGACTGGACACTTCGTGGGCAGTTATCTGAACACATATTTCAGTGATGAGTTACAGGCCCTTTCAGTGCCCACTGTTCCTGCACATACTGGGACCCCCAGCTCTTCCGGGAGGTACAGACCCTACTTCACCAAGACATGACCGGCCCAAGAACCCCTCTTGGGATGGAAAGTACACCACGCGTATGAAAATACACAAGGAGGATGGACAATCCTGGCCGCACGCGGCGTGGGTTCCCCTTGCACCGCCGAGCACAGGGAGCAGACACCATGCGGGGACAGCACATGGAGCACAAAGGCAGCAGATTCACCTGCGCACCCGGAAATCAGGGAAGCGGTTTCCCCTGGGGAGGGGGGCTTCTGGGGCCGGTGATGCCGCTCTTCATCAGGGTGCTGGCTGCACGGTGTGTTCAGTTTGTGAAAATTAATTGAGCTGTACAAAGGTGATAGGTGTACTTTCCTGTACGGATATCATATCTTAAGAAATGTTTTAGAATTCTTGCCTTCAGAGACTACAACTGAGTTGGAAGGAGAGGTAACCGACAACCTATATGAAATGCCAAATGAACGGTGGGAAGCTCTAGGGAGGCTTATGGAGAGAAGACGAGACCACGGCAGAGGGGGCCAGAGAGATGACGTGAGTTTACACCAAGAGAATGGGGTTCCGAGGGATGAACTGGGCAGTGACCAGCATGGGAGCACCGGCAGCTTCCAAGGGAGGGCAGCCGGGATAAGGCTTCTGAACAAGGAACAGAGCGCAGCAATGAACACGCAGCAAGCTTGGTCTGCATGCTGAGGGCGGGGCAGGTTAGAGGAGGCACTTAGCGCAAAAGAGGGGGCCAAGGGGCCTTAGAGGGGCACAATTCCCACCTTCCCTAGAAAGGAAATTCTAGTGCCTGAATCGTATTACAGAGACACTTAGATTTGGTGCCACCGAGGAAAGTGGCACAAAGCAGAACAGGTGTGGGCAGAGTTAAAACAATAAATCCCTCTTACTCAGAGCTGAGACAACCTGAAAAATGTTGGTCCCAGGGGATACCAGCAAAGTGTCTACCCCAGGCCTCACCCCAGGTGCTCCCCAGTTTTCTGCTGTAAGGGGAACAGGGGGAGAAGACAGGTCCCCCCTGTTACTCAGCCACATTCTGGAACAAACCACACTGCAACCAGAAGTAAGGACCTTGGCCCTCATGCAGGGCGTCAAAGGGTGTGACCCAGAGCAGTGTCTTTGGCTGTTTTCACATGAGGTAGCACCTTAATTTCCAGCATTAATCCTAGAGCTTGGCCAACCCAAACCAGTTAGCAGGACAGTCACAGATTTCAAAGAACCACAGGTATAACAAGCAAGAGAAGGAAATGCACACAAGGGGAGACAGGGGCCAGGCTCCTGACCCCTGGGGATGGATTAGCAACTATAGGTGAATCTCCATCAACACCACAAAGCAAGGCAGGCCCAGAGAAAGAGTTAATGGAATCAAAACGAAAAATGGGAAAAGACACATTGAAATTAACAGGAGCTGTGTTTAAAAAGTGGTTTTATTAGCGTTGGGTTTTAGAAGGGGAAAAATCAAACCCAAGAATTTGGGTAATGAAGGAAAATGCATCTACTAAGGAAGCTGAAAGTTTCTCACGATGAATCTTGTGTTTGGCAAAGATAAGGAATTTGCTTTAATATTATTGCCTTGAAAAGTCAAATGTTTGTGCCAGGGCCTGATGTTTGGGGAGGTCTGTCCCTTTGTGAGGGGAGTCGGTTGTCATGGCCACAGCAGGAAAAACTCCCGCCTCGGTGCGATATTAACATTCCTTACTCTTGGAGAGAAGAGGGTGGGATTGTGTTTTATTTCAATTTTAGCAAGTGACCACATTATTAAGAAATGTTTTGCTCTATTATGATATGAAATAATAGTAAATGAATCTTAACCCAATTTAAATACCCAACACTCCTGAAAATAGACACTTTGGATCTACATTATCCAATAGTCGATATAACATTTCCTATTTAAGAAAATGTTGTTATAGGAAAATATGTCCTTTCTGACATAATCCAAATTAACTGTTTTATTAATGTGTAACACAGGATTCCCATGAATTCGCTTGCTTTATCCAACTTCAATGAGACAGCAGAATCATTTCTTCACAACGTTACAATTTACTTTTTTATTATTTATAGAATACATACAAATATGATATGGCTCAAGTTATATCTACTCTATAAAAAGTGTTTTATGAATGATAAAACTTGCTTTTAAAGTGGAGATTAGACAAGCAGTCACAACAGTCATCAAAATGCTTTTAATTTACTTTTGTTCAACTATGGAAGATGTGAAACATCTTAATTAAAGAATACTTTGAAAGGTTGCTCATAGTAGTTTCAAAAACCACAATTTGTTTACACACATTTCAGAAGCAGGTTGAAATGGATGTTGCACAATAACTGATTTATAAAAAATTTTCTATTTCAAACAGAGTAAAGATAATGAAAACAAGAAATAATTTGGGGGAAAATACTAAAAATATGCATGAGATGAGGAGGAGGAGGAGGAGGAAGACAATAACAGAACAGCTGCTAAGACTTCTCAAGGGCCCACCGTGTGTGGCCTCCTCTGGAACCCGGCAGACATCAGCTTGCCTTACGCCCTCCCAACACCCACATGGGCACCTAATGCTACAGCCTGTTCACAAAGAAGGAAACGGAGGCACGGGGTGGGGGCAGTGGACCCAACCCCGCAGTGGCTCCAGAGCCCCCTCGCTCAAGCACCTGCCCCGCTGCCCATCCTCGGCACCTCAGATGCTGCACCAGAAGGCAGGACCATGTGCTGCCCTCACCCACCACAAGGCACCTCTGCATGGGGTCACTGTGCGATGTCAGAGAACACGGTCTTTCCACAGGAACCTTCTAAAATAGCAGGGAAAAGGCTTTCTTCTTTTAAAAGACCAAGATTTTAAAATTATTTCTGATTTAAAATTTTTTTCTAAAATATTTTATACAATTTTCTGCTTTCCTAAGTAGAGTGCACTGGCTGCTATTTGTGAGGAACGCAAGGCAGGGCAGGGGAGCACTTTCTGGGAGAGAAGTCTCTGCTTCATTCTCTGAAGCCCAACTATTTCTTAGCTCATTTTCACCAACATCCACCCTCTACTTGCTCCCCTTCCAAAAAAACAAAAACAAAATGCTGGCAGGAAGCTGCAAAGGGTAAAGTGAAGGGTACCTGCCCTGGCTGCCCTCAGTGGAAGGAGATGCATTTAAGCCCCTCGTGGAGAAGCACACCATCTTACTTGACAGCCAGTGTTCAGAGATGCTTAAATCTGTTTGAGGGTGGGCCCCAGAGAGCTCCGATCCCAGCTGTGCCATCGACGGGGGCAGTGTGAACTCTGAGTAAATCAGGACTCAGGCGAGACCCACGTGAGCTTGCAAGGTGCACAAGCAAGAATCAGCAAGTGAGACCCACTGAGTCCCCCGACCACCCAACACCAGCAGAAAAGAGCAGAGAGAAAGCGGGAAGATGAGAAGGGGTCTTGGAGGACAAGAGGCATCTAGAAAGAGCAGAACTGTCTCTCCCGCTCACGCCTCTCCCCTGAGAGCTACCCCGAATGCTTCAATCCTATGCCACAACCCTACTGACCCACCCACCCACCTGGAAAGGATCTGAATAGCTGCGAGCCTTTGTTTTGGCAAGTCACCCGCTGGGTCTGAACAGGATCTCGTAGCCCAGCTAACACACCCCTGGATCTCATCTGAGGGGTATTCCAGAGGGATCCCAAACCTTCAGCTGTGTCAGGAGCTACAAGGTTCCCTTAAGACCAAGCCCACTATGGAGGTGAAGCTACATCATTCCTGAGGATTTTAAAGGAGTGGTTCTCAACCCTGGATGTGCCTCAGTATGTTTTGGGAAGCTTTTACAACCCGCATGCCATGGTTGCACCCCAGACCAATTACACGAGAACATCTTAGGGTAGGACTCAGGCATCAGGATTCTTAAAGCCTCTCCAGGCAATTCTAACATGCAACCAAAGTTGAGGACTACTTTTTAAAGAAAGACATGACTCCTAAAACCTACAGGAACCTGTCCACCAGCCAGTCTTATCATCTGCCCTGCCTCCACCTTCAACCCCACCAGCCACAGTCTCATCATCTATCCTGCCTCCACTTTCAGCTCTAGCAATGTGTGCAGGCATACTGTTTTCAAGTCTTATATGAAAACTGTAAAGTCAAACTACTGGAAGCACGCTAGATTACAATTAAAGCTAAAAATGCAAAGCGAACCATTTTTACAGAAACAGAGGATGAATGAAGAAACAACCACAACTTGACCCAGCATCGTGAAATTTCAAAACTCAAAACATAAAGAGAAAAATCTTAGACACTTGCAGAAAAGATACCTTTAAAATAACAAGAATCAGACTTACATAAGATTTCTTACTAGAATCAGGGGATACCAGAAGATAATGAAGCAACTCCTCCAAAATTCTAAGGAAAATTATTTTGCACCTAGAATTCTATACCCAGACGAACTGTCAATTGAGTATAAGTACAAAATAAAGACATTTTCAGACATGTTAATACTCTAAATATTTTACCATCCACATACCGGATACGGAAAAATTACTTGAAGAAGTACTTCAGAGAACTTAAAAAGGAACATAATTAAAAAGAAAATTAAATAAAATAAAAAGAGAAGAAAAAAAAAAAAACCCCAAACAATGGTGCATGCGTATACAGTAGAAGGGAATAAAGCAGAAGATTTTTTAAAGGCTCCATAGATTTTGACACCTGGGAATCCCCTCAGTGTGCAGCATGGGGTTAGCAGCAGATTTATTTCAGTTCCTCCTCCAAGTCTAATCCACTAGGTGGTCTGCAGTGAATAACAGTTACTTAAAAAACCATTAGTGCTGTTTTTGCAAGGTTTAAACTGTTGGAATCAACTAAGTCAAGTACATAAAACAACAAGAGTTACAGAACAGAATGTAAAGATTATAAGCCCTGACAATATAGATATATTATGACAAACCAAAACTCTGAGGGGGGAAAACAGAGAAAGGGAAGTGTGAAGTACCTACAGTGGGCTAAATGTTTCCTCTTTCATAGCAAGTATCAACTGACACTGTGAGTTAAATAAATCCAGTAGGAACTAAAAAACACTGGTTGCTCCTAGGGCGTGGAGCTTTTACATTTCATTGCAGACCTTTCTGTATGCCTGAATTTCCTCTTTTTTTTTTTTTAACCACCAACTGGTATTAAAAAAAAAATCTGTAATTAGTCAAAGTAGACACTTATTCGTGAAAATAAGTAAATGGTTTTCCTGCCATCTAAATGCAGGCTGTGAGGCTAGTTTACATGGGAGGTTGAGACAAAAGTGGGCTGAATTGTTCTACACAGTTATTGCTCTCATGAAGCTACATCAGCAAGTCCGAGACCTTCTACTCTCAACCCTGAGCCAGACATGTAACCCACACAAAAAACTACAGACCAATGTTCCATATGTATATAGATATAAAAATCCTTAAGAAAACCGAATAATTGCATTGTATGAAATTCTATAGTGTTACGGCTGGTTAGTTCTGGCACTGCAAGAGTGGTTCACTGTGAAGAAAAATACTAATGTAATTTATTACAATAAAAATGTTAGGAGAAAAAAATAGGCAATCACCTTAACAGATACCTAAAAGACATCTAATAAATTCTACACTGACGCCTCTTTTTTTTTTTTTTTCTGGCTGCACCGTGCAGCACATGGGATCTTAGATCTCCATCAGGGATCAAACCCACGTCCCCAGCATTGGAAGTGCAGAGTCTTAACCACTGGACCAACAGGGAAGTCCCTGATGCCTCATTTTATGAAGGCTTACTAAATTAGACATATCAAGTTACCTTGATAAAGGTATCTATCAGAAAGCAATAGTAAATGTCATACTTTTAACACTGAAACACTACAAACATTCCCACTAAGCCAGCACAATAAAAGGACTCATTAATGTGATTCCACATTGTTCTTCTACCCCACCCCCAAAATATATGAAAAATAAAGAATAAATTAGAAATAAAGAAACAAAATTATAATATTTATTCAGGATCAGATTACCTAAATAGAAAATCTGAGATAATGTGAAAAACTATTAGCATTGGACAAGACAGGGAACCAGTGAAACTGGTAGTCTACCCTCTCTACCCAAGTCCAACACTAGAAACAAAAGGAGATCATAGACTCTGAACTTCCGATTTAAAGACTGCAAGAACCTCGAGAGGAGACAGAAGGAGGTTGTACCCTGACGTGGAAGGAAACCCAAACACCACAGTCCAGAGGCTCGCTTGGCAAGAACTTTTGGATTGTGTTCTTTCCTCCACCCACCACTGTGTGGGGAGCTGGTTGCCCACGCCTCCCTCCATCGCTGTGAAGCAAAAGAACAGCAGGTTCAGGAGGCAGCAGCAGGATTGGGAGAAGCTGTTCCCACAAATACAGAAGACAGCCATTTCAGGCCTCCTCCTTCTCTTCTCCCCTGTCCACTCCAAAAAGGAAAGGAATTGCACGGAACAGAGGAAGATGGAAGGATGAACAGAAGGAAGGGAAGCAAGGGGGTGGGGGGGGTGGGCAAAAGCCGTACAGGCAGGTTACCTAAGGGGCAAGCTCACCTGTGGGGGGAAGCACAGGCAGGTTACCTAAGGGGCAAGCTCACCTGTATGGGGACGTGCTCTGGGGGCAGCAAGTAGGGACTAAAGGAAGGATAATAAAGCTTGTGATGAAATTTCTTCATCACAGGATCCACCAGCCAACACTCAAACATGCCAGATAAGGACATACAAAAGGTAAAAGAATTCATCGCCAGTAGACCACCACTGCAAGAAATGTTTTAAAAAGTCCAGGCAGAAGGAAAATCATAGAAGATGGAAATCTGGCTCTACACAAAGAAATGAAGAGCACTGAAAACTAACTATATGAGTAAATGAGTAATTTTCTTTCTTATTATTTAAATCTCTTAAAAAGATGATTGACTGTTTAAACTAAGTTAATACCAACGTTTGTGGGGTTTATGGTACATGTAAAAGTAGAATGCATGACAACAACAGCAAAAAAGGCAAGAGGGGAGAGAAGGACATGCACTGTCATGAGGTTCTCACACTATACGTGAAGTTGTACACACATTTGAGGGGCTGAACTTGGTAAGCTGACAGTATATTCTGTAAACTCCAAATCAACCACTAACAAGGCAAAAAAGGAATTATAGCTAATAAGCCAACAAAGGAGATAAAATAGAACCAAAAGAAATTTTGATTGGAGCTGGCCTGACAGCACAAGTTCCACAGACTGCTTGCCAGCAAAACTGGTAAAAATTATTTTTTAAATAATTTAATTTTAAAAAATTATTTTTTAAATAATTTTTTAAAAATTATGTTTTAAAAACCCAACCATTTACAGTCTCTGGAAATGGCCCTAACACACAGCAAATGAAAAAAATATTTATTCAAGAAAATCTACTGAAACTCAGTAATAGTGAGGGTCTAGGTATCTGAGCCAAGACCTGCTCCTTCCCTCCCCTAAGGAGGAAACCCCAGCCCAGACAGGTACAGCCTAAAATACAGGGTTCCCTCTTCTGCTAGGCCCGTCAGAAAGCTATTTTCCTGGGAGAGATACGGCATCAGCATTTCTTATCCTGACTCCAGGTACCTGTTGCTGAGGCTGAGTCCCAGGCAAGTGCAGTTGAAAAGTGGGGCTCCCTTCTCCCACTCAGCCCCCAGGCTGGGATGGACTCTCTGTCTACACTGGGAGTGGTATCACCAAGAATACTGGGGATCCAAATGCCCTTGCCCTAGTTTGTGGGGTAGGGGTTCCATATTGAGAGAGACATGGGGTTACTGCCCACCACCTGCTTCATCTGCAACAGGGTGTGAAGTTCAAGCCCTAGGGCACACCCAAAACAGTGGTGAGAGGCAGCTGGTAAAGGAGATTGGTAGATTAATTGGCAATATAGGCTAAACTGTGGGACGACCAGTTTGCTAGACATAAACAGGTAAGAGACAGCTGCGAAGAGCCCTCCTGGTGTCAGAACAAACTTTAAACACTGACCTCAAGAACTATTCCTTTGAAAGAATCTGAATTCACTTGAATTATTCTTATATAGCAATTTATGCTCCTAGGTATTGTTGAAAACAGTAAAGCAGTCAGCAATAAGTGGAGCTTGACAGCTGGGTGTGGTCAGGGAAAGAGAGGCCAGCCCACACCACTGCCACCTCAGGGTGACTGTGGGTACACCCAGCGCTGTATTCCTGAGAGAGATCATTAGAGGTTTCACACTGCAAGGGCAGAGGAGTAGACTTTACTAAAATTATCCAACCAGTTACTATATAAGCAAACAAGTCAATAATAATAACAAGCCTAGTTGGGGTGGGGGGGGACCAGTACCCAGAGTTACTATAATATATTATCTAATATGTCCAGTTTCCAACAAAAATTAGGACACATGGAAAGAAACAAGAAAGCATTACCCAGACACTGAATAAAAAGAAGGCCCAGAAACTTCTAGTGAGAACATCACAGTGTCTGATTTAACAAAGACCTCAAAGTAACCATTATAAATATGTTCAAAGACCTAAAGGAAACCATAATTAAAGAAGCAAAGAAAGGTATGAAGACAATGTCATATCAAATCAAGAGTATCAATAAAGAGACAGAAATTATTAAAAAGGACCAACTGGAAATTCTAGAGCTGAAAAGTATAACAACCTAACTAAAAAATTCCCTAGAGGAACTCAACAGTATATTTGAATTGGCAGAAAAATTAGCAAACTTGATGGATAAAAATAATGCAATCTGAAGAACAGAGAGAAAAAAGAATGAAGAAAAATAAACACGACCTCAGAGAAATCTGAAATACTATTAAAGACACTAATATATGCATAATAGTAGTACCAAAAGAAAAGGAGAGAGCAATAAGCACAAAAAATATTCAAAGATATAATGGCTAAAATCTTTCCAAATGCAGTGAAAAACATTAATTTACGCATTCAAGGAGCTCAACAAACTCCAAGCAGGATAAACTCAATAGATTCACAACTAGATACGTCATAGTAAAAACACTGAAAGCCAAAAACAGGGAGAAAATCTTAAAAGAGACAAGGGAAAAGAAAGGAAATCTCAACAAGATTAACAGTTGACTTCTCAGCACAAACAGTGGAGGCCAGAAGGCAGTAGGATAACATATTCAAAGAACTCAAAGAAAAAACTGTTAACCAAGAATCCTATATCCAGTAAAACTATCTTTCAAAAATAAAGGAGAAATTAAGACATTCCAAATAAACAAACACTGAGAGAAACTGTTGTTGATTCACCTTACAAGAGATAAAAGGAAGTTCTTTAAATTAAAAAGATTGACCCCAAGTGATTCCAGGGAGTATTTCAAATCCATGAAAGAAATAAAGAGAGCACCAGTAAAGTAATTGTTAATTATAAAAGACAATATAAATGCATATTTCTTCTCCTTTCTTCTGCTAACTGAAGTAGCAGTAGTAAAAAAAAAAAAAAATTGTATAAAACAATATGTAACAACCCAATCAAAAAATGGGTGGAAGATCTAAACAGACACTTCTCCAAAGAAGACATACAGATAGCCAAGAGGCACATGAAAAGATGTTCAACATCACTAATTATTAGAGAAATGCAAATGAAAACTCACCTCACACCAGTTAGAATGGCCATCATCAAAAAATCTACAAACAATAAATGCTGGAGAGGGTGTGGAAGAAAGGGAACCCTCCTACACCGTTGGTGGGAATGTAAATTGATACAGCCACTATGGAGAACAGTATGGTAATTTCTTTAAAAACTAAAAATAGAGCTACCATATGATCCAGCAATCCCACTCCTGGGCATATATCTGGAGAAAACCATAATTCGAAAGGATACACGCACCCCAGTGTTCACTGCAGCACTATTTACAATAGCCAGGACATGGAAACAACCTATATGTCCATCGACAGAGGAATGGATAAAGAAGATATGGTACATATATACCATGGAATATTACTCAGTCATAAAAAAGAATGAAATAATGCCATTTGCAGCAGCATGGATGGACCTAGAGACTGTCATACAGAGTGAAGTAAGTCAGAAAGAGAAAAACCAATATCGTATATTAATGCATATATGTGGAATCTAGAAAAATGGTACAGATGAACCAGTTTGCAAGGCAGAAATAGAGACACAGATGTAGAGAACAAATGTATGGACACCAAGGAGGGAAAGCAGGGGATGGGGGGGTGGGATGAATTGGGAGACTGGGATTGACATATATACAAAAATATGTATAAAGTAGATAACTAATAAGAACCTACTGTATAGCACAGGGAACTCCACTTCACTGTACAGCAGAAACTAACACAACATTGTAAAAGAACTATACCCCAATTAAAAAAAAAAAGGGGGCTTCCCTGGTGGCACAGTGGTTGGGAGTCTGCCTGCCAATGCGGGGGACACAGGTTCGAGCCCTGGTCTGGGAAGATCCCACATGCCTCAGAGCAACTGGGCCCGTGAGCCACAACTACTGAGCCTGCGCATCTGGAGCCTGTGCTCCGCAACAGGAGAGGCCACGGAAGCGAGAGGCCTGCGCACCGCGATGAAGAGTGGCCCCTGCTCGCCACAACTAGAGAAAGCCCTCGCACAGAAACGAAGACCCAACACAGCCAAAACTAAAATAAAAATAAAAATAAATAAATTTTAAAAAAATGGTACAAACGAACCTATTTACAAACCTGAAATTGAGTCACAGATGTAGAAAACAAACTTATGGAAGGGGGAGTATACATTGGGAGATTGGGACTGACATACACACACTACTATATATAAAAGATAACTAATAAGAACCTACTGTATAGCACAGGGAACTCTATTCGGTGCCCTGTAATGACCTACATGGGAATGGAATCTAGAAGAGAGTGGATTATATGTATATGTATGGCTGATTCAGTTTGCTGTACAGCAGAAACTAACACAACATTGTAAATTAACTATACTCCAATAAGAAATTAATTTAAAAAAATATGTAAGTAATGTATTGTTAGGTCTATAACATACAGAAACTCTGTATCTGGCAAAACTATCCTTCAAAAATGGAGAAATTAACACATTTGCAGATAAACAAAAGCTGAGGGAGATATTCACTAACAGATCTGCCCTACAAGAAATGCTAACAGGAGTCCTTCGGGCTCTAATGAGAACACTAGACAGTAACTTGAAACCATACAAACAAATGAAAAACATTGATGTAGATTACTATGTAGCTAAATATAAAAGCCAGTATTATTTTATCTTCAGTTTGTATTTTTCCCATATGATTTAAAAGGGAAAACTGCGGTGGGGTGGGGATGGTGGTGTGCTGAATTGGGCGATTGGGATTGACATGTATACACTGATGTGTATAAAATTGATGCCTAATAAGAACCTGCAGTATAAAAAAACAAACAAAACAACTAATACTAAACTTTCATTGGGTTATTTGTATGGAAATATGTTAATATAAATGTTTCAGACATTACATGAAATTTCTAAAAATCTTATATTTGTATTTGTATGGAAATATGTATGGAAATATGTTAATATAAATGTTTCAGACATTACATGAAATTTCTAAAAATCTTATATGTTCTCGTATAATGTTATAAGTAATAATCCTAGTTATTACTTTAAAATGTATATCTCAGAAATAACTAATTTTCTTGTCAACTGCATTATTATGAACTTTCATCAAATCTTTAACCGTGGTCATTTTTAAGTCTTTTGTCATTTACAGACAGTTCTGGGTGTACTCTGATGATTTTGCAAATATGTTCCTATAAAAGGGTTTCATCTTCAAGAAATTCATGGAAAAGACTCTGACAAGTACAGGTTTCTGGTAACTGACTGTACTGCTGAACTGAATGAATAAGCATTTTCAGAACTCTAATGAAAAACTGATGAACTCATAAAAGTGCTAACAAAAGATCAAGATGAAAAGAAAAATTAATTACATGGGACTGAGTGAACTGATGAGGATGAGTATAATTTTTGTGACTTTCTGTCTGAATTAAAAAAAAAAAAATCCCACAAGGACTCAGAGGCAAAGAATATACAAATCAATTTTCACTGCAAAGTAAAGGAGCTGTTACAGTGGAGGATTACTGGACTGAATGTCAACATTATGACATAGTATGAGTGTGTTTCATGTTTGGTAATTGCACTCATTGTTGCTTTTGTTGTGGTCATCCATGTACAATGCTTGGTGTCAGTCTATTTATCTCTTGTAAAAATAAAATACAGTGTGTGTGTGTGAAAAAAATAAATAAATAAAATAAAAGACACATAAAACAATGATTATAAATCTATGTTAATGGGCAAATAATAAAGATGTAATTTGTGACAAAAATGATATAAAGTGGGAGGTACACAGCTGTACAGGAGCAGAGCTTCATACACTATAAAAGCTAAGTTGGTGTTAATTCAAATTAGATTGTTATAAATTTAAGATGTTAATTGTAATCCCCACAGTGATGACTAAGAAAATAACTTACAAATACACAGAATAGGAAATGAGAAGGGAGTAAAAATGGCACACTAGTAATAACCAATTAAACACAAAGGAAAGCACTGATGGAGGATTGAAGAATAAAAGAGATAGACGGCATATAGAAAACAATAGCAAAATGGCAAAAGTCCTTCCTCGAAAGTAATTACTTTAAATATAAATGCTCCAATTAAAAGGCAAAGATCGGCAGAATGGATTAAAAAAACACATGATCCATTTAAATGCTACAGGAGATTCATCTTAGATCCAAAGGCACAAATAAGTCGAAAGTGAAATGATGGAAAAAGATATTCCATTCAACCAGCAACCAAAAAAGTGCTGGAGTGATTAAACTAGTACTAGGGAAAATAAACCCTAAGTCAGAAATTGTTACAAGAAACAAAGGACACTATATATTGATGAAAGGGTCAATCAAGAAAATATAACAATTATAAAACTATATGCATCTAACAAGAGAGCCCCAAAATAAATGAAGCAAAATGAACAGAATTGAAGGGAGAAACAGATAATTCTACTATAGTAGTTGAATACTTCAATACCTCACTTTCAATAATAGATAGAACATCAAGACAGAAGATCAGTAAGGTAATAGAGGACTTGAACAACACTATAAACCAACAGACCTAACAGACATATACAGAACACTCTACTCAATAACAGCAGAATATGCATTCTTCCTAAGTGCACATGCAACATTCTCCAGGACAGACCACATGTCAGGCCACAAAACATATCTCAAAAATTTTTTGAAGACTGAAATCAGATTAAGTATCTTCTCTGACCACAATGGAAGGTAACTAGAGTTCAATAACGGAAGGACAAATATGTGAAAATTAAACAACTTACTCTTAAGTAACCAATGGGTCAAATAAGGGAAATTATAATATACTTAAGAGATAAATAAAAATAAAAATACAGCATACCAAAACTTACAGGATGCAGCAAAAGCAGTGATCAGAGGGAAATTTATATATAAATGTCTACATAAAAGAGATCTCAAGTCAACAACCTGACTTTACACGTTACGGAGCTAGAAAAAGAAGAACACATTAAACACACAGCTAGCAGAAGGAAAGAAATAATAAAGATCAGAACAGAGATAAATGAAATAAAGACTATAAAAACAATAGAGAGAATCAATGAAACCAAAAGTTGGTTCTTTGAAAAGATCAACAACACTGACAAACCTTTAGCTAGACTAAGAACAAAGAAGCTTCAAATTACTAAAATCAAAAATGAAAGTGGGGAGACTTCCCTGATGGTCCAGTGGTTAAGACTCTGCACTTCCACTGCAGGGGGTGCAGGTTCGACCCCTGGTCAGGGAACTAAGATCCCACAAGCCATGAGGCAGGGCCAAAAAAAAAAAAAAAAAAGAAAAGAAAAAGAAAGTGGGTTCATTACTACTAAACTTAACAGAAACCTAAACAGATTATAATTGAATATTATGAACAACTGTATGCCAACAAATTAGATAACCTAGATGAAATGGACCATTTCTAGAAACACACTAACTATCAAAACTAACTCAAGAAGAAGTAAAAAATCTGAACAGACCTATAACAAATACAGAGATTGAATCAGTAATCAAAATCTCCCAACAACAGCAAAAAGGCCTAGGATCAGACGGTTCCACTAGTGAATTCTACCAAACATTTAGAGAATTAACAACAATCCTTCTCAACCTCTTCCAAAAAAAAAAAATAGAAGAAAAGGAAACACTTCTTAACTCATTCTACAAAGCCAGCATTACTCTGATACTATAGTCAGACGGAGACATCAGAAGAAAGGAAAACTACATACCAATATCCCTTATGAATATCTATGTGGAAATCCTCAACAAAATACTGGCAAACTAAATCCAGCAGCATATTAGAAAGATTATACACCATGACCAAGTGGGATTTATCCCAGTAATGCAAGGGTGGTTCAACATACGAAATCAATCAGTATAATATACCACCTTAATAGAACTGAAGGAAGAAAACCTACATGATTATCTCAATTGATGCAGAAAAAAGATTGGACAAAATCCTCTTTCATGATAAAGAAAAACACAGTCAACAAACTAGGAATTGAAGGGAACTTCCTCAGCATGATAAAGGGTATTTAGAAAAATCCACAGCTAACATCATACTCAATGGTGAAACACCATACTCTTTCCCCCTAAGATCAGGATCAAGACAAGGGTGTCTCCTTTCTCCACTCCTACTAAACACTGGAAGTTCTCGCTGGAGCAATTAGGCAAGAAAAAGAAATAAGGCATCCAATTAAAAAGGGATAAGTAAAACTATCTCAGTTACAGATGACATGATCTTAAATATAGGAAATCCTAAAAACTCACAAAAAAACTACTAGAGCTAATAAACAAGTTCAACAAAGTTGCAGGATACAAGATCAATACACAGGAAAATCAGTTTTCCTATACACTAACAATGAAAAATCTGAGAAGGAAATTAAGAAAACAATTCCATTCACACTACCATAAAAAATAATAAAATGCTGAGGAGTTAATTTAACCAAAGAGACAAAAGACTTGTACACTGAAAGTTATAAAACATTGATAAAGGAAACTGAAGAAGACCTAAGACCTAAGGAAAGATATTCTGTGTTCATGAATTGGAAGACTTAATATTGTTAAAGTGACAACACAACCCAAACAGATATACAGATTCAATGCCATCCCCATCAAAATCCCAATGGTCTTTTTTGCGGAAATGGAAAAACTGATCCTAAAATTCATATGAAATTGCAAAACAATTTTGAAAAAGGAAAACAAAGTTGGAAGACTCAGACTTCCCAATATCAAAACCTACCACAAAGCTATGGTAATCAAAGCAGTGTGGTACTGGCATAAGAATAGAGTCCAGAAATGAGCCCATTCATTTATGGTCAACTGATTTTCACAAGGGTACCAAAACTTTCAATGGAGAAAGAATAGTCTTAAACAAATGGTGTTGGAACAACTCAATATCCACATGCAAAAGAATGAAGTTATACTCTTACTTCACACCATATACAAAAATGAACTCAAAATGGAACAAAGACCTACATAAAAGAGTTCAAATTATAAAACTCTGAAGAAAACAAAGGAGTAAACATTCATGACCTTGATTAAGCAATGATTTCTTAGATAGGACACCAAAAGCACATAAAACGACAACAAAAATAAATTGGATTTTATCAAAATTACAATTTTTGTGCATCAAAGAATATTCTCAGGAGAGTGAAAAGACAATCCAAAGTATGGGAGAAAATACTTGCAAATCATATATCTGATAAGGGTCTAGTATCCAGAATATATAAAGAACTCTCACAGCTCAACAACAAAAAGGCAAACAATCCAATTTTTAAATGGGCAAAGGACTTGGATAGACATTTCTCCAAAGAAGATATACAAATGGACAAGAAGCACACAAAAAGAGGCTCAATATCATGAGTCAGTAGAGAAATGCAAATCAAAACCACAATGAAAAACCATTTCACACTCACTAGGATGGCTATAATAAAAAAGAACACAGAAAATAAGAAGTGTTGGTAAGGATGTGGAGAAACTGGAGCCCTCATACATGGTTGGTGGCAATGTAAAATGGTGCAACTGATGTGGAAAATAGTTTGGCAGTTCCTCAATATGCTAAACATAGAATTACAATATGACCCAGCAATTCAACTACGAGGTATATATCCAAAGGAAATGAAAACCTATGTTGAAGCAGAAATTTGTACACAAATGTTTATACTAGCGCTCTTCACAACAGCCAAAAGGTAGAACAACCCAAATGTCCCTCAGCTGATGAATGGATAAACAAATATGGTATATCTATACAATTAAATATTGGGTTGGCCAAAAAGTTCGTTTCGTTAATGAATACATTGTTCAATAAAGTTCTCGGTGCAAATGAAAAATGTCTTTTATTTTTACTTAAAACCAAATGAACTTTTTGGCCAACCCAATATTATTCTCTCATAAAAAGGAATGAAGTACTAATATATGCCTCAACATGAACCTTAAAAACATTTTGCTACATGAAAGAAGCCAGTCACAAAAGAACACATATTATATGATTCCATTTATATGAAATGTCCAAAATAGGCAAATCTACAGACAGAAAGTAAATCAGTGGTTGCGTAGGGCTGGGGGGGATGGGGTATGGAGGGTGATAACTAAAGGATACAGGGTTCCTTTTTGAGGTGATGAAAATGTTCTAAAATTGACTGTGGTGGTGGCCGCACACATCTGTGAACATACTACAAAACACTTGATTGTATACATTGATGGGTGGATTGTATGGTATATAAATTGTATTTCAATAAAGCTGTTATAAAAGATATTTAATTAATCCAAAAGAAGGCAGAAAAAGAGGAAAATGGAATGAAGAATAGATGCGACTAATATAAGATAATAGCAAGAAGAGAGACTCAAACCTAACCACATCAATAATCACATTACATGTAACTAATGTAAACATCCCAGTTAAAAGGCAGAGATTGTCAGACTGGATTTAAAAAGCACCATCATATGTTGTCTACAAGAATCTATAAGGGAGGGGGCATCCTTTAAATATAAAGACAGGAATGGGTTAAAAGAAAAAATGACGGAAAAGATACACTATGCTGACACTAGTCAAAATAAAGCCAGAGCAGTTATATTAATATCAAACAATGTATATTACCAGAGATCAGGAGGGTTATTCATAATGATGAAGGGGTCAATTCTTCACAACAATCTCAAATATTAACAGAGTTTCAAAATACACAAAGCCAAAAATGATAGAACTATAAGGAAGAATAATAAATCTACAATTAGAGTTGGAGATTTCAATACCCCCCCTCAGTAACTGAGAACAAGTAGACCTTTTTTTTTTTTTTTATAAATTTATTTATTTATTTATTTTTGGCTTCATTGGGTCTTTGTTGCTGTGCGTGGGCTTTAGTTGTGGCGAGCGGGGGCTACTCTTCATTGCGGTGTGCAGGCTTCTCATTGCGGTGGCTTATCTTGCTGCGGAGCACAGGCTCTAGGCACGCGGGCTTCCGTAGTTGTAGCACGCAGGCTCAGTTGTTGTGGCGCACGGGCTTAGTTGCTCCGTGGCATGTGGGATCTTCCTGGAGCAGGGCTCGAACCCATGTCCCCTGCACTGGCAGGCAGATTCTTACCCACTGTGCCACCAGAGAAGCCCCGAGAACAAGTAGACCTTGTATCAGCAAGGATGCAGTAGATTTAAACAAGACTGTGCCCAACTGGACTTGATTTACGTTTACAGAAAACTCCACCAACACCAGCAGATACACAACCTTCTCAAGTGCACACGGAACATTTGCCAAGATAGGCCTTATCCTGGGCTATAAAGTAAATCTTACTAAATTTAAAAAAGTCAAGTCAAAAAAGTATGTTCTCTTACTTCAGAGGAATTAAATCAGAAATGAATAATAGAAAGATGTCTGGGAAATCCCTCAAATATTTGGAAACTAAATACTACACTTTAAATAATCCATAAATCAAAGGGGAAATTAGAAGGTATTTTGAAGCTGAATGAAAATTAAAACATAACATATCCGAATTTGTGGGATGTTGCTAATGCAATAGTTAGAGGGGAATTTATATCACTAAATGTCTATGTTAGAAAATGAGAAAGGTCTCAAACCAATGACCTCAGCTTTCACCTTAAGAATTACAAAAAGAGGGGCTTCCCTGGTGGCGCAGTGGTTAAGAATCTGCCTGCCAACGCAGGGGACATGGGTTTGAGCCCTGGTACGGGAAGATCCCACGGGCCACGGAGCAACTAAGCCCGTGCGCCACAACTACTGAGCCTGCGCTCTAGAGCATGTGAGCCACAACTACTGAGCCTGCGTGCCTAGAGCCCGTGCTCCACAACAAGAGAAGCCACTGCAATGAGAAGCCCGCGCACCACAACGAAGAGTAGCCCCCCCTCGCTGCAACTAGAAAAAGCCTGCGCGCAGCAACAAAGACCCAACGCATCCAAAAATAAATAAATAAATTAATTAATTAAAAAAAAAAGAATTACAAAAAGAACCAATTAAACCCAAAGTGAGCAGAAAGAAAATAATACAATTCAGAGTCAAAATAGAAAACAGACAAAATAGGAAAAAGAAAAACAATATAGAAAATCAATGAAACCAAAAGCTGCTTCTTTAAGAAGATTTTTTTCTTAATGGACAAAAACAAATCTAATGTCACAAGAAAAGAGTTTTTAAACTTAGAGGTGACTAATAATGACCAATCACACCAGGAATAAAAACACCCAGTGGCTTTCTGTTGGGCTGAATAAGTAAAGAATGAGCAGTGGATGTACACAAATCCTTACTGAAGCATAAGAAAGCCAGGCTTACCGTGTCCTTAATAAGTGATATACTCAAGTATTACTCAGGATAATTTTCACCAGGATTTGAACAACAGGAAACTATTTAAGTACATAAGTCGATAAGAATAATAAACTAAACACGGTTACTGACCTCCTCGGGGAGAAGGAGAATCGTGCCCTCCAATGACCACGAGGATGCCGGAAACTTCCAGCTTCTCTTTCCATTTTTCAATGATAGTCATGGACTTGTCCTGAAAGCACAAGGACGTTGGCAGGTCAGGAAACTTTCCTCCAAACAGTCAGAGGTGACTTACACTAGGGCTAAATCACCAACAGGAAGTTCATAAATACCTTACTGGCATCATTAAAAATGGAAAGCTCCATGGAGCCTTCGAAGTCCTGCTGCAAAACAGACCCCAAGCACTCGTCCAGCCACAGTTCAGCGTCATGGACCGGGAGGATAACAGACTGGAATTCAAAACAAACTGATTGAGAAACAAGCGTGGAAACTGAATACTCTTTCCATGGCTCTAATTTACTTCCCCATTACCATCCGCACAATGCTTATTTCCAAAGGGCAAGAACTGACTTACAGAGTAACCCAGAATAAGGCTTCCAGGGAAAGAATATGTCCTGACAAAAAAAAAGGTGTATATGCCTCCTCTCAAGATTTATTGTCTTAGATTTCCCAGAATTGGTCTTTTGGATGCTTTTGAAAAGGAAACAAAAATCTGAAAGGCATCAAAAATGTTCCCAATTCAACGGCAAATTCATGTGTTTCCCAATCAGTGGTCAGAAACATCATCATTTTGGTTGAAACAAGCATCTGTGTATCTTGAACCCACTCATGAAATAAGCATTTTCAGTAAACCATGATGTTAGAGAAACTGCAACAAAGAAACCCTTTTAAGTACCCCCTATACTTGCTTTAACAAAGTATGGGGGTGGGGCTGGGAAAAGGGGAGGTGACCTCCCTCCAGCTGTCTCTTCCTTTGCTCTACTCAGTTTAGGATAGTTTGGCACTGTCCTCTTCTCATAGGGCCCACATAAAACAAAAATTTATGAAGTGTATGGAGTAAAACCAGTGAACCTTGACTGCCAACAAAACAACGGATTACAGGATTTGTCTTAATTCTGTATATTACCACATTAAGCAATACAGAATACCCAAAGATAGAAGTTACAGTCGGTCCTCACCCTTGACTTTATACCCTAACGAAGAGTGGACACATTCCCAAGTAAGAAAACAGAAACACAGGTCATCCAGGTGTGAGCGTGTGTCTACATATGCATACACGTGCAAACATACATACATGCATATATGTACGATTTCTATATCTATACAGAATATAGATATTTTAAATGCTAAATCTGAATATGGTTATGAAAAGCTCACAGATATAAGCACTGAAAATACAGTTCTGTCAAGTTCTTTACTCTGAGGATCTGATTCAACAGTGGTATCCTTTCCTGCATTTATGTTATCCACATAAATAGTTCCCTAATTTACTTACATATTTACTTTACTTTGGAATTATTTTTTAAAGGAAAGAATATTTTTACTGTTTTCAAGATCTACAATACAAAACATAATGTGAATTTCTGCCAAAGATGAGCCTTGATTAATCTCTGTTCGCACTCTTGCTGGTGCTTTAACGTTGATTTGGGCAGAGACCCTCATAGGCTGCCCAAGAGAAGAGGCGGTGGTGGTGTGGGAAATGGAGACCCAGGATGGGGAGGGGAGAGGAGGGAGGGAGGGATGGAGGGGAGCGGAGGGAGAGGAGGAGGACGGAGGGGAGAGGGACGGAGTGGAGAGAAGAGGAGAGGAGGGGACAGGAGACGACCAGAGAGTCGGGGAGTCAGAGAGTCAGGGAGGGGTACTGGAGCTGAGGGGCGGGGAGGGGCGGGGAGAGGCGGGGCGCCACCCCCATCCCCACCTCCCACCCCCGCCAGCCCAGCACCTACCACTTGGACTGGGGTGCTGGCCTGGCCGTGGGCGGCGGCGGCCGGGTACCCGCTGGCCTGCATGGCGCGCGCTCCTCGGGCCGCCCCGCCCACTTCGGCCTACGGAGCGTGCGCGGGCGGCTCGCCGGGAGGCGGAGCCGAGGCCGGGCGCCTCCGATTGGTGCAGAGGGACGTCGATCCAGCGGGGACCTGCAGGCAGTGGAGAGGCGCGGCCTAGAGCGGCGGAAGGACAGTGCAGCCACAGCCACAGGCACAGACCCCCCCCCTCCTCCACGCCACAGCCACACACACACGCACACGCACATCCCCCCCCACCCCCCCGCCCGGAGGGAGCTCATCTGATCTGCTCAGAGGTCCGCAGTGAAGCAAGTGTTACAGGAGTCCCTGGGTTGTGCAGAAGGTGGTGTTTGTGGGAAGACGCTGCGCTGTCCCGGTGGCTACGCCTTCCCACGTGTGTCCCTTCTCTGACCAGGAAAGGTTCTGTGTGAAGAGCAGGTGATGGTCCCCTGCACTGGCGACGGGACGCCTGAGCGGCCCCCTGTGGAGCACCTGGCCCCGGGGTCCCGCGCCGCCCGGGGGGCCGAGGGGACCGCCTGTCACGCGGGTGCCCCGACCCATCTGGGTCAGTGAGCGCGTTCATAGCCTTTACCGCTCCAAACGAATGTTAAATGCAAATCATTCTACAAAATAGCAATTATGATAAAGCCGAACTTCTGTTTCATGTCTTGTAAGCATCACTTCAAATGTCATTTTTCCTTAAACTGCATCAATATTTTCAAAGCCTATTGCACACATTGAAACGCTTAGGTCAGATGAGTAAAAATGCATCCTTATCTACAAAGGATAAGGGACAAAAACAATCTGAGAATTTGTTTCCAAGGACTTGATGTGCTCCAGGGGTTGGTGTATTAGAAATAGTTTCATTTTAAGGGACTAGGTAAAAAGTCGCATGATAGCTTCCAGAATGTGCTGTGGGCTTTGGAGCTGGACTGCCTCAGTAATCAGTGGGAGGAAGAGATAAGGGGTCCCCACGGCGTCTGGCACCTCCACAGCACATGCTATCGGAATTGGGCTTGGCTGCTCCTGTCTTGCTTCCTGTACATCTCCTGCTGCCAGAAGTTTGCTTTTCACTGCCTTCCCCCTAATAAAAATTTGGCTAGAGTCTGCTTTTTGCAAACATTCAGAGTGCCAAGAGGCACTTCAGAAGTGCAGGGTTTGGGGGGATGTGCTGCTGAGATTCTCCTCTTCATGGTAGGAACATTCTCAACAGAGGAACCAGACTATGGGGCCTGACACCACCACTCCAGAGGGACACGGACATAGGGAGGATGTGGGGTAGGATGAAGAGGTGACAAAGTCATGGGCCCCTGGAGAGGAAGTGATGCAGGTCTCCCACAGCTCTTGGCTCACCCAGTGACTGACATTTTTCTTTATTTTTAAATGTTGTTTCTGCAGACTGTTGGCGAATCCTGGTTGTATTCAGAAAACTCAGTGCCAACTGCCAGGGCCTCCAAATTTTAAAATGCCAACAGCCCTCTTACAATGTGGGTATAGGAAGCAAAGATGGGCATAGGTCTGGACTCAGCCACACTGGGCCCAAAGTCAGAATGAGTCTGCCCTGGGTGCACCCGTGAAGGGTGAGGTCAAGCTTGAATGCCAGCAGCTGGATGTTCCCCTACAGCCCACACTGCAAGACCTCCAAGCAAGTGTCCTGTCCAAGTTTCCTGAAGGGATGAACCCCAACAAAGCTCCAGCTGGACCTCCACTGGGCAGTGATGCTGCTGGGAAGTCAGGAGCCACCCAGCACCGTGGACGACAGTGCACTTGGACTGTCGGAGATGGGCTGCCTATGGTGGCCATAGTGCCCTGATAGTAAATCCATTCATGAGGGAGCAACCAGCTATGTGACTGTGTGATGTGCACCAGTGTCCTCTTTTCTACGTTCTCATTTTTGTAAAGGCTAGTTGAAACTCACTGTGTTGAGAAGAAACTGGAGCTGGACTTCTTACCAGCCTTGGGAAATAATGAGGTTCCCATCACAGGAAGCATTCAGTTAACAGCTGGGCAAACGTTTGGTGTGGATTTGATGGGAGCATTCAGGTATCACATAGAATGTTTATCCTGGCCTGGGTGCCCACCCCCTTAGCCCAGAAAGCAGAGACTGAGTCAGGGTCTTTGCAGTGAGGGTTTTTGCTCCCAGGAAGCTGGGGCAGGGGAGTGAGACAGGGGAGGAGTGAGTCCGGGACCAGCATGATGCCTTGTGGGGGCCTCCATCATGGGCAATTGGAGCTGAGCCCTTGGACCTTCCCAGAGCCCTGGAGAGTTGTCCACCTGAGTGAGGGACAGAAGCCTTACCTCCCCTGCACTTCAGGGTGGTGACTTCAGGATCTCACAGGTGACCCCCAGCACGGGGGTGCACAGCACATTGCAGGCCAGGTGTGCAGTGGCCCTGGCTGGACTCAGAGTCAGGGCCAAGAGTGTGGGAAGGGCTGATCAAAGGGCCAGAGGAGCCTGATGTGTGATCAGGAAGGCAAATGGAAACTCAAAGTAGCATCACCTCCAGCCACCACATTGTACACTTAGCACACGTGGATCATTCTGAAGTGATTTAAGCAACTGCTCTTCAAATTCGGGATGACTCACAGGTGGGTGCCAGGTGCCTGTGGGAGCCGCGTGCACAGCACAGGCTGTTAGCGCCTGAGCCCCTGTCCGTGAGTCGGACGGTGTCTGGTGAAAGGCCAGGAGAGGCCAGTCAGACATCTTCCTCCGAGATATTAACAGGAAAATGTCATCTGTGGGAGAAAGGGCTTGGATAAATTCACATCTGATAGAACTTGGAGGAGGGGTGGGGACACCAGAGGTTTCAGGGGCCACCAGCCAGTGCTGCTGGTGTCACTGTCAAAGCCGGGGCCACTGGGGCCTGGCCAGACGGTTAGTGAGGAGGCTACCTCAGGCTGCCTTAGAAGCGGGGCGTGTCGTGGGGCTGGGTCCAGCACCGGGTTTCCCCTTTTATGGGGCAGAGTGAGAGTTTGGCAGATGCAAGGAGGGAAACGCCAGCCATCCCTCCCTGTGAGAAGCCGTCCATTCCCTCAGCCCGTGGCTGGGCCTTCCGCCTCCTAGGACTGGCCCACACGGGGGTGCTGCCCACTCACAGGTCCCCAGGCCCGAGAGGCAGACTGGACCCTGACCCACTGGTGAGGGAACAGCATCCAGCAGCCACCAAGGAATCGGTGGCCTGTATGTGAATTGGGGACAGCCATTGCCTGGCCCTCAGCACTGCCTCCCTGACCTTGAGACCTGAGGCTGGATCTCAAAGCTTCCTTAACTGGACTTTGTCGCGAGACACTCCTGCGTGGGTCTGCCGTGCTCCTCCCCCCCCCCCCCCAGCTGGGCACCCTGTTGCCTGGGCTGTTTTGTGAGCAGCCTTGAGGAATGAGGTCATGGTGCCCTCCAGGAGGAAGGGCAGATGTGCAGCACCTGTCTGGGCCCTGTCGTGTCACCCCCGGGGAATGGGGACTCTGGGAACCCACGCACACACGCTGATCCTGACCCTCTGGCCACTGCTTCTACTGTGAGTTATAAACTGCTTCACTCTACCCCAGGAGCCTGTGTTTTCGGTCAGCACCTGGAGAATGTGGCCGGCCAGCCATCCTGTTAGCTTGAAATGAAGGGAAACCTCTGACCCCTTCATGGTTCTGGGCAGCGTCCTGCCCTCACAACACCCCCTCCCCTCCAAGGACCTGGCCCTGGACCCACCAGCTTGAGGAGTCGCAGGCTATGAAAGGCAGTGAGGAAAATCAATGCATAAAGTCCCAGCGTGAGGGGGCGAGTACAAACACTGACACACTTTTATCTTTTCACATTCTAGGCCCTTCCCCACAGCTCACTTCCTCAGAGACCCCACTGCCCCGCTGGCCCCATCTGCACGGGATCCTCCCGCTAAGTGCTCACGGCACTGTCTCCCCCTAAGCTGCCGCCTCAGTGGGGGCAGGGACAGTCTTTTTGTCCACTGCCAACTCCCTGCGGCTGGCAGAGTCCAGAGGCCACGTGAGCCGGCTGCCGATGCAGGGCCAGGACGCGGAGGCTGAGAAGTGAGGGAGCTGGTTCCCAAGAGGGCCCAAGTGGGGGCCTGAGGGAGGCCCCGGCTGGCTCTGCACACCTGCACCCAGGGCATGTCGGCCCTCAGCCCAGTGCGGAAGCAGAATGCCCATCCCGGGCGGAGCGCACAGCCCTGCGCCCCTCTCACCATCATCCCTGAAATCCCCGTGTTGCTTCGCTCACTCTGGGAAGGTAGGTCCATGAAGACACTGCTCAGCTGTTCACTGGAGCCTCTGACCCAGAATAGCACAGCGTAGGGTACATGCTCAGGAACGAAGGAAGGAAGGAAAGGATGAATGAATGCGTGCGGGACAGTCTACCCGTAATGAAATCTAGAACAGGAGACGGTGTCTACACTGGATCTAGTTAGAGTCTTAATAATATTATAAAAAAACTCGAAATTTCACATGGTCAGTGTAGAAATTGCCAAACACCAGGTATATTCTGTCTGGATAAACGGCTGGTTATTTTGATCAGGATGGACAGTAAAGTCAGGTGATAATTCAGGTTCTCCCGGAATTCACGTGGTGCAGTTCCAAGTCTGTGGATGCGGCTGCAACTCTACCCCCACCACCACCACCCAGCCACATCCAGCTTCTCAGGAGTCCCACAGTGTCTGGATTCCAGGTCCTCTTAGAACTGGACTATATGACAACTCTGGGCTCACGCGGTCCCCTCCTGGGACCCATGTTGGCAGCTGGGTGGGGGCTCTTCTCTCACATCCCTGCCCTGGTTCCACTGCCCAGGACAAGTGAGCGGAACGTCATCAAAGCCACAGTTTGTGAGGACTCCCTCCCCGAGCTGAGCCCTCTCACTGGTTACCGATGTCCGTGACTCTTTTGCCTTTCCCGAGTGGGGAGATCTCTCTGTAAGTGAACTTGGCATCGCTTTGGTACATCCTGCGAAGTTTAAAAAATCTATTAAAATGGATGGATCCCTAAGCAAATAGGAGCGTGTTTAATTTTTTTAAAACAAACATTCAAATGCAAGAGTATTTTAGGGCAAATCTTGTCTTTTGAGGACACGTCTGGCGTTTTTATACTGCCCATTGTGCTTGTTGGCATGACTGTTGAGCTTCCTGAACTAATGATACAGAAAAACAAGAAATAATAACCAGCAACACTGAGTATTGCCAGACTTGGGAGGAAAGGAGAATTGGCCCCGAAACACTGGCTCTTGCCAGTCTGTCCCAGTCTAACGACTGGTGCTCCAACCAGTGATTCAACAAATCGCAAGTTTGCAACCAGCCCGCTGAGGGATCTCCGTCTGTCCTCTGCTTGTCCACAGCAGATTGGCTGAAAGACAAGTCAGAGTTTTCTCCTGAGAAGATCCACAAATGTGTGGAGATCTATTAAACGGAATTAGAGGCACTGCTGATAAACTCTGTGCTGGTGCCAGGAAACCTGAGTTTCAGGTTTCCTGGCACTGGGATCTGGCTGTTGGCTGTTGGCTGGGCTGGTGAGACTTGGTGATTTGCAGAGGGCCAAGTGAAGGAAGCTGCATGGGGTCTTTATGGAGCTGTGCAGGGCCCAAACCACAAAGCCTTGAACAGGTGAAGGGTTTTTGGCCTCACCTCTCAGCCAGTGGGCCCTTCACTCCCCCTGGAGCCGAGGGATGCACCGGCAGCCACTGCAGTGCCTGTGAGATGCCTTTGGCTGCCCCCTGGTGAGCTGGGAGCTGGCCGGCTTCTGCATGGCCTGCTAGGTCCTGCCTCAGACCTACCACCCTGGAGAAGCCTGGAGTGGCCTGGCTGTGGAGAAAGGCCTTCTCTGACCGCCGGGCACCCCTGAATCATCTCGTCCCAGGGCAGCGGCAGCCAGTTCCTGGCCCACGTGGAGTCCTGTGGGGACACCAGGGTGGAATGCAGATCCCAGCTCAGCACAGCCTCCCTTCAGCTTCATGTCCTCACCTTCAAAACAGACTAATAATGGCTGCCTGCTTGAGTGGTGTGAAGGCCCTGAGGGAGGGACTGCGGTGGGGAGACTGAGGCAGCTGCCAGGGCAGCCAGGGAGAAAAGCTGCCTGCCTGGAGTCCACGTGGGGCCCTTGCTGGAGCCATCACAGGGGAGGGTCAGCTGGATGGAGCGGGTCTGAGCCGGGACGCGCAAGGTGACAAGGGGAAACGTCCAGATGGGATCTGGTCCACGAAGCCTCGAGGAACATTCTCACAAAGCCCAAATCTGGCTTTCAGATTTGGTGCTGACCTCCCTCTGTGCCATTGCCCAACACGTGCATTTGGAGAGCGTGTGAATCAGAACTCCTGGCTGAACTGGTTTAAACTGGCTTTGAAAACATGGGGTTGGCTGGTTGTCAATGTCCTGGTAAGACCAATGTCAGGTGCAGCTGAGTCCAGGCCCTGCCAATACTGTCGGTGGATGTAGCCCCTCTCCGCTCGTGGGTCCCACTGTCCCCTGGAGGCCTGAGTGGCCAGGAGTGGCAGAGCTTCCTGCCAGCGTGGCACCCACGTCAGAGGCCTCCTCCCTCCAGTGTCAGCAGAACCGGCCTTGACCAACTCATTCCAGTTTGCCTGGAACTTTTCTGGTTTTAGCTCTGAGAATCCCACATCCCAGAAACCCATCAGTCCCAGAAAATCAGGACTGTTGGTCACCAAGCGCCAGCAAGAACCAGTAGCTGGCTGACAGGGCCTGGGCACGGCCAGGGCTCAGGGGACGTGAAGCTGCTTGACAGTGTCACGGAGAGGTAGGGGCACCTAGTCCCAGGCAGACAGGACTAAGCCTGCCCGACCCCCCAGCAGGTGGGGGCAAAGATGCTCTCACGCGTGGGGCCTGGTCACCCCTCCCTAGTCGGCTCACCCTGGGAGAGTTTCCCGTCCCAGAATGTTTCACGGTGACTCTGGGACGTAACAAGGCTCGGACTCCTGACCTTCTGGGCCGTCACCACCCCTGCAGGGCCAGCCCTGTCTGTCGACGCCCCAAATGGTCTGCATTACCAGCCACACCATCAGGGACAGATGCGATGTCCACCCTGAGGGACCACAGCCTGGGCTTCGTGGGCCATGTCCAGCATGAGGAGCCCCCGAGTCCAGGCTCAGGGACTCCCCCATGGTCCCTCCATCTCCACTCTGGTGAGGACACCCTGAAATGTCACCAGGTTGCCATTTCCTGTGGGATTCCTCCTCTGCATTATCTCTGTTTCTACCAGGAAAGTGCAAGAATATCTTCAACAGCGGTGGTGGTTGTTTCCCAGACTCAGCTCTGCCCTCCTCTCTGTCTGGCCACTGCCTGGCCCAGGTCCTGCCCCATGACCGTGCACACATGTCCTGGCTGTCAGGGTCCGGGCCACATGTGACCACGAGGTGAGGCCAGTGGTCGGGTCAGGAGGACCCCTTGGAGCTACCTGGGGAACCAGCTTCCCCATGACTAGCCTGTGGGATGCAGAGCCTGCTTCCTGACTGGAAAGGGAGGGGATGGTGAGGGCACAAACCCGTGGGCTGCCTGGTGAGAAGGGTGACACCGAGTTACCTGTCACCCTTACTGGATTATCCCTTGGCTTCTTGTCTGCCCTAATTTGGAGAAACGTTACAGAAAGCAGCAGCGTGCCGTGTCGGCCAGGGTAGGGTCACCATGAGGCCCCAGGCCAGGCCTCTCTCAGATTCCCCTCCTCTCCCAGTGATGGCTGTTTCACCCCGCGGACACTCTGAGCCCAGGCATTGCATCCGGCTGACCACACTGGCCAGTCCTGGTGCCAGGTCTGGAGGGCATGGGGGACGTGGAGAGCCCGCACTGACCAGGCCTGACCCACCCACTCACCTCGTTCCCTCTGCTCACGTATCTGAGGTTGTGTTTTGTCTTGTTGCCCTGCAGGGACTCACGGGGACCTCACTGAGACAGGCCATAGATAAAGGCCTCTGAGCCAGCTAAGAAAAGCAAATTTTAGTCTTTTTGGGAATGGGGTGGGGTTAGGTTAGGTTGGCTCAGCTCAGATTTAAAATTATAAGAAATGGTAACCCAGGACCTAGGAGTGTGGGCAGCACAGATGGCGCTCTGTGGCTGAGGGCCATCTGAGGGGAGACACAGTTATTTTTGCTTTTTGAGGTTTAGTTCTTCCTGCTTGGACATTTTGGGAAGTACAGGAAACACATGGCGTTTAACTAAGGGAAAGTGCCTCCAAAACCTTCCTCTTCTGTAGGGAGTATGCCCGGCGGGGACGAGGCACTTTACATGTGGGCGACGGAGAGTAAAGGCCCAGATGGGACTTGGAAGGGGTATCACTGTTTTGTTAGAAAGCTCGATGATCCTTCCTAACTTTACCTTTCTCAGAAGGAAAAATCCTCGCAGTTCACCTAAAATAGTGATTTTTCAGGAAATGATTAAAGCTGCTTATGATACACAGAAACCACCCTTGCAAGCAGGAGAATGGAAAGAACAAAACAAAACAAGACAGCCTGGAAGTGTGTCATCAAGAACAGCTCTGCACACCAGCCTGATCCTGGGGGTGCAGTTCCTGGGGTCACCCCAAGGGGCCGCCATCGTCAGTCCCATGACGTGGGCAGGGGCACAGGGTCACGGACCCCACAGTGGAGCTGGGAACCAGGAACCAGGCTCTCGGCAACAGGCCCTCAGTGGTGAGTACTGGTGATGGGGTCTGGCCCTGGGACCCTCAGACAGCCAGAGAAGGCCCTTCTGGAAGGTGCTGCCTTTCCCTCCCCCACAGCTAGTGTGGGTGCCAGCAGGAGCCTTGGGGCATCGACCATGACCTGAGGCCGGGGTCAGGGCCGGTCCCTCCTCCCACCTCATGGCCCTCGCTCACAGGCACACAAGCCATGCCAGTTAGTCCAGTGGCTTCTCGCCTCTCTTCCGAGTCAGGGAAGGAGGTATTGGAGGCTGGAGTTGGCCTCCCAAGTTGGGCTACGTGAAGGGTGTGGCTGGAGTTCATGACCTCGGGGAGACAGTGCAGAGGACAAGGGAGATGGGCGACGTCCAGAACATGGCCCCACGTGGCCAGAGCGATGGGCTGTGAGGAGCAGACACCCAACGGCCATGGCATGCTGTGCAGGACACCCTTCCCCCAGGACGTGTTGGAGACTGGCCACGCCGGGCCTTTCAAGTACACATCTGCTGAGGTCAGAACCTGTCGCTGGTTCAGAGTCCTGTTGAGCACCTACTGTGTACAGGGTTGAGCAAGACATGGGTGCCTCAGGGAGCTGGACCTGGGGGCTCCCACCTGCCCACCTGGTAGCAGCGCCCTGACCACCACCCTGGATGGCAGTCTGACTCCTTCCTGGGGAGGGCCCAGTCTAGACCTTCGCTGGGTGAGGGGTGGGCGGGAGGGACCGGGCTCAGCGGGCCGGCACCCCAGGAGCCATGTCGCATCCCTGCCTATGGCTGCGGCCTCGGGGGGCCTGAGACCCTAGAAAGAGTCAGGGGGGACCGCGGGGTGGGCGGGCTGGGCAGTCGCCAGGAAAGGAGACTGTGGACATTCAGAGGCTGGTCACCCAGGGAGATGGCAGCCGCTCTGCCCGCCCTCGGCCGGACTTGAAAGAAGTGAGAACAGACAGAATTCAAAGACGCCAACAAAAGGGCTTCCTGTTGACACCAACAGGCTTAAGTCTTTTCTCCTTGCACCCTAATGCCAGCGCCCCGGCTGGTGCTGCGTCCCCCAGGCGACACCACGACCACGAGAAGGAAAGTCATGCCGCCAGCCCCCAGCTTGGCAATTTGTTCTCTAAAATTGGGCTTGAAATCCAGAACCTGTCCCACAGGCACCCACGCCGGCCTCATGGTCCATATAGCGCCCTGCAGATTTCCTGCTGGGGCCGAGGGTGCAATGGGGCCACCGTGGATGCTCCTTACTTAGTTTGCCGAATCCCTGCAGAGCTCTCCACATGCACACACGTGTGCACACGCACACTCGCACACCTGCAGCACCCAGAGGACACCAGGAAACACACTGACTGTGCGGCATGGCCGGGAGGACCAAGGAGAAATTCCTCCTTTTTCCTCTCAGCACCTCCAGAAGAATTGACCTTTTTTCAATAAGTATTTACTCTTAAAATTAAGAAGGATGACTTTAAACATTTCAATGAGCTCTCTAGACTCAATCATAATCTTTCACCTCGTTTTCTCCATCACACGTGAGGCTGGCCGGCAGAGTCGAGGGGTGGTGGGAAGGCGCCTCCCCACCAGGAATCAGCGAGGGGCCCAGGGTACCTGGAGTCAGATGGCCCCTCCACGCTCCAGGGTAAAACCGACACCAGTGCTTTCCAGTGGCTGCCGCTGCTGCTCTGGGCTAAGGGGGGTCAGTACTGGACAGTGGGGAGGATGGAGGGAGAGGAGGGTCCATGCTCCTGAATCACAAAGGAAAGCAGGGCCCTCACCCACCCTGGAGCCTAGGCACGCACCACCTGGGCCCCAACAGCCCCTGCAGGGTCCACACCATGATTTCATCAGGTCCATTTACAGATGGGGAACGGTAAATCCAAGTGAAGATGGTTTTCCCCAAATAACATGCAGAGAATGTGTCAGTGCAGCTGCAGGGCAGCCGGACCTGCTGCAGGGCCTTCTTCTGCTCGGGGCCCCACTCACACCAGCAGCTTTTCAGGTCACTCAGAAAATGGGCCGGAGTAACACACCCAAGTGAGGGATAGGTTGCCCCCAAATCCCAAGAGGCCCACGAGGCTTGTGCCTCTGCCGTGGTTCTGGGAGGGGCTGACGCAGAAGCTCATCCTTCACCTTAGGAGGGATGTCTCAGCACGTCCCACGCAGAGAAGACCCCTGAATTTTAGTTGAATTTAGTTTCCACCGTCTGACATGCGAATGTCTGACTAGTAAGCCTAGAGTAGTTGCTCCTTACTGCTCACTACTTCCCATCGGCATGATGTCATCAAGGCAGGGGACCAACGTGCCACCTCGTGGAAGGGAATGGCTCAGACTCCCCGAGAACTAGATTGTGACATAGGCCTACAGAGGGGGTGTACCCCTGAGCTAAGACAGTGAAGGTGTATCGCCGGCCTTGCCAGCTGAAGGCAAACTGCTTCTGGTGGGCGTTATGGACTAGGATGGATTAAAAGGCATTTTCCAGATCACTAGCTGCATACCAGGTACCAAGGGATGTGTTAATTTGCTCAGTCAATGGAACCGCAGCTGTTACAGCAGCTGCAATTGGAGTCACCGCCTGGTTAAGTTTATGATAATCCACTGTCACTCTCCAAGACCCACTCTCTTCTGCCAGATAAAACAGTTGAATGGGGATGTGGTGGGAATCGCCAGCCCCGCCATCTTTCAAGCCCCCGATGGTGGCACTAATCGCTGCCGCCCCTCCAGGAACGCAGTGTCACTTTGGTTCACTAGGTGGAGGCTATTCTAGTGGCTTCACCTGGCCTTTCCCACCAGAATAGCCCTCACTCTGCAGGTCAGGGAAGCAATGTGGGATTCTGCCAGCTGCTGAGGGTGCCTATTCCAATCAAGCCTGGATCTGGGGAAATAGACACAGGATGGGTTCTGGGACCCACTGGACTCACTGGGAGGCGGACCTGAGCTAAGATTCCACTGACCACCTGACCTCCATGAGCCCCACTCTGACCGCAACACCAGTGATGGAATCAGGGTCTTGGAATCAGGGTCAGTTCAGAGGCAGCAGCGTGCAGTCATCCCCGAAATTTCTGAGTATTTCCTTTTCCCTGAGGCACAGTTACGCTGGTGAAAGGCCGCTGGTCCCTTGGGGAAGGGGGGGGGGGCGGCGGAGAAAGAGTAATAATATGAATTGCTGGCAGTGTATGGGGGTCCTTCCTTGAGGGCACCTGGCCTCCCCTTCATTTGGGGGCTTCTGGGTCTGTAAACCGGCCCTAGTCTGGGAACTGATGTCAAAGCCATGACTCTGTTTTCATGATTCGGGTTAGACTTTTGTTCACCTGACCTAGAACTTCTCTGCTTACACAGATGGAGTAAGAATCCAGCAGGCTTCCCATCTGTCTCACTTCTAGGAACACCAAGGCCATAGTCTGTGCCAGGTGACCTGCTTCCTTGCTGTCCATCGTTGTGAACACACCCACCTTGATCCTGGCGGCCGAGCGCCCCCACGGGGCCCGGCCACCCCAGGAGCCAATCACTCTCACTGCACCTAGGGTTCCCGACCGAGCGGCCGTGCCTCCCACTCTAAGTTCTGACCCACAGAGAAGGGGATCGGAGCCCTTCAGGGGTGCCAGGGCTCCCCTCGCGGGTTTATTCCTCACTGTTGTGGGGAATAAGCTGTGTCTGGATGCTCCCAGGTGGGTGAGCAGGTCTCACCTGATGCTGTCTCCTCAGCCTCCGAGCCCCTCCCCTCTGCAGGAAACCGAGGCAGGTCCGGCATTTCCCATTCACTCGCAGGGGGGTTGTCTCTTGGACCGTGTTTCAGCCGAACAGCCAGCCAACCGGTCAGAGCCCTTCCTGCCCCCGCACTGCGACCTCAGCTGCAGTCTCTGCTCGTGGGCCCCTGTCAACACCTTGATCTTCCCTCCACTGCACCCCACACCCTCCTCTATCCCCTCACGTGTGCGCCCATAAATCTGAGGACTCAAGTCACTCTTCCGGAGTGTAGCCCACCTCCTCATGGGTCACACCTCGTACCCACCTTCAGCGGCCTCAGGGGAGGCTGTCACCCTTTCCCCAGGAACCACAGGGTTGACCCCTTCAGACGTGGATGTCGGGGGAGAGGCTGACACCATTGCGGGAGGGGGAAATGCCGCTTTGGGGACATTGCCACGGGGCTGGGGGCTGAGTGGCCCCACCCACATCTTCTCATTAACTTGGGGCAAACCGTCGCCTGGGCCCTGCTCCCAGCTCCCACCCAGTATTTTCTTGAATAAATGTTTCCTCTGCCTTCTTTAAGGAGAGCACACATCACACTATGACTTCAGAGGCCAGAAGAACGAGTTTGTAATGAAACCAACTCACTGTCTGGTGAGCTCATCTACGTCCTCCTTAGGGGGCCGCACCCGTGACCTGACCTGACACTCCTCATGCCGTCGGCCCCACCTGCACAATCCCGCCCCAGGTCCCAGCACCTGTCCCTCCCCCAGCCCCTGCCCGTGTCCCCTCGACACTGTCTCCTGGTCTGCCCAGCCCACGTGATCACCCCCTGGACCCTCCCCAGACCCCCAGGGCCCGCACTCCACACCCATCCTGCACGGGGTTCTGGGGCCCAGGGAAGGTGAGGACCACACGGCACATGGGATCTCACACGACCATGTCCGCACGGGCCACCAACTCAGCGAGGGGACCCCCAGCCGTCCTCCAAGGCTACCTTCCCTACTTCTCCTGGTTCATCTGCACCGTCCATCCAGATGGAACCCTCGGGGCAACTGGACGATGGCCTATGGCCGCAGTGACACCTCCGGCCTCCTCCATTAACTGGGGCGTCCCCCTCTCTCCCCCCCAGCCCCACGGCAGGGCCCACAGGCCTGCCCTCAGCCGCTCCAGTGGAGGTAGCCCTGAGCTGCCCGGCCTGCTGTGGCCTCTCCCCAGGGCTGGGCGAGTGAGAGGGAAGCTAATTGCACGAGGGGGATGAGGCCCCACCCCACAGACTCCAGACAAGCGTGTTTTATAGCCGCCCCCGCCTGCTTCCCTGGGCTGAGTCATCGAGGTGCGGGTGACCCAGAGCTGACTCAGGGAGGACCTGTCCCTGGGGCTCCCAGCTGGGGCCGCAAAGGGGGGAACCCAGTCCAGTCGGTCAGTTCCCGGGTGGCGACAGCACTGTGCACTGTCCACTCCACCCCCCACCCCTGTCCCCAGCATGTGTCCCTTCCCCTGGGGCCAAGGTGTGCCTGCACCGGGGGACCTGGGCGGGGAGAGCTCGGGTGGGCCTGGGCTGGTCCAGCGTGTGCACAGACCCTCTGCTGAACCTGCCTTCTCTTTTTCTTGGGCAGGAAGGGGATTTCATACCTGGTTTCCTTGAAGGCCAGAGTTCCCCTGGTCACTTTCTCTATGCCAGATGCCCAGATTCCTGGGCGTACAGAACAGGCCACCATGTGCAAGCGCAGGGGTGCAGGGCCACAGGGGGCTGGACAGGGTCCCCTTCACCCTGTGTCCAGCTGTCAGCAGGTGTGCCTGGGAGTTCATATACGAATGGGACTTCTGGCTTGGCACCTCCAGGGCCGCCTGCCCTGGGCTGGTGGGTCCCGGGGCAGGGCTGCGGGCTGGGGGAGGGGCAGAGAGAGGCTGTGTTCCTCATACGGGAGGTTTTGGGAACAACTGAGAAAACAGGAACTCGGACCTCTCTGCAGAGGGATCTCATCTCCCTGTGAGCTCCTCACCTGCTATTGGAACCACAGTGGTGTTGGCACGATCCTGGGGGCAGGCGACTCTTCCTCAAGAATTTAAAGGCGAAGGGTCATGACTTCTGCAACTTATAAATGGCCCAGTGGAAAATGAACAAATGTGCACACACAAGACACATAAAGGTGTGCCCGCGCTGACAGTGGGTGGATGGATCGGAGGGTGTGTGATGCTGGGTGCACGGTACCTGATTTGTGCAGCTTCAGACTTTTGAAAATGCACAACTGGGACGTAAATTGGTAATTGCTGTGTCAGAAACTCCCCTCCTCAGGGAGGCAGCGTGGTTCTGAGTCCTTCATCAGAAGCTGGTTCAACCGGCAGCTGAATAGGGAGCAGCCCATGTGAGCACCTACTGGGAGACAGAGGAGCATCTACTCCCATTCTCCCATATGGGAACATATGGGAGCTCCAGTTGAGCGGTGAGCCTGGCACACGGTGAGGATGTGGGCAGTGAGGCTGGCACCCATGCACAGAAGCGGGATCTCTGGGCCTGGCCCCTGGCACGCCACCTCCAGCAGCCAGGACCCTGCCCTCTCAATATTACCACCCTGGAGTCTCCAGGCGCAGGGGTGATCCCAGCCCAGCTTAGGAGCCTTGATGACAGGGCGGGTGCAACTGCAGGGTTGTAGAAACGTGCACATGCTGGGGGCACTGCCAGGCCTGGCCTGTAGCTGCCAGGGACAGTTGCTGGGATGGAGCCCAGCAGGCTTCCCAGGAGAAGTGATGTGTGAGCTGAGTGAGGAGGAGGGTTGTTAAACCATGAGCAGCACGTACTCACCAGATATGTGGTGCAGGGTTGGGGTCCTTCTCCCCTGAGGGGCGCTGCCTCAAGGGACTCCGAGTACAGAGACATTCCTGCTGGTGTGACAGCTGTGGGGTCACCACAGCTCACCACCTGGCAGCGTGGGATGCCGCTAAGGCCAGGCTGGACGAGGTGGCCGCAGCAAACAACGGCGATGAGGGCGCAGGGATAATCATACCCCCGGCGCCGTCCTTCACTGCTCACCCAGTGCACACACCTGGCTGACTGGCAGCAGCCCCTCACTTCTCCCTCCCACCTTTCGCTGCCGCACAGACGGCAAACACGCCAGCAGATTAGGTTAAGGAGGTGATTGCGTGAAGGTGTTTGGGTCGGGGCCAGCCAGCACTCTCCGGGCTGTTTCACGTTGTAATTACATGTTGCCGGCTGCAGTTGCTAAATGTCAAATTACAAACATTTGCTCGTGATCCATCATTTCACCACAATTACAATAATTACGTCCCTATGAGAAGGTCAGCAAAAATGACCTCGGAGGAGGAAACAGAGTGGCAGAAATGATGGAGGCCCGGGGGGCTGAGCAGGGATGGTGCTGGGTCCACGTGCGAACTTCCCTCAGCAGGTGGGGGTCTGGGTGTTTTCACGTGACCCACATACGTGATTGGCAAGTACTCTAAAATATTTTTTGAATGCCAAAGAGAATTTCCTGGACGTGTTTGGGAAAACTTTTAACGTTTTTCTGGAAGTGTCCAGTTTCTAAGGGAGGAAGTTGATTCTTCAATGAGCAGATTCAGGTGACTGGACATTTTGAATAATAGAATGACCATCAATACACATTTGAAGACCTCAAGACTGGGCAAAAAATGAAAGCGTTTACAGAGACTGGGCCGTGTTAGTGGCTCAAAGAACTCGTGCTCTAGGGAGAGTGGTGGGGAGGGGGCTGGGAAGAAGGTGCCCCCCACAAGGTCCCGAGTCCTGCTGAGAGTCAGATGGCACCTTGACCCCCGAATCAACATCTGTGACCTGATATGAGGCTTTGTGCGATGATGTCACACACCCTACATCTCCCTGAGAATCGAGATCCCACCCACTTGGCAGGTAATGAGACTCAGAAACAGACCCTGACCCCACTGCCCGTGTGAACCAGACCAGGAAGAGGGCCACGTCACAGCCCAGGTCCATCCATCACCCACAGGGCCTGCCACACCCTGACGTTCAGAGGCTGGGAAAGGGTGTCCAGCCCCACAGACCCCACCCCAGCGAGCCTCCTTCCTCAGGTGGTGGGTCCCTGCCACACTTAAAAGAACGACTGGACTGTCATACGGAGTGAAGTAAGTCCACAAGAGAAAAACAAATACCATATACTAACACATATATATGGAATCTAAAAAAAAAAAAATGGTTCTGATGAACCTAGGGGCAGGACAGGAATAAAGACGCAGAGGTAGAGAATGGACTTGAGGACGCAGGGAGGGGGAAGGGTAAGCTGGGACGAAGTGAGAGAGTAGCACTGACATATATACACTACCAAATGGAAAACAGATAGCTAGTGGGAAGCAGCTGCATAGCACAGGGAGCACAGCTCGTGCTTTGTGACCACCTAGAGGGGTGTGATAGGGAGGGTGGGAGGGAGATGCAAGAGGGAGGGGATATGGGGATGTATGTATACATATAACTGATTTGCTTTGTTATACAGCAGAAACTAACAACACTGTAAAGCAATTATACTCCAATAAAGATGTTAAAAGAAAAAAAAAAAAAAAGAACGACTGGAGAGAGGGCAGCAGGGTCACCTGCAGGTCAGGTGCACACTTAGGAGCTGCAGTTGTCCGGCCGTAACCATGGGTCATGGTCTCACTGAAGGCCACCACTGCTGCCTCTCGGGCTGGCCCCAGTCAGGGGCTGCAGCCCTGGAACTCCCCAGAGAGATGTGCCCAGGAGGCATCAGGGAAACATTTCTTGAGTGAATGAACAGATCACAAGTGAAGGTTGATACTGACCTGAGTTTGGGCCACGGACTCCCTCACTACGTGCTCTGCACGGACCTATCGGGTGTGGCAGGCAGCTCTGTGGGCAAGCGCCCGCATCACCGCCCTGCCATACGCAGCAGAGGCGAGGCCCAGAGCGTGCACCTCAAGGGTACGCTGAGCTGTGCTGTGTGGCCTCTGTCATCGCTGAGCCCCGTCCCTCTGCCGCCTGTGCCGCATTCCTCTGGCTTCCTGGGGCTGTGGAAGGTACTCGGGCAGGACGATGGGGCTGTCACCCAGGTGTGGGGACAGGCAGCTTTGCCGTCTGACCCCAGTGGGTCTGGTCCTGCACTCTGCCTTCCAGCGGGCATTCTGGTGTTGGGGGGACTGTGAATGCAGGGAGGTGCCCAGCTTCTCTCGGACACCATGACGCCCGTTTCCTTTACCACTATGGGTGGGGGTGGGGGCACTGCTGTGGTCCTTTCCTGGGTTTAACTGGCAGAAAGGCTCACTGGGAAGTGCCCCCCCCAGCCATCCATGGACTAACACACCCCAAGGTTCTCTGACTGCCTGGGATCCTGCAGGGTTTATCTGTCCCTGCCAGGCCCTAGGGCGTGAAGCAGGGCAGGTGGTCACTGGGTGGCCTCAGACAGACATGACCCACCTCATCCTGCTGCCTCAGCCCCAAACATCATATGCCCCCCACAAGAGCTGACACCATGAGCACCAGGAAGTGGCTTTGCACGGCCAGGAGGGCTCATCAGCCCCACCTTGCTGGGCGAAGAGGTGCCCAGGAGGCCCAGAGCTGAGCGCAGATATGAGGAACCAGTTCTGCTGCTGCGGCCCCACCCTGAGGCTGGTGCTTGTCAGGAGGAGGGAAATCTGGAAATTCCTGCTTCAGGGACCCTCCAGGAATCCAGAGGCACCTGTGTCTCCAGAAGTGAGGACCTGTCACAGAGACTTAGGTCTGATGGTCCCAAGAACCTATCAGATTCTTCCAAGAAGACTGCCAGAACTTTTGTTTTTTAATTAATAGTCTTAAATTTTTAGGTTTACAGAAAACTGAGCAGGTAGTAGAGAGGGCTCCCATGTAGCCCCTCCCCTGCCCCAGATTCCTCTCTTACTGGCATCTCCAATTAGTGTGCCCAGGTGCTATAATCAATGAGCCAATACCGACATATTATTAACTGAAGACTGCAGCATTTGCTCCTGTGTCATTGCTCTGTCAGTCCTGCATGCACCATCGTGCTGAGCTTGTTTTAGGGAAATGGACCTGGGCAGAGGTGGTTTGGCAGCCTTCTAGGTCACAGCCCTGAGCCTGGGATGGGAACCAGCTCCGTGTCTCCCCAGAGAGAGCTCTCCCCTTTGGTCCAGCGGTCACTAGAGGATTCTAAAACGCTGAGCAGGTCACTCAGGCTGGCAGCACTGACTCCGCATTTGTAATATGAAAGGGCCCTAAAGCTGCCCCGCCTCTTCCTCTGTGTGAAGACCTGGACCCTGACCAGCCACAGGGCCCTTCTGGGGTGGATGGGCCCGGCCAGGCTGCTTATAAAGCATTTCTTTACCACCTGCAGTGCCCTGGGTGAGAAGTGCTGCTGTGCAGACATGCTCGGCGGGCGCAGAGGTGGTTGCAGCTTCCAGATTCCAACGAGTAGACCCCTCGCCCCAGCGGCCTGGGTGGCAGTTTCACTTGGCTCACCTATCAAAGCAGTTCCGCACCCTGGTACCTGCAGCAACAGGGGTGTGGTGAGGGGTGCAGCAGGCCCCCGAGCCCGGAATGCACGTGTGTAGTCCTCCAGCCTCAAAGCTGACTTTGGGTCTTGGGATGGCATCACTGTTTTTGACCAGGCAGGGTCTTTGCTCCGGGCTTTGGCTGGGTGGGTTGACCTGCTCAGTTCCAGGGCTGCCCTAATAGATTCTTCAACTGTAACCCCCTTCAAGGGGGAACGACGCCCCCAATCTTGCCCCAGCACTCCTGAGGGCGGCTGTCTCTCAGCCCCATCTGTTTTGGACCTGCAGACTCTGGCTTCTCCAGAGGGTGATGATTCCATCCCTACAACCAAATTAGACTTCCAAACCTCTAACCAGATGAAAGGGTGCAATGTGAAAATAATAGGCACAGGAAGTCACTCCCCTCCCCCGCAGGTCACTCGAAATTCCTCCTGAAATATATCTTGCCTGGAAAAGAAATGCTAAAACAAGGTCAGATTTCTCCACCATTTGATGTTGTTTCAGGCTCTGGAGCTCGCTCAGACCAACACCAGAGTCTGAGGAAGCAGAAAAACTTGCTTTTGTTATCCCAGGGGTGGCTGCCTGGAGTGCCACGGCTCCCTCCCTCCGCCTGGCAGACCCTTATCATCCTTCCAGAGGCCAGTGTCCTCTGGGCTGCCTATGTCCCCCTGTCTCCCCCACTGGATGTCAGGTACCTGGGGGCCCCAGTGACCACCTGGTGAAGGCAGCTGCTCTCATCACGCTGCACTCACCAGGCTGGGTCCCACTAGAACAGGGACCTCAGAGGGAAATTCGGCACCCAGGGGGCATCTGGCAGTATCTGGGGACAGTTCAGGTTGCCAAGCCTGGGGCTGGGGGGACGGCCACTGCCAAAATGCTGCTAAAATCCTACAACGCACAAGAGGGTCCCCACCACGAAGAATCAAGAGCAAAGCTGGTGAATCGGGTACTAGACGAACTCTGGAGCAGGTACGGTGGGGACCAGCAGGGAGCACAGCAGTGGTGGCCTCGACAGGCAAATTCAGAGCCTTTCTGTGGAACGGGTGTTCCAGGGTCCCCCGCACACTCAACAGTGAGTCAGCCGCATCACCAGCCACAGTTGGTCCTCCCCTCCCCCGTGGGCCGCAGAACGGGACAGAGTCTGAACTTCCGCAAAGCACACTCAAATCCTGTGCAGGGTGGGTGCCAGGAACATCTCTGACGGCCTCAGGCTGGTCACACAGCAGTGGCACGGCCAGGTGCCCCTGCTACAGCCCAGAGGCCATTCCAGACTCAGTCTGCACGATGGGGCCACAGCACCACCACTGCTGGACGGACCTGCTGGCCAGGCGCCCGGCCTGGGTCTGCACGTACTTGGGGCCTCGGGTTTCTACCCCGCCCCCGCATCTTACAGGCTGGGGACACATTGCTGCCCGTCCCCCTCCCGCTCGAAACTCCACTTTCCAACCTGGCTCTTCTCTCCCGGACCCTTCTCCCAGTCCCTCACGCGGCCCTCTCCTCTCCGCGGCGTCCTAGCCTGTCCCACCCCCGGGCCACACGCCCCCCGGCGCTTAGTGTCCCTGCCACGCCGCTGACTCCGGTATCCGCCGCGTCCAGCCGGGCTCCCTGGGCGCGGGGCTCAGGCGCACTGGGCGGAGTTCCGGCGCGCGGGGGCGGAGCGGCCGGGCGGGCGCCGCCCCCCAGCTGAGCAGAGACCGGGACCCGCGGACTTGCAGACTTCAGAGGCTCAGGCGGCGGCGGCGGGCGCGGAGGTCCGCGCCCGGCTCCAGCGGCTCCAGCGGCTCGGGCGGCCCCGGCTCCGGCGGGGATGGGCGGGCAGCCGCCCTGGGGGCGCGGGGGGCGCGCGACCTGACCGCCTGGACTCGAAGCCCGGCCGCTTGGCAGCGCCGGGTCGAAGGTCTGCTCGGTGGGCGCGGACGCGGGGCCGGCGGCCGAGCCGGAGCCAGAGCATGCGGGGCGCGGCGCGGGCGGTCGGGGGGCGCACGGGGCAGCTGTGGCCGAGGCCCCCCGCCCCGGGCCCTGGGCCGCCGCCGCTGCTGCTGCTGCTGGCCGTGCTGCTGGGCGGCGCGGGCGCGCAGTACTCGAGCGACTTGTGCAGCTGGAAGGGGAGGTGAGTTCGCGCGGCGCGACCCCAGCCCTTGGGTCCACTCCCCTCTCCGCGGGCCGAGCGCGCGGGGGCTCGGGGGCCCGCTCTCCAGGCTGAGTGCCGTCCCCGCCCTCCCCCGCCCCCGGTTTTAGAACAAAAGAGCCCGCGGCGTCCCGGTCCCCTGGCCCGGCGGACGCCCAGGGGGAGGCGCGCCTGCAGCGCAGTGGTGTCAGTCGGGTCCAGCAGCCCGCTCGCCCCGCGCCGGACCGCGCCGCTCCCCACTTGGTTCCCCGAGAGCCGCAGCCCGGACCCCGCGACCCCTCACTGGGGGCAGGCGGGGGTCGGCCTTCTGGCCCTTCCCGGGCTCTGCCCTCGGCGAGGAGTTGCGCGCCCCGGGCCGGGAGGAGCCGGGCCTGCGCTCAGGACCGAGCGGGAAGGGACGGACGGGTCCGCAGGAGGGAGCCGCGGCTCCGGTGGTCGGAGCGGGGGCCCTGGCGCTAACCGCGCACTGACCACGTCGGTGCGGGCGGAGACCCGCGGGCGGGCACCTTGCGCGGGGCGAGTTCGGGGCCTGGCGGAGCCCCCCGCCCCGCCCCGTGAAGGTCAGGCCGCCCTTGGCAGCGCGCTGGGCTCTGCGACCCCCCTTCACGCCCTCTGCCAAGGCAGGCAGCCGAGGACTTTTTAAAAAAACTGCAGTGTGACAGGCAAGTCACAAGCGTGGGCGGGGGTGGGGGTGAGGGCGCAGAGAACCTCCGTCCGCCAGGGCGCCGGCCCCGAGCCAGGCACCTCGCTGTCGGAGAAGACTGCTCGGGCTTCGGCAGTTGCGGATTCAGGAGTTTGCAGAGGGAGATGCTAGCGTCTTCTTCTCCGAAAATGCTATGGGCCGGGGCTGCCCTAAGGTCTGGGTGTGTCCTGGTGTCCCACCGTGCAGGGCCCCTAAGTCCCTGCCTTCTGATGGGAAGACTCCCGCTGGCAGACACCTCATGCTGTGGGGTGTCACGGGGTTATTTTTAGTGAAGACAGTTTTTTCCGAGAAGGTAAGTGTTGTGCCACTGTGCTGGGTTCTGCGTCAGCAGGGCAGTTGCTGGTCCTCTTGGATATGTACAGACCCAGTTCTCTGTGGAAACTGGCAATTACCCCGCTCCCTTCTCTCCGCTTCCCAGCCTCCTAGAGTGAAGGTCCTGGGCTCCTGAGCTTGGGCTGGTGTTGCCCACCCTCCCTGCTGCAGAAGTTCTCCCAGCTCACACCACAGCAGGGGTGGTAGAGCTGAGACTGGAGCCCTGAGTGGCAGATCGGAGCTCTGGGGGAGGGTTGGCCGGGAGAATGCTGGCGCCAGCACAGAGCTGGCGGGGAGCCTCTGACTCTGACACACTCTTCTGGGGCTGCCCTCTCCCCCTCGCTGGTAATTAAACTCCCTGCTTTGCAGCCTCTGCTGGATGAATCAGTGCATCCCCAAACTGAGGCCTTGGGGTGTCCTCCTTCAGCAGATCAAAAACAGAAACCCAGTCCCACCCTGTGAGCTTGAGTTTCCAGAGGAGGAGCTGACATCCTTTTCACATTCTTGGAGGACCATGTGCCTGGAAGAGGATGCCTCCCCTGGAGCCCAGAGGGAGCTGTGAGCGAGGACTGGTCAGGGGGCCAACCTGCTCCTGGACCACGCAGGTGTTTGCAGGGGGTAGAGGAATCCCTTCACCTTCCTGTTCCTGTGCATCCTCTTATCTACCTGGAGAAGAAGGGCCCCTCTCCCTCCGTCATTGCCAATGGACCCCTGGACTTGGACACCCTCCAGTGTCCTCCACTCAACCCAAAGGCAGAACCCGGCCAAGGGCGGCTGCAGTGGCTGTAGGAGCTGTGGGCGGGATCTGAAGCAGAGACAGGGCCAGGTCACATTCCTGGAGCATAAGCCCCCCTTGCATTGTAATTGCTGCCCCCAGTTATCATTTTTTTTTCACAAATCAGCTGACAGATTCTTACTCTGGTGTGCTGGTTTGCCTGCTGACTCTATAGCATTTACGACTTTTTATGAGCCGTTCTAAAGACAGCACAGGGTGGTGCAAGCCCTGATGTGCCGGGTGGATTCTGATCCCCTGATAGGAAGGGGGTTGTTTTTTATGACACTGGCCACTCACATTTGACAGGCCTAATGTGTTTCTGGGTGTTTCCAAGCAATTAAGTAGAAGGTTTTGAAATCCCTCTCCCTGTGCAGGGGCAGGACGTGCCCTATCTTTATTAGGCCCTGGTCGTAAAGGTGGACCATGAACTTTCCTACTGCGATGGGCTGGGCATTGCCGGTTATGTCACACCTGGGCTATCTCTCCTGCAAGGTGGGGAAATGAAAAGTAACTCCAGGCAGGAGAGCCTTTTGGTTTCACCCTTGATCAGAAGCTCTTCCTGACTTTAGTCAAAAAGAGACCATCACTTCCTTCTGGTGACTCAGGGTTTGAGCCAGGCTATGGGTGTGAGTGGTGTGGGCTCTGCTGCCACCACACTGACCCTGTCAGACAGTCCCCATAGCGACTTGGAATTTGCCATCATTCCCATAAAGGTGCTCCACAGGTGTGTCCTCCTGGGGGATGACACTTGCCGACTCTTTTTTTTAATGCATTAATTCAGTTTAAATAATCCAAGATCAAATCAGTCTTCCCGGTTTCCTAAGGTTGAATAGAACCACAGTTTTTTTCTGCATCCTGTAGCTTTGTCATAACATCAGAAAGCAGTTATTTCATTTTTCTTAGTTAGGATGTCACTTGCATGTCATGTGAAAATTGTAACATACCATCATCAGTGACCATTACTGATGTGGTGTGTTTTTGCATCTCCAGCACTTTTGCTGAGCAGGTGTCTGTCTGAATGGAGCTCTTGCTCTGATGAGAGTGTGGACACTCCTGTGTTGGGTGCTTAGTGAGAGTCTTGTTGGTCCTGATGTTTTAGCAGAACAAGGGAGAAGAGGCAGAGCAGGGCCCGTGTAGTCTCCGGGGACGGGCTGGATCTGTTAGAGGGTGAAGTGATAGGCGCTTTATTTCTCATGTGTCCACTGTGGTTTTGTTCCTAGTCCTCTTTTAGGCGAGTGACTTGTGAGTAAATGGATGCACGTGGTCATGTACTCAGGCTGGTGGATGGCAGCCCCCAGCCTCAGGTCCGCCTCCCCCTGGGCAGCGTGGGCTGGCCATCTGTCCCCACGAGGGCCCCCTCTGCCCCTGCCAAGACGCGGGTGGAGGGTGGGCCTCCCCATTTCACTCTCCACTGTTGGGGTTAAGGCAACCTCGTGAGAGGTACCCACAGCCTCTGGTGTGAGTTCTCCACTCCCTCAACCCCTAGGTCCCCCTCCTCCCACCAAGAGGGAAGCGAAGCCTTGGATGGGGTGGTTTTTTTGGGAGAGAGAGTTGAGGATTGGTGCCTGGGCATGGCGCAAGTGTCCAGCTGCCCCTCAAGGCTGGAGCCAGGAGAGAAGGGACACTGTGATAAAGTTTGTTTGGCTGCATAAGAGCAGAGTTGATTATAGTCATCTGTGGCAACCACACACCATTTAGTCTAATTTTGTCACCCAGCACTATAATTATGCCCATCCCCTCCTATGTGTCAGATGAGCTTGTGTGAGTTTTATGTGACTGTAATTTGTTAAGTCTGTTCTGTGTGTGCGGCCCTGCTAGGTGTCTGAGGCCAGGCTGCTCATGACCCAGGGCCTTGGGGGTGGGGAGTGGAGTGAGGAGGGAATCCACCTCCTTGACACCTCCTTCTGATGTGGTCTGCAGGGTGACTGTGCAGCCCTAGCCTGCAGCTGGCCGTTGTATGAAAAGTGAGGCTTTTCGGGGCCTGGAGCGTGAGTCACCAACAGTAAATGCAAACCATATGTTATGTGTTTTCTCCTCTGCGGAAAAGGTTTCTGGTAACTCACTCAGGCCAGGGCTCTGAATATAGTATTGTTTATTTCACATAAAAATCCTAAGAATGTGGGTGAACCTGTCTGAGATCTGATCAGAACCAAATTTCATGTAATAAAACACTTAGTTGAAGTCACCGTTGAGTTCCCGGGCTGCTTGGTGTTTATGACGTAACCATTACCACAAGCTGACATTTACATTACAGTTTTGAGTAGGGGAAACTTGAACGTTTTTGATGGTTTCAATTTCTCGAAAACATAATGTTATGACTTACTCAAGACCTGCCTCCCCAAGAGCATAGCACACTTCATTTTTTCCTGTTTGGCATTTATTAGGAGTGAAACCCACTGGGCTCCCCAGCAGTCCCCATCGGGAAGACAGGTTATCTGCGGACCTTTTGTGTCCCCCTCCCTTTGCTTTTCCACAATGCCTTCCCGTGTCTCCCTGTGGAGGACCTTTACTTTACTTTTGCATCTTGCTTTGATGATATTTGTGTTTGTTTTGAAAAAAATACGATTGGCAACGCAGTGTCTTCAGGTTTGCAAATGAATGAAAAAGCAGTCAAATCATCACCGTAAGGAAAATATGAACACTGTGCCTAACGGGGATCCTGAAGACAAAACTCACCAACAACCTACACAACCTCCCCCCAAATTGCTAACATTCCCATTTCATTTAAAAGCTGCTCCCTGGAGTGCATTATTTATTATATGTGCATTGCATTCCAGCGTGCCTCCTGTAACTTGAATCTGCTCCTTGGTTTTCACACTCAGTGGGAATCTACCAACATTTCCTGGCCCTCATCTGGTTATCTGGAACTTGGGTTGGTGCCGAAGTCCCACTGGTGTTTCCCTGTTTATTTTTTGGAAGAGCCGTCTTTTCCTTGGTTCTCACCTCCACTGCACCCATCACTGCCCCTGTTCAGGGGTTTCCCAAGGACACGGGCTCAGAGGCCAACAGAGTGTCCAGGTGGTGAGAGGGTCTGGGAGCCAGAAGCTCCCACACTTACCAGAGCGCTCGGAGCCGGTGCGCTGGAAGGAACTGGGCGGGGGAGGCCGTGTGGCCACCCCTGCCTGGAGATGGGCCCTGGGCTGCAGGGTGGAGACGGTGCCAGCCTGCCTGTGGGTGAGCGGTGCTCGGACGCCCGAGCAGGCGTCTCCCGGCTGACGAGTCTCCCCGTCCACAGTGGACTGACGCACGAGGCCCACAGGAAGGAGGTGGAGCAGGTGTACCTGCGCTGCTCCGCGGGCACTGTCGAGTGGATGTACCCGACCGGTGCGCTCATCGTGAACCTGCGGCCCAACACCTTCTCGCCCTCCCGGCACCTGACTCTGTGCATCAAGCCCCTCAGGGGCTCGTCGGGGGCCAATATTTATTTGGAAAAGACTGGAGAACTGAAACTGCTGGTGCGGGACGGGGACCTCGGGCCCGGCCAGGCCCCGTGCTTCAGCTTCGAGCAGGGTGGCCTGTTCGTGGAGGCGACGCCCCAGCAGGACATCAGCAGGAGGACCACGGGCTTCCAGTACGAGCTGACCAGCCGGCATGCGGGGCCGGACCTGCACACCCTGTCAGGTGAGTGTGGTGCCCAGGGTGGGGTGGTGGCCTCAGGGGTCCTCTCTCGTCCCCCAGACCCCCCGATCATCTCCCGCCCACACCTCAGCACAGCCTCTGAACATGCTGCTCGAGTCCGTGCTTCAGGCCTGGCAGGTCTGCCTGAGGGTGGCCGAGGGGCCCTCCCGGGAGCAGGTGCCCCGTTAGTGCTGTGGGCAGTTTGGACTTGGGACGATGGCCACGGGTCAGAGCAGAGCTGTGACACGGTCCTGGCCCGTAATATGCTCTTCTCCCCTGGACCAATTTTGACTGTGATTTGAAATGGGTGCTGTCACCATCCAAACTGCCCCAGAATTTCTTCTGACACACGAGTTGGCCGAGTGTTTTTGGCGTCGGCTGCAGTCCCTGAAACATTGAGTTTTGGGTGGAAGTTGAGGCTGATTCACGTTCCAGAGCCATGCAGAGCTGGGATGTCCTGAATTGTGAGCCATTCCCAGGTTCACAAGCCGTTTTATCTGTGGGTGTCAGTGAGGGCACCAGCACCGTGCCATGCAGGGCGGCTGAGTGGCTGTGATGATCTGGGAACCTCAGGTGAGGTCCCGGAGGGAGTCTCTGGGTGGCTGAGGGCTGGTGAGTTGGCTTTAGATTTTCCTTCCTTTTTTTTTTTTGAGGCCAGCAGACAGCTTTGTGGGGCCCTGTGTGGAAGGCAGTGTTGGTCTCTGGAAAGTTCTGTGGGCAGAGAGGAGTGTGTGGCCCCAAGAGCTCTCACACAGGGAAAACTCAGGGTACTGTCTTTTAGTTAGGGACAACCAGGCCAGGTGCAACCCTTGCTGCAAGGCACAGATGACCTCGTGGGGTCTGAGTGCATGGGGTGGGGGTCGGTGGGGCTCAGGTGCACCATCTGCTTCAATTCCAAAGCTAGTTGGTAGGAAGATGCCTCCCAAGGGGAAGGTGTGAGCTTGGGTAATCGTGGGGGGCAGGTTCCAGGAAGGCTGTTCCTGCGGTGACCGGCCAGGATGATGGTCAGTGGGGGGCGCTATGGCATCAAGTGTTGGAGGCGAGGCAGGGATGCTGTTCACACCCCATAGTCTGTAGGGCGGCCCCACCACGGAGAATGACCTGGCCCCAGGCATCAGCACAGGACACCCCAGCGTGGTAATGACCCGTCCCCAGGTGTCAGCACGGGACACCCCAACACGAAGAATGACTTATCCCCAAGTGTCAGCACTGCTGAGGTGGAAACACCTGGTTTGAGGGCTAGGCCAGCCCCCCAAAATAGTATAATTTCCACATTTTAGTGAATAAAATCTTCCATTGGAAAAAACCAGACCTACTAGGATTTGAAATGCAGACTTTCTCCTGAGTGGGAATCTACATTTTATTGTTCTGTGTTCTTGGCTCAGATGAGTTTTCAAAACCTTAAATCTCTCTCAAACTAAACTGGTCTGTTATAGAGCTTCAATGTATGACTGCCCAGGTAGGACCCCTCCCCACCAGGGCCTGACTGTCCAGGTAGGACCCCTCCCCCCAGGGCCTGACTGCCCAGGTAGGACCCCTCCCCCCTGCCCCTGTGCCTGCCTGGGTAGGACCCCATCAGGAATGCTGAAAGCTGCTATAAACCCCAGGACTTGAATAAAACTTTAACCACAACAGCCTTTATCTTGATCACCAGCGAGTGATCACCAGGCTCGTTGGCGGGGGTTGGGGGGGGACGCTAGAGATAAACTCGCAATAAAACCAAAATCTGGAAAAACCCAGTCACCAAATTCGATGTTTCTGGCCATGGTGATAGCTGGCTGATGGGGCAGATATTAGGAACTTGCTAACATTCCTTTTACTGATTAAAATGTTGATGGGTTGAGGCCATTCGGCTGCTGGTCACATGTTCTGTCCGGCTGGAGCTTTGTTCCACTTTGCTGTGAGGCTCCCACCAGATTCTTGGAGGCCACGGCATAAGGTGCTTTCCGTGCTGCCACCTGAGTGCTCCCGTTGGCACAGACCAGAGTCTCTGGTGGAAAATCCACAGTGGGGTCACCACCCGGGGTGACTCAGAGCCTGTGCCTCAGCCCTAGGGACCTGAGACTTTGTTTCTTTCCCCCTCCCTGGGGGCACGGTCTGTGCTCCCCAGACCCCAGGTCTACGTTTCCAGGCTAGGGCAGTGAGTGGGTTTGGGAGAGGCCCGTGGGGTCGCAGGGAGAAGGCCCCGTGTGATGGGGTAGATTGTCTGGCTGGGGCGCCACACAGGACACGTGGCTATGGCTGGACGTTGGGCTGCTGGGGTGCCCTTGATCCCCCAGACATATGCCTGCCTGGCCCTGGGGTGCCTCTTTAAATCTGGGGTTCACAGGGATCCCGGAGACCCTGAGGATGGTGGGGTGTGATTGTCCATCTGCCCAGTGGCTGGGGCGCTGGCCTGGGGCAGCACAGATGCAGTGACTGTCAGAACTTGAGATGGGGATGCAAAAGGCTCCTGGGGTCTGGGAGCTGCAGACCTAGCACCTCTCTGTCCTGAAGGAGGCAAGGGCAGCAGGGATCAGGGAGTCCGGTGCGTCCCTTCTCCCCAGGGATGGGCCTCTAAGCTTTTAATGCCAAAGGAATGGGTACGTAATGTGGAATGCTGGTGCCGGCCATCTGGCAGCAGTGACCTCCCCCTGACCAGGCGGGCTCTCAGATGGCAGCGCTCTCCTGTCTGGCCCTGGCTGCAGCGGGGAGACCCCAGTGAGGCCGAAGCCCCGGTGTGTGTGCCGTGGAGGTGAGCACATGCCCGTGACCCGACCTGCTGGGGAGGTGGATGAGCCTTCTCCCTCGCTGATGAATCACGAGTTCCAGTTTGTGTTGATATGAAATTAAAGAGGCACCGTGGGCTGGGATCCCGAAGGAGAGGTGTGCGTGAGCCTTGCTCACCTGCCACAGCTCTGGGTGGTTCCACAGGGAGTGTTTATGGTGAGCATGTCAGCCTCGTGTCCATCGTGTTGCATAATCGGCTTCCTCGTATGGAGTGGGACTCACCAACAGGCAAGAAGAGGCCAGGACGGAGAGGCAGGCAGAGACAGAGGGGCAGGCGGGTGGCAGTGGGACTTCAGCCCCCTGGGGACTCGGGATTTGGCTGCCACGTGGCAGGAAGGGGAGGACCTGCTCCCCCGCCCTCCCCCTCCTCCGAGGGCCTCGCCAGACACCTGAGTAACACGGCACTCCTTCCTCCAGCGCTGGAAAAATCTGGCAGGATACAAAAGGCAGGCAAGTGGCCAGATGCAACTCACTAATGGAAGAAGCTCCAGGCCACACCTGCGCTGTGTGCTGAAGCCTCACTGTGGACCTGGCCAGGCCGTCTGGACCATCCTCCCCAGGGTCCCAGCACACCTGGGGAAACAGGCACCACCAGGACCCCCATTGCCCAGTGGGCTGGGGAACGCGTTAGGGTGGCCAAAGAGGGAGGGCGGGGGCGTTACTCGGTCTGGTTCTAGGGGACAGATGCAGACCCCGTCTCTGTGGTTCTCCTGAGGCAGCTCAGGGGGGCCCTGGATTCCAGCATGTTCTTTTACTACTTAGGGGCTGAGAAGCAGGGGCTCACAGGCTTGGCCACATCCACACTCTGGGGTTTGGGCTCTGTGTGATGTCCACCCAGAGCAGGCCCCCGGTGTGCAGGTGAGGTGGTGGGGGGTGGACAGGGGTGTTTTAGACCCACAGCCGGAGGGGAGTGGGGGCAAGAGGACCTGCCCCTGTGCCGGCCATGACGGCCCAGAAGTGACTCCCATCGCTGCTCGTGGGCGCCGGGTGGGGTGGCCTGGGTCCCACAGTTTCTGATGTGCTTCATCTCCCCATCCCCTTTGAAACCGCTCTGTTGATGAGCCAGGGGCGAATGATCCCTGTGGGGGGCCTGGGAGGTGCAGACCCCAGCTGGGATCCCACTTGGGCTCCTTAGAGTTTAGGGGTGGGCTTGACGGGCCGTGGGACATAAACAGCAACGTTCAGAAGTGAAAAGAAACTTCGTTATTTCCTGGAAACAGTAAAGGAGAGAACTTAATTGTTTCCCTAAGGTTCGTTTAGATTCCTGCACCAGTGCTTTTCCAGCCCCTGTAATCATTGTAAAATTACTTTTCATCTTACCCAGCTCTGGACTCTGGGGGTGGAAGGTGTGACTCCTCTGGCTTCCTCACCAGGAAGAGGGAGGGAGGGGAGTGGGTGCGGGGGAGATAGCTGGTGAGGCTAAGCGTTCCCTGTGCCCGCCCATGGGAGATGGGGTTTCGCAGGGGGCGACCAGCCCCGGCCAGGTCCCACAGGGTCCTCTGGGGCGATGTCAGCCTGTGGCCTGGAGTTGGGGTGAGTGCAGGGTTGTCATGATGATCAGAGGAGGCTCTCTGCTCAGTGAATACCGCTCACATTCTGGCAATGTTGCTCCCTTTCCTCCCCTCCCTGTTAAAATGCTTCATTCACCACCTGTTGCGGCTGCACTGAAGACCCCAGAGGGTGTCTCACACATCGTGTCCACCCCAGTCATCCTTACCTGGGCAGTCTCACCCGCCAGACCAGCATCCCACCATCTACAAACTTCTCCTGGGCATCGGGCTACCCAGGGCCTGACAGAGGGGTGCCGCCCTCCCCACCTGTACCTGCTGCTCTCACCTGCATCCCTGCTGCAGTCCCCGGCTGGTCTCCCTGACCCTCTTTTTTCCTACTTCATTCAGTTCATTTTATGCATATTCCAGAGTAATCTTCCCGACATCCACATCCCAGCCCTCCCCTTTCCAAGAACCACAGGCCAGAATTCCACCCAGCCCCTGGGCTGCCCCCTCCCCATCTTCCCCACAAGGAAACAAGATTCGATGTGTCAGAAACCAGCGCATTCCACTCAGCCTCCATGAGCCTAACTCCGATTAATAATTGTTTCCAGATTGCTTCTCTTGGCGTCCACAGCCTGGGTTCTCCACAAAGGTGCCGACACTTCATAAAGCTCAGAGTCATAAGAGAGTCTCGCGGGGGGCTTTGTTAGCTCAGCTGTCAATGGCACCAGCTCACTGAGGCTTTGGGCGGGAGGGTCGGCAGGCTGTTGACCGCCTGCCCCCAGGCCCACCGGGGTCCTCGTACATCCTGCGTGGGACTGGGCGCGAGTCAGGGCAGGGAGCCCAGGACAAGCTCACGCCACCTTTTTCCCCAGCGGTCAGCTGAGGTCCCGGGGCCTACAACGCACAGAGAGCTCGAGGCTCCAGGGCTTGGTGATCATACGCACCCAGGCCTGGGTTTCGACCACGGTTTGTGGCCTGGGCCTGTCTCAGCTTCTAAAGAGCTTGTGCGGACCTTGCCTCCCGTTCACCCACGCTTGGAGCTCGCGTGGCCTGGTTCCGAGGCCCCAGGCGGGGGCCTCTGACCCGGTGGGCACTGGGGGAGCCGCCAGGACGGGAAGTCTCCCCACTGCCGCGGGCCCCTTGGCACACAGGCCGGAATAAAACACCGCCTCTTGTGGGATGTGAGCCTCCCCGATGTCTGCAGGGCTGTGCTCCCCCTTTTCCTCACTCTGGGGTCTCTGTCAGGCCCAGCATGGGCAGCAGGCCCCCAGCGGGTTAGAAGTAGGGGACCCCCAGTTGGCCACCCTCTTTTTTAAGAAAGGCCTTGAGGCTGGGGGTCCACACTTGTGACAGAAAGCCACAGGTGGGCAGAAGGCTCCGGATTTGGAGCTGGGGAGGGAGGCGCTCGGTGCTCTCAGGTGCTTCAGAGGCATCCGACAGGCTGTTCTTGTTCTGCGGCTTCTCCTTTTTCCTGATAACTTAACAGAAGCGCCCGTGAGTCATGGGCTCGCTGGACTAGCCTGGGACATGCACATCTACCCCCGCCTGGGGGCAGGACGGGAGGGCTGCTGCTCTGGATGCTTGTGTCCATCCGCAAGGGGTCCCAGGACACCAGAGACTCCAGGGTCTCTGTTGCCCCCACACATATTCCAGGTCCCGGAGGCCCCTCCTGTTCCCCTGTGCATCTCCCTGTCTCCTCGAGGGCCCCCGAGTCACTGCAGCCCCTGGGCAGGTGACAACTCAGCCCGGCTCAGGGGCTTCGAGGGCAGCTGGCCAGGTGTGCTGACAGTTGTAGCTTCATCCAGGCCCAGTGAGTGCCAGTCCTGGGGACTTTGCGGGGCCTTCAGAACATGAAAAGGCAGAGGGCAACTTGTCCTAGTGAGAGTTCACGCCTAACATTTCTGTTGTTAGGGAATTTGGGCCCAACCCTAGAAACTAGAAATAGGTGAGGAAACGTGCAACGTCAGAGCCAAATAATAAACTTGTGTCTCCCCAAATCCACCACTGAGTTAGGAGTGCCATGGTCCTGGGGAGTCCCCAGAGCCTCGAGGTTTCTGTCTCCCCCCAGCCTTTCTGGAGGCCTTACGCCAGCCTGAGGCAGTAGGTGAAGGGTGGGGTGAGAGCTGTACCGGGGGGGCAGAGGTCCACCAAGAAGGACTGGTTTGTCTGGAGTAATCAGCCCCCGCCCAGGTCTGGGGAGTCTCAGAGGGGACCCTGTGAACGGGGCTTGCTGTGAAAGGTGTCTGGAGGTGTTTGGAGGTGACCACCCGGTCCTGTCGGTTAGACGAGGACCCCACGGCCGAAGCAGGTGGACATGTCCCGCATGCCCACCAGTGCCTTTAGCAGGGTCACCTGGTCCTTCTGGGCAGTGCCTTGACCCCTGTGGAATCCTGGTGGCAGATGGGACCGTGGGGGCAGGCAATGTGAGTGGGAGGCCCTGGCATTTTGGGGCCTGGCCACAGAGGCTGAGTGAGGCTCTCGGCCAGGCTGGTGCCAGGGACGTGGCCTCAGATCGGCTCGGGTTGGTTTTGGCGCCAAAGAGCCATTTACACATGAGCCCAGGGGTTGTTTACCCGGCACGACTACGGTAATGAGCTAAGTGTGATTGAACACAAAACCGCACTTTCCCTCCGTTTTCACGCCACTGCAGGTGGCCCGGGTGAGCCTGGGGCCCCTGGAGACGTCTCCCCATCTGTGCAGCCGAGGTCGAGGTCCCACCTGCTCTTGGCACCCTGGTTTCAGAGGTGCGGGGCCTGGACAGTTGCTCCCGACGTCAGAGGACTTATGTTGTGTGGTCTACATGCGGTGGGCGGGAGGGTCCCATGTTCATGCACTGGCCCCGCCTGACCCTGTTCCTGACCCTGTTCTCTGCCCACAGCCCCGTGCCGCCCTTGCAGCCACACTGAGGTGCTCTTGGCTGTCTGTACCAGTGACTTCGGTGAGTGTGCTGGCGGTTCCCGCCACATGGGGGAACTAAACCCTCTGGGGGGAGGAGACTCTGCTGAAGACCCTGGGCTTGGCCCCCCTTCCATCACTGATAGCAGTCGCAGGAAAATGCCTTCCTTTCCGCTCTCTTTAGAGTGACCCCAGCCCAAGAAGGGACCTGTGTGCAGGGCGGGGAGAGAGCTGGGAATTCCTATTTAAGGTGGGAATTCCTATTCGAGGTGATACTGAGCATTTTCCTACTTGGTGCGTGAGTCTAAGTCCTGGCTCTAGCCTCTCCTCAGTGCCCTGCCTGCCTCCAGGTCCCCTGCAGGCAGCACAGCAGGCGTTGGAGGCCCTGGTGGGGCCAGGGTTGGGATCAGGGACTCAGCCGCCTGCTTGTGATATTGGCACAAATGCTCTCGAGTTAAGGGTGGCAGCATTCAGGGTGAGTTCGATGGAGCCGGCCCAGCGGGACCTGGCTCTGAGCTCCCCAGGCTCCCAGGGCAGTTGGGTGGTGGAAGTACAACCCCTTTCTTCTCGCTGGCCCTGCACAGAGGGGATCTGGGGCCGGGCAGTGTCCCCGAACTTGTGCCTGCTCTGCCCTTCTCCGCCCTTCTCCTTCCCATCACCTTCCTCCCCTGTAAGCTTCACCGTTTCTGTCTGATCTTGATACGGAACCGCGGCACATCTTGAGTATTAACTGCAGTGACTTTTCTTGTTTTAACTTGAAAACTTGGTGCACAACGTGATTCGTATCTTCTATTTTTCTCCACTTCTGTGGCTGGCCCTTGGTAGAAAAGCATCTCTGCCCACGACGGTGTGTGTGACGGGGATGACCCCTAGGCAACATATTGTGTGTGGATTGTGGTTTTTAATGAAAATTTCTGGAAGGCAGAGTTCAGGGTCAGCTCCCGGTTCTGCTGCTGGGGGTGGGAGGTTGGCACGTGCTGTCTGCTTGGTGAGCACCCCGCTGACCACTGACCACCCCCCCCACCGTCTCCTTCCTCTGCAGTCGTCCGAGGCTCCATCCAGGATGTCACCCACGAGCCGGAACAGCAGGAGTCAGCCATCCACCTGAACGTGAGCCGGCTCTACCGGCAGAAGAGCAGGGTCTTCCGGCCGGCCCCAGAGGGCGAGGGTGGCAGCTGGCGGGGGCGCGTCTCCACGCTGCTGGAGTGCGGCGTCCGGCCTGGGCGCGGCGAGTTTCTCTTCACTGGCCACATGCACTTCGGGGAGGCCTGGCTCGGCTGCGCCCCGCGCTTCAAGGATTTCCAAAGGATGTACAGGGACGCTGAGGAGAGGGGGCTGAACCCCTGCGAGATAGGCACAGAGTGACTGCTGGGTGACCGCTGCCACAGCGATGGATACTCACACTGGGGTGGGTGCCTGGCGCTCCGGCTGGGGAGGTACACGCTGGTTCTGGCCAAGGACTCCCTGATGGATTGATTGGAGATGCTGTAACATGCCAACTAAGTTATTATATTTTTTTTAAAAAAAAAATGTTCATAGGAAGCAAACTCCTGTGTCGTAAAATGCCTTCATGTGCCGTTTCGTACTGTTTTCTGAGCATCTGCAGTCACTGCATTTGGCTGGTGTGTTGGGTGAAGTGTGGGGGCCGAGGCCCACAGCCGATACCCGACACCAGGCTTGGGTACCATTCAAAGTTGTTTCTTATGATGGAAATTTATGGAGCCAAATACCTATGGTTTTTTCATTTTGTTTTTGCTTTTTAAAGAATGAACTTTGCCAGCCATGGTCATTTTGGGGCTGCAGGCTGTTTCCATTCCAGGGAATAAAGACCAGCCTCTGACGGATCAATGGCGCGTCTGTCTTCGGCCCTGGTCAGGGGTGTGTGGCACTTACCTGGGGGCCCACGTCAGGGCTTCTCTGAGGGAGTCCCACGGCCCTGGCATTAGGGACCTTTCACACTGGGCCCAACTATAAGTGAGGCTGTTACCCCCATGCTCGGCCTCTACCAGATGTACCCCCCGCCTTCCTGGTGGACCACCCCCATCCCCTTCAGCATCTGCCCTCCTCCTTCCTGTTAACCCAGATCCTGCCCTTTGACCTCAGCTTCCCCCAAATGCTTGAGCCCAGGGCAAGTGTCTAGATACCCAGGGTCTGATCTGGGCCCCATATCCTCAAGGATGAGTCAGTGTCCTGCAGCTGCCGAAACAAATGACCACAACCCAGGAGCTTAAACAACAGACACTTATTCTCTCATGGTTCTGGAGACCAGAAGTCCAAAATCAAGGGCCGCGCTCCCTCCAAAAGCTCCAGGTGGAGACCCTTCCTTGTCTCTTCCAGGTTGTGGTGTTGCCAGCAGTCCTTGGTCCTCGGCCTGTGGACACATCACGGTCTCTGCTCTGCCGTCCTTTGGCCTTCTCCTCTCTGAGTGTCTCTGTCCACATTTCCCTCCTCTCTCTCACATCCACCAATCACTGGATCGAGGCCCACCGTGATCCAGAAAGACCTCATCTTGATCACACCTGCAAAGACCCCGTTTCCAAATAAGTTCATTCACAGGTCCTGGATAGATAGGAGTTTTGGGAGACACTGTTCATCCCAGTACAGGCGTAGCTGGGGTGTCATGTAATCAGACCTGCGCCTGCGATTCCTCCCAAGCAGCTGCTGAGATGAACAGACCTGGGAGAGGCTGACACCGGTCAGGGAACACCGAGCCAACTGCACCGAAAACTCAGGCACACCATGGGGAGGGGCTGTATGCTGGCTCAGGTGTGCCCTGGCTCAGGTGTGAGCTGACATAGATGTGCCCTGGCTCAGGCATGTACCAGCTCAGGTGTGCACCAACTCTGGCATGCCCTGCCTCAGGTGTGCGCTGGCTCAGGTCTGTGGGCTCCTGCAGGTCACAACAGGAAGCAGGGTGATGACCTGAAGCAACAGGGTTGGTGACAGGCACAGGTCCTACTGTGGCTAATGATTGTGACGCTTTATGCCAAAAGGATGCCTGTGACAGCAGCAGACGTGGCAGGCCCACGGTGGGGGAGGAGCTGACCTGCTCCTGGGTTTGTGCTTTGGGTTTTCTGGGCTGGTTGGGCACGTGGGTGCTGCAGAACCAGATTGTCGGGTTTCGGGGCTGGTGTTCCTCCTCATGTCAGTACAGGGACGCGGGGATTTGCCCCAGGAGGATCCGGGACCTTGACCCCACGTGCTGATGTCCGGTGGACAGCAGCGTTCCCTCCATGTGAGGCTGAAGCTTTGTAGGAAGCGCCTGGGGTTGGAGGTCTCTTGGTGAGAGTCTGGAGGAAGAGCAGGGCTTGTCGGACACGGTGGGGAGAGGGTGGGGTCTGGTGCTGAGGGTCCGGCCCTGCAGGTGGGTGCCTGGTGCCGGCACGCGGAGCTCCCTCTCCTTGGCCGAGCAGAGCACCGGCAGCAGTCCAGGGCCGCTGGGTGTTGGGGAGGAGCTGGAAATGTCACCACTTCTGAGGGGTCACAGAACCCCTACCTCCCTCCGACCTGTGCCTTCCTGCTGCCTAGAGCCCCCTTTGGGGTCTGAGGCCCCTACATGCCCCAGCCCACTCTCTGACACACCGTGGAGCCCTGAGGGGCCACGCCAGGCACTCGGAGGGTCTCCGGAGGGTCCTTCTGGCTGACTGGCAGCTCTGCCGTGCGGTCTCGGCCCAGTGCCTCTGTCTTGGCTCCGGGCAGCCCCGGCCACTCTGTGGATGGAGCTGCCGGCTCTCCTCTGTGGCTCCATCCAGAGGTCGAAGGGGAGGCGTGTAGGAGCCCTGAGTCTCAGCCAGCGTGCCCCGGATCCCACCTTCTTCCTGCTAAGCTGTGCCCCACACCCGCACCCTCTGTGTCCGCTCCCTCCCATCCTGAACAACCTGCACATGTTGGCCAAGGCCCTGGAACCACCCCAGAAACACCTCCTCCTGGCAAACCCTAAGGGGTGTCCTTATTCTCTTGGCCTCTGCAGCATTGGACATGCTCGTTCAGGCCTGTCCAACGACATCAAGATCAGTAAACACTTTCTGAGCCATTTGGCTGTCATGGCGTCTGTGGGCAGCTCTTCTGCTTCCTGACGACTGCCCTGTGCTGAGGATGCTTTCTTCTCCTCTCTATCTCGTGCCATCCCAGAGACATACGTGGGACGTCGGCCCTGGCCCTCTCCTCCTGCTCATCTGGGCTCCCTGAGGGCTCAGGCCCCTGCACCCCCATACAAGGGGGCCACTCACCTCTCCCCCATCCCGACTGCCTGGGGAGTCAGGCTGACCCTGCCGCCTCCAGCTGGGGGCTGCTCATCATGCCCCAGACCTCATTTCCAGCACCATGGTACCTGTCCGGAGGAGCTGGGGTAGGATGGACCACAGGTGTAGGGGCCATGTGCCACCAGGGGCTGGCCATGACCCACACCCGCTCGTGTGACCCACTGAGACCCAGGGGAACCTCAAGACTGCTGCATGTAGGTGTCCCTGTCCCGGCCACTGGTGGCCAGCTGGCCGCAGGCAAGGGCCCCGGTGGATGTCCCAGGCCGGACTGGCTGGCCTGACACGCGCCCTGTCTCTGTGAGCCTCCTCTTTGCTGGGTAAGAAAGGGGCCTTGAGTCAGATGTACCTGCAGGGCTTTCCCTCCAGCTCCAGCACCAGGACCCTGCCCTGGGGGGGAGCTGGGCGACTGTCAGTATGTAAACCCACGGATGTTGAATCACACTGAGGTGGCGACCAGTCCAAAGGGAAAAGAAGGGCAGAGACGGGTGTGGGGTGCAGAATGTGGGCAGGTGGGGGTGGCTGAACTGCAGTTTTAACCATGGTGTTCGAGGTGGGGTTTGAGCCAGCCCTTGAGGGTTTGAGCCAGCCCTTGAGGAACGCAGGAGCTGGTATGTGGGAGGAGAAAACAGGCTGTGCAAAGGCCCTGGGGTGGAGGGGTGGGGGACAGGGACAGGGATGGTGCACCAAGTGACCTTTCCCCTTGCTTTCTGCCTCCTGTCAGCACTGAGAAAACAACTCAAGTGTCGGAGGAGCAATTCGCATTCGACTCCCTGACGTCTGGGCCATGTTTCCACGTATGTGGTCCATATCCTGTCTGTCATCTTCACCCACTGTGGGCGGCAGACTAATGGCTCCCAAAGATGTCCTCATCCGAATCCCTGGAGGCTGTGAATGTGTTACCTTACATGGCAAAGGGGAGTTAAAGCTACAGATGGAACTAAGATTGCTAATGAGATGGGGAGATTATTCTGGTGGGCCTAATGTCATCACAGGGGTCCTTAAAAGAACCCTTGTAAGGAAGACGAGGCAGAAGAGAGAGAACCAGAGAGACGCAGTGTGGGGACTAGACAGTGGGTGCTGGCCGTGGAGGCAGAGGAAGGGCCTCCAGAGGGAACCAGCCCCGCCGACACTCGAGAACCAGGCAATGATAAACTTGTGTTGTTTTTAAGCCACAATAAGTTTGTGGGAATTTGTTACAACATCTACAGGAGACAAAGCACCCAGGTACCTTCTTACCTGGGGTCAAGGGGACTTGGTAGGGTGCCTGGGCAGCCTGGGTGCTTGTGAATTCCCCCTAAAGTTGTGTGTAGAATGCTGTGTTATGCGTCTACCTGCAGTTTTAGAAAACTGGTTCATAACTTTTATCTGAATCTCAGAGTTAAGTGATTCTGTACAGGTGGAGACCACAGGGCAGTTGTGGTTTTTCTCACTGATGTACGAGGGATCATGCTCTCTCCCCACCCTCACCCCCTCTGTCTCTCCCTCTGTCTCTGTCTCTCTCTGTGCTCGCCACCCCTGACTCAGGTGTTTTCCCTCTTCTCTCTGCCACCTGACACTACACTGTAACCTGCTGCCTTTGAGCTCACTGCCAGGAGAGTCCAACGTGGTTCCGGCACTGCCGGAATGCACCGCCCACACCTGGGCTCACATGTCCTGAGTCACCCTGACATCGAGGCTGGGGTCCTCTGGCGTTCACCAATCGGGATGGGCCCCCCTGGCCCCAGGGACCTCCTACAAGTCCTGCCTGCGGCCCCCTGTCTGCCCAGCACCCTGGGACCCTCTTCCTTGTGGGTGGCCCCTCGTGGGTCCTGCCCGTGCTAAAGTGCTGGGCCTTTTCCCCGTTGCTCTCTCCTGTCTGCCGGACACACCCCAGGTCTGTGGACCCCCCACCTTCCCCAGATTCTCTTCTTTTGTGGCTGGAATTCAGTACCTCACCTGTCACCCCCAAGATGCTCCACCTGCCCTGTGTTTGGGCTCCACTCACCTGCACAGCTGAGACAGACGTGGCATGACAGAGTGGGCTCAGAAGGGCTGGGACTGCCACACTGGGGCAGCTGCAGGTGCAGCTGTGGTGGGAGCCGGGCCTGGACTCACCGGGTCCTCGCTGGCCCACAGGGGTCCTGTCGTGGCCTCAACTGGCTTTGCCCCTGGGGTGGCCCCTCACCGAGATGGGGAATCCGGAGCTTGGGGTCAGTAATGCCCTGAAAGCTCTAGTAGGAACGTACGGCGGGGAGCCCGGCTTGGGGCTTTCCCCACCGAACACTGCATCCTGCCCCCAGAAATGGCTGGATGGCCTTTTCTCACCCCCCAACGTGCTGCAAGTGCTGCCAAGGCACCTCCCGGCACCCCCTTGGTCCTCTGCCCTCCCCACAGCATTAGGGGAAGAAGGGCAGGGTGGGAAGGCACCTCCCTGCCCTGAGAGGGCCCCCTTGCTCCTCTGTCCAGCATGCTCGCAACCCAGGAGGCTGGGGGAGGACTCTCACTGCAGGGTCTGCCCCCAGCTCCTGGAGACCGAGGCAGCCTGCACCCTGGCCCCCACGGCCCTCAGTGCTTTTGAGCATGACGTGGGTATGTCAGTGCCGGACCCCCAGTTGGGACCACCAGTTCAGACCGCCGTTCAGACCAGACAAGACCTCGTGGATGAAGGGCAGTGTGTGGAGGCGGGCGGTCCTGGGGCAGTCGGGGTGTGGAGTCCACAGCCAGCATGTGTGAGCTTGGGCTCCCGTGTCCTTCTGTGGGAGCCTTACCGTGGAGAGTGGAGATCGTCCTGCATGTTAAAGCCACTTCCTTTGCCACCTCAGGGCCTGGTGGCCGTGGACCATGGTGTGGGTGAGGGTCTCCCTGCCGGGTGGGCACACAGCCCTGACCCCCCGCTTGTGGGCCCCCATGGCAGGCTTCCATCCCAGGACGTGTCGGCACCCAGAGAAGAGAAGAGATTTACACCAGCGACACATGGCCCCTTGTCTTTTTAGAAAGGAAGTCAGAGGACATCAGGCTGGGCCGAGGTTTGCTTTATTTCCCGCTGGCCTTTCCCGCTCACTGAAGCCAGGCGTTGAAACATCCAGCCCCGCGCCCCATTGTAAATACATGAGCAACTTTCTAATTGTCACGAGGGGGTGGGCAGCTTTATCTCCAAACAGCTGGGAAAAGTCCAGTCTGATTGTCAGAAGGACACACAGCTGGTGTGATCAGTGCCCAGAGCCACTCATGCTGCGGACGCCAGGGAAGGAGTGGGAAGCAGAGACAGAGAGACGCGCCCCACACACACATGTACACGTGCTCACACACGTGCCCTCGCACTGACCCTGACCCTGGGCCTTGACCTGGACAGATCAGGGGGAGGCTCCAGGCCTGAGTCTCTGCAGGGTGGTGCTGTGCTTGGTCCTGTGCTGACACTCTGGGAAGGAAACTGCAAGGAGATTGCAGCCTGGGGGTCTGTGCGTGCGGTTGCATGTGTGTCTACACGTGTGTCTGTGCGTCTATCCGTGGTGTGCATGTGTTCAAGGCTGAGGCACGCTGGGGAGGGAGGGAGGGAGTGCTGGCTTCCCCACCCATTGTCCCTGTGACCTCAGTCCCACTGGGCCACGTCCAGGGTCCCCAGGAGTTTTGTGTCCTCATCCACAAATGGAGATGGTTGCATAAGCCCCTCCACCCACCCACCCCCGCCCCCGGCCCTTCCTGTCTCTGCCACTTGGGTTCTGGAAGGAAAGCTGGCTGCAGGGAGGGCCTGGCCCTGTGTGGCCGAGTGTCTAGCTGGTGCTGCAGGGCCAGGTTCCCAGACCCGCTCCTGGGGCTGCATCCGCCTGGGGAGGACAAGGGCTGAGTCCGGCCCTGTTGAGGGGCCCAGGGAGAAGGCCAGTGCGTCCCACGGGTGGGGGCGGGGAGCCCCTCATTAGAGCTGCAGCTGACACAGAGGTGTCCATCTCACTAATTGATTAAACTGTTTAATTCAGGCCGGCGTGGTGGGAACTGGCCTGGCCAGGCTGTCAGCATTCCCTTCTGCAGAGTAAGATTTGGGGCAGCTTTCTGCATAAGCAGTGGTTCTGGGAGTCATGTGACAGGGAATCAGTGGGATCGGTCATGCAGGTCTGGGTGCTGTCCCCTCCCCCAGGGCCTCCCTTCTGTGAGGCTGCTTTGTGTGGTCATAACTGGTGGGGCCCCAGGGGAGCTGGTGAGACCCCAGAAGTGTGAGCTGACATTCATTCCGCAAGTGCTGAGTAGGGCCTACTGTGTGCAGGCACAATCCAGGGGCCCTGCCTGCTTGGAGATTCCACCCCAGATGGCAGGTGGTTAAGTGCTGTGACAACCAGTCAATGGGAGGGGGGAGTGTCTGGGGGGCTGGCTGCTGGGGCGGAGGCCAAGGGAAGCAGCCCTGAGGGGTCCTGGAGGGTCCTCTGGGGGAGGGACACGCAGCCAAAGCCCTGGGCACCTTGAACACCCCCTTCCTCCACCTCTCCTCCCCCAGACCCATCAGGACAAAGTCAGCCCGGGATGCAGCGTGCAGGTCTGGTCTCCCAGGGAGGCTTTGAGCCCTGGGAGGAGGGCGGGGCCTCGGTTCCCAGTGCGGTGCATGGGGCCTGGCACACAGGGGGTCCTGTCCCTCCTGAGGAGCCTGCTGGGCCGTGGCCAGTGCTGCTGGAGCTGCACCTGGCCCCGGGGTGCAGCCTGTCCGTCCACAGTCAGTCACAGGTGAACGTCCACCCAAGGGCAGATTGGGCTCCGGGGTTGGGGACAGACGCAGAGCCACACGGGGGGCGCACCCCAAGCAGCGGCACGTGGGGTGGAGGCCTCAGGAACAATGAGAAATCCAGTGTCAACACTGGCCATTGTGTGCTGCCCCCAGGCGGGTGGCGATTTATGAAAAACAGCATGATTTGGTGCATATCCGTGCGGGGAGGTCACGGCTGCCGAGGGCTTTGGAATTTCGTTTTCACAAGAATTTTGCTTACCAAGCCGCATACTTTCCTAGTCATCAATTTGATTGGGGTAAGAAGAAAAAAGTGCTTAAAAAAAAAAAAGAACACCAAAAAAACAAAAGCCCCTGTGGATTCTGTGTGAGGGTTTGGGAGGGAGGGGAAGGCAGAAAACTAAGATCTCTCTGTGCCAGAAAGGCAGGGGGACGTCTGTGTGTCTGTGTGTGTGTGCGGTGTCGTCCTCACACCTGAACCCACAGGGGCCTCCTGGTTCCCAGCCAGACACCTGCAGTGTCAGAGCTGGGGACCCCACGGCCCCTCTGCAGCTCCCCTGCCTGAGTCCTCGGTGGTCCTGTGGACCAGGGCTGGGGGGCAGTGCGGAAGAGCTTTCTCGCGGCCCCCATGCCACCACCCTACCCTGGCGAGGAGCACAGGGGCCTCCACCCCTCTTTTCCTTTTAGCTCTAATGAGCTGGACCAAATGTCCAAAAGGAGCTCTACCAGAAGAGGAGGAAAATAAAGAAAATACAGATGGCATAAGAATAGTCCAGGGCACATTCTTGATCGTAGATAACTGGTGTCAGGCAGGCCCACCCACCTCTCTCCAATCATATCTTTTCCATTTCCACCTGGGCCTCTGCCTGGTCCACCTCAGTGTAACTTGGACGCAGATAGAAGGAGACATAGTCCCGGGCCAGGTGTCCTTGATGTGACCATGCCATCCATAACAAAAACCGTGTGACTTCTGCCCCTGCTCCCTCCCTGGCGCCGGCCCTGCCACCAAACACCCACCTACACCAGCATTTGACACCGAATCAAAGCAAAAAGTCAGGACACACGCTGACCACACATGTGCAAGTCGTTACCATCCCAGGGTTATGAGCTTATAAATCCCACTCAGCAAGAGGAGAGCTCCTGAGGCTGAAGGAAGGTCAGCCAAGCCCACGCAGCTCCTCCACCCCAAGTCCCCAGGTGGAAGCGCTTTCCTTCCAGGGCCCCAGCTTCTGCGAGAGGCCTTTCTGCCTCTGCCATGTAGAAGAGGCTGAACCCGGCTGGCCCGCGTTTCCTGATGAGATAGCGGGCACGTTCCGGTGAGATGTGAGTGAGCCGGTCCAGCCGTCACACTCACTGCTTCCTGTCCTATGTGAACTTGCCTGGCCTTTTGGGGGAGGTTGGGGGTGGAGAGCTGGGGATGTAAATCCCACCGTCTTTCTTGTTTTTCTCGGCAGCCGGGTGCTGGTAGCTACCCTCCGCCCTCCAGAGGGGCCTCCACACGCGCTGGCTGCAGATACCAGGGCGTATGCACTGGTCCAGGTGGGGCAGACCCTGAAGGTCCAGTCGTGGGGGGATCATAGGAGATGGGGACATCCCCCAGATGCCCCAGGCCCGCTGGTCAGAGGGAAGTGCAGCCTCCTCCATGTCCCTCGTCTGAGTGGTGACACCTGAGCCCAGCACGAGGCACTTTGGGGACCAGGCCCCTGGCCCTCATGGGGGACCTGGCAAACTGTCATGCATGGGGAGGGGGAGGGGCCCACGCCGGGCGAATGTTGGCCGAAATGCAAGGACTGAAGGATGACCCTTAGCCCAGAAAGTCTGCAGCTCAGGGAGCCAGGAGGGGGCTCGGTAGCCACAACCTCTCTCCCCGCATCCTTGCTGCTCCCAGGGTCCTCTGCGTTCTCCCACTCCATCTCATGGACTCACAGGTGTAGTTATTAGTGGGCCTGGGGCTGGAGCCCCCTCTCTCTGCCCACCCCACCTGGACAGCCGTCCAGCTCCCTGGCCCATCCCGGGGCAATGGGGCTGCCTGGCCTGAGCAGCGAGCGTGAACAGACGGAAACAGGTGGAACTGAGTTCATGGTTACTCCTTACCTTCCCTCCCGGCTCTGGGACACGTGGGCATCTCCTCTCAAGGACGCCTTTCCTGGCAAATGGAATTGGCTCAAGTGGACAAAGGGGATGCAGTGTGCGAACTGCCTCTGTCCTGGCTTGCTGGGCCCCTTCCCTGGGGTCACTTCCATGTCCTCAAACACTGAAGATGCGTGTGGACCAACAGTTCAGCTCACATCAGGTTGCGTCTCTGAGTGGTCAGCTCCGGCCAGAGAGCTCATGGATCCGGCCATGAGATGAGGCCAAGCATGACACACCCGTGAGGATGCCCCCCAGACCCCCCATCCACACTCCTGCCCAAGACCCCTGCCCCCTGGCTCCAGGAACAGAGGATGACCTGAACCTGACAATGAGAGTCTCTCACCAGGATTCAAACCCAGCTTTGTTGAGGCCTCAGTGCCGTGCGGTGGACAACACCTTTGCCTGCGGGGGGCCAGACCGGTCCTGGGTGGAGACCCTCAGCCCACAGGACGCCCACTTCAGGCCCTGTCTCCGTTTGCTCTTGGCGATTGTCGGGATGACAGACGTTGGAGTGCTTTTAAAATCTGGATTTTAAGGGCCTCGTGAAGAAAATGAAAATCGGAGCAATTGAAACAAACTTCCTGGGTCCTTTGGAGAGACACTTGCTGGACCGAGGGCCACTGTGGGTGGTCTTGGCTGTCGTGACCCTGGCCTCACCAGGCTGGAACTGTTGGTCCAGGACACGGGTGGAAGCAGGAGAGAATTTGGTCATTGGGCTGAGCGAATCAGCAACTCCAGGGGGTCTGGGGGCAGGGGAGGAAGATGAGGATGGTCTGTGTGGGGTGGATGCGGGGAACAGGGGAGCCTGTGTAAAATGCGCCTCTGGAGAACCTGGAGTAGACTCGGGGGCCATTTTGTTGAACTGAATCCCTTCACCGCAGTTTTGTGGAGCATGAACGGAAGCCCAGGCTCCCCGCTCGTCAGGACGGAGAGGGTCAGGGAGGGGAGGTCACGGTGGGCTGGGGACGGGTGTGGACGGCTGCTGAGGCTGCTGAGGCAGAGGAGATCTAAGGAGGTGGGTCGGATACTGCACACTCCATATCCCTGGGCTGGTCAGCCTGGTACAGTTCAGGGGTCCATGGGGGGCAGACAGTGGGCCTCCACCTCCTATCCCCCAGCATGGTGCCTGGGAGCTCCAGGCAGCTCAGAGCCCGAAGGCAGCACCCCTAGACTCCAGAACAACTCCGAGAGGCTAAGGTCACCCCAGAAACTGTGCACAGGGCATGATGAAGGGGCCACCTCTGCGATTCTGCCAGACCTAGGACCAAAGACGAGGGTGCCTTGAGTCCTCTGGCTGGGGACCCCAGAACCTCATTGGGTGTGTGGCCAACCGGGGGCTCTGGGGACACTGTGGGAACACAAGGAGGTGGGAGGCCGCCTGCTGGGAGCAGGGGGTCCTCTGTCTCCATCTCCCCTCACAGGGGCCACATGGGCTGGTGTGAGGCTGTTGGGACACAGGCCTGCACCTCAGACAGCCCCTCTCCCCGCTCCTTCTACCCAGGCAGAGGGCTCCTCCCCAGTCCTCCTCCTGGGGCTCCCCTCGGGTGCAGGGCCCAGAAGACTCAAGTCCCATGACCAGTGATGGATGTCCATGTCACAAAGGAGGGGAGGCGTGGGAATGGATGAAGTTTCTCACAGGCCCAGTTTCCCTCTTTTGCCATCACCTGTTGTCCCTTCCAGGGGGCCCTGTGGAAAATGAGGACCGTCCAGGTGGGCTCAGCTGTGTGGGAGAAGCCCACAGACGGAGGGTGAGAGGTGGACAGGGGCACGTCAGGCACTAAGATGGAAGGCAGGCGGCGGGCAGCCCGGGCAGAGGTGGGGACGGCTCAAGCATGGGGGTGGGCCTGAGTCAGGTTGACCAGAGCAGGGAAGATGTGCTAAGGAGAGGGACGGTGCTGAGTATTTAAAAATAGGGCTTTATAATCTCAAACAACACATGAAAAACATGCTATGAAAGAAAAATGGAAAAGTCAGAAAAGTAAAAATAAGAAGAAAGAGAAACGAGCCATCATCCAGTCACCCATCACACTGACGACATTAAATTGCACGCAGTTAAATGATGGCTCCGGGCACCCAAGTCCCCATGGCCCATGTGCTTCCCGGTTAAGACTTCTGAACAAGGGGATTTAGCAAAAAGGCTGGGGTTTCGGAAGGAGGACGAGGCCAGTGTGGGAGCTGGTGGCAGATGTGGGCCTGGGCTGCATGTCTGGGAAGCAGGGGGGTCAGGAGGCTGTGAGGTTCCCGGTCGAGGTGGGCAGCACCCCCTCCCCCAACTGGATGGACCAGACCCCTCAATCGCCCGAGCTTCATTTGTGCAGTGGAAACGCCAAGCGCTGGGCGCACACCGGGACCCACATTCTGTTTGTGGCGCAACTGCCTGGTGAGATATGCACTATCACCAACTTCATTTATGAGGATGTGAAGAAACCACAGCACAGAGAGGGTGAGCCACTAGTCCAAGGCCACACAGCTGAGGGAGCAACTCAGAATTCTCGTCCAGCATTTGGATCAAGAACACATAATGGGTGTGATGGATCCTGAGCGACTCTAATAACTGAGGTCCATGTTGCCCTCAGTGAGTTTGAGGTGAGGGGTCTCCCCTCTCCCAGACTCCTCGGCAGCTCAGAGGAAGATGATCTCGGCCTGCCAGGCCCCGGGGCTGGGCTGTTCCAGGTGGCTCCTGGGGTCATCTCTGACTGGGTGGGGGTTGTCCTGGCCTGTGGGCACCCCCCCATGTGCTTGTTGGGCCAAGTTGTCCCTTCCAAGCTGGCCCACCAGCCTCTCAGCCCAGAGGTCCTGGTCCACCCTCCTGGAGCAGACTTAAGGGTGTTTTGATCCTCTGGCTTCATTTTACAGCGTCCCTGGCTGGCCGCTCACAGCAGAGCTCAGGGCCAGGAGGAAGAGTCCTCCCCAGTCCTGCTGACCGCCCTTGGACCACAGACCTAGTGGGCTCTCTCCTCTGCAGAACAGGAAACAGGGCAGTCACCCCAGGACTCGGGACAATGACCTCCAGGGGTCCAGGTCCTGCAGCAGGCAGGAAGTGTCAAGGCCGGGATCAGGGGACTCCTGACTGGTGGTGGACTTGGTCAGCCCCCTCACCCCAGCGGCCGCCATGCCCGCCTGCAGCGTCCATCTGCCCCAAGCCGGGCCGGCGTGGCGGACTGATCCGCACACATCTGGCCAAGCACAGCAGGCCGTGGCATGGTGGTGTCATGGCCCAGGAATGCAGGAAGGCAGTCTGGGGTTCTGGCACAGAGGCATGGCAATGCACCAAGAATGTGCCTTGTAGAAAGATAATTATGCGTTTGGGGAATATGCGTAATAAACCCGGTAGATGCCACCGATTCTGTTTATTTTACTGAGCCGAGGCGACGGCAAAGTGGTGCAGCTGGGAAAGCGTCTCTCTCTTCAGGAGATGAAAGATGCTGGCTGGTACCCAGCACTGCCTTGATGTGGGTCACTGTCCTCCAGGGGCTGTGTGTGGGCAGCCCGGGCCTGGGGGTGCGTGGGAAGGAGGTGGGCGTCACACGGGGCCCTGTCGCAGCCCCAGAGGAGGCAGGAGCGAGGCCGAGGGGGTGCAGGCGGCGCTCAGCGTCAGGCTGATTTATGGCCGAGTGTGCGGGCAGTGGGCAGAACGGCTGAATGACCCATTGTGTGGAGGCTGAAAGGCCAGCAGAGCGGGCTCAGTTGGGGAAAGATGTGCATTTTATAACTTCTATTCCATTGTGCAAATGCTGCTGCCCCTTTTAGAAAACTTGGAAATCACAGCAAGGATCAGGCAGAGAAAGAAGCATTATCTCACCACCAGAGCTGACAACCGTCAGCCTTGTGGTGCATTTCTTTCAGAATTGCTTAAGCCATATGTCTGTGTGTGTGTTTATGCATACGTGTGTGTGCTCCCATGACAGGGGTTATGTATATATTTGAACATTTATTTTATTGTGGTAAAATACACACAACCTAAAATTTACCATTTTAACCATGTTTAAGTGTACATTTCAGTGACATTAAGTACATTCACATTGCAGCTCAGCCATCACCACCATCCATCTCCAGAGCTTTCTCATCTTCCCAAACTGAAACTCTATCTCCATTAAACACCAACTCCCCTTCCCTCCCCCATCCTATTTTCTCTCTCTGTGAATTCGCCTACTCTAGGGACCTCATGTGAGTGGAATCATACAGAATTTGTCTTTCATTGAGCTTCCTTCTCTGAGCTCAGTGCCCTCAAGTTTCATCCATGCTGTAGCCTGTGCCAGAATTTCCTTCCTTTTTAAGGCTGAATAATATTTCATTGTCCACATTTTGTTTATCCATAGATGGACACTTGGGCTGTTTCTACATTTTGGCTACTGTGAATTATGCTATGAACATGGGTGTGCAAATACAGTATGTTTTGTTCAAAACCAAACACACATTTCCTCTCTTCCAAAATGTCCTCGTTTCCTGTTGCATCCCATGGACTCAGGAGTTGGCAGAGCTGATGCACTTGGAACCCAAGTTGTCCTGGGTCCTTAGGGTTTCACCTTTGGAGGGTCAGGATCTCTCCAGCCTCGCTGTCCTGAGTCCGTTTCTTCTTTCTTTTCCTGACAACAAACTCATGTGCCAGTCAACGCTCTCTCAGCGCAGATGGCTGGGATTACAAACCCCACTCCTTGGCGGGAGACACCACTTCTGTCCTCAGGTGCCACCGGACAGAGTGCCGGGGTTCCCTTCTTCATCCAACATTTTCTCTGTTGTCTGAGAGCGAGAGGGGTGAAGGGCAAGGGCTCCACGTTCTGCTGGGACCCTCGGCGGAAGAGGGGCACAGGATTCCCGAGCCTGACTTGCAGGGAAGGGGCCTCAGTGGGTTGGTCAGGGCTGGGGCTGCCCAGTCCCAGAGCCTGGCCGGTCCAGGGCCTGGAGCCCACAGTGTGGCTGGTCCCTGTGCCATTTTTGTTTCTCCAGTGTCTGGAGAAATCTATCCTCATGAAGAACTCGCGGGGCAGCGAGTTCTTCATGAGGATAGATTGTGTGTTGAGGGATTAATTTCCTTTTTTCTCCATATTGAAAGGAGTGTCAGGCAGAACGTTGAAACAGAAGTAGACAGACAGTAGCAGAAGTTTCCCAAAGTCTAACCAACAGGAGAACTTACAAGATGTGCTGCAAAGATGGACAGGAGAAGGTTTGCAGAAGGGCTTGGTGAGAGGCCCAAGGGGTCTGCACTGGGGGTGGTGCTTGGCGAGGATGGGGTGAGGAATCCTGCGAGTCCCTGGGAGACGCCAGAGCCAGAGGCGCCCTGGAGGAACCCGTGTGGACCCTCAGAGGGGGTCCTCTTCCCTCCCCCAGGCTTCATCCTCCTAGGAGATGCTGAACCCTGGCTCTGGCGTGCGTGCACGGGCTGGTGCAAATGTGCACGCAGGTGGGTGTGTGTGAATCTCCAGCAACGACTGATGCTGTGTCTCCAGATGTGGCTTGGCCTTCCCTGGGTCGGGGGATATGGGACACTTCCTTCAACACTTTTGAGAACAGATTTTGAGGGGCTTGTTTTTTAAAAATCACAAAATGACTATTGTTCTCCTACTTTCAAAATAAGTGAAAAGTATCCATTGGTCGTGGCCCAGGATCATCTATTGTAATCTTTGGTGTAGATCCTTTTCTCCACTTGTAAACACACCTTGGTATGTTTTCAGGCTTTTCAAAATTAGGATCACATTATATGACTGTTTTCTGACTTGATTTTTAAAATTTAATGTCTTGCAGACAGATTTCCATGACCATAAATGAAAGCTAGTGGTTGCATCAGATTTTATTTTGCGAATACAATTGACATACACTTAGGGTTTAAATCTCCTTTTCCCCCTCGAACGATAAGCAACACCATGGTGACCATCTTGCTCTTCTCTCATTCCGTCTTTCACACAAACTTACAGAAGCGTCAGCCCGGGGTGTAGAGAGGCAGCCTGGTGCCTGAGTAAGAGGGAACTGGACCCACCTCCTGGGCCCCAGCTGCTGGCTCACAGGGCAGGGGGCTCCTGAGGCCCTCCTGCTCCAGGCACCCTGGGGTAAAAGGCTGGCATTGGGGGCAGGGAGTTCGTTGCTCTGGTAGCTTCTACTGGACTCTTAGCTACATTTCTAAGATACCAAGCCCTTTCCTGGTGCAGAGAAGGATCTAGAGAGGGAGAGGAAGGGAGGCTTCACCTCACAGTAGGCCTCACAGTAGGCCAGGCCCTGGTCTCCCCAGCCCCTCTCTGTCCTTCAAAGTCTCCTCCCCTCCCTGAGCACAGCCTGTGTCTGAATGTGGACACCAGCCTATCCCCAAGCACCCCCAAGGAGGCTAGGATCAGGGATCGTACACACTGGCCAGCCTGAGAGGCCATGGTGGCTGATCTTTGTGACCTCGGGGCTGAGGGCTGAGGTGGGAGTACGGTGTGCAGGGCCCCAGCACCGCGGGGGTGAGGACAGCGGTCGTAGCCAGGCTGAGGGCATCGCACTGGCCACCACCATCCGTGCAGACCCTGAGGCCTGCTCTACGTTGTGGGGACTTCCCCCCTGTCCTGGCCACTCAGTCCTGGGCATCCTGGTCCCAAGACTTCTCAGGCCCCATCAGGCCCTTCTTGGAGGCCAATCCACCCACTGTTTCATGTCGGCTGCTCACTTTGAAACCCAAGAAGTCTGATGATAATATCACCAGGGACAGAGCCGGGTCTGCTGCTAATTACCATTTGACATTCCGGCTGAGTCCAGCGTAGGGGGACCATAAAAAGCTTATTCATCTGGCTCAGGGCAACTTCAAATGCAGCTCCCCTCCGTGGGCAGCGCGTCCCCCAAAGAAGACCGCCTGCTGGGTGTCCGAGGCTGGCTGGGAGGGAGAGGCTGGTTAGAGGTGAAACAGATGGAGATTCATTCTCTGTGAGAAGGAGCCCCCTGTGTTCCTGAGAGGGGGCTGGTCTGGCCTGACATTCACTGCTTTCAGACCCAGAAACCTCACAGGGCTTTCAGGGAGTGGGTGAAGGCCCCAGAGCTGAGGTGTGTGCCTCTCGCAAGGGGCTCCTGGGGCAGGTAGCCGGGAAGCGTGTGCAGGCCCGGTGTGTGTGGTCACCGCCAGGGCCCCAAGCACCTTTTCCAGCCCCCTCCTCCCATGCAGCTGGAGACACACCGACAGGCGTGGGACACAGGAATCCCACTTAGAGACCACTGACTGGTCTAGAAAGGCCTCCAAAGTGGTTTTCTCTTGAAGGTGTTAGTGGTCATGGGTGTATTTTAGGAAGGTTTTGCTCTGATGTTTTTCCTGCATAGACAAACTAAACGTACAATTTTTTTTTAAATAAATTTATTTATTTACTTATTTATTTTTGGCTGAGTTGGGTCTTTGCTGCTGTGCGCGGGCTTTCTCTAGTTGCGGTGAGCGGGGGCAACTCTTTGTTGTGGTGTGTGGGCTTCTCACTGCGGTGGCTTCTCTTTGTTGCGGAGCCCGGGCTCTAGGCGTGCGGGATTCAGTAGTTGTGGCTCGCAGACTCTAGAGCGCAGGCTCAGTAGTTGTGGCCCACTGGCTTAGTTGCTCCATGGCACGTGGGATCTTCCCAGACCAGGGCTCAAACCTGTGTCCCCTGCACTGGCAGGCAGATTCTTAACTGCTGTGCCACCAGGCAAGTCCCATAAACGTACAATTTTTGCCCTTTATTCACCCACAGGCCATGGGCAGAGCTGAGCAAGGACAGATTCTGGTCCGTTCTCCTGCCGAGTGCTGGTCCTTCCCATAACGTCAGTCCTGGGAACTGGATACCAGCTCTCCTTTCTCCAGGTGGATCATGTTCCTCCGGAATGGTCAGTGGCCACACAGGAAAACGATTAAACATCCAATGCCTTGATGCTGATGGTCAGACACTCCCTGCCTGCCCAGCTCCCACAGGCCCCCTCTGGACACTCCTTAATTGGGACAGTCCACCGGCCTGTGGGCCGGAAGCTCAGGAAGGGCCAAGTGGGTGGGCCGTGCCCACACCCCAGGGTGAAACCGGCTGCTCCCATAAACAAAACATGGTGCTTCCACACGACAGAACACTGCTCAGCACTGAGAAGGAAGGATGCACCAGTATGTGCTACCGCACGAGGAACATGGGAAACATGCTGCTGACACCTGGCCACGTGCTGTATGTTGTATGATCCCATTGATACGAAGTGTCCAGAGCAGGCAGGCTTACAGACAGAAAGTGGATTGGTGGCTGCATGGGGCTGGGGACGGAGGATGCGGAATGACTGCTAATGGGTACAGGATGTCCTTTTGGGATGATGATAATATTCCGGAACTAGATGGAGGTGATGAACACTGTGAATGGACTAAATGCCAGTGAATTGTACACTCTGAAAGGGTTAAAACGGTTAATTTTCTATGTGGATTTTACCTCAATTGAAAAAAAAGCTGTTTGAGAATTCCCTGAGGCCAGAGGCCCAAAGCCCTCCAGGGCTGCACACCTTCCCTTTTGTTTATTGGAAACTAGAGAGAACCTCAGATTTAGGGTGTAACATTGGAATGTGCCCCTTCCCCTCTAGCACTGACCCTCCCAGTGGTGCTTGGGTGCTTGGGAGGAGGTGGGGCCAGGATGAGAGGAGGTGGGGCCAGGATGTGAGGAGGAGGGTCCAGGATGGGAGGAGGAGGAGCCAAGACAGTGAAAAAGGTATAGAACTGGTGTCTCCTTGTAAAATATACTAGGTTTAAAATGATCGATCTTATTTCTTAAAGTTTACACTATATTGTTTTCATAAATAACTATATTTAAGAATAACTAAAGTCATGTTCATTCATCTGCATTCATTTTCTGAGCTCCTACCGTGCCAGTGCTGTGTCTCATGCACGGCCCTCGCACTTAGAGCTGACTGGTTGTGAGAGGCACATGCAGAGTTAAAAGTTCTAGGAGTCAAATGGCAGTCCAGGGAAATCATTCAGAATGGGTCCCCTGATGGGACATGATTAAGTCTCAAGGGTGTGGAGTGGGGTTCATGGGAGAGCCAGGTGGACCAGAGCTTGCAGCCAAGGTCTTCGGAAGAGATGGGGATGTAGTCAGTCTTGGAAAGGGGAGGGGATCCTGTGGGTAAGGGCTGGGGGGTGAGCCTGAGTCACTTCCAAAGCCCAGGGTCAGATCAGGGCATGACAGCCCCCTGTTGCCCAACATCCCAAAGGGAGGAGTTCTGCTTTGGGATACTGGATAAGGCTTGGTTCCCTTTTAGGGGATGGGTCACCACACGCCCCTACCTTTGGGAGCCCTGGCTGTTTGAACTCAAAAGCCAGGCTCTGCAGCCCCATCCACCTGATGGCCCCCTGCCCTGTTGCAGGCCAGGAACACAGGAGGAATCAGGGCTTTTGCTCTGAGCTTGCAAAGCACAGCCAGAACCATTTCACTGCCCTATAATTAGCTGTGACATGACAAGAACCTGTGCATGACCTGAAAGATAAGCTCAGGGTGGTAATCAACGCCTGTCTGGTCTGTATGGAGCCTTCTGCAGAGTTCCAGAAGAGTCTGGGGGGTCCCAGTCATGTCCAATGGCGTGAAAGATACTGCAACTTGAGGACCAGATGTTCCTCCAGCTCCCTCTTCTCCTCAGGGTTGCACAGCCCTTCCTGAGAATGGGGTTTCACTTCTGAAATGGGCAGCAAGGTGCAGCTTAACCAAACTGCAAGCCGGTCAGTTGACACACCATTGTGGTGTTGTCCTGTGGCCACTGACCCGAGCCTGAGCAGGTTGGGCACGTGTCCTGGCTAAGCTGGAGGCTGGAGACTCGGGGTCCAAACACCACTGGTCTTTAACACCCGGCAGACTGCTTTTTAGACTTTTAACAACCAATCAACTGTATTATTTACAGGACAAGACTCATGAAACCCCCATAGTTCTTGTAAAGAACGCACCTGTCTGTGCACGGCAACACCAATGATCCCATCTGTGTTTTGTGGCCCGACACTCCACGCTGTCCCTGGGGCTGAGGACCTGCTGGCTCTGAGAGGACACGGGACTTTTCTCCTCCTCATCCTCTCCAGACGTTGCTCATGAGGAGGCCAGGGGTCTCCGTGACGTCATGGGGAGAGAGTCCCTTCCATCTGGGAAGGAGAAGGTGGTGAGGGTCAGGGAAAGTGGCATCACACTCCTGCAGTGTTGAGTGACAAGTGTTGACGATGTGAGCTGTGAAGGGCTCCCAGCAGCAACCAGCGCCCCTGTCCCGAGCGCCAGGCTGTGCCTTCAGCCCACTGTCGCCCCAGAAATGCACACGCTGGCCAAGGGTTGGCTTTGGCAGGAAGCTTCGAAAGGGCCTTGTAGGCGATCCTGCATGCTCCTGTGAATTCTGTTCTTCTGAAAAATCCCATTCCTTTTGTATCGTGATTCACAAAGGAGACTGGGGAAGGAAGAGATAGCAAAAGAGATCTCCCTCAAATCAATGCCTCCCGCAAAACCAAAAGCCTCGCAGGAATTCTCTCTAGATATTTCCACTGTTTTCTCCCAAAGAAATCTGAGATGGGCAGGAAGGGAGGAGAGGGCTGTGCTCACCAAGAAATGGCCTCTTATTGAGAGGACGGGCGGCATTAGTCTGTCCTCCTATCAATCTTCCTCAAGCCCTTTCATGGTGGGAGCTTGAGGCAAAGCTGGCTTTCCAGGGTCTGGAGCCAGGTCAGTTGCCGTTTGAGTCTGAGCAGCCTAGGTTTGAGTACAGGAAGGAGCCTGGATTGCTTAGGCAAACTCAAGGGTCTGTATTTTCTGAGTTTTTCCAAGTCTTGTTCAGGGCTGAGTGGTCCTGGACCTGAGTCCGGTATTTGCACGGTGACATTAAACATCACAAAGTGTGTGAAAGTGGTGGAGAAAGTCTTTCCAGCTTTGGAAGTTCCGTTCTACCCCGGGGTCATGAGCTGTGTTATGAACTTGCTGGAAGTTCAAGGGTGAGCAGGCCTGGCGTGGCTCCCACGCTCCACCCTCAACAGCAAACCCAGGACACAGCTCCACCGGGTCATAGAAGGACCCTGGAAGCTTTGCACCCAAACCCTGCCATCCGGTGGGGTGCCCCCTGAGATGCAGCTCTCTGATTCTCAACGGCATCTTGGCCAGGTGGGGCCATCTCCAATCCCTAGCAGAGCTGAGCCACTGCACCGTGGAGGCTGCTGGCGCCTGTCCTGGTGCACCTCGGGGAATTGGCCTCACCTCATGTATAGGTGGGGCGGCAAGGACAGCTGGCAGGTGCCCATGCTCTAGTGGGGGCTGCCCTCTGTTTCGTCCCTTTAAGGCGAGTGTCTGGCCTCCTTAAACGTTCTCCTTGGGGAGAGTGAGTCGGAAACCTGGTTCTCAGCTCACATCAGGGCTGCCACTCAGGGCTGTTCAACTTTGAACAAGTTGCTTGGCCTCTCTGGGCTCCTCAGGGAGCCAAGAAGGTGAGCACAGAGTGGGCTTTCATCACACAGCTCCCTTTGCTGTGCAGCAACCTTTGCATCCTTGTTTCCACTCATTCCTGTGTGAAGGTGTCTTTGCTGGGGGTAGGGTGCTGAAGGGCCTTGAGGTGGACAGAAGGGTGTCGTCCTCGGGGGCACTGTGGCCCGGGCCTGGGGGCAGCCAAGTTGGCGAGGGGTGGCCACAGGGCTCTCCGTGGTGGGGTCTGAGGAAAGGTGTGTTGGGGACAGGGGATGTGGTGTGGGGTGATAGGACTCGGCAGGCTCCTGTCCCAGCCCTTGGGACACCACCCCGCCGTCCAGGGTCCATGCTGCCCTGAGCCCTCCCCTGCCCGAAGCTCCACGGGTCCCCCTGAGCTCAGGGCACGTCCACGGGGTAGACAGGAGCTGGGAGGCGCCTGCCCTGGAGGCCTTCTGGCTGCGGAGCCGGGCAAGGGGCTCAGTCCAGAACTTCTGTGTGCAGCTGTGGAGGTACAACGCAGAGGTAGAGCATTTGACTGCAGAATTTCTGTGCGAGCAAAGACGGTTTAGCGAGCAGGATATTTCCAGATGACTCCCTCGGCCGACCCAAGGCTCTGCCTGGCGCCGTGGTAACTGGGTGACCGCAGGCTGTCTCCATGGCAGCGGCCCCTCCCGATGCCACTCCAGAGCTCTCATTAGCTCGGGGACCCGTGTGGGGTTGCCGTGGAGCTGGACCTGCAGGGCGGCTGGGGCCGGAGACTTCAGGGCCCCCGGTGTCAGAAGTAAATTAAAGGCAGGTGAAGAATGTGTGCAGGGGCAGCCGGGGCCCCGGGACCACTGTGGCCTCACAGGGCCGGGCGGCTTTGTGGGCCCTCTTATAGCTGACAGGCAGCCCTGGTGGGCAAACACTGAGAAAATTGTGATGGGAGCGGAGGACCGTCGACCAAATATGAAAAAGGAGGCCAAGCATGAGAAAAGGCCAAGAAGGGCAAACACAGCGAACACTGTCCCCAGCTCTCGCTGGGCCCCGTGCTGACTGGGGGCCAGGGAGCAGGACCCACTCATCCTCTGGGCTGGGTGCTGTCTTCCGTGTAGGCTGGGGGCCCCCACCCCAGTCCCAGATGTCCTTCCTCAGAGACCTGTGTTCCCTTTCCCCAGCCTCCAATCCCACCATTCACCACGCCTCAGGTAGGACAGCATCGAGTGGGCACACTCTCTGGGGGCCACAGTTTATTCTGCGGTGTCCCCCTGGGCAGAATTGAGGGCTTAGGCCAGCAAGGATGGAGATAGGCTGGGAGGATGTCAATGCAGATGAATAATAAAGGCACTGACAAGGCCTGCACAGACATGGAGTGCTGTCTGGAAAAAAGCAGAGTCTGATGAGGAATGGGTCTTCTGGAAGGATGGCTTAGACTTGGAAGATTGAACCCAAAGCATTTGAAGGTCACAAGGTGATGCTGGCGGAGTGGCAAAGAGAAACTTAGGACACACAGACCGGAAATGAGCTCACCGTGCAGAGAGGCCAGCAAGCTTGGCTGCCCCTCAGCAAGGTGGTGTCAGAACCAAGCTTCTGCACATTTTTTCCTAGTGCACAAGGTCTAGGGGCTGGTTTAAAATAGCAGATCTGATGTGGTACATATATACAATGGAATATTACTCAGCCAAAGAGAAGAATGAAATAATGCCATTTGCAGAGACATGGATGGACCCAGAGATTGTCATACTGAGTGAAGTAAGTCAGACAGAGAAAGACAAATATCATATGACATCACTTGTATGTGGAATCTTAAAAAATGATACAGATGAACTTATTTACAAAACAGAAATTGAGTCACAGATACAGAAAACAAACTTATGGTTACCAAAAGGTGGGTGGGGAGGGAAAAATTGGGAGATTGGGATTAACATATATACACTACTATATATAAAATAGATAACTAATAAGAACCTACTGTATAGCACAGGGAACTCTACTCAATACTCTGTAACGACCTATATGGAAAAAGAATCTAAAAAAGAGTGGATATATGTATAACTGATTCACTTTGCTGCACAGCAGAAACTAACACAACATTGTAAATCAACTATACTCCAATAAAAATCAATTGAAAAAATAATTAATAAATAAATATATAAATAGCAGATCTGATTCTGTAAGCTGCACAGATGAATTGTTTTACAGCCTCGACCTGAAGGTGGATGCCTCCTTCAGTGAATCTGGACCGCAAAGGACACCAACAGCAGAGAAAAGGAGTCGGGAGGTCTGTGCGTGGGTGTTCCCTGCCTTCATGGAAGCTACATGTAATACCTGGCTCAGAGTTTACTCCACAGCATGTGACCTGGTGTAAGGGAGGCCTGGAAATCTCTGTCACACGGACACTTCCCATCTTAGAATTTGATCTGGGTGTTTGAGCATCTTGTCAAGGTATCGTTTACTTGATCAACATTGGTGGAGAGCCTCTTCGTGTGCGGCATGGGCTCTGCCCCCAAAGAGCTTGCCTTTGCTCTGCTCCTTCAATCACTGGTCACCAGATGCTGGCCTTCGACGTGTTGCTATACGTCTTCTCTGTGCTCATCAACTTGGAATTGAACAAAATCAAACAGGTTTCCTACCTGCAGGACTTGTCAGAACCTTTAACCTGCGTTTCTTGTGAATCTCCTTAAGCAGTGAGACAGGCTGTGGGGCCTTGGATGCCGGCATGATGGTTGTGGAAACATCTGCAGGTTCTTTGACGTCACTCTGTCCAGAAGGTGGGGCCCAGTCCCTCTCCCCCGGGTGTGGGCTAGACTTCGTGCTCTGCTACCAGTCAGCGGAAGGTGGAGGGTGGGCTGCTGTGTGCTCTCTGGGGCTGGGCCAGAGGAAGGGTCACTCCCCCTGGGAACACTCACTCTGGGGGAAGCCATTGTCAGAGGACGTTCTAGCAGCCTAGGAGAGGCTTATCCTGGGGCAACGGGTCTCCACCAACAACCAGCACCAGCCCCCAGCTGCATGAAGGGCCGCCCTAGCAGAGGAGCCACCGGTCCCACTCAAACCTTCAGGTGAGACGTGCTGAGACCCCAGCCCAGCACAGCTACGTGGCTTCCAAATTCCTGACCCATAGAATCTATGAGGCTAGTAAACGCTCCTTATTAAGTCACAAATTCTTGTTCTGCAGCAACAGTGCCAGGCGAGCAGGCCTGGCATGGAGGTTGGGGTTTTGTCCTGGTGGAAATGGGGAGGTGTGGGAGGTGCAGGGAACAGACAAGACGAAGAACCAGGAAAGAGCGGGAGAAGCCGTCGGGACAGCAAGGGTGTGAGGGCAGGATGGGGAGAATGTTCTGGATCCAGGGCGATCCTTCCCAAGCCCGTCCTCACTCCCAACTGTGCTGGGAGACGGGGTCTGTGAAGCTCGGGATTCAGAGGAGCGCTAAGCTGTCCCTCCCATAAACTGTTCACGTCTCTGCCCACCTGCGTTGCGAGGTGTCATGCCGTACCCACGGTGAAACACTAACCTTTGTCCGCACTTGGGCATTTGTAATGACAAATGTCATTACAGTGCATTTGACATAAAAGCGTGTTCTTAATATTCACGCTTAATTATTTTAACAAAGAAATGTGGAAAAGTTTGTTGTGTGGGTGCGAGGCCACAGGACAGGCAGCAGGGAGGAGCATCCTGGGGCCCCAGTGGAAGCAGAGGGGCAGGTCAGTGGGGAGTCAGGGAGGCAAGGAGGCTCCTGGTTCCCTGGGGTGGAGGCCCAGGCTCGGGAGGCCGAGCACAGCTGGGCAGCGTGGAGGGAGCCGCTGAGAGCCGAGAGGCGCGGCCGCGGATCCTCAGCAGTCTGCCAGCTACAACGAAAGACAGACGTAACAAGTGCTGACGAGGGAGGAGCCGGGGAAATGGGAGCCCTGATCATTGTCATGGGAGAAAGTCTGGTAACTCCTCAAGGTGTTCGACAGAGTGACCATGGGACCAGAAATTCCACTCCTAGGTGTAAACCTGAGAGAAGCGAAAACATACATCCACACAAATCCCTGGACACGGCATGATTCATAATAACCCCAAAGTGTTATTATGACTAATAACATAATCCAAACGTCCATAATCGACAAACAGGTAAACAAAACATGGTCCTTCCACACAGTGGAAAATTATTCAGCCACACAAAGGAATAAAATGCCAACCAGGCTGCTATGTGCTTGACCCCTGACAACATAATGCTCAGTGAAAAAGAGCCACAATTCCATTTATGGGAAATGTCCGGAAAAGGCAAATCCACAGAAAGAAATAGATTAGTGGTTGCCAGGGGCTGGGGGACAGGACTGGGGGTGACCACTGGTGGTGTGGGGTCTCCTTTCGTGTGATGAAAATGCGCTGAGATTAGGTGGTGGTGATGGTTGCACAACCTTGTGAATGTGCTAAAGACCATTGAATTGTACACTTCAGATGGTGGATTTTACGGTGTGTGAGTTCTCTCTCAATGAAGCTGTTTGACAGAGAAGAGAGAGAGAGAGAGAGAAGCAGATGTCAGGGGGAAGGAAAAGGGGAAGAGGAACGTGCAGAACCAGAGTCCAGGCAGACCTGCAGCTGCCAACAGGAAGGTGGGATCTAAAGGGCACGAAAGCCACGCTGAGGACCGAGTGGGGCCTGTGTTGCAGGTGGACGCCCTCACCTGAGTGGTGCTCATGTCTGCAGGTAAATGACCTCACCTGCAGGCCGAGTGGGGCCGGTGTCTGTAGGTGAATGGCCTCACCTGACACAGCCTCACTTTGGGGGAGGGGAGAGCCTGCTTCGGCACAAAGGAGTTTGGGGCTTTTCTCACCAGTCAGCAGGTAAGGGAGCACGCGTGTGTGTGCATGTGTGTTGGAGCATTTTGTTTAACCAAAATGATGAGGGTGCTAGAAAACTATACAATATAGCCCAGATCTTAGATTATTTTGGATTTAAAAGAGGCAGAAAGTTCTGCTTTCTGAATGTGTACGTCCTTCCCACAAATGAAATGGGGGAAACTGCTTGAGGTCGGCAGCGTGTCCTCCTGTCAAAGGTGGCGTTGGCAGGTGATACAAATTATTTTTGCTTTATCTGGGGAGAGGGGACGGGAGTGGGACTGAGGGACCAGAAGTCTGAGAACTGATGGAGTGAAGAGCATTGCTTGGGGACTTCCCTGGTGGCACAGTGGTTAAGAATCCACCTGCCAATGCAGGGGACATGGGTTCAAGCCCTGGTCCGGGAAGATCCCACGTGCTGCAGAGCAACTAAGCCCATGCGCCACAACTACGGAGCCTGTGCTCTAGAGCCCGTGAGCCACAACTCCTGAGCCCATGTGCCGCTACTACTGAAGCCCACGCGCGTAGAGCCTGTGCTCCGCCACAAGAGAAGCCACCGCAGTGAAAAGCCCGCGTACCACAACAAAGAGTAGCCCCCGCTCACTGCAACTAGAGAAAGCCCGCGCACAGCAACGAAGACCCAGCGCAGCCAAAAATAAATAAATAAATAAATTTATTAAAAAAAAAAAAAAGCATTGCTTGGATCATGCGATGGTGGCGACGGTGGTGACCAAGGCAACTTCCAAACCAGGAAAACACAGTGGAGGAGTTGATGGAGGAGCATGCACAGACAGGAGGCAAGGGGTCCTCCAAGACGCATGAGCAACACACCCGTGGACGAGGGTCCCAGGGAAAGAACTCAGAGGCTGACAGAGTGGCGGGAAGCTTGCAGGGGAATGATGTGGAGGAGGGCAGGAGCCCCCGTTGCCGAAACTTTGGCACCTGTAGGAGGAATGAACGTCATGGAATTAACACGTCACGACGGCATCAAGGGAGCAGCACCAGTGCCGTTGTCTGGTTTGGTTTGGTTTTTAGAAACATTTTAGAAGCTCAGAAGCACTGAGCGTGGAGCGTGCGGCCTGGGGCAGGCGTCAGGGCTGGCGTGGGGGCCTCTGGATCCAGGTTTGGAAGCCACGAAGCCCTCGGAGCCGAAAACCCTGTAACAATCAGGAAAACAGGGCAGGAGCTGTCAGTGCAGGTTGAAAAGGGAGAGAGGAGGTATTGAGGGGCTGAGAACACGCATTATTACATCCAGAGGAAAGAGTGTTGCAGGAGCCCCACAGAAGCTCATGGAGAAGCACAGGAAGCAGGGCTTTGACTGGAGACGAGGTTCTCCGTGTGTGTGCTCGTTCCCTCGGGGCCATGGCACAGGCTCGCCTTGGCTCTTCCTCGGGGCCTGGGCTGCCAGGGCTGGGCACCCATGTGAGCCTGGACCGTCCTGACTTACCTCCAAGGTCTTGGTCGTCCAAGGACGTGCAGCTGATGGGAAGGGGCCCCACTGGTCACAGACAGGACAGCGGAGCATCAGGAAGAATAATGACTGAAATGGGTTGAAACGTGTTAAATAAATTACAATTCATGAGTCCATGACTATCCAGAAAACAAAGCAAAAGCAAAAAAAAAAAAAAAAGGTAGGGGGCTCTCAGTCACCTTTGAGAGATGCTGGAAACCAACTTGTTTCTCTGAAAATGGATAGAGGAAAGAAGCAGGCATTTATCCTGCTTTTCCTGAATGAATAGTAACCACACAGTCAACAAGAAGATTCTTAGAGAAACACCCAGCTGACAGATGCAGGGAGGTGGGGAAGGTAAAATCAGCCTTGGGCAGCCCTGGGGGACATGCCTGGAAGCCCACAACCCAGCGAGGACATGGTCCTGCTGAAAAGCAAACCTGACTCAGGCCAACCTCTGTGTCCATCACGGGCTTGCAGGAAATACAGGCACAGAGGGACAGTCAAGCAACCCCGGGGACGCAGCCCGCTGGGGCCAGTATGTGGAACATTCTACGGGGCAAACAACTCAGTTCCTTCAACAAGACATTAAAAGGAAGGAGAGTGTTATTCATATAGCTTGGGGCATATTAACAAATTGCCTTTTTAAGACCTTGTTTGGATTCTGATTTAAAAAAAAAAACACAGCTATATGAAATGAGACAGTTGGGCAATTCTGGGCATTGGCTGTTTATTTGGTTTTAAGGCTACTAAATTTTTAGGTGATAATGTTAGTGTGGTTAAGTTCTTTAAAGGTTCTTGTATTTTGGCAGCATTTACAGGCAAATGTGGTATGTGTGAAGGTGGAGCAGAGACAGAATAAGACAGGCCGAGAGTTGATCGTTCCTGAAACTGGGTTACAGGAAGGTTGGGTTCATGATACTGTTTTCTCTACTTTTGCATTTACGTTTGAAATTTTCCATAGTAAAAACATTAAAAGTCGATGCCCCCATGGAGCTTACATTCTGGTTTTGCCATGCGTGTTTGTGAGGCAGATAAGTAAGACACCGCATAGTATACTAATTCGAGGTGGAGGGCGTGTGTGTGCAGGGGGTGTTGCGACTCTAGGTTGGGGTGGGTCTCACTGAGAAAGCGACAGGAGTCGTGCAGGGCGGGGGCGAAGAGCAGTCTAGCCAAGGAGCTGCATGTCCGAAGCCAAGGCTGCAACAGGAGCAGCCCGCAGCCCGAGGGGAGGGGTGGGATCCCGGAGAGACCTCGGTCGTCAGGTGTGGGGGATGGGAGCCCCTGGCAGGCTTGGCAGGTGTAACACCACCTGCGGGTTTGATCAAGGCCAGGGGTGCAGACCAGCTGACCGGAGTCCAGCCAGTGAATGAGGAAGAGCTGCTGGGGGCTGGCCCAGGGCTGGTGGTGGCAGGCTTGCATGTGGAGCTAATTTGGAGAAGCCCAAGGAAGAAGGGCGTCACCCGGATGCTGCCCTCGGGGTCAGACTCAGGGGAACCTGCCCGCCCGGGCCCCGCCTGCCTCTTGGCAGCCCCGCCTGCCCCCGTGGTGGCAGCTTCCTCCTCCGGGCCTGCACTCCATTCCACAGGCTCTCACCTCCTGTAATACCCAGGGGGCGACTGCTGCCACCTTCCAAGTCTTCAGGAGGAAGCAGCAGGCAGGGAGCTCTCAGACGGGTCCTGCAACTGCTCCCCACCTGTGTGGGGACCGCGGCCCGGGCAGGGCCAGCAGCGCTCGCCTTCCTGCGCAGGCGCAGGGCTACTTCAGTGCCCTCGCGTCTCACATCCTCGCATCCCAACTGCTGTGGTCGGATGGCTCCCCTGGCCCAAGATGCGTCACCCCCAGCCGCCTTTCCTGCCGCGCCCTGGGTTCCAGGCAGCCCAGGTCCTTGAAGAACTGAGATTCTAGCTCAGCCTCGGGGCCTCTGGAGGCATCAGCTGGAACTTTGCCCCGAGAGAATGAATTGCGACACACGGAGATAAATGGCTGTGTCGGCACATTTCCACCACGTGCTCAGTGCTGGGCAGGCATCGCATTAAAGCAGAAATGTGCAACATTAGCAGGAAACATCTGCGTGGGGAGGGGACAGGCCACGCCAGGGGCGCCAGTTCTGTGCCCTGGGATGGACGTGGCTCCCAAAGCAGGGGGAGCCCGGCCTGACCCGGCCCGGGGAGGGGTCCCTGCAGTGGAGCCTGAGCGGGAAGGGCGGGGAACACCGGGTGGGCTGCGCAGGTCTGGTCTCCGTCCTTCCACTTGGGCAGGGGGTCCCAGGTGCCTGCAGGAAGCTCTGTTTCCCTGTGAGTTTGGGTGGGGGAATCAGCCCCCAGTGGGCGGTGAGTGAGGCTTCCTTTCAAGGCAGCAGTTTGGGGCTCACCCCTAAGTTGTCTCGTCCATCGACTCCGCGGAAGCACCCCTTAGGCTCCTGATCTGGGCCCCAGGCACTGCTGGACGCTGGTGGCAACTGAGACAGCTCCGTTGACAGCGTGACAGCCACACGGCGGTGGGGACAGCCAGGCCTGGGTGGCGTGGCCAGGTGGGGTCTGCTCCTCGAAACAGCTCCTTGTCCGCGTTTCACAGATGAGAAACTGGGGGAAGATGGTGAAGCCACTGGCGAGGCTGGGGCCGCTCAGGCCTCCAAGGTTCAGCTGGACTAGCCACCACGTCTGAGCCCAGGTCTCTGGGCTAAGCTGACGGCCCTCAGACCCCGTGCGTGTCCCTTTATCCACACCCCCTGCCGTGGACAGTCACTGAGAACTCATGTTGCCTCCCGGAGCTCAGAGCAGGTGGCAGTGTGGGTCGGAGGTCAGGACCAGGCACAACTGCAGACACCCACACCAGCTGGCTTGAGTTAATAGTTCCCACAGGAGGTTGCAGCTCATCCCATTTCGTCTCTGGGGGCACATCACAGTGAGATTTACTGTTTGGGGTGTTTGTGAAGAAAGTGGAGGGTTCTGGCCTCATTGGAGGTGGCCAGCTTCCCAGGGCCTGTTCTCCTCTGAGTGACACTGCCCTGTGTGTTCTGATGGATGCCTGGACATCTAGGGAAATAGCCCGTTTGTGGTTTTTGGACACTTAGGTTGTGTGATTTATAACTTGGTCTGCGTCCCAGCTGCACAAGATCTGACTCCTCGAGGAGAACAAGCTTCAACCAGAATCCAGAATACCGGCACTTTGGCTCTGAATTTCAGGGACCAGTTAAGTATCCCCCCAAGTCTGAGGACTGATTCAAACGGACTTAGTTTTGCCCGATCCCCCCCAAAATTAAAAATAAAGCAACTGCAGGGCTTCCCTGGTGGCACAGTGCTTAAGAATCCGCCTGCCAATGCGGAAGACACGGGTTCGAGCCCTGGTCCGGGAAGATCCCACATGCCGTGGAGCAACTAAGCCCGTGCGCCACAACTACTGAGCCTGTGTGCCACAACTACTGAAGCCCGCACGCCTAGAGCCTGTGCTCCGCAACAAGAGAAGCCACCGCAATGAGAAGCCCGCGCACCGCAACAAAGAGTGGCCCCCACTCATGACAACTAGAGAAAGCCCGCGCGCAGCAATGAAGACCCAACGCAGCCAAAAATAAATAAATAAATAAATTTTAAAAATAAAAAAAATAAAAATAAAGCAACTGCAAACGTCACCACTATCATCACTTAAGAGAAGTGAATGAAATGGGGAAGGAGGAAGTCTCAGAAAAAGAACGCTGCTCACTGCAGTGGCGGTCAGTCCTCACCAGCACAGACGTCTGAGACCCTGCCCTGCTCCCCTGGCCAGGCTGCTGGCCTGTCGAGGCCCCTTGAGACCTCAGAGCACCAAGAGGTGTGAGGAAAGGACTCTCGGCAGGTGCTGTGCCCTTCGAGAGGCCGCTTGCAATGACTCGGGTTGTCTGATCTCTCCTGGTCAGAACCGTGATCACTCCCGTCACTCCCTTTGCTGCCCACTCAGGGGCCCACTCCCCAAAACCACTCCACGATGTGTCCTCCTCTGGGCTGGGTGGAGGCCCAGCCTCTCTCTCTGGTGGTGAAAGGCACAACCATGCTTGGAGGGTCACTGTGGCCATGACAAAGGTCCCCCCTCCCCTCAGAGGGAGACCTTCCCCCTGCAGCCCATCTGGGGCAAGGGGTCCTGCTCAACCACACCTCTACCTCCACCCCAGCTCCCCTGGGAGGGCAGGGGCTGGGGGTGTCCTTCCCAAGGGTGGTCCCACACCCGGCCACCACAGGGCCATTCTGTGACACACGTATGCATGTGACCCGTGTTTGTGGAGTTTAAGAAGGTGATTGAACACGTGTGCTGGGCAGCAGACACCCCAACGACTACCTTCGTTAATTCATCTCATGACAGTAACGTCACACTGCGTGGTGACCCGTTTGCATCAGAATATACCGATGGGTCTGAGCTTCTTCCAAGGACGCTTTGCTGTGGGTTTTACAGTGAAAGGATCCCTGGAAGATGCACGGTGGTGCCCGTGTGCTGGGCCTGTTACCATCCATTCTGCTCACTGCTCTTGTCCAGCTCCCCAGACACTGGGCTCTCGGACCCAGGTCATCACAGAGGAACTCGGGCAATGGCACAGGGTTGCCAACGTTTCCAATGATCGCCCAGCCTGACCCTGGGGGCCCTGCCCGCCCCCTGGGATTCCTGAACATGTGGGAGACAGGTACCTCTTTCTCTCCCTTTCCATCCTGTTCTCCTTGGAAGGAAATCCCTACCACAGTCCACACTTAAGGGATGCACAGTTCTTTTTAATTTAATGCTGTTTCTTTTCTTTTTTTTTTTTTGGCCACTCCATGCAGCATGCAGGATCCTAGTTCCCCGACCGGGGATTGAACCTGTGCCCCCTGCAGTGGAAGCATGGAGTCCCAACCACTGGACTGCCAGGGAAGTCTCTGAATGCTGTTTCTTGGAGAGCTTTTCCTATTGGTACAGCTTTGTATTCTTTTCCTCACCTGCATAGTATGTACCTGCCATAACTAGTTTGACCAGTTTTCTCCTTAATATGCATTTAGGATGTAAAGAACATTGAACATGCATAATATTTTTTAAACTAGTAGGTAGAAATTTTATGAGAAACAGTATATTTACATAGTCTCAAAGTATGTCTCACAAAATACTTGTTAATTATAAAGTAAGTGGGGAAACCAAGCAGATACCACCTTCAGCAAGTGATCCAAGCTGACATTATCTGTAATGCGACAAAAAGATATCATGTGCCTCTTGATATTGTTACCGACCAGGGTCCTTGGGCTCTTCAATCAATAAAAATTAAGAGGCCAGACAAGGAATTCAGGCAAAGCTTTACTGGGACTTGTGCAGCACGATGGAGTGAAAACAAGTAACAGGTACCCTTTGCTAGCTCTCCAAGGAGGAGGGGCTGGTTCCTTAGATGGGGTGAGGGTGGGGGCTGATGGGTAGGTTGGATGGAAGGGTGGCTTAGGTGGTCAGTCCACCCCCTTGGTGGTGCTGTGTGCAGGGATCCTGCAGGGGACCCAGCTTTTGCTCCCGGCACCTCAGAAATGGCAGTTGGTTTATGGCCTTTTTGTATCTTGTTCATGATTTGCCCCAACTGAGCATGTATGCAGTGATTTTTAGTTCCTTGTAGTTTCTTTGTATTCTGTTGCTCAAGGAGATGTTTGTCTAGATGCAAGTGCAAGCACTGCAGCAAAGGGTCCCAGGTCCCAGCCTGTCTCAATATGATACACTGTGAGGGACACAGCATACAAATAAATATGTGGTTATATATGTTACATGTATATGAGAGAGAGAGAGGAAGAGAGAAAAAAAGCAAATGTGTTAAAATGTTAACGGTTTAGGGAATCTGGGTAAAGGGTATACAGGAATTCTTTATATTATTTTTGTAACATCTCTAAATCTTAAATTATTTCTTTTTTAACTTTATTTATTTTATTTTTTGGCTGTGTTGGGTCTTCATTGCTGCGCATGGGCTTTTTCTAGTTGTGGCGAGCGGGGGCTACTCTTTGTTGCGATGCGTGGGCTTCTCATTGCGGTGGCTTATCTTGTTGCAGACCACAGGCTCTAGGCGCACGGGCTTCAGTAGTTGTGGTGTGCAGGCTCAGTAGTTGCGGTGCACGGGCTTAGTTGCTCTGCGGCATGTGGGATCTTCCCGGACCAGGGCTCGAACCCATGTCCCCTGCATTGGCAGGCAGATTCTTAACCACTGTGCCACAAGGGAAGCCCCTTAAATTATTTCAAAATAAAAAAATTTTAAATTAAAGACATAAAAAGCCTGCCTATTCCAGGATTATAGAAATATTATCCTATGTTTTTAGCTAATACGTCATCTTGTTTTGTTAATTTGACTTTTAAACACCCAGATTTTTATTTTGGAGTATAGTCCAATGTGGAGTCTAACTTATGTTTTCCAAATGTGAACATGCATGTAAAAACATTACTTTTTACACTGATTTGATAAACTCTTAAAAGTGGAATTACTGAGCAAGAGCCTTCCCTCCAGCGGGGTTTGTACCATTTCACCCCCCTCCCCAGTAGGGTCCGAGGTGTCCCTGTGCTGCCCGCCAGTGTAGGGTTAAACTCTAGGCTTTTGCTAAGCAGATACATGAAACATGGTTTCTCGATGTCGTCTTGAAATTTATTCCTCTTATTGTGAATGAGTTTGAGCATCTCATGTGTTCAAGGGCCATTTGTATTTCTTTTTTTGTGAACTATTTGTTCACTGATCTGTAAGAGCTCTTTGTATATAAAGATTAGCCCTTCCTACATGGTATGAATAGCCTGGTATCGTTCGTCTTTCCACTTCGTGTTTAGTTGTTTTGGCCATTAAAAAAGTTTTTTTAGTTAAAACATTTTCATCTTTTCTTTTATGGCTTCTGGATTTTTTTAGGTAACGAAAAGCTTTTTTTCTATGTTTTCCTCTAGTACGCTTAGGATCTTCCTCCTTAACATTTACATTTCTGATCCTTTTGGAATGATGCTGGTGTCTGGTGAGAGGTGTGTGTCTAACCTAAGTTGGTCACCTCATTGTTTGATGAGCGTCTATTCATAACGTCTCATTGGCACCACATTTGCACACATCAGCATCCCATGTTCCGGCCTCTATTCCGTTCCATGTACTGGCTAGGTGAGTCCCAGGAGGTAGCTTGTGCCATGTCCCTTTTTGCTGGTTGGAGAATCAAGGCACAGGGAGTAGTATCTTTCGGAAGGTCCCGTGGGTGGGTGGCTCTGCCTGCGGCTGCCCCTGCCCTGCTCTGCCCGCCTGCTTCCTCACTAGCATTTCTTCTTAACCCCCTGCCCCCCACCCCCTGGCAGGGTGAGTTAAGCAGGAATGACTAGAAGACAAAGTGTCCGGGTTCCTTATCTATGTGCTCAGATCTCAGAAGCTGCCATGTTATCTGGGGCTCACAGAGGTGCCGGGCAGCCCGCTGGCCACGATACCCATCGTGGAGAGGAACAAGGCTCTGTTAGGGTCTCACGAGATCACTCTTTGACCTGAGGGTGAAGTTCAGAAGGTGCCAGCTGTCGTCCTAACTCCCTCCTCCCCAGCTACAAGGGCTCTGCGTGGGCATGGGCGAGGCTGCCCATCCCTGCTGGGGCACCTCCTATCCCTCATCTGTGAGCGCGTGTTACCTGCTCAGGTGTTGCTCCGTTTGAGGTCTTCCTGACCCCTCCCCCCTAACCCGGGCAGAGTGATTGCATCCTGCTTGGACCACTCTGCCTCCCAGGTGTCTGTCCCTGAACTGCAATGAAGTGTTGGCCTGTCTTCATCTGCCCGCTGAGCTCCAAGAGCCTGGAAGGCAGGACTGGGTGTTGCTTCTTGGTCCCCAGGGCTCAGAAAGTGAATCGAGGGGCATCGAGGGTTTTAGGATAGTTCATGAATTGCTAATATTCATTTTGGCTTAGGACGAGCTGCGTGCATGTACAGCTGTTTACGTCCTAAACCCAGCAGCGTATGGCTTGGGGCTCAGCAGTACCTGGCCTTGGTTCTCTAACTTCTGTGCGGCCATGGAACAAAGATGCTCGGTCATAGCACTGTGGTTGCCAGCACTGGGGAAGTCTGTGTGACCCTCCTGCGCCCCCACCCCACATCGTCCCTGTGCCCCTGTGTGTCCACACCCCACTCACCAAGGCCCCTTCTGGGCGACTTACAAAACAGGTAAATTGGTCATTCTCTCCAAAGCCTCTCTTTCTCCTCCTGGTAACTCTCAGATGAGATTTCCTTCCCTTCTGCCAACTTGTGGTCAGCAAATCCCTTGGATGTGTTAGGACTCATAGCTTAGAGCTTAGAGGCTTTTCCTTCCTGGGGATATGGGTCTTCTGCTAGGAGACTCTATAAAATCAGTAAGTGCCCCCACTGGACCCCGTTTGCCCAGGTAGCTTCTGACACGTGTTAAGCTGAAATGAGCACATACACGGCCCTCTGGGAGCTGTGGGGGTCACGCAGTCCTCTGCACCCCCAACTTCCATCTCAACCGGCTGTGATGAAGCCACAGGTCCAGACAGGGCAGAGCAAGCCTACATCCCCACTGGACCCATGTGTGCCATGGTGGCTGCAATCACCATCTCCTCAAGGGGTAACCCAGGCAAACTGCCCACCCTGGTGTCTGAAGTTTGCCCCTGGTCTTCGGTCGGGGCTGTGGAATGTCCCCTGTGAGGCCTGGGGGCCTGGATCATACGGGGTCAGTGAGAGTAATGCTGTAAGTCAATAGAGGCCGTCCTCACCTACCTATTCCCAAAGCCCTCACAGAAACCCTGATGTCCATGGCTCACCGATCTAGTGCACAGACCAGGAGATGCCGGGGCTGAAGTCTGCGGCCTCAGAGCCTTGGACAGAGCCACCTTCCAGCGCATGTGGGGTCTCTCTCCAGAGACACGCTCACTCGAGTAAGTTACTTCCATAGTGTACGCCTGACAAACACAGTGAGACGGTCCTGCTGCTCTAGGCATCCTGCAATCTCGCTGTCAGGACAGGAACGCCCACACACTGTCTCCCAGCTGCACTGGAGCACCGTGAAAGAAAGCAACAGTGACGGGAAATCTACACAGAAGCTGTAGTGTTATTTGCTTTATTTAATAAGATAATTGATTTTGTGTTCGTTTTATCTTACTAGGGAGTTATATGTTAGTCATATGCAAAATACCAAGCTGCATGGTGTAATGAGTGATGACAAATTCCGAAGTTTCCACCTGTGGTGCTGGGGTTTTGGCCGTGATGAAAGAGTGGGGATTTGTCCTGGGCAGGGGGAGGTCCCCCAGGGTTGCTCAGATCACAGGCAGGAAGCCCCACCCTGGTCCTGTTCCCTCACTCTCACTTCCCGTTCTGTTATTTGCGTGGTGAGATGTCAGGGAGTGAAAGGAAAGTTGGAGGGGAGATGTAGTTACACACGAACGAAGATGCACTTTTCCTGGTGAATGATACTCTGTTGGGTGACTTATCTCCAAAGAATGTCTGAGTCGGATACAGGCAAATGGAAGAGATTAGTCTGGGTTGTTCAAGGGTCCTTAATGCCTCACCCGCAGAATCACTTGGAGCTTATTCTGGATTCACTTTCTCCTCCTCCTCTGATGTGACTTGAGAGCTTCACTCCCTCCTGGTTGGACCTCACGGCTCCTCCTAGGAGCTGGCTGCCTGTGGTGGCCTTGTCCACTCGAATCGACGGACACGATTACCTGAGAGAGGCCTGGGCTTAAAACAAACCCACAGGACAGAGCGAGGCCCCAAGAGGTGGCTGGAGCTCTGGGGTGGAGCGAGGGACCCGCACGACGGCTGGAGTTGGGACCAGCAGGGCAGGACAAGGACGTGAGCCTGGAGCGCAGGTCTGTGCAAGACAGTAATGTTCCATCCTTCAGCCCCTGAGGAGTCACTGCATCACCCACAGCCCCCAACCCGCACCCCCCCCGGCCCCTGTCAAAATCCCTGGGCTCCACGCTACCGGCTTAATGTCTCATAAACTGTTTTCTATTAATTTTATAAATTGATTATAATAACTTACAAAAAAGGAAAAGCCTTTATAGTCTGTAGGTAAGTTCATTGATCACCAGGTTCGTGTAAGCACTTGACAGAGACCACGTAGGTGAAGATCAAGCTCACGTCCGACTTCTAGAGAAGGGAGTTGATACTCAGACGATCCTCGCGTCAGGGGAAGGAAGAACAGGACCAGAGCGCGTGCTCCAGGGCCCCTACTCTTCACCTTTTAAAGTACAGTTTCATCTTAAAGAACCTACCTGCATTCAGCTCTGTGCTGGTAGCAACCTCCAAACCCTGCCATTTTCACTGAATAACCTGGGGAAAGACTGCATGGGTTATGATGAGAAAAACAAGGAAGAAAAGGAAAGGGAAGAAACCAGGCAAGGGAAACTCGAGCTGCTGAAACGAGGCCCTCGTGGGCACGGAAGGTGCAAACAGCCTCCAAGAGTGGGCCCAGTCTGCAGAAACTGAGACACAGATGGAGAGAACAAACGTATGGACACCAAGGGGGGAAAGCGGCAAGGGGGTGGTGGTGGTGGTGTTGTGATGAAGTGGGAGATCGGGATTGACATATATATACTAATATGTATAAAATGGATAACTAATAAGAACCTGCTGTATAAAAAAATAAGTTAAATTAAATTTAAAAATTAAAAAAAAAAAAAAAGAGTGGGCCCAGTCCCGATTTTCCTGTTTAGTCCAGTCATGTTTCAGCTCATGGAGAGAACAGGCATGAGATGTATTCGGACCCCACAGCCTCTGGAGGAGGATGGGGTGGTGGCAGCTTGTGGCCTGTGTCTCTTCTGAAATTTCCATTTCAGTTATTTTTCAAAGGGATGTTCAAGCTTTCTTTTCCGGCCGACCTTAGCATGACACACTTCACCTTGGGATGAGATGGGTGACCCATCATGGAGGGATGGGATGTCGGTGGGAGATTTTCAGTTGCTTTGAGTTGGGGAGTAGGGGAGGGACAGGCATCCCATCTCTGCTTGGAACACACACTGTTCTTTTTTTTTTTTTTTTTAAAGTATAATTGCTTTACAGTGTTGTGTTAGTTTCTGCTGTACAATGAAGTGAATCAGCTATATGTATATGTAAGTTTCCTATGCAAGCTCATCGTTTTAAGAATAAAAGGTGAAAAGATGTGAAAAGGGGGAGTTAACTAAAACCCTTCCCTGATAAAAATCTGCAGGCTCTCAAAGTTTAAGGGTGAGGCTCAGAGATAAGTGGTTTCTTCAGAGGCTTTAAAGGCTGCGGGCATCCTGGGTCTGTGATCTTGGAGCTGGAGGTGAGGGGAACAACAGAGCATCCCTGGGTCAGTCTTCCAAGGACTGAGGATCCAGTGGGGGGTGTCTGCTCTGAGAAACAGGGAGAAAGAGAAAAGAATCTTCAAGAATGAAGACACAATAAAAACTATAAGCAATATGAATCCCATCAGTGGGGAAATGGTTGAGAAATAGCACATCTATAACATGTACTGTTATGCACACAGTAAAAAACATGAATTAGAACTATGTTGAGGACTTCCCTGGTGGCGCAGTAGTTAAGAATCCGCCTGCCAATGCAGTGGACATGGGTTCGAGCCCTGGTCCGGGAAGATCTCACATGATGCAGAGCAACAAAGCCCATGCGCCACAACTACTGAGCCTGCACTCTAGAGCCCACGTGCCACAACTACTGAGCCCACATGCCACAACTACTGAAGCCCATGCTCTCTAGAGCCTGTGCTCCTCAACAAGAGAAGCCACCGCAATGAGAAGCCCGCGCATCGCAACAAAGAGTAGCTCCCACTCGCCGCAACTAGAGAAAGCCCGCGTGCAGCAACGAATACCCAACACAGCGAAAAATATATAAATTAAAAAAAAAAAAGAACTATGTTGACATGGAAGGGGTGACAGTTTTACAAAAATGGAATGACAAACTCTTATATATTTGTCTACGTTTGTGTGTGTATTTCCAGTGGTATACCAATGTGGGAAGATGGTGCAGTTTGTCCCGGGTGTAGACCATAATTGGGTACCGTGTCTGTAGAGAATGTTGAAACAGTAATACAAGTGCCTAGAAGTTTGTCTCCTTTTTATTATCACCATGCATCAGCAATTCTAAACACTGTTGGTGATAAAACGCTTCTCCCTGCCAGGGGGTACGGCTGCCTCTGCTTCATGTCTTGCTCAGCCACTGTCGATTTGCATACCGTGTATATAAACATGAAGTCAAACATGGGGTGGGGGGCACGCAGTTGGTTTTTGACCTGGATTACCTGGGAAGGGCTTGGGGTTGGTGTGGTGGTGGGGGAAGAAGGATCAGCAAAGCAAAAATACAGGAGGAAACAAAACAGACTTCACTCAAGAATCATGATGTTGGCTTCCCTGGTGGCGCAGTGGTTGAGAATCTGCCTGCCAATGCAGGGGACACGGGTTCGAGCCCTGGTCCGGGAAGATCCCACATGCCGCGGAGCAGCTGGGCCCGTGAGCCACAATTACTGAGCCTGCGCGTCTGGAGCCTGTGCTCCACAGCAAGAGTGGCCGCGATAGTGAGAGGACCGCGCACCGCGATGAAGAGTGGCCCCCGCTTGCCGCAACTAGAGAAAGCCCTAGCACAGAAACAAAGACCCAACATAGCCATAAATAAATAAATAAATAAAATAATTTAAAAAAAATTTTAAAGTGTTATTAGAGAAAAACACCTTTAAAAAAAAAAAGAATCATGATGTGATGACATATGTGCTTTTATTGAAAATTACACGTATGTACGTTTAAGTAAAGGGAAATTTTAAAAAGAAAAAAAGGAAAAGGTCTTCAAAGGTCTAGATCCTCTTCCCAGAAAACCGCACACTTTCACACTGGACTCAGAAGGTTTAGACACCCTAAAAGCTGTCCATGGGTCTTCTCTTCCAAGGTGAGAATCTGATGCAGACTTTGGGCTGGTCTGGGCTACAGTACGATCCCTTCTGCTCCTCATACGGAGCAGCTGAAATCCCTGAACTTGGTCAGATGACCTGGATTGGAATCTTGTCCTTACAGCCCACTGTCTGTGACCTTGGTCAGGACCCTTACACTAAGGAGCGGTTTTCTCACCTGTAGGAAGGGCCCCCACCTCCAAGCTGAGTGGACGGCACATGTGAGCTTCCGGCCAGCTGGGTCTCGGTGTCCACAGGTCACAGTCAACCACGGGACTTCTAAGAACAAAGTGTGTCTCCCATCATCCCCTCCAGGCCCCCTCAGTCAGAATCTGCCCAGGCAGAACTACATGTTCAAAGCTTTACATATTCGGTGCTTGATCAAAGCTAGTTGGATGTGAATTTGGCCACAGCTCATATAGTTGGAGAACTAGAGTGGCTATTAGGGATCCAGGAACAACCTTGTTGTAAACCCTTCAAAGACGGGGAGCCCAGAGCACAGCCAGACGCAGGTGGGATGGACTGGTTTGTGAACACTCACTGACTTGCCCTGGTCCTTGCAATTGCTTCTCATTCTCTCTGCCAGTTTCCTCCTTTCCCCATCCTGCCAATTTTCTCTTTCTGCCTCCATTTTTTTCTTTACTTTTCCCCTTTCCTTTGCTCTCTCCACCTCAAATGGTCCTAGAGTGTTTGTGGTATGTATTTTTAAAGTTTTCTCTGTTTTTAATTAGAAGAAGAGTTTAATCCCCTCTCCAGATCCCCCACGTAACACTCAGGAAGTGGTGCTGGTGCTGAGCTTACTACATGCAGCCGCATCTGCCCTTTACACCCCCGCTTCCAGGCATGGGCCACCTACGGGAAGGTTCCTGTTGGCCTCGCTGCCTCCAGTCCTACTCCGTGGCAGAGGCTGGGGAGGCTGACGGCTCTCGGTGACCTCACAGCGGGCTGGAGGGTCAGCTGGGAGGCAGGAGCTGTCCATGCTCCCAGGCGTTTGGGGTTTAGCCTCTCCCTTTCAGCTCAGGAGGGGCCTGGGAGCCTCAGCTGGTGGTGACTCTGTGTTCTGCCTCTGGCTCTCAGCAAACACTGCTTGGAGGCTCTTCTGCGAGCCCCGGGATCTGCACAGTTTGACACAGGTCATGCCTGCCTCTTTCCTGGGTGGCTGCCCCCAGCAACACACAGCGAAGAAGCAGAGGCCACCAGGAGATGAGGCTGTGGTTGCCTAGGAGGGCTGGCCACTGCCAGGCCACGTGGGCAGGCACCCTTGTGGGGCTTGCTGGCCGGCGGTCAGTCCACGTGGCCACACCCAGCTCCCAGAGGTGCCACCGCGGTGCTCACAAGCCTCAGACCGAACGGGCTCCAAGAGCTCTGGGCCCCATCACACAGGAAGCCTGGCTCCAGCGCATCAGTGGCCCCGGCAGTGGAGGAGCTGACCACCCGTCCCTGCAGCTGCACCGAGAGAACAGCACAGGGACCGTTACCCACCACTCAGCACACCAGCCCAAGGCTCCACCAGCCAGTTACCCTGACTCTGGGGTTTTCCTGTCTGGGCCACTTGCTTGGGCCACATCCTCCGTCCATCACAGAAGCCCCGTTTAGCACTCCTGCTGTAGAAGCGAGCAGAGCGATCTGGGTGTGGAGGCTGGACGTCGTTCACTCTCTGCAGGGTCTTTAACCCTTTGTGTGTGTACAGGGGTCTGGGGGAGGATTGGGCATGGGGCCGGGTGTGTTTTAGCTCACTTGACACCACAGGGTCCCTGAGAGATTTGGGGACTAGCCTTATGGCTGAGCTATCACATAGCAGTTTCCTTGGCACTGTCAGCTCGCCGGTTGGAGAAACTCCGATGGAGAAATGCTGGGTCCTTGAGCAGCCCAGCCCAGGCCAGGGAGAGCGACGCTTGAGCAGGGGTGCTGACCCAGATTGGCACATAATGCTCCCAAGGTAAAGTAAAAAATGAGGTTAAGGAGAATCCAAATGTAAGAGATGAGCCATTTGGGAAACGGCCTAACAGATTGGCTCTGACTGTGAGGTGTTTGCTGGCCAGGCTGATACAGAAGTGCTTCTCTAAGGCACTTTATTGCTCCGCCTGAAAAGATGTATAAATGGTTGGGTGTGGTCGGCATGGCACCTAGAAAAGGGAGCCCAGGGAGACAGATCTGGCTTTGTTCTCCAGCGTTGCTTGGAAGGAGGGTGCTTTGGCCCTGAATATGGGATTCTGACCTTCGTGGGAGGCATAGTCCTGTGGTGGAGGTGGGGGTCCCCACTACATATTAACAATTCCCCTCTTAGGCTCATTTATCTATTCCTCTAGCACTGATTCCCTGTTAATTTTCTGATCATAACTTGGCTTCCTTTGAATAGTTGCCTATTGAATGAGGAAATACTGATGGGCAGATGAGTGGTAAATTGACGTGTTGGCATTTTGGTTTGTACATCAGTCTCTAGGAGTTTGGTTATTGTTGAGTCAGTCCCCTAAGAGGGGGAGCCCTTCTAGCCTACTCCTCTCCTCCCTGTGTGCTCTTCTTTCAAACTGCAGCAACACCAGTCTGTAGTATTCCTGATGTTGCTTTTTATAAATAGCTTTACTGAGGTATAATGTGCATAAAACTCATTCATTTTAAGTGTAAAATGCACTCTTTTTAGTTAATTTATAAATTGCTCAGTGATCACCATAACACTGAAAGTTTTAGAAAAATTTTCATTACCTCCAGAACATCCCTCATGCCCATTAGCAGTCAATCCCTCAAACCTCTCTCAACTCCAGGCAACCACTAATCTGTTTGCTGTCCCTATAAATGTGTCCTTTAGGGACCTTTCCTATAAATGGAATCGTAAAATAGGTAGTCTTTTGTATAATGTTTTGAGATTCATCCATGTTGTAGCATGCATCAGTAGTTTGTTCCTTTATATTGCTGAATTGAATCCCATTGTATGGATAGACCACATCTTGTTTATTCATTCACCAGTTAATGAACATTGAATTGTTTCCAGGTTTTGGCCATTATAAATAATTCTGCTGTGAACATTCACATTCAAGTCTTTGTGCGGACATATGTTTTCACTTCTCTTAAGTCGATACCTAGGAGTGGAATCATTTGGTTAAATAGTAAGTTTATATTTAACTTTCAAAGAAACTGCCAAATTATTTTCTGACATGGCTCTTCCGTTTTTGCTTTCCCACCAGAAATGTATGAGCGCTCCAGTTCCTCTACGTCCTGGCCAACACTTGTTATTGTGTCTTTTTGATAATAGTCATTTTAGTGGGTGTGAGTAGTATCTCATTGTGGGCTTTAATTTGCAGTTCCCTAATGACTAATGATGTTGAGCATCTTTTCATGCTTAAAAACATTGTGTGCTTAAAGACATTGATTTATTATTATTTTTAATTTTTATTAAATGACAGAATATGTGAGGTACTTAGTCCAGTTTTTCATATATATTTAGATACACTTAACTTCTTTATTGAAGTATAGTTAAGGTACAATATTATATAAGTTACAGGTGTACAATATAGTGATACACAATTTTTAAAGAGTATATTCCATTTATAGTTATTATAAAATATTAGCTATATTACCCATGTTGTATAATACATTCTTGTAGCTTATTTTATACATAATAGTTTGTACCTCTTAATCCCCTACCCCTATATTGCCCTTCCACCGTTTCCTCTCCCCACTGGTAACCACTAGTTTGTATTCTATTTTATTTTATTTTTTTATTGAAGTATAGTTGATTTACAATGTTGTGTCAGTCTCTGCTATACAGCAAGGTGACTCAGTTATACACATATATACGTTCTTTTTTTTATATTCTTTTCCATTATGGTTTATCCCAGGAGATTGGATATAGTTCACTTTGCTATACAGTAGGACCTCATTTTTTATCCATTCTAAATGTGATAGTTTGCATCTACCAACCCCAAACTCCCAGTCCACTCCATATCTATATCTATGAGTTTGTTCTCTATATCTGTGGTCTGCTTCTTTTTTGTTATATTCACTAGTTTGCTGTATTCTTTAGATTCCATGTATAGGTGATGTCATACAGTATTTGTCTTTCTCTGTGCTACTTATTTCACTTAGCACAATGCCCTCCTGGTCCATCCATGTTGCTGCAAATGGCAGTATTTCATTCTTTTTTATGGATGAGTAGTATTCCACTGTGTATATACCGCATCTTCTTTATCCATTCATCTGTTGATGGACACAAGCCATTCATTTATTATATCTACTCAAACCTCTTGTCCATTTTTAAACTGAGTTTTTTGTCTTCATATTATAGTTTTAAGAATTCTTTATATATTCTAGATACAAATCCTTTGTAAAATACATAATTTGTATTTTCTAGTCTCTGTCTTATCCCTTCACTTTTTCAATGATGTCTTTTGAAGTGCAAACGTTTTTAATTTTGATGAAGTCCCATTTATCAGTTTGTCCTTTTAAGGATTATGCTTTTGAAGTTGTATGTAAGAACGCTTTGCCTAACCCTAGGTCACAGAGCTTTTTCTCCTACATTTTCTTCTAGAAGTTTTATAGATTTAGCTATTACATTTAGGTTCGTGATCCCTTTTGAGTGGTTTTGTGTGTGTGTGTGTGTGTGTGTGTGTGTGTGTGTGTGAGGAAACGGTCTACATTCACCTTTTTGGCATATGGATATACAATTGTTCCAGCGTCACTTGTTGAAAAGACTATCCCTTCCCCTCTGCATTACCTTTGTTGAAAATCCACTGAACAAAAATGTGACAGTTTACTTCTGGGCCTCAATTCTGTTCCATTGATCTATATGTCTGTCCTTAAGGCCAGTTCCACGCTATCTTGATTACTGTCACTTTGTAGTAAGTGTTGAAATTAGGAAATGTAAGTCCTACAATTTTGTTCTTCTGTTTAAAATTGTTCTGGTATTCTGTGTCCTTTGTAGTTTCATATACATTTTAGGATTAGCTTGTTATTTTCTGCAAAAAGAGAATGAAAGAATTTCAGTAGGGGTCATGTGGAGTTTACAGATCCATTTGGGGAGAAGTGCTACCTTAAAATACATAGTCTTTCAGTCCATGAACATGAAATGCCTCTCCATGTAGTTAGATCTTCCTTAATGTCTTTCAGCAATGCTTTGTAATAGTTTTCAGTGTACATGTTTTGGACTTCTTTTGTTATTGACTAAATTTATTCTTTTTTTAAAAAATTTATTTATTTTTGGCTGCGTTGGGTCTTCTTTGCTGCGCGCAAGCTTTCTCTAGTTGCGGTGAGCGGGGGCTACTATTCATTGCGGTGCATGGGCTTCTCATTGTGGAGGCTTCTCTTGTTGCCAAGCACGGGCTCTAGGCACGCGGGCTTCAGCAGTTGTGGCACGCGGGCTCTAGAGCGCAGGCTCTGTAGTTGTGGCATACAGGCTTAGTTGCTCCGCGGCATGTGGGATCTTCCCGGACCAGGGCTCGAACCTGTGTGCCCTGCATTGGCAGGTGGATTCCTAACCACTGCACCACCAGGGAAGCCCTAAATTTATTCTTAAGTTTAAAAGAAATGGATGCTATTGTGAATGGAATTTTCTTCTTAATTTTATTATTTGTTGCCACTGTATAGAATTGTAATTGCTGTTACATAGAAATATTATTGATTTTTGAATACTGATCTTGTGTCCTGTGATCTTGCTGAACTTTAGTAGCATATAGTTTTAGTATTTTTGATGAATTTCTTAGGATTGTACATAGGATCATCTGCAAATAATGACAGTTTTACTTCTTCCTTTCCAACACAGATACTTTTACTTTGTTTTGCCTTATTGCATTGGCTAAAACTCCTGTGCAATGTTGAATAGAAGTGGCAAGAGTGGACGTTCTTGCCTTAGTCCTGATCTTAGAGGGAAAGCATTTCATCAATCTTTCATCATTAAGTTTGACTTAGCTATAGGTTTTACATAGATGCCCTTTGTCAAGGGGAGGAATTTCCGTTTCTGTTCCTCATTTGTGAAAATGTTTTATCATGAACAAGTATTGGATTTTGCCAAATGCTTTTTTTTTTTTTGAGTCTATTGAGATGATCATGTGGGTTTTGTTCTTTATTATATAAACAGTGTATTCCATTAACTAAATGTTGAATATTAAACCAACATTTGGGTGTTACACCCTCTTGCAAGGGGAGTAATTTTAAACGTTGCTGGATTTGGTTTGCTAATGTTCTGCTAAGGATTTTTGTGTCTATATTCATGAAGGTTATTGGGATATGGGTTTTTTCTTGTTATGTCTTTGGCTAGAATATCAAGATAATACTGACTTCATCGAATGAATTGGGATGTATTCCCCCCTCTTCTATTTTTTTTGAATAGTTTGTGAATGATTGCTGTCATTTCTTCTTTCAGTATTGGCTAGAATTCACCAATGGAGTCATCTGGCTTTTCCTTGTGGGCTGATGTTAATTGTTAATTCAGTATCTTTATGTGTTATACATCTCTTCAGATTCTATTTCTTCTTGAGTCAGCTTTGGTAATTTGTGTCTTTCTAGGAATTTGTCCATTTCATCTAAGCTGTCTAATTATTGACATAAAGTTGTTCATAGTGTTGTTTTATACTCCTTTTAATGTCTGTAGAGTCAGTAGTGATGACTCCTCTTTTATTCCTGATTTTGGTATTTTCTGTCCTTTTTCCCCCCTCATGTTTCTTCTGCTTCATAGCATCTGCTCCTGGCCTTGGACCCTGCCTCTTAAGCTGATCCCCAGTGGTACTCTTTGGTTTGTCATCTAACTTGGGCTTTTTGGTCATGTGAGATGACACAGCTATGCACCTAGCAGGTGGCTGGCATTAGAAAGGGCTCAGTAAATGTTAGCATCTCCCCTTTTTTGTTTTCCTTGACCCTGGGCCTACCTGGACTTTGGTGAACTCCCACATGGCCTGGATACAGCAGCCCCAACCTCTTTTCTCCGATGATGACTGGAGGGCAGCCAGTCTGACTCTAGAGGTACCCTCCTCCCCCACCGGAAAGACAAACACCCAGCCTGCTGGAGTCCAGACTCCTCAGCATATGGCATCTCTCCACCTTGTCTCCTGCACAGTGATGCTTGGAATGGGGCTGGGGCTGGAGTGCGGTCAGCATAGAATACTTGGTGGGTTCTCACCTCTGGGGGCACAGCTGAGTGTTGCTGTCAAGTGGGGCGGGGCGGACATTGGAGGATGGGCTTGGCCAGTTACCACCACAGTATCTGCATGCTCTTCCTCCCTGTGCTGGTCCCGGGCCGCACTGAACTCGGGCCCCAACTCATTCCTGCTGACCCCAGCTTCTAGGATGGGGAGCGGCCACAGTGAGGACCCCAGTCAGACCTGGGAGAAGTACTTTGCAAATAAGGGCCACCAGACTAACCCTCCCATCTTGGCTTTTCTATTTTCCTCTCCCTTAAGGAGCCATAATGAAAAATGTTATTTGAGTCAAATGTAATCTAGTTACAGATGCTAGTTATAGATGGAAACAGGCCTATAAACTCTTGTTGATTGGTTGGAACCACATTGGTTTTGGCTTTTGCACTCCTTGTTAATATTTTTATTCCTGTCTAAACTAATTAGACATAAACAGTGGGACAGGAACTCCCCAAATGAGGGGATGCTGATGGCCTGTTAGGAGGCCTTGCCTGGGGAGCTCATGTGATCTCTTTAGCAAGAGCAGAGAAGTACTTCGATTTTAAAAACAAAGGATGTGGGTCCTGCCTGGGTGTTGTTTTCAGGGATCCCCCCCTCCAACATTTGAGAGCTGCATGTGAAGATTTCGGGGAGTCTTACTGGCTCCTGTCCAGAATCTCACTCAGAGCCCTGCCAGCTAAAGTGATACACCCAAAGGGGCCAGTGTCGCCAGGCCTGTCCATGTCCTGTCACCACGAAGACCAGGCCATGAGCGCTCTGAATTGCAGCCTAGGGCACCTTCCTGGCTGAGCTCCCAGCAGCATCACCAGCAAGCAGAGGCTCTTCTGGTTTCCTTACCCTCTCAGGGCCCCCTGCTCCATGCCCAGCGACGCCAGAAGGGCAGGCATATTATTCTGCGGGGGCCACATCAACTGCGCAGTGAATCCCCGTCTCAGCTCCTCGTCGCAGCTGCTGTCTGTGATCTCTGGGGGATGAGGCAGGGCTTCCATGTGGCCCTCGTGTGGTGGCAGCTGTGACAGGCCCCGTGGCTTTCCGGGCACCCACAGTTTGGCCACCTGCCCGTTCCTCCCTCTTCCTGGTAGAGCAGCTGGAACATTCTGGGTCCATCTCAGGATCGTTCTCTCCCCACTGGTGGCCCAGCTCCAGGTACACCCGCCTCCCTGTTCCAGAGACTCAGAGTAACTCAGACGCAGGGCGCTGGGGGCTCATCAGGCCTCTGCTCTGCCCAGGAAAGTCCAGGTGTGTGCGGTCAGAGCCCCAGGACTGTCCCAAAGGACAGGGCTGAGTCCCCCATGGTGCCTTTCCATCCTCTGCAGACAGCTTGGAATCCAAACCCTTGAGCAGGTTGGGGTTCAGCTTTGCATCCCCTAAGCCATGTTACAGAATCATGACTTTTGTTCTAGAATCCACTTTACTCCCTTTCTTCTCTCGTGTCAAACTCTAATTCTGTGATTTAGGACAACTTCTCCTCTTGGGATCGAGGTGACTAATCCTCAGAGAGGTTGATACTGCGAGTCTCCCAGCCCTCCCATGGGAGGCAGAGGTGGGGAGGGCCGGTGGGCGCAGCTGCAGCTCCAGAGCCTTCGGATTCTCGGGGACTAAGGAGATGACCCCAGTGATCGCTGTGCCGTCCACCCACAGCCTGGGAGGTGGTGTCTGGGGCAGGGCCCTGGGTCTGCGGAGACGACAAGCAGCTCTGCTCACCCAGCGTCCACGCAGCCTCAGTCCTTCCCAAATCGCTTCCTTCATATCAGTTTTTTCTACGAATAACGCCCAAGCAAGCTAAGAAAATGGAAACAGTATGAAAGTTCCTGACGTGAGTCCTGCTTCCCCACCACTGCCACCCACCCACCCCACCCCCTGCCTCGGCGAGCCCTTGTGTATATATTTTCCTATCAGAGCTTCTGTTTCTTATAGCAGAATCATCAGATCTCGAATAATCCCTGCTTTCTTCCTGGGGAATGTCTTCCTACAAAACCCGCTTCTTTCCCTCCCCCTTGACATTTGCATGCTGCCGTTTCTCCACTGTGACCCTGTCCTCAGAGGAGCCCCTTTCAGACTTGTCCCTCTGCCTCTGGGGCCGAGGCCGGCCATCGAGGTCTCTCGGGGACAGATACTGGTCCTGTCCTGGCCCTTGAGCTGACGTCTGGGCTGACCCTCATGCGACCAAGACGGCAGTACCGAGATAGTCCATGTTGGGGCTGCTTACCCACGCCACATGCCTAAGAAGAGAAAGAACACACTGAGAAAAATAACAGGTAGGCAATTTTTCTGGAACTTGAAAGCTGTTAGCTTAAGATGTGAACTTCATATTTGTAAGAGACGACCTGTTGTGTTTTCACGAGACTGAAGGCACAAATGGTCCTCTGAGGCGTCAGGAACACCCTGCAGTTCACAGCAAGGTCACTGCCCCCGCTGATGCTGTGCCAAAGCCTTGTTTACATTCTGACCCCAGACCTCTGACATTCCTTAAATTGTTGGTAACTTGGGAGCAGAGACCAGCATGAAGTTTCAAAACCCACCCCCACTGTCCATCCTGCTACCACGTCAATGCTGGGACATCATGCAGGGCCGTGGACAGAACGGACCACAGTGCGGACAGACGTCAATTGACCTTGGAAGTGACGGTGTCCCGCCGTCCCACGCGCAGCAGGAAATCTGGACCCGGGAGGGTCGAGGGGAGGGTGCCTGCAGGGCTGACCTGCGGGGTTGACAGGCCTGGCCGCAGGCCCAAGATGGTCAGCACACTCTCCCTCTACTCGGGGTGAAGACGTGGGTGCAGAAGGCTCCTCCGCCTCTCCTGGTCTGGGCAAGAGCCAGGAACACACCCTGTCCTGGTCTTGGGTGTCTCCCCTGCCCACTCTGGGTGAAGGGGCCTCAGAAGAAGGGACCTGGGCAGCTCTGCTGGGAAAACACCTGAGAAAGCGACTATGCTTTCGGCTGTTTGACGCAGCTGGGAAACCTCAGCCAGGCACGTGGCTGAGAAAGCATGAAGGGTCAGAGCAGCCAGGCGGGAAAACGAGTGGGACGGAGGCAAACGCAGGAGGAGCAGACCCGGGGGCGATAGTGGACGCTGGCTGGAGGGTGGGGAGCTTGGGGTGAGGAGGAGACGGTCCCGGGTCCCCAGGCCTTTACAAATGGCAGGAAGGAGCGATGCTGGGGTGCTGGGCTTTCCTCACATCTAGGCAAGTCTGACCTAATTTGTTTGCACTGAACTCCAGACAGGCCCCTGGAAAGGGAACTCGGGTTGGAGCCAGAGAGGAGACCCATCTGTGCACAGCAGGGAGCGGCAGGCAGGTGGGAGGCCCACGCTAGAAGGAGCTCGGGCACATGATGGGAGTGCAGTTGGGGCACAGAGCTCAGGGCAAGGCCAGCGGGGTCAACCCGCAAGGCTGTGTGACTCAGGGCCCCCAGACAGGGACAGGGTCAGAGCGAGGAAAACTTCCCACCTTGGGCAGGTTTGGCTCAGGAAATGGGCCTTGTGGCTGTATCCTGGGAAGTGGGCATGTGAACAGGGAGGGCATCTGTGGGCTCAGCAGAGGGATCTGGGTGAGGCCGAGGGAGGTACCTGTGGGCTGGCAACACCGCCAAACGAGGAGACACCCAGCATCTGGAAAAGGAAAGTCCCAGCTGGGCAGCTGCCCCTCCTACCACGAGAGCCGTGAGCTAAGAGGCAGGGACCCGGAAGCAGCACACGAGGCTCCGCTGCCTGTCTTCCGGGGGTCAGCCCAGAGCAGGGGGCTGCCAGGGGCTGCACCCCAGGGACCCCCGTCACTCAAAGGCCACAGGACGTGCGGGAGCGAGCTTGGTGTCAGGGTCGGACTGAGGCCTAATCAGGACGTGTACCATGGGGACAGCCTGACAGCCCACCCAAGTGGAGGTTGAGGTCCCTGTGCGGGGAGGGGACAGATGCCCTCAGGCCCAGGTGGCTGACTTAACTGTCAGGCTCTCTGAGCTGTCCTGCGTCCCCAGTGCCATCAGACAGGCCACTATCCAAGACTTTTCCCTTGTGACCTGAAATGAGAGATGTTTTACATGTGAAAGCCAACCACTGCATCTGGGAGACACATCTTGCTCACTTCCCTGCCTGCTCCTTTCCCAGCCACGTTTTGCTAATTGTCACCAGCACTTTCCCCAAAGAGTCACCACAATAGGCTAACTGGAAACACAAATGTTCGGTCCCATCCCCACTTTCTCTGTTCCCCGTTTTCTCACCACTTCTTGTTAAGTTTGGGTTTACTTCTTCCTTTTACTTTCTTCGCATGTCCTGGATCCGGCTGTGTCCTGGCACTTTTTTTTTATTACTAAATACCTCATTTCAAAAGTATGTATAAGAGTGGCTGGCCCCTGGTACCTGCGTCACATCTGCACCCTTGTCCTCACCCCTCGGGGCAGGAGGGAGGGTGTGAGGGTCCTGAGGTCACAGCCGGTCACCTTCCAGCAGGTGCTACTCCTGGGAGCTCAGTGGGGACCTGGGTTGGGGGATATGCTGCCCTGGGTCTTCCCCCCGTGGCCCTCCCCAGGGCACCAGTGACTGCCCTGCTTAGCCCGTCTTCTTCCCTAGACATCTGGCCTGGACGGGGTTTGTGGCTATGGGGGCCGCTGCCCGCTGAGGTCCTGGGCGAGGAGAGGCCCAGGGGAGGCAAAGCTGGTTGCGGCCGGGGCCTGTCGGGTCCTCCGGGCACAGCCCAGCACCTTCCACTGCTCCAGTGGGGAGGGGGACAGGGGGCATCGCTGGATCTGGCAGGGCCCAACACCCATCCCATCCCTCTGTTGACTCCCCTCACACCTGCTCCAAAGGGACACACACACCCCCATTTCTACACCTGCAACAGGTCCACCTCGGGCCGCACACCGGGAGTCCCCGGAGTTAGGGAGCCTGAAGGGGTCTCCCAGGGCCTTTGGGACCCAATCCAAAGAATCACCTGGATTATGTTAGCCCCTGGATTTTGCCAGCCCTCTCCCAGGGAGTAATGGGACCCACGGGGCCCAGGTGATGCCCTCTGCCCTGGCGAGGGGGCGGGCAGGTTTTAAATCCCACCTCCCTCCGTTTGCTCCTCACCCTCCCCGCATGTCCCTCGGTCAACCCTCCAGTTCTTCACGAGAAACACCTTTCTGACCCCAAGAACCCCTCAGCCCCCAGGAACCACCCACATTGAAGGGGATCCAGGTGCCCAGATCTGCCCACCAATTAGAGACCTCTGAGCCACCAGGTGACACTGGGGTCCCTGCCTCTACTCCCCACGTACCCTCAGCCCCCTCAAGGCCAGGTGAGGCTGTCTGGGTGGTCTTTGGTGTGTGGGCCCCTGTTTTAGCCTGGATCTGTTGTGATCATTCGGGGCTGTGCATCAGCTCAGACCTGAGTCCAGTCCCTGGGGTGCCCCTGGTTGCTCGTTGGGGACCCCGTCTCCATCCAAGGACTCTCACAGGGCAACTGGGCCTTCTCCTGGGGCAAATTTTACCTCAGATTCAGATAAGCATGATTCTTATTAAATATATACACTAAACTCTTCCATAGAATAGATAAGTATAACTAATAAGAAAACTTTGTAATAAGAGGTGATGTGTATTGGGAAGTGTTTTAAAAAGAGCATCCAAGGACTTCCCTGGTGGCGCAGTAGTTAAGAATCTGCCTGCCAATGCAGGGGACACGTGTTCGAGCCCTGGTCTGGGAAGATACCACATGCCACGGAGCAACTAAGCTCGTGCAGCACAACTACTGAGCCTCTGCTCTAGAGCCCGCGAGCCACAACTACTGAGACCGCATGCCACAACTACTGAAGCCCACGCACCTAGAGCCCGTGCTCCGCAACAAGAGAAGCCACCGCAATGAGAAGAGAAGCCCACGTACCGCAACAAAGACCCAACGCATCCAAAAATAAATTAATTAACTAATTAATTTTTTAAAAAATTTGCTCCCACTAATGGGTCACCACCCAGTTTGAAAAAAAAAAGAGCATCTGTATAAAGATTAGCATCATTCTTACTAATTCTTTAGTCACAGCTTAATACAACCCTGGACTTACTTCCCTTGAACCCCCTGGAATTCTCTAGAGTCACAGGGTTCCTGCGGACACAGCCTTTTGGGGAACTTATTCTCCATTCTTTTCAAGACATCTAATTGTTTATTTAGCACCTATTATGCAGCAAGTACTGAGAATAAAAGTATAAATAAGACATAATCCTCATCTTTAAGGAAAAGCAAAACATAAAATATGTAAAATCTACAGAGATCGGAGCTCTGAATCCTATTTTTCAAATCATTTTTCTCTGACCAGAAGGATGGAATCTTCTATTTCCTTAAAAAGTTGTCATACATGCAAAAAGATAGTATATTCCAAAATACATGTAGCGTGTAAAGAAAAACAAAACTCAGCCCCACTGAGCTCCCAGGAGAAGCACCTGCTGAAAGGTGACCGGCTGTGACCTCAGGACACTCACACCATCCCTCCTGCCCTGAGGGGTGAGGACAGAGATGCAGATGTAACCCAAGTACCAGGGGCCAGCCACTCTTACACATCTGTGGTAACTTTTAATGTAGTATAAACTGTAAAAATGCTGTACGCCTGAAACTAATTTCAACTGAATCCACTATACTTCGATAAAAAATAAAAATAAAAAACTAAGAAAGGAAACCAGAACACCCACTGCACTGCCCCCACTTGCCTGGTGAGGGGGGCAGCGTGGACGGCAAGAGTGACTGCTCAGGTCCACCACGCTTGGCTGTTCCTGTTTGGGAAACTGGTGGGTATGGAGTGGTCTCTCACTGGGGTTTATTGAGATTTCGCTGATTATTAATGAGATAATGAGACTGGCATCTGCCCATAGCGTCTGCCTGTAGCTTTCTCTGCGAGTGGGCTCCCTGCTCTGTCCCTGCACAGACCCTTCCTCACCTCCGCCCTCTGCCCCTCTGCCTTTGTTTGGCTGCACCTCGAGGCATGCGGGGTCTTAGTTCCAGGACCAGGGATGGAACCCGTACCCCCTGCAGTGGAAGCCCAGATTCTTAACCACAGGACCGCCAGGGAAGCCCCTGCCTTTTGTCTTTTGATGCAGTTCCTGATTGGGATGTGGTGGAATTTGTCTGCCTTTTCCTTTGTGATTTTCCCCTTTCCTGTCTTAACAAACCCTTCCCAGTCTCGAGTGCATATTCTCCTGTAGCTTTTACTTTCACAGTTTTGATTTTCACATACAAGTGCTTACCCATCTGGAAGCGATCTTTTGTGTTTGGTTCAAGATAGGGATCCAATTTCACTTTTTTTTAATATGCATAACCAGCTCCTGGCACCGTTTACTGGTCTGCACTGGAGCTTCCATCTGCTTCTGGGCTCTGCCCCCTTGGCCAACACCATCCTGACCCTATAACTCCATCACAGGTCTAGATACCCTACAGGGCAAGCGTTTCTGCCTTGTTCTTCACTCACTCACCCAGTAAATGTTTATTGAGCACCTTGTATATGTCAGCAAGTTTCTAGGTGCTGGAAAAAATGTCACTGACAAAAACATCTGCTTTCTTTAAGCTTACATTCGAGTGAGGGATAGTCTATAAATTTAGTGATAGGTTTTTTGGAAAAAAAGAACGAGGAGAATATAGGGTGATGGTGGGGTGAGGGCTGCACTTTAAACAGAACGGTCAGGACAGAGCTAAAAAAAAGGACTTCTTCCCACAGCATCCCTCCTGACTGCTATAGATCTCTTTGTGCCCTCGGTCACCCTCCCCTCTCCCTGTGTCCCCTCTGTCCCTGACACTTCTCCCTGGCCTTGCTTACAGCAACTGCCGCACTCCTGTGTGCTCGCCTCCTCTCTCAGCCTCCGGAAGAGCTCAGATCCACCCAGCCCAGCGATGGCCCTTCCCTCCCCCACTCCTCTGGCCAACATCCCATCTTTCCTATGTGCTGTGAACGGGCATCCTCACCTCCACCCCTAACCGGCCACTACGTCCGGCTCCAGTTGCATCTCTTTGCGCTGGCTCTGATCCTCGGGGCCCAGCACCCCTCTGCGGCCCTTCAGTTATGATATGTGGACCCCTCTTCCCTCGCCCTGCTTCTTGGGATCATCAGTTGTCACCTTCGCTGGGGCCTTCCCTCCTCAGTGCACCATGAAGTCTGCAGGTCACGTGGAGCGTCACCTAGACGGAGGTGGGACGGGTGGTCCTGAGGGTGGCCCCGCCTGGGTTCCTGCTTCCCATTCTGGCCCCAGTGACCACTGACCCCCTCCTGTATGCTAATGTTTATTAAGCACCACTGTGTGCAGGGGCTGGTCTAGCCCTCTCCTTCTCAGGGCCAACTGTGCATTTATCCTGGTGTCCCTAAAACCCCCTGCTCTCTGTGATTTTGGCCTCTGTCAGAGGGGGCTGCCCACATCCACATCGTTTTGGGAGGGATTGCAACTTCGAGCCTGGGAACCGCTGTGCAAGCAGGGTGTCTGGTGTCCTGAACCCAAGGGCAAGAATCGGGCCCAGCCTCAGCCGGCCGCCTCCGCCAGCTCAGCTCTGGATCCAAGGGGCAGCACTCATGTCTCTTGTCTTTTTTCCATTCACATTCTGAATCATCATCTGTTTATTAAACATGTGGATTTTTTGATTTGCAGTTCTTTGAGCAGCAAAGGCGTGATCCCGCCAGCTGTTTACAATCCATCATCCAGCAGTTACCACGAGTTTGTTATGCTGCTTGTGACTGGGAAGGACAGTCTTGGTATCCAAATACTGGACTTGCAGCTTAATTAAGCAGTGAGGCTCTCAGCATTCAAGTCATCATATTGACAACAAATTTGCATAATTCTCCTTGTTTGCTTTGCGCTCAAGGTCAGGTCTCTCCTGTTCTCAGTGGGTGCCCCTGGGAAGTAGCCAAGTGGTGGTACCTCCACCTTAAATTGGAGGAGCCAATCAAAGGTGTGTGGAGGGGTGAGGGAAGCCCAGGCCGATGTCTGGGACCAGGTCTAGCAGGGAAGCAGCTTCCCAGGCCTCAGTGACAATGTGGGTAGAGTCAAGGGGAGAGTTTCCTTTCCTGGGGAATTGCAGTTACCTTCCCCTAGAGCACAATCTTGTGCCAATAGATAAATGGGCAAAGGTCAAAAACCGGTATTTCAGAGCTGTGAAATTCAAATGGCTAATAAGCATATAAAAAATAATTTTCTCACCAGTCATTAAAGAAACACAGAACAAAATAATAAGGCTCTTGCATTTTACCCCCTGTGCTGGTGGGCGTGACTGCTGAGAATCTTGTTCAGCTCCACTTTCTGGGAAGAAATCTGCCAGTGTCCTTAAGAAAGTGCACACCTTTGGGCCTGTTCATTCTACTCTTGATAAGCTGTCCTGAGGACAACGGAAATGGACAAAGGTGAGGCACCAACACGTTCTCACAGCGTTGTTTATAATCAGAAAGAATAAGACACAGCTTAGATGCCCAACATCAGAGCCATGATCAAGCCAGTTCCCCTGGTGCCTTGTGATGGAAGAAGAGACCCGGAGGAGGGGGCCGTGTAAACACAGAGGCAGACATGGGAGGGATGCAGCCACAACCAAGGACTCCTGGAGCCCCCAGCAGCTGGAAGAGGCAGGAAGGATCCTCTGCGGAGCCTCTAGAGGAGGCTGGATTTTAGGCTTCTAGTCTCCAAAACTGTGAGAGGGTAAATTTCAGTTGTTCTAAGCCCGGCAGGTCGTGATAATTTGTTACAGCAGCCCTAGGCAACAAATAAGGCATGTAAAACCTCTATACCCAGAAAAAAAAAAAAAGTTTAATAGAAAAATAAAAGGTAGAAAAATCTACAGAGGATAAGCCAGGCCCTGTTCCAGAGACGCATGGAGCTGAGGCGTAGCCCAGCTGAGTGGGTGGGCACAGCCCCTCCCCCAGCTGCCCCCCCTCCCTCGTGCCTGGTCCCCCACACACACAGGCTTGCGGGCTCCTGCTGTGCTGTACCTCCTGGTCATCGGATTCTCTTTCTAACCTCTGTGGTCTCTTTCGTAACTGACTTTAATACAGAATAAAGTTACAATTTTAATGTAAAATTGTCCTTATTGAATCAAGTTTTATGTTTATGTAAAGTTGCTCTGGCCTCTCCCTTCCCCTCACAGACCTATGAGACCTGTCCAAACCCTTGACCACACCTTCCTGCAGGCCTCCACCGCTGCCTGGGCTCCTCCAGCCTGAATTACTGCTCCCACCACCCCCCGCCCCAGCCTCCTCCAGCACGGCCTCCACCCCTGCACCAAAGGCCCACTGGCTTGCACCTGCCCTGCCCCAAGATCTCTGACTTCTCCTACCAGTGGAATTGAAGTCTGGCTCCACATCCTGGTAATCACAGTGCATTCCCAAACTCCCCAGATCCCTAATTTTGACTTCTTGCCTGCCCCAGCTGGCTGCACCCCAACCCGGCTCCAAGTGAAATTTGGTGGCTTTAATGAAAGGGTCTCCATTCAAAAATATCTCCTCTCACCAGCTGGTATTTCACCATTAGAGATTCATTCCTTTGGCTGCGATGTGTCACTAACATTTCCCCCCTACCACCCCCAAAGCCACACTCCCTTCTTTCCTGGCCCCACCAGCCTGTCAGCCTCGAGTCTGGTCTCACCTGCCTCTCCCGTGCCCACCCATCCCTATGCCGAGGTGGGGCCCAGGGCCCCCTTCTCCCACGCTCCCCCAGACAAGGAGGGAAGCACCTGGCATACTCAGCTCTCACCGCACGTGGGGAGTTACTGTTTTGTTTTCTCACACCCTAAGTACTTAATAAATGTTTGCTCTTTGGCTTTGAATGGAGTAACATCAGTTTCTTTGTGAATGCTGTAAACGACAGGAGTGAAGAGATATTTTGCCACCATCAGAACAAAGGGTTAGAAGGGGCTGGACCGTGGAGGGGAGGGATGGCCGGGGCCCATTTAGGCCATTCCCCCCTTGGCCACCCCATGGTCACCTCCCGGCCTTCCTGTCAGGACCTTGCTCTCTGCTGGGCCAGCCCAGGACACACTCAGGTGAGACGGTGTCTCTGCCTCGGTCCCTCCGGCCGTGAAACTCGGGTGGGCGGGTGTCATCAGGAGTGGGGGTCTCATTCCTCCACAAAGTTTCGCCCCAAGACGGTAATGCCTGCTGATCAGGCCCAGGGCAGGCGCCAGCGGCCATGGTTCTCTGAGTCAGAAGCAGAGAAGGTGCTGTTTGGTTTCTTTGTCTGCATGGGAGCCAGTTCAAAGAAGACTCGGGGCCTCCGAGAAGATGCGCTGGCCCACGGTCAGCCTGTGGGCCCTGAAGGTTATGCCAGGGCTGGGGTCTTCATTCAAGTGCTTGCTTGTATCTACTTACAGACTAGTTTAGGGGACACCAAACTAGCATACACTCTCAAATAATACGCTCATGCCCTCCTGGAACAGAACAGTCTGGAGTGGATGGTGGGCCAGGCTGGGGATGCAAAAGCCTAGAGAGGGCCGGGCTGGGGCTGAGGTGGGCATATATACCCCAGTGGGACGGGGTCCCCCAAACACCCCGCATGGCTGTGCCTAGTCAGGCTTGCGGGGAAGAGGGCTGGTGTTGCAGGTCTGCTTCTTCCCCTCTGCCCACTGTCCAGATGTCGCCCAGCGTGCATCACCTGGAGGTTCAGAAATACTCACAGAAAGAACGAGTGGAGAAGGAAGAGTTCAGTGGCTGCTAGAGCCTCCCACGGCGATGGGAAGGGTCCTGATCCTTGGCATAAGGGCTGGACCCCTCCCTGCTAGGCGAGAGCTCTGAGGAGGGGCTGAGAGGGGCTGAGGAAGGGCTGGGAGGTCTAGGAGGGGCTGGGAGGGGCAGAGGGGCAGGACGGGGGGGCGGGGAGGTGTATCCTTCATCACACGTGTCTCCCAGTGCCAGGCTGTCCCTCTGTCCCTCGGGGGTTGAGGTGGACGGCGTCAGGGAGTAGAGTCTGTGAACCCCCTCTCGTTCCGGGTCTGGTGCAGCCAGTGGGGGTCGGAGCTGCAATGAGGAGGCAGGAAGGACCCCAAATGCCTCCTTTGTGAGTCCAGAACTCCGACTCCCCCGAACAGAAAAGCCCTTTAGACCAGTGGGTTGGGACAGCTCTGGGCTGGTTAGGGCTCTCCCTCCCCCCCAACCTGTGTCTCTCTCCGTGTGTGTCTGCGCGCTCTCACGCGTGTGTGATTGCCCGCAGGCCTCGCTCAGTCTGTAAAGGACGGCGGGGTGTGCGAGTGGGACATCTGGGGCTCTGCTGGCTGGCACGGATCCTGGCCCCCAGTGCTGGCCGCTCAGCCCCGCACCCGGGTTTCCTGACAAGTCAGCTTCCCCCTGGAAATGACTACGGGCTTTTGCCTGGATGTAGCATTTCCTATCTCCAGATGCCCAGGGACCCCACAGCCTTGGTATTCATGCACTGAACCCAGAGAAGGACCTGAGGCCCCCTCACCCGCCCACCGGGGGAAGGTGCAGGTGCAGGTGCCCAGGTCCAGGCTCTTGCTGTCATGGGGCAAGGGCGGGAGGGCGTTTCAGGCTGGCTGAGCAGTTTATGTAACCGCACACACGTGGGTTTACTTTGGCAGCCTTCAACAGCCCTACACACTGTAAATGCCTGCCCTCCTCCAGTCATTGGAACCCCCATCCCCCCACCCTGTGCTGGCTCAGCAAGTGTGCTCAGCTGATGCCTCCACCTTGGCTGTGACCTCCTGTCAGCTGAGCGAGGGTCCCTGGGGAGTCTTGGCAGCCTTGACCATGCAGATGCCTTGCAGTGAAGGCTGAGGACTGGGGTACATGGAGCTCCCTCAGCTCTGCTGGTCTTCCCTGTCTGGCGCAACCACAGCTGACTTGCGCCTCTCTCCTACCTGGTGGGGGGGTCTCTCTATTGACCTCAAAGATGTCTACTGCTCTCACTATTCTCCTCCAATTGCGCTGACCATTGGGCATCCTCTCAACCACTGTGCCATTCCTTCAATCTCTGAATTTGGCTTCCTTCTCCATGGTATGGTGTCAGCCAAACAAAGCCCACAGAGGGGCTGGTGCTTGATAATATACTGGTGTCCTCCACATCCAGATACCTGCATTTCATAGGAAATGTTAGTGACACATCTCAGCCAAAGGAATGAATCTCTAATGGTGAAATACCAGCTGGCGAGAGGAGATATTTTTGAATGGAGGCCCTTTCGTCAAAGCCATCAAATTTCACATGGAGCCAGGCTGGGGTCCACATCCAGGGATAATTTATTTACGGAGCAGCTGGTCTTGCAATGCAAGTGGCTTGTTAACAAAGTCTCCACTGGCTGGACAGTGACATGAAGGCTGAGGATACTCCTGCCAAACAGCATCTGTTTCTGTGTTTAGAAGAGATCTCACCTGATGCAGCCTGTACTCCTCTGTCAAGACTGGAAAATATGCAGCAACCTTGGTGAGGAAATCCTATGCAGAGGTGATGTAACCACGAATATCTATGTCAGTGGCCCCCCACCCCTCCCCAGGTTTAGCGAAAACATGTCTGAGGACTGTGGACAGATCAGTGTGAATGCAGAGGGTCCTGTCCAGTCTCGCCTGGGCCAGCAGTGGACACTCCCTGTTGCTTCTAACTAGTGAGGCAACAGCTCCATGAGCTCAGGTCTGAGGCAAAGCCATAGGTCTTGATTTTTCTAAATCACTCTGGATGCCACAGTTGGAGGGGGCCTGGCCTGGCCTCTGGGGGGGTCTCTGGGAACCCCCAGGGACATTGTTTCCCCCACCCTCTGTGGCTCCCGGCCCTTCAGACAATCTAGCCCATCCCTTGGTGTACCTACTTTGGAGAACAAAGGGCTGTGGTATGCACAGGACAATACAGACTTCCAGGACACAAGGGGCGCTGTGGCGGAAGTGGGACTGTCCCCTTTGGGGCTCTGAGTCTGAGCCTCAGGAGGCAGGACACCTCGAGTCCCCAGTGCTGGGACTTCCATGGAGGGGGGGTCCTGCGTCAGTCCCGGTGCCCCAGGCTTCAGGGGCACAGACGAGGAAACTGGGGCTTCTCAGGGTCACTAGGTGGGGGGGGGGGGTGTGACTTGGCAGGCGTCAGACCCAGCTTATTTTCCACTTGGTCACTTTTTTAATGTATGTGATTTATTTATAATATCAGTTTGCATAATTCCAAATGTGGTGCACGGTATATAGACTCTGAGTGGAATAAAGATTTCTGGACTTTGTTAAAGATTTCTGGACATTGTTTAACCCCCAGATGAGCTCCGAACCTCCCGGGTGTCAGGACGCTGGGCACTGGTGGGGCCTGAGAGACTGAGACCGTGCTGGCCCTGGCCCCTCCCCGGGAAGACCTCACAGTCACGCTTGGGCAGCCTGCCTCCAAGAGGAAGGGACCCCCTCCCACTCCCCCGCCCCCATCCCCACGCTCAGGGCTCTGGCTATGCTGAGCTGTGTCCAATCCTCCCGGGGCCTGCGATGGCCAAGGTGCTGCCCCGACCCTGCCTCTTTGGGTTCCAGCTGTGACGTCACCAGGCTTGCTGGAGTCCACGGTGGAGGGGGCTGAGGTCGGGTGAAGGTTCCAGTTGGCCCAGAATTCCTTGTGCCTGACCCAGCACTCAGGGGTCAAGACCATAGGGGTCAAGACCATGACCTCCTGGGCATCGCAGCTGCCCGGGGCCTGCCTGGGGAATCAACAGATGAAGTGTGTACAGAAGACAAGTTCACTTTATACTTGACCACAGAGAAGTACGGGGTGGGGGGTTGTCACAACTCTTTGTGGGGGGCAGTTTCCTCTGGGCCCAGCATGTGGCCTCACCCTAGGTCACCCACCATCCCCTTGAGCGAGCTCTGTGGGTTCTGGACACCCAGGCCCCGTGACCATCAGACTTAGGACCTTCTCACCTCAGCTCCGCTGGAGCCTTTCTAGAAGCTGGCAGAATGTCTCTTGGCCAACGGGAACTTCCTGTCACTCAGGGGAGGCTGGGCAAGGCTGGCAGGGATGCTCGGAAGGCGTCTCTGGGGACAAAACCCGACCGCTTCTTGCTCTTCCTCCGGATGATTTAAGTAGAAATGATTCAGAAACACGTGGATTTCATTTCTTAGAAGCACATGGTTTGACATTGGAGGAGGTGAGGACGGTTTGGGCCAAAGAAATTTGGGTTTGGCCCGAGTCAAACATGTGAGAGATAAATTGGGACAAGTTTTCCAAGCCCATTCGGGTCTATGCACGGGTCTCCTCAAGGGGGGTGAGGAAGGGGCGCCCCTTCTGCAATCAACAGCAGTCGGGGCAGTTGTACAAAATGATGTCCCAGCATTGTCTCTTTCACCCCCAAACAGCTCTGTGGGTTCAGCTTCAGAAACCGAGTTTCTGAGAGATGGGGACCTGCCCATAGTCTCCAGGAGTCTGGAGTGAAGCTGGGGAAACAGTCTCTAGGCCCAACATCTGCCCACTTTCTGCACCTCTCCTCCAGCCTTCCTGTCTGTGCTGGAGGAGATGTTGTCCAGGGGGTGATGTTTGGGTCCCAGGGACCCTGGCAGGCGCCCAGGTGCACGTCCAGCAGCCCTATGGGTCTGCTCAGCCCCTCAGGCCCTGAGAAAGCCGTTCTCCTGGACCCATCGGGATCCGCTGTGGGAGCAGGCCCATCCTGACTGCTCCACGTGGGGCAGCAGAACCAGCCTGACTGGTGGGGAATCAGGGGACCACCTCCGGGACTGTTGATTTAGGCCAATGTGAGACACGGGCGTAAGAGGGCTGCTGCCCCCGGCGGCTCTGGAGTCAGGCAGCAAAAACGCACGCAGTGCCCCCAGTCACGACATCCACAAAGCTGCATTGGATGCCGGACCCTAAGCAGGGAGATCCAAGGCTGGAAAATGTGCCCAACAGCAGGACGATGGCCTCCGAGTCACCTGCCGCTGCAGTACCTGCGAGTCAGAGTGGGAAGGTGCGTGAGGTTCCTAGGCTGCAAGGGCTGGTGCACAGGCCTCCTCCAGGAAGGTGACAGCCGGCCCCAGGTCCCCGTGCGGTGCCCCTCTGGGGTCTTCGTTCCTCCTCTCAAGGCCCTGTTCCCTTTCCTTTTTGCTCCTGAAACCCTCATCAGCAGCACCTGCCGGCCCCACCCCCTTTCTCTCACAGGTGTTTCTTCCAACAAATCCTGGCACCATTCACCTGCCTCGGGGCTGCTTCTCGGAGGGCCAACTACCACATGCCCTCTGGAGGCATCACCTCAAGGCACTCAGGGAGCCAGTTCCCCACAGGCTGCCTTTCGGGGCGCGCCACGGTCTCTGTGGCACAGGGGCCTGTCCCCGCAGTCCTGGGAAAGCACGGGAGGGTCTGCGAGGGAGCAGATGCCTAGTGCCCCCTTCCCGAGACCTGCCCTGCCCCTCAGGCCCTGGAGCAGGAAGGGGGAGGCACAGATGACCTCTCAGGACGGACAGGCCCACAACCCACTCAAGGACAGGCTCGGGATCAACCCACAGGCCTGGGACCCTGCGGCCGGTGGCGGGCCGAGCCCTGGCCCAGTGACGCTGCGGCTCTGCAGCTGCCCTGCGGGTCCCAGGGCTGAGGGGGTGCAGACCTTGGGTCCGCCGCTCCACCTGGCCGTGCCTGGCAGCTTTGCTGGGATGACGTGAGCATATGAACTCGAAGTGCCCGAAGCAGCGCCTGGCACAGTGAGTAGCCTTACGTTAGTGTTTGCCGTTCCTCCGTTTTCACTGGTGCTTCCAGGTCAGATTATCTCTGGAATGACAACAACCCTAGGGATGGGGGAGGCCGGGGAGGGGGGGAGATGTGGAGCGTGCAGAACGCGAGAGGGCCCGGTGGGTTGCCCAGGGCCCGAGCCGGACACCCGGGGCTGGTTACCCGACAGCACTCAGCCTCGGGCTCCCCTAAGCCTCCGACCCCATTTAATAGCTGATGGTGACGCCGACTCAGCCCAGGACTCCGGCTCTGGCCTTCTCTCCACTCTACCACCGCTTCCCGGCTGGGCGGCGGGAGAGAAGGGTGACGGGCCTCGGGCTGTGGCCGCGCTGCGTGGCCTCTGGCCCTCTGGTCAGGAAGGTTGGGGGGGGAGGGGGGTCCGAGGCAGAGGTGCCCTGGGGAGGCCCCGTATGCCAGCCCTACCCGCGCCCCTCCACCCCCCGTCTTCTCACAGAATGGAGCTTGGAAGGCAGAAACGCTAGCACAGCTAGGCTGGCTCCCAAGTGCTGTTATTTTCAGTTTCCCCCACTTCTGATTTCTTTTTCTCTGAATGGATAAGGATGGATGTGGTAGAGTCTTCCCAGCTTCCTCTCTTCTCCTTGGAGGGCTTTTTATTTTTTATTGGAAAAGAATTTTTGACAACAGTCTGAGAAGCGCCCGCCACAAGCTCTGCCGGGCGCCGGTGCTGTGCTTTGCAGCCCCCTTCCGTGCCAATGCTCAGCCTGGTTCCTCAGTTGACCTCGGTTCCGGGGCCAGCGACTCGGGCTGGGAGCATCGCGGGCCTGAGTGCCAGACTCATTATTTCTTTTCGTCAGCATGGTGGAAAACATTTGCTTTCTGGGAGGTGACCCTGTTTTCAAGAGCCAGCCTTTGGAGAACACAGGACGTGAAAGCTGGCTTTGGTTCTGAGGCCCGACAGGCCTGAGTCCTTGCCCGCAGCCTGAGGCTCCATCTGGGTCAGAAGCCCCGAGGGGCTAGACTTGGTCCAGAAGGTTCCCTCTCTCCTGTGAGAGCCGTGCCCAGCTGTCCACTGCTGGTAAAGTGGCACGTCTGAGCCGACTGCCCCCCCCACACACACACTGCAGGCTGCTGCCTGGCGTGGCTTCCTCCCTGGGCATGGGATCAGGGCATGGGATCAGGACCCGCTTTGGTGGCCAAGCTGCGGAGGAGGGGACAGAGGGAAGCGACATTCCAGTGCAACACTGGCTTTCCCAGTGGCGTTCGCTCGGAGCAGCTTGCTCCGGAGCCTGGCCCGAACTCTGGAGGTCGGACTGTGTGTGCCCTGGCCTTCTGCCCGGGAGGGTTCCTTGGCACTCGGCTCTGCCCAGACTCTCCAGGGAAGGTGGGGGCACAGACCCTTGTGTAGGCCACTAGGTGGCCTTAGCCTGCTGGGCAGGTCACCGAGGCTGCAGCATCAGAATGAAAAATGGACTGCTTGATTCAGCTGGTCTCATGACATCAGGTGGAACATTTTAAAGTGGTTTCGCTGAAATTAACCTTTTGAGCATTTCAACGAAAACAAAAGCCCCTTTCATGATACCTCAAATTGAATTCAACAAACACTGACATCTCCTACAGACACCTCACACCAAGTGGCCGGCGTGGCCCTGGTGTGGTAGATCCACACCTGGCCTGGTAGATCCACACCTGGCCTGGTAGATCCTGGCACTCGCTGTTAGTTTGGGAGACCAGCGCGTAGTTGAGTCCCATAGAGAAAGGACAGAGTCGGGACCAGCAGAGCCGCAGCAGAGAGCGTGAGTCTGAACCCTGTCTCCCTCGCTGACTGAGGAACCTGGAGCAGGGGCTTAGCCCCTCTGAGCCTCCGTCCCTTCACGGCAGAGTGGGCTTAGGGATGGCGCCGGCTTCATCTACTCATGGGGATCGAACAGGATGCTTGTGCAAGTGTTGCCACAAAACCCACTGACCAAGACAGATCGGGACAAGGTATTTACAAGTTCTAAAATCAATTAAGGACTAATACCTCGAATGTACAAGAAATCCCTTACTATCTACAAGAAAAAGACAAGAGCCACAATGGAAAATGGGCAAATGATATAAACAGGTAATTTGCAGAAGGGCCAACAAGCCAAAGAAGAGATCCTCAGACACAGTGTCGATCAGAGGGACTTAGAGCAACGAAGAGAGAGGCATCTACACCTCCTCGGTGGATGAAGTTGGGAAGCTGAGTGACGCCTGGGGCTGTGGGCCAATCTGACGGGACTTTGCTGAACTCGGAGTCTGCACGGCCCAGAGCCCCAGCTTCCGTTTCTGCCCAAGATGAGGAGCAGGGGCTAGATTTACTCTCCTTCCTGAAACAACAGCAACAACGCAGGTGAGCCCTATGACTCCTCAGCCCAGGGGGGGCCCTGCGTGGAGGGTCCAGACAAACCGGGGTGGAGTTTGCAGTAGCAGGGTGGCCGTCCAGGCTTCCCACGGCACCTGGGGAAGGTAGGAACTAGCACGAGAATACATAACACAAGTCTCCTTCTGTTTGTTTATAGCAGCTGGTCACATTTTGCAGGCAGTATAAAGCATTAAACGTGTCGGAACAATTGCTTTTGTGCGGGAGAGAAGAGTGGGTGTGGGGAGTGGGACTGAAACGCATACAAGGTGGAGGGACCAACGTGGGCCACCTTGATCTAGAACCGTCGACAAGGAGCTCAGACCCCTTTGCTGGAGGCTCCTGCCCCCGTGGAGAGAAAAGAAAAGGAAGACGCCCTTGTCCTAGCGCTCACAGCAGAGGAGACGATCCATGCACCTTACGGATGGTTAATAGTAACCGCTTGTCTCTGTGAGCCTGGAACTTAGATGGGGACGTGGAAAGGGGCCAGAGTTGGTGTTTACAGAGGAAATTGGGTGGGACGGTTAAAGGAGGCTCATTGGTAGGTGTGGCCTTGTCTCTGAGCAGAGGACAGAGGAGCTTCAGGGTCACCGCTGGCCGTGGCGAAGTGAGTGCCAGTGGCGCCCTGGTAAGAGGGGGTGTAGCCTGAGCTCCGCCTGGGGATGTGGAGAAACGGATCACCTCCAAGAGAGAGCCGGGTAGGACTGGCTCAGGGTGAGGAGAGGAGGGGCTGGGAGCAGCCCTCGGTCTCTGAAGTTCAGGTTCATGTAACTGGATGACCCTGGGGGCGGGGGGCGGGTTCGAGGGGACAGAGGTAGGTTCAGTTTTATGCCATCTTGAGTGTGCGGTTTCTGTGGGACCTCCAACGAGAGACATTTGTGTGCAGGAAGCGACCTCTGAGGCCAGCGCACATCCTAAGACTCTGGGACCTGGTGACCTCCGCCTTGGCGTGCAGCCTCCTGCCCCCACGTCACGCCGAGGCTTGAGGCTTTGCCAAGACTCCCCAACCGAGATGCCAAGTGTCTGCTTTCCCAGGTCCACGTGCAGCTCTCCCCAGAGGGCAGACGCACGCCCACCCAGGCCCCAAACGCCAGCCCAGTTGGGCCACTCGTTCCTTGATGAGCTAACCTTCCAGACAGGGCACCCGACACGAAGAGGGCCCCTACCCCCTTCTTGAATCAAAGGCCAGGCTCTCGCCCTGCAGGGTCCCCCAGATGCCTCAAAAACTGGCTGGTGCTGAGAGGTTTATCCTGGGCGGAGGAAGTGGGCCGGGCTTTCCACTCCTGTTGAATGTTCTGACACCAAGATGCACCTCTGTGACATCCCTGGAAGACACTTGAAGGTCACGCAAAGATGTGGAAAGCTCCCTGACGTGACATCATCATGTGCTCTGGGTCCTGGGGGCCGGTCGCCGCGGCGTTCAGGCCTCTCCTGCACTGGGATGTGGATTCCTCCGGGAAGGCGCTGCTGAGGGTGCCGTGTGCTGGGATCGGTGAGGGGCAGGAGAGAGGAGGATGCAGAGCCATGAGAACGGATGCTTGTCAGCGACCTCTAGGAGAGCTTGCATGACCCTCCACACGGCTCAGAGCCCAGCACCAGGGCGAGGCAACGGCATCCCACATTGTTGCCCTGGGGTTTGTGGCATCGGGTGCAAGAGGGGAAATAAGTGCGACTGAACCTTCCGGAAGTTAGGGCCTGGAGTCCATAGTCTCCAACGGCCCAGAGAGCCAAGGGCTGAGGCGGGACAGAGGACTCTGGACCATGCAGCTCACCAGGCAGCTGGCCAGAGGCGGTCAGGCCGCCAGAGCAGACGCCTGGAGTGCCAGGGTCCTGGAGGTATCGATCACCTTTGTTTTACTTGAAGACATTGGGCTTCCCAGGGAAGACAGACCCCCCTGGCCGATGTTGTTCAGCTGATGGCTGGGTGACACCAGGAAGGAGTTCATAAGGCCTGTGTGGCCCAAACAGGGGTCCAGTCAGATGAGGTCCATCCAGACAGAGATGAGCCATCCCAGGCTGCAGGGGGAGTGTGTCTGGGAGCCCGTGGGAATGGTTTGTGCTTCCAGTGGGGACTGGGACAGCCAGCAGCCGGGCGAGCCTCAGAGCCTGTCTCCTTGAGGTCCAGCCTTGTCCGCAGACAGGAAGTGATGAGACTGGCTCAGGACAGCACCGGCTGGCCTCTGTGTTTGCTGAAGTTTCCAGCTTCACACCCTCTGAAGAGGCCCTCGGCTGAGCCCTGAGGGAGGGTGTGAGTCCAAAGGGAAGCCGTAGGGGGAGTGGAGGTGAGGGGTATTTGTCCACCACCTGGAGAAGTGAACCTGGGAAAAGGACAATCCTATTAATGTGAAGCCTATTTGCTTCTACTTGAATTTGTGATAATTTGGACAAAAGTTGATTGGAATTTATCTTTTGCCACAAGAAGCAGAGGGACAAATTTGCTACGCTAAATGCAAATGTTAAGAAACTTGTGTTGCTGGCATCCAAACTGATTTAAAACTCTGTCTTCCAAGCAAAGAGAAGTGTTGGCTCTACCATGAGCACAGTGATGCTTGGAAAAAGCAGGTTTTGTGTTTCTTCACCTATTGATGCTGCCGTTGTCATGTGAGGGACAGAACTGGGCTTCTTCAAATACATCCCGACAGTTGGCCTCTTTCACCATTTCAGCCCCATGTATCTCCCAGGTTCAGTTCCTGGACCTGCCTGTGCTTTGTCTCCCGTCTGGTTTCCACGGTCTCCCCTCTTTTCTGGCAAAGCCCCTTGCTGTGAACATGCCAGTGTTGTGTCAGGATTTCCCAGAACCTTGCCCGGCTCCAGCCAGGGTCCCACCCACATGGTCATGCACAAGGACAAGCAGAGGCTCTGTGGGCACTGGTCTCGCTTCCCTGATAATACTGTTATCATCTTCGTCACCACCTCTGCTTCCACCATCGCCACCAGGGAGGCTTTTAAGGCACTTCTGTTGTTCAGGCCGGCTTCTAGGGAATGCACCCTCTCCATCGCATTCCGAGATTGGTTGTGGTAGTGGTTCTGGTTCACATACGTGGATGTCGAGACTCAGAGAGGTTAAGTAACTTGCTCAGGGCCACACAGCTGTGAAGCGACAGAACCACGATTTGAACCAGATCTGGCACCAAATCTCAGACTTACTTTTGCTTGTCATGCCGCCTTTCTCACACTAAAGGCAGGGACCACAGCTTCCAAAAGTGCCTCCCTTTCCAGAAGGAGCCCCGTTCATGAGGCCGGTCAAGCAAATGTGTGGACACCAGTTTCCGGGCAGAGGTCCTAGGGGCTGAGACCACAGGAGGTCTCCGAACAAGAGTAGGCAGCAAAGGGCCCCAGGATCAGGGTGAACACCCTTCTGCCCCATCCTGCTTCGTGACAACTTGGCTAAACTCTGGGTGGGTTTGAAGTCAAAACCCTCACTGGCAGAGAACAGAGAGGGTTAGCTCAGGGCAGGGATGGTGGTGTCTGCGGGCAGCACCGGAGCCACCCTGACCACCAGGCTTCCCTCCTGGCACACCTCTGTTTCTTGTCTTTGTTCAAGGTCCCACTCCCTTTCCCTCGGCGTGTTTCCTTCATAACAGGATGGCAGCCACCTCGGCTGCTACGGGCTGTTTCAGTGACTGAAAACACCAAGATAAGCACCGTGACGGCAAAAGTCCCCAAGGCTGCGTCTTTGGAGCTCAGAGAGCAGGTCTCCCTGTTTTCAGTCGCCTTGGACGGTGGCCGGCAGCAGCTCAGGGATCACGTCCTGAGTAGACTGATACGCGGGCCTGGGTCTGTGCTCGGATGCCCGGCCTCCGGGGCTGAGTCTTCAGTCTTAAAGGCTTTTCTAGCTCAAGGTGAGCTTCAATTCTATTCATCATTGGTTGAAGGAACAGGCTCAATTCTTAATCCCACAAGTGCTAGAATTTCTGGGCTCCCTGTATTTCCTCTCAATTCTCCTGCAAGTTTGTCCATTCTTTTCCGAGCTCATCTTTTTTCTTGAGGTACTTTATCAAACGCAGCAATAACAACTGATTCACTCTAGAGATATTTTGCTTGGAAAGCTCTTCACCCAAAGCCAGAATTGCATTAGGTATGTTTCCTGTTTTCTAGCTTATTGCAGGAATCAGTTTTAGTGACTTTTTTTTCACCATTACATAACATAGGTTGCCATTTTCCAACTTTCTTTTTATTTTATTTTATTATTACTGTTTTTTATTTTTTGGCCTCACCTCGCAGCATGTGGGATCTTAGTTCCCCGACCAGGGATCGGACCTTCTCTATTGGAAGCACAGAGTCTTAACCACTGGACCGCCAGGGAAGTCCCCCAACTTTCTAAAACAGTTTCTTCACCACCCGGTCTACCAGTCATATATTTTAGGTTTTATTATGGCAGCACTCCACCATCAGCATCGAATTCTCCACTAGTCAGCTATTGCTGCAATAATGCCATGTGACAAGAGACCCTGCCAGTCCCAGTGGTTTAGGAACAAATGTGTGTTCCTCACTCACACGTTTGTGTGTTGACAGCAGAATCCACTTCAGGCTGAGGTGGGGTCAGGTCTGCCTCTCAGCTCTCATCCCAGGACCCAGATGGAAGAGGGGAACAAAGCAAGGGTGCAGCGGGGGAGGCAGAAGCATGTCCGGCCTCTGAGACCTCTGGGCAGTACTGCCCACGTTCCACTATTCACAGCCAGTCAAGCTGCCAGGCCATGACACGGGGGCAGGGAGGGAAGGAAGAATTGTGAACAGACAAATGCCGTCTGCTACAGGACTGGCCGAAGGACTAAGGCAAAGTTAACACAAGACATGGCCTCAAAGTTGCCCCCGGCTCTCTGCTCCTGAAGCCCTTGGTCTCACAGAGCCGACACGACGAGGTAGGAAGGACAGAGCACAGGGTAGGCCAGCCTGGCGCTGCCACCTATGTGCTCTCACAACGTGACCCGGCAGGCCACTCCCCGGTGTCCCTGGAGCTGCAGCTCCCTGCTGTGAATGTGATGAGGGGCGCCCCTCCCTGGTAACCCAGAGTAAACAGTTGTCTGTTTGCAAAGTGCCTGCTTTGTGAGAGATACTGACAGACACCACTTCTCAAGCCTTTGTCCTCTCCGTCTGGGTGGGTGGAGGGGCACCAAATCCAGCGTGGTCCCCTGTGCTGAGCACCAGCTGAGAGCCCCACTGTCGTGTAGCTCGCATCTCAAGGGAGACGCCGATGCGGGGAGCAGAGGAGCAGAGGGAGGGCTGGGGCCTGGCCACCCAATCCAGGGAGCCAGACTGAACCCCCCCGAGAGCAGAGAAGCATCTCGCTGGCCACCCCCGGTCAGATCGGGGTCTGGGGTTTTGGTGATGGCAGAGGAGGAAACATCCCTGCCCCGTGGAGTTGCAGGCTCTAGAAACAACCCCTCAACAGCCATGATAACACCTGCAGCTGCCTTCCCAAGTCCTTGCTTTGTGCTGGACATTTCCATAAGGAACATTTAACGTACTGTCTGTGGTAGGCTGATTGCGGCCCCCAAAATACATGTCCACATCCTAGCTCCCACAAACTGTAAATAGGCCCTTACTTGGAAAATGGTCTTTGCAGATGTAATGAAGATAAGAGTCTCAAGGTGAGATCACCCTGGATTATTGGGGGAAAGGGGAGCCCTGAATCCAATGACAAGTGTCCCCCCCTTTTTTTAAGGGTATAACTCTTTTTTTTTAATTAATTAATTAATTATATTTATTTTTATTTTTGGCTGTGTTAGGTCTTCATTGCTGCGCGCGGGCTTTCTCTAGTTGTGGCGAGCGGGGGCTACTCTTTGTTGCGGTGCGCGGGCTTCTCATTGTTGTGGCTTCTCTTGTTGTGGAGCACAGGCCCTAGGCACACGGGCTTCAGTAGTTGTGACACGCAGGCTCAGGAGTTGTGGCTCGCGGGCTCTAGAGCGCAGGCTCAGTAGTTGTGGCACACGGGCTTAGTTGCTCCGCGGCATGTGGGATCTTCCTGGACCAGGGCTCGAACCCATGTCCCCTGCATTGGCAGGCAGACTCTCAACCACTGCACCACCAGGGAAGCCCAACAAGTGTCCTTTTAAGAGAAAGGCAGGAGATTGGAGACAGAAGAGGAGAAGCCACAGGTTGAAGAGGAGAAGCCACTTGAAGATGACAAGCTACAGCTACAAGCCAGGGACACCCGGAGCCCCCAGACGCTGGAAGAGGCAGGAAGGATTCCCCACCCTAGAGCCATCGGGGGAGCATGGTCCTGCCAACACCTTGGACTTCTGGCCTCCAGAACTATGAGAGAATACATTTATGTTGTTTTAAGCCCCCAGTTTGTGGTAATTTGTTACAGCAGCTGCAGGACACTAATACGCCATCTTATTTATCTTACAAAGCCCGTGGTCGGTAGGATGCCCATTTTACAGGTGGAGAAACTGAGGCCCAGAGTTTAGAAAATGTGCCTATTGGTGGTTGCTGAGTGGCAAAAGCCGAATCCAGCCTTCTCCCAATGCCTGTGCCTCTGCCCTGAAGCAGTCTACAGTCAAAGTGAAGTTCAGCTGACAGAGATGGGATGTACGACCCCATAATGAAGAAGGGAGGGCAGAAGAGCCTGCCGCACAAGGCACTGCTGGAACAAAGTGACTGGAAAACACTGATGGGACAGCCCCGGAGAAGGCCTACCCTGGAGCGTCGCTGGGTCACGGCCAACAGACCTCAGAGGAAGCAAGACAAGGGTCAGGTGTCCATGTGCAGGCTCTACACAGGGCTTGGGTAGGGACTTCCCTGCTGGGGGCATCTCTGAGTTAGAGTTGGTTGGAAATGCCCACCCCACCTCTCATTTACCAGGAGGCTGGGCCTCTCTGTGCAGCCTGCTTCTGACCAGGGAGACCCAAGTTCCCGTCCTTCTTGGTGACTTGAGAGGGACGCAGCAGAAGTGCAGTGTGGCCTTGCTGGGGAGCCCAGGGGATCAGCCCAGGGGGCTGACGGCCTCCCAGAGACTCTCTGTGCCTGGTGCATGGCAGGAACTCAACAAAGGGTAGTTCCTGTTCCTTTTCCACAGGAGAAAGTCTGGGGATAAAGGAGGGGAGAGAAGGGACATTTACCCACAGAGATTCTCTTCTTCTGGCATTTAATCCTCACAACAGCTTCCTGAGGTGGGTCCCCTCACCTCCTCCTTGGTGGGGGGCACACAGCTGTCACTGGGATAGTCACACTACCCTGTCCAGACCTCTGAGTGGTGTTCTGCCTGGACCTCCTGTGCTCCAGCCCCTGCTTCAGAGCACCTGGTCCTGGGTGTGTTTTGACTTTGGGTCTTTCAATTCCTCTTCTGTCAGGCATCCACCCTGCCCCTGGCCTCCCATCCCAGCTCCTCCTTCTCAGGCCCTGCCTGGCAGCTACTCTAATCTGATCAGGTGACACCCCAGAGCAAAGACAAGTGTTCATCTGGGTGTGCACACACCATGTGGTGCGTGTGGCCATTTCTCTGTGGGTAGAGAATGTGTGTGTTTCCGTGTGTTCTGTGTGTGCACAGTGCATGTATAACATATTTGGTGTGTATACAGGGTGTCTATAAGGTGTGTGTGGTGTGTGTGCATATTGTATACGTGTGTTTGCAGGACTGTGTGACAACTTGTATGCTTGCAATGCAGTGTGTTTATATGTGCTGTGGGGTTTGTGTGTGCACACGCACTGTTGTGTATGTGAGTGCTGCAGTGTGCATGTGTGTGCATGTCCATTCATGTGCTGTGGGTACGAATATGTGCATGCACTCAGTGGTGTGTGCAGTATGTGAGTATATGTGTGTGTGCACACATGCATATGTGCTCTAAAAAGAAAGCCAAGGGTGTGGCTGGACAACCTTTTCGCTAATACCTTGGAGGATGGAAAGGCCAGAGTATTCAATCACATAGACTGCTCTTTGAAGAGGTTGGTATGTGATGCAAAGATCCCCTCAGCAATCTCAGCAGAAGCCAACAACAGATAGAGGATTGTCTAGGGAAGACCTGTAGAGGACCCTCTTGTCAAATGGAACGAACCCCTGTGACATACACAGGAGGCCCACAAAGTTCTTGAGAATATGATATCAGCAGAAACACTGTGATTTCAGCTTGAATGGAAAGGGACAGAGAGAGGATGAAATGAAAGATGAAAGAAGACTGTTGGACCTCCCAAAATTCTACTGGCAGGAAACAGGCTGATAAAACTGCTTATCTGCAAGCACATGCTACCCTTCATGAAAAAGGAAGGATAATTCAAAGAATGGAGCCATGAGCCCAGAGGACAGAACTGGGGACCACAGAGGATTATGCTCAGACCTTGAAACTTAATACTGTTTGCCCAGCTGGATTTTGAAATTGTGTGGGACTGGTGACTCCTCTTTTCTTTCCATTTTCTCCCTTTTTGAATGGAAATGTCTAACACTGTCAACATAGGCCTGTCCCAGCATTGTATTTTGGGAGAAGATAACTTGTTTCTTGAGTTCCACATGTTCACAGATGAAGAGGAACTATACATCAGGAGGATGGTACCTGGAGCTTCACCCATCCCTAATTTAGATTATTTAGATGATGAGATTTGGGACTTTTGGACTGATTGTATTTAAATGAGATTTTTTTTGGATTTCGATTTGATATTGTAATGCATAAGACTTTTGGAGATTTTGGGGTGAGGTGAAAGCATTCTGCACATGGGATTTTGCATGTGAATCTTTGGAGGCCAGAGGGCAGACCAGGGTCGGCAGAATAAGGGCCCCTAAAGATGTCCACATCTTAATTCCCAAAACCTGTGAATATGCTACCTCATAGGTCAAAGACGATTTTGCAGGTGTGATTAAGTTAAGGACTTTGAGATGCAGAGATTATCCTGGATTACCCAGGTGGACCCAATGCAATCGCAAGTCATTATAAGAGAGAAGCAGGGACGTCAGAGTTAGAGAAGGAGATGTGACAAAGAAGTGAGATCAGAATGATGAGATTGTTGGTTTGAAGATGGAGGAGGAGACTAGCCTCTAGAAGCTGGAAAAGGCAAGGAAGTAAATTCTCCCTGGAGTCTCCAGAAGGAAAGAACTCTTTTTGACAACGTTGATTTAGCCCAAAGAAATCCATTTTGGACTTCTGACCCCCAGAACTGTAAGATAATAAAATTGTGTTGTTTTAAAACACTAAAATTGTGGTAATTTATTATAGCAGCAGTAGGAAACTATTGCTAACACACGGGCCATGGTGACAAGGAGGAATCCGTAAAGGAGACGGTGAAGTGATGGAGGAGGATGACCAGGAGACGGGGGTCCTAGGAACCCCAGGAAGAAGGATTTTTCCCGAAGGGGAGAAGTGCTCTGTACTAGGTGTTGTGGATCCTCCCAGATGAGAGCTGAGAATTAACCCTGGATTCAGCAAAGTGGAGGTCAGCAAAAGCATTTTTGGTGAACCAGGGGAGAGAAAAGCCTGCTTGAGGGGATTTAGGAGAGACTAGGAGGAGAGGAGATGGAGATGGCGAGACTCTTTTCCGAGGGGGCTCGTGGTGAAGAGAAGAAAGGTAGTGAGCAGTCAGGATGCCCCTGGCCCACAGGGGTGGGGCAGCACGAGCGCTGTGGAGAGTGACCTGGTCACGGGGAGACTCGCTGGGGGGGCCGTGTCCTCGAGTGGCAGGACGGGCTGGATCCAGTGCACCCAGCAGAGTCGGCTGTGGGTGGGAGCTTGCCATGGTGGGAGCACGTGGACGTTCTTTAATGATTGCTTCAATTTTCTCGGCGAAATAGGAAACAATCTTCTCTTTTTCACTCGCTAAATGTGCTGAGCAGGCTTGAAAATGCGTGCACTTCACCCGGAGCCCTGGAGCCGGCAGGAAGCAATAGTAATGCATCGCACATGCAGCTTCAATATTGTTTGGTTGGAGAAATAATATACCGCCCAACTAGTTTGTTTTAATTAGACAAACACCCCGGAGGCTGCCTGCTGCTAGAGAGGACAGCGCTGAGGTCAGCTCTGTTTGACATTCCTGACGTGCGAAGGGCGGCTTAGAACAGCAGAGCGGGCCCTGGGCTGAGCTCCCTGGAGCTGCTCCAGGGCCCTGCTTGAGAAATGTTCAGTCCTGGAGATTCCACCCCAATTTTAAACATCTGTTGGTGCTTGTGGAAAATGAGGTTGGGATTGTTTTGGTCACAGCCCGCGAAAGCTGCCATCGCGCAGTGTTTTTGAAGCCTTGGTGATGGATGTTTCACACTCCGACTCAAGTGGGGCCGCGCTGGCCTGACTGATGTAAACAGGGCACCACCTGCACCGCGTGTCGGGCCCCCGCTCTCCTCAGAGACCAGCCGTGAGAACCCAGGGGCCCGGGCATCCGGGGGGCTGCCCGGCAGCTCCACGCCACGCTGTCAGGTCCCCAGGGAAGCTGTGTGGGGTTCTGTGTTCTCCAAGGCTTCCCACCTCTTGGGGCCAGAGGCCCTGGCCTTCCTTTGAGAGGCCCTGTTCACCGCCTCCGGGAGCCTTGAGGGTGGTCCCTCTCCTTGCCTCCACACTCCCTAAGTGCCTCCCAGGAGCAGCTCCACACACACCGCCAGCCAGCCAGCCATGCGTGTCACAGATTTTTGTTTTATTTTGTTTTGTTTTTTCAATCGAGCTGAGGCCAACTTGGAGTCCCATTTCCCCTGGGATGGTGGAAACGTGAGTCTCGGGCCCTGGAGGGCCACCCCCTGCCCCCTGCCTGGTCTTGAGAAGTTTCTGGACCCTGTGCTTCCCCCCATCACCCACCCGGCCTCCTTGTTTCTCCTCCTCAGGTGGTCCCCTTGCTCACTAGGGCTGGGAGATGGGAACGCTCTTCTCTGGTCTCCTTCCAGGTCCTTCTGGCCGAGGCCACCTGGCACCTGCTGACCCTTGCCTGCCCTGGCCCGAGCACCTGCACCTGTAAACACCTCGTGACCGTGTTGTCAGCCTTTCTGCTGGAGACCGGGGGGCAGGGGTCTGAGTCCATCTCTTATGGACTTGTCCCAGGCCCTAGAGCCATGCCCGGCCCACCATCAGATCAGAGTAAGAAGCCAGATAGCAAACCTCAGCCCCTTGCTGTGCTGTACACAGGCCGTTTCACGCTCACACTGACCCTCTGCACGTGGGTCCTGATGTTACACAAATATCCACGTACAGCATACAATGGGTCACTTAGGATGAGTGTTCATAGGCCTGATGCTGGACTCAGGTCTGTGGGTTCCAATCGCTATGGACACTGCCTTCTCTGAGCCTACAGACTCCTAACACACACAACACGTTTCCACACACATCCACCTCTCCCCATCTGTCCTTCTGCCTATGCATCCATTTATCTAGCCATCCACGATTTCTATACCTATACTTAAACCTCTGCACATCTGTCAGACCTATCATCTTTCTATCCATCCATCCATCCACCACACAACCAGATACACACACACACCCTTCAGTCCCTGAATGTACTTGCATCTGCCTTGCCAGGCCAGCCTACCCCCTGCACCTGCTCGAGCCCTCGGATGGGCCGCCCCAGGTCCGTCCTGCTGCCCTGGGGAGAGCTCCCTGCCCGGCTACCCTGGCTGTGTTCCCTCTTTGCTGGCCCTAGTGTCTTCCAGCGGGAGTAGGCTTCCTTCTCAAAGAATTTCTCCTCAGTGCCCGTCTCTTGCCTGTCAACATCACAGAGACCATCAACCCCAAGCCATGTAACATGGCCAACACGAAAGTCCCCTCTGCCCCCCGCTGAAGATGGTTATTTAGCTGCAGGAGGTGGAGTTACAGAAACTGAAAGGATAAGGCCCTTTACTTCCCATTTCACACCTGCAGCAAGGTTGAAGGTGGCAGTGAAGGAAGAGCATGGAGGCTGAGAGGGGGACCTCCACCCCGGCCTGCCTGTGACGGACACGGTCCTGCTCCCGGTCCCCGCTCAGCCAGCATATCACCCACCGGCCTGGGTCCTGGACCATAGGTGACCGACGTGATGGCACCTGGGGGACGGGGGCTTCTGAGGGTGGCCACAGGTGGGGGCCTCCTTTGGATGGATTAAAATATCAACATGTGACTTCAGTCACATCTTTAGGTTATAATAAACTTCTGAAGTCAACCTCATTCCTGGGAGAGAGGCACCTCCACTTTTCTGGTGCAGAAACTGTCTTGTGAAAAACAAAAGTATAGCCTTTTTTTTTTTTTTTTTTTTAATTTATGGCTGTGTTGGGTCTTCGTTTCTGTGCGAGGGCTTTCTCCATTTGCGGCAAGTGGGGGCCACTCTTCATCGCAGTGCGCGGGCCTCTTACTATCGCGGCCTCTCTTGTTGCGGAGCACAGGCTCCAGACGCGCAGACTCAGCAATTGTGGCTCACGGGCCTGGTCACTCCGCGGCATGTGGGATCTTCCCAGACCAGGGCTCGAACCCGTGTCCCCTGCATTAACAGGCAGAGTCTCAACCACTGCGCCACCGGGGAAGCCCCAAGCCATTTTGTTTGTTTGATGTTAAGGCCTTGTAGGTTGTTTCTGGTTTGGGTGCTCCCGCCTCCTGACTCCAGCCTGCCTGGACCAGGCGTCTGTGGGGCACATTCTCTCCATGGGGCCTCAACACTGGGCTCCAAACGCCTCCCCTTTACAAGTGCACAGCGTGGGCCACCTGACAGAGCTGCTGAGCCCAGCCCTGTGCCAGTGTACTAGCATGTACACGTGTGCATGCATGCACGTGTGTGCTCACACACACATGCACATGCCAAAATGCTTCAGAGAAGCAGCAGCCAGGAATGCAGGGGTTGGACGGGATGTGGGCTGTGCCTGGGGGTCCCTCCCGGGCCTGTGTAGGGGCGGGTGGGGCTGAGGCCACAGGAAGAGCCTGCTACCCAGGACAGTGTGGGAGACACTGCTTCTCACCTACTTTATTTCCTGTTTTAACACATGTGAAATAAAAACTGTTAGGTCCCCATGAGGTTGAGCAGGTTTCCTGGAGTTGAAATCCTCCCAAACTGCCTGTTCTGGAGATGTGGGTGCTTCCTTGGCTGGGAGCCCCATCTTTCCCCAGTCGACCCCTGCACAGGGTGGGTCCGCATGCCCAGGACCGACACCCCTGTCTTTTGTCTGCCCTGCTTCATGGGTGGAGCTCCTGAGGAGGGTGGTCTTTCCTTCATGGGCCCCCAGGGCCACCTGGCCTCCTCACTGTCCCTGGGTTCCCTGAACCCCCTCTTGGGATCTCTGGAGGGGCTGCCCTGGGAGCCAGGGGACCTGATGCCGCCCAAGTCAGAGGGTGGAAGGTGTCAACGGAGGCCCTCCTGCTTTAGGACTGGATTTCTCGACCCACATCACCCCTGGGGGGTCCTGAGAACGGACACTCTCCCTTGTGATCAGCCAGGCCTTGCTCTGTGCCCTGGGGATTGGTGTCCAGTCCCTGGCTCCCGCCACAGGGAAGGACTTGAGGGCCCTATGGCTCAGCCCGTGCATGTCCCCACACCACCCTGCAAACCCCCGGCTGAGTCAGTTTCTGCCTGGAGAGGGCTCTTGGTGGGAGCTGGGGGCTTCAGAGTTCACGACAGAGCAGAGGCCGAGCAATGAGGAGGCTGGGGCTACACAGGGACCTCAAGGGGGTCTCGGAGCGGGGCCAGCAAAGTGAGTCCACAGACTGGGGCAGGGCTGCAGCTGCGAGGCTAGGGGTGCGGCTGGGGGCCGGGTTGTGCCTGGTCCCCAAGAGCGCTCATGGAATCTCAGCACACTCTTCATGGGGCTGCCGTGATGAGAAAGGGCACCGTTCCCGGGCCCTGGGTGGGCCTTTCAGGGCTCATGAGCAGGGCCCGGGGACCCCATGGCCCCAACAAAGTCCCAGTACCTGCCCCGCGCAACCTGGGGGATGGGCGCAAGGTGTCATCAGGTCCACTGGGCCCAGGGAGACACCTGTTTCTTTTGGGGAGAGCTTGAAAGCCACTCTCCGGGGATCCTATCCGCCTATGAGCCTGGGCACCTTCAGTGAGCCAGGCCCACTGGGTGAGGCCGGCCACTCCCTGACGTGTCAGGAGGGAGCTCTGGGGGCTCCACCTGGGTGACGGGCCGGGCGGGGCTCAGGAGAGGAGGAGGTTTTCCAGGCTGGAGTGGGAGGAGATTCAAGGTCAAGGAACAGGCAGGGCCATGACCCGGAAGGACCCCCAAAATTACAGGGGGTCATCCACCTTCGGCAGGAGGAGCAAGGTGTGCAGGAAAGGGGAGGCACATCAGGGAAGCCCTGCTTCCTGGGGCAGGCTGTGTTGGGAGTGCTGAGAAACGTGTGGGTCACAATGAGGGAGGATGGTGAGGCCCACCCGAGGGGCAGGAGGGGCCTGGGTGGAGACATAGTGTGGCCTTGGGGGTGGGACCCTGACAGCCCTGGATCTGTGTTCCTGCACCAAAGCCTGTTGAAGCCACTGCAGGGCAGGCACCTTCCTCTAGGGACAGGGAACCTGAGATGGGCTCCAGGGTGGGAACTTAGGCTGGTTGGATTCAGCTGGAATGTCAGTTTGTTGTTCTTTGATGGAATTCAGGACCACACCACAGCCCTGCCAGCGTGGGCTCCTCCTGCAGGGCAGGGCTGGCCTGATCCCGCCGCCCACCTGGAGCCTGTGAGGAAGGAAAGATGAGCACCAGCGAGGCTCCTAGCTGCTGGTGAACACGGGGAGATCTACAGGGACTCAGGACAGGATCTCAGCTCCGGGGTCCTCAGAGACCCAGACCCTGCCCAGTCCCAACAGACCCCCTGCTGTGGTTGCCCTGGAGCCCGTGTTGTGCCCCATGCTCTGCTCCCAGCCTGGGCTGTGCCCCTGCACCTCACCCCTTGGGCCTCCCCAAGTCCTCCCGGCCCCTCCCTCAGGCCCTGGAGGACACTGGAGCGTGTGTCATTTGGACGTAACTCTAGTGTGTGGTTGCTCTTTGCAGACACACCCATAGCTGGGGATGAGACGTCCCCCTGGACCTTGGTTTGGGGCGGGAAATAGGCTCTGGTCCATGGTAACCTAACTAGTATTTTGCTCTTAAAATTCCAGAGTCATATTTAAAGCCAGGCCAAGTCCTTCCTGCCATTGGTGGCTCTGAGATTCAGGGCGCATCTGAGAACACCCAAGTGAGGTGGCCTGTGGTGCCCTGACTTGGGGGTGGGCAGGAGGCCGGGCAGCCCCCACCCACGGAGGCTGCTTGGCAGAGGGGCTGCGACCCGGTGTCGCCCAGTGGGGAGGAGCGTGCCTTCTGCTGGACAGCGCCAGAATGTGCGCGTGGGGCAGCGAATCCCCCACTCGGTGCCCCTACCCCCTGGATCGCCCCTCCTGACTCCCTGGCCCCCGAGGGGATCTGCACTCGGCCTCGGGTTGGGCTGTGTGTGCAGGCACCCTTGTTCTGGCCAGGTATGAGCACACAGCGGGCCTTCAGGGGCTTGTCCAGAGATTCACCCCAAGAGTCGGCGATCCCGGCTGCGGCGGCATCATTCAAGCACTAGGAACGCTTCACTACGACAGGGCTCTTTGTGAGGAAGGGGCAGGTCCAATCTGCAGGGTGAGCTGGGCAGACGTTGGGAGGAAGGAGGGAGGTATCCAGGGTGGGTGGGAACGAGGCTTCAGCGGGCGCCTGGGGCGCTGGGCCTCCTTGGGGCCTCTGACCCCCGGCTGGCCGATGTGCACAAGGGGGAGGGTCCCCCGCGGTGGTTGGGGTCGGCTTCTGGGACGACAAGAGCAAGTGGCCCTCAGCCTGTCCTTCCTGACCTGGCTGGGCAGTGAAGGCAGGGCTCAGTCAGTGTGGTGGGAGAGGGTCATGCAGGCCCCTGGGGAGGCAGCCAGAAGAGGAGATGCCACCTGGCCGGGTACCCACCGTGTCCCTGCAGCTGCCCCATGGAGAAGACCCCATGGGGCAGCCAGGAGGAGATGATGGGACGGGGCCGCGGGTGGGGTGACTTCCAGAAGAGTCCCAAGGTCCAGGTTGGAGATGGAGGGGGGAGCAGGAGTGGCAGGTGGCCTCACAGCATCACATCATGCCCCATGGGTCCCACACAAGAAGCCTCAGCACCCAAGGGGCAGGAGGGCCTGAGGCAGCCGAACCCCCCAGGTACCCTCAGGGTCGCCCCACGTCTAGCCACCGCTGAGCACTTGGCCTGTGGGGAATGAGGGCTCTGCTGGCCCCTGGCCTCATGGCCCCTAGGTGAGCAGAGGGGCCCTCGTGGGTGATCCCCATCCTCACCGCACTTGGAGGAAGGCGGAAGGTTGGGGAGGCATCCCAGCGCCCCCCCCCGCCACGCCTCAGCTCCCACCGCAGCCCAGCGCCCCTCCCGTGTGCCTCCCCCAGGCCCCAAGGCGCGGGGGTGGGAAAAGCACCTGGAACAAGTCCCAGGTTGTTCCCAGGAAAGGGGGGTGCGCCCCTCCCTGATTCATGAGACGGGAACCCTGCCCAGGACACCCACCCCCGTCCAGGACGTTCCCACCACACAGCGCACTTCACAGGCATCTGGCTCAAATAACTGGCTGATAGCGTGAATAAATTAGAGACGGAACTCTCGGGAAGGCAGGGCCACCGCAGTCCATTCCAATGCAGTGTACATGGCGGGGGCTGTGGTTCCCTGGGATTCAAAGTCATCCAGAGGGAAGGGCTGCAGGGCCGCCCACGCCAGCGCTGCCTCAGTGGCCACACAGCCCACCAGTGGCGCTCACGCCGGGCTGGTAAGCCACACGGTGCTGGGCATGGTGGGGCGACAGGTCTGCCTGAAGAGTACAGCTCAGCCAGTGCCCCAGGCCAGCCCCTGAGTGTCCTCCGCTGCCTCCTCACTGTGTGACCTCGCTGAGTCTCTTACCCCATCTGGGCCTCCATTTCCTCCTCCGGTTCTTGTGAGAACTGAGCAGAGACCGGCCCTGGTGGTGTTGGGAGGATGGCTTACCAGGAAGGTCCAGGACATCGGGGTGGGGGACACTCAGTGGTCCAGTGGGTGGCCACAGGAAGGCTGGAGAGAGGACACAATGGGGAGACCATTGGTGAAGGAGCAGGATGGGAGCCAGGCCTGGAGGAGCCAGCGGGGGTAGGGGGCCCTGAAACAAAGCAGGGAGGGCTGGGGTGGGGAGCCTGAACGCCTGTCCCGGTAGTGGAGTGCTGCAGAGGGACACGTACCTCCCCGAGACCAGGAGAGTCAGGCCCTACTGCCCCGTCCTCAGGACCCCATCGCTGCTGCCCAGTCTATGTCTCCACCAGAGTTGATGGTGGCGCCTCAGAGTCCAAGACAGGCCACAGTCCCAGCCACATGTCCACAGCCCCTCAGACACAGCCAGACACAGGGTCTGCAGGCAGGGATGGCCCCCCTGCCTCCAGACCCCCCCACCGGCCTCCCTGCCAGACTCCCAGCCCGCTGGCCCTCAAGGGTCTCAGACCCCACGGCCACCGCTCAGGGCTCTGAGTTCTCCATGACAACTGGCCTCCCTAGAAGGTGAAACTCAGGGCTTGCGCCCCTCAGGGTCTGTTTCCAGACGTGGCCTCAAACATCCCAGCACAGATGTCTTTCCACAGGGCAGGGGTCACAGGGTAGGTGCATTTAAATTTCTGGTAGAGGCGCCAAGTCGCCTTACAAAAGGCTGTTCTGATTCACACCCCTGCGTATGGTTTGTGAGTGACCCCCTTTTCCTCAGCTAACCAGCACTGGTTCTTGTCATTAAGTAGTTTTCAATTTCTCACGTCTATGATTAATACGGAGAATGAATATTTTGTGGTATTCATTAAGATATTTTTATATCTTTTTTGTTCTTCTCCTTTGCCACTTTTCTGTTGGGTTGTTGGTTTTCTTCTTACTGCTTTGCAGGAATTCTTTATACATGATGAATATCAGCCCTTGTATTTTTTTTTTTTAATTTTTTATTTATTTATGGCTGTGTTGGGTCTTCATTTCTGTGCGAGGGCTTTCTCCAGTTGTGGCAAGCGGGGTGCCACCCTTCATCGCGGTGCGCTGGCCTCTCACCATTGCGGCCTCTCGTTGCGGAGCACAGGCTCCAGACGCGCAGGCTCAGTAATTGTGGCTCACGGGCTAGTTGCTCCGCGGCATGTGGGATCTTCCCAGACCAGGGCTCGAACCCGTGTTCCCTGCATTGGCAGGCAGATTCTCAACCACTGCACCACCAGGGAAGCCCTCAGCCCTTGTATTTTCCCTGCAGATATTTGTTCCTAATCTGTTGCTTAATATTTTACCTTACTAATGGTGGGGTTTTTTTTTTTCCATCACATAGCTGTCCTCAAATTTTATGTTGTCAGATTTGTCAGTGGTTTCCTTTAAAGGCTTTGGATTTTGCATCTTGCCTGCCTTCCCGAGAATGTGCACATATGCTCTTGTATTTTCTTCCAGTGCTTTTGTAATTATGCCTTTAATCTATCTTAGTTTATTTTGGGGTATGGGGTAAGACAGAGTGGAACCGTTCTTCCACATTAAATCTTAGATATCACGAGCCCTGGAGGACACAAATTATAGCATGGGGGCTCGGAGCACAGGCTCTGGAGCAGGGCTTCCTGGGCTGGAATCCATGCCCTGCCCTTCACGGCCGGCGGGGCTGGGGGCGGGTATTGCTGAGCCTGCCTGAGCCTCAGTTTCCTCTTCTCCAGATGGTTCTCGTGCGGATTAAGTGAGCACCTGTGTGTGAATGACTCAGGAGTGAGCCAGGTGGTCTGAGGGAGACTGCATCGCGTCCTGGGGGACTCCACAGCCTTCACGTGGTTCCCCAGCCCGGGGTCCCCACCTCTTCCTGCTGCTTCTAGAAGAGAGGGGGTTGAGGGTAGGATCAGGAGGGGGAAGAAAAACCAGAGCCTCTCACTCTGCCAGAGTGAGACCAGCACCTACGCTCTGCAGGAACCCCCTCGCACTGGTGACCTCAGGACGGAGACAGCCCCACCAGGCTGCTGGAGGCCTCTAGGGACAAAACAGTCACAATGTTGTCATGTCCAGCCAGACTTTGACAAAGCCCACGGAGGCCCCAAAAGCTGGAACTGGACGTAAGGGGAGAGGTTAAGAAAGGTGAGAAGTAGAAGGGCCTGGCCAAGAGTGGGAGGTGAGGGTGTGAGTCGTGGGGATTGAGTCAGGACCCTCCCCAGACCACCACTGCCGAGATCATCCCCCGGGCGGCCTGGACCACTGAGGGATGGAGCTTGGCCAGGAGCCCCAGGCCCAAACCGCCCCACTGACCGCGGTGGGACCTCTCTCCCGAGCTCTCCTTGTCTGACGGAGGAGGGGCTGTGCGGGCTGCCCACAGCGCCCTCCCAAGGCCCACCGCCTCAAGGATGGGCACCGAGGGGGCGGAGGGACGGGGGTCCCCAGCCAGACACCAGCTCGGGGAGGTCACTCTGGGAGCGCTGGCAGCAACAACGGAGGCCCCAAGAACCTGCTGCAAGAATGTAAAGAAACAGCGTGCTCTTTTCAAAACGGGCTTGTTGAATTCTACACAAGGAGAAAACTATTGAGTTTCCTCCTTTACATTCGAGCCTGCCTCGCATTTCCAACTTTATTAATTTTTGTGAGACTTGGGAGGCGAGACGGGCTTCCCCTGCTGCTCCGTGGCTATTAATGTTGCTGAGCTGAGCACAGTTGCAACACTTTCCTGTAAAATGGACTAAGACAGAAGTTGATGTGTTCCTCATATAAGAAATACATAAATCAGTTAAAAATAGTTCTCAGAGCGGATGTGATGATGTAGTGGCTGTCACAGGAAACACATGAATCAGGCTCATCCCCAGTAACAGGAAAGTGGAGGCCGACTCCACAGTCTTTGGGCCGCTCTTGGAGGGCTTCAGGAAGGCAGATCCCTCAGGCTGCACCCCACACCCAGCCCAGGCAGAGGTTCCCAGCTGCCCTGAGCTGCCTGCACTTTTGCACACGTAGCTAATTGCTGGGTGTTTGTTCCTGGTTCAGATCTTCTTACCAACCACAGGACCTTACCAACGAGTGACACACATGCAAGTGCTTCACAGGTCATCCCTGCCAGGGACCCTGGTCCCTGGGGACAGAGCACAGCACACAGGCAGATTTTCAGGCTGGTTGTCTTGGTGGGCAGAGCCCATGTCCACCTGTGCCTTCACCCTGGTGGGGAATGGTGAGCATTGCCCCAAGAGCCTGGGCACAAGGCCTCTGGTTTCTAGTGAGATCTCCAGATCTATGTGGACACATGAATAAGCAGAAATTTCACCCCCGTGCTATACAGTTGCCTGAGACCCAGGATGTCAGCATGGTTCCAGCTGCAGTGACAGTAGCAGCTGTGGTTCTGCCAGTCAGGGGAGCAGGTGCTGAGGCCACTGCAGCCCCATGAGGCCTGCCGACTGAGGCCGTGGACCTTAGTTTTCGTGCAGTCATTACAGAGAAAGGCTCTGACTCTGGATGCGCGGTACAGGTTAGAGGGAGTGGACTAGTGTCCTCGAGTGACTTTTGGGGTTGAAGTCCTCTGAGCGTTTTCACAGTATTAGCCTGAGGGCCCTTGGCACTACCCGGCCACAGGCTTCTCGCTTACAGGGTAGGGGGTGGAGGGGGAAGAGCCCGGGGAGGATAAGGGCCACCCAGCGCCAGCCCGTGAGCTGCAGAGCCAGCAGGCAAATCATTTGCCTCGTGAGCCTAAGTCAGTGTTGAATGTGAACTTGAGAAAAACTCAGCTCAGAGTTGACGGAAAGGCCAGCAAGCGCTGAGGAAGTCCCACATGCCTTTCACCCCCGTTCCCTGGGGTGGGGACACCTCCCTGGGGGCCTGCACTGGGCTGGACCTCCTCCCCGAGCCCCAGGCCTGAGGCACGTGGCCGTGGAGGCGGGTGGGGTTCCAGCTCATCACAGGCAGCTCTCTGGACATCCGGGTCAGCTCGGCGGGAAGGCAGCAGAGGAGGTGAGCTGGCCCAGCTCTGCCTGAGTCAGGGCCTCTCTCTGCCTCCTGGCTGGGTGGGGTCCTGCGGGGACGGGGGCTGGGGGGAGAAGGGAAGGCACCTTGGCTGGGGAGGAGGCATGTTCGGGAATACGCCCTTCCCAGGAAATCCCCAAAACACACACCTGTGGCGTGTCCCCAGATAGTGGCTGCAAAACTCAAAAGCAGTTTTCATATTTTGGAGCCAGTAAAAGTGGTCTCCCCGAGTCTCAACAGTTTCATAGGTCCTCAAAATCTTGTGGACTCTGTGCCCTGAGATTTAGGGTCTGAAAACTAAAGGAATCAGGAGGTTCCAGACCTCCCCTCCTGGGGAGAGGCCCCCAGAGGGAGAAAGAAGAGTTTATTCGCTCAACTCAGCCTGAAAGTGAACCAGGAAAAGCAGCAGCC